>NC_092506.1:59807853-61057853 GCF_047511675.1 Marmota flaviventris | reverse complement strand
CTCCCACTTTCCTCTCATCCTGCAAAAATGGAAATAGGAATGCTCTAGAGGAGTTAATGCTTTAAAACAGAACAGCAAGTCAGAGCAGGAAAGCAGAAAAGTCATCCTAATGGGAAGCAGGGAATCACACCAGTGGGACTGGCATGACTTTATTTACATCAGTGGCTCTTCAGCCAGTTTGGATAACCAGTAACATTATGAGTCTCATAAAATCTATGAGTCCTCTCCAAAGAAAATATACAGGCACAAAATTTGCATTCAATTTTCGAGTGCTCAAGAATCTTAAGATATCCAGTTCATAAAACCCATAATTAAGAACCCATTCCTTTGTGCTGATTCAATGTATTAAATATATATCTAAAGAAATAATGTGTCCATGAGAAGGGGTTTTATTGGTACTACATAAATATAGAAAAGAGTCACAATGTCATTCAGTGAAGAGAGAACTCTGAACCAAGAAATCCATCAGATGTTCTGATCCTGGGAATAGGATTGGAGTGTTACCAGATCTCCTTTGTTTTAATTCATGCACACCAGACAAACTTCTGGTTATAATTTGGCTCCTTGGTTAGCACAGGGCAAAAGTGCTCTGATCAAAGAACATGAGCACTTAGAGGATCCTGCAGGAACGAGTTCCATTGTGAACTAACAAACTGGCATGTTGTTGGTGTGTTTAAATATAGCAAAAGTTGGCTAACAAGAGTTCACATGTTAAAGATGATTCTAGGTTTCTGAACTTCCATAACAAAAGGAAATGCCTCTATTGACCATGGATCTGGGTTTCTAAGCCTATAAGGCAGAGAGACTATGCTACATTGACCAAGTTTCTAATTTAAATTGCTCGAATGTGTTGTCTTAGGACAAAGAGTCTGCCAGAGTCACTGACTTTCTTAGTTTTATTTTGGTCTAAATGAGAAGAATCATATATAGAATCCTCAGAGTCTTCTGCAGAACAAAAGGATGTAAGTTATTTATATACATTTGGGAGTTGCAGGCACCAGGTACAGCCATACAGTTTCCCATGACAACCAATTATGCAATGCTTTGGGAGGTGAAGTTTCCCACCATAGGAAAAAATGTTAAAGTTTTGAATACCTCGTGTTTTTAAGGAGACTTTTCTGATCACCTTAAAAAATCACCTTTTTTTAGGATATATAATATTGAACAGAATGGCTACAAATAATAATCCTCTTCCGGCAGCTTGAGTCTTGTGACTGTTCTTACCTTCATCTTTCTCCAACGAGGCCTTGGGAATGGTTTCATAGCTCTGAATTTTATCTCTCTTGCTCCTTAATAACAGTTCTCTCCCTAGAATGTCATTTTTTTCTAGCCACTGAAAGATAAGAAGTTTGCAGTATTTATCTTCAGGCAAGATTTTATTAGCCAGAACTCAACAGATAATGCAAGGTTTGTAGAAACCTAGGAATTAATAAATTGGACATGAAAATAATACACTGTAAGAAAAATATATCACTCATCTATCACCCAGCATTTGAACTATCTCCTAAATCAAGTCTAAACTTTCAGTCTGATTTCTCAGTCCTTCCAGAAATTTCCCCTGACCCACTTTGCTCTCATTCCCAACTTAGGCACACCATTGTCTTCATGGGAGGTCTCCAGAAGCTGACTGTAAGGTCAAGTTCAAGGAGTTTATTCTGGAGGTGCAGGGCCACTATGGCAGAGATAGGCAAGTGACCTAGAGGAGAGAAGACAGCCAATAAAGGGTGTGTTAGTGAGCCATCTGCCACAGGGAGCAGCTAGAGCTTCATCTCAGGGAAATTCTGCTAGAAGATATAAAACATACACTTTGCAGGGGGCTGTGGTAATTTTTCCAACAACTCCCACCAGTCATTGGTTGAGGACATCCCAGGGAATGTTAATTCCCCAGTGCATCCAGCCTGTAGAATTTGGGTGGGCAAGACAGTGTGTGCCTTGAGGAAATGGAAGAAGCCTCTTCTATTTGAACTAGTTAGATAAACATGCCCTCCTATGAGCAGACAAAGCCCTTGGGCATCACAACCTGGTAAGAAGACCACCTCTTTGAAGGAGAAAATGGAGCTCCCTGTGAAGGAGCTACCCCTTGTACCCTTACCCATGGGCACACCTTAGGGAGTGAATTAGAGACTGAGTTTTAGCCCTTTTGCATTTCCCTAGAGCAGGCATTTTTAGGCAGTGTACAGACTGAACAACAGTACCAAGGCAACCCTGCCTGCTTTGATCATTCCTTTCCTCGTAGCTATTCAGAACTTAAACATAGAAGAGCTTTCCAACAGAGCTCGATCAGATCAGATATTAAGTATTGGAACTCCTCAGGCATCTATTTGTATTAATTAATGTGTTTTGAGACTAAAGAAAAGGAAAAAAAGTAGGTGTTCCAGAACCAATTGGGGGAAGAGACAAACAAAACAGAAAATCAAAAGTGACATATTTACTCATTCTCCACCTGTTCCTAGATACTTGTCCCTATGGTGCTATAGAACATTCTCCTCCTAACTTCCAAGATGATGGAACAGGATCCCTGTCTAACTTGATAGGCCCAGCATCCATTTTATTTCATCTTCAAAATGATATAGGAAAAACTGGTGGAGCACTCCTGAAATCACAGCTACTTGGAAAGCTAAGGCAGGAGAATTGTGAGTTCAAGGCCACCCTGAACAACTTAGCAAAACACTGTCTCAAGAAATAAAAAGGGCTGGGGATGTAGCTGAGTAGTAGAGTGCTCCTGGGTTCAACCCCCAGTATCCATCGCCCCCCCACCACAAAAAAAATGATAAAGGAGAGGGAGGTGAAAAATTGAGATGAAATGTTCTACCCATTGGTCAGAGCCAGTGGTGGAACCTAGAAGCAGTCTGAATGTAGACTCCCATGTGCCCTTTTCAAGGTAATTTATGTTCGCTGACTATATACACTGTGAAAGTTCAGTGAATTATTTTTTCTTTAAACATTTAAAGTTACATTTATACTATTTTTCAAATTGATTATAATTTCACCTAAAATCACTTCACTCTATCTCCAGAACTATTTTAATGTCCGTGTGTTTCTTTTGGATTATCTTTATTCATTAATATGCACATTGCAATTTTTGTGGAGTCATTATTTTGGTATTTCCATAATGGTCCAGGACCTATGATTTAAACCTGTTTTGGGTTTTTACTTTTGCTAGGAATGTTCTATAAACCCCTTATTTTTAGGTATTTCTCATAACAAATTAGAAAGTTACTAATCCTTGGCCATCTTCCATATTCCAAGCCTAGAAACTTCCTGGTTTTTAGCTTTTGTACCCCATTTCCCCACAGTCAACTTCACCTCACTTGCATTTTTAGCCCTACTCCAGGCTGTGGGTGGATTCCTACCCTTAGACATGAGATAACACTCATTGGCACTGCAGTCATTGCTTTGTTTGGTACTTTCTGTGCGTTAGATGCCAAGGCAGGCTCAGAGACCTACAGCGAATGAGACAGGTTCCTGTTCT
This sequence comes from Marmota flaviventris, assembly GCF_047511675.1. Taxonomy (NCBI): domain Eukaryota; kingdom Metazoa; phylum Chordata; class Mammalia; order Rodentia; family Sciuridae; genus Marmota; species Marmota flaviventris. The sequence continues at coordinate 61,054,381 of NC_092506.1, read as the reverse complement.
TCAGTATTTTCTCATCTTGAAGTTTCTGAGTGCTCTATTTCATACCCACACCCATCATGCTGAACTCAAACTTAACCTTTAGAAGTTTCATCAGAGTCTAAATGGACATGGAGAATTTAAGAACCATGGCCTTGCCCTGAGAATTACCCCTTACAAAGGGCATCTATTTTAATGACTTGATTGCATAGGCTTCATTTCCAATAAAAATCTGACTAAAGGAAAGAGTAGGTGATTGACAGAGGGGAACTTGAATAGGAGCTTCAAGAAGAGTAGGGAAATAAAATATTCCTGCTAATCAATTGTCCTAAGGGACCGGATTTCACCATTTTAACAAGAGACTATGTTCAGGCAGCCAGCAAAGGTGCCCCAGGGTTCAGGGGATAATTACATGATATGATTGCATTTTAGAATTTCTAAAGGGATGTTATATCACCATTTGGAATATTTCTGGCCAAGTATAGAATTTGATTCTTCACTCCCACACCACTTCCCCAGACATCAACTTTTCCCTCATCTTCCCCTAAATTCTCATTTTCAGAAGACAACTTAGGTAACTTAGGCTCCAGTTTCTTATTCATAGATCCCACATATTCTACAGTTAAGAGCTGCCAGGTGTCCTGATTCTTTCAGAGCTGTGGCTCTCCTTATCTTGGAAAAAATATACTTCTACTTTCAAAATGAACCATGACCTTGCTCTGAGCATTAACCCCTTACAAATGGGCATTTATTTTAATGACTTGATTGCATAAATCAAAATGAATTTGATGATCATTTTGGGGTACCCTCAATTACCTGCATTTTATTTGTTGCCGACTCTCCTTAATCTCCAAACCCTCTTAGTTTAAATTAGTAGTGTTATTGAGTATGCTAATTTTGACATATTTCAGGGACCTGTTATCTGTTCCTTTATCCAGTCAGGAAATTTGAATCCTATTCCCATCACGTTTCCTGCCTCTCCCCTCTATCTGCACCTAATAAATCTTATCAGGTCCATCCTTGAGCTCTGTGAATATTCACGTGGTCAGATACACCTTCTCAACATGCAAGGCTTCTCTGCCTTCCTTTCTGCCATATGTGTTTCTTTTTATAAAGCAGGTCTTCTAAGGGCTCCTTGAATCCCAGTGGTAGTCAGGGGATATTCAACTCTTTCACTGTTTAGATCAGAAGGTTGAGCCCACTACATACCTTCAGTTCACACTCAAATCCTCTCCTTTTTTTTTTTTTTTTGTACCAGGGACTGAACCCAGGGCACTTAACCACTGAGCCACATCCCCACCTTTCATTTTTTTATTTTGAGACAGAGCTCATTAAGTTGCTTAGGGCCTTGCTAAATTGCTGAGGCTGGCCTTGAACTAGTGATCCTCCTGCCTCAGGCTTCCAAGCTGCTGAGGTTACAGGTGTGTACCACTGCACCCCACTTCCTTTCTTTAATTTACTTATTTATTTTCTTTGATTCTAATTCCTCACTCCCCAAAGTAGGCAACCCCGCTAATATATTTGATGCATAACTTTCTATTTGTATATATCTTGAAAAATGTATTGTGTTAGGTACATGCATTTTGATTTATATGAATGGCCTTGTGCCAGAGCTAATTATTTCTTTTTTTTTACTCACCACTATGTTTCTAGGATCTAACCACAGTGCTGGACATATACCTAGCTTACTGCTTCTAACTGATATGTAATGTTCCAGTCAATACGTCTCAAAATTTTTACCTTTTTTGTCTCCCAGTGATGGGTAAGCAAATTACCTCTAACTTACTATTTCTTCAAAAACAAAAACCTTGCCATGAGCACCCTCATACACCTCCCATTTTGACATATGTGAGAATCTCCCTTGGAGGCCCAACAGAGAAATAATTGGATAAGAAGATGCATGAGATGTTTATTTTAATGAGTCCTGCCAGGTTTCTGTCGAGAATGGCTGTTCCAGTCTGCTCTGCCGCTGACAGCCTATGAGTGTTCCTCTGTTACTGCACCCCTACCAACACTTAGCATTAATTAGCTTTCTAATTTTTGCCAATTTAAAGGGTAAAAATGATCTAATGCCTGATTTTAATGATACAATAACACATGGCCATGCTGCAGATGGAGCCTTGGGTTCTCATTGCCTCAACGGTCCCTCACGTCTCACACCTACTCAGCAGTTAAGTCCTCTCCATTGATTGCTGCACATCTCCCAGGGTCATTCCCTCTTTTCTTTCCCTTTGCCATGATCCAGGAAAAAAAAATTCCCTCACTACTGCAAGAAGTCATTTATTTAAAAAATAATTAGTATTTATTTTTTTAGTGTTCAGATTCTAAGCCATCAATATGTTCTCTATGTGCTACCAAACCCATATTCCAGAAGCGCAGCCCTTTGAAACAGGAATGAGGAAGTTAAGAAAGAAAAATGGTGGAAATTCTTAACCTAAAACTCTGGATCAGGGGCTAGGTTTTCTTTCTAGCAGGGATCTTTTAATCTAGTGAAATGTTAATTGGTTAAAACTATCATTCTTAAGTAAATCTCCATAGAGGAATTTCTAAAAGGTGATTATCACACTCTGAGAAAAAGAAAACTGGAAATCATGAAAGAGTTGTGAATATATCAGCTTGGAATCCATTCCTTTGAGTCAGGGAAGTCAACAAAACCTTCTAATCATTAGCAGATGCCTCCCTTTCTTGTGTTTCTAAACTTTGCACCACCAGCATTCTTAGGATTCTTAAATTAGATGTTATGAAAATCAATACAAGCTAATTAGGCCAGAAAGGAATCAGGGAATTGAAAGGAATGGTAATTTATTATAAAAATTCAAAGGTGTCACAGAACCCAATGAGGAAGTACAGCGGGTCCTCAGGAGGAGAATGTAGTAGTTTTCAGTGGAAATTGCAAGATTCTCCATTTAACAGCTTTCCCTGTTTCTCAGCCTTCATGAAACAGTCCTGAAGATCCCAAGTGTAAATGCTAAGATGTCACAACCCTCTTGGCTTCAAGATTATCTCACTTGGCCAAACTCCGTGTATTTCTGTCACTTAAGAGATCTGACTAATACAGAAATTGACTGCAGAAATGAAGTGGTGCCAGTGACAGACTAACTTTTTGTTTTTTAACTGCTCAGTGGAGGTGGAAACCTTCATTACTTAGTCCATGAACTGTCAGACCCTGAGAGCTTAATATGCACACCGGATACAGACTGTAGCCAGGGATCCTGGGCTTGGAGCTGGCTGCAAAATCACACGTAGCCGGGCATGGTGGCGCAGCCCTGTAATTCCAGTGACTGGGGAGACTGAGGCAGGAGGACTTCAAGTCTGAGGCCAGGCTCAACCATTTAGCAAGAACCTGTCTCAAAAATAAAAAATAAAAAGAACTGAGGATGCACACCCCCTGAGTTCAATCCCTGATTAAAAGAAAAAAAAAAGTGATATGTGACTGGATTGTCACTCACTAATGAGTTTGAGTGGTGTATGGATTATGTTCCTGGGCATCTGGAATTGTATAGATGAAAAGATGGGGTGTGTGCTGAGCAGCAGAGGGGTGGGTTGCATGAACATGATTATTTCTGTTTCACCAGCATTCCTTGTGTGAGAAGAGACTAGAACTCAGTCCTATGGCCATACCCTCCCACAGAGGAGGCTGGGAAAAAGACCCCAGATGTGAGCCCAGGAAGAAGATAGAAGTTTGGTGACTATCTGGTCTCTCTCGGCTACTCAGGGCTTCTACTTCCCTCAAATGGCTTCAAAACTCTTTAGATTCTGGAAAACCTGGTCTGTTCTCCACATCCTTTCCTCTTTTCTGAGTAGCAGAGCATCCCAGCAGAGCCTGGGCATAAGAGCCTAAAACTCCCTTGTACTCGTCCATTCATTCTATTTGGTAGAGTCAGGGGAACAAAGGGGGAAGTGTCCTGCCTGGGAGAAAGAAAAATCAAGAAATAAAGATCCACATGGTGTTTAGTCCCCAACTAGATCAATGAATCGTGCAGCCTACTGAAGAATTAGATTTCTAGGCTCAAAAATGGAAAAGAATCTTCCCTATCTAAACTTGGGGCAATAAATGCTTATTTTATCTCAGTCTCAAAATGATGGGATGGGGAGGAGATGGTAAGAGCAGGAGAAATGCCATTGTAATCACAATTCAGAGCACCCAACCAGAGCTCATGCCCAGCTCCATAGGCCTACTCGTGCATTCCCATCTGCTGTTTTGGGGTTGATGTATGCAGACTGTTTATCTGTCAGCCAAAAACTATAAATATGATGGGGAGAGGTAAAGGAGAAAAATAAGCACTTATAATTAAACAACTTTAGAATATGATTTTAAAAATGTAAATGTACAATTTCAACCATAATTTTATCACCCTAACACAATATTTTTATTTACTTATATTTCTTTTTAGTATTTATTCCTAAATATTAATATGTTCACTTCTTTTACATATTCATTGTTTGAAAGACTACAATATGCAGGGGGCATTGGCGCATGCCTATAATCCCTGTGGCTTGGGAGGCTGAGGCAGGAGGATCACAAGTTCCAAGCCAGCCTCAGCAAAAGCAAGGCACTAAGCAACTCAGTAAGACTCTGTCTCTAAATTAAATACAAAATAGGACTGGGGATGCAGCACAGTGGTTGAGTGCCCCCGAGTTCAATCCCTGGTACAAAAAAGAAAAAAAAAAAACTTACACTATAACTACTGTCAGAAAGAGACTAAAGAAACATGACAACTAAATATAATGTGTGTGTCATCCTGGATGGGAATCTGGAACAGACAGTTCAGCTTAACAGTAAAGAAATTTGAATAAAGTATGGACTTCAGTTAATAATAAGGTATTAATATTGGTCCATTAAGAGTAAAAAATGTACCACACTAATACGAGATGTCAATCAGGGAAAACTGGGTCCAGGGCATATGGGAACACTTTGTACTATCTTCTCCATTTTTCTGTAATTCTAAAACTGTTCTAAAAAAAAAAAGTCTATTTTTAAAAAGATTACATTATTATTCCCTCCAGTAACTGTTTTTCTAGCATTAGGCATTCATGCTGCTTTTGGTTTTCCACTGTTAAAAATAATGTTCTCTGAACATCCTGTACAGTGACCTTTTAAATGAATTCAGAACCAGAGTCAACTTCAGATAGAACTAAAAATTAGGTAAACTATAATGATCACTCTTTAAACTCTTCCAAGCCACCAACAACAGGTTTCCCCTCTTTTCAGCTTCTTAGGCTCATCTCCCTACACCTTACAGTAGTTAATGCCACCTGCATAATGAGTAGTTATTCTAGTTTCTGTCTCTATTCTGGTCTCTAGAATGAATCCTGACCTGAACAAAAGATATTTCAACAAGCCAGTGAACATGTATGAAGCATCCACAGTAACAAGTAACAGAGTTCTCTCTGTAAATACCCACTTTATTTAGGGTAAAAATATTTCAAAAAGTTCTGTTTATGGCTACCAATAAACTTGAAGGTTTGCATTTTAAAAGGTGAACTCAGTTTCTTTTATGGTCAGTCGCTTCAGAAAACACTCTAAGTCCGAATTCAAATCAAAGAGAGCTTTATTTACCTGGCCAGGGACTGTCACCAACACATAGAGATTCAAGCTCTGTGGAAAGACAGCCATTTCCTGGCCTGTATCCTGGGAACTTAAAGACGAAAACCACAACTCAGGGGCTTTCCTTAGTGTATGCAAGTAAGCCAATCACAGAAATTAAAACAACAGTAAGCAGCACCTGTGAGCCCTAAGCAGAACTGGAATTTGCCAGTTAGCAAGCAGTCAAGTTCAGAAGCTAGAAAAGAGGCAATCAGCTTTGCAATTCAGTGAATTACATTCCCAGGTGCTAGACAACTGTGTCCTGAGTTTGAGCAGGAGTCAGTGGGGGCAAGAATCTATTTCAAAGTCATGTAGACCCACAAGTGCACTCAAACCCAGTGTGCAGCTCACCATGACCACCGTTTAATCCTGAGTAGGGTATTTGTGGGGTACAAAGTAGAGAAAAACAATTTTTATAAGAAAACGGATTTCATTTCAGTTTCTCAGAAACAGCTCTTGTAACAGATTTTTTTAATAGAAGGCAGCAAAATGGAGTCTTACTCCTGTCTAAAACAGTTCTTGCTTTATAATTATATCATTTACCAAAATTTTATATCTATAATCTATATTTTTAGTAGTCTATAACCTATAACTTATACTCTCATTGATTGTATTTAACAGTTCACAGCACAATATTTCATCCTATGCATGGGGCTCTTTTCTTCAAATAGTATTCCTTAGTATAGAGACAATGTCCAGAATCTAAATAATGAGCATGCCTTGGCTCAGCATGTATCAAGAATGAAAAGTTGTTATGTACAAATCATCATGATACAGTCAGAAGAACATTCTAATTCATTAAGCTGGTGTCCCTAAACAAAGTTAAATCTTTGTGGCAAATAAGTATCAGATCATGACTAAGTCCTAAGAGAAATAAGCCAATTGATGATAAATTCCCCTCTTCTGATGGAAAAAGCTTTGGGAAAGAGAGCCCAGTTGAATGTCAGGAGTGGTGGGAATGGAATGGATGGAAAGAATTAGAGAGGATCCTTTAAAATGTCTGAGTCCCGGTCACAAATCAAGTCAATGTGGTCTATATTACATCCATCCCATTGGTATTATCCCTTCATCTCAGCCCTTCTCCTAAGGGTTTCTCCATGACAGAGAGAACAGGAGACCTACAGAGCTGAGCCATGACCCAGGAACAGCCTTTAACAGCAAACTCATTGTAAGTCACATCCATCTTCCAATGAAGCATGCACAGGGTTTCTTCTAAGATGCAAGATGGTACTATATTGTTGGACTCCTTTTCTATTGCTTTTCTTTGAGTCAACTCTGCTTCTTTCAACTCTGGCTCAAGATAGAACACATGTTTGTATCTTTTCCCATCTTAGAACCCCTTATGTGACAGAAAATAAAATAAAGATTATATGCCCACTGCAAAGAGAAAACAATTGGGGGGGGGGGTAATCAATGTAAGAGAACTTTAACACATTTCTAAGAGAAAGGAGGTGGATGGAGAAGTAGTCAAGGTGAAGCAGATGCCAGAAGCTGCTGCCTAGAATGTGCAAGGGAGTAGGGGAGAGAGTTGAGAACCCTAAGACTCGGAAACACCAGGCACAGTCACAGGAAGAAAGAAGATGCACACATGAAAACTAGGAAACAAATGGAAGTTTAGCAGATTGAACACTAGTACCACTTTGTACCCTCTCCTGCCCCATCTGCACTGGTCAGTGGTTACTAAATCTGGCTAGAAATAAACCCATCTTCTGAACAAACCCAATAGGGGCTCATAGAGTCCCAGTAAGGTGTTTATGGCTTACTCCTCAAATAAACAACGAAATATTGCCAGATATCTGAAAGCCTGCAAGAAATAGTGACAGAACCAAAAGCTGATGATAAAAAATAAATAATAACAAGCTTTTAGGAACTAAACATCTAATTGATAAAATAAATAACTCAATAGAATGTAGAAAACATGAAAAATCATTTTCAATCCTCCTCATTTGTTTGTATGATTTACTATTTAAAGTCTAATAACGTTGCTGTGAATATGTAATGCTGCACACAATAGAAATTTTGTACATGTGAAATAACCTCAGATATGCTACTAGTTGGCCATTTTTTATTCAAAATAAATAACCGAATTATTTGTTAAAAGAAAAGATGAGGAAAAAAAGACTAGCAACATTAGTGTAATAGAAATTACAAGTGAATAAAATCAGGGTGAGAGATTATCCGAATGATAATAGAGGAAAATTTACCAGAGATAAAGTATACAAATCACAAAATAAAAAGATCCATCAGGGCTGGGGATGTAGCTCCGTGGTAGAGCACATGCCAGCATGCACAAAGCCCTGGACTCCACTGCAGTACCCAGGGGTGGGGGCTGGTCTATCGAGTTCCACTCATGTGAATAAAAAGAACCTACATCTTGATAAATTGTTGTGCAGTTTCAGAACCATGGGCAAAGAGAAGACTAAGAGATTTCATAGATGAAAGACTAAAAGGTTATTTCCAAATTAGACTTGAAACTTGGACTCGCATGGACCTGTGAAACTGTAGTCTTAGGTGCTAGAGAAGATGAAATAATGCCTTTGGAGTCTGAGGGAAAAGGTTTCAATATTTAATTTTATATCCCACTAAATTTTTCTGTCAAATGTGAAGGTAGACTAAATTTATTTAAAGACAAACAAAGAACCAGAATTTTTACCTCCAACATATCCTTTAGAAGGAAGTTACTTGAGGATACACTCAAACAAAACAAGTGAGTAAGCCAACAAAGGTGAAGACTTGGGACAGAAGCCAGCAGGATAATGAAGGGATGAAGTCTCATGGACAGCAGCCCTGATCGGAGTGGAAAGACGGAGGAATCAAGCAGAGACCGAGCTGGGGAAAATATGGATTCAAGAAATTTAATATCTGTGGGAATTTAGGAAATTTGAAGAGGTGATAAAAGCCAAGTTCCTTTCTAGAAAACCATTGTCCTCCCTATCTAAGAAAATGTCTTCAAAATCCCTCCTTATAATTCTTTGCTTTTCACTGTTTCTATTCTAATAGTTTCTCAGGAATTGGCTATCTTAGCTCAGCCTATCCACAAATCGGGCCACAAGGCCTGAAGCTCCCTCCTCGTCTCCTATTTACAAGAATTGATTCCTGATAGAGATTAACTAACTGGGTGACAACTGTAGGCAGATGGTGTGTGGCTGGAGGAGGTAGGTCCCTCAAGATGTCCCTAAGGGGTATATATTTTGTCCAGGTTGAGCAGAGCTCTCTCTTTCTCTTGGCTTCTGGGTGCCATGTCCCAGGCTACTTTTCTTTGCCACACCCTTCTGCCATGATGTTCTGTCTCACTGAAGCCCCAAGGAATGGAGCCAGCCTTCTATGGACTGAGACCTCTGAAACTATGAGCGCCCAAATAAATTTTTCCTCCTGTAATTGATCTTGTCAGGTCTTTTGGTCACATCGATGAAAAACAAAACTAACACATTGATCAAATGCCAAAATATAAACTTTAGGAACAAGCTTGGGGAGGAAAAAAATCTTAGATAATATCAAACTAGAAAATATTTATAAAAATAAGAGCATACTTGTAGAAAGGGGGAATATTTATAGAATTTCAGGGTGGTTTTGTAGATAAGAATAATGCTATAGAAGATGGAAATATGTAAGTTCAAGGTTGAGAAATATTAAAGGGGCCACATTGAGCTGAGAAGAAATCTACTGTATTGAAAAAAGAGAAGGTACCAAGCTTAATTAATGGAAATAAAATGGGCAAAATCAATAAATCTACTTTTTGTGTACTGGTCATCAAGTCGTTTCAAAGAGTGGATCACAGGGAGAAGAGGACTGCATGTTACTTGGAAAAAGTGAGAAACAGTCTGAGCCAGCTGTAAGTGCAAACAAGTGCAAAGTCAGTTAAGGTAAAAGAGGGAGAGACAGTGCATCAGAAAAAGAAAACAGTAGGTTATAAGAGAAATGTCAAGCAATTAAAAATAGACTCTTCTACATAAGAAGAAAAAGAATCAAAGAGTTATGTAAAATAGGTGAGGGAACGAAAAGAAAAAAATAAAAGGATATGAAAGTTTATGTAAGTTCAATGGTGCCTTAGAAAATAAGAGACATGCATCAGGTGCAAGCAAAGAAAAACAGCCCTGTCAGAATCCAGTCTGCCAATCTCTATCCTTTGGTTCCACCTGGCCGCATGCGCAGTGCGAGGGGCTGGAGCCCACCGGGGCCACGCCCTTCTCCCACCTGGGGCGGTACAATCCTGCCCGCAGGTTTGGCAGCTGTGCCAGATGAAGCCTCCACGATTATGGTGAGTGAGGACTCTGGGGTTTATGACATGGATGGCATGCAAGAACCTCAGGACATGATCACCCCCGAGCAGCTGACAGGGTCTGATACTCAAGCACTAAACTGTGCTTGAGATGAAGATCAGGTCCTAAAGCTGTCCTCACCTTCGATTATGGATCTACAGAGTTGGGAGAGAAATGCCACGGAATGCAAGAGATAAGCAAAAAGATAACAGGTTATTATCGTGAAAATAGTAAGCTCTGTAAGCAGAGACTTTTGGATTTTGCTAATGCTGTGCCTGGTACCTGTAACTATAGGTGAACAAGACTTTGGAAGTGCTGGGGAAAAAATAATAATCAAAGGATAGCAGGAAAAACAGACAGCCCAGCCTAACACCAACAAACCACCATCTCACCAGGAAGAGAACACCCAGTGATTATGGGATGGTGATGGGCGGGGCTAGTGTACCTGCTCAGCTAGAGTAAGAGGATACTTGCTTTGTCCTGGAGGTTCCTCTGTCCACAGAAGTTAAGGGCGAGGAGTTTGTGCTCTCCTAGCAGAATCCATCTCCCACACCTGTGGGACGCCCTGCTCTGTTAGCAGGGCAGAGACGGACCCCAGAACATAGATACTCTGGGAAGAGCTCAGCCACCCCTCCTGTGAACACTAGCAGCTGCTCCATCACTCTATTCCTTGGGGCCATCAGGACAAATCTCACTAGGCCCTTGACCTTTGCATGTAGCCACCTCTGTTATCATCCCTCATTCCATAGCTCCAATCACCATTCAGCTTGTATGCCACCTTTCCTGACCCCATCTTCCATAACTGCTCATCTCTTGAAACCTTCCACTATGTAGCCCCAAAATTCAAAGTCATTCTTCAATGGAATGTTCTGCATCCTCACCCTCTTTCTCAAATGTTTTCTTCGTTCTCTTGTTCTGCAATTCTCTTTCTTTGCAATTCTCTCAAGAGATAGTTGCTTGCTCTCTTACAGCCTTGTACCACTGGGCCGAGATGTGAGTCCCCTTGTTCCTCATTGCTAATACCAAACACCCCCCCCTCCTCCCTAATATGAAGAGACAATGCTGTCCACGATCCCTCTGTATGCAGGATCTCTCCCACTTCCCCCAGACTTTGAAGATTTTAGCTACTGGATCACTCTCTTCAACACTCCAACATCATTCCAATTCTACCACAATTTCAAGTTTCAAGTATCCTATTCTCTGTCCATATCACTTTCCTTACCCAGGTTCCCTAGGACATGGGGTCAGTCACAGAAAAGCAAATGTGCTGATGTTTTACTGGGAAAGAAAAAAGAAAGAGGGCAAAGGGGCAGTTGGGCAGGGAGGTCCGGATGGCAAAACTACACAGTGTGCTTTACTGAATGGGCAGCATCTTCATGGGATTATCCAACTGGGTTGCTCGTGGGACCCCTCCAGAGAGGTCAGATGGAAACCCTGCATCTATAAACAATCCAGCAGGAGGCCATTTATTTCCTTCCCTTCTCATTCTTTCTCATGTGCTTTCTTCCATTGGTCAAAATCATCTTGATGGAGAATTAATTATGCAGTTTGTATACTTGACCACTTTGGGAAGTCACTGGGGAAGCCAGAGCCTTCATGGTTCTAGGTCAGACCTGGTGTTAGAGCTGCTATGGCTCCTAAGGCAGTGGCAGTGCTAAATCCCGGTCCTCAACCCTGAGGGCAGGCTGAAGAGACTAGACACTGGGATGAAATGAGCCATCTCAGGGGCAAATTCAGCCAGAATAGGGGGTAAATAGCTCAATCCCTGAGAAGAAGTGGGCTGGTCAGTCTGAACACATCTGGGTACAAATGAACTTGATCTTGCACATCTGTCCTTTGCACCATGTGGATCTGTTAGTTGCCATTTATATCTGTGTCTTGTTTAAGAAAAAGTGTTGCTTTCACTTTTTCCCAAATAAATGAAGTTTAATTCTTCAAGCCGATGGCCAGGTGCAAAATTTTTTAAAAAACGAGTTATAAAAGCCAGTTAAATCCCTTTATTACAGCTTGTTGTAATTGATATCCATGTCCATAATTGAGAGCTACCAATCATTGTAGGTTTAGTCACCTGGGGTTTAGTCACCACTTTGGCTGGTCTGGGTTACTGGCCTGGTGGTATGATCCAGACCTTCAGCCCTCTTGTCCTGTTCTCATCAGGCCACACCCACTGCAATTACCATTTCTCAGTTCTTATTGGTGAGAGAAGCAGAAAATTCTTTGAATTTCAGATGTACTCTTTCTTTCTCTATTATAAAATGGCAGCCTTTGCTGTTCACATGAGTCAGGATTGACTACCCCTGCTAGTACAGAAATTGCTTGCTTTGTCTGCTGATTCGCTGGCATGAGGAGCCCAGAGTCACCAAACCATGGTCACAGCTTCAGTTCCAACACACACACACACACACACACACACACACACACAGGAATAGGAACATGTTTGGGCAGGTTACTGGAAATGTGAATTTCACAGTGGGTTCTTTCTTTTTTGTTTTTTTTTTTAAGAGAGAGAATTTTTAAATGTTTATTTTTTAGTTTTTGGTGGACACAACATCTTTATTTTATCTTTATGTGGTGCTGAGGATCGAACCCAGAGCCCGGCGCATGCCAGGCGAGCGTGCTACTGCTTGAGCCACATCCCCAGCCCCCACAGTGGGTTCTTGAGAGACATGGTGGTCAGGGGCATACTTATAGTTGCCCACACTATGTATTCTAGCTATTTGGAGAAAGAGAAAAAAACCCACCCAATACCACAATAACAATGTGCTCATGAGGAGATTACCAAAGAACTTGAAAGATGCGTGTTATTTGACCACACTCTTGTTTAATTTGTCCTTTTGGAGGATGCAAAATCTTGATGGATCTTGAAGAATGACTATGGATTATTGTAAACATAATCAGGTAGTGAAATCAACTGTAGGTGTAATATAGATGTGATGCCTTTATTGAGGCTAATCCATGTAGCCCCTGGCATCTGGAAAATGTTTTCTTTTCAACTCAAGAGCAAACTGCCCTTGTGTGGCATAACAGCTATACTCCTTTGCTAATTAACTCAGGACTGTGTTAACTACCTGCTTTCTGACATAATATAGAAAGGGCCTCAGTTATCTTTATAGCCCAAAGAATGTCATGCTGGTTCATTACATTAATGACATTATGCTAACTGGACCTGATATTCAGAAATATCAAACGTCTCAGATATTTTAGTAGAATGTATGCATTCCAGAGAATGGGTGATAAATTCTGTAAAAATTCAGGAATCTGACACATAGGTGGGTAAGTTTCTAGGGGCCAAAGGCTTGGAGTATGTTGAAATATGGCTTTTTAAATGAAAGGTTGCTTTAGCTTGCATTGTCCACCATGAACAAAGAGGCACAAAGTTCGGTAGACCCAATTGGATTTTGGAGGCAAAATATACTATGTTTGAACATGTTGTGCCAACACATTTACTAAGAAATCCACAAGACTTACAGGGTGGAGCTTAGAGAAAGAAAGTCTCTACATCAGGTCTAAGTTTGCAAGCTACCCTTGGGTCACGAGACCCTGCAAACTCCATGGTATGGGGAGTTTCTGTCACAGAGAAGTCCTATGGGGAGCTCCTGCCATCCCTATAAAGAGAATCAGCACAGAACCTTAGAAGTTCAAAATAAAACCATGCCCTTTCCTGCTGTCTGTTTTCCATTTGAAAAGCAAATCTTAATTACCACTGGGGTCGAGTAGAGTTTAAATATCAAAAAATGAAACATTTAAGTGATGATACAAGTAGACTTCAGCTTGTGGTGGGATGTTGTCAGCATAAGATGACTTTGCAGTCACAGAGAACTGTAACTACAGTAATGGCTAAAATGAGAGGGAAGCTAAGGAGATGTGACACAGGGCACCATAGACTCTGGTGTAGTTACTTATTGCACCATTGGCATCCCCTTTGTAGCTTTTATCCGTACTGTTAAATCCACCCTGTTCAAGATGGCAGCCAGCTGCCACGGCTGTAAGAGACTTAATATACAGGAATCACCCTATATTAAACTATTCCCCAGTGGTAATTGATATTATTCTTTCTCCTTTACTGTGCACACCTCCATTCCAGCACTCCATCTCATCTAGCCTGCCTTCCTGGTGTGATTCAAACCTTCATCTCTCAGGAGATTGAGCTCTTTGTTGCTTTGTCCTTGTCAGGAGGTGGTTGCTGCCATTGCTTATCTAAAGTTATTATGAGGCATGGAAATACTATGGAATCCCAGCATTATAGACATTCTCCCCACTGTCCTTATTATGTGGCAGCTACCTTCACTCATTAGAATAATTCAGGTCAATCACCCCATCGAGCATAGTTTTTAGTGCCAGCTGGTCTACAGGCATAAGGAACTCAAAGTTCATGGTCATAGATTCAGATTGAGTGGAGTTATTATTGTGCCCCCACTTTGTGTGGAAAACCCAAAACTCAGCAGTCTAAGGCTAAGGGGATGAATGAACACTTGGGGTTGGTTACAGGAGCAATGGTGAGAGGGTGGATCTTTATCTTATTCCATTTTTATGTACTAGCTATTAGTTTAGTGAATGCACTTCATCCTGGAGGACTGTGCCTCGCCCACACAGTACTGTCCTCAACTTGCACCTTAGCTGAGCCTTTAATAAACCATTTCCCCATTGTGTTCTACCAGCTGCTTTCGGGTATACATGGTTGGACCAGCGGACATTGTGATAATTGTATACACCTCCTTTGCAATGAAATGGGTCCTTTGGTATGAGGCAAGATTATTCAGGATCCCATGTCAGTTGATCAGGCATCTTCTAAGTTCAAGCTGATATTATAGATAGTGGTGCTGGAAAGGCACTCAGGACAAGAGTGGCAAATATTGAAGAATAGGTGTCAATTTCAATAAAAGGAAATCACTTCCCCCTCTATCAACGGAGACCCCTAGTAATAATCTTGCCATAGAGGCTGGCTGCTGACCTAAAGGAATGACACCATCTCAAATGTTCAGTATTAGTCACTCCTGCAGACACAGCAAGCATTCATCATTAGTAATAGCCGAGCAACCTGGTTCAGACCCTGTGCTGCTGGACTCAAGCATAGCTTCCATCCCTGCCACCGTGGCTATTCATTCCTGGGCCTATTATAACATAAGACAGACCTGGCAGACTTTTATCAGATGAGTCATTCTAAACACCTGGTTGAGGAGTGTTTTCTCTGTGGTGAATGCTACTCTGTAGTAGACACTGCCACAGTATTAACACAAGCCACATAGATCATTCACTTTTATCCACTTTCATAGATCCACCCATAGGATTCTTCTCCTAGGCCACTCTATCTGCAATTTTCTCACTCTGATCTTTCCAGGCCCCTGACCAACTGGCTAAACTATTCTCCATTGCCTGGGAGTTCATGTATATTCTTACCTCAAGATATTTTTCTCCAGTCAAAGCAACAATCAAAGGGCTGGGAATATAGCTCAATGGTAGAGCACTTGCCTAGCATGCATGAGGCCCTGAGTTTAATCCCCAGCACCACTAAGGAAAAGAAAATGACAATAAAGTATATAACTCATTGCTCCTTCTTTCAGGGCCATCTTAGTGAAGTATCAATGTGGCAGTTGTCTAGTTTTGGCTGGAAAAACAAGTCCACCCAACCATAAACTGGATCAAGTTTGTTTTCCTCTGTCAACTGGTTTTTAAAAAAAAATCCCATGAGGCTGCATGTGTGAATTAAGGTAAAGGCTTCAATGCCATAGAGGTGGGGGGTAAAAACCAGCCACTCCTTCATATAACTTACTCATACCTTAGAATCTTCTCTGGACTGTTCCCAAATATACCATTTCTCTGCTAAGTGGCCAAGGAGCTTCTGCTCTAACTTCTTCATAGTGTGGTGGCTTCACTCCACATGCAAATATTTCCAGAGATAGGAAATTTCCCTAGGGCTGCACTTAAAACTAGTATCCTTCTGAGTCACTTGATAAATGAATCAGCAGTTTTCCTAAGTATGATGTATGCTTTCATCAAATCCAAAGAGGACCACAGAAACACTGCCTCTTTCTTGGTGGTATGGGATTACTTGGTGTAGTATATTGTATTTTATTTTGGAAGAATGTTTTAGTGTTCCTTAGACTATTGGACTTTTAAGAATTTTGTAAATGTAGTATACCCCTGAGTCTTTGTAGGGTTTATTTTTTGCCCCCACCCATGGCATCCATGTATCTTTTTTAGGAACATCTGGAATACTTGACACTTTCTCTTACCCAGGACTAGTCAGCATGATGCCATTAGTATAGGGGACCAATGTTATGCTGGTCCCCTATACTAACGGCATATAGCTTTGGGACAAGGCAGTGAATGTGTATTGATGTCTTTGCCCTGCTGATGCAAACTGCTTCCAGTGATAGTGATTGAAAAGAACACATCTAACAGATCAGAAGCCACATACCAAGTGTCAGAGACCAAAGTAAACTGTTTCAACAAAGACAGTATCTGGCACAGCAGCTGTCATTGGGCCCTTATTTGGTATTGTCCGAGTTTTTGCGGGGTGGGCGTGTAGTTGTAACATGTTTTAATTTGCAATTCTGTAATAACTCATAAAATACATCACTTTCTATATGCTTATGACCATTTGGATTTCTTATTTTGTAAGTACTTGCTCAAGTCTTTTGCCTACTGAAAACATTGATTTGTCAGATTTATTTTTTATAGTCTAGATTGTTAAGGACTGAATTGTAAACTTGTGAGTTCTGCGTTGAAGCTCTAACCTGCGATTATGGTAGGACCTGTAGGAAATAATAAAGGCTATGTAAAGTCATAGGCTCTGGCTTAGTGTCCCCATAAAATGAAGAAGAGATACCTGAGCTCTCCCTTTCTCTGGAAAGGTCATAAAAAAATATGATAAGAAGGTGATCATCTACAAGCCAGGAAGAGAGTCCTCCTTAGGAAATTAATTTGCTGGCAACTTGATCACAGAGTTGTAACCTCCAAAAGTCTGAGAAAATAGATGTGTACTTTAAGTCATCCAGTTTGTGGTATTTGATTATGGCAGCCTGAACAGACTAAAACACACTGCAAGCCTTTTGTTAGTTTTATCTATTGCAAATATTTTCTCACATCTCCTCATTTTCCTGCCAATTGTAGAGCTGTGTGTTTATCTATTGCTGTACAACAAACAACAGATAGTCACCAACAGATAGTCTTACCCCCAAACTTAATGACTTACAACAACAATAATTATTCTGCTCATGAATCTGCATGTTGGGCAGTGTTTAATGGAAATGGCTCACACAACATTAGCTGGGTGGGCTGAAGAATCCACTTCCAAGATGGACTGCCCACCTGGCCCTGCAAGTTGGGGCTGGCTGTCATCTAGGAGCTCAGCTAGAGCTGGAGGCCGAGGACCTTGGTTGCTCTTTACATGAACTTCTCTTTGGGTCTGCTCTAACTTCCTCATAGTGTGGTGGCTTCACTCCACATGCAAGTGTTTCCAGAGACAGGAAGTGGAAGCAACCGGTCTCTTCAGAGCTGAGTCTGGGCACTAGCATAGGGCTACTTCTGCCTTATTCTACTCAAGCAGTCACAGCACCTTCCCATACAGGGGATATTTGCAAACACCACAGCACCAAAACATTTTCTGTATTCCCAGCCCTTTCCTATATAAGTCACAACAGCAAAAGAAAGATTCTGCTACAAATTAATCACTTTTTTGCTTCTATATTCAACTTCCAGGAGATTTTCAGGTCCTCTCTCCACTTATCCCAGCTCCTCAAGGACATTTCCTCACCCTCAGATCTGGCCTGTTTTTCTGATCTCCAGGGCTAAACATCCTCCTGTTACCCACTTTATACCATCACAATAACCAGTCACCTATATCAGCTCTGCCATAGGTACATTTTAAATTCCTTGACATTGCTTATGAGGGCTTTACACTCTAATTCCTGCCTGCCTTTGAGCCCCACCTACCTCCAATCCATACATGCGACCTGAGTTCTTCATAGCCCAGAACAGTAGATTCTCTATAGAATCTACTATATAATAATAATAATAATAACAATAATAACAACAACAATAATAATAACAACAACAACAGAAATGTCATAACTTAGTGTTCTTTCTATCTATCTATCTATCTATCTATCTATCTATCTATCTATCTATATACCTGCTCACCTTGATGGAAATGCCAATCTTTTGACCCAACACAGTTTTCAAAGATTTCACTCAGGACCCATTTGCACCCTAAAAAAGGTTAAATTTTAATGTCATTAGTAATTTTTACAACATCACTAAAACTACATTAAAGAACAACTGGCCTTTATTTTCTTACTGCTAGCATGTGGCAGGGAAGCTTATGGTGATTCCTAGGATGGTTGGGGCTGCTGCTTGATTCATGCTGATTTCCCAGGAGCTTTCCCCACATCTCCTTTTGTACCACCAGGGAACTGTCAACCCAGTGAATAGGGCCAAATTATATCAATACTATTAGGAAGTTAGTTTTGACCTTGTAGATTCTCTTCAAAGCTTTGGGGGCCCCCTACCCTTTATAGACCACATTTTGAAAACCACTGACTTCTCAATTCCAATTCTCAATTCCTATTCTCAATTCCTATTCTCTAATACCTTCTTAAATGTTTCCTCCCCTGGGAAGCTTGCTTCTAGGTCTCCTGGGGAGCTTCTTTCTCCTCTGGGCAACTATAGCACCTTGATATTGTATCCATTCAAACATTTATCACCAAGAATTACAAACTTGTCTCTTTACTTGACTTATTTCCTTTGTTAAACACAAAGCCTCTGCAGGACAGGAAGTGTTTGCTCATCTGAAAGTGAATGAAGCTGAAATGTTAAATGCAATCTTGCTAGAGGCCAGAGGATAGCTCATTTTTTAAAATGCTGCTTGTTCTCTAAGGCTCAAAGACCCCCCTCTTACCTCCCTTCCTTGCTCCAAACTCCCTCTATCTCTGACCTCTTAGACTTCTGGCCTCTTTAAGTACAGCTGAGTAATATTCAAGAGAAAGAGACGACTTCCTCCCTCCACCCCTCAGCACCTTCCAACTCAAGGAGACAACAGAACCCAGCACAACATTCAGAGACCAAGATGCACGCAACCTCTCTGCAGATGGAGATGGAGGGAAGGATTCCCAGAGAACAGTTTCAATTGAATGGAAGGGAAGGACACAGATCGCACTGGGGCGGGGAGAAAATGAGAACTGAGTAGAATGTGAGCTACTTTTTAAAAAAAATTTATATATTTATTTTAATTAGGTATATATGACAGCAGAATGCATTTTGATTCATTGTACACAATTGCAGCACAACTTTGCATTTGTTGGTTGTACATGATGTAGCATCACACCATATGTGCAGTCATACATGTACCCAGGGTAATGATGTCTATCTCATTCCACTATCTTTTCTGACTCCATGCACCCTCCCTTCTCCTCCCTCCCCTTTGCCCAATCAAAGTTCCTCCATTTTTTTCCCATGCTGCCCCCCCGCATTATGGATCAGTATCCACTTATCAGAGAGAACATCCAGCCTTTGATTTTTTGGGATTGGCTTACTTTGCTTAGCATGATATTCTCCAACTCCATCCATTTACCTGCAAATGCCATAATTTTATTCTCTCTTAATGCTGAGTAATATTCCATTGTGTGTGTGTATATATATATATATATATATATATATATATATATATATATATATATATATATCACAGTTTCTTTATCCATTCATCTATTGAAGGGCATCTAGGTTGCTTCCACAGTTTAGCTATTGTGAATTTAGCTGCTATGAACATTGATGTGACTGAATTACTATAGGACACTGATTTTAAGTCCTTTGGGTAGAGACCAAGGAGTGGGATAGCTGGGTCAAATGGTGGTTCCATTTTAAGTTTTCTAAGGAATTTCCATACTGCTTTCCAGATTGGTTGCACCAATTTGCAGTCCCACTAGCAATGTATGAGTGCATCCTTACCAACATTTATTGTTGTCTATATTCTTGATAACTGCCATTCTGACTGAAGTGAGATGAAATCTTAGAGTAGTTTTGAAAGGGAACAACTATTTTGAAAAGTCCAACTTAGAGGAACCCGGAGTATAGACTCCCCAGCTAGAGCCCCGAGCCTGTTCTTGGCACTCACTGCCCTCTGCATGCACAGCCCTGCACCATAGTTATGTGATTCCTCTGCTAGAGGACAGGATCTCTTTCCACTTCAGTACTGTATCTATCCATTCCTGTCTGCCAACACCCAACACAGTAGCTAGCACATAGCATATTAAATAATCAATCAATGAATGAACAATGCTAAGCATTTTGGTAGTCATGGGAATATAGTGCTCAGCTCTCAGATCTCCCTTCAAGGAAGGACTTGCTGCCCAAACACAGAGATCATAGTTGTCAGCCCTTTCAGGGTCTGTACAAGCAGATATTAGTAGTTATTGAGCTAGGAAAGTTCAGGAGGACATAGACAGCGGGGACAAAGACTTCATTATTTCGGTGTGACCTAGCACCATCCTGACAATCAATACTCCAGAGTGACTCTGGGTTGGCCAACACTGGCCAGGTCTGTATCACAGTTCATTTTCTTCCCCTACCTAATCCTGCTTCTCTTCACAGGCGTTGATCCCAATAATCATCTTGCACCTCCAAATCCATATCAGCTTCTGCCTCCAGGGAACCCATCCTGTGACAAGAGGCTAAATAGATTACTCCATCATCTGGGCCAGACAGAGATGGGAGGTCAGGGAATAAGTGCTCCCTTACTATCAAGAATTTGTGCTTTGGAATTTTAACTGCCCCTTTGCTTTTTAAGATTTTGTTCTTCAGTCATCTTTCTAGTGAAGTTATATTTGAAGGTTGTCAAATACCTCTGATGAACAAAGGAAAAAGGGATTTGCCTCATGCCTGTCCATCAGAGAGATCAGAGCCCTTTCAAGCTAGGAGAAGGGGCGGGATGGTCATCCCAAGGGCTCTTAAGTAAGAGCCAGCTATGAAGTGGAGCATCTGGAAACCCTTCTGGCCTGGAGTTTCCCTCCCCTCTTTTCATTTGTTTGTGGTTTTGATTCAGTTATGTGGGAGCGCACCCTTGTGCCCCAATTTGCAATGTATTACACTGCCTCTTCAGTTTTGATGATGCTTGTGGTTCTCTTCCTCTGTACCTCAGGCAAACTTCAAAGAAATGTCTGTTACATATAAAACTTTGGTTTCTTTCCACAAGCTGGGATTTTGTAGTGGTTAAAAGTCTGGGATTGGCCTAGGGCTGTCTCAGTGGCAAAGCGCTTGCTCTAGCATGTGTGAGGCACTGGGTTCGATCCTCAGCACCACATAAAAATTAACAAATAAAATAAAGGCATTATGTCCATCTATAACTATAAAAATTTTTTTAAAAAAGAAGTCTGGGCTTTGGGCTAGGTGCAGTGATGCATACCTGTAATCCCAGCAGCTCAGGAGGCTGAGGTGGGAGGATCGAGAGTCCAAAGCCAGCCTCAGCAAAAGAGAGGCGCTAAGCAACTCAGTGAGACCCTGTCTCTAAATCAAATACCAAAATAGGGCTGGGGATGTGGTTCAGTGGTTGAGTGTCCCTGAGTTCAATCCCCCACACCTCACAAAAAAAGTCTGGGCTTTGGATTCAGACTACTAGAGCTCTCATTTTGTCATTTACAAGCTGGGTGACACTGGCCAAATTACTTGGTCTTTCCACATTTGGGTTTTCTTACCTGTCAGGTGAAGATAATACCTTCCCTATAAGATTGTTGTTGGGAAAAAAAAAAAAGATTGTTGTTGGAGTGCAAGGAACATGGCATGATCAGCAAAAAGAGAGTCTTGCTCTTAGCAAGCACTCAGTAAGCACACACACATTCATTGGCACATGGGCAGACAGAGGGCTGCCACTGAGCAGTACAGTTTTTAATGCCAGGGTTCACCTGCCATACCTACCCCAAACTCCACACGGCCACACTAAACTGAAGAGGTAGAGAGACACTCTGCTGCAAGAGTCGTTGTCATCTATCACCTTTGTACATCAACATGACAAATGTGAGCCAAAAATCAGGGGGACTGTTTCTTATCACCTTGTGACCCAGAGAGCCTTCCTTCTCTCCTCCTTAGTACCAAGGTTTCAGAAAACAAGCAATAAAGAAGGAAGAGAGGAAGAAGGACGGAAGGGAGGGAGAGAGGGAGGGAAGGGAAAGAAGGAAGGAAAGAGGGAAGGGGAAAAGAAGGTGAAAGGGCAGAAGAGAGGGATGGAGGGCAGAGGGCTCAGCTTCAAGCCCAACCAGGAGGCAGAGAATAGTAGATGTGGACCCAGGAAAGACCCAAAACAAAATCTTCACGGTGAGAATAAGAGGAAGCAGTCACTTAGTCCTGGGTTCTAATTCTTATGCACCACAAACTTTCTGAGAGAACGTTGTAAGTTGCTTAATCTGTCTGACTAAGCCTGTTTCTCAGCTTTAAGCCCCTTTATCTTTATACCCCTCAGCCACACAGAACACTCTGTTCCTCAAACACACATGGAGGAGGGAGCATTGCACTCTTACCTCTGCAAATTTGCACATGTCCTCCCTTTACCCAGTGTGACCCCATTCTCCACGTGCTAAACCCTACACCAGCAAGTACATCCTCTTTTATCTGGTCAATTCTGGCTCTTCTTGCAGAGCTCAGCTCAGAATCTCATCCCTCTGGAAGTCTTCCCTGACTCTTAATCTTATCATGGACTCCCAGGGAACAATCTAGATGGTAGTGCATTGATATTGCCTGTTGGCTATACACGTCTCCAGAGCTCCATGGCTTGTTCACAACTGCGGTTTTAGTACTGAGTGCCCCGGGGTCCTCAATAAATGAGGCTGAATATTATTGAAAGCTTGTAAGCTTTAAAGTTGAACAGAAGCCCAGGATGGGTATTGATTGATTATTTGTTGACAGGAATGAAGTGGAGTAGAATGAGATGATGAAAATGCCGATTTCAATGATATTTGGCTGCATTATTTTAAAAGTCCACAAGATGTCAGTGTTCTACTCAAGAAAAAAAAGTAATAATAATATGCCAGTCTGCATTAGATTAAAAGTGCTTCCTCTCTTTGATGCCAGAAGTTAGTGAATATTAATATAGAACAATAGAGATTATGAATATTAAAATAGAGATTGATTGATTGTTTGATTGAATTGAATAGGTAATTATGTGTGTGTGGTACAAATTTCAAGTATACAGTAGAAAGCAAACTCTCCTTTTTTCCTATTTCTCTCCCTTATACCCCAACCCATTTTTTTATCCACCCAAGGGAAATTATTTTAATTATATATCACATCACAACATTCTTCATTTTACACATATGCAGGTAGAGCTATTTTTTAAATTCCAGAATTTTGATATGATCAGTTGCCTCCCATTGAGGTTGTAACTATTTATACTCCCACCAACAATACAAGTGTCTTTTTCTTCACAAACTTGTCACAGAATAATTTTATGCACATAAAATATTTACATACACAAACATATAAATATCATATATACAGTATGATTCCCAATGTGAGAGGTAAGATATATCACATAGTTTTTAAAAGTTTCATTGAAATATTATTAATTTCATCCAATAAATTTCACATGTTTAAAGTATAAATTTGATAATCTAATATATGTACCCCCAAGAGCATTTACATAGACAGCTGATGCACGTAGGTTATTTAGCACAGTAACCAGAACACAGCAAATACTTAATAAAACTTGCTGCTATTATTATTAATAAATCAGTTCATCTCAGTTATTCCACAAAAGACTGAACGTGGCCATCCACAGCAGGATCAGTAGGAATGTCTTCAGTTCCATGCCTTCAGAGCCAATCCACTAGCCCCTCGACACAAAGTTAAATTTTAAAAAGATCTTTAAGGACTGTAGCTCAGTGGTAGAGCCCTTGCCTTACATGTGAGGCCCTGGTTTTGATGCCCAGCACTGCAAAAAGAAAACAACAAGACAAAATCTTTCACTCACAAAGACTACCAGAATGGAATATTTATCTGTCATTTTAAAAATTTTATTTACTTGTTTATCCTAATTTGTTATATAGGACAGCAGAATGCATTTCAATTCATAGTACACATATACAGCACAATTTTCCATGTCTGGTTAATCACAAGGTATATCTGTCATTTTGGATATTTGAAGGAATATTATATTTTTAACTATATCTTTTTGTTGCTGTTAACTGACTGAAAATTTTTCTAGAAAAAGCATCCTCAAGGACTTCCACTGAAATGTCCTGAGGGAGTTTGGGGCTCTAGCCAACACCAGCCCTACAAGTATGAGATTTCTTTGAGAACTTAAGTGTTTTACCTGTTTTTTAAAAGTAAATTTCATATTTGAATTAATGCCATAGAATGACCTTTGAACCTAAGGATGTCCACCCATAATGTGGAGCAGAGGCTTTGGAACAGGCAAGGATTGGCAGCTGGGAACTGTCACTCACTAGCTGCATGACATAGACAAATCACTTAATCGCTCGGATTTCAGCTTCTCTGTCTGTAAAAATAGGGTGGAGGGATTTCCACCTCGTGATTATTGTCAGGATTAAATAAGAATACTAATGCCTTCTCTGGCCAGACACTGTGCAAGGTGCTTAGGATAATAAGACATGGGCCATACCTTCAAGGAGTTGGTTCCAGAAAACCACATAATGTGCTACCTCATATGTGTATGGTAAATGTTCAACAAATATTCTATTGAATGAATCAACAAATAAATTGAATAGTAGATCCTAGTACATGTCAGTTTTTCCTCCATTTTTCCTATATCCCTCATTGTATTAGTCCACTCATTGCTGTGACTAAAACACCTGACAATAATTTAGAGGAGGAAAAGTTGGAGAAAGAAAATTTCTGTTGTTGTGATTATTATTATTATTATTATTATTTAAGCCAATCCCCCCAAAAAAGTTGAGAAACAGGCTTAATCAGACAGATTAAACAACTTACAACGTTCTCTCAGTTCCCAGGGGGCTCAGTGGAAGAATGCACGCCTGGGCTGTGTGAGGCACTGGGTTCAATCCTTGGCACCACATATAAATAAAAATAAAGATATTGTGTCCACCTAAAACTAGAGAATATTTTTTTAAAAAAGAATCCTATGATCATCTCAATAGATGCAGAAAAAGCATTTGACAAAATACAGCACCCCTTCATGTTCAAAACACTAGAAAAACTAAGGTAAGAGGAACATATCTCAACATCGTAAAAGCTATATGCTAAGCCTCAGGCCAACATCATTCTAAATGGAGAAGAATTGAAGGCATTCCCTCTAAAAACTGGAACGCGACAGGGATGCCCTCTTTCACCACTTCTGTTTAACATAGTTCATGTAACACTGGCCAGAGCAATTACACAGACAAAAGAAATTAAAGGGATATGAATAGAAAAAGAAGAACTAAGTTAGCACTATTTGCTGATGAAGTGATTCTATACTTAGAAGACCCAAAAAATTCTACCATAAAACTTCTAGAACTAGTAAATGAATTCAGCAAAGTAGCAGGATATAAAATCAATACCCATAAATCAGAGGCATTTCTGTACACCAGTGACAAATCCTCTGAAAAGGAAACAAGGAAAACTACCCCATTTACCATAGCTTAAAAAAAAAATAGAATACTTGGGAATCAACTTAGCAAAAGAGGTGAAAGACCTCTATAATGAAAACTACAGAATGCTAAAGAAAGAAATTAAAGAAGGCCTTAGAAGATGGAAAGATCTACTTTGTTCTTGGATAGGCAGAAATAATATTGTCAAAATGACCATACTACCAAAAGCACTGTACAGATTTAATGCAATTCCAATCAAAATCCCAATGACATTCCTTATAGAAATAGAAAAAGCAACCATGAAATAAGAGAAAAATAAGAGACCCAGAATAGCTAAAGCAATCCTTAGCAAGAAGAGTGCAGCAGGTGGTATCACTATACTATACCTTAAACCATACTACAGAGCAATAGTAACAAAAACAGCATGGTATTGGCACCAAAATAGACTTGTAGACCAACCGTACAGAATAGAAGACACAGAGACAAACCCACATAACTACAGTTATCTTATATTAGACAAAGGCTCCAAAAACACACATTTAGTTTTTATATCTGCTTAATCTCTAGTCTGTAACAGCCCCTTAGTTTCTGTGTCTTTCATGAATTTGACACTTTTGAAGCATATGGTGGTAGGGAGAGTTCTGAAATTGCTCCTAACACTTCCACTTCTGGGTCTATATACTATGTATACACCCTGAGTGCCAGCAGAACCTATGAATATGATGTATCTCACTCCTTTGATTACATCACCTATTAATTTGACTTTGACTTATTATATGGGAGATTATTTGAGTGGGCCTGATCTAATCAGGTGAACCCTTAAAAATGACTTGGCCCTCCTAAAGTCAGACAACTTGCTTACAAGTGTGACTTTATCTACAAGAGGTGGTCCCATGGCAGAGATCTGAGAATAGCTTCTAGGAGCTGAGAGAGGTCCCCAGTAGCCTATACCTATCAACAGAATGGGGACCTCAATTGTACAGCTGCTAGGAAACAATATCTACCAACAACCCAAGGGAGTTTAAAAAAGTACTTTTCTCTAGATGAGCCTTCAGGTGTGAATACAGCTGGCTGACACCTTGATTTTAGCCTTGTGAGGCCTTGAAGAGGGGACTTGGTTAAAATATGTTGGACTCTAGACCCATGGGAATTATGACATATTAAATTGTTAAGTAATAAATTCATGATGACTCGTTATGTAGCAATAGAAAATTAATACAAATATTACATTAGTTATTTGTAGAATGTCCTTCAATATGGATTTGTCTTAATGGATGTGTAACTGATATGATTCTGCAATCTGTATACGGGGTAAAAATGGGAGTTCATAACCCACTTGAATCAAAGTGTGAAATATGATATATCAAGAACTATGTAATGTTTTGAACAACCAACAATAAAAAATTTAAAAAAAAAATAAATAAAAAATAAAAACACCTTATCAGAAAAAAATAATATGGATTTGTGTTGATCATATGGTTAATTTGACATCTGCAGTTTTCTCCACTGTAAAGTTTTTGTAGTTGATAAATATCTCACAGGAGATATTTTAAGACTATACAAACCCTGCCTCTCCTGAAACTAATTATAGCCTCACCTGCAAATCTTGTCTGGAAATATTTGTTACTGTGGTATCTGCCTAATGGTAATTCTTTATTTCCCTACCCCTCCAACATTTATCAGTTGAACTTCTACTGTAAGGAAGAGCTCTCTCTTCTCCTATTCCTTCCTCATTTATCTATTTATCTATTTGATTGTTTATATCACTATGACTTCATGGATATTGTTTTACTCTGTAGATAAAATCCTTATACTGTCATTGTTTTTCAGACAGTGGCTCCCAGTTAATATCATTAGCAACTCCTCAACGTTGACTCCTGTGGTTTTCCATGAAGCTGCATCTATTTTTTAAAATTCTTAATTGTTCTTTTTAGTTGTACATGACAGTAGAATGTATGACATATCATACATACATGAAATATAACTTCCCATTCTTGAGGTTGTACATGATGTGGAGTTACACTGGTTGTGTATTTATATATGAACACAGGAACATTATGTCCAATTCATTTTACTGTCTTTCCTATTCCCATCTCCCCTCCATTCCCTTCATTCCCCTTTGTCTAATCCAGTGAACTTCTATTCTCCCCTCCCCATCCCCTGCCCTCCTTATTGTGAATTAGCATCTGCATATCAGAGAGACTATTTGGTCTTTGTTTTTTTTTTTTTTTTGGGTGGGGTGGGGGGATTGGCTTATTTAACTTAGCATGATAGTCTTCAGTTCCATCCATTTACTGTTGGCTGAGTAATATTCCATTTTGTATATGTATCACATTTTCTTTATCCATTTATCTGTTCAAGGGCACCTAGGTTGGTTCCAGAGCCTGGCTATTGTGGACTGAGCTGCTATAAACATTGACAACTGTGTCACTACAGTTGCATCTGGTTTTGAGCCTCCCTTTACTTTCTGACACATAAGATGCTCCTGGCTCATTTCATATTTTCCTTGCTTCGGGCCTGAAAATAACCATTTTTGCAGGGGTACTTGGTTCCTGAACGATGTTTAGATATGGTGTAGGTGTGTTTGGTTTCTAGGGTGTTGTTGCTTTTAGATCCTCTCAGAGGACAAAGCTAGGTAATATATTATAACCCATACATATTTACATATCTATATTTCTATATTGATCTATCTGTATACTTTAAAACCATGAGTTTTATATGGATACCTCTGATTCCAATTCAATATTGCAAGGTTAATCCTAGCTTTTTCTATTCCCTTATTTATAACTTCCTTCTCCACAGTGAAAAACCCAGCAACAGTCTATTCACTCCTTTGTGTTAAACTGTGTGTGTGTGTGTGTGTGTGGTTTTATATTTCAGGAAAAGTTGTTTCCATAGAATGGGTGGGACAGAGTGATCTTCCACCCCACTTGAGAGGTAGGTCCCTGCATTGATTCTCCACTTTCTGCCTCCTCCTGAATCCCACCCCAATCACCTAACTACAAACTAAATGAAACTTGAGTTCTCTGCCTTCCAATTCAAGAGCTGGGTGCTCAGGCCTGAAGTAGAGTAACTGGAACCTAACATAAACCTCTGCTTTCTGCTCAGACCAAAAGGAAGTCATCTTGGAGTGAATGTCTTTTACAATACTAGCACGAGTTGTCACCTCCAATGTTGTTTGAAGTTTAAAATAAAATGATATGGCGCCTTTTAATTTTTTTATTTAAATGCTAACACCATAACTTAAGGGTTTTTGAATTGATTTTTTTATACATTTATTTATTTATTTTCATGTGGTGCTGAGGATTGAACCCAGTGCCTCACACCTGCTAGGCAAGTGCTCTACCACTGAGCTATAACCCCAGCCCCTTGAATTGGTTATTGACCATCCAGAAGTCACTGAGTCCCAGCTGATTCTAATGCATGTTTCCATACTTGCTGAATGCATCTTACACAGACATTGATAGTTAACCTCTGTATTCTTACAAAGACTGAGTACCCCTCATGAACATTTTCTGTGAAACTCAAATGAGGGAATCCATAGGCAAGTGCTTAAAAACTATGCCACACTAAGTAAGCTGAAGAGCGCTGGGTTGTGTCTGCAGCAAGACAGTTTGAACTCTGCGCACTCTGAGGTGCACTTCAGAAGGCAGAAGTAGTCCAAAACAGGGATGGTGACACTGCTATTGTGAATGGGTGGCTAACAAGAAGGATATCATGGAATCTATTAAAATACGAAGAGTCTTTAAAAGCATTCATTCATTCATTAAACAGCTATTTTCCACCTGTCTTACTAACCCACCTGGAAGTAAGCAATACCACCTGAGGAGGTTTAGAATAGGAGTATGATGCCGGACCAGAGCAAAGAATACAATAAAAGCAGCCATTTCTTCAAGACCGTCTGTGAGCAAGGTACTGTGTTAGGAGTTTTCTACATAGTATCTTATTTAATACAAACAATCATCTGGACTATCAGAAAGTTAAAGGATATTGTCTAAGGTCAAATAGCTAGTAAATGCAAGAGTCAAAACTAAAATCCAGGTCTGCCTGAAAGCCAACACTCATGCTCATTTCCCCTAAAGTGAAAGCAATCCATTCTCTGAAGAAATATTTATTGAGTGCCTCTTTTGTTCCAGACATTATTCTGGGTGCTACTGTTATAAAAGTGAAGGGGAAAAAAGTCCCTGTCGCATGGTGTTCATGTTGTCCTGGGAAAATAAATAAATGAAAAAATAAATATTTAGTATGTCAGGTGGTGATTAAATAGGATAGGAAAGATGGGGCCAGGTTGGGTTGCTGTCTTTACTGGAATGATCAGGGACGTCTCTGACAATGTGAAGTAGGTGCAGATCTAAAAAACACGTAGAAGAAATAGAACTGGCACAAAGACAACTTTCCTTCTTTGCCTACTGTGGGTTCAGTTTGGAAAAAAGGAAGAGATAAGATACAGGTGTTTGTGGAAGCATGGACCTGGAGTCAGAAGACTTTGTCCTTTTATTTTATTTTATTTTTTTATTTAAATGTTAACACCATAACTTAAGTGAGTTTTAGTCTAGGTGATTTATTGGCAAATCATTTCACTTTTGAGCCTAAATTCTCTTAGTTGTAGACGGGAACGACAGTCCTTGCCCAACTCCCCACACGCAGCCACTACGAGGATCAGATGAGACAGCCCATGTGAAAACTCTCTAAAAATGATACAAGTTGGAAATCAGGGTCAGAGGTCAACGCTTCAGGCGAAAGGCAGTGTGAGTGGGTAAGTAAATTAAAGGTGTCCTTATTTTAGGATGCCCGTTTCCCCAGGCATCTTTTTGAAAAGTCGCCCAAATGAGAAATGAAATAAAAGAACTAATAATAAGTTTCATAACAGGTATCTGCTGAAGACCCCTATTTAATTTAATACTGGTCAAAAATTGCATCATGTGTTTCAACTAAACTAAGAAAGAAGTTCTGAGATTGCAATCTTGTAACTCTAATTGCCACGCCCCATCGTAGCCTTTTTCTTTTCGCCGCGCCCCTCCCTCTGAACTCCATTTCCCCACATGCCCCGGGCTCCTCTCAATCAGCCGACTTTGTGACGCAATTCCGCTGCCTTCTGGGAAATGTAGTTTATTCGATCTCCGCCTGCGGAAAGATCTTAGGGCTTGCAGACTACCACTCCCGTGAGGTTGTGCGCAGCCCCACCCCGTTCGCGGCGTCTTCGAACGTGCCGCGGCAGCCATGTTGGTCGTGGCCAGCACAGGGGCCGGCACCAGGGGGTTATTGAAGCAGCTGTCATGATGCTGGGGTTCCTGGTGTTGAGGAGAACGGCGCCGGCGCCGCAGCTCCTCCTCCGGCTGCTCAGGTCCGCAACGCTTCAGAGCCACGGAGGTGTCTCCGGCCGGAGCGTAACCACCAGGAGACGCGGGGAGCCGCAGTGGCTGAGAGCGGCCGCCGGGGGGCGCCCCGGAACATCTTCGGCATTACCACTTGGTCGAGGGGCAGCCGCCTGGGGGCGCCGGGGAGGATGCACCGAGAACCAGCTCCTGTCTGCTGCCCCCTGTGGACGCCTACCTATCCCCGAAGAAACCCTCCCGGGACAGGACAGCTGGAAGGGTGTCTCTAACAGGGCCGGGCTGGGCATGTGGGCCCTCGCCACAGCACTGGTGGTTCACTGCTACAGCAAGAGTTCGTCCAACAAAGGTGATTATGGGGCCAGGTTCAAGGAAGGGAGATGCGGGAGGAGTGTCCTGATCCGCATCTTTGGAGGGTGGAGGTGCTTATCGATTTAGACCTGCATATCTTCAGTCTTGGAAGGACCCAGACCAGACATCATCTGATTTCAGGGGCAGGGTGTTGCATTGGAGAGCTCACCAACTCGGAATTCTATAATCTCCCATCATAGGTCAGTCTCCTCTCTTTGGGCATCATTTTGTGTATCTGTAAAATGGGGGCATTGGACTAAACATCTGATTACAGCATGGTCCTTTTGTGGGCTGATATTCTGTCTTTCAAAACGTCTCCAGAAAGCCACAAGCAGTTTTAAGGGCAAGAACTAACTGCTGTAAAGAAGTTGTCTGCCTACAATGGCCCGAGAAAGGAAGAGACTTGATTCCAGTGCCAGTTTGATCCCTTGCTCCTTTCTGGCCTCACTGACTACACCTATAGTGAAGGATGATTTTTCAGTACTTACAGTACTGTTATTTTGACTCCTGTAGTGCAGTGGCATTAGTCTTTTAGGGTTTGCTGTACCTGTTCTCAGACTTGAGTCAATCTTGCCGTGTGGGACAGTTGGCAGAAGAAGGAAGTTGGATCCCTGGAGACCAAGAGCAGGGGGGTTGTCAATGTGGTTGACCCAGATTGGCCTCTCAGCTGGGTTCATGGAGCTAAGCAGGGGCCGGGAGAGTGGGTGGGGAGCCAGACTTCTTGCCTGCCTGAGCCCAACCACTCTAGTTCTCAGTTGTCCTTAAGAAAGGTACTGAGGCACATTGTCCATAGATTCATTCCAAACTCTGAGACCTTGGAGCAGAATTGAGGACTGCCTGGACTTACATTTGTTTATTCAGTAGGATGTGACAACTGTAAAGGAAGTGTTTTGAATAGCAGGGAGGACACTAGGGATCTTGTTTTGGGTCTAATTCTTCCCCTCATGAATATGAACTCTTGCTCCTTCTCATTGGACCTCTCTACAAAATAAGGGCATTAAAATAGACTCTAAGGGCTCTTCTAGCTTAGGCAGCTACGATTCTGTAATTTGTCACAATTTTGGATGATACCTTCTTGTGCCTAGTTTTGAGAGAGGTATATGGTAAGTTCTAATTTAACATGAAAGTCAGTTAAGGGGATGGTGCAGGTAGTTCAGTGTACAGAGCTATTGAGTGGTGTTATGTGTTGTTGGAGGAGCAGAGGGCTAGCAGGGCCAGGAAAGCTTGCAGGATGAGGCGGGGGATGAAAGAAAAAGAGAGTGACATGGTAAGCCCCTTGAGAGCAGGGAATGCATTTTATCTTCTTTTTCAAGTTGATACTATCAAGTTTTTCTAACACCTATGTGTTATTTGCCCACCAGTGGCTACTTAGTAAATATGTCTTGAGTTGGGTTGTATTCCATGCAAAGGCTTTCGCCAGTAGTTGGTGTGTGCAGTAGCTAGCAGTGGCCATTGGGTGGAGGATGAGGTTTTTGGAATGAGGTGAGAGCAGATGGAGGGATGTGTATTGGTTTGGGATTCTTCTGTATGCTATGGAGAGCCATGGAAGTTTCCTAAGCAGGGAATGTCCAGAGGCCAATGTGTTTAGATGAACTGGAGGAAAGTAACTAGAGACTTGCCTAAGAAGTTCTTGTGAACTTCCCCAAGAAAACTCAATAATAACCCAAACCATGAACAATTCCAACCCTTCTGACTTGCCAGCTACCCCGTCCCCTGACTCAGGGTTTTGAGCTAAATCCCTCAGCGCTGTGTAGTAGAACTGGACCCTTCAAAAGCCAGGAGGCCCTGGTTTTAATTGGCACATTTCTTACTCACTGGGACTTTGGAGAAGCTATTTTTATCTGCAGAGTGAGGGGAGAATGGGTAGAGCCATTTTTGAGAAAGGGGTATTTTCCTTCTAGCTGGAGACTGTCTGAGCATAATTTGATGTGTGTTTGAAGAACAGTCATATAAGGTAAGCAGGAAAGACCTGGCCCTGAGATGTAGGCCAGGAGGTAGGTGAAGGCACCAGTGTCTGGAATGGTTTTCATATGTATGATAAGGTGGGTATCTTATCTCTTATGCAGATAAGGAAACTGAGGCTCAGGAGTTGGCTAAAACAATAATTGTTGGAACTGGAACTACAGCCCGGATCTTGTTTCTCCCACATCTCACTAGCTGACTTGTGGCTGGACGGAGAGCTCCTGAAGTAGGGCTGGGTAGGAGTCAGTCCACTATCTCAGAACTAGGCTGGGCACAGAGGGCTCCATGGGGCATTTAGTATTGGACTGTTTGAAAGAGTTGTGCCTTTACTGTTGACTTTTGAAATTTTCCAAGTCTGGCAGTTCTTCCTTGTGGCCACAAGGTGATGCCAACAGCCTGCCAGCTGCACATTGCTGTTCTGCTAGGCCTGGTGAGTCTAAGGGTTCTGACCCCTCTGCTTTGAGCTTTCCTTCTCTGAGCTTGGCCCCAAAGAGTTTGCAGACTTTTTAACCATCATTTTGTCTCAGCATCTTTGTGAGACTGGCATGGTAAAGATTATTGTCTCTGCTTTGTAGTCTGGGAACCTGTGGTTTTGAGAGAAAGGGGCCCATGGTAAGTAGATGGTGAATAGGTTGGGGCCAGGTCTCAATGATTCCTAGTTGAGGCTTTCTCCATTTGTAGAGTGGCCTACACCCTTGCCTGCCGCTGTCCATTCTCTTCCCTCTGTTTGGTTTGTGACCTGTGACATCAAGATTCAGAACTGGGCTAAGAAGTAGGGAAAGAGTGAGACAAGGTCAGGGAATGATTAATAATAACAACCATAGTAATAGAAAATACACTTTCACAGAGTTTTAGAGCTATGAAGAGCAGGGATATTTTTATTCTAAGTATTTACCCAGGTGAGGTGTGGAGCTAGCAGTTTACCTACATCCCCTGTGTGGTGAGAGCAATGGAGAGTTCGGGCTCCCTTAGAGAAAGGTATGGAAGTCAGATTGCTAGCAGTGGAGCCCAGGTGGGGAGGGGATGATGAAACAGCCCTGAGGAGAAGGTCCTGGCCAGCCATCTGATCAGCGCCCCCTCTCTCTTCAGATGCAGCCCTGATGGAAGCTGCCCGTGCCAACAATGTTCAGGAGGTCAGCAGGTGAGTGTTGGCCCCCAGGCCTTGCTCTCCCCCAAAGAGGGGCTGAGCAGGTGAGCCCCTTCCTCATGTGATGACTTTGCCTTGGAAGAAGTCCTCACTCTTAAGCTGTGAACTGTCCCCTGTGATTTCCCTGTAGCATCAGAGTCACCTGAACTCCCTTGGCCCAGGGTCAGCCTTTACATATTTTAGGTAGGGAGGAAACTCCCAGATATCCCTGAGTCTTCTGCGGGGATTATTTGGACTTCCCTCCACATCCTGTTGGTCCTCCTCTGGATCATCTGGTTTGTTTTGTTCCTCTGTGGAAGAGGCACATGTTACTGCTTGTTGCCTAGGTGGGGTGCAGGTGGGCACCCATAGAGAGAGGCTTGTGGATTTCAAAGGAAGCTGGAAGAGACCTTTGTGCCAGAGGCCCTGGGGCTAGAAAGGCCTGTCTTCACGGCTGGGGTGCCCATGTTGGGTCCTGCCAGGGGAAGACTGCTGTTCTCCAGCCTCACTGACTCAGCTAGTCCTTTGGGGCCATGAAGTTTTGTATTTGAGGCTTGTCTTGTTTTTAAGCACAGGGACAGGACTCAACTCAAAGCTCATTCTGGTGCCAGGGACAGGGCAGAATCTGTCCTGGATAATGCTGAGACTGGGGACAGCATAGAGTGTGTCAGCTAAGGGCCACTGGTTGAAGAAACTACTGACCCCTTCTGTCCCTCATCTTGACCTCTTTTGGCCCTTTGAGTAGATTTGGGTGGCCATAGGACACCCCCTTTTCTCTACCATCACATCCAAATCTTAGGAAGTTAGATGTTTGGGGCAACTATCCCTGTACCCCAGTACCACTGACACTCGGTGCTCTTCCCGCTTCAGCAGCTCAAATGTATAAGAGAGTGCTGAAAGGCAGCCACGGCCCCACCAAGACTTACTGCTTTGATTCCCTTTCATTTTATCTGCAGCATTATTATTGATTCTCAGGGGTGCTTTTGAGTATTAATGTTCAAAGCTTAGTTTTTAATAAACCACTTTTGAAAGTATGGGCTGGGAGTTGTTTTGTAGCCAAATAAATATGATGGAGCAATAGTTTAATAAACATGCGATGATGCATCTTAAAAAACCAAGCACAGATGTCATCTTGTTATTATAAGAGCCATTCATAACTGCAGGCTGTGTGTGGCATCTCCATTCCCCCAGAAACTAATGAGCCCTGCTTCATTCTGCCGCATTAGAAGGGAAACAAGGGGGTGGAAACTGGCCCTTGCTGACCCTGGAATCACCTGTTGGTAGCTGCAAGGTGCCTGCTTCCCCCTGGCTAGCCCAGAGAACTCTTCTGGACATTCATTCCTGCTGGTGTGGACAGTGTCTCTTGGGCCCTTTCATGGAGGTCCCCGGTCTCTAGCTTGCTTTCCTCCCTCTTCTTCCCCAACTCCCTTGGTCAGGCTGACTCGGTCAGAATCTCCCTTCACTGCACGTGAGGAAGTCAGAGATGAGTGAGACACCGACCCTCCCTGCAGCCCCTATCTCGCACAGCACCACAGAGCAGGGGCAGACTGAGCAGAGGCAGGCGAGCCTGGCTGCCTGCTGGGCCAGGGGACTCTGTGGAGCTGGTGCAGGGTGTGGGGAAAGGGGGAAGGTGACTTGAGAGAGGCTGGAATGTGCACACCCTGCCCTGTCCAGGTTGAGGGTTTTCAGACCCTCAGTGGGGAGACATGGGAGTTTTTGAGCAGGGGACTGACCCTGCTTGGTTAGGACTGTTTCTGAGAGCTAAAGGATGAACTGAATGGGGAAAAGCTGAAGACAGCTCTGTGGAGAGACAGTTTTAATAAGACAGATTCAAGGTGATAAAGGCCTGAGAGCACATTGTTCCTGCCTCACCAAAGCAGTTCTTGCTTCTGAAAGAATGAGTTGACCTCTGCTGGGCCCTATAGGTGTGTGGGGTGAGGGTGGTAATCTGGCTGTGGTCTCAAACAGATAAGTAACCCACCAATTACCGTTCTTCCCGCTAACAGGGCAGGTGTTGGAAGAGGTAATTATAGGGATGGCCTGACCATCCTCACTAGAAGGAAACCTTAAGTTTTACGCAGCCTATCTGTGCCCTAGACTCTGCACAGTTGCTTCATGCAGCTACTTATTTGTTCCTCTGTGCCTTGACCCTTAGCTCTGCCCATTAGGTTGGCCTATAGCGGAATAGAATTTTTTTTTAATTTACACATGATTGAGACACCATATATTTGATTGGTATGGTCATTGATTCAGTATTTGGAATAAAAGAAGGATCTAGTGAATAATATTCTATTCTTTCAATGCTGTCTTGGGATTCTTGCTGTGTATGTCTCTACTCTGACCTCCATCATC
Organism: Marmota flaviventris; assembly: GCF_047511675.1. Taxonomy (NCBI): domain Eukaryota; kingdom Metazoa; phylum Chordata; class Mammalia; order Rodentia; family Sciuridae; genus Marmota; species Marmota flaviventris. Next base: position 61,017,899 of record NC_092506.1, on the reverse strand, counting down.
TCCTTTCTCCAGTCCAGAGCCTCAGGAGAGCTCTGGATAGGTACTGTTCAGGAGGAAGTGCTTCATCCTCCTCTTTAGAACACTCAAGAGTCTATAGTCCCTGGGTCCTGGACGTGGGACCTCCACATAGCATATCTGTGCTCAGTGCTCATCTGCCTGAGTTCTGGCAGCCTTCAAGGCTCAGTTCAGGTGCTGCCTCCCTGTGAAACCTTCCTGGATTCCTCTCAGCTGGGTGTTATATTTTCCTTCCCCTACTCTACCATTCCCTCTGCTCTGGAAGACTATGAGGGTTGGATAAAAAGGGCCATGCCAGTATGTAGCAGGAGGGCAATCTAGAAAAGAAGTTGGAGGTCAGGGTGGAGGGGCAGGGCTGAACATCAGGTTTGAGGGGTAGATAGTCCACACAGGAAAACCATTGAAGTCCACATGCTGACCTAATCAGGAACTGATCCCAGATCCTCACAGAGTGTGTGACCATCAAGCCAATCTTCTGACAGTGGCACTGATATGTGAGCACCATTGACTTGCTTTATGTGAATCTGGCTAATGATGTGTGGGGTTGGCAGAACCTACCACTCACCACACTTTGTTAAGAGTTTCATGGGCTACATTTTACTTTAAACCACAGGATTGTGTTTCTCACCATGGCAGGAACAAAGTCTGGTGCCCTAAAAGTCTCTTTTACCATATGTGCTAGCACAGGAGAACTCAAATGCTTTACTCATTTCAGTGTAACTGAAGCGAGAGGTCCTTACTCCCACTGGTTGCCTCCCCATTGGTTGCATGAAAGGGAGGCTGGGGCTCTTTGCCCTTTCTCCTTCCCTCCCTCCCTCCCTCCCTCCTCCCTGAGGCACTTAAACTTTGTAAGTTCATCCGGTCCTGGCACTTCAGAAGTGGAAGCCTGGCCCCTATCCTACCTGTTGACAGTGAGCAGGTGGCCCTGCTCCTGGGCTCAGCCCAAACCTGAACCTGGTTTCTGAACTGAAGAGCCACTCACCCGAAACAGAGGGCACATCTGTCTGGGCTCAGGCTGAGACATTTGAGGACTCCTCTTCTCCAGTGGAGATCACGTTTCCTTCTGATCAAACCAGTGAAAAACAACATTCCTGCCTATTTTCTTCTACTAGCAGTGGAGAAGCTGGGCTTCTGCTAAGTAGCTAACTCAGTTGTTCATCAGCCCAGCCTCTGATGAAAGAGACTTGGTGGTATCAGTCTTGGACCTCTACCCTCTGCCCTTTCTCTCCATTTGTTCATCTGATAAACATTTGCTGAGCATTTACCATATGTTGGGTCCTCTCCTTGGCACAGGGGATACCCAAGCAGGCATGATTCCTGACCTCAGTGACAGATCTTTTGGCAAAAGTGTGATCTGTACTAGAGACAGGAAAGTGCAGGGACTGCTGCAGTGCAGAAGTGTCCCTAATCAGCCTGGGGGGTTAAGAAAAGCTTCCTTGAGCAAATGGCACATGATCTTAAAATATCAACAGTGTTCAGCAAATAGAGGGGGAAAGCATTCCGAGCAAAAGGGACAGCACCAGTGGTAGCACCAGGGCAAGGAACAACCAAGGGGTGTGTGGGAAGGGGAAATTGTGCATTGTTTGTCACAAGATCACAGTCTGAGGCTGAAGGGACTGGAGATAGGTAGGGATCTGGTCATGAAGGGCATCCATTGACTGGACCTCAGTTGCCCTCATGTCTAGCATGTTCTCTGTGCCTACCCCTGTGGTGAATTGGGTAGGGTAGGGAGCGGAGCAACAGCAGTGAAGAAGGAGAACCAGTTCCGCCTTTGAGAAGCTTAAATCTCTCTTGGTAAGAAAAGAGGACATGAGTAAAAAATTGTGAACAAGCAAAGCAAAGCACAAAATGCCTGACTTGTATGAGTCTAAGTCATGTGGAGATGATAATAGCTAGAACCTGTGAATTGTAGAGTTATTATTACTAGTAATTATTAATTTATGCAACCAATGTTAATGAGTGCTTGTTAGGAACTAGGTGTTGGCTGAGTGCTGAAGACACAGTAGTGAACACGACCAGTACAATCCTTGTCCTATTGGTACTTACAGTCCAGTTGGGAGCCAGAGGACTCTAAGTATGTACTTCAAAAGTGAAATAAAGTTTATCTTTTCAGTAAATGGTACAGGGACAACTGAGTAGGCATATGCAAAAGACTCTTCTCAGGTGGAGATCACATTTCCTTCTGACCAAACCAGTGAAAAACAATACTTAGATAAGCTTAAATCTCCCTTGGTAAGAAAAGAGGACCCTAATACCATACGTAGAAATGAACTAAAAACAATCATGCAATCAGAGACATGAAAAATTGTGTTCCAAATGTGTACTATGAATTGAAATGCATTCTGCTGTCATGTATAAAAAATTAGAATAAATAAATAAATTTAAAATGTAAAAAAAGATTCATGGAGCTAAATGTAAATGCTAATGCAGTAAAACTCTTAAAAGAAAACATAGAATTAAATCTTTGTCACTTTGGATTAGGCAAACCTGCCTTAGATATGGTATCAAAAGTACAAGCAACCAAAGTGGGGAAAAAAAGTGGACTGCATCAAAATTTAAAACTTATGTGCTTCAAAGGCTAACATCAAAAATGTAAAAAGAAGGCTGGAGCTGTAGCTCAGTGGTAGAGCACTAGCCTTGTACCTGTGAGGCACTGGATTCAATCCTCAGCACCACATGAAAATAAGCAAATAAAATAAAGGCATGCTATGCATTTACAACTACAAAAATTTTTTTAATGTGAAAAGAACAAATAATAATAATAATAAAAGAATGTGAAAAGATCCTAGTTGGGCATGATGACACATGCCTGAAATCCTAGCTACTCAGGAGGCTGAGGCAGGAAGATTGCAAGTTTAAGACTCTGAGAGAGAGAGACCCTGTCCCAAAATATAAAGGGCTGGGGATGTTGATCAGTGGCAGAGTGCCTGTGGGTTCAGTGCCCAGTACTGCAAACAAAACAAAACAGAAAATAATCTACCTAAACATGGACAAAGGATCTGAATAGACGTTTCTTCAAGGTATATATACAAATAACCAACAAGCGTATGAAAAGATGCTCAACATCATTAGTCAGGGACATGCAAATAAAAACCACAGTGAGATACCACTTTGTACTCTTTAGAATGGTTATAATAAAAAAGATTGTCAAAAGCAAATGCTGTCAAGGATATAGAGAAATTGGAATATTCATACATGCTATAGAGGGGGTGTAAAGATGGTATAGCCACTTTGGAAAACAGCTTGGCAGTTCCTCAAAATGTTAAACCTATTAGAGTTACTTTATGACCCAGCAAGTCTGGGTCATAGAAATGAAAACATGGACATTAATGTATTTGTACGTAAATGTTCACAGCAGCATTTTTCATAACATCCCCAAAATGGAAACAACCTCAAAGTCAGTCTGTTAACTGATGAGTAGATAAATAAAAATATGATAAAACCATATATCATAATGTTATTTGTCAATTTCAAGAAAGAAAGTACTGTTATACTGCAAAATGGATGAACCTTGAAAGCATTATGCTAAGTGAAGGAAGCCAGTCACAAAAGTCTACTGTCTTGAAGTCTTGGATTACAGTAACAAAATGTTATAGATTGGGTGGCTTATAAACAATAGAAATGTATTTCTCACAGTTCTGGAGGTTGGAAAGCTCTGGTAGATATTTTTTTTAGTGCCCACTTCCTGCTTGACAGATGGCCGTTATGCTGTGTTGTCACGTGGCAGAAAGCATAAGGGAACTTTCTGAGATCTCTCTTTTATTTTTTAGGGGGGCTGGGATTGTGGCTCTGTGGTAGAATACTTGCCTAGCATGCTTGAGGCACTGAGTTCAATCCTCAGCACCACATAAATGTAAAAGAAAGATGTTGTGTCCACTTAAAAATATTTATAAAATATTTTTAAAATATTTACTTTTTAGTTGTAGTTGGACACAATACCTTTATTTTACTTATTTTTATGTGGTGCTAAGGATTGAACCCAGGGCCTTACACATGTGAGGTGAGCACCGTACTGCTGAGCCACAACCCCAGCCCCCACCCCATCTCTTTTATAAGGTTACTAATCCCATCTAGTAGGGTTCCACCCTCATGACCTACTTAACCTTTACAGGGCCTCACCTTCAAATATTATCACATTGGAGAGTAGGTTGTTGCCTGAATTGGGGGGGGGGGGTCATAAACATTCTGGCTGTAGCAGCCATGTATTTTATGATCTTATTTATATAAAATGTTCAGAAAAATTCATGGAAATAAAGTAATGGCTGAGCCGGGTAGGAGATCAGAAAAAGGGACTGAGGAATTACTGCCAGTGGGTTCAGAGTTCTTTTTGGTGTGGTGAAAATGTTCTAGAGTGCAATTGTAGTTGTGATTGAACAATTCTAAATATACTAAAAACAATCCAATTGCACATTTCTAAATGGGTGGAATTTATGGTATGTAAATTATATCCCATTTTTTTTTTTCTTCTTAGTTAAAGTTTTTTTAAAAAGTGAAGTACAAGACACTATAGGGTCTAACCTTGAATACAGGAGACTTCTTGGAGGCATAGTGTGTATCAGTAAGGGAAAGCTTTTGAGTAAATGAGATTGAGGTTAACTCTGAAGAATAAAGAAAAAGAAAGGTGGAAGGAAGTTTAGTTAGAAGGAAGAGCAGGTACAAGGCCCTGAATTAAGAAAAGATGTGGAGAAATTAAATCAAGAGAAGGCCAATATGTTGGACTCCAGAGAACAAGGGGGAGAAGTGGTATGAAATTAAGTTGTAAAGTTAAGCAAGGATCATACCACACGGGGTCTCTAGACCATGTTAACAGTTTTTATTTTTGTTCTAAGTGGGCTACCTCTGAGGAATTTTAAGCCATATGTGCATGTGTGAGAGAGACTAACAGATAGGTACACATGATGTAAATTGTAATTTTTAAAGATCATCTGGTTGCTTGGTGAAGACCAGATTGGTGGAAAGCCATGGTGAAGATGATAAGACTGGTTGAAAAGAAACTGGAATGGTCAAGACAGATGATGTAACTTGGACTACGATGTTAGTAGCAAAAATGGAAGAAGTTATCTGGACAGAACTTGGTGATGATTAGCTTAGAGTCTGTGCCTAGTACAGTAAGTATTGTATGGATGAATAGGATTGATGTGATTGACTAGGGAGGAAAAAGTGTTAATGAATTTCAGTCTTCAGGCTTGATCATCTGTGTAGATGCCATTGCCATTCACTGAGATGAGGATCCTGGAGGAAGACTGGGTTGGGAATAAGGGAAGGATAATGAGTTCAATTTTAAACAGGTGGAATTTAACATGTTGGTGAGATAGTCAAATAGAAATGTCACCTAGGCAGTTGAATTATGGGTCTTTTGACTCTGCCCATGATACTTACCATGCTGCCTTTCAAAATCTTAATTATCATTTAAGAGATTCTTTTGATGTCCTATTTTGGTTTCTGGCTTGATGGTTTTCAAAAATAAAGGACTTCATAACAGCATAAACTGGTTTACTAGATGGCTTTGGGGGAAAAAATTCTGATTGGGTTTACACTTAGGAAAAAAAGAAAGCGCCTGTGTTGAGGGATAAACACATTTATTCCAGCTCTGTATCCATGGCTTGGGTTGGTTCTTGTCCCCAAATGCTCCAGCTTGAGGCACTTGCTGTCCATGTACAGGATTGAGGTGTCCAGAATGTGTTTAGCTACAGCATAGGTAAACGTTCTACACATTGATCCGAGGATTTTATCTAATTAACAAAAGCCCTGGCTGGTAAATGCATTTGGCTGTCTCTGGGCCTCTGAGAGGCTGACTGTTTATCGATTGTTGTATCGTTTTGGCTGGATGGGAAGATATTAATGACGGCATCAGAGCAACCAAAACATCCTGCTCTCTTAATCAGTAAATATGTAAATGTCCTTGAGCCTTGCAGTAGATTGAAACCTTTGTTTTAGGCTAGACCAGAGGTCAAGGCCTTAAGGACATCATTTCCTATAATTCGATGTCTATAGTTACAGCGTCTTAAGATTATTACATAATTTTTTTAAAGGAAGGGTGTAACTCACAGGGGGGTTTTTTTGTGTTGGGGGCCGGGTGCTGAGGATCAAACCCATGGCGTTGTGCATGCTAGGCAAGTGCTCCGCTATTGAGCTATACCCCCAGCCCTCATGCACGTTATTTGAATGTCAGCTGCCCTAAAGCCCAGCAGCCCAAAGTTGTGTATTTGGTAGAGCGTAGGAACAGAGAACAGCCATAGCAAGTTGTGATGGGCTTGGCAGTAGCAGAATGTCACTCAAGGGGGAGCCTAACCCTGCCCTTGAACCTCCAGTGTTGGCCCTACTACTTCTGGACTGTGTGACCTTGGGCTAAATTTTTAACTTCCTCAGAGGCCTCCACTATAAACTATCTTTAATGCTACCTGTCTGACCGTCCTCCTGGCTCTCTTGAGAGTCCCAGGCAGGTAAACAATTTTGGATTCAAAATTATTCATACCTCCAGGTCTCATGTGTATGCCTGTAATCTCACTCAAGAGGCTGAGGCAGGAAGATCCCAGTTCAAGGCCAGCCTTAGCAACCTGGGTTAAATCCCCAGTATGACAACAAAAAAAAAAAAAGGAAAGAAAGAAAAAAAAATCATTCATGCTTTGGGTCATCACTGTCACATTCAAATTCCTGTGTGTTCCTATAGCTCCTTATACTTCCTCTGTGAATACTTAATAACCTTCTGTTGAGATAGGTGGTTTGTTTTCTTGTTTCTCTCAGTACTGTTGCTGTGTTGTTCAGCACTGTGTGTGTAAATAATTAGGAATGACATGTTGAATATTGTTGAAAATGTTTTGTAAATGGAAGAGCATATACTTTACTAGTTATCACAATTGTAATAAACTGTAAACAGCCAGGGAGAGTTGCACACCCCTGTAATCCCAGCTACTCAGGAGGCTGAGGCAAGAGGATACAAGTTTGAGGCCAGCCTGGGCAACTTGGTGAGACCCTGTCTACAATAAAAATTAAAAGGGCTGGGATGTAGCTCAGTGGTAAGAGTACTCCTGGCTTCAATTACCAGTACCTCTGATTAAGTAAACAAACCTGTAAATAAACAGAGAACTAACCTCCCTTGGAAATAAGCAAAATGTAACAATGAAGTGGTTTAATCATTAATTAATTAAACAAATAACACCTACTATGTATGGTACTCTGCTAGGTGGATCAGTTAGGGGTCAGCCAAAAATATGTACAGGCTTTGCTTCATAGAGCTTAAAGCCTAGTCAGACATTTATCCTACAAATGTGAAGTTGCTACTGTGACAAACGACCAAGATTTCCCCTCCCCAGAGGGATTTTGCGCTCTGAAGTGAAGGATAAGGAAGAGTTTCCTAGGTGAAGAAGATGGGAAGAGCTTTCCTGACAGAAGAAACCTTTGTTTACTAAAACCCTGTGGGAGGAGGAAGCATGGCAATTGCAAAGGACTAAAAAAGGCCTATGGGACTGCAGCTAGAGGAAGGTGCCTGGAGCCAGGCGGGATAGGACATGACACCACACGGAGGAGCTTCGTCTTTATTCTGTCAGCAGTGGAGCCGAGTTAGAGCTGGGGGAGTGAGATGGTCGGCAACCCTTCCAGTCACTGAGAAACATCAGGAACCAGTGTGAGTACCTGCCTCCCAGAGGCGCCTGCATCGTCTTGGGCACGGTTTTGCCCTTCAAGGCAGTGTAGGCTATAAAGCTGCAATCCCCCAAGGCCCAGCAGAGGGGTGGTTGCCAGGCTCTGTCTCCTTACCACCATTGCTGTGGCCCAAAAGCTGCTCTTTTATAAAGTCTCAGCTCCATCATGGCTATAATGCAGATCCTGTCAGCAAGGTTGAAACCAGTTGGATTTTTTCACCAAGGAATTTTCCTAGAAGTTGGGGCAGTTAGAAGTCCAAGATGACTGAAAACAGTCAAGCTTTCTTCACTCTTCACCCTTCTGAGCACTGGTCCTAGGAGCAGAGTTCCTCTTCTAAGGCAATACATGGTACTTCCTTGAGGTTCTGCCCAAGTGGCTTTTGGCAGAAATCAGCAGTTAAGTTCCTTGGAGTCTGACAAAACAAGATTTTAATCCCAGCTATGCTACTGGAGTTATGCTCCGTGACCTTGGAAAAATTACCTGATCTTTTGTAATCTTAGATTCTTCATTTGCATGGTGGGGATGATGATTGACCTACTCCACACCATTGCTGTGAGGAGTTAATGAGAAAATGCATATAATTTCTACTTAGTACCATGCCTAGCACAGAGCAGGTGTTCAGTATATAGTAGGTGTTGTTATTTAGTGTTTTTAATCACACAATGTTTTCTCCGTAATTAATAAAATTAAGATAATGGGCAGAATTTTCGGTTTTGTAAATTTTCTGTATATTCAGCTTTTACTCACTACATTTTTTAGCTTTTGGTGTAAGCCTTCAGAAACACCTCCCCAAACTGATGACTGTTAGTGAATATTAAGATGGGCAAAAAAACTCACGCATAGCTGAGCTTGCTTAGTTTACCACGGCTTTTACCATATATATTTAGAATTTTAATTAGTGTTTATAATATATCTAATAACAATTTCTTGGATATATTATTACTTTTATTTATTTATATGTAATAACACAAAACAGTTTTTAACAATTGTGAAATATTTTAATAACATTGTTAATATTATGAACAGTGGCTACTATTTTTGAATGACTTCTTTGTGTCAAGCACTAGGTAAGGCTTTTATCACTAAAGCCTCACAACATCCCTACATATAACAGCCCACTTCACAGATGATGAAACCAAAGTTGCAAAAGAAAAGAAAAGAAATCCAAATTAAAAAAAAAAAAAAAACAAAGTTGCCCACTTAGGAAGTAATCCGTCCCTTCATTTTAAGAGTGGCCTACCCAGGATCCAGTTTCCTGTTAGGAATTTTTTAGGTATTTTCTAGCTAAAGGGAAAACCATTTCTGCCTGGCTTATTGGGAATCCACTAGGTTCCTGAAGAAAAACTGTCAAATCCCGACTCCTTGTCTGTCTTCCCCTCAATACAGATTTTCCTCAAATTGTCCCTAACCTTCACCAGCCACACTTGGCCTTCTCACCCTCCCAAGAGGACCCCCCCCCCATTCTGGCTTCCCACTGAGCCAAATGTAGACTGCGGTGGTGAACTTTTGCATCTTCCAGTCCACCCCATCCTGCTGTCTATCTCAGTCCTATCGGTGCTACATTGCCCACCTCAAGCCCTTCCTCTTTCAGAAACTTTACGCTAGTAATAATAGTTGTTCGACTTGAGGCTGACTGCTAGATACCTTTGTTCCTTGCCACAGTGTTGTGGAACAGATTGTGTTTTGTCTATTTTTTAAATGAGAAAATTTAATGCATGGGCAGATTAGATTCAGTGCCTGCCTATGGCCTCACAGCTAGTCGTGATTTAAACATGTAAGTACTTTTCTCACTACAGTTCACTGTGTGTTGATCTTTTTGTATCAGAATTCCCATGGACCTTAGAGACTGAACTGTACAGTATCGTGTTTAGTGAGTTGCCTTTTTGCCTATCTCTAGTTGCTTCACCTAGGCTGTGAGCCCTGTCATAGCAAGGTGGATGGCACCCTAGCACCTGCTTCACCATAGCATGTTACACTTGGCTGGCTGGGCCTCAGAAGGCACATGATACAGATAGTCTGACCCTACCCGTTGATTGATCGGTTGATTGAAACGTGTTTATTCTCCAAAAGCTGCCCAGCAGGAGAGCACAGCTCTAGGCAACAGCTGGGCAGACTGACTGGTCACCAAGAGCCTCCATTCATGTGGATGGGAGGCCCAGGAAGGTTGCATAAGAATCCTCTTTGAGGCTGGGCTGAGCCTTCCATCTCAATGCTCTTTTGTTTGGGAGGATAGCACCCAGGCCTCCTGGGAAGTCTGTGTGTTTGACCATCCTTTGCAGATGGACAGTGAGCAGTAATAGGAAGTGAAGCACAAACAATTGAGGGAAGCCCCTGGACTTCCCAGGAGCTCAGAATCCAGCCTGCAGGGCAGGATCCTTTCCCAGTTCAGACCCCGTGGTTCAGTCATATCCACTACCTGGGTTAGACAGGATCCCAACACTTTGTCTCCAGCATTACTTCCTTTGCTTATTCATATCCACTAGTAGCTTCTCTGATGATCAGCATCTAGTCCTCTTGGGCACCACTAGGTCTGAGGGGTTCTCTGCCTTCTAAGATAAGTAGATTCTGGTTGAACATGCATTCATTCGTTCTTTTTCTCATTTGAAATATAACATACCAGAAAATTTGACACTAGAGTATACAGTTCAATGAATTTTAATACAAGATTGTGCAACCGTACCATAGACTTATTTCAGAAAATTTTATCACTCTTAAAACAAACAAACAAAAATCCAGTGTCATTAGGAGTCATATCTCATTCTCCTGGTCCCCCAACCTCTGGCAATCACTGATCTACTTTGTCTCTATCAATTTGCCTAGTCTGGACATTTCACACGAGTGGAATTATCAATATATAGCTTTTGTGTCTTATTTCTTTCACTTAGCATAACATTTTCAAGATTCATCCATGTTGTAGCATGTTGTCAGGTCTTCATTCCTTTTTATGGCTGAGTAATATTCCATGTATGTCTGTCACATTTGATTTGTCCATTTTTCAGTTGCAAATATTAAGTTGTAAATTTTTAGCCATTTTGAATAAGGCTGCTGTGAACATTTGCATACAGGTTTTTTATGTGAATCTGTGGTTTCATGTCTTTGGGGTATATACATAGATGTGGAGTTGCTGGGTAATTTAGGAACTCCTTGTTTATGTTATAAGAACCCCCAAATTGATTTTCCAAAGTGACTGCAACATTTTACATTCTCAAGACTAGTGTAAGAGGGTTCCAGTTTCCCAAATCTTCTCTAACACTAGTTCTATCTATATTTTTTATTGTGGCCATTCTAATTTGTTTGAAGTGATATCTCATTATGGTTTTTATTTGCATTTCACTGATGGTGTATTGTGGAGCATTTTAATATGCTTATCGATTATTTGTGTATCTTCTTTGGCATTTATTCGTTGCTAGTGACCTGTCATGAACAATATGCCTCACTAAGCTTTGGGGAGGATACGAAATATATCATGACGATCTCTGCCTTTCAAGGAAGAGAATTATATTTAGTACATATAAGAAGGTAGGGCTTTGTCAACAAGGTGACCTTTAGTCTGTGCCTAGAGATAGAGAGCATTTGGACATAAGCAGCAGCTTTGTGGAAAGGTTTTTCTGGGAAGTACTGGTAATGTAAGTAAAGGCACTTTTACTTAACAGAAAATGGCTTTATCTTGTGATGAATTCTGAAGTAACGGTGTATGAAAGCAGCTGGTGTGGAACTTACATGGAGGACTATCATCCCTTGTGTGGTCCTAGCACTGTGCTCCAGGACTACTTGGCTCTGTTCTCCTATTCCTGACCTTTAAATACTAGGAGCTAGTGCTCCAAACTACATGAGCCTGATTCCCTAAAATGTTTTGGTGCCCTCTCTGAATTCCAGGAGGTGTGGCTGTTGTTGCGAGGACAGGGCAGTCATCCCTTTGCTGGAGATCTTACGCTTCTATGAAAATGGCCTGAGCTTCCATTTGCTGCTTTTGGCAGCTGCACTACATTCCTAGGTTCTGTTAAGCTTCCTGAGGACCTAGGTAGCTTGTATTCCATGAATCGGATTTGTTTGCCAAGCTTGCTTTAAGCCAAAGGCAAGGCCAATTTGAGGTATGGTTTTGCCACATGAATATGAACGTGTTGGTGGTAGTATGGAGACTGCCAAGAAGAAAGGTAGGCTGGGCCTTTTTCATCCTGATACTAGAAGAAATCTCTTCCAGGGGAGAAGTTTTTAGGAAATAGAACTAATTAGAGTTTCTCCGTCTGCAAATAACTACCTTCTCACTTAAGGCTTTTCCTTCTTTATTATTTTCTGTCAACTGAAGTCCCATCAGATAACTGTGGTGCACTGTCCCATGCTAAATGTGAGAAGAAAGGAGTGACATGGGCTGTGTGCCTTGGAAGGCAGTGTGGTTCCTTAAAGAGTATGGGCTGCTGTCCCAAGCTGCCACTTACTAGTCATGGAATCTGAAGTCACCTACCCTCTGTGAGATGTAAGCTTCTTGTCTAATTCACAGGATCAAACGAGATCATAAATGTCAAGTGCCTGAGGCATAGCAGGCAGCTCAAGAAACATAAACTCTTGAACCCCATCATTTGAGAGCTTTGCTAGACATTAAGAGTCAAGCATGCTGCTGTTCTTGCTGATCCTATGCAAATATCTCTCAAGCATTCTTGACACTTACTACATTATTTGTTGTTTTTTTTTTTTTTTGCCATTTTCTCTCCCCCAGCTTTGCCTCAAAGCTCTGTGTAAGCAAGGTTCATGTCTGGTCTGTTGAGGTGCCCTTCGTGGGCTGGCTTCAAGGAGATGTTACTTGAGTTTTGTTGAATGAGTGGAAACCAACCTTTGCCATCCCCTCAGGGGCCAGAAATTATAATTGACTTTTCACAGTCTATTTACTGAAAAATCTTGTGGGGTTCTGGAACATGACGGTGGCTCAGGTGGCTCAGATGCCTACCTAGTTTGAAAAGTTTGAGCCACTATTGTGTCTCACTGCCCTTTGCTCCAGCCCTGAACCCACTGTGGGGCCAGTAGGTGGCGCCTATAGCCCTTTGCCATACCTCAGTTGTCTGGTTAGACCTTTCATTTTCACCAAGTTACCAAGGTAACTTCTGAGTCTCTGGGACATGCAAATAGTCCTGCGCAGAAGTACCCAGGTGAGGGTGTCCTGAGTTATCACCTGAGTTATGGCTTTGGATAGTTGGATTTTCATGTTTTATTCAATCCCAGTCACTGCACATCTGACTAGGAATGCAGAGATGTTTGCCCTAGAAAGGATCCCAAGAGATCATTAGAGGAATCTGTGTTCTGCCATCCTTTCTGGAATAGCTCTGCCTCCAGGAAGTTATCCCTGTGGCTTTGTTGCTTTGGCCTGTGCTCACACATGGACCTTGCTTATATTTTAGCTGTTTGCTGAGTGTGTAACTGTCCAGTAAATGCCTCCAAAGCAAGGGTATGCAGAATCCATCAAAGTACCCTTGGCACCCTGCTCAGAGCCCTGAAACAGACAGTCCTCAGGAAAAGCTTGTGGAATGAATACACGAACCATAGGAAGAGGTACCTCAAGAAATTGATATCCACATTGAAGGGGATTCTACAAACAAACTTGCCTTTGTAAGGGGGGGAAAGTCATTATCATGAAAATCTCAGAAAGGCTGAGGAACTATTCTAGATGAAACTGAAGACACATGCAGTGTTTGATCCCAATATTGATCCTGGCTTGCATCTGGATCACAGGGGAGAAATTGCTATACAGGAATATCAGCATAATTGAAGATATCTGAATATAGGGAGTATATTAGATAAAAATAATGCAGTCATCCTTTGGTATCCATGGGGAATTGGTTCCAGGATCCCCCATGGATACCCAAATACACGGATGCTCAAGTCTTTTGTATAAAGTGGCCTAGTATTTACATATGACCTACACATATCCTTCCTTATACTTTAAAGTCATCTCTAGATTACTTATAATACCTAATACAGTATAAATGCTGTGTAAATGGCTGTTATATTTTTAGGGAATAATGATGACAAAAAGTCTTTATATGTTCAGTATAAATGCAGTTTGTCCCTCCAAATATTTTCTATGTGTAGTTGATTGAATCCCTGAGGGCAGAACCTGGGATACAGAAAAGCAACTATATATCAGTATTAAATGTTTTGAATTTGATCTTCATTGGTTTAGTGGTTCTGTAAGAGAATGTTCTTGTACTCAGAAATACATACTAAAGTATTTTGGGGTAAAGAGTCATAATGTTGCTGGGCATAGCGGTGCACGCCTGTAATTCCAGCTCCTTGGGAGGCTGAGACAGGGGGATCATGAGTTCAAAGCCAGCCTCAGCAACTCAATGAGATCCTGTTTCTAAATAAAATTAAAAAAAGGACTAGGGATGTGGCTCAGTGGTTGAGTGCCCCTGCGTCCAATCCCCGGTACCAAAAAAAAAAAAAAAAAGAAAAAAAAGAGAGAGAGAGAGAAGAGACATAATGTCTGAAATTCACTCTCACATGGGCTAGGGAAAAGGGGAAAAAAGGAGTGAGTAGGAAAACAAATGAAGCAAATGTAAAGAAGAGATGAGTGACGGATATATGAAGGGTTTTTTGGTGTTATTTTTGTAACTGCTCATTAAGTTTGAAAAAAATTAAGTTTAAAAAAGAATCATCTGTGCTTTCTAATGAGTACCAAGTTTCTGGAAGAGAGATGGGTCAAAGAATGGTCATCTGGTGTTGGTCTTTATTCAGTTAACCCAGCAAGTGTTCATTGGGGTTGTGACTAAGCTCCTCCGCTGTGTGACTTTGAACAAGTAGAACAATTGTTATCACAGCAGGTAACATTTTGAAAATATAAGTGGTTTCATGTATATTACTTACTTTGGTCATCTCAGCACCCTTGTTTTTGGGTCTGGCAGGCTGATAAGGTGAGATGAATGAGGTTCAGAAAGGTTAGATGACCTGTTCACAGTCACACAGTCTGCCAGAGACAAATGCAGACTTCCTATCTGGGTCAGTCTTTTCAAGGGGGAGACCTTTTGAACCTATTTGTATGTACAAAGAAAAAAGTAGACTGATTCTGCAGGTTATTCTTCAAGTTCAGAAACTTCTGTGATAGGAAATAACCTATTATGAAGTGTGTGAGTACATTGCACCTACATTTGTTATAGATGCTGTGTACATACAAGACTCTTTCCTCTCACTGCTTACCCACTTCCCTGGATGTAGCACAGTGTGACAGAGTGCTGGGCAGCAGTCTCACTGGGAATAAGAGCATCTAGAGAGCTTCCTAGAAGACAGGTCCTGAGCTGGGCCTCAGAAGAAGGTATTCAGTTCAAGTAGCCAATGTGAAAGAGGCCAGAGAGGCTTTGTGTTTATGTAGTCAGATCACCAGGCCCCCTGCCTAAAGTCCCCTGGCCCAGGCTGGTGTTCTCTGAGAAGCAGCCTTTCCAGTTCCCCGCCCCCAGTCTTGCCTAGCTGGGAGATAAGGCACAGATGGAGGCTGCCTGGGGATTCTAGCCCCTGGGCACCTTGCCTCTGCTCAGACAGTGGGCCTGGTGCTGTTATTACTGTAAACAGGGCCTTCTGCAAGGCTCCAGCCAGGGTCCTGCTGCCCAGATAGTGATCATGATTGAGTCTGCATGGCTCAGTGCTTCCAGGCTTCTGATGCAGGTGGGACAGGGCTCCCCATGCTTCAGCCCCTCCCCAGCTGCAGCTGAGGGCCGGTTCATGCCAAGGATTCGGAAATCAGTTGGAACAATGCATGATTGAAGTTCACTGGCCGCTTTGTATTGATTGGTCATATAAAAAAAGAAAAGAAAGAAATAAAAGTCAAGTGGTACCTCCCTCCCTGAGTGGAAAAGCTAGTTAGCCAGAATTACTTAAAACTGCTCCTATCTTCCTGTCTGGGACTCTTTCCCTCCCTCCCTCAAATAACAAGCCTGAGGATTGGCCTTTCTTTGAAAGTCTTGTTGAGTGGCATGTATACTAGGAATCCATTTCTCAGTTTTCATTTTCATGCTACATATATTTAGAATTTAGATTTTAGAACTGTTAGGATTTCAGAAATTATTTCATTCAATTCTCTTGTTTGACTGCAGAGAAAAATAAGGTCCACAGAGACAGTTTTATCCTAGGCCACACAGCTAGTTACTTATAGAACCATGACTGGAATCCATGACCTCCAGCCCTCAGACCTGTGTCCACAGGTGTCCTCAATCCTGAGACTGAGGAGCCTCCTACATCTGCAGAGGAGCCTAAGTTCTTTGGACAAGGTAGACATACCGTTATGAGACAGGTGATTTCCAACACAGGCCCAGAAGTAGTGGTGCAAGATTGATGTAGGCAACTGCTGTAGACATATGTTCATTCACACCCCAAGCCCTCCTGTGTACCGGTTGCCACCGCAGGCCCAGGAATTAGGTTGTCATTTCTAAAGGGACATGCTTGCTCCTGGGGAGTGATCTAAGTGAACAGTATGATGACTGTATTGATACAGGTTAGCACAAGGGATTGTGGCAGCAACATGGCCATCTTAGACATGACTTCTTAGAAAGTATAGGATTTTTTTTCCCCTCAAAGTTATTTTTTTTTTAAGTAAAAGAAAGGTCATTGTTATAAAAACAACTGAACTCCACACAATACAGAAGCTTTTACAGCAGAAAGTGAAAGTTTGACTCATCTCTCCTTTTCAGATCAGAGGTGATAATTTACCTCTTGGTCTCTGGCCTGCTGGCTCATCTGGATCCCTGCTGGCTGGAAGCAGCCTTCATGGTTTTTCCTGGGATTTGTTCCTCTCCTGTGTAATCTTCAACCCTTGGGCTAGGGAACCCTTCCTTGTTCTTCCACTGCTCTTGCTTGGGGGATTTTAGATGGTTCTCCATCCACAGATAAGTTCCAGCTTGCACTGTATTCCAAGTTCTTTTGTATATTATTCAGTTTACCCTATCTCCTCCTCTTCTTTTTTTTTTTTTTTTCAACTTTATTTATTTTTATGTGGTACTGAGGATCCAACCCAGGGTCTTGCACGTGCGAGGTGAGCAGTCTACTGCTGAGCCATGACCCCAGCCCCCTGTCTCTTCTTTAAGATGGTGTAAACCCCAACTGGAAAATGGTAATGGTATGGGCTCTTCTATTTGTACAGTGCTTTATTGCATACCACGTGTTTTCAAACATTTTGTCTCATCCACTCTTCATGGCACCCTAATATGACATGTAGTAAGACTAGTGGGATCATCTCCATTTTTTAATAGATGTGGAAACAGGCTCAGGGATCAGTAGCTATCAGTTACACAAGGGAACAGAGTGCAGTTCAGATTGGGTAGGTCACTCATTTGTCCCACGGCTTCTCATGTAGTAAGTGGCAGAGTCTCAATTTGCTCTTTCAAAGATCTTCCCTATGTTACTGCCTGAGAGGTAAGCAAAAGCTGGGATCCACCTCTGGATTTCTTCTGTGGTTTCCTGTGCTCTCTTGAAGCCACCTCCAGTGAGTTTCACCCTCCACTGCCCTGCCAAGCAGGAGAGCTAGTTCATTAGGGAAGGGCCTTCCACAAGTGTGGAGTCAGCCCAGAAAGACCTGCTGTGTCCACCCCCACTCCCAGCCCAGCCCAGGCTGTTCTGCCCTGAGTGGCAGCCTGCATTAAGCATTCTACTCATCATCTCAGGGATGATGGAATCCTAACCTTTTCGGAGACACCGTGCTCTGTCACAAGCATTGCTCTTTTTAAAAGAGCAATTCACTTGCCGCATTTTGTCCATTGGTGAAAATCACAGGGGAGAGCAAGGGTGGCTTTCTTAGGCCTCAGAGGCCTTTCAGCCATGCTCAGCAGGCAGCCAGCCCCCAGCTGCCTGGGACTTTGAAATGACTGCCCGCTGGGCATTCACTTGCAAAGCAACCATTGAAATGGGGGAGACCTGGATTGTGAAATTCTAACTTTTTGGGCTGCTCTACACAGAGGGGAAAGAGGGGAAGGGCCTACCCTGCTCTGTAAGAGGAAAAGTTGCTGTGGTGGTGGTAAAGTTAGCTCTGGTCTTCCCTCAGTTTGTCAGGTGCACCACTCCTTACAGAGTTCTACCATGTGGTATCTCTGTGGTGTCTCTCAATCCTGACAAACATCTTACACAAGTCTCCTATTTCATAGCTAGTAAGTGACAGAGCCAGAATCTGGACTCCAGCCCTTGAACTCCAGGGTTGTTGATTTTTTCCATCAAATCTCAAGCCCAAAATGTTGCAAAGAATGATGCTCAGCCAGGAACCTGGGCAGGGTTTGGAAGCCGGAGTCTTACTGAAGAAGACCATGGTTTGCCTTCTGTGAATGACCTCACAAGTTTGTAGAGCTCTTTTCTGAGTTTTTCAGTGCTGTTTCCCAAAACTCATGTGGATTTGACAGGGATTGTGATCCTCAGTGCATCTATGAAGAGACTGAAGCTTGGCAAGATGATACACCTGATTAGGCTATTAGAATGATAGGTGGCAGAGCTGAAACTAGAACCTAAGCCTCCTGACTCTCCCCTGTGTTCTTTCATTGAAATGCTAGCAATTTGAGGGAAGCTGCCTCTGCCAGCTATCCCTTTTTTAAAAAAAAAAAGAAAACCCTGCAATGTACAGAAAAGAAAGCCTCTAAACACAAATATTCATATCAGTAGCACAAAATTCCTGGTGATCATCACAAATTAAAACAATAATGTAATACCTTTTGTACACATTAAGACTGGGATTGGCTACTGCTAAGTATTGGCAGGGAGAGTGTGTACAGGAATACCCCTTCCTGATAGTGGGAGGGCAGATGCAGCAGCTATCCTGTAGAGGACTCTAGCACTATTTAGCCACATTAAGTACTCACACAGCCTATGACCTAGGGATCCCACTCCCAGTACATGTCCTAAGGAAATACACAGTTCCAAAGGGGACATGTAAGAGAATGTGCTTTGAGCATTGTTTTTGGTGGCTGGGAGATGGTGGCTACCTGAGTGGGTATCCCTGGGACAGCAGCAAGGAAATATTTGGTGAATTATACTCGTCCCCTTTTCCTCATTTTCTATTCATCCCCTTTCATTTTTTTTTTTTTTTTTTTAATTTTTGTGCTATTGGGGATAGAACCCAGGGACTCTCTACCTACTGGAATACATCCCCAGACCTTTATATTTTTTTTATTTTGAGATCTAGCTAAGTTGCTGAGACTGGCCTTGAACTTGGCAATTCTCCTGCTTCAGCGTCCAAATTTGCTGAGATCACAGGATAACCGGAGTGTGTTACCACACCTGGCTATTCACTCCCTTTCAAATGCAGCCTGCTTAAGTTATTAGGTTAATTTTGTTATTAATTTTGCCCCAAAATCTTGAATGACAGCCTCATTGTCTTTAGTAAAAGGCTAAAGAATGACAAATGGGTTTCTTCTTTATTGCCAGCTTCAGTTGAGCAGTGGTAACTGGGACCTGTGTTGAGGAAGATTCTGAAGCTCTTTCAGTGACTCCACAAGAAATGGCTGCTAGGGGAGATTTGTGATTTCCTGTCTTAGATTCAGGATGTTGGACAGCAGTATGCTTGCCAGGCATTTATCAATGCTTTAGACTGCATTTTTATCTTAGGCCCCAATATTGACTTCATGGGGGCTTGTACCCCTGGATGTTATGTGTAAAATAATAATATTTGAATGTGTGTGTGCTCCTATGCACCTATTTTGTAGAGAAATTTGATCATATTCTCAAAAGAGTTCACAACTCAAAAAGGTTTATGTTGGCTGCCCAACCTAGACCAGTGTTTGAGGACCTGTGACTGCTCTGCTTGCCTCAGCAGCTGTCTGCTTCTCTGCTGTGACCTGTCATCCAGATGGATCTGTCTGCTGGTCATTGAATGTCCGTCCATTCCCTGCTTCTCTATCACATCCTGTTCCTTTTGCCTTGACTGGTATTACTTGCCTCCCTCTTCCCTACACTCTCCCATTCTTTTCAGCAGAGTTCTAGTCTTTCAGCTCAGAAACCTCTTTTTTTCTTCAGCCTGCCCTGATTTTCTGACCCTTTCTGGACCAGAGAAGTGAGGCCTTCTACAACATTATAATTAGGATCAGAACTCTGCCCAGACTCTGAAGCTTCAGAATCACACACTTCCATGGTACCATGTGGTCTGCTGACCTAGGAAGAGGGGGTTTTAGATTTTGTCTCACAGAAAATTCATCCCCAGGATTCTTAGCCTAATTAACATCTACTGCTACTGGAAATTGTTTCCTCATAAAAGAAGTTTAACAGTATGTGGTATAAGGCTCCAGGTCTTCATCTAAAGAAATCCCCAAACCAGAGGTGAGAGGTGAGGGTTTCTCCACCTCCTGTAACTATTCCCTCACAGTTTGGGTTCCAGGTGTACCACATCTCTTGTAGGACCTCATATACCCCTGGCCTTGCTCTCTGAGTGAACAGGCTGCACCTCTGCCTGGAACACCTGATCCTGTTTTATGTGGCTAATTCCCTTTTATCATCACCTCCCCTGAGAGGTCTTCTGGTCACCAAGGCTGGGTGGGTTCCCTTGTTGTGCTCCTACAACTTCTAGACCCCATTCGTAGCACTCTTGACATGCGTAGTCTGTGCTCGGTGGGCTGTCTCCCTCTCAGGCCGTAACAATACCTGTCTCAGTCACTGCATCAGGACACATGGCCCTCAGAGCTGAATGAGTGGACAGATACATAGTGTTTCTTACCATCCTTCCAAGCCTTGTTTGCTTGATTACTTTAGCTGCATAGACATTTTATTTGGCTTGGTCCAGAGGAGCATTTACTACAGACTGTGGAATAAGAATGATGCTAGGACTCAGACCAAAGCCTCTGGGCTCTGCCAAGTGCCCATTTGGCTAGACCCACTGCAGTGTAGACAGCCTCTCAGCTCCCTTAACCCTCTTTTACTAGTCCCTCATAAGGACATCCTGCCTGATGGGTGAATCATAGTCTCAATTTTCAGTCTCTTCCTCTGCTGGTGCTAGTCCTTGATTTCCTGCTATCCTGAGTCCTCCCTTCACTAGCTTGTATGCTTCCCTAGAGCATACTCCATGTCTTCACCTCACTTGGATCCAGAATTCAGCACAGGAGCAAAGCACATGCCATTGGTTTGTTGAAAGCAATTTAGGCTTTGCCATTTTTGTTTCATGGAGCCAACATGTCTTTGGAGAAAGGGTGGTGAGGGATTTGTTCAGAAGGAGTCCACTTATAAAGTCATTACCAACCTGGATTTCAGTCACTGACTTGCCCCTAAACTAGCTGTGCGACCTTGAGTGATTTTTTTCCCTCACTGAGTGTTTCTTTATCCATGAAAAATAATACTATTTTACCCTCCTTAAGCTTATGTGGAGAGCAAGGAACTCATAAGTATAGAGTGCCTGGGGCAGTTCCTGCTCCTGCTGGGTGCTGAGTAATCAATGGTTCTGTATATTCCCCATCTCTACCCTGTACCACAGGGCCTCCTGTTTTGGGGACCCAGAATTCAGATTTTTAGTGGTATACTTTAAAACCCTGGGTTTGTTAATTTACTTGACAATTAGTGAGCTCCTCCTATATGCCAGGTGCTGATGCATAGATTAAAATAAGATCTCTGTGGGCTTTCCTAGGAACCTGATCTAGCATTTCTAATGTTCTTCCCATCTTTCCTCAGGCTGAAAGATTTACAGTTTCCAAACAGCCACAATACAGATAAACTTGAGAAATGTGATCCATTTGTAAACTGGGAATCACCTAAATAAGACACATGGGTAGGCATTCTAAGTTAGGCAAAGTGAAATTAAGGGGAAGGAGGCAGAGCTGTAGCCCAGGTGAGTCAAAGAAAGCTTCCCAAGAAAGAGTCCACAGGCCATGTTTGTGAAAATTTTTCTCTGCCTCTTTTCAGGCTATTATCAGAAGGTGCAGATGTCAACACGAGGCACAAACTTGGCTGGACAGCACTCATGGTGGCAGCCATCAACCGAAATGACAGGTAAGAATCTCCCTCCACACAGCCTCCCTAGCTCTTTGCAAGCTATGTTCCTGACCACTCTCTCACCCTTGCCTTCCCCTTGCTGTGTTATCCAGAGGCAGGGACATGATTGAGTCTCAGGTTCCAGACTTTACCTGGTGCATTGGATTGGATAGTGGATGTGGAAAGGGAAGGTGTGACTTTGGATCTTGATTCCATTATTAATTGGCTTTGTGACCTTAGGCAAGGTCATTTGCATTATCCTAGCATCCAGATGTTTGAAAGCCTGTTGTAAATGGTTAAGTGTATATGTGTTGGTTATCATCATGTTCTTACTGTCTATAGACTATCCATGTTAAGAAGCCGGCAGTCACTTTCTCTAGCAATGGCTCCACTAGGTGCTTTTTCTTTGGAGGTTCTGTTGGAAACTAGGAAATGTGGGGGCCTTCCTTCCCTCCTATTTAAGGTTGTGCTACTTTCCACCTATGCCCATTCCTTTAGGGTTTTAGGTATTGTGTAAAAATCAAAAGTGGTGCATCTTGCATCAGGAGTTATCTCTAATTTTCACAGCCACCCCACAGAATATGTATTGTTATACTCATCTCCAAACTGAGAAAACTGAGCCCAAAGAGAAAAAGTGATTTGTTGGAAGTCATACAGACAGGTCTTAGAACCTGGCCTGATGGCTTGCAAGATAGGTGTTGTGTACTTTATCTCACTGCTGTTTCTTCATGCCACAGCACAGACTATTGCTGAACACTGCCTTTCCATCCCAATTTGTTCTGATTTTTGCCCCAGGGTTGATATAATTCTGATGGCATGAAGTCTACATTCACTGTAGCTATGATTGTGCAAAGGAATTAAGTACAAAAAGTGCTGGGCACAGTGGTGCACACCTGTAGTCCCAGCTACTTGGGAAGCTGGGGGCCAGAGAATTCCAAGTTCTAGGGCAGCCTGGGCAACTTAGACCCTATCTCAAAACAAAAATTGTTTTTAAATGTTCAAAAAGGGATGCTTTCAAAGGAAACAGACTGAGCACTTTAGTAGCAGCCACTGAAATTCATAATTGGGGGTACCAATTTTAATTCTCCCTTCAAGGTTTTTCAGGCCTTTTTCTGCCAATATCAGCCACCTTTGAAAGGGTCCTAAATAGGGAGGAAAGCTGCAAAACTTGAATTTAAGAGTATAGGGGTGAACTGTCTCAGATTATCCAAGAAACTTAGCTGTTCTTGAAATAGATTTATTTCACTATTTCTTTATCATGAACTTGTTCTCAGTCACTCCGTTTCCTTATTTGCTGTCTTTAGCTCCAAGCACTCACTTTTTCTTTAAAAGATAATTGGTATATGCTGGAGGTATAGCTCAGTGGTAGAGCACATGCCTCACATGCTCAAGGCCCTGGGATCAATCCCCAGCACCCCCCCACACACACACACTCACACTCAAAAAGTGGAAAAAAGATAATTGATACAAAAAGGCTCTGTGGTTGAGAGACCTGAAATCCAGTCTTGATCTGATCCTCAGTTGAATTTCAGAACTACATGGACACCTGTTTGCCCACAATACATTAATTCTACAAACATTTAGTAAATGTCTGTCTGAGTCAGGCCTTGTGCTAGGTCTTTGGATAATCAGAGACCTTGGAGAGCTCACAGTCTAAAGTGGAAAAAGAAATGGAAGTAAAGCGACTTTCTTTGTCAGCAGAGTAGAATCTCACTGTGTTCTTTTAAGAATTACATTAGATGGGCTGGGGATATAGCTTGTTGGTAGAATGCTTGCCTTGCATGTACAAAGCCCTAGGTTCGATCCCTGGTACCACAAAAAAAAAGAATTACATTAGGTAATTTGTGTGCTACAGATTATAAACGGTGCGGTGTTATTGCTATGTTAGACTTGTCTACACAAGTCTATTCTCCATCACTCATTCTCCACCCTAGTCACCAGTCCTCTTCCCTAGCTTTCAGATGTCTCCATCTACAAGGAGTAGCTGGTGATAAAGGAGGAGATATGTTCCCTTCTGGGTATAGTATTTTCAGAGTTGAGACTGAATAGGAAATAACAATACACTTAAGAGTACTGTCAATTAGTGATCAGATAACTAGTAGATGTGCTTTTGGGGACACTTCTCTCTGAATCTAATGAGTTGTTGGTTTAACTGATTGCTCTGTCTTTATCCAGGAGCATTAGCAAATCAGTGATGCTTGTTGAGCAAAGTGAGAGTGTTGGCTTATATTTATTTGCTTTGGTTCCTAGAACAAATAACTAATTTTTAAAGCACTTTGTGCCCTCCTTTTCTTCCAGTATTCAAGGAGAGCAAAGTTTTATTGAACTGAGCATATTCTTGGGTTGAATTTTTAAATTTTTTTTGTAGTTATAGATAGATACAATGCCTTTATTTTATTTATTTGTCCTTATGTGGTGCTGAGGATCCAACCCAGAGCCTCAAACATGCTGGGCAAGAGCTCTACCACTGAACTACCTCATCCGCTCTTGGGTTGAATCTATGTATTCATATCACAAAACTTTTGGGGGCCCCTACTATTAAGTACTGTTGTAGGTACTTGAAATAACATCAGTGATAAACAGACAAAATCCTTACCAACACAGAGCTCATTTGTCTGTTGGTTGTGGTTCTTGGGTGGAGTGAGGCATGAGCAGACAATAAACAATAGGTATAATACAGAATTAAACTGTTTAAGACATGAAACTGTTAAGAAGTACTATGGAAAAAGGGAAATGTAGAACTTGTGAAAAGGGGAGTATCAGGAGTACATTGTTCAGGGTGTGTAGGCCTATACTATTGTTTTTCCTTGTTAGAATTGTACTGATTCTCCCCAATAAATCCCCAAATCATTCTGGAATCACATTGGCCAGACCTGAAATGCCACCGGCTTTTGAATTGGGTTTGGATGAAGGGAAGACAGAAGGGTAGCACCCCTTGATTTGAGGCTGAAAGCAGAAAACCTTTACCTCATTTAGAATGTTGTCAGTCCCTGAGTTCAAAGAGAGACTCCAAGAGTAGCCCAGTCACCTCACCCTCATGTTCCTGCTTAATGTTTTAAGTCCTTAAGGATATAAAATACAATATCCTCAAATCTTTAAGATTAACTTTTTACAAACTTTATTTCTTTATGTATTTGTTATTTTATTTAGTTTTGAATAGTCAATTTTTAAAAACGCAGAAACAACTTACAATATATTCCCTTTTATTTCTAAAGAGAGTTTGAAGTGACTTAAATAGAAATAGAAATATACACAAGAGAGTTAAAACTGGATGAAGATCAGAAATTGTATTGGTAAAAGGAAAGATAATTGTATCAGGATTGAACAAGAGGTTTTCTTTTCCAAAAATATGTTCATTGTTTTTGTAAAAACGGTATAGAGAAGAAAGTGACAGTCACCTGAATTCAGTCTTTCTAGACATTGATAATGCATATTATGGATATGCATTATAATTTCATGTAAATGGTACTATGCTGTACTCACTATAAATTAGATAGAGAAACTGAATATTAATCTACATTGAAGTTTCCTGACAAGACAAAAAAGGCTTACAGAGTTTTGGTCAGAACTTTGTTCTGACATCTTTTATATTATCTTATGCATCCAGCAAACATTTTTTAGAACTATCCTGTGTCAGATGCTGATGTGCTTGGCCATGGGGCTTTCAGAGAATAAGCAACCATAGCCTTTGCCCTAAGAAGCTTACTTCGACTACTGACATCAAGGACTGGAGTAATGTGGCCATTGTCCTCAGTAACCATTCTGCCAAAGATTTTCCAACAATCTACTAGGACAGCCCTTTTGCCAGCCCCAGTAACAGCTTGGGTGTAATATTGACTCAAGCAGCAGTCATTGAGGCCTGGCCCCTTTCTCCACAGTGAGCCCTCCATAAGCCTCATGCCACAAGGCACTTGTTTAGCCTGAGTCTGGGTGCCTCATTCTGTGTTGCACTTTGACCTACCTTAGCTAAAGGCTAAGCCACAGGGTCCCAGGATGATCACTGTGACTTAGCATAGCCTTCACTGGCTAGTGCAAATATACCCAGCCTTCAGCTAAATTCAATTAGTCTTTTTTTAAGAAGAGAAAGAAATCCAATTTTACTAAACATGGACAGACGGTGGAAGGCACTTTGATGTTACAACCTCTCAGTGATGCTTTACTTAGTCACAAGTTCATAAGCAAGAAGGCTTAATTACTTGGGAAAACACAGGATTAAAACTGAACACAATGACTGAGTATCCGCTCTCGGGCGACTTGATTCGAACCCAGGCACCCAGTTCGTGTGTGGTGCAAACTTTGATGTATGCTATGACAAGCTGAAAGTCATGATCCCCTTGGGGAAGCTCCTTCAGATGGCATTTGCAGGATGTGTAGGCGGAGAAGCAGGGTCTGCCAGGCCTGTTTGCTCAACTTTGATGTCCAAGCAGCCACAGGCCCCACTATTTGCTCTTTTACTGAGGGATGGATTGGGAGCCTCCTACCTTTCCCAATGGACAATGGCCAGCAATGGAGTGTGACGACTGTTGACCATTCCAGGAATCTGGTGGACCAGAACAGGGCTTTGGGAGGTGCAGAGCCTGGGGGGCCAAAAGCTGTTTGTAGGACAGTCATTTCTCCAGATGTAGCTTTCCTCAAAGCCCTAGTGATGGTTGGGTGCTTGGAGTGGAGATAAAAATAGTCTTATGAGTTTTTTTAGCAAATACCAAATACTGCTGTCCAGTAGCCCTAGGGTATTTATAAATTGGAAGTTTAAGTCTTTCCTATTCCCTTCATCAGATAATATGTGCAGGGAATAGTGGTGTAGAAGAAAAGTAGTATGATTCAGGTCCTTCTCATTTCTAGTACTTCAAAAAAGAAGCTTTCAAAACACACTATCTGATTAAGGGATAGTATCTAGAATATATTTTTAAAATGAACAAATCAACAATAAAAAGACAATCCAATTTTTAAAAAAAGACTGAGCAAAAGATTTGAGCAGACATTTCTCCAAAGAAGTAGTAGATGGCAAGTATGCACATGAGATGACATTCAGCATGAGTAGTCATTAGTGAAATGCAAATTAAAATTGCAATGAGATACCACAACATACTTAGTTCAGTAGCTAAAATTTAGAAAAGCTAACCACATCAAGTCCTGACAAGGATTCAAAACAATTCTCATCCATTGTTGATAGGAACGTGTAATGGTATAGCCACATTAAAAAACACTTTGGCAGTTTCTTACATAGATTAAAGCATATATTCACCATGTAGTCCAGCAGTACCAACTCTTAGATATTTGCTCAAAAGAAAAAAGACCTGTATGCAAATATTTATTGCAAGTGTCCATCAGCTAGCAAATGGACAAATTGTGGTACATCCATACAATAGAATAATACTCAGCACTAAGAAAAAGCAGCTATTCATACATACAACAACATGGATGAATCTAAAAAGTCTTATACTAAGTTAAAACCAACACAAAAAGCTATCTACTATAAAATCCCATTTATTTGACATTTTCTGGAAAAGGCAGTACTCTAGAGAAAGAAATCAGACTAGTGATTGGGTTTTGGAGTAGAAGGAAAGAATGTAAAGGAACTTTGGGGTAATGGAAATATTCCAATCAACCCATGCAACACATTTCTTGTGTGGTACAAACTTGGATGTGCTCTGATAAGCTCAAAGTCTTGATAACGGTGGTGGTTTATGATTTTGTATAATTATTAAAATTCATTAAGTTACATATCTTTAAAATGATGAATTTTACTGTGTATAAGTGATATTTCAATTACCTGAATTTAAAAACAATTTTTTAAAGCTGCCATACCTCTCCCAACTTTCATTATTATTACAACCAGTGGCATACTGAGAATCAAAATTAGTTCATATTATTAACAATCACCCGGAATGTTTTCAATTCTTATTGTTGATGGTATCTCACATTAGTGTACTATGTATTCACGAACAGAATGAAGATTTGTGAATTCACACTATCAGTGACATCATGAAGTGTATCATAACTGATGAATAGTGATAAAGTTTATCTTACAAATTATGTACAGTGTGCATACATAAATTCACAAAGTTTATGATTCTTCATTCCAGCAAGGAGAAAGTCTGGGGTGCAGGACTGCAAATGTGCCTTTCTCACATCGTTCTTGGGATCCTTACCTTTAGGCTGCCAGCAGGAAAACCCCTATTTTATGATCCATGTGTTTCAAGAACCAAGATCCATAAAGAGAATGGTGATGTGGGGACATTCGGGTTTGAGGCTACCTGGGCTTGCTGGTTCCTTTCTCAGGCTCCTGCCTTGGAGAAGGTAGGAACTGCAGGCAAAGCATGAAGCACCAGAACTATTTGAAATTCCCCATGAGAATCTCCCTCCCTCCTCCTGCTTCTGCTCCCGGAGTACATTTCATCAGCATCGCATCGGAAGGACTGGTTCCCGGCATTGCCTTCCCTGCTTGGCCCGGGTCCCCAAGGAACTGAGCTAATGAGTGGATAACACGCATTTGCCAAGGCCTTCCTGGATGTGGTACCTGGGCTTTGTTAATTTTAAAATGCTGCCATCCTTGGCTGAAGACCATTTAATTCTCTCTCATAGCAGTCCATTTATTTTTAGCATTTGCTGTTTTCCCTCCACTTTACCAAGAGGAGAGGAGCATTAAGCCCTATCTTTAAGAAACCAGTAACCCAAGCCAGATTGCTGTCGTGCAGGAGAGGTTCTCTGGACCTTTCTTTCTGGGACACAACAGCTCCACAGGTGATCATAAAACCAGAGCTGATGCTGTCCTTGCAGCTAGACCTCTGTTAGCTTCCCTGGGAAGCTCTCCCTTATTGTTGGCTGGCCAGAGGCAAAGCAGGTAGGGCACTCCTGCACCTGTGCTTGAATGTGGATTCTTAGGGATCTTAACCACATGGAGGTCCTACCTTAGGGGTGTAGAGTCCACAGCCTATGCAGCAGAGTGGTGCTTCCTTCTATCCAAGGAGACAGCACTTTATGCTTTCTGATCTCCAGACCATATTCTGATGGTAGCTATCATGATTGGTGCCTTGTGATTGTGTCAGGGCCATGTGAGTTCTTCCTGTGGTGGCTATAATCCTGAGGGCAATCCTGAAAGGGGGAGGTATTATCATCCCTGTCTTATAGATAGGGGAAATGAAGCTCAGAGATGCCCAGAGTTGTCCAGTAAGTGAAAAGGGGGACCCAGGATTTGACTGAACCCTAAACCTTTATTCTCACCACTGGACTACACTATCTCTACAAAGGTTGGGAGGAAGCCCATGGATGGGCCAAAGGATGCTGAGACCAGGAGTCAAATCAGCTCATTCAGGGTTTCTTGATGACCCACTATGTACTGGATGATTTTGAGAAGTCTAAAAACAAACCACTCTTGTTCTCAAAAAGCTAATAGAAAGAGATAAAACAAGTCCTACTTGGATCACAGAATGTGGTAGAATATGGTCAGTGCCACAAAGAAAACCACAGAGTGCTGTGGGGAGGTCATGCTATATAGAGGTGACACAAAAGGAGTCCCTTTCTAAAGAGTTGGACCTTGAAAGATGGACAGAATTTTATTGATAAAGGTAGAGAGCAGAGGGAATTTCTGGAAGAAGGATGAGTGTAAACACAGGCTCACAAGGGTGAGAAAGCAGGGAGAGCTAGTAGGAGGACCTGCAGGGTTTGGGGACCAGAGAATGCAAAGGAAAGACTATAACTAACCTTGGCCACAGCCCTGTCTGGCTGTGACAGTCTAGCATATGGAACAGTTGTGGGCTCTAGAGCCAGACTTCCTGGGTTCAAATATAAGCTCTACTACATACTAGTTAGGTACTTTGGAAAGCTCTTTCACTTTTCTCTGGTGGTTTCCTCAGCCGTAAAATGGGGATAATAAGCAGATCTACCTCAAAAGACTATTTTGAGGGTTAAATGTGTAGATACATGTAAAGCATTTAGAGTGGTGCCTGCCATACAGTAAATACTCTTTGAGAGTGTACCACTTTAGTTAATAGTAGCATAGTACTATAGTAGTAGAGCCTTAATTATTATTACTGATACTGCTGCCTAGTGTAGGTCATCCCAGAAAGAGTAAATAGCCTGCAGGTAAGCCTACCTTTGTTTAAGTGAGAATGTTACCTGTCTCTCATCAATAACTCGCAGGTGACTCAGAATCAGTAGGGCTTTGTTTCTTCTTCTTTTTCCAATCCTTTTTTTTCTTTTTTTAAATCTAAGAAGCTGGGCCTAGAACATGGGACCCCTAAGCAGGGTGTCTTGATGTGGGACTGGCTTTTGTCCCAGGTGGCCATCTGCCTGAAGCAAGACTGTGCCCAGTATTTCCCAGCAAGGAAGGGTGGGTGAGGGTGCTGGCCACATGCCCAGAATGCCAACATCATACCCCCAGAAAAGTGTACTGGGTTTGACGTTTCTCCCACCACGGCTGCTATGGCCGATTATCTCTGAGTAACAAAGAATCATTTCTAATCCCATTTGGGATCGTTGTTCATGATAATCCTGTTTTGTAGTAATGATATTCCAATTCCAGCATGCACCCGTTTCTAGTTTGGCAGATGCATGCCTTGACCTCCAGCAACCCAAGATACTGCTCCCTGGAAAGCAGTGCCAGCTCATTTGCCTAAAGTGACAATCTCAGGGTACCCTTTCCCCCACTCCAGTGCCTTATCTTGTTCTGGGGTTCTGTGTTTAGTGTTTTCTTCATAGAAAGTGTCAGTTGGGGACAGGAAAGCATCCAGTTCTCATCTGGTTCAGCTGTTGGGGGAAGGCTGTTCATTTCTAGGGACTGTGATGCACTCCAGACACGTATGTCTTCTTTTTTGCTTTCTTTCATGTTACTGGGGATAGAACCCAGGGCCTCACACATGCTAGGCAGGTGCTGTACCACTGAGCTGCATCCCCAGCCCTCTTTCTATCTGTTGCCTCTCTTTTCTCTTTGCTAATGGTCATTTCTTTTTAGAGTGAGTTGTTCTTGTTGTTTTGTGGTACTTGGGATTGAGCCCTGGAGTGTTCTACCACTGAGCTATCCCCCACCCCTTTTTAAGTTTTATTTTGAGACAGGGTCTCATTTAGTTGCTTGGCTGGCCTGTAAATTCTGATCCTCTTGCCTCAAGCCTCCCAAGTTGCTGGGATTATAGGTATACACCACTGTGCCTGCTCTGTACCTTTTTTTTTTTTAAATACTGAGAATGTAACTAAGGGTGGTTTACCACTGAACAATATCCCCAGTCCTTTTTATTTTTTATTTTGAGACAGGATCTCACTAACTTGCTGAGGGCTGACCTTAAATTTGCAGTCCTCCTGCCTCAGCCTCCCAAGTTGCTGGGATTACAGGCATGAACCACTGTACCCAGCTCTGTACCTCTTCTTTAAAAGACATTTTCTTTAAAAGCAGTGGTGCCATAAGCTGCTTGTTTCAATAGAGCTGCCAGGCTGGTGGGACAGAGGTCTGCAGTAGATATGGTGGATGTGCCTGGGTTTCAGCAAAGTATTTGGCTGTCTTTTGTAACATATACATGAATAAAATATGATGTGGGGAATAGAATAGTCAGATTAATAAATGGTGAATGACCTGGTTCATTGTTTATATATGAATGGACAGCAGACTGGAGAGCAGACTCAAGTGGTGAGCCATGGGATTCTGTTCTATTAAGTAGTTATATCACTGATTTCATTGAGGTCATTGATAAGTACCAAGCAAATTGGCAGATTAAATGAAACTTGTAGACATACTGATATGTTAGATGAAAGAATTGGGGATATAAAAAAATTATCTCAATGGGCTAGAGCAATGGTTAAATCTGTGTTGATAAAAATTAACAGGGGGCTAGTGGGATAGCTCCGTGAGGAGCACTTGCCTAGCATGTGCAAGGCACTAGGTTCAATCCCTAGCATCACCAAAAACAAATAAACAAACAAACAAAAAAGGGAGTAGTCAATAATTAGAACCAAAAACCAACTGTAAAATCCAAGGTGCAATACTTAGCCGTTCTAAGAAATTTAAAGCCTAGGAACTAATTTAAAGTTTCGTGAGTCAACAGTACATCATCTAGGTCCCAGAAGAGAATTGATTCAGTAAATACTATTGTCCTATAAAGACACTGTGCGTGAGGAAATCAAGACACAGCCCATGTTTTGGGGAGCACACAGTCTAGTTGATGTAACATGGTAGTGAAGAACAGGGGCTCTGGAATGAGACGATACTTGGATATACACCTCACTCTATCTGAGAGGGTACTTTTATCTTCCTTGTTTTCATTTGAGGTTTTGATCTCTGGGTAAAGAGGTCGTTTATCTTTGTAAACTCAAAACATTTTGCTTTCTTCTGTTTTTTGTGAATGGCGAAAGAATGGAACCAAATAAAATTTTGCTGATTTTTTTGAGGGGGGAAAAAAAACCTCACTTTATCTTTTACTAGTTCTCAGTTTCCTAATCTGTAAAAGGGGAATAATAATAACAGCTACACTGCAAAGCTTAAAATGCACATAAAACTAGCTAGTGCATTTAACTTTCTGCATATAGGAAGTACATAATCGGTATCTGCAGCTATTATTAATATTCTTTTTGTTGTTGTTAATTTCACCCAGTCTAAGAGATATATCAGCCCCATCATACTTTGATGGGTTGTTTGCCTAGAGCAATCCTAATCTAGGCCTATGTTGTAGTAAGAAGTCCTAACAACTAGGTTCTGACCACATTGGCCCACAGATTTTCTGGCCACACATTATAAAAGATTGGAAAATATGGAAGTATATTTAGAGCAAGGTTGAGTGTACAAAATTGGGACTGTCCTGGAAAGCCTGTGATGATGGTGATCTTGATTGCTTGGCTCTTTATTTAATATATGAATACTTTCCTTGAACCTTGCCCCTAATTACATCACCTTTGTCTGGGTCCACCACTGATTTTAACCCTTGTTCATCTCAGTCATACTCCCTTTTATCCCAGCTAGCTGTGACCTGCTTTGCTTTAACTATCATCTGAAATTTCCACATTGCCTGGTACATAGTTGGGGCTCAGTAACATTGGGGTAGTCAAACAAACTATTGGATGGTCATATAGGGGAGCACCTATATGGCTTAGGGAATTGTGCATCAGGTTTGGACCCAGAGATTTAAATCTTGGTTCCTGTACTTACTTAATGTGAACACTGGGTAATTCATGTTATCTTTCTGAACCTCAATTTACTCATTTGTAAAATGGAACTAATATCTCATTGCAAGTTGTTAACAAAGTTCTGAAGAAGTCATTGTACATCTAACATATTGTGGCTGCTTTATGGTTATGAATGATTATTGATTTTGAGGTAAGTAAATAAAGATTTTTATCCTCATTTGAGGAAATTGAATCACATTTTGACACAGGGTACCCTGCCTGCTACCTAATCCTTAATTCATTTCCTAAGGAAACTGTTCTCCCTGCCCTCTCTTTCCCCAGCTCCTGCTCCCATGCCACCAGGCTTCTAGAGTTAACACATGCCAATGCTTTTAGTCAGGCCACCCAGCTTTCCTGACCAGCCAATAGACCAGGTTACTGAATGAGATACAGCTCATTTGACTTTCTAGCAAAGCTCCTGAACTGTGACCTCTTGGCTTCTTCCCCTCATTGAGGTGTGCACTGGGTTGAGAATAGGTCACTCTTTGTCTTCAGGCCTGTGACACTCATCATAGTGACACTGTGCTTTAGATGTGGGGGTGGGTAAGGGGAGGAGGAGAAGAAGCATCTTCTGAAGCTCAACATTGTGTGGGGGACGACCTGGAGCTGGGATCACTGCCCTCCTTGCTTCACCAACTCCAGCTACTGGCCAGCCGTCTTTGACACGTGCCTGGCCCATCACCCACCTCAGCTCACACCACAGACTTCCTTGCCTTAACGTGGATCAATGTAACTGCCTTCCAGTGCATTGGAACCCCCGCTTGTCCTGAAAGGAAGAGCTCATTGAGGTCAGTGCCAGCCAGCTTTCCAACATGTGCTTCCACTCTAAACTAGTTACAGCCCGATCAATGCATTAATTGGCTGTGGCTCCAAATGGAGTTCCTTGATTCTCAGGAGCTGCCACTTAAGGACCACCCTCCTGTTCCTTTTCTCAGTTTTGTCTGGGAACTTCCTGTAGCCCAGGAGAGGAAGTTGGAGGTTTTACAGCTAACTATCTGCCAGCCTAGCTTGAACCTTCAGATGGGAGAAGACTGCGCACCTTCCTTACCCCTCCTCTCATTTTCTATCCAAAAAAAAAAAAAAATAGTGATTTCTTTCACTTATTTTTCATTCATGCACTCATTCAGAAAACATCTATTGAGTGCTTACTATGATCCAGGTGCTAGGAAGGAACTGAGAAATAAGTTTGAGTCACAGCTTTTGCCCCATAGACTGGTAGGGGAAAACTAATACTAGTAAACAGGCAATCATGATACAATACTATGGAGGTGAGTACTGGGTGTCGGGCAGAGAGGAAGGAGAGGAACCAGGCTGGGAGTCAGAAGGCTTAGTTGCATTGATGATGTCAGTAAGGCGCTCTGAAGGTAAATGAGCACCAACCAGTTGAAGCAGGGGAGTGACATTTTCAATGGGCTTTGGTGTATACTTCAAGGAGTTCATTGTTTTTATTGGGTCCTTAATTCTTCAGCCCCCAACGCCAGATGGGAAGTTTTATAATTGAGAGATTTCCTAGAAAGAATAACCTTCTGGAACAAATGGTCAAGTTCAATTAAGGTATAAATGGAAGGGCATTGGGAATCCTTTATTTATTGATTCACTGATGGATTAATTCACTGATTTTAAGATGTGGTCTTACTGTGTTGCCCAGGCTGGCTTCAAGCTCCTGCCTCAGCTTCCTGAAAATCTGGGACTATAAGTATGCACCACTGTACCCTGCCATACTGTTTGTGTGGTCCTGGGGATTGAGCCCAGGTCTTTGCTTGTGCTAAGCAAGCCCCCTCCAACTGAGCTACATTTCCAGACTTTAAAAAAAAAAAAAAAATCATCTAAGCCTGTTGCTGCACATATATCCAGCCTGTTGCTTCTTACTGCCACATTGTTTCATAGTGTGTTGCTTCCACATTTAATTTATCCATTCCCCCAGTGATAGACACTTGATTGCCTGCAACTCCCCACTGCTGCAAAGGCTGTGATGAAGTCTCTGTGTTACCTTTTATGGACCTGCATAAGAATTTCTCTGGGAAATAAATACTCAGGAGCAGAAGTGCTGTGTCACAGGGTAAGGTGCTTTAGTTGGTGAAGTGCTCCACGATTGGCTTTCAGAATGGCTGTACCAGTCTATATACCCTGATACTGCATGAAGAGTTTCAGATCCCTAGTTGGCACTTTTCAGCTTTCTAACTTTTGTCAATATGTTGAATTTAAAGTAATGTCTTGTTGTTTTGATTTACATTTCTCTAATAACAAATAAGTTTGAGTATCTCATCACGGGCTTATAATCCATTTTTGGATTCATGTCCTTGTCTCCCTTTTTGATTGGGTTTCCCAATCTTAGCATTTCTGTTAAAATGTGAGTTGAAGCAAAGTGCTACTGTCTGTTAGTTACCTGAGAACTGATAGAGAAGTGAGGGGCAATATAGCACACCTCTTGAGCTATGGATACTCTCTGCTTCCCCAAATTACTAAGGGAAATAGGGCAAGTGGGGATTAGCCTTTGAAGTTGGTAGTGGCATTTTTTAGGCATATCTTCACTGGAGGCCACATCCTGAGCTGGCTCAAGAGAACTGCCAATCTTCCTAAGCCTTTGCACAGTGAGTACCTGTGGAGTAGTTCTGAGTGGAGATGTTTTCTGTTATGGAAAAACATAATTGAGTGGAATAGTGTACTCTGCCTCCTTTAATCCAGCTGTTAAGAACCACAAAAACCTAGTTCTATACCACAGCCCATTTGGTACTAGCTACTCGAATTTAAGGCAGTAAACCTAAATCTAATTCCGCAATGTGGCAGCCAGTGTGCTATCACCAGAACAAAGGAGAGTTTCATTTGTCCTTTAGTGAATCACTCTGATAGCAGTGCCTGCCTACCTTTGTGCCTTGGCTTCTATTCTTATTGTTGATCCTGTGCTCCACATGTCAGCCAGGTGGGTTCTCTCACCACCTCCCCATGTCCATCACTTTTCCCATATACGTTTCTTTCTGCTTTAGCAGAAAGCAAAAGAAGCAGAAACTACTTCAATTCTAATGTCTCCTTACTGTTCATTATTGCTTCTCATACCAAGTGTATTCCTTGATTTCTGGCTGTTTCTTTAGTTTATAATCTACTGTTTTACTCCACTGATCTGGTTTTTTACTCTGTCTTACAGACACCTCTGCTGGCTGGTGCCTGGCTCCTGGTTCTGTTTGACTGAATTTCTTGGTAACTCCTAGTCCAGGCCTACTGCTAACCCTGTTTTTAGCCATCTTCCTGTATTTTCTCTAACCTTGCTAGCTTCTTACTATTTTTCTGTCCTGAGGTAGCCCCTAGTTCTGGTGAGCATCTTTCAGTCATCAAAGATAGTTGTGAACCATACTCATGTAGTGCTCTAGTGTCTCCAAGAAGGCCATGATCGCTTTGGATTTGATGCTTTGTATGTGATGGCTGTTGGAGAAAAAAACCTTTAAGTCATCTGACAAGGTGTTTAGTGTTATGGTTGGCAATGGAGTAGCCATGATTCCTTTAGTCCTATCTGTATCCCATGATGGGCTGCTGCCTTTTGAGTTTTATTAAAAGTGAAAGGAATCTTCTCTAAGGTTACAGAATGAGTCACTATCTGGGATTGCTAACCCTCTTTAGCCTCCAAGTTTGTGAAGTGAATTGCCCATTTCCTTTGATTGGGTTAGCAGCCCCAGGGCCGATCCTAGTCACTCTCCTCTCCCCATCCTGCCAGACCACTGTCTGCCCTCCAGGGCCGAGGGCAGCATACATGGTTGCTTGGACACATCTTGCAGCCTGCAAATTGGACAGATGGAATCAATACTCACGAACCTGGAGAAGCACAGGTAGCACAGTTAGTGACACTGTCTGCCTGGAGGGACAGCCTGCCATGGAAAAGGGGTGTGATTGAATAGTGATTGGACACAGCAGCTGAGGATTAACCAAATTATGTCCCTTTGAGTTTAGATCGACAAACTCTTCTCACTTGGATTTTAAAACATATCAACTTGTGCAGAATATAGAAGAGCTATCCTATTTAACAAGGGCTGTGCCAACATACATCCTGGAAATAGCCAGGTGTAGAGATCTGATCCCACCCATGGCACAGATTTGTATTGTTGTTGCTGTGATTATATAGACAAAGGATGTGTGTGTGTGTGTGTGTGTGTGTGTGTGTACATATAAGGGGGGAGAGAACAATTTTTTTTTAAATGTAATAGGCATGATGAGTTTTACATAATTCTTTCACAACCTGCTAGGGTAGCATCATTATCTCTATTTTTCTGGTAAAGAAACTGAGGCTCAGAGGTCTAGTAATTTGTCCAAGATCATGTCATCAGTGAATAATAGAGGTTTGATTTGACTCCATGTCTCTCTGTGCTTGTTATAAAATGTCTTTCCAATTTAAGTGTCTTAGTTCATACTTCCTTTGGCTTCCTGAAGCCCAGCCATAGGGTCAAGTACATAGTGATAATAATTAAAGTTTGTTGAGAACAGCGATTATATGTCAGGCACTGTTCTAAGCACTCTTTAGGCATTAATATAGCCATATGATAATTCATGTCTTATTCCTGATTATTACTATGAGGTTGTAAAATGATGATTATCTGATTTCATCGTTCTTCTACAATAATTAGTTGTCATTCTGTGGTAAGGAAGAGATTTCCCTTTTCCCCATTTATTTAATAATTTATTTTCAGTGTAGATTTATAGAAAGTTATTTTACTTGATGTGTTTTAAATATAATTATGTAAATTAAACATGTACAATCGTAATGGGCTACAATCCATTACTGTCACTCATTTTAATGTTCAAATTGTCCCAGATTTTACAGCTAGTATTTTTAACCTCTGAGCCACACATGGCTTTTAACCTTCTAGGAAACAGAAGATTAATGCCAGTCATACTCCAAACTGTATATAAACTAAGAGTAAAGGGCGCCAAGTGAAAACTTGGCATTGTACTTTAAACATAGATTTTAACTGTTTAGAGACCCTTCTCACTTTTTATTGAGCTCTTAATCCATATTCTTGATAAATTATCTGTGAAAGTAATTTTTAAATCCTTTCAGGTAATGTAATAAACACAAGAGACTTACCTAAGTTTGTTAGATCAGATGCAGAATAACCACAGTAATTTAGTAACATTTAGCAGAACTCTTAAATATGCTTACACTTTTAACCTAGAACTTTTGTCTCATAGTAATTTATCCAAAGGAAATAATCCAAGATATTGTGTCATTGGAATATTAAAAACAATGTTTTACAATAGGGGATTGGTTAAATAAAGGATGATCTTATAGTGGAATAATATATAGCCATGTAAAACAGTGTTGTTGACTTTAATACATGGAGGGTTGTATTCAGAGAGAAAGTTTATACATGATCCCATTTTTGTAAATAAATATTCATTGAAAAATTAGAAGGATGTTATGTAGTCTAAAACACTTTCTTTGGGTTATCAGTATTTTATGGTTTATTATAGTGTACATGAACTCTTTTTTTATTTGAGAGGGGAGGAAAAAGAAAGTATTAGCAGGAACATTACATAGTAGAAGAAAAAAGAAGGGAAGCTACATACATGGAATACTTCTTAGGCCAAGTGCTATAACCCTGTGGAGTCTCTGCCTTTGGTTTTACTTCTTACAGTCCATTCTCAGAAAGCCACTGGAGTGATTTTTTTTTTTTTTTTTTTCTAATTGCAAAGGTTTGGGAAGAAATCCACCAAACTATAAATAGTAGTTACTCTTGGAATTTAGATTAAGGAGATGGATAAAAGGGGAGACCTTCAATTTTTAATTTTGATCTTTTAATATGGTCTGAATTTTTAAAAATATATACTTTTTTTTTGTAATGAGGAAGAAAACATATATGATCTTGTCACTTCTGCCTTCATCTCCCACTGTTATCCTCTCAACTCGAGTTCCTTCCTTCTTCAGTAAAGCATTGTGATCTTTTGCCTCCAGGATGTATTGTGTCCTTCCACTTTACTCCCTTCCTATTCTGGCTAGCTGCTTCAAGTCTTAAAGATCTCTTCCTCTGAGAGGCTTTCCTTCCATTTGTTTCTTTCTTTATTTTTATTTTATTTTATTTTTTGCTAGGGGGTGGCAGATGTAGTGAGGGAATAAAAAGGTCTCATAATGTAGTCCAGGCTACCCTGGAAGTCTTGGGCTCTGGGCTCAAGTGATCCTCCAGCCTCAGCCTCCTGAATATCTGGGACTGAAGGCACCTGGCTACTCATTTTTTTTTTTAATTGACCAAAATTATTTATTATGCACAACATGTTCTAAAATATGTTTATATTGTAGAATGGTTAAATTGAGCTAATTAATGTGTATTAATGTACCTACTTGCCATTTTTGTGTGTGTGTGTGTGGTGGGAACATTAATGATTTACTCAGCAGTTTTCAAGGGTTAATACATTGTTATTATCTCACTATTTTGTATATGTTTTACATCATAAGATCTCTTGAACTTATTTCAACTATCTGAATGAAATTTTGTATCCTTTGACCAACATCTCTCAAACCTCCCTCCCCTAGCCCCAGCTTCTGGGAACCACCATTCTGTACTGCTTCTATAGGTTTGTTTTAGATTTCATGCATAGGATCACGTGGTGCTTTTCCCCTGTGCCTGGCTTGTTTTCACTTGACATTAAGTCCTCCAGATTCACCCAGTCACAAATGACAGGATTTTCTTATTAAAGGCGGAATGGCAATACATATACACCACATTTTCTTTATCCATTCATTTGCTGATGGACTCTTAGGTTGATTCTATATCTTGGCTCTTGTGAATATATACAGGTATCTTTTCAAATACTGATTTCACTTCCCTTGGGTATATACCCAGTAATAGGACTGCTAACTCGTTGTTGTTCTGTTTCTAGTTTTTGAGGAATCTCCATGTTTTCCATAATTGACTATTCATTTACATTCCCACTAGCAGGGTTCACAGGTTCCCTTTATCAATATCCTTGCCAACATTTTTCTTTTATCTTTTTGATAATAGTCATTATAACATGGGTGAAGTAATATCTCAGTAAATTTTAATTTGCTTTTTCTTGAAGATTAGTAGTGTTGAACATTTCTTTCATATGCCTGTTGATCATTTGTTTGTTTTCTTTGGAGAAAAATCTATTCTGGTCTTTTGCCCATTTTTAATTGGGTTATATCTTGCTATTGAGTTGAGTTCTGTATATGTTTTAGATATTAGATTTTTTTTTAATCAGATGTATGGTTTAAAAATGTTTTCACCCATTCTGTAGGTTGTCCATTTACTCTGTCAGTTGTTTTCTTTGCTGTGCAGTAGCTTTTTAGTTTGATGTAATTCAATTTTTCTATTTTTGGTTTTGTTGCTTGTGTTTCTAAGGTCATATAAAAAAATCATTTCCCAGACCAATGTCACGGAGCTTGTCCTCTGTGTTTTCCTTTGGTAGTTTCAAGTCTTATCAAATTATTAGGTTTTGCTTAATCCATTTTTTTAAAAAAATATTTTTTAGTTGTAAATGGATCTTTTATTTTATTTATTTATTTATAAGCAGTGCTGAGGATTGAACCCAGGGCCTCACACATGCTAGGCAAGTGCTCTACCACTGAGCCACAACTCCAGTCCCTTGCTTAAACCATTTTAAGTTGATGTTTTTATATGTTTTCGGACAAGAATATCTTTTCATTCTGTTTGTGGATACTCTGTTTTTCCAACAGTATTCATTGAAGAGATTGTCCTTTCCCCATTGTGTGTTCTTGGCACCTTTGTTGAAAGTCAATTGTCCATAAATGTGTGGATTTATTTCTAGGCTCTTTATCTACTCCATTAGTCTCTGTGCCTGTTTTTGGGCCAGTACCATTCTGTTTTTTTTTTTCACTATAGCTTTGTAATCTATTTTGAGGTCAGATAATGTGATACCTCCAGCTTTGTTTTTTTTTTCTCAAGATTGATTTGACTATTCAGGGTATTTTGTGGTTCTACACAAATTTTAGGACTATTTTTTTCTATCTCTGTGAAAAATGTCATTGAAATTTTGATAGGGATTACATTGAATCTGTAGTTCACTGAATAGTATGGACATTTTAAACATATTAATTTTTCCAATCCGTGAGTACCATATATCTTTCCTTTTATTTGTGTCTTCCATTTCTTCCATCAGTGTTTTATAGGT
The DNA here is from genome assembly GCF_047511675.1 of Marmota flaviventris. Taxonomy (NCBI): domain Eukaryota; kingdom Metazoa; phylum Chordata; class Mammalia; order Rodentia; family Sciuridae; genus Marmota; species Marmota flaviventris. The sequence continues at coordinate 60,977,054 of NC_092506.1, read as the reverse complement.
TTCAATATATAAGTCTTTCACTTCCTTAAATTTATTCCTAAGTATTTTATTTTTTATACCTATTGTAAATGGGATCATTTTCTTGATTTCTTTTTCATATGGGTGTTAGTGTATAGAAATTTTACTGATTATATATTGATTTTATATCTTGCAACTTTACTGAATTCATTTATTAGTTCTAACAATTTTTTTCCCTGAGGAATGTTTAGGGTTTTCCGAATATACAATCATGTAATCTTCAAACAGACAATTTAAATTCTTTCTAATTTGAGTGCCTTTTATTTCTTTCTCTTTCCTGATTGGTGTAGCTAGGGCTTTCCATACTGTGTTGAATGGAATGGTGAGAATAAGCATCCTTGTCTTGTTGCTGATCTTAAAGGAAAAACTTTCTCAGTGTTTGACTATGATGCTAGCTGTGGGTTTGTCATACCTGGCTTTTATTGTGTTTAGGTACATTCCTTCTGTTCCTATTTTGTTAGAGCTTTTATCATGAAAGAATGTTGAATTTTTCAAATGCCTTTTGTTTACCTATTTAGATGAGTATATAGGTATTGTCTTTCATTCTGTCAGTGTGATATATTACTTATATAGATTTGTACATGTTGAGCGCTCCTTGTATTCCTGGGATAAATCCCACTTGGTCATATAAACAATCCTTTTAATGTACTGTTGAATTTAATTGTTACTTTATGAAGAATTTTTATTTCTATGTTCATCAGGGATATTGGCCTGTAATTTTCTTATGTAAGTAACCTTCTCTGGCTTTGGTGTCAGAGTAATGTAGGTCACATAAAATGAGTTTGGAAATATTCCTTCTTGTTCAGATCTTGGAAGAGTTTAGAAAGTATTGGTATTAATTCTTCTTCAAATATTTGGTAGAATTTGGTAGTGAAGCTATCAAGTTCTGGGCTTTTCTTCAATGGGAGACTTCGTATTACTGATTCAGTGATCTTGTTTTTAGTCAGTTCCAATTTTCTATTTCTTTATGATTAAGTCTTCATAGGTAGAATATGCCTAAGATTTATCTGTTTCTCTTAGGCTATCCAGTTTGTTGGTGTATAATTATCCGTAGTCATCTCTTAGGATCCTTTGTGTTTCTGTGGCATCAGTTATAATGTCTCCTCTTTTATTTCTGGTTTTATTTATATGAGTGTTCTCCCTTTTTTCTTAGATTATCTATTTTACTTGTCTTTTCCAATTTGTTTTAGTCAGCTTTTTTTGCTGTTGTGACTAAAAGATTTGACCAGAACAACCATAGAGGAGGAAGTTTATTTGAGGGCTCACAGTTTCAAGGTATTGCTCTGTAGAAGGCTGGCTTCATTCCTCAGGGCTGGAGATGAGGCTGAACATCATGGAGGAAGAGGGTAGCAAAGGGAAGCAGCTCACACCATGATGATCAAGAAGGAGAGACTCCATCCCTGGATACAAATATATACACCAAAGCTACGCCCTAATTCCCACCTGCTCCAGCCATACCCTACCACTTCAGTTACCACTCAGTTAATCCCTATCAGGGGATTAAATCATTGATTGGCTAAAACTCTTAGAACCCAATCATTTCTCCTCTGAACCTTCTTGCATTGTCTCACACATGAGCTTCTGGGAGACATCTCACATCCAAACCATAACACAACTCTTCATTTCATTGACCTTTTCTGTCATTTTTCCAGTCTCTATTTCATTTACTCCCCCTCTTCCCAGTCTTTATTATTTCCTTTCTTCTAACTTTGAGCTTAATTTGTTGTTTTTGTAGATCCTTGAGGTATGATGTTAGTTTGTTTATTTGAAATCTTTCTCTTCTTTCAATCAGCACATTTATTAGTTATTAGCTTCACTCTTGGAACTGCTTTGGCTGCATCTCATTTATTCTCATTTGTCTCAAGATAGTTTCTAATTTCCCTTTTAATTTTTTTATTGAACCATTGGTTATTCAGGAGCATATTGTTTGATTCATCTTGTATTCATGAATTTTCTGAAATTTTCTCCTGTTACTGATTTCTAGGCTTATACCATTATGGTCCAAAAAGATACTTTTTTTTTCTGTTGAATTTTATAGATTTTTTTAAAATTAATTTTTAAAAATTTATATATGACATTATATATATAAATTTATATATAATGGAAGGCATTATATTCATATTATACATATAGAGCACAATTTTTTATTTCATACGTTGTATGCAAAGTATGTTCACACCAAGTCATGTCTTCATACCTGTACATTGGATAATGATGATCATCATATTCCACCATCATTAATAACCCATGCCCCCTTCCTCTGCCCTATATGGAGTTCATCTATTCTTCACATGCTCTCTCTCCCTATCCCACTATGAATCGGCCTCCTTATATCAAAGAAAACCTTCAGCATTTGGTTTTTTGGGATTGCTAACTTCACTTAACATTATCTTCTCTAACTCCATCCATTTACCTGCAGATGCTATTATTTTATTCTCTTTTATTGCTGAGTAATATTCCATTGTGTATATATGCCACATTTTTTTTTATCCATTCATCTATTAAAGGGCATCTAGGTTGGTTCCACAATTTAGCTATTGTGAATTGTGCTGCTATACACATTGATGTGGCTGTGTCCCTGTAGTATGCTGTTTAAAAAGTATGCCCTAATCTCCATCATGTTGGATTAGGCCCCAACTTCCTTAATAAGACTCCTATAGTGCAAGAATTAAAATCAAGAATCAATAAATCGGATAGATTTAAACTAAAAAGTTTCTTTTCAGCAAAAAAAAAAAAATCTCTGAGGTAAATAGAGAGCCTACATCTTGGGAGCAAATTTTTACCCCTCACACATCAGATAGAGCACTAATCTCTAGGGTATGTAAAGAACTCAAAAAGCTAAACACCAAAAAAACAAATAACCCAACCAATAAATGGGCCATGGACCTGAACAGACACTTCTCAGAAGATGATATGTAATCAATCAACAAATATATGAAAAAATGTTCACTATCACTAGCACTTAGAGAAATGCAAATCAAAACTACTTTAAGATTTCATCTCACTCTAGTCAGAACGGCCGCTATAAGAATACAGACAACAATAAGTATTGGCGAGGATGTGGGGAAAAAGGTACACTCATACACTGCTGGTAGGACTGCAAATTGATGCAGCCAATATGGAAAGCAGTATGGAGATTCCTTCGAAGATTGGGAATGGAACCACCATTTGGCCCAACTATCCTTCTCCTTGGTCTGTATCCACAAAGATACTTGGTTTGATTTAAGCCTAGAGAATGTTCTGTGTGCACTTTTAGAACAGTGTGTATCCTGTTACTATTAGATGGAATGTTCGGTGTACTTTGTTAGGTCTATTTGGTATAAAGTGTCGTTTAAATTCAGTGTTTTTATATTGATTATCTCAATGATGATCTATCAGTGGCTAAAAGTGAGGTATTTTAAGTCCCCTCCTATTATTATATTATAGTTTATCTCTCCCTTTAGATCTGTTAATAGTTGTTTTATTACACAGGTCTTTGATGTTGGGTGCATATGTATTTATAATGGTTAAATCTTTTGATTAACTGACCCCTTTATCATTATATAATAACTTTCTTTGCCTCTTTTTACAGATTTCAGCTTAAAATGCATTTTATCTGTTATAAACAGCTATTCCTGCTATCTTCTGATTTCTATTTGCATGAACTATCTTTTTACATCCCTCACACCTTCACTCTGTGTTTTCCTCAGGTGAAGTAAGTCTCTTGTAGACATCATATGCTTAGGTTTTGTTTTTTAATCTATTTAGTCACTCTTTGTCTTTCGATTGGAGAATTTGATCTATCTACATTCAAGATAATTCATGATAGGTAAAGACTTACCTGCTACTTGGTTTTCTTTTCTTTTTTTTCTTTTTCCTGGTTGTTTTGTAGATCTTTGTGCCTTTCTTCGTCTCTTGCTGTATTTTTTGTGATTGTGTGATTTTCTTTAATATTTTCTATCTTTTTTGTATCTACTATAGGCTTTTGCTTTGTGGTTACCATTAGGCTTTTCGTAACAGGCTGTTTATAGCTGATTACAACTTAACTTTGATCATATACAAAAACCCTGAGCTTTTATCCCACACATCCCCGCATACATTTTGGTTTTGATGTTGCAATTGACATCTTTTTATATTGTGTATCCCTTAAATTTATAATTGTTTTTTTAATAGTTTGTCTTTTAACTTTCATACTAAAAATATTAATAATTTAAACATCACCATTGCAGTATTATTTTGAATTTGTATACTTATTTTTACCAATGAGTTTTATACCTCATATGTTTTTGTGTTACTTATTAGCATTTTTCTTTTTCAATTTGAATTCAATTCAATTTGAATAAGAATTTAGCATTTCTTATAAGACAGGTCAGGTGATGACATACTAAATCAGCTTTTGTTTGTCTGAAAAAATCTTTAACTCACCTTCATATCTTAAGGACAGCTTTGCTGAGTATGGTATTTTTCATTGACAGTTTTTTCTTTGAAGGAAGTTTCATGGCCTTCATGGGTTTTTTTGTTTGTTTGTTTGTTTGTTTTCTTTTACTTTTACTTCACCACTGTTCTTGTGACCTGCAAGGATTTGGCCAAAAACTCTGCTGTTAGCCTTATTGTATACTGCCTCTTCTCTTACTGCTTTCAAGATCCTGTCTTTGCCTTTTTTAATTCTTAATTTCAGTGTTAGGATTGACCCAGGGCTTCGCACTTGGTAGGCAAGTGCTCTTCCACTGAGCTACATCCCTAGTCCTGTTATTTCTTTAAATGGGCTTTCTACCCACTTTGTCTATTTTTTCTCCTTCTTGAACTATTATAATTTGGCTCTTTTGATGCCTTCCCATAAATTCTGTAAACTTTCTTCATCCTTTCTTTTTTCTCTTTTTTAAGCTAATAGATTCTTTCTTGTGCTTGATCCATTTTGTTGCTGGTGCCCTGTGTTGCATTTTCCATTTCATTCTATTCATTGTATTTTTCAGCTCCAGATTTGGCTATTTAGAATTTCAATGTGAGTGACATTTTTTATTTTGATCATTTTCTATTTCACTGGTTTGCTTCTCTGAACAGAATTAACAAGTTTAGAAGAGAAAATACATTCTACCTTCTTGATTTTTGTTGAGGTTCCTAAAATATTTATTTTAAATTCTTTGCCAGGCAGATCATGAATCTCTACTCCTGTAGGATTACTTACTGTTCCTTTATTTTGTTGTTTGGTGATGGTCACATTTTCCTGATTGTTCCTGATCCTTATGGCCATGAATTGGTGGCTGCACATTTTTTAAAATACCTTTGCTTTATTTATTTATTTATTTTTATGTGGTGCTGAGGATCTAACCTAGTGCCTCACACATGCAAGGCAAGCACTATATCACTGAGTTTGCAGCCTCAACCTGCTGGCTGTACATTTGAAAGACATAAGGAGTAATTTCAATCTTAAAGACTGGCTTTTTCTGTAAAAGCCCCTCTCCAGTCAACTCTTCCAGAGATTCTGGGCAGGCCATCCTGTGCAGTCTATGGTGGGCTTGTTGTTGGAGCCCTCAGGCAGGGTGACATGGGGCCTGAGTAAGTGTGTAGGCCTGACACCAAGGTCAGTTGGTTGGGCCTGGAGCCTCTATCTACATGGCCTAGCCTGAAAACCTGGGTCCACAAGGACTGACCTTGTACTGGGGTGGATCTGGAGCCTAAATCTGCAAGGGCTGGCCTGCCACTGGAATGAACCTGGCACCTGGATCCACAGGGTCTGAGTCCATGGGATTCAGCCTGGTTCCTGGAATCTAAAGGGTTTGTCCTAGAGCAGGCCTAGACTTGGATCCACTGGAGTCTAGGTCCATGGGGAACAGCCTGTAATCTAGGATTGGTATGGTGCTGGAAAAGTATAGAGTCTGGCTCTACTGAGTCTGTTTTAAAGCCTGGAATCATGGATGTTGTTCTGGAGCCTCGGTGTGCAGGTGCTAGCCTAGAGGCTAGGTCTGTGAAGACTAATCTAGGTCCTGGGACTTTAGGGGAACCTAGGTCCAGGAACCTAGGTCCACAAGGGTAGTCCTAGAACCTGGATCTGTTGGGGCTAGGCTAGTGCTAGGTCTGCATTCTGGATCTGCTGGAGTGTGGGGCTTCAGAGACCAGCCTGGAGTGTGGGGCTGTAGGGACCAGACTAAGATTGGGAAAGCTTGGTACTTGTGTTTACTAGTACTGAGATAGGCCTGAAGCTTTTGGCTGTATGAACCAGCCTGGCTCTGGGCTAGGCTGGAGCCTAGAGCTGCAGAGGCTATCCTTGTACTAAGAAAGCATGGAGTGTGGGTCTCACGCTGCCCACCTGATGACTAAGGCTCTAAGGGTGCTAGAGCAGGCCAGAAGTCCAAGTTCTTGGGGTCCAGCTCAATCCTGGATAATGAATCTGCAAGGTGGGCCTAGTGCTTGAGTCTGTGGGAGCTGTCCTGGTGCTGGGGCTGCTCTGAAGCCTGGGGCTGCTAAGGTTGGCTTGGCCATACATAGGTCAAACCCTGTCTGTAGCAGGACGGACTTAGAGCCTGGGACTGTGTTACTTGGCTTGGCATCGGGGCGTGAAGACTTTTCCTAAGGTATTGGCCTTGGAGTCTGGAGCCATGGGGACTGTATGGTACTGAATTTCACAGTAGAGGGAGTGGTTTCAGGGTTCAAGGCAATGACGAGTTCTCAGTTTCCTTTCCTTCCCACACATGAAAGATATATCTCCATTCTGTGCTGCCTCAATTTGGGAGTGGGTGACAGGAATAAAGTAAAACTGATCTTCCTACCTTCAGTAGGAAGTGTTTCTTATTTTTCTGCTATACTTAGGTGCTGTAATATTTCACCTGTTTTTTTTCATCATCTTCTGTGAAATCTATTTTCACAGATGGATAATAGTTTAGTTCAAATTGATGGGGGGGCGCATGCAGCAAGCGCTGGAAATCCCTGTTCTGCTCTCTTGGTGACATTCTGCTTGGAGGCCTTCCTTGATTCCCCCCCCTTTCCCCCTTTTCTGCACATAGTATTTCTCCCATCACAATCTTTATCACACTTAACTTTAATTTTATGCTTTGCAATTTTCTTCCCAGCAGACTGTCAGCCTCATATGAGCATGGACCCCAGCATCTAGGATAGTGACTAAGACATAGTAGGCATTTGATAAGTATTTATTGAATGAATAAGTTCGTAACCCATATTTATGGAAATTGGGCCTTAGGAAGGTGTTGAGTAATTTGTCCCAAACCTCTTACCGATAAGTTTCAAAACCTATTTTCCTGCATTGTCTTTTATACTCCCAGAGTTGTGTTCTTTCCTCTGTACCACTCACATGAGCAGAGACAGACTTAGTCCCCAAACATGCTTCCAGATCTGAGTCTGCCTCGTGAGCCTTTACTGCTTTTGATACTTCTGTCTTTCTGGTTTCTTCCAGTGTGGTGCAGGTCCTGCTTGCTGCTGGGGCTGACCCAAATCTTGGAGATGATTTCAGCAGTGTTTACAAGACTGCCAAGGACCAAGGAATCCATTCTTTGGAAGGTAAGCATGGGCTACCTTGTTGCTCAGGGAGCTCTCTCCCATGGCTTCCACCAATCTTGCTTTGTGCCAGCACTACCAGCAACTCTGCAAGTCCCTTATCTCTGGGAACCCATGGATATCTCAAAGGACTTGGAATACATGCCCTTCACAGTTCCTCTGGCTCTGTAATTTAATCACCTCAAAAGATTGGAAAAGGAAACAGAAGCCTGAGTTCATCACCTAATTGTGGCACATTTCACCTGTTGTTCTTCTGAAAGTGCCTCAACTGGGCAGCCTGAGAAGAGTGGACAGTAGAGCAGATTTAAATAACTTCATGAACAATATATTTGCTCATCTTTTACTTCCTGCAGACTTATCCTGCCCAAGAACTAGAAAACAGCCTTATTGGTTTCCTCAACCTCAGAAGTCCCTAAATACTGAACTGAATAATTCTTTTTCTATATGTACAATCCCGGTTCTGGGATTGGCCCCTTGCTTTACTGTGTAATCTAGGAAAAATAGTGAACCTTCTTTGTGCCTTAATGTCTGTGCTTATAAAATGGGGTCATTGTGAGTGCCTCTTCTGGGATGTTGTGTGGGTGATAGTTGGAACAGAAGAGGTGATGTGCCAGGACTTGGTCACCTATATGTTGGAAGGCACCTAGGCATGTCAGTCCACATTGCACAAAATGGAGTTGAGAAGATAGGTTGCTTTGGCTACAGACAAAAATGAGTGTTTTACATTTGAGTTTTTGGTTGTGCAGACTGTCCCCGCTTCCTGCCAATTGTTCTGGCTCTTTCAGAGAGACTGAGATTCCTTTGAAACTTCCAGGAGTAGAGCAGCGCAGCAGGGGCTGCTTTAGATTTGGCAGTGATATCAGGAGAACAGACATCCTTGCTGACTGTCTGAGGGTCAACCTGAACCCTGGGTGAGAGTTAGACAAGGAGAGCAATGCATTCAGACCCCAGAGCTGTCAGTGAGACCATCAGACTGACATGGGTATGTGTGGCCCACAGCAGGAAAGTTACTACTGCTCCTGAAAGTTTCTCAAGTCAGTGGCATGGAGTGTCCAAGAACATCAGGGTACTGCTGCCCATGTGAAATGTGAATTCATCCTTCCCCATCTCTCTCCCTCTCTATTTCTCTAAACCTGGTCTTTCTGTCAAGGTTTCAGTGCAGAAGTGACATCTTCCACAAGACTTCCCTGTTATAGTCAATAATCACAGCCTGCCCTCAGCTGCTTTTTTGAATGTTCCCTAAATCTTGGCCTGTTCTATGGTTACTTTACTGCTCTCTCCTCTCCATCTGACAGTTCCATGTGCAGGCCGTGACTTGTGCCTCCTTGGATTTTCCACTGAGCTGGAGGAATTATATTCATTTTATGTTTCAAACAGGAGAATTTTGGGAGTACCAAACTAGCCCTATATTTGTTGCCTAATATGTGGAGACTCAACTTATGGGCTGAACTTTTCCTCACTCAAACCTAGCACTCCCCCAACCTCTTCACCTGCAAGATCTGTCTTTTTTCTGTTCAGGTGCTCGCACCAAAAATCAATGAGGAACATTTGTGAGAAGGCAGAACCAGGAAGGAGGGAGGGGATTCTTTGAGTACCTTCTTATTTGCTCTTAGGATTCTAGCAGTGTTCAGGAATTTTTGCTGCTGCTGCTGTTGTTGTTGTTGTACCAGGGATCGAACCCATAGCCTTGTGGATTCAAGGCAAGCACTCTACCACTGAGCTACATCCCCAGCTCATTTAATTTTTTATTTTGAGACAGGATGGCTTTGAACTTGCAATCCTCCCGCCTCAGCCTCCTGAGCTGCAGGCATGTACCATCATGCCGGGCCAGGAAATTTTTTATTTCACAGAATCTTAGGGCTATGAGTCTATCAGTCCAACTTCTGCTGTCACATTGGTTTCCACAACCTGCAGATTTTGTAGCTTTGTATTCTAATATTTCTCTCCAAAGTTATGCTCATATTCAACATATTATTTCTGGAAAGAGTCAAATAGTAAACATTTTAAGCTTTGTTGACCAGTTGGTCTTGGTTGTGACTTCTCAGCTCAGCCATTTAAGACAGGAGAAAACATGCACAGTGTACAAACTAAAGGGCATTGTGTGTGTTTCAATAAATCTTTATTTACAAAAATAGGCAGCAGGCAGGATTTGGCCCATAAGCAATAGTTTCCAACCCTGTTCTAGATCTGATCTTTTCTTTGCTTTTCTTATAACATTTTCTTTTCTTTGTATGTATTTTTCCCTTTAGTCTAACTCTGCATTCTTTTTAGCTCTTATTCCAGCCAGCCTACATAAGGTAGGTAGACAGTCAACAAAAATATTAGCAAAGGCTATCATTTTCCTCATGAAATACAGACGAAAATATTAACTCAAATTTTGTAGCTCTGCAAATTTAGTGAATAGGCTCTCTGTGGATTTTTTTATTCAAAACCATTTATTGATCATATGTCTGTGAACTGGCACTGTTTTAGATGTTGACAAGTTAAACAAGATCTCTGCCATTATGTACTTTTTCAGATTAAAATGTTTATGAAGGCTATTAACTACTAGAGTCCTAGAACACACATTCAGGACAATTTTGATGTGTTATTCTACATTCACAGCTGTAATTCTTTTCCATTCTCTGTCCCTCCATTTTGTCATGAAATTATAAGAGATTTTCTCAGATTTCTTGCTAAAATAAAAATATGTCTAGCATTTGTCTTATTTTTTTACCCAAATAAGCGTTTCTTTTTTTAAAAAATTATTTATTCTAATTCGTTATACGTGATAGCAGAATGCATTTCAATTCATAGTATACATATAGAGCACAGTTTTTCATGTCTCTACACAAAGTAGAGTCACAGTCATACCATTAGTGTCTTCATACATGTACTTAGGGTAATGATGTCCATCTCATTCCACCATCTATTCTATCCCCATCCCCCCTCCCTTTCCCTTTACCCTATCTAAAGTTCCTCTATTCCTCCCATGCTCTGCTCTCCATCCCCGTTATGGATCAACATCCACATATCAGAGAAAACATTTGGCATTTGTTTTTTGGGGGGATGTTACTGGACTTGTGGGGATGTGTGAGGAGAGGGTAAAGTAGAACAAGAGGCACATTTCCCTTATCTCTGTCTAAGCATCACAAGAAAATCACAGGTCATGATGGCTGGTCAGTCCTTCTCTTTTGGAGCATAATATTAGCATAATATTCTCCACCTAAATGCCATGATTTTATTCTCTTTTAATGCTGAATAATATTCCATTGTGTATATATACCACATTTTCTTTATCCACTCATCTACTAAAGGGCATCTAGGTTGGTTTCACAATTTAGCTACTGTGAATTGTGCTGCTGTAAACATTGATGTGGCTCCAAAGGAAATTAGGTTATTCTGGCATGTAATGTCTTGTTCTTAGAGAACCTATCCTGATGCCAGTAATCACCTAAGTGTTAAAAACTGCTAATAAAAGGTACATTCTAATCTCAAACAGGGAATATAATATATAACTAAGTAAAGTTTCAAGATCATAAAAAAAAATACATTCCAGAATTTTGTCAAGAATCATTGATAAACTCACTTGTCTGTAGCTTGCAAGATCTACCCTTCTCTCTCTCTCTCTCTCTCTCTCTCTCTCTCTCTCTCTCTCTCTCTCTCTTCTACTTCCTTCTTTTCTTTTCTTTCTTTCCTTTTAATAAAATTCCAGACTACCTCTGTCTGCCACAGTTTGGCAGTTCCTCTTATTTTCTGTGATATCAGTTTGGATTTGCACTGGTCTCCAACTTCATGTGCTCTGCTTTCTAGCTCTGGGATCTGGATAATGGCAGTCTTCAAGAATTGTGTCAGGGCTCTTCTCTCATTCCTTTTCAACCTAAATCTTTAGTTCTTTTTAACCCTTTTTCTATAAAGATACCTCATTTCTTTCTTCCCTTCAGCTGTTCATTGCCTGCCTGCTGTGAGCAAGGCACCATGCCCAGCTCTGGGTCATTCTCATTGATGAAATAGACAGAAATATTAGAATCCTGGGGTTCTCTTTTCTTTGGATTGGATTGACTTTTTTGTGGGAAGTTACTGGACTTGTGGGGATGTGTGAGGAGAGGGTAAAGTAGAACAAGAGGCACATTTCCCTTATCTCTGTCTAAGCATCACAAGAAAATCACAGGTCACGATGGCTGGTCAGTCCTTCTCTTTTGGAGCATAGAGTCATTGTCAAAGTCCATTGAGTTCACTAAATTTCTGATAAATATTTCATTGAACCTCCTCAACCCTCAGGAAGACATTCCTGTCTACCTTTTCAGTACTGTTGTGAAGATCAAGAGAAAAATATAAGATGTATGAATTATAAAGAGCTGTACAGTTGTAAATGCTTATTAATTCCATGTACTTATAATTCAGCATGCATTTACTGAGTGTCAGGCACTGGGCCAGATGCTGGGAATGTATAAATGAACATACATGGTTTAGCCCCTGAGCGGTACTCCCAGTCAAGTAAGAAGATGGACCTATGAACAAGGAATCACAGAACCGAGTGGTAAGTGCAAAGATAGCTGCACAGAGGATGTAGGCAGCGCTGATAGAGGTAGTGATGAGCTATTTCTGAGAGCAGGCTGCTGTCTGGGATGTGTCACAGGGTAAGTGACTTTGAATTGAGTCTTATGGATGAGTTGAAGATTGATAGGCCAGCTAAGAAGGATGGACCTTCTGGGCAAAGGGAACAACACATGTGGAGACATGGGGTGGGATGAGGGGGTGAAAGCATGTAGCATCATCTGCCACAGTTTTTAGGAAAACAAGAAGTAAGAGATGGGTATTATACATAGGAAAGACCTTATATGGCAGCTGGAGGGAGTTCACACTGGCCTCTGAAGGTCATTAAAGGATTTTAAGCAAAGAAAAATTGAATTCATATTTACATTTTAGATGGACTATATTGACAGTGTAGAGGAGGACTTGGAGGACAGAGATTAATAGTGGTTCTTGACCTTTTGGGGATGATGAACCCCTCTGACAATCTGATGAGATGCCTGCCATGCCCCACCCTCCAAATGCACTTAAAAATTCTGGTGGCTCCTATAGGTGATCTTTGGGAGTGGAGAAAATAGTTGTTAGGAAGATATGAGGAGGAGGTTGGGTGCTCACTGGATTGCGAGAATTGATGGAAAAGGAGGCACCTGTGGTAGCATCTCAGTTTCTGATTTGAGTGAACAGTTGGGTGTGTGGGTCTAGAGCTCTATAGAGTAATCTAGCAGGAGATAGAGATTTAGAAGGCACCAGCATTTGCTTGGAAGTTAATGTAATAGATGTAACTGAATTGCCCAAGGAAAAGATTTAAAATGAGGGAGTAGGAAAACAAGTTCCTCATTCAGAGGAGAAAAGAGCATCCAGGTCAGAAAACTAAAAGGTATCAGAAATACTTTGTATCTGTCCTGCTTGCTCAGAACAATCACAGCCTAAGAAGAAAGGTCTTTGCCCTCCTTTCAGAGGCATGCCTAGGGAAACCTTCCTCCTGTCACATGAGAACTGCTCCTTAGAATGAAGCCTGCTCGACATAGTACATGATGGGCTCTTTCACTTTTGTCAAGGTTGGTTTTTATGGATAGAGGTCAGTCTTCCTGCTTGGTATAGAAATCTCCTTGACCTGATTGTGCTTTCCATTCTCTTCAGCCCTCAGAGTGGTTCTTCAGGGGTACTGTGGCGACCTGGATAAAGGTTAGGCTTTACCACCAGTCAGTCGTGTTTCATCTAAGCTCTGTCACTGACTGGCTGTGTAATTTTGAGCAAAAGACTTATTAAGTCCTTGATTTTCAATCTTCACATTTTATAGGGTTGTTACAACAATTAGGGATAATCACATGTATTTAACACACAGTGATAGTTAATGAAGCATTTCTCTTTGGGAGAGGATTTTGGATCAGTATAAGGCAAGAAGCCTGCTTAGGAGTTAGTGAGCAACTAACTCCTCAAGGGGTAACAGGTCCATTGTCTGTCTATCAGGGATTCTTGCCTTGGGTCACTGTATTATGATCTCTAAGGTTCCTGCCAGCACTGTGATTTCTAAGGTTCTAAAAGCTCTCTGTACCACATCAGAGCAAGTAATGGACTTATAAGAAGTGGGATTTTGAGTTGGATTTTGGGGTTGAAGAAGAGAGGGAAAAAAGGAGAAAGGTATTTAAAGCAGAGGATATTGCTTGAGCAGAGGCATGTAGATGGGACAGATGTGAAAGGAACATGGAGATCACCTGCCAGCTTGTTCCCTAATTTTGGAAAAATTCCCTGCAATGCCTTGAACCCCACCCATGCCCACTCTAAGAGAGTTCCACTTGTGGCTGGTGTGGGTGATGAGCTCCAATCCTCAGGTGGAGGTAGCAATAAATTAGTGATAACAGTAAACAAGTCGCCCAGCCGGGGATGCCGCTGGCTGCTTGTAAGTAACTGTTATAAACATCTAGTGTCTGGGGCTGTCAGAAATGCAAGCGAGTACTCTGAGTTCCTCTCATATGTACAATTAAAACAATAAAACACAGCAGAAACGTGGCCAGAGCAGGCCATAAATCAGCTTCTCCTCTCAGCTCCAAGTGACAGCTGAATAAAGAGGAGTTGTGCAGAACTGGGTTGGCACAGGCCCTTCTGAGTGTAGAGTGTTGCCAGGTTGGACCTACCAAGGCCAAACCCACCCATCCAAGAGCCCCCTTCCCACAGCTCCAGAGGCTGCAGGTCCTGGCCTGCTCCAGCTGACCTCCCCATCTCTTGTCTTCAGATGGGGGACAGGACGGTGCAAGCTGGCGCATCACAAAACAGTGGACAAGTGCCCAGGAATTCAGGAGGTGGCTAGGAGTCCCCACTGGCGGTAATGGAACTGCACTCTGTACTGTAATATTTCTCTCCCTCCCTGGGACATGTTTAGGAGTGGTCTCACCTGACTAACTCATCTACTCAGTTTAAGTTAGCCACCCAGTGTATAAGTTAACCACTGTATATCCAGCTTTACCCCGGGCACAGCGGAGAGAAGGATGTCTCTGGAGAGCACAAATTGAGATGGGAATCCTGAGGCTCCCAAGGAAATAGGAATCTCTTAGAGAGCTTATTTAAAAAATAAAATAAAATAAAAACAAAAACACAGATTCCTGCCCTTCCCACTACCAGAGAGATTCTGATTCAGTGAGTCTGGGGTAGACCAGAGATTTCACATTTCTGCCAGGCTCCTACTCTTTGGAGTAGCACTATCTAGATTACAGGTACTAGTTGCTGTCTTGTACAATTGTTTTAAAAAACTCATCTGATCACTTCTCTAGAAGAGTCCTTATTTGTCACTTTAAGCTTCCCTCTTAGGGAGGCTATGTGCTTAAGTCATGGCATTGTGGGTGTGTAGTACACTAAATAGACCAGCACAGTGGGTCATGCCTGTCATCCCAGCTACTCAGGAGGCTGAGGCAGGAGGATCACAAGTTTGACACCAGCCTTGGCAACTTAGCGAGACCCTGTCTCAAAATAAAAAGGACTGAGGATCTATCTCAGTGGCAAAACTCCCCTGAGTTTAATTCTCAGTACAAAAAAAGAAAGAAAGAACAACACTTAATAGGTATGACACCTGGAACAGTATTCTATAGTTCTCAGAAGTTTTGTTTTTATTGAGATAGAACATAGAAGGAATTCCATTAATATAAGCCCCTGTTTTTGCATTCTCATCATCTTCTGCTTAGCTTTTTTTTTTTTTTTGTGTGTGTGTGTGTGTGGTACTGGGGGTTGAACCCCAAGGCCATGTGCATGCTAGGCAAGTGCTGTGTTACTGAGCCATATCCCCAGTCCACTCTTTGGAATTTCATTCAGCATCTTTGGCAGAGCCATTCAAATACTTTTTCATTCTAGCAAACAATTCTTCTCAAAGAGCCAACTGTTAATTAGAGTCCAAGAAGTGGCTTAGCCATTACCTAATTGTGTGACCTTGGGCAATTCTTTCTCTGGGCTTGTTTTCTCATCTATAGAGAATATTTTCTTCATCATAGGCTTGTTATAAGAATCAACATACTTAAGAAAGCACTTGAGAAAATACAAGGCATCATCACATGTAAAATGCTAGAAAGAATAGCAATTTATAATAAAGACTGAAGACATGACCAAAACAATATTTCACAGGGATTCATTCAGAGGTGCAGATAAAAGTACTGTCATAACTTCAGAGAAAAGAAACTCTGGCTGATACACTAGGAAATAAAATAATACTTGAGCCTCAAAATCAACAAAAGTTTTTAGGTAACTGCATGGGGGGCTGCTAGATAGCTGTGGATGAATCTAAGTGGACAATGGGAATGCTATGTCCAAAACTCTCAGAAGTGGAAATAAAAAAGTTATAATGTTTCTAGCTGGTAGTTGCATGTGTTAGGGTGCAGCATCTATACAGCAAAAGTTCTGTTTTAGACAGTGATGAGCCATAAAGATGCAGCATTAGTAGATGAGCCAGATCATTGATGCTTGGATTTTGCCCTTTAGACAGAGATGAACCTCAAAGATCCTACAGGATAGGATGCTGTAGGACCAACTCCTTCCAGGATAGAGAAGCAGGGGAGGTGGTCATGAGGCCACTGGCCACAGCAGCAGCAAGTGACAGTTGTTGATCCTGTATGTTCATGGCAACCCTAAAGTGTGGGCACTGAAGGAAACTGAAGCAGAGCAGTGATGTCAAATGCAACAGTATTATCCCCTGTTCTTGAATAGAACCCCACAACCATGTGAGCCTGCATATGTCCCTCACTAACTCTGCCAAGAACCTCTGGCTTGTCCACAGGCTTTGTAATCTCAGGCCAAAAGCTGTTTGTGCAAGTTATTTTTAATAGTGTCCCTACCTCTTCTACACCCTTATCCAGGCCCACTCAGAGCCTTGTTGCACAGCCAGGGCCAGTGGTTCTACATGTCATCTGTCAGCAGTGCCAGCCACCACAGAGTCACCACGACAGTGAACAATGTACTGTCACTCCATCAGCATTTTGGTCAACTTCAATATTAAATGTATCAGCCAGTTAGGTTAATTGTTTCCATCTTTTAGCTCTTAAAAAATATATATATATACACACACATCTCCTAGGAGAGGGAGATAGACCCATTGACATGTTTTATTAAAAAGAATAAATTTGATGCATTTATAAAAATAAGAAAATGTGTGATGGGGTGGCTAAGAACTAGTCTTGTGATTTTTAACTGATTTACATATTTTGTGTATAAATATTTTTTCATCAAAAGTTCCAAATCAGGGATGGGTCCCACACACCACACAAAATATATTAGAGACATTTATATGGATAGCAGGAAGGGAGACAGAGGGCTGAAATTTTCCAGGCACCCAGTGATTGATGGGGGCTGAGGCTCCCCCTGACGCTTTATTGAGTTTCCGATGATTATCTCTCGCTGAGACATTTTTTACAGATGACGGTCGAGCTGTCACAATGGACCATGGGGGAAAAAAAACCAACAATAATAACACTTTAATCTTTTTACTGCACTGCTCCCTAGTATCTCAGATTCATCTTCCCTGACGCACGCAGTTCATTATTCTGCCCCTCCCTAGATGGGAAATAAAGGAAAATAAATATATATGTAGACACACTTACCCACATACATACACACACACACACAGAGTATATAAAAGAGACCACCTCAGAACCAGAGAGGGGGAGAATTTATTGTTCTTTTTGCAAGTGTTGAGGTTTATTAGTAGAGATGCTGGGTTGGCTTGGAATTGGCTATTAATTACAGCATTTTGTATTTGTTTTTTATTGCAAGTTTTTAACATCTTGAAGAGAAGGCAGAAGAGAGACAAGCAGGTGCAGAGATGGGTAGTATTGAGGGACGAGTTGGATCAACCAGGTAGCAGCCACGAGGCAGAGAGGGCAGGCTCCTTCCGCTTGCTGTTGGCCTGTCCCAGAGGGTCTCTGGAGCCAAAAGAATACCCCAGTGGTTAGGATGACGCACAGTATGGGGAGAGGAGTAGTTCAGGATAATTGTAGGACAAATCAGAAGGGCCCAGAAATCTCTGAGCATGTTATTACTTAGAGTTGGGAGAGGTGGGAAGTAGAGGAAGTTCAAGCAGAATTATGGATCTATAGATAACAGAATAACAAATTCTTAGGAGTTTGCCTCACCTTTGTGAAAGTGAAACCTGGTCCCTGGAAAGCCACACCTGGCTCTGTGGTCAAAAGAAGGGTCCTGGTCCAAAGAGGATGCCACACTGACTGTCTAGGGCCACGCATGAGGTCAACAACCTATCTTCTTCAATTTCCTTGACAAACTTTCCAGTTTCTCCTTCCTTTTCATGGAGTGAGATAAGATGGGCTTAGGTCCCTTCACGTGTCTCCAGTGCTGACCCATCTTCCCTCTAATTCATCAAACCTTTTCTGAGCTTCTACTGTGTGCCAGCCCTGGGTTGAACTGGATGCAGTGATGATGGAGTGAGCAGGCTCCTCTTCCTAAGGAGAATGCTTCCAGTCCATGGAAAGAACCATTTTCAAGTAGGGGCTGGTCCTCCCGCCACAGGCCAGCATCAGTGACCATGAGTGCCTTCCCTGTATGAAGGCTAAGGAGATGTAGGAGGTACAGTGTCTATCCTTCAAGAAGCTATTTTCTTCCTGGGGAGATGGGCTTAACATCCATTTGCTAAAGCAGTATTTATTGAGCACCTGCTGAATTCAAGAGTATGCACATGAAAAAAATCTGAGAAGACACAAGACTATGTGAGAGGAAGTATCAGCTAACTTGATATATAAACCAGACATTACTAGAAAACAAGGAGGAAAAGGGAAATCAGGCTGTGTGAGTCATCAACTATGTGTGCAAAATGTAAGTAAATAAAAGAAAGACATAATAAAGCCATGTAATCACATAGAAAAAACAATAAACACCTTGCAATTGAAGAAACTCACTCAGTCATTGACTGTCACTGTGACTTGTTAAAGTTACATAACCTAAGTCTTGATTTCTTCATTTATTAAATAGCAATAATAATATGATAGCCTAATATGGTTCTTGTGAGAAAAATAGTTGTAAAGTACGGGGCACACAATAAATGTTCAATAAATGTAAACCATTATTTTCTGACTAACAGGTAGATATTTAGTTATCTGAATATTAGAGGAAGACTTTTAATCTTGGGATTTTTAGCCTTTAGGACCCTCTACTGAGTATGAAAAGGTTCCTCTGCCCTTCTACAGTATTGGTGTTTGATGTGATTCTAGCCAAAGTTAGGATGGCATCCAGAAAGGAAGTGACACACAATAAATTTAACATTTATTGAGTCCTCATTGCATGCTGGTCAGTAGGCTTAGCTCCTTACAAATATTTTAAAATACAACAGTTTATTCAGATTTAATTTATGTACTATATAATTCACCATGAAAAGTAAATGATTCACTGATCTCTAGTGTGTTCACAAGAGTTGTGCAGCCATCACCACAAACAATTTTAGAACATTTTCATTGCCTCATAATGAAACCCTACATATATTATCAGTCATTCTCCATTTCCCCTCCACTACCCCCAATTTCTGGCAACCAGTAATCTACTTTCTATCTCTATAGGTTTATATCTATTAGATATTTCCATATAAATGAAATCATATAACATATTGTCACTTATGAATGACTTCTTCTTTCACTTAGCATAGTGTTTCATCTATGTTGTAGCATGTATCATTACTTCATTCCTTTTCATGGTTAAATAATATTCTGTTGTATGGTTAGAGCATATTTTGTTTATCTATTCATTAGCTTAGAAGCATTTGGGTGGTTTCTGCTTTTTGTTGTTACAAATAATACTTCTAAAATATTTGTGTATGTTTTTGCATGGACATATGTTTTGAGTATAACTAGAAGTAGAATTCTGTGTTTTCAGTCTTTTTTGAGGATATGTCAGATTGTTTTCCAAAGCAGCAGTACCATTTAACATTCCCACCCTCTATGTGTGAGGGTTCTGGTTTCTCTGTGTCCTCATTAATACCTATTATTGCCTGTCCTTTTCAGAATAGCCATCTCAGTGGGTGTGAAGTGGCATCTCACTGTGGTTTTGATTTGCATTTCCCTGATGGCCAATGATGTTGAGCATTTTTTTTCATGGGCTTTTTGGCCACTTATATATCTTATTTGGATAAATGTCTATTCATATTCTTTATCCATTTTTAAATTGGGTTTGCTATGGAATCTTATGAGGTAGAAGATATCTCAGTTTTACGAATGAAGAACTGGAATCTCAAAGATGTTAAGTATTCTGACCAAGTCACATAATGAGTTTTGCTTCTCAGACAAATTTCAGCCCCCAAGTTTCTTTCTTTCTTTCATACACATACACACACACACACACACACACACACACACACACATACATTTTTCTTTAGTTGTAGTTGGATAGAATATCTTTATTTTATTTATTTTTATCTTTATGTGGTGCTGAGGATCAAATCCAGCACCTTGCATGTGCTAGGCAAGCACTGTACCACTGAGCCACAATCCCAGCATCCCCACCCAAGTTCCTTTCTAATATGTGATGTTGCCCACTGAGGATTCATGGTAGGATCACCAGGATCCTCTTATGAGGGTTTTGACCAGCAGGAAGGGAGCATGAAACAGAGGAGTAGAAAATCTACTTGGATAAATCCACCAGGGATGGGTAGGAGAGGACTGTGAAAGTCAGCAGAGGAATATGGATATGTTGCAGGTTCCAGGATAGGGGAATACATGTTAATTAAAAATTATCATTTTCTAGGTACCAGTTTAATCCTATTCTTACTAAACAACATCATCTCAAATTTTCACAGCAACCCAACCCAATTAGTGTACACTATTTTACCAATGAGAAGCTTGTGGCCTAGGAAGATGAAGTAATTTTCTAGAGGAAGAAATTAGGATTAGAATCGAAGTCTCTCAGGCTCACGATGATGAATTATTTGCTTTTAGAGATACTCCATAAAAGACAGAATCTTTTTATATTATTTAAGCTCTTGAGGGGAGAACCCATTCTCTATCCCATGGCACAGCCCATGGAAAGTACTTAAAGTGTGGATGAACAAAGAAACAGACTGCAGTGTGTTGTGTAGGATTTAATTCCAACTGGGATTTTTGAGAGGGGTGGTATTAGGAGGTATTCTAAACATGGGGTTTGAGGAGAACATTCTGTTGCCCAGAGGACCTTGGCTTCCTTGGAGCAGGACCTCACAGGGTGGGTTTGGCTAGGCTTGTGTGTTTCTGAGACCATCGAGGCAATTGGTTCTCGGAGTGATCTCAGGAGCTCTGTATATTCCCAGGTCCTGCCTTTGACTCCAGATGGCTGGAACAGGGACCTAATAATTGATATATTTGCATCAGTTACCCAGGTGACTCTGTCCCCACTAAAGTCTGAGAACTACCTTAAAGAAACACTTTTCTATTTTAAAAACAAGAAGCTTTGGGGCACAGAGGGATTGAGCCACATATTAAGTTAATGTAGAGAAAGGGCCAATCTTGAACTCAGTTCTCTTATCTCTTGGTCTGTTGCACTTGCTGATCTTGAACTGTTTAATTTGTTAACAAAAACCATGCCTATAGCTTTTATTATCTAAGTCCAAACCCCTGTCAGGATCAGGGCTCTACCTGCCTGGACAACCTCATCTCTACCCATGGCTTCATCTACCTTAACTTGGTATTCCAGGCTCGCTGAGGGGCTCCCAGGTTCTTGAATAAATAAGTGATACAGTTTTTACTCTCTGGCCTTTGCAAATGCCACTTCCTCTCCCCAAATGCCTGTTTCCACTTTTTATATGGCAAGCTTCCCCTCATTCTCAGGATGATTCTTCTGAGTGACTCCTCTCCTGGCCACATTACATTGTGCCCATCTTTGCTCCCATGAGACATGTGGTCCATATCATAGCATTAACTAAACTGAAGGAGCTCAGTATTGGTGTGCTCATGGTAGTTGGATAGGTGAAGACTCATGTGAGTTCATTGCCGAAGCTGCATGAAATACTGAAGTTATGCTGTATATAGTACAGAAAATATTGTGAACTAGTTACTGTCACCCCTGAGGAGCCTAAGATATAATTGTGGAAAGTCAGAACAAAAGGGAAAAATCTAACATAAGAAAGTATTATAAGCAGAGTTGTAAGACAATAAATAATTAACTTCTAAATGGTGACCTACAGTCAGTCCACAATACAGTCATTCAAAGCAGAGCTGGGAGGATGGCAACTTCCTGGGAGAGGAAAACTTGAATTGAGTTGGGATTTGTTTGTTTGTTTGTTTATTTTTCCTACTCCTCTGCCAGGGGATTAATATCCAGAATATATAAAGAGCTCAAAAAGTTTAACCAAAATAAAAACAAACAACCCAGTTAATAAATGGGCAAAAAGAACTAAACAGTCATTTCTCAAAAGGCAAAACACAAATGGCCAACAAAAATATGAAAAAATTTTCAACATCTCTAGCAATTAGGGAAATCTCACGCGAGTCAGAATGGCAGCTATCAAGAATACTATTAATAATAAATTCTGGCCAGGATGTTGGCAAAAAAGCACACTCATACGTTGTTGAATTGGGTTTTAAAGAGCAGGCAGGATTTGGAGAAGGGAGAAGGGCCTTCTAGGCTGTAGAAGGAAGAGAAGAGTATTAGCTTCTCCAGGGACAGTCTCCTGTTGACCCAGCACAGAAAACCTCCCTCACCCCCAGTGTGAGAGGCAGAACTGATGGCTCCCACTGAGGTTGAGGGGCAGCCTGCTGACCCGGCAGCAGGATGACTGTCACTCAGGTTGCAGTGGGGATTTAGTGAGACAATTCATTAAAAACACTTGCCATGAGAAGGCTCTGTTTCTCTCATAGTATGAACTCCCACAGGAAAATTAATGGATATATTTACTTTATGCTGGTTTGAATGGTGGTGAGAAGCATGAAAATGATGAGACAACACGCTCATTCAAATTGGAATCCCAGGCCCCTCTACTTTCAGACAACACCACAACTCTCCCTCCACACACACTGCAGCTGGACTCCCGAGCGGTGGGGGCAGTGCTCTGATTCTGTGTGTAGTGCTAACGACAGACACCTCAGCTACATCCTTCTATGCCTAGAGGCTTGGGTCCTCAGGTGGGAGGAAGCTGAGATTCCAAAGGCATCCTCCTGGAGACTTGATCATTTCACCTAGACCCTGAGCTGGCCCTGAGTTATGCAAGGCTTGAGCCCGTGGGCATTGGCAGATAAGCTGTGCGGTGTGGAAGACGGAGCAGAGCCCAGGCAGGCTTGTGTCTAGTCCAAATTCATCACTGCTAACAGTGTAAGTCAGGCCCTTTAAGCCTCAGTTTCCCCATCTGTTTAATAAAGATAGTAATATTTGACCTCTGTGCCCTTCCTGGGTTGTCATGAAGGTGAGGAAATGAGCACCTTTAAGTGTTTTATAAGCTGTAAAATGCTGTACAAATGTAAGGGTTAGTCTTGTCTTACTACTCAGAGAGGTTCCCTTTTATGGAGACGTGGTCCTATCTCTGAAGGCAAGGGCACTCTGGACACTCCATAACATTGGAGGCTGAGCCTGAGGGAGAGAGGGACTTATAGTGCAGTTTTGCCTTGCACTTATACAAGTGAGCAGTAAATAAAGATTTTGTTATCTGGAGACCACTCATCTCACCTCTTTCACCTTTTTTCAAAATCTCCCCTGATATATTTAGCAATGTGATGTTACAGGCACTATGGCTGGTTCATACCTGTGTCCCTAGCACGTAATCCAAGGGAAAAAGCAGTATCAATAAATGTTTAAACTTGTTATCAGATTTCCCATGATGTTTATTCAGTATTTCTAAAATTATTGCTTATCATGTCCATTTTACAGATAGAAGAATTTAGTAAACGGCAGAGGTAAGATTCAGAATGTAAGGCCACTTTACCTTATAAAAACTATTTCTCATCATGGGAAGTACTGTTTTTTGTTTGTTTGTTTTGTTGTTGTTGTTGTTTTGTGGTTTGAAGATGTTGGGGAGTGTTCATGGTTTTATGAAAGGTGTCAGAGACTCCTCTCCACCTCTACTGACTCCTTGGCCCTGTGAGGGCAGGAGAATACCTCAACATAGACCTGCCATTAGCTCCCAAGAATGACCCGGCCATGGCACCTAGACATAGACTTCTGAACATCAAAGGTAGAGGTGGGGCAGAAGAAAGCAGAGTGATACCTATCACTCCTCCTGTGGTCAGAGGGGTGTAGGACCCCTACAGGGATAGGAATGGCAGGCTGGGAGGGAAGGCAGGAGTCTGAGCCTTCCTCCCCACTGTGCTGGAGACAGGCTGGTAGATGTCTTTGTTGGGAAGGGGGTGGTTCACTGGCTTCAGAACACTACCTTGGTGGCCAGCTGCTGGGACAGGCTTGGATGAATCCCTTGAGCTTCTGTGTGTTTGCTTAATCTTCCTCAGTGAGGGTGGGGTAAGTGTGTGCATTTGAGGGATGCTACTCCTCTCCATCACCTATTTCCTACCTAAAACCACCTTTTGTACCTTGAGAAAAGTACAAGATCTAAAAGGAGTGGCTTCAGTTAGTTAGGATCTAGGACAGGGCTCCTAACACTGGATGATGTATGGAGGAGCTTAATGCTAAGAGCACAAAATGGGCCTCTACCATTCTGCCATCCTTCTGAATTCCTGTATAAAATGGGAGCATAAACTTAACACTTCACACAGTTTTTCTGAAATAAAAAAGGAAACTAAACTGCTTTGCAGATTATAATGCACTATTCAGTACCAAAGAGTATTCTGTAGAACACCAGTACTGCAGAATTCTAACAAGGATTTGGTGAAAAGCCAGCAAACAAGAAACTGCTGACGAACACCAAATGAAACATGTGGTTATGACTTCAGACCTACATTCTCATGCTTCCTGTGCCTTTCCCAGAGGAAGAATATATTCAGGATTTCCCAAATGAAATATTTTCCCCCCCAAGGAAAAAATATACTTTTGGAAGCCCAGACTAGATAGAATTATAGCTAACATTCATTGAGAAGTACTTTAGGTCAGATACCATCTCAGATTCCTTCATTCAGTGTCTAGTAATCCTTAAAATGTCCAGTGAATATGTTATTAGTACTCCTCCATTTATAAATAAAGGAACTTGGCCCAGAGAAGTTAGGTAAATTGTGAAAGATGACACAGTCAGGAAATTTGGAACTGGGATTTAGACATCAGCGGTCTGGCTCTAGAGCTTAACTTATTTAACAGCCAGCAAATACTTGTGGGCTGGTATTATTATTTTTTCCAAAACCAAAACTAATGTACATATTGCCTATATATGTTATATAGATTGAATATCCCTTATCCAAAATGTTTAGAACCAGAATGTTTCAGATTTTAGAGTTTTTTGGATTTTGGAACATTTGCCTAGATTTTACTGGTTGAGCATCTTTAATCCAAACATCTGAAATCTGAATGCTCTACAATCAGATATTTTTTGAGCATCATATTGGCACACAAAAAAGTCTTAGATTTTAGAGCATTTAGATTTCTGGTTTCCAAATTATGGACACTCAACTTGTGTTTATTTGTTGGTCCAGCAAGTATTTGTCAAGCACATATTTATGGCCAGACACTATGCTGGGCTCTGGGGCACAACTGTGGAAAAAATAGGTCACACTGCCTGTCCTCGTTGGGCTTTTGGTGTAGCAGAGAAACAGTCATATAAGCAAGTGGTTGCAGCAGAGTGTAATAAATGCTGTCATTGGGAGAGGCCTGTAGCACTGGAGGAGCTCTTAGGAGCAGTATCTACCTCACACTTAAGAGGAGTCACTGGGGGAGTGACTTCTGATTAGAAATCTGAAAATGAATTAGAGTCAACAACTGAATGTCTGGGGATGGGATGGTGTTCCAGGTGGTAGAATAGTGTTTTTAAAAATGCAGAGGCAAGCCGGGCACAGTGGCACATGGCTGTAATCCCAGCGGCTTGTGAGGCTGAAGGCAGGAGGATGGTGAATTCAAAGCCAGCCTCAGCAACTTAGCGAGGCCCTAAGCAACTTAGCGAGACCCCATGTCTAAGGGCTGGTAACGTGGCTCAGTGGTTAAGCACCTCTGGATTCAATCCCCAGTGTCCAAAAAAAAAACAAAAAAAAAACCTCAGAATCAAGACAGAGCATTAGGAAGGAGATGGTGAAAAATGAGATCACAGAAGTGAGCAAGAGTCCTTTTCATGGACATTGCTTATTAGCTGGGCTATGACATTGTTAATAAGCTGACATTTGAACCAAAGCAGCCCTAGCATATTACTTGAAGTCGTTTAGCTTTTATGGTAAGCATCCTGTGTATATCTCTATCATTGTACTCGGGAGATGTGTTATAAGTCTGTTCAGTGGTCTGATTCTTGCATTAGGCAGTTAACTTCCCAAAGTCAAGACTATGTGTTGTTATTTTTTGTATCTCCAGAAGCTACCACCTTGCACTGGTGCTCATTAAACGTTGTTTGTTGAATGAATGATGGGTTTTCTTTTTTAAATGGATGATACCCTTCTTGCTTTCTTGAGCCAACTATCACTTTTCCTCAGGTTCATCATTATATCTAGCAGTTAATGTCCTATGTGGCAGTTCAGTGATGCCCTTAAGGCCTTTAGAGGTGCTGTGCTCTGAATTCCTTTTGCAGCTTTTCATTGTCCTGTTCTTTTCCCTCCCTGCCTGGCCAGTGCTTGATTGTAATCAATCTGCTTGATTCTAAAGCATCTTCCCCAGCCTTCTTATTTCCTTCTGATCTGCAGTAGGCTAGAAACAAGATCACCTAGCGTGATTTGATAAGATTATTCGTGAGTAGGAGTTAGTAATCTCTGATTGAGATCCTAAAGGGCTCTTAAGGGGTAAGTGTATATGCCATTGCACATGGGACTTGTATGTTAGCTGCTCAGAGAATTTCTTACTTCCTGTTCTTCCTGTTCCGGAAAGGTCATCTAACACCCAGGGGTAGAAGTGAGAGGTTAGCAATCTGGAGAGTCCCTGTCTGGACTGGAAAAACTGGTTGACCATTGATTCTGTAGACCACAGAGAGAATGGTCTGGTTGCCAGCTCAGACTCCCCCAACTTTATTCTGGCCAGGCATTCAAAGTACTTCCACCCAGGCTAGCTTCTTGGGATATTGGCTACAACCCCCAGGCCATTTCCTGGTAAGGGCAGGTCTGCAGAGAGAATGTTTGCATCTTTGCTGGAGTGGAAAAGAAAAGGGAGTAAGAATCAAGGCTGGAACTAGAACATCCAGGATCTGCTGCTTTTTTGTGGGCTCTGGACTCCCTCATTTTCCAGATGAGGGTGACAGCATGATATGATGGGAAGAAAAAGTAAGGACTCAGACTTTGGTTCTGATCCTCACTCTCCCACTGCCATTTTCTCTATGGGGTGTGTGTGTGTGTGTGTGTGTGTGTGTGTGTGTATGTGTGTGTTGCCCAGACTGTCCTCAAACTCCCACCTCATCTTCCCAAGTAGCTGGAATGCGGGTATGTACAACCTCTCAGCTTCAATTTTCTCATCTATAAAATGGGAATAAGAATACCTACTATGTTAGGTAGCTGTGAGAATTAGATAGGTTTGTGTGACGTAACCAGGCCTGGCACAGAGTAGAAGGTGGTCAATAAATGAAATCAGTTAGTGTTAGAAAGGTCTTTGGAACTTTAAATAGGAAGTCCAGTATTGGAGGAGAGAAAATGCATAGACTTCATTCCAAGAGCACTCTGAGAAGAATGTTTTAAGAATTACCTGGTGCTTTTGACTACCTAGGCAAGGTCACCTCCTGCCAGAATATACCCCTTTATCACAAGAGAAGTGAAAGGAGCCTCCTATTGCAGGCCATATGCCATGAAGAAGTGGTATGGGAGGCAGACCCAGATTCCACCCTCAACAAACCCAACTCCGAAGGGAGCATAAGACAGTACCCAGAGAGTTTTACATTAGGCAGACAGAAGCACCATCACCCAAGCAGAACAAGTAGAGCTCTGTGGGACCCCATTTCCCAAGGGAGGGCCCCAGAGATGGGGTGACCTTTTAATCCACTGTCTAGACAAGGGCTCTGTGTGGGTACCCAATGCAAGAGTCCTATAAATTGATGAAACTGATTTTAGATATAAAACTAGTTTTATATCAAATGAGAGAGGCTCAGGAATTTAGCTAGAGTGAGCCTAGGAGCTTTTGATCTTTGATCACACAAAATGCTTATTCTTTCTATCTTGAAAAAATGTTTACAGTCACCACACATGGTAGCACTTGTGTAATCTCAGGTACTTGGGAAACTGAGGCAGGAGAATTACAGGTTCGAAGCCAGCCTAGGCAACTTAATGAGACCCTGTCTCAAAATAAAATAAAAAGGGCTGCAGATGTAGTTTACCTAGAGCACTTACCTAGCATGTGCTAGGACCTGTGTTCAACCCCTCTGTGTGTGTGTGTGTGTGTGTGTGTGTGTGTGTGTGTCTCACACACAATAAGTTTACAATATTTATTAAAGCTAAAAATCGGATTATAAATTGCATATACACTAAATTTCAATTTTGACGGGGATATGCACATACATATAGTATGAAATTTGGAAGGACATATACAAAATATTAAATGTACTTTCTCAAGTTGCTTAAATATTGATCCTTTTTCTACTTTGTACTTTTCCAAGGTTTCAGATTTTTGCTTGCTTTTGTAAATTTTTAATTAAAATTTCTTACTAGATTATAGACAGAACAGAGAGGTGTGTTGCTCTTCTGCTAAGAACAGCCCCTGTTCCCTATCTCAGTCTACTTTTTTCTCATGGATAGCTCCTCCTCATTCTTCCAGACTCCATCTTCTGGGATCCTCTCTTCATGCCCAGGCTGAGCTCCCCCTGGCTTTCTATATCATCCCATTATACCTCTAATGTAGCATTTATCTCAAATAGTACTCTAAACTTCTGTTCATTGCCTGCCTCCCTCCCTCATCAGATTAGGTCAGAGACTATAGTTGATTCATTTCATGTCCCCAAGATTTATCCTAACACATATTAGATGTCAGTGAACATTTGTGGAACTAACCAGGCTCTGTTTTATCTCCTCTTGCCCAGCACAGATGGCCAGGCACATGGTGCATGTGCCATTTAATGTTTAGTAGGTAGGTAGAAGGAGTAAGTGACTAAACAGAAGATAAAGTGGTGGCTCAAGCATATGTTGCTAATGGAAGGGTTTATGTTGCTGTCCCCACAGTTCTGGTCACACGAGAAGATGACTTCAACAACCGGCTGAACAACCGTGCCAGCTTCAAGGGCTGCACAGCCCTGCACTACGCTGTCCTTGCTGATGACTACCGCACTGTCAAGGAACTGCTTGATGGAGGTGAGAGCATGGTGGAGGAGGGGCGGGCAGGGGAGAGAGTCCTTGGCAGGTCCTCCACACCAGAAACACCTCATTTCCCCAGCACCCTTGTGACTCTCCCTGACCTAGAAATGCCTCAAGGGTCATGGCACTTCCCTAGAGTGACAAAGCACATGTGTGATGTGCTCTCTTGTAGCTGGTGTGTGTTCTTTGCCCATGTGTGTGTGTGATGCTCTGTACCACCCTGTCTGCATAAACTGTGAGGGTTTTCTTGTTAATTTTTTTATTTGTTTTAATTAGTTATACATGACAGTAGAATGCACTTTGATACATCATGTATAATGGAGTATAATTTCTCATTCTTCTGGTTGTATATGATGTAGAATCACTCCAGTCGTATATACATACGTACGTACATAGGGTAATAATGTCTGATTCATTCTACTATCCTTCCTACCCTCAGGCCCTCTCCCCTCCCTTCATTCCCCTCTACCTAAAGTAACTCTGTTCTTCCAGAGTCCCCCCCAAATTATGAATTAGCATCCACATATCAGAGAAAACTTTTGGCTTTTGTTTTTTTGGGGATTGGCTTATTTCACTGAGCATGACATTCTCCAGCTCCATCCATTTACTGGCAAATACCATAATTTCATTCTTCTTTAAGACTGAGTAATATTTCATTGTGTGTGTGTGTGTGTGTGTGTGTGTGTGTGTGAGAGAGAGAGAGAGATTTTAAAAAAACATTTTTTTTTTTATCCATTCATCTGTTGAAGGGCGCCTAGGTTGGTTCCATAGTTTAGCTCTTGTGAATTGAGCTGCAGTAAACATTGATGTGGCTGCATCACTGTAATAGGCTGATTTTAAGTTCTTTGGGTATAAACTGAGAAGAAGTAGGCCCTGGGTATAAACTGAGAAGTAGGCCCAAATCTTCACCATATCAGCTTAGGATCTGACCTCCGTAACAAGACTCCTAAAGTGCAAGAAGTAAAATCAAGAATCAATAAATGGGACAGATTCAAACTAAAGAGTCTTCTCAGCAAAGGAAACAATAACATGAAGAGAGAGTCTACAGAATGGGAGAGAATCTTTACCATATGCACCTCAGATAAAGCATTAATCTCCAGGATGTATAAAGAACTCAAAAAACTTAACACCAAAAAAACAAATAACCCAATCAATAAATGGGCTGAGGAACTGAACAGACACTTCACAGAAGAAGAAATACAAATGATCAACAAATATATGAAAAAATGTTCAACATCTTTAGCAATTAAAGAAATGCAAATCAAAACTAAGATTTTATCTCACACCAGTCAGGATGTGAGTGCCACACTCATATGTTGCTGGTGGGAATGCAAATTTATGCAACTATTATGGAAAGCGGTATGAGTTTTCTTCATTATGGCTCTCCCCGAAAGTGTTCTCTCTTCCCCTATGACCTCCAGAGCAGGGCCAGGGAAACAAGGGAAGGTCCCTTCAAATCTCTGCTAACCTAGTCACACAGATGTCTCCCTTGATCCTATCCCACCCTGGTCTCAATTGGGCCCTTCCATTACTCTTAGTCATGTTATCCTATTCTTTTCCATCACTGCACTCATCATAATCTGAGATTGTTTTCATTTTTTCAGTAGCCCTCTCCCTAGCTTGACTCTGTGCTCCCTGAAGGCAGGAACCATGCTGATTTATTTAAGTGCCCCCACTACTTAGCATAGTACTTGTACATAGTAAGTACTCAGTAAATATTTGCTGAATGGTGAATATCCTCCTTCTTGAGGACATTACTTTAGTTGAAGGAGTAATATTGTCATCCCTAGACTCATGCTGGGCTGCCTGTCAAAGTCTGGTAGAGTTACCTGCCAGATATCTCTCAAGAAGTTACTTTCTGTCCTGCTTCCTCTTATCCCAGACCAGCACATATGAGGTGCAGGCCCCTTGAGTGAGTACTTGGCATGGAGCACCTGTTCACACCTCTTGCCACTTCTTGAGGGCCAGGGATGCTTTTTGGGGGGTACCGTGGATTGAAATCTGGGGCACTCAACAACTGAGTCACATCCACAGCCCTATTTTGTATTTTATTTGGATACAAGGTCTCACTGATTTGCTTAGTGCCTTGCAGTTGCTGAGGCTGAACCCACAATCCTCCTGTCTTAGTCTCCTGAGGCTGTTGGGATTACAAGTGTGTGCCACTGCGCCTGGCTAGGGACATATTCATGAGGCTGCAGCCTAGGGTCCAACTTGTCAGGGGTCATTCTGCTTGGAATCTGAGAGTTGGGAGGGTTCTTTGAGGTCCTCTAGGCCACTCTGGTTTCCCCTCCTTCATCCCAGCAGAAACCCCTCCAACAGCTGAATGGCTGGCATTCCTTTGGGTTTTATGAGGGACTGTGAGATCCTGCTTCTTTCCCAGGCAGTCCATTCCATTTTACTTTACCTCTGACTGGTTGAAACATCTTTCTAATGAGATATTCTTTGTAACTTCTGACAACTGTTGCCTGCCACCTGATCGCTTTTTCAAAAATCAGCATTCATCCAAGGTTCTTTCACCTTTGCCTGCCAGGCCCGGTATCCACAGATCATTATCTAGCCCTTGCAATGTTCTTGTACTTGGAGGACTTACCAGGAATCCCCAGTCTTGCCACCTCCCATCAGCCAAAGCCGTACTGGCTTCACATCCATGCCTGGCCCCTTACCCTGACCTCCAAGGGACCTACCCCAGTCTGAGGCATGGGAAGGGCTGAGATGTTCGTGGATGTGGTGACAGTGCCTGGGATGTCTGATAATTTCAGGGCAAGGACTCACTGCTCTCAGAAGCAGAGGCTTAGAAAATGTTCCCAAGCAGGATGCTTTTTACTTTGTCCTTTGGAAAGCTCTCTGGTAAGACATTTGTAGCTAAGAATTGGAGCATGCACCATGGGGTTTCTCTCTACTGTGCCTTAACATCAATCAATACTCCCAGCCATTGTCTTTTGGTTTATATCCCCACTTCCTCCCACCCCAGACAGAGAGTTCACTCTATAAGAAGCCCCTCACACTTGCCTTCCAGATCGAATACCTTTGAAATGAGGAGGCGAGGGCCTTTTATGAAACTCTCTCCAACCTCATCACCCACCCCCCAGGCCAAGACTAGCCCTTTGAGCTGTTCCAGGGGCATGGTTCATGCCTGGTGACTTGGAACAGATGCCCTGAGCCCCCACCTTTACATCTCTCCCACCTGCCTTGTAACCAGCATCCATTTACACCCCCTTCCTAGCCTCCCAGCCTCAAGGGCCAAAACCATTAACCCACTTATTTCTGCCTCCCAGACCTAAATAAGCCCTGGTTGCTCAGGGCCTGCAGCCTTGCCAACTTCTAGCCTCCCTCCCCTTGTGGAACTCCTTTGGTCTGCCTGTGTGTGTGAGCAGCCAACCGAGAGGTAGGATCCTGCTGTCTTTCCTAGGGGCTATTGCCAGTAAGATTTCCAAAGTCTTTTGACCTCGGCTGACCTTCTGCAAAGGCTCTGTCTTCCTGCCCATCAGCTTTCTTGGCCTGCTTTGCTACAGCAACTTGCAGGGAGTTCTCTGTAACATAGATCCAAGGCAGGCCTAAACAAGGAGCCAGATGTGCTCATGAGGTCCACAAAAACCCCTTCTGCAAATTGCTTAGTCCACAGGGATTTGGGTTACCCAGATCATAGAGGGTTAGAACTAGAAGGAGTAGCTGCTCTTTCTGTCTGACCAGAAGTCCCCTTTTGACATGGAAAGAGGCTCAGGCAGCAGGATCTACCTGATAATGTAGATGCCCTTCAGCCCATTAGGAGGCAGCATGGAGTAATTGAAAGGGTATCTCAGGCTTCAAAGTCAGGTCAACCTGGGTTTAAATCCAGCTCCCCACCTCCTAGATGGGTTCCCTAGGACACGTTGCCTTAACTCTCTAAGCCTAGGTTTTCTTATATGTAAAATGATGTCTATTCAGAGTGAAAATTAATAACACCTGTAAAAGCCTCTGGCCAGCAAGGGAGGTGCTCCATGATAGGTAGTAATCATTATGACTTAGATATAGAAATCACATACATCCTGGCAGCTATAATTCCGTTCCTCTTAATTCTATCTCAGTGAACAACATTCCCACCCTGCCTAAAGTATGTCATGTTCCCTCTTCTCATCTGAATCCTCAGGCTGCAGGGCCTTCTCAGGAAGCCTTTTCTAGTGGTCTAGCCTACTCTGCTACTTCCCCCTCTGAACTCATACTAGCAAATTGTTCAGGTCACTTCCTCATCTTCGGGCAAGGCAGGAGCCTTGTAACATAGTGAAAAGGTCACAGACTTTGAAATCAAACAGACTGGGCTTTAAATTGAAGTCCTGTTATGTGACTCTGAACAAGCCACTTGCCATTTCTGAGATCCTGGGCCTCAGGACATCCCAAGATGGATCAAGCAAACTGTCATTGACTCTGAGACACTGTCAAACTGTCAGAGTAGACAGATGTAGAAATAGGCCATGATTGGGGGTGGGGTAGGTAGTCTGGCAGGAAGCTGGAAAGGGGGCTATGGAGACATAGAAGAGGAAATGCCTTCTTCGGCCTGGTAAGTAGGGAGGTGGAGTCAGTTACTAAGAGTTTCCCAGAGGAGATGGTACTTAAACCTTATCAGGAAGGGTAATGGGAGTTCGCCAGAGTTCTCTGGAAGGATTTTGATTAACCAGTGCCACTCTTCTCCCTCCACCCTCCACAGAAAAATAAGTATACAGGCTTCTGTGTTTTCATCTGTGAAGTCACTGCTTCTGCCTGTGTTGATGGCTTATGAGCAGGAAGGCTCTGCTTCATCACTTGAGTGCAAATACAGGAAGAGTGGGAGAGGGAGAGGGAAGGACAGACACACGATGCCTGGAAGGAGGAGTAATCAGAGGTGGCTGAAGCTTCCTACCCAAGTCCCTGGAGGTGACTCTGCCCAGTATTTGCAAAGCTGTTAGGGTGCATCAGTAACCATTTCATCTCAGGGATGTGATCCCGCTGGCAGATCATCTCTAATCATGACAGCCTTTCTTGACCAGGCTTCCTTCAAATAATTGAGTCCCAATGCTCTTAGGCATCAGTAGTATACAAGGAATTAACTTCTCTCCCAGGCATCTAAAATGGAACTAGGTATTTACCACTTAGGAGAATTCAGACAATCATTTCTCATAATTTTCCAAATGTGGTTCAAAACAGAAACCCCAGATGAGAAGAACTACAAAGAAAGAGTGTAATAATCTTTGGCGTCATGATCTGAGTATCAACTCTGCCACTTAGTAGCTGTGACCTGGGCAAAGTACTGACCACTCTGAAATTCTTTTTCCTCATTTGGAAATAGGAGTGATGCCTTCTGGGGTTTTGTGGAGATTAGGACATGTGTACATTCTACAGGGTAGGCACTGCACACGTAGTATTTGTTGTTAACTTAAAAACCCTCAGTGCTCACCTGTTTAACAAAGAATCTGAACCATCCTTTTTAAACTGGTGTTAAAGCTGCTCTAGTCTGGCCTCACCTAATTTTTTCCCCATTGCTATCCTCACCTTCTGCTACCCTGCAGTGTCCATTCAGTGTTCTCGCCTCAGTGGCTTCACAAACAGTTCTTTCTATTGCTTGTGTCCCTTTAAGACTTTGTTTCTCAGGCTGTGATTTTTTTTTTTCTACCAGTCCATCCTCAGCTCTCATGCCACCTGCCTTCTGGTATTATTTTCTGTCCCCTGGACTTTACCCAGCACTACTTTATTACACTGAGAGAGATTGAAGACAAAAACTGTGTCTCTTTTGTCTCTCTTTGCTACAGTGTCCTGTACATTATTTAGTACATTTTTGGATGTACTGATAA
This sequence comes from Marmota flaviventris, assembly GCF_047511675.1. NCBI lineage: Eukaryota > Metazoa > Chordata > Mammalia > Rodentia > Sciuridae > Marmota > Marmota flaviventris. The sequence goes on along the minus strand of NC_092506.1, from coordinate 60,942,454 downwards.
ATGTCCAAAAGCACTATAGGGAGATGTGATATCTTTGCTTCCTGGCTCCCCCACTCACAATGTCCTATGTATCTGGACTTATAGAGCCTCCTGTATGAGCTGCCTCTTTCTAGTTATCTTTCTTCTGGTAATCCACTTCCTTTTCACCCACCAGTGCCCCTCACCCTAGAAACTCAGGCTTTATGAGGCTTAATACTACTTTCTCAGGGCTTCCCTCAGCATTTTTTCCTACCTACTCCTTTCTTTCTTTCTTTCTTTTTTAATATTTTTTTAGTTGTGGATGGACCTTTATGTTATTCACTTATTTTTATATGCAGTGCTGAGAATCAAACTCTTATCACTGAGCCACAACCCCAGCCCATACTCCTTTCTTTTTTAAAATTTTTATATTGGTAAATAATAATTACATAGAATAGTAGATTTCATTGTGGCATAGTTATACTTATAATAACTTAATTTGATCAATTTTATTCCCAGCCCCTCCCCCACCTCCTCCTTCTATCCTGCCTGTCTCCCTTCTATTTTCATGAGATTCCTTTTATTCCTCTTTTCTCTCTAGTTTCCACATGGCTCCTCCTGACCCCTCTCTCTGAGTGCATGGCTCAGTTGTCAGTGTTAAGTAGCCAGCAACAACCAAGCCCTTCAGTTTCCCACCAGCCTGCCTCCGACAGAGCCTTTCCAGCCTGACACCCTCCCTTTAGCAGCCTGTTAACTTGTTGTCAGGACCCAAAACTTAGAGTCCTGTTTCTTGTTCCACTTCACTGTCTATCCATCTGTCTACATGGCCAGATGTTGAGCTGTCAACTTTCTTTGCCTCAGGCTGGGCTCTGTTGAAACTTCATACTCTGATTCTCGCCAGCAATGCAGAGAATGGGTATGAACACTGGACTGAGGATTACAAGTTCTGACTCTGCCACCAACAAATCTTTCTCCTTTAGGAAACCCTTTCTCCTCTGTAAAATTGAGAAGTTTAGTAGCTGATCTCAAGGACCCCTTCTAGCCCCAGTGTCCTGTATAACCCCTAGGCAGGTCTTTTCCTTCATTTACTAAACACTTGCTGGGCATCTCTTCTGTCACAGGCCCCACCTTAGGCACCAGGGAAATAAACATGATCCAGACACGGCCTTTGCCCTTTGCCCTTAAGGAACTCATAGTTCAGTGAGAAATCAGACATTTTAACGAAGAATTGTTATCTGGTACATTAATGGAGATCTATAGAAGGTGCTGTGAGATCACAAAGAAAAGACTTTTTATATCTCTGGAAAGGCAGAGAAAGTTTGATGTAGGAGATCAGTCTTGAGGGATGGATACAAGATTTCCCGGTGGCTGAGGGAGAAGGGCAGAGTGGATGACATGTTCAAAAGCATGCAGTATGAGTCTGACTTCAGTACAAGTGCAGGCATTTCAGAAGAGCTGGATCTAGAAGGTTGTTGGAAGGGTCAGAAGACAAGAATGGAAAGCAGAAACTGGTAAGGAAGGAAGGTCCATGATGCAAGCTGTGTTAAGGAAATTGGACTTTATCCTCTAATGGGAAACCATTACAATTTAGAGGAGGAACAGGATGGACCTTATGTTTATTGTGAAAGATGTTTAGAAGTTTCCAAAATGTTTATTAAGTTGCTGAATGGATAAATAAATTATGGAATGTTCACACAATGGAATAATACACAGTGATGGAATGAATGAACTCTTATTGCTTTATATAGCAACATGGATGTATCTCACAAGCCATCAATTCTGGTTCCAAGCCAAACATAGGGGAGTATTTAGCTGTATGTCTGCATTTACCATTCAAAATGGAAAGAAAATTCAAAATAGACAAAACTTGTCAGTGGTGTAAAAAGTCAGGATAGCGGTTAACCTCGAAGAGGAGAGGGCATGGGGTGCTTCTGAAGTGCTGAAATGATATTTCTTTATCTGGTTATATGGTGTGCTTTTTGGTCTTATCTGTATGTCATACTTTCTACCTCCTTGTCTCCCGCCCTCCTTGTTTAGGATTTCATGGTCCAGTGTTATAGCTATTCCTCCTTGCTTCTTTTGCTCTTCTTTGTACTCTCCTGATAGATGGGAACTTTAGTTAAGCCAATTTTAATTTATGTCTATATCTAAGGAACTGAATATTGCTGGAGAAAAAAATCACACAGCCATACTAACTGTACTCAAGTCATTCGTGTTTTTAACCATAAGTCTCAAATACAATGTTGCCAACCATGCCACTGTGCTTCATGAGCAAAATCACTTTCTTATTCTGGATGAAAACAATTTTTCTGTGCCTTTTCCTAAAATTTCCAATGCCTCCTCCTTTCCCGTCCTGACCATCTCACTCATATTTCCTGAAGAAAATAGGTTGCAGTCAGAAAGGAACTGCCTCATCTTCCCATCATCATGATTACTAGTCTACTGCATTTATATGCCGCCTCAGAGAGTGGAAGACCTCCAAATCCTGCTCCGAGCCTCTGCCTCCTCTTTTACTTTCTCAAGGACTTTGCTCACCACTTAATTGCCTGCCACTCTAGCATATCTCTTTTCCTTTCCTACTGGCATCATCATAAAAATATGCCTTAATCTCATCCATCTTGAAAAACAAAGCAAACAAAAAATCCCCTTCACCCCTTATCTACCTCCAGCTCTGCATCTCCTAATAGCTAAAATTCTCAAATGATTGGTATTCACTCACTCCCCCAGTTCTTATCCTCTCATGGCCTAAATGATACCATCATCTACCTAGTTTTTCAGGCCCAGAATCTTCAAGTCATCCTTAAGTTCTTTCTTTCTTTCTTTTTTTCCCCCTTAATTTCAAGTCTTTCAGTAAGTCTTGTCAGTTGTCCCTCTTTAAGTACATCTTGAACCCTGTTTTTGCCATTTCCATTGCTTTAACTCTAGTTCAGGCTACCATCATCTCTCAACTATTACCACAGTTTCCAACCATTCTCGCATATTTCCACTCTTGTTCCTCTCAACCTATCTCCAAATAATAGCCAAAGTAATCTTTATGAAACATAAATCGTGTCATTCTCCTACTTAAAACCTCCTTTGGCTTGCCATTGAAACCACAATTAAATCCAACCTCCTTACCAGAATCAGAAAACCCTAGACCTCTATACCCTCTTCTCTGTTCTTCTCCCACCTAATCACTCTCCTCCAGGAACAATGGCACTCCATTGTCCCTCAGACATGCCAAGCTCCTTCCTATCTCTGGGCTTTTGCACCTGCCTCCCCCAGGGATTGGAACACTCTCCCTCTTGAGATGTCCACCTCACTTCATCGTCCAGGTCTCAACTCAAGGGTTCCTTCCTCAAAGAGACCTTCCCTGACTACCTGGTAAAAGTAACTCCCCTTGCCACTCCCTATCATAGGACCCCCTTTTGCCTTCCTCATGGCACTTATATGTCTCTAATAAATAGTGGTCGATTGACCACTGAATCTTGGGATACTCTTGTCAAGATGAGTAGCCAGCAATTAGACAAATGGGTCTGAAGCTGAGGAGAGAAAGGACTGAATTGAACATGTAGATTTGAGTGTTGTCAGTATCTTGGGGATGACTGAACTGAGTCTCAGAGTTATCCATGGAAGGTTATAGAACTAAAGAGACCTGAAGGCATGACTGAGAGAACCTACCTTTCAAATGTGAGTGGAAGAAAAGAAGCCATGCAGGATTCCAGGACACCAAGAGGAAGGAGAAGCAGCAGAGAGGAGGGATGGGTTGCTCTAATGCGGTGCTTCTTGCAGTATCTATGAGACATCTTTTTGTTTTTATTGATGCTGGTGGTGGTCATGTTGGAATTTGCAGTCTGTCATGAGCCAATACTTGTTGAAAATAAATCATCAGAAAAAAAATGCTATTTTTAATGGAATGGGGGGAGGATGTGAGGAATGGAGGAACTTTGGAAAGGGCAAAGGGGAGGGAAGGGAAGGGTTGGGGGTATGGGGGTAGGAAAGATGGTGGAATGAAATGGGCATTGTTACCCTAGATCCACTTATGAAGACACAAATGGTGTTGACTCTATTTTGTGTACAACCAGAGAAATGAAAAATTGTGCTCTATTTGTGTACTATGAATCAAAATACATACTGCTGTCATGTGTAACAAGTTGGAACAAATAAATAAAGTAATTTATTTTAAAAAGAGAAAGAAAAATGCAATTTTTAAAAGGCATACAAGATACAGACCCAAATTTATACTTAGATTCCACAGACATAAAATTACTCTGACAAGTTTCTATAAAAGTTTCCAGATACTCTCAGTTTCTGTATTTATCTCATCAAGGACTGGTAGCAGAGTTCACAGAATGACAGTAGGTCACAGAACCCTAGATCACATTAAGCATCACTGCTGTTTTGGTACTGCTGGGCAGAGAGTGGAGAGAAATGAGCAGAATATAGCCTCTGCCCTCGAGGAACTTAAAGTTCCGTGGGGTAGATAGTCCAGGGCACACACAGTTATACTGCATGGCAGAAAAGTCAAAGGCTGTAGCCTCAGGGACTGTGGTCAGTCCCAGCTCTGCCATCTCACCCCTGTGGATCTTGACCCCTCTTTGGCTTCACTCTTTCATCTTTAAAATGAGAGATCATGTCAGATGATTGAATGCTAAAGTTTTCTTCTTATTGTTTAGACATAGATGTTACTAAAATCCATGATGCTAGCAGTTGTCTGGGGGAAAGGATTGGGGAGGGATTGTCACCAGTGGACACAAAGTTTCTTTTGGAGTTGATGAAAATAAACAGTGGATTTTGATGGTGGTGCTGGGTGCATTGGCTGAGATTAGAGGAGGATCTCAGGAGGCTGAGGCAGGAGGATGGAAAGTTCAAGGCCAACCTGAGCAATTTAGCAAGACCTTGTCTCAAAATAAAAAGGACTGGGGATGTATCTTAGTGATAAAGCCCCCCTGGGTTCAATTTCTAGTACAAAAATAAAGAAAGAAAAGATTGTAGTTACGGCTTCATGTACTGCATGTATGCTAAAAAAAATCATTAAATTGTGTATTTTAAATGGCCAAACCTTACAATATGTAAATTATATCAGTAAAGTTGTTGAAAAATAAAAGATAATCCTCCATTCTACTCAAAACCATAAAATATTGACTTGGATGGGTGATGCCTCCTAAGAGCAGGCCAGAAAGCCAGGAGGACCTGATTGGCCCCCCAGCTAGTGTGGTAGATAAGATTAGCCCCCTGCCAGATGTGTAAGTGGCCTTTTATAGGATACTATTAAAAACTTACCTGTATTATTATCCTAGGTACATGTATGACTGCACATATGGTGCATGGCTACATCGTGTACAACCATAGAAATGTAAAGTTGTGCTGCAGTTGTATACAATGAATCAAAATGCATTCTGCTGTCATATATAGCTAATTAGAATAAATTTTTTAAAAACTTACCTGTAAACTCTTTCTTGCCCTGACTGATCTTTAAATTGATTTTCTGTTATTATTTTAACAAATACGTATCGCACTCTACCCTTGCTAAGCTTAAAATCTGGCAGAATAGAGACATTAAGCAAATAATGACAATTATTGGCTAAATTATTACTAGCTAATAATGTAAGTACTACTAAGAAAAAGTAGAGGGCACTGCAAGAATATCACAGGGCCTGTAATCCCAATGGCTCAGGAGACTGAGGCAGGAGGATCATGAGTTCAAAGCCAGCCTTTGCAAAAGCTAAGTGCTAAGCAACTCAGAGAGACCCTGTCTCTAAATAGTATGCAAAATATGGCTGTGGATGTGGCTCAGTGGCCGTGTGCCACTGAGTTCAATCCCTGGTACAACAACAAAAAAAGAAAAAGAAGAACAGAACAGGAACCTAACCTAGTCTGAAGGGGGTGAGGAATGCCTTCCCTGAACAGGTGGTATTTATATTGAGACTGGAAATGTAGATGTTAGGCCATCTCTTAGCTTGAGATGATCTTGTAAAAAGGGATGGCCATCAGTCATCCAAAGGTATCCAGCAGTCCATCGGCGGGGGGGCATTTTGGGGAACAGAGATGTTCTGTAGTATTATAATTGTAGTCCATGTGGCAGATTGAACCAAACGTGGGCTCTCAGTGTCTATGAGTTCTACCCTCAACCCTTTACCCTGTGCAAAATGAGCAGCTATCCTTGCTCACCCCACAGGGAAAGGTATTTCTGTTTCCCAGCTCCTGTGGACATAAAGGCGTCACTGTACGGTTGAGCTGGAGATGAGAGCCTGGTCATCAGAGCCCATGCTCTCCAGAGCCACCTGCCATCTGGGCACCCGCATTTCATCAAGGCTTTAATCGGCTCCAAGCAGTCTTCAGATGAGCCTGGCTGGTATCCGGCATGAGCTCATCACCGCCAATGGTGGCAGCTGGAAGCCAAGGATCCCCTGGGTGAAGGAGAGGTCAGCATCGGCTGGGCCAGGTCTGTTCTGTATCCTGCATTCTCCTTCACCTGCACTGCGCCTGGAAACAGCTGCGTGTGACTCAGATTTCCCAAGACAGGGCCAACTGCCCTTTGCCTTCCTGCTGTACCCTCTCCATTGCACATGCTCTTGGGCAGAATGGACAGGGAAAGGGCAGCACTGTGCTTTAAGAAAGGGGAATATCAAATTGAAGGCCAGCACCTGTAAAACGCCAGCAAAAGGCCCCATCCCAAGGTCAGACTGAGATGGGCCAGAACAAAAGTGCTCTTCCCAAAAGGAGTTGTGCCCAACATTCTTGTGCTCTCTTCCCTTAGACATAAGCCTAGTAGTGTTCTATGTAGGATTGGACCGTGAACTCTTCCAGAATAGCATTTTGGAAATGAATTCTTTTAAACATAGCAGAAGGAAGCAAGAAACCCTTCAGGGACTCCCTTTGAAGTAATGGAGCCCTGTGTGATAGGAAATGCTGACTGGATATCAGGGTCAGGCACATCATTCTGGCACTACTGTGCAACCTTGAGTAAATTCTTCCCACTCACTGAGTCTCAGTTTCCCCGTTTGTAAAATAAGAAAGTTGGACTGCAGTCTCAAAACTCCCATTTGTATACTTTGTGATTCTGAGTTGATTTTTGCCCTCTAATTTATCTAATTGCCAATCTAAAAACTCATATTTATTTATCAGTTATAATTTTTCTTTATCTGGCCACCATCATCCCTATTCTAGTTTCCACTAATATCTGCTCTCAAAACATCCCATATGAATTCTTTTCAACCTTACCACAGCATGTAGTTCTATAGTTATTTGATTTATGTATCTCTATTTCACGATGTAGTGAGTTCTCAAGAGGCAGAGTATGGATCTGTAATGCTTATATTCCTAGCACCTTGTACTGTCCATTGCATGTGATAGGAGCTCAGTACATATTTGTTGAATAAATTAATTCATAAATGGCACTAGGCATTATAGTGAATAGAAAAGAAAAAGATAACAGGCTCTTCCTTTAGACCGCACCCTTGAGTGATAGTTTGGTGAAAGTGCCCTTACACAAGGCACACTGAGGACAGCACAGGACAGAAGATAACAGGACCCTAAACTAAACAAAGAGTAAGAGCCAGGAAAAAAAAAAAAAAAGTGTAATGGGTAATGAGGAAGGGAAAGATCAGTGTTGGCATTGTAGAAGGCTTCGTGGAATGTGTGGGACTGCAGTCAGACCCGGATGGACAGGTAGAATTCAAACTAGCAAAAGGAAAGAGGGAAACTTTTCAGTGAAGCAGCAACAGAAATGAACCTTACCCTTGCGTGTTATTTAGAGATGTGAAGAAAACTGGCCACCTGCTGGGTTATGGGGCAAGGAGACTTGGGTATAAGACAGATGATTTAATCTTGTAATCAGTAGAGAGTTCCTAAAGTGGTTATCTATTGTTTGTGTGTTTGTTTAAGGACCATGGTAAATTTTCCTTTTAAAAATACACAAGATAAGCCGGGCTCAGTGGTGCACGCCTGTAATCCCAGCGGCTCAGAAGGCTAAGACAGGAGGATCACGAGTTTGAAGCCAGCCTCAGCAATGATGAGGCACTAAGCAACTCAGTGAGACCCTGTCTCTAAAATAAAATTCAAAAAAGGGCTGGGGATGTGGCTCAGTGGTTGAGTGCCCCTGAGCTCAATCTCTGATACCCTGCCCCCCCAAAAAATACACAGATAATAGTTTCAAGGAATGCCAGAGGATATTTAGTGGAAAGGAAGTCCCCCTTCCATGTCCCTGGTCCTCCTCCTCAGAGGCAAGCACTGTAACTTTTCTTATGTATCCTGACTTGATGATAATATAACTTGTTGCTAAAACAAGTTATCACCAGCAGCTTAAAATAACATAAATTTATTATCACACAATTCAGAAATAAGAAGTCTGAAATGAGTCTCACTGGTTAAAATCAAGGTGTTGAGGGACGGGGGTTGTGGCTTAGTGGTAGAGCACTTGCCTGTCATGTGTGAGGCACTGGGTTCGATCCTCAGCACCACATTAAAAAAATAAATAAACAAAATAAAGATATTGTGTTCATCTACAGCCAAAAAAAAAAAAAGGTGTTGACAGAGCTGCCTTCATTTTTGGAGACTCTAGGAGACAGTTTTCTTGCCTTGTTAGACTTCTAAAGCCTGCCTGCATTCCATGTAGCCCATTTACCTTTGAAGCCATCAGTGGTCAGTCAAGTATTTATTCATTTCATCACTCTAACAGACTCTTCCACCTTTCTCTTTCACTTCGAAGGACCTCGTGGTTACATTGGATAACCTAGGGTACCCTTCCCATTTCAAAGTCAGCTGATTAGGCTGGGTGTGGTGGTGCACGCCTGTAATCCCAGCAGCTCTCGAGCCTGAGGCAGGAAGATCACAAGTTCAAGGCTAGCCTCAGCAACTTAGTGAGAATAAAAAGACAAAATAAAAGGGGTGGAGATGTAGCTCAATGATAGAACACTTGCTTAGAGACTGAAATACAAGGCCCTGGATTCAAGCCCCAGCCCTGAAAAAAAAAAAAAAAAAGTGTTATTGTTTTCTGGTTTATCCTTCTTTTGTTCTGTCATATAAAATATCTGTATGTTTTCTTATTTGATCTTCCTACAGAAAAAAAAATAACATAATATTATGAATTGTGTTCTTCTATAGTCAATTTTTTTACTGATCAATACTTCCTGGAAATCATTTCATATTGGTTCACAGAGCTCTTCTTCCTCCTCTTTTTTTCCCTCCTCCTTTTTATAGCTGCCTAGTACTTCATTCCTGACCTTTGTTTGAGCATTGAGGTTTTTAATATTCTACAATTACAAATAATGCTACAATGAATAACTTCTTTGCATGAACATTTTTGGATTTTTGGAGGTAGGTCTTTATAGTGAAGTCTTAGAAGTGGTATTACTGGATGAGAGGATGAATGCACATGTTCTTTGGTTATCTATAGCAAATTTCTCCTTCTTAGAAGTTGTACCATTTTTCTTAACAACAAAAAAACAAATAACCCAATCAATAAATTGGTGAAGGAACTGAACAGATACTTCTCAAAAGAGGATATACAATCAGTCAATAAATATATGAGAAAAAGCTCAACATCTCTAGCAATTAGAGAAATGCAAATCAAAACTAAGATTTCATCTCACTCCAGTCAGAATGGCAGCTATTAAGAATACAAACAACAATAAGTGTTGGTGAGGATGTGGGGAAAAAGCACACTCATACATTGCTGGTGAGACTGCAAATTGGTGCAGCCAGTATGGAAAGCATATAGAAAGTCCTTGGAAAACTGGGAATGGAACCACCATTTGACCCAGCTATCCCTCTCCTCGGTCTATACCCAAAGGACTTAAAAGCAGCATACTACAGGGACATAGTCATATCAATGTTTATAGCAGCAAAATTCACAATAGCTAAACTGTGGAACCAACCTAGATGCCCTTCAGTAGATGAATGGATAAAGAAAATGTGATACATATACACTATGGAATATTACTCAGCATTAAAAGAGAATAAAATCATGGCATTTGCAGGTAAATGAATGGAGTTGGAGAATATTATGTTAAGTGAAGTAAACCAATCCCAAAAAGCCAAATGCCAGATGTTTTCTCTGATATGTAGATGCTGATCCATAATGGGGATGGGTGGGGAGCATGGGAGGAATGGAGGAACTTTAGATAACAGCAAAGGAGAGAGAAGGAAAGGGAGGGGGAACCAGGGTAAAAGAGATGGTGGAATGAGATGAACATCATTACCCTAAGTTCATGTATGAAGCCACGAATGGTATGACTCTACCAGAAACATGAAAAATTGTGCTCTATATATGTACTATGAATTGAAATGCATTCTGCTGTCATGTGAAACAAATTTAAATAAATAAATAAAAGAAGTTGTACCATTGTACATTAGCACTGCCTGAGGGTACCTCTGTCTCTTCACAGTTTCTCCAACAGTATATGGTGAAGCTTTTGAATTGCTGCCATTCTAGTGAATGAGAAATAGTATCCCGTTTGTAGTTTTAGTTTTATTCTTTTATAACAAGTAAAGCTGAATATCATTTTATATGTTTAGGGACCATTTTATATCTCCTTCTATGAGCCATTTATTCATGTCTTGCAATTTTATTTTTTTTTGGGGGGGGGTACCAACGGATTGAATCCAGGGGTGTGCTTAACCACTGAGCTATGTCCCCAGCCCTTTTTATTTTGAGACAGAGTCTCACTGAGTAGATTAGGGCCTCCCTTATTTGTTGAGGCTAGCCACTGGGATTACAGGCATGTGTCACTGCACCTGGCATCTTGCTCATTTTTCTGCAGGACTTTTGGTCTTTGTTTTTCTCTTGATTTCTAAAATTCTTTGTATATAAAGGATATTAACCCTTTTTTTTAAGAGAAAGGAGGGTTGTAGCTTTATTTACATTCAGCAGTCAAGATGAAAATGAAGAGTGACAGCTTACCCTGTATACACACATCTTTTTCCTAGCTTACAGGTACTCCCATAAACCACTGGGAAGTAACATCTTCTATAACATGGGCAGTGCAGTCTGTGAATGTTAGGCAGTGAAGGAACTTTTGGAACTCCTGTTAAATAAGTGCCTCACTGTGTTCAACTCCATCCCTCGGTAACCAAGCTGTATAATACTCTTCCCTCATCTCTCCCAGTTCATAACCTTGGCAGAAAAAATCCCATGATATTAACCCTTTATCTGTGGTGTTCATTGCAAATATTTTCTCCTACTTTGACTTGATATAGTTTTGCCACTTCCCATGTAATTATAACATATAGCTAGGATTGATAATTGCTGAGGTGATTTAAACCGTGTATATTGGAACTGTTATTTAAAGGAGAATGTATAATGAGAGAAGAAGATAGGGCCCTGGACTGGGCCTTGGATGACACCCATAATTGAGACAAAAGAATGAATAGAAAAATTCAAAGGAAACAGTCCTGCAAGTTGTGTTTTATGGAAATTAAGGTGAAAAAAAAAATAAGAAAGAGGCCAGATTGGCCATTGGCATTGATTGCTGCACCTGAGGAGGATGGAAGAGGTTGTTGGATGTGGTAATAAGGCCCATAAGCCTGCCTCCCACCACAACTCCATCCGTGTTCACACAGGCAGAGAGAAGACTCTATCTCTGCAGTGATATTGTGCAGCAGCATTGCCAGCAACTTCAGGAGGCCACTCCCAGCACATAGAAGTGAAGATCACAGCCTTGGTATGTTGTAACTGGGGCACAATTATTCAGTCAGCAAATATTTATCAAACTCCTACTGAGTTCCCGGCACTCTCCTAGGCACAGGGTATAACAACAAAGACACACACACACACACACACACACACACAAACACTTTTTTTGTGTGTGTACCAGGGACTGGACCTAACCCTTTTTTTATTTTTTATTTTGAGACAGGCTGTCACTAAGTTGCTGAGGCTGGCTTTGAACTTGCAGTCCTCCTGATTCTGCCTCCCTAGCCTCTGGGGTCACAGGCATATGCTGCCATGCCCAAGAAGATCCCGTTTTTAATTTGTGGTTCTTTCACACCACTTGCTGAAATGTTGGAAGTTTCCTTTACCCAAATCTATCCATCTGGTTTGTCAGTTGGTTTGTCTCCAACTCTGGGACAAAAGCTGGTAAAAAATCTTTAGAATTAATTAAGGAAAAGCACTCTTGAGATAAATTGGATCCCTAGTACCAGCAAGGAATCGTGGGTCAAAATGGTCCCCTCTGTGTTTGTGGTCTCTTCGTCATCCTCTCCTTGCTCATTTCCCTACCACCCTTCCACTTTTTATTTTTTGGTGATGGTTGCCTGGTGATTGGTAACTGTGGTTGAGCATTAAGAAAGGAGCATAAACTGAAAGAGTTCTTGTTGACAGAGCTTCTGTTTTTAAAACAAGCATTGCTTGAGATGAGTAATTCCTTCAGCCTTAATGGAGGGCTGAAAGTAGACATCAGCAGGTAAACACTTCCTGTGCCCAGAACCATAGTCTGTAATATATGATGACATTTCAAAGATGTTCCCTCCACACTTTTGATTCTCTCCATATGGGAAGTGCAGTTAGCAAAAATATCTCACTGGGTTCTGTTTCTCCACGTGTTCTCAAAGCCAACTCTAAACAAGGTTTCTCATCTTCTTGAAGTTCAGAGTGGAAGTCTGTGTGTTCTCGTAGCCTGGCTCAGCCACTGTCTTGGTGTGCTGCCACTCCTCCAAGCAGCAGGCTGGACTTAGCTTTGTGAACAGACGTGAGCAGAAGCATAAGCCATCTCCTGTTACCCCCTCTTCCCTACTATGGGTATTATGCTGGGATTGGTCAGCAGACACTTAAACATCTGGTCAGCTCAGTCCTTTGGGGTGGCTGGTGTTTTATAGACAACCCATCAAGATTGATTGGCCTTATAACTGAATTAGCCAGATGTGTGGGCATTGTGTGCCCTTTCCTCAGCCTCCCTTCAATGTTGTTAGATGGAAGCAGACATACGATTAGCATGTTTGAAGATGATGTGTTTTTAGTGCATGGACAAAAGCTGCTTCCTTCTGCAGAGACTCTGTCTTTGCCCCAGACATCAGCAGTATAATTATGACTGCTAAATTCAGCCCAGACCCCAGGCTCCGCTGCCTTGGTCTCAGCTGTCACTTGCAGGAGGGGGAAGGGAGGCTGCAGGGACCTAGGCTCTTATAGTCCACTTTAAACTCTGCTTTATCCAGAGCCTTTCCTTCCCACTGACAGTTGCCCCCCAGCTGCTTCTTGGTCACAGGGCACTCTGCCACCTTGGAGGTAGTCTGTGCTGGATTGCGGACAGAAGGAGAAATGGGCTGCTCTCCTGAAAGCCCATGACTTCCAGGAAACTTGCCAGAAAGAAAAATGAGCTGAGGATTCTTGCTCTTAATATACTTGTGTCACACACTATATTGAGGATTATCTGCCATTTGGAAAACCCCACCATAGGTGTGTATTGAGCAGAAGTCCTGGGCAGGAGATTTTGCTGTTGCCCTTTTCCTTGCCCAACTCTGTATGGTGACCTATGCTTGAACATTCATCCCATGGCTTTTATACCATGTCTTTTCTAACCACAATGGCCTATGTATTCTCCTTATAACAAACATTATAACAAAGCATTTTCAAATCTTTAATGATGTTTAATATTCTGTGAACATTTTTTTTTTTTTTTTTGGAGGGAAGGGGTACTGGGGATTGAACCCAGAGATACTTTACCACTAAGCTACATCCCCAGCCCTTTATTTTTAATGTTGAGATGGGATCTCACTACATTGCTTAAGTCCTCGCTAAATTGCTTAGGTTGACCTCAAATTTTCAATGCTCCTGCCTCAGCCCTCCACGTTGCTGAGTCTGTAAACATCTTGTATCTAGTGTATCTAACACAGCCCTCCGTACACTTGCCTCTGTGTTCCCATATGTTTAGTGAACGGCATCTACCAGTCTTGTTGTTGTTGTTCTACCAGTCTTACGAATGTATTACCAGTAAATCTGAAGACTTCTTGCTCACTTTCTACCAAGCCCTAAGAATTGCCTCTCAAGTACATGCCCTCCTCTGTCCCCACTACCTTGGTTCAGGCTTCATTGCTCACCTGGACTAATCTCCAGCCTTCTTGCTGATCTTCCCACCTCCCAGATTCCCCAAGATAGGGACCCTTATTACCTACATTTTCCATATGCATAACATGGTCACCAGGCTGTTAAGTAACTTGCACAGGGTCCACTCCTAGTAAGTGGACGAGCCATTGCACTATATTTATGATTGTGATCTCATGAACAGAATTCCAGTCTATGTCTCCAGAGCCTCCACAGGATCTGGCATAATGTAGGTGCTTTGGAATGTTGGTTGGTTGGTTGGTTGATTGGTTGAGTGAATGAATAAGTGTTATTCCCATTGAACTTGCCTTCAGACTCAAGACGGCCTGGCTGAGCATCTGTAGCTTATGCCAAGAAGTATGGATTTTGTCTCATCTCCTAATGCCCAGCTGTACACAGACATGTTCCCTCCCACTCAGTAACAAACTGCCTGGAACTCTTTCCTGGCTCATATTTACAAGAGAATGTGATAAATTCCGTATTGATCTCTCCTGTTCCACTGTAAATTTTGCAAAAGATGATTAAATAGAGCAATAGAGTCTGCAGGCATTGTGGCTCAATATGTTGTGGACTGGTGTATCGACCTCCTCCATCCAAAGGCAGCCAGCGCCTATCCCTGCTGCCCCAGACCAGTAATTAAAATCCTGTGAGACTGGGATTTAAAATCCAATCATATCCCTGAATCAAGCCTTCTAGCCTCCCCATGTGACGAGTGCAATAAGGTAACGGCAGGAGCATGTTTATGTCTGTGCTGAAGCAGTCCCCATAGGGTGGGTAAGAAATGGAGAGTTGGGTAGCCCTGCTGGCTAAATCACTTCACCCTGACACCACAGCCACTTGTAAGACAATCTGTAGGTACATAAACAAGTCCCAGCTGAAGACCAAAAGTCAGGCTGTAAGAACAAAATATCATGTGCAAAAATTCTCAAATTCTGTTTCATTGTGCATTTCTATTCTCACAGCCAGTATAGTTTGTTTAAGTGACTTGACCTTGATTGATCTATTTTTGGCCTTTAGGAACCAAATACATGTGTGTGTGAATTTTCACAGGAACCCTTGGACTTAATCTAAACTGCAGGCATCTTCCTGGTGCTGAGGCCTACACTCAGGGCACATTGTACTGTTGAAATAAACATGTCCATCTCCCCACTAGGGGACCAGGCACTCCCTAAGAGCAGAAACAGTGTCTTTGTAGCCCCTTTGTATCTTTAGTGTCTAGTGTGATGCCAAATATGTAGATGAGACTCTCAAAATGTAACTTTGAATTGAATGGGTAAGTAAATAGATACTAACAGTTAATCTTGAAAAAAAAAATAGCTACACAAAGTGTAACAAGTAAACTTACTGAGGGGCCATCCATTTGGTGCTTGAACACTTCAGTGATGGGGAACCCACTTGTTCCTGGAGCTGCCCATATTCTATCTTTGGATGTTCTGATGTTTAGAAAGTCAGCTGCAATCTGCTTCTAAGTCTTATTATTAACCTTGGGTTCATAGAGAATGAGTCTAATGCCAATTCTACATGATGGCCTTTCAAACCTGAAAATGGCAGGCACGTTCCCCAGAGCAGTTTTTTCTACAGCCTAAACCACTAGTTCCTTAAACCATTTTTCTCACATGGCTTCTAAACCCTTTCCTATCTTAATTACATTTCCCAGAACAATTTCCAGTTTGTCTCTCTTCCAAAATACATGACTTCCCATTTATCTCCGTTAATTTTCATATCATTTGTTTTGGCTCTTAGTGTCAGGTGTGTTTGGTGCCCTGCTCATCCTAATTACATCTGCAGGTTTGATGCATGGACCATCCATGTCAGAAATAAACATGCTGAATAGGACCACAGCCATTTGCTGCCACTAGAAACTTCCCGCCAAGTCACCTATGATCCATCAGTGCCCCACCCAGTTAGTACATCAATCACTTAATGACATTCCACATACTACTAGCATCAAACCCACATTTCTTCATTGCAACCCTGGGATTGTTCTGAGACATCCCTTCAAAAGTCTGCCAAAGTCCACTTTTGCCCTAACTAAACAGGTAATCCTGATAAAGAAAAAAATGGTGGTTAGTCTGGCATGGTTTCTGTGGACCCATCCTGATGCCTAGCTTTCATCACCCCAAATCCCTTCCTAGGCTTTTACAAAGCATCTTAATATATCTGATTCTGGAGACAAGACAATCTGCATGAAAAGAGGAGGAGGGGACCCCTAGGCTAGAGTGTTCTGGAAAAGTTGAGGCTAAACTCACAGAATGTAAGGTCTGAGTAGTAAGTAAAAAGGGTTTTGGTCCCACTGAAGAGGACAGTGGCAGCCCCATGTAGTTGGTCCTTCTAGTCAGTGCTGGGGGAGTGGACTGAAGGGTGAGGGGAGCTTGGGGGGGGGGGGGCAGCTGGGAATGCCTGGAAGGCCTGATTCTAGCTTTCACTCTCCCATTCCCAGTTTTCGTGCTCTTGGACTTCAACCTTCCCTTCCCCAGGTTTTTCCACTTTTCCAGTCTTTTTTTTTTTTTCCCCCAAGTGCTTAGTATATATACATGATCTGGTCTTCCCAGCTGGTGCTTCCCATCTCCCCACTGACAGTGTATGGCTCACCTGTCTTGTGGAGGGAAGCGATCATCTCTACCTCCTCATCCCCTGACACTTACCAGACGATATTGTATTGTTTCTGTCCTGTCTGGATTCTGACAGAGGACAAGACTAGTCTGCTTCCACTGAGTCCCTAGCCCCTGACCCCTGACCTATAGTAACTGTGCAGAGGGTTTTTAGTGAAATGGCTGAATGTAGCCCTGGCGCAGTAGCTCTCTCTTCCCTAAGCTTTATTCATCTGCCTTCGTGGAGGCAAGGGATCCTATCTGACCATGTCCATGGGAGTTAGCACTTCTAGACAACCTCCTAGGAGATTAATTAATGTGGGTCACCATTCACCATGGGGAAGCTTGAGTGGGAAGAAGAGGAGCCCCATTTTGTGCCCTTTCTACAAAGCTTTCTATGCCCAGCCTACCTCAAGAAACTCCTCTCTGTTGACCTGAGAGCACCTGAACATACTGGAAGGAGGAAAGGTTTTTCTCTCTTTTTGAGTCATTAAGCCTTTGATATTGCACTTTATAGTGGAAAGGCAGATTTGGTTTCTTTTTTAAAAAAAATTCTTTATTATATAAAATTTCAAAAGAGAGGATAATATAAGTTCCTGCTTTAAATCCTATCTTTCCTTATTTATCCATTGTATGACCATGAGCAAACTCTTTCAGGTCTCTGAGCCTCTGTTTTCTCAAAATCTTTGTATGATTAATTATTCAGACACTGTACATAAAGGTCTTATACCCAACAGATGTTAGTCTGTCTCCTTTCTCTTACTTTTCTTTAAGTCATCTTGAAAATAGAAAGAAAAAAAAAAAAACATCTCTCCTGCTTTCTTCATTAAATTGTTAGGAATTAAATCCATGGATGTATTTAGAGACTATGGCATATAATAAGTGCCCAGTGAAGCATTATGTGGGGAGGTGTATCTGCAGGTGCATATATCTGCATGTGTAAGTTGAGTAGTGCTCTGTAGTGTGGTTTTGGGGAAGAGCTCAAGATAAGTTATGAGGGGACTTCTGCTTGTTGCCTGTGATATGCTGAGCAAGTCTCTTCTCTCACCTTCGGCCTTCAGGAGCTACAGAGAGTAGCTATGTAGATTAAACTGAAACCTGACAGGCCAGGACCCTAGGCCAAGGGCCAGGAAAGGGAGTAAAGTGAGCAGGAAGGACAGCAGGAGCCCAGAAAGGGGAGCACTGGTCACCAAGCTTTGAACAATGAGTAGGATCTAGGTAATCAGGGATACAAAGGTTGGGACTTCAAATGTGAGGAGTGACCCGGACAGTCTGGGGATAAGGGTGGAGACAACATGTCTCTGAATACTTCTTTGGTGGGGAGCTCACCAGCAAAAAGAATAAATTGATCTTCATTGACACCTCTGGTCATGGAAATGATTTCTCTAATAGTCTGTATTTTCCAATACTGGGGATTAAACCCAGGGACACTCTACCAGTGAGCTATATCCCTAGCTTCCCACCCATGCCCTCCACCTTCTTTTTATTTTGAGAGAGAGTCTTACTAAGTTCCTGAGGCTGGCCTCAAACTTGGAATCCTCCTGCCTCAGACTTCCACATAGGTAGAATTACAGGTATGTGCTGATTTCTCTAATATTTAGCAAAAATTTCTAATTGGAGAGAGTGAACCAACTGCTAAAATAATGAAAATCCGAATAAAGGTGGTAAAGGAGCTGGAAGTAAAAGTGGAAAAGAGAGTGGTGTGAGCACTCCTACAGAGAACACTGCACCCTGTTCAATCATGTATTTAATTATTTTCAAACTTTTTATCTTACTCTGTCCTCACAGAACCCCTAGAGGTAAGCAGAACAGCATTCATTGCCACCAGAAAAGTAAAGCAAGTGCCTTGGATCACACAGCCAGTGGGTGTTATCCCTCATCCTGATGGCTCCCCAGCCCAGTGCTCTGTCAGAGGGAAGGGGCAAGTTATGGAAATGGCAGTTGTGTTAGAATGGATCGCTAGCACGGCAGTATGGCTCACAGAACTGGGGGGGAGGGGCAAGTATGCCAATATTATTGATAATAATGGCCTAACACATTTGTATAGCACATATGCTGTTGATTTTTAAATCCTCTTAATTACCTTCTCTGACATTCACAGAGGTTACATGGGCTAAACAGGATAGTGTCAAGGAAGGGGAGTGAGTGACAAGCCATCTCCTACCTCATCCAGCTTGTAAGCTTGTCCCAGCAGCACAGAGATCTGAAGCCACCCCCACCCCAATTTTAACACCCTCACAGGAAGAGTAAGTCGGCCTCTCTCTCCAAATTGTCCTTCCCCACTTCCCACTATAGTGCACAGAGGGTATTAGGCCTGAGCTGACCTATTGTCCACCCAGGCAGGGAGGCATCTGGGACCAACAAAGAGGCTAGAGGCTTCACCTTCAGAAATAAGGGCTGTGGTCATGCACTTACTCTCAGAAAGGCTCTTCTAGGGCAGCGAGAACACCATGTTCAGTATGGCCTAAGAAGATAGCACCTAGAGAGAGCATAGTTCATTTATCTGGCACATATTTCTGAGCATTTGAGCTGCGTAGCAGGAGGGTGGCAGTGTATCAGGCATAGTCCCTGACTTCTAAAGGTGCTCAGTCTTGAATGTGACAGATTTTAATGCAGAGGGATTGATGCAGTAAGACAGAAGCAGGAGCACCTCTAGCAGCATAAGAGGTAGACCCCACCTGGGGTGAGGGGGGGTGCAGCACAGAGGCTTCCCAGAGAAGTCCAACTGAGTCTCAAAAGATGATCAAGGGTTTGCAAAAGACAAAGGTAGGAGAGGGGTGACAGATAGCTCACATAATAAGGATCTGCACTCTTTAAATTGATAAACCCCTTGGAGGGCCATGAGCTTAGAGCTGGGTACTGGGGACATTCAGGGGAGCCAGGTGACCTGTTTCAGATGTAGCAGAAGGGAGTATCTTCCTAGGGAGTTGAGAGCTCACCATTAAGGACTTTTTCCACATAGAGCATCTCTAATTTTGTCAAATCAAAGGCAGGCCTGCACCAGAGAAGAACAGTGGGCTCCCTAGGCCCCAGTGGGCCAGGCCTTCTCTCCCAACAACACTATTTCCACTGTCTTACTTACCCTGAGTGATGAGGCCCCCACCAGCTACATGGCACCAACCAGCACCAGCCCCGTGACCATCCACCCCCCCACATCCTACTTTTCCTGACCCAAGTCCTATTGACAGATCTCCCAGAATCTGAAGGAATTCAAGACAAATGGTTAAGAGGATGGAGTTAATAAAATTTGAAAAATTGAGGCCTGTCACTCCACTAAACTTTTTTCAATACCACTGACAGAAACATATTTCCCCAATGAGTGACCTTCCACAGCTGTAGCAGGCAGGCGCAGCCGCAGCAGTGCTGCCAGAAAGCCAGTCTGCTATTTATCAGATATTATAAGCTGGGACACACTAATCTGGAGCAGGAGAGGAGGGGAGGGTCCTGCACCACACTGCCTGGGGTGCTCCAGGTGTTTGCCCCAGCCTCAGACAGCCAGTGGGAGGTGACGGATGGCCTGCGATTAGCACTCCCCACCTCCGTCCAGCCCTCTCACTTGCTCCCAGAGGCCTGGCCCTCTAGACCAGCTGCTTGGCCCGAAGGGGCCCTGGGTGGGAGGCAACGGGAGGTCAGGCCAGGGCACGGGCCATCCTGATGCCCCCGGAGAGGGCAAGCGGGTGAGACCCAACATGGTTATTTATTGTAATGTAATGGTTTGTGGCCGGTGGTCGTGGGGGTGAAATCGATCAGTGGTAGAAGTCAGGTTCTATCAATTATTACAGCAATTAGTCAAGTCAGCGAGGGCGTGGGGATGGGGGAGTAATATTAGGTGGACATTATCCATGGTGCCCCTGCTGCAGCCTTCCTAAAGTGGGGAAGACCTGCTGCCCTCAGGCTCCAGAACCTTGGGGAGCCTGGCTGGCATCCCCCAATGAGTGGCCTGACCTGAGAGCCTCCTGGGCAAGGGACAGTCCCAACACTGCTTTAAAAGGAGCCCCTGTGCTGGCTGGCCCAGGTGCAGAGATGTCCTACCTGTCCCCTTCCCATCCTTTATGAGAAGTGACATGACTCCTACTAGAAATTACTCAGTGGCCAATGTTTATGGCACACATTTTTCATTCTGTAAGCAAATATAGATCACTGACAGCACTTGTTTGGAGCAGCTAATCTCACCCTCTGTTCTTTCTCTCACTATTGTCTTCTCTCACCTTCTCTCCTCTCCCCCTCCCCTTCCCTCTCCCATTTCTTCCTCTCCTTTTTTTCCCCTGTCTTCCTGCATGTTTTTCTTCCCTTCTCTATTTTCTTTCTCCCTTCTCTAATTTCTTTTTCTTCTAGAGGTCTATCCCTGATCCCCCTCCACATAGCCCATATCTAGTTGACAGAGCTTTTCTTGAGGCTGCCAGAGAAAGAAGAGGCCTTTTCATCACTTAATTGGGGCTCCCTCTGCCCCACCTGTGCTGCAGGAGCTTTGTGGGGAGGGGAAGATGCTGCCTCACACTAGCCCTCTTCCCTTGGTGCCCAAGGTATAGAGATGGACTGGGAAAGCCATGCCAGGCAAGCAAGTCCCTGAGCACTGTGTTCCTCCCTGAGCCCTGACGGTGTTGTCTGTCCCTGTCTGTCCCTCCTTTAGCACACCATCAACCCTTGGCCTGTGTTACTATTGTGTGCTAATCTGAGCTGAAGTTGTGCTGGGCTCAAACTTGAGGTAGACATAGTTCTAAAGACAGGAAGAAAAGCCTTCAAAAGAGGCAAGAGGCCTGGCCACAGGTGTGCGGAGAAGACCTGAAAAGTGGTTTTATAGACCTCAAAGGTCTATTAAAGATATCAGTTGCTGCAGAGCAGTGGAGATATATAGACTGTTGTTTGTCCCTGCTAGTCCTACGTCATCCCACATACAGAGCCTCGCAGATAGTGCTGGCAAATCTGAAAGAAAGCATGAAGTCTCAATGGAGCTTGTGAAGAATTATTCATTGGTTAGTAAGACCACTCCTCTCTGAGGAGGCTGTGCTTCATCCCATAGGCAGTCAAAGACCGTTGAAGGATTTTTCAGCAGGGGTGTGTCACAGCCTCCCTGGTGAAAGCATGTAGTTAGGAAAATCTGAAGATGGGTTGGACTCCTGCTTCAAACAAATAAAGCTAGCTTTGTGTCCTTGGGCTAGTCATTTCACTTCTCTGGATCACTGTCAATGTCTGTAGGTTAGGTCTCTCAAGGTGGCTGTGAGGATGAAATGATAAAATGTAAATAAAGTGCAGAGTACAGTGCCTGGCACATTGGCACATAGTGAGTACTTGGTAAATACCAGTGCGGCTGTTATCACCACTCCTAGGTATCTACTTAGGAGACATGAAAACTTATATCCAGAGGCAGGAGTGGTGGTACACACCTGTAGTCCCAGCTACTCAGGAGGCTAAGGTGGTAGAATTGCTTGAGCCCTGGAGTTCTAGGCAAATCTGGACAACACAGTAAGACACCCCCCCATCTCAAAAAAAAAAACACAAAGACTTGTATTCTATATAAACTTCATAACAGACAAAAAGGAAAAGTAGTAGTCCAAATGTCCTTCAGTCAGTAGATAAATAAAGTGTAATTTATTAATAAAATGGAATATTGTTCAGCCATACTATAACATGAAGAATTTCAAAAACACGCTAAGAGAAAGAAGCCAGACACACACAAACAAACACATATTAAGCACTCCCATTTGTGTAAAATATGGCAAATCTATAGAGAAAGTAAACCATCAATTGTCAGAGCTAGAGGGAATGGGGTGTGTCTGGTCATGAGTATGGGGTTTCTTTTTAGGATCATGAAAATGTTCTGGAATTAGATAGTGATGATCATTGTGCAACCTTGTGAGTATTTAACACCACTGAGTTGTGTTGTTTTTTGTTTGGTTTTTGATGTTGTTTGGGGCCTTTGGGCAGTACTGGGTACCACCTTCTCTTTATTTTGAGACAGGGTCTCACTAAGTTGCTGGCCTCAAACTTGCAATCCTCCCACCTCAGCCTTCCATGTTGCTGGGATTACAGGCTTGCACCACCATGACTGGCTCTCAATTGTGTATTTTTAAAGGTTAAGTTTATGGCATGTGAATTACATCAACACAAGTAATATTTTGTATTATATTCCTGATAGAAAATAGGATCATGTATGAAAATACTATTTTTTCTTATTGATAATAAAAGTTTCCTTTGCCTAGATTGTACCTCCTGCTCTGTCTCTTCCCCTGTCTCCTTCCACACCTGTGTAGAGGTTGGCCTTTTCTTCTGCAGCCCAGGCAGACAGCCACATGCAAATGCTTAATAAACATTTACTGTTGTTGTCAAGTTTATAGGGTCTTTTAGAAAGCAGAGACTTTCGGTAGGAAGAGGTTCATATCATGATATAAATGTTTCCACAGACTGGGATTTAGAAAGGCTGATTTTCACTGTCCAACAACAGTGGTCGGAAACCCACCCTGAGCCAAGCCCTGTGCTTGAACACATCCCAGACAACCCATTCTATCCTTAAGGCAGAGATTGGGTCTTAACCCTTCATTATTTCTAGACACTTTTCTAGCAAGAAATAAGTTCAAGGAATATTTATTGGAAATCTGTTATGTACAAAGCTCAGCTTGCTTAGGCTCCCGTCTTCCTGCCTTGAGAGAAGGGTTTTGGGGGCAAGGACCGATCTGATTCTTCTGGGTTCCCTTGTGGTTTGCCAAATGGAACGGAACGGAATGGGTGGAGTTTGAAGAGGGGAGTGAGGTGCTCAGACCTGGGCTTCAGGAAGGAGACTATGACACTGCCTAAGGTCAAAGGAGCTCTTCCTCCCTAATTGCCAAGCCTTGCTCACAGTAGACCTTTAAACCATCTTATCTTAAGTGCTGCTGGCACTTAGAGAGAACGTAGATACAAGGCCCCCAGCTAACTTCTTCTTTTTGTCATGCTCAGAGTTCTTTGTCTCCATATCATAGGATCTAATGGTTGGGGAAGTGCCTGCCGGCACACACACATTCACCAGCTTTTAGAGTGGCAGAGCCAGGTTGCTGGTGATGCCCACAACCTTCCAAAGTGCTCAGGTGACCCTGGTGGCAAGAAATGCCCAGAGAAAAGAGTGTTAAAGGAGAAAGAGGAGCAGAGAGCAAGCAGAAGGGAGGGCCTTTTAGTTGCTACTAGGAATCTTCTCTGTTCTAGAAAGAAGTCCTTTCATACAGCATTGTGAATGAGTGTTCATTGGTGTAAGGATGTGTTGGAAAATGTAGACATTTTAGTGAATATATATGAATTTATATGTATCTGTGTTGGGTATGTGAATCTGTATTTGGTTGGTATATTTTGCTAGCATTTTCAGCTAGGTGTATTTGTATACGTACAACACATCTGCAAGTGTGTAGAACCTCTCTGTATAGGAAGTGTGTTTCTAAAGGCATGTGTATGCACATGTAGAAGCCTTGATACCCTGACCTCTGACAGAGAGGACTGAGAGTTCTCCGAGAACAGCTTGACATGTTTTTGCCATTATTCTACAATCTCAAAGGTTTCTACGGGCATTCCTCATGCTGAAATCAGGACCACAAATACCTATAAGCAAAGGCTAAGGTCCCACTGATCACTTACAGAGCCCCTGACTCTCTTCTTCTCCTGCCAGGAGCCAACCCCCTACAGAGGAATGAAATGGGACACACACCCTTGGATTATGCTCGAGAAGGGGAGGTGATGAAACTTCTGAGGACTTCTGAAACCAAGGTAAGTCTCAGAGAAAGGAGGTGGCCTGCTCGTGAGCACTACATGCATCATTCAGTCTTTCACTAAGTAGACTAGGTCAGGCTCCACACCAAAGGCCACTTTTCTTTAGGTGATTATTATGTTTAAATGCAAATCCAGCCCCTCTTCATATCAAGAGTAAGGAGCTGCCCTGGGAGGTCCTTGACCAGGGAGAGGGAGAGGCCTGGTCCACTTCTGGCTTCTGAGAATTAACTACTTTCAAATTAAATTTTGAGGTGATGTTCTTCCGGCTTTGTTTCAGAGGGGAGGACTAACCAGAAAAAGTCTTGCGCTTGAGGAGTGTTCTCCAGACCTCACATACTCACAGCCTCATTTTACATATCTTTCCCATCATCTCACTTTCCAGTACCTCACCCTTCCCATCCACATACACACCAGAGCCTGGTACAGAATCTGAGCCAAAAAAATTCTCTATCTTAATTCAGTCTTCTCACCCAAATTTTTGAACTCCCTGAGAATATGACTGTCTTCTCTTTCTCCCAGCCTCAAAGCTGTAGCTCAGGAATGACTGGACTAAATCCAAGAACTAGAATCACAGATCTCAGAACTGCCATGGTCCTGAGAAGTCATCAGGTCCAGTGATGGGAAATCTTAAAGAGCATAAGCATAAACATAGAAATCAGAGGGAAATTGAGCGTTCTGGTTGAAGGAGCCATGGCCCAGTGCTGCGCATGCAGCAGGCCCCTCCCTCCCGGGGAAGCCTCTGACAGGGCTCTACAGTGAGTGTGAGTTTTAAATCTCTGAAATTAAAATCAACTGACTTGTTTTACGCCTGGGGAAGTGGAGCCCAGGATGTGATGTGGCTTGCCTTTGATCCCAGAGTGAGTTAGCATCAAAACTGAAACTAGTAGACTTGACCACAGGTCAGGTTGTAGGTTCAGTGACAGACAGGGCTTGGAAGACCTGGTTTCTAGCTCTTTGTCTTGTGCTTTTCCCAGATCATAGGACCTCTTCTCTACACATTGACATAAGTGTCTTGCCATAATTCAGTGTGGCAGATAGACTGTCTTGAGTCAGAACACTCAGCTCACTAGACTGAGACAGAAGAGACTTGGTTTCTGACCCCAGCTCTACCACTCACTGTCTGCATGGCCTTGGGCTAACATTTTTTTATTATTATTATTTTGAGAAGAGTATCACTAATTGCTCAGGGCCTTGCTAAGTTGCTGGGGCTGGCTTTGAACTCCTCTCCATCCTCCTACCTCAGCCTCCCAAATCTCTGGGATTACAGACATGCACCACCCAGCTGAACAAAGATATATTTTTACTTTATGCTGCATGTCCATTCTTATTGGGGGAAGATGGTGAGCTCTCCTCGTCATAGGCATCCAGGGATCCCAAATGGCAAAGCAGCCACCCCTGGAATGTTGCTGTTTGCTTCTAGAGGGAAAGGATACTTTAAAGTATCTTAAATGTGTAGTTAAATGCTCAGCCTGGATGTAGAACCCTTTACTTGTCCTCACAGCTCATTGGCCAGAATTAATTCCATGATCGTACCCAATCACAAGGGGCTTAGAAGAGTAATCATGCCATGAGCCTAGAAGGGGAAAGCTGGAAATTCTTGGTGAACAACATCAACCATATAATTTGCCTTCCTGGTGTCCTTAGCAACTATTTTGTAATAATTTCCACCAGAAAAAGGAAGAAGTTTGGAAGAATGACTAGCTTTTCATAACCCACCCAAGGAGGTCCTTGGGACCAGAAAGAGCTGTAAAATTCCAGAGAGTAAGTGCATTCCTCCCTTGGTTTAGATTTTCCACTCTTAGGAGCAGCCTTGACAGCCAGGTCAGTTCCCCAAGTGCCTTCAGGAAATCCCTGACACCTTTATTTTATTTTATTTTATTTTTAAAGAATACAAGTTTATTTGGCTCACTATTCTGTAAGCTGGAAAGTTCAAGAATATGCCACTGGAATCCAGTCAGCATCTGGTGAGGGCTTTCTTGTTGCATCATAGCATGGTGGAAGGCAACACATGGTGAAACACAGGAAGCGTGCTGTAGCTCATGTTTATAACAAAGCCACTACAATGATAACCCATTAATTCATTAATCCAAGAATAGAATAATCCAGATCCTTCATTACCTGATATATGTAGGCCAAACATCCTGGTTCTCAATGCTGCTTCAATGGGAATTGAGTTTCAACATAGGTTTTAGAAGGAACAAACCTCATCCAAATCATAGCAACAATTTTCTTATACAAACACAGATCAACTGTTTATCTCAAAAATGATTATATTTATCTGGCAGTTTCCTTTATTTTAATTGCCTTCTACTGGACATTGGGAAATACATGGTCAGTAGATTATCCTCTTACAGGTAAGAGTCCCTGACACCTTTAGCTGTGGAGACTGCTCCCCTCCTCATCTCTCCGACTAAACCCAATGGCTGCCTGCCAGAGACAAGCACCGGACTTGGCCAAGAGTACCCACAGTTTGTCAGGTCGTATGAGTTAGGGCAGCTACTAATCTGGCCATATGAAGCAAGAGAACTGGCCTCTTGGTGCCGTCACAGGTGAAGGGAACCAGGTTACTGAAAGACGCTTAAATTTTGACTGTTTAAAGGAAGTGGCTTGTTGTTGACCACATTATTACAAGGCTAATGTCCGGAGTGAATACATGATAGTTGTAGTCCCCCGTGTGAGTCAGACCTTTCTGGAGCAGCAAGGGCAATTATAGACAGCACG
Organism: Marmota flaviventris; assembly: GCF_047511675.1. Taxonomy (NCBI): domain Eukaryota; kingdom Metazoa; phylum Chordata; class Mammalia; order Rodentia; family Sciuridae; genus Marmota; species Marmota flaviventris. Next base: position 60,915,436 of record NC_092506.1, on the reverse strand, counting down.
TTCTAGTAGATGCTAGAGGAGCTGTGCCGTGAAAAAAAGCTGAAGGCAACAGGGATATCTGGCCTGGGGGGTGGTGGGCCAGCATTTAGGCACAGGAATGGCTCAGGGTAAAGAGAATAGGTTGCACTCAGTGGTAAAGCTAGCCCAGAGTCAGGCTGATTAGGATGCCTCTGCTGGGAGGAGCTCCCTAGGAAGCTGACCCAAAGTGGAGGGGGCTGCTTGGAGGCTGGAAGAGCATGTAGAGCCAGCCAGGGATTCCAAGACCTCTCAGCTGGAAGCCCATTTCATCTGTTGTTACCTATATGTTCTTGATCCCTTCAGGCATTTGATACTTTCTTCTTGCTGAATGTCCAGGTGTCCCCTGTGCATCTCCTTCTGGTTGTTCTGCTGTCCTCCCTAGGTTTCTGTCCCTGTGAACTACCCCACCCCCCAGCTCGGTGTGTCAGCAGTGTTTTTCTTTCTCCCAGTTGCTCAGCATCTACTTGGCCTCCCATTTTTTCTGCTCAGATTTTTCCACCAAGCTGCAAAAACTTCCTCTTTAAGGCAGGCTGTTGTGGGAGGAACACTGTTTCAGACCTGGGTTCTGTCTCCCTCTGCCAGTTAGTAAGAAGCAGCTGGCCCTCTGTAAGTTCAGGCCCTGCTTCTATAACATAGTGACTCAGCTTGAAGGCACTGAGGCCTCCTCTCCTGGCTTTGTCTAAACATGAGTTACTGCCGCTCTGATCTTATCAATTCCCCTTCTATCCTTCCTGCACCTCCCTGTTACCCAGCTCAGCCGCCTCCACATTCGCTTACCACTCTCTAGTCAAATTATGTTCATTGTAGAAAATTTGTGAGTATTTACGTCATGTCTCATTATAGAAGTTTTAGAAATAGAGAAAAGACAAGGAGAATTAAATAATGTAGTACGAATTTATGAATGACATCCATGTGCCAAGTTCTGGGCTAGATGAGAAGAAAACGGATAAGTAAACAACTACCAGAGTCCATAGTCTGTCGGGAGTCAAGCAAGTGAACTGTGACACCACTGATCATTAGTGATGTGACTGATCAAGGGAGGTTTCCTGGAAAAGATGGCAGTTGAGCCTAATCTCTAGTAAAAGCATTCTAGCCCTATGACCTACACATAACCACTATCAGTATTTTTATTTATAATAATAGTAGATTTATTAAGCATATGTAAGCACTGTGTCAGATGTTCTAATATACTCTTTCTAATTTTATAACAAATCCACAGAGTAGCTTTTATTACCCCTATATCACAGGTGGGAAAACTAACGCAGCAAGAAAGAAAGAAGATGACTTACAGAAAATCAAGATGTTACAAAAGTACATATTAGGATCTCACACAGAGATCTCATGTACTGTATTTTCTCTTTCTGGCCATATCCACATACCTGTAGGTAGATGGCCTTTTTGTTTAAACCTGCTGGTAGCCTGCTGTATATCAGAGGTCTCAAGCTGGCAAACATACCTTATTTTGCCAACCTAGAGTTTTCCAAAATTGTGAATTTAAAACCCTGAGAGTTGGGGGTGTGGACTCTGCGGCCACATTCCCTACCATGTTGTGCCATTGCTTGCCAGGCATTTATGTTTTCTGCTTAGCCTTGAAAGCCTCTGAGTTACAATCCTATTCTATATTTGAAATTTGCCTCTTTTTTTTTAACTTAATAGTATCAGTGATTTTCCCATTTTAAAATTATCCTTAAGCCTCATTTTTAAAAATTCATTCTACTTCTTAAAATGTGTGTCACTTACACAAGAATCTCTGCACCTTACGTGCCCTGAATGGTTTTCCCCTCACTGCAGGTTTCCTCAGTTCTCTCAGCAGTCCCTGAGCGTAAGCCTCCCTAGTCCCCCTGAGAAGACCCACAGGTGTGAGAAGCCACCAGTGCTTTCAACTCTGATACCCACAGACTGATTGATGCTTAGGAAGGGTCCCCCCAGAGTGGGGTTCCAGGAAAGCGTGGCTCACCCGCCTCCTTGCAGAATGAGCAGGCCAAGCTTTGTAGGGGAGGTAGCCTGGTTCTCACATTGAATGATTTCAATAGATAGTTTACTACTTGGCGCCCCGACCATTTTCATGTCTTAACTAAGAGATGGAAGAGAGGTAGAAATATATCTCTGTGCACATGATGGCAGATAAAACAAAAATATAGGAAGCTATCCCATGATGAATATTCAGCTAAGGGGGACGCACGCATGCCAGCCGCATCTTCTCTCCTGATCCTCACTCCACCGAGACTCACGAGGAATTTATTGCTCATTTTAATCACACCCAGAGAATGAATTGGCAGGAATATTAGGCAGATAGGCCTATCCTATATATTTTATTTGCATATCCCAGTGACAGAATCACAAGCACATTTCCTGTCTCTATATTTTTTCATTTGCTTCAGGGGTAGCTGGGGATGTGATGCTCCCCTGGGCCCATATTCCAGGCTGAGAACCTGGGTGCTCGCATCAGAGCTGAGCTAAGTCCTATAGAGGAGGAGGAGGGGTGGGGCACACAGGAGAAAATGGGGGGGGGGGGGTCATGTCCCTGCCTCACTCAGCCTGTCACCTGTGTTTCCTGCCGCGCATCTCAGTACAGGGCCCTGTGCTCTACCCTATGGCTTACTATGGGCCAGACACAGTGCTAAGTGGCTTTTATTTTCTCTTTTGTTGTTGTTTTTAACTTTTTAAATACTTTTTTTGGGGGGAAACATTTGTATAAAGTTCACGTCATAAATATATGCTTAACTCACAAACCACACACCTGAGCAAGAAATAGACTATTATAAGCACTCAGAAACCCTCTCATACTGTCAGTCACTAGGCATCCTCCAAGGGGAAGCATTATCCTGATATTTTTTATTTTATTTTTGCATAATTTCAGGAGTAGACAATAGTTACTGTAAACTCTTCACCCAGATCCCCAACTATTAAACATTTTTATCACACTTGCTTTATTATTCACATATACATAAATAATATTCATAAATATATTTTTTTTCTGAATCATTTAAACAGAAGTTACACACATCATGCTCTTTACCACTAAATACTTGTATATATTTCCTAAAAAACAAGGAACACAGACAATTTTCTTTTTTTTTGCAGTGCTAGAGATTAAACTCACATACTAGGCATGTGTTCTGCCACTGAACTACATTCCCACCCCACATTTTCTTGCATAACCTCAGTAGGATCATCAAAATTAGGACTCTAATATTAATATTAAAATAATATACAGATGTTATTCAGATGTCACCAGTATTTCAATAATTCTGCTTAAAAGAAAAGAAAATTCCGGATCCCAAATTGTATTCAGTAATCAGGTCTCTCTGGTCTTCTTTAATCTGGAATACTTCCTCAGTCTTTCCTTGTCTTTCATGACCTTGACATTTTAACAGGTACAGGCTGGTTATTTTGTAGAATGTCCCTGAATTTGAGTTTATGTAACGTTTCCTTATGATTCAACTCAGGTTATGTATTTCTGGCAAGAACACCCTCTGGTGTTTATTTTCAATAAATTCATTAGGTAGCCCTGACTAGAAGTAGGAAAAGGAAATTTGTGTTTTAAATCTCATCTCCCTAAATAGACTCTGAGCTACCTGCATGTGGGGAACAGGTCTTTTCTCATCCTCAGATGTAAAGTGCAGGCTCCAGAATCAGCCTGCAAAAGTTAGTGTTCTTTTTTCTCTTGCTTGCTGCCAGTGGAACCTTGCTTGAATTTACTTAATATCCACAGTGGGGATGATGACACTATCAACTTTACCATAGAGTTGTAAGGATCAAAATACTGATCTGGTAAGACCCACCAGTAGATGCTAGAGCTAGTGCATGGAAGTTTGAGAAGTGGCAGGATATTTACATAGTGTCCATCTCTCCCTATAAAATACTTATTAACTGCAAATAGGAAAAATGGTAGTAAAAGAGCTGGGGCTGTGGCTCAGTGGTAGAGCGCTTGCTTGGCATGTGTGAGGCACTGGGTTTGATTCTCTCAGCACCACATATAAATAAATAAAATAAAAGTTTGTTGACAATTTAAAAAAAATATTAAAAAGAAAAAAAAAAAAGGTAGTGGAAAACCCTGGCAGACACCACCTTAGCCAAGTGATCAAGGTTAACATCTACAGTTATGGGATGAATCAGTATCACATGCCCTTGATATGATGCTCTGAGAACGTATTTTCATTTTCTCACTTTAGCTACTCCATGCCCCTCTCAGTCTCTACCAGTCTTATCTCAGGATCAACAGAGCTATTTGCAGAGGTGTGACACAGTGGCATTGACATGTTAAAAATATTGCTCTAGCAACAAAAGAAGGAGAGGAAAATGGAATCCAAGATGCTGACCTGGTGGTCACCACATATGTTGGGGCTGACACATGCATTGTGTCTAGCCTTCCTCTAAAGGCATGCATACTTTGTGGGCTCGTTCAGTAGACTTTTAGGAGTCACTCGGGCACCTCTCTGATCCTCCAGTCTCATGTTCCCATCTACTCTGCCACCCCTAGACTTCTTTGTTGAACCCCCCACACCCCTTGGTCCTCATATGTTACCCCTTGATCCTTTTTGTTGTCCTTTCTGTCATTCCATTTGAAGGCATAGTAGACACCCTGACAGTGACATGAGTTAGGGTCTGAACCAGGAAGTCAAGAGTATGGGGCATATCTGGCTCTGTCTGTAAGTTGGGCTCTGTAGGCCTAATCTTTTCATCAGAGGCAAACTGCACTTGGCTTTTCTTCTCTTCTCCATCTCTTTCTATCCCATTCTTGCCTGGAGTCTTATTCTGCCTACTCACCACCCCCACCCAAGCTGCCCTCTCACTGCCAGTTTGATTGCCAGACCTGCCTCCTTAGGGATGCCCACCTATCAGGATGCCTATCATACCTCTTCTCCCCAAGCCCTCCCCCACAGCCCAGCCACCCACCTCTGAGCCAAGCAAGCCCAACTAGGCTTCGCCTCGGCCTCCCAGCCCTTTCCTGTAAATGCACTCACAGCCAGGAGGGGTGCCATATTAAATCAAGACTGATGGAAACCAGTGGCTGCGATTATCCAGCCAAGATGCAGCATGGGAAACTGGCTGCTGCCAGCTCCAGGTGAGAGCTTCTGAAGTTAATTGTACATGGCTTTTATTAAGAGGATGATCACTCCCCACTCCGGCTCTCCTGCGTCCCATTCACAGTGCCTCAGTCCACTGCCTTCTGCTTCAGCAGGCTGGGTTACCTGCCTGACTTCTCTATATACCTGGAACCCCACTAAAGCAGAGCCTTGAGCTCAGTCCTGTAGGCTTCCTCCCATCTCTCCAAGCGCCAAGGATGACAGTAGCCTACAGTTGTGGAGTCCTTACCAATCTCATCTCATCCTTCTTTTTTCCCTCTCCCAAATGAATATGCACAAGCCAAGCCTTTTCCTTCTCTAGTTTCTTCTACTGATAAGTTTTCCACAAGGCCATTCATTCACTTGTTCATTCGTTCATTCATTTAATCACTATTTAGTACAAACTTTGCCAAACATTAAGAGAAAAACATGCAGCAATACCCTTTGACCTGGTATAATCCCAGTGTTTTATCAAGAAGACTGATTTTCAGAGGTTTTTCTGACTAGGCATAGGTATTTGAGATTCCAGGCTTAAGGAAATCAGGATATACTGAGATATAGGCCATAGTTTGAACCTTTCCCAAGACCATCTAGAAAACGCCTGAGAAACTCAGTTCATGGTGTAACCATTCCCCAATGCTCACCCCAATAGAAAGCAAGGACTTTTTCCTCTTGCCCAAGAAGATATGATACCAAGAAAACCTAAAATCAGGATACTGAAGAAGAGTTATAGGAAGTAGAACTATTTCCCTGGAGAAGGCATAGGGAGGACCCAGTGGTCATACCCAAGTCAACAAAACAGCCTTTGCCTGGGGCAAAGGGAAAAGGCGTGTTCTCTGAGGCCCCAGAGACAAGTGGATGGAAAGTACCTAGAGGCAGAATTCTCAGCCCCAGAGAGAGAACTGTCAGCCAGAGATAAGCTGCCTCGGGCTTTAGTGAAGTCTGGAGAACCTGGTAAGTATTGCTGCCGTAGCTGCACTGCAAGTTCCTTTAGAAGGGAGCCTCCAGAGCCATTTGTAGGGCAGTGGGGCACACAGAGGACTTTGCTCCTGGCTTCTGCTTAAGCCAGAGCAATGCTTCTTTTTATTCATGGACCTCCAAAAATGATTGGATTAGTCAAAAGAAATCTGGTACCCCAAAAAAAGTACCAAGTTAGACAATCAGTTATCAAAATTCGGTGAAGAAGAAGGGAAATAAATAACATTTATCAAAAGCTTCATGAAGTCCAGGTACTGTGGTAGCCGTTTGAGTCGGACTACCATTTATTTAGTTTTTGATTTGTTTTTTTTTTTTTTTTTTTTTAATGTGGTGCTGGGGATCAAACCTACTGTCTCATGCATGCTAGGCAAGTGCTCTACCACTGAGCCACAACCCCAGCCCAGACTACCACTTATACCTATAGACTTGACAAAGTATTTTGTCCATTATCTCATTTACTCCTCATCAGCATCCCACAAGGCTCCTGCAAGGTGAGTATATCCCAAGTTACAGGAAGAAAACTAAGATTCAGGGAGGTTGAACCCACTTCCCAAGGTCAGCTAGTGGATAAGATGGAGTTTGAACTCGGGTCTGTCTAGAGTGAAGCTTGTTCTTTCTGCCACATAGCTTGGCTCATTGTGCTCCAGAGAGGAGTCAAATTTCAGATGGGGGACAACAATAAGAATTAAATGAGACCCTGTGTATAAAGTGCTGAGTACAGTGCCTGGCCCATAGCCACCTCTTCCAGAAGTGACTAAAGTACCCCAGAAACATGGGCAAGCCAGCTTCCCCTCCAGACTCTGCAGTGCAGGCCAGCACTGTCCCAGCCAGAATGTGTGCATCTCCCCATCAGCTTTCCAGCGCACAGACCCAAGTGCTGAGCAGGCTGCTGGGCAGGGAGGAGGAAGAGGCAGATATATGGCTGGAGTCGGCAGAGCCAGGTGATGTATGTGGTGCCTGAGGGAGCTGCACAGTGACACTCTGGATTCCAGCCGGCAAGCGTCGCTCCACTGGGATCGGCGCCGAATTATTGCTCCATATGAAACCCCAGGACTGATGGGAGCTTTCAGTTACAGACTGATAGCAACAGCCAAAATTGGATTGTTTGCTATTTATTTTTTTTAACTTCTGTCAAGGTCACTACCGTATCAGGAAAACACTGCCCAAGCAGCAGGTATTTTTCATCCACTCTGCCCGCAAGAACAATCTGCAGCCACAACTTTTGTGACAGGGCCTTACCTTGACAGTTCTCTTCCTAGAAAGATGTCAGTGTCACATGGGCTCCAGGGAAAGGAACCTCCTGTAGACCCAGTCTTTCCTTGCCAGTTCAAGATCTGCTTCCTTCCTCCTCAGCTCCTAACCTCCTAAAATGCTTTCCTGTCAGGCCCATACTCTCAGCTCTTCCTGCCTGGTCAGCAGATGGTCCTCCAGGTTCTTCAAGCCTTCCATCTCCCAGAAATCCCCCCAAATATTCCATATTTGTGTATTTTTCCCTTCTCTGTGCCTCTGCACCACCCGCATAGCTGCTTCCTCTTTGTATCTGTCATCAAATTTAGTTTTGCAAATACTCACAAGATGTCTCCGCTGGGCCAGGACCTGTGCTGGAAATAGCAATGAGTGAAAGATAGTGGCTGCCCTCAGGGAGCTCGGAAGAGAGTCAGTGGAGAGACTTACAAGCTGTCTGGTGTGGTACTGTCCTAGAGATAAGCATTTATGCTCTGAAACCATGAGGAAAGTGGTTCTGTCTGAGAAGCATTTGTCTATAGACCCTGCCTTGCCTGCTCTTGACTTGGGGCTCCCTGAAGGCAAGGTGTGGCTTTTTTTCTCAGGCAAGACAGACAGGGGGAGGATGGGAAGAACTAAGTTATCCTCTCATGTTCATGAACCAGACCTGTGCCACAGGACCCCTGTAGTCCCACGACTGTGTTTTTCTCCTAAGTTGGGGGGATAGAATGAAACTAGGTTCTGACACCCCTGAGCCATTTGCCCTCTCTCCCTGCAGTACCAGGAAAAGCAGCGGAAGCGTGAAGCTGAGGAGCGGCGCCGCTTCCCCTTGGAACAGCGTCTGAAGGAGCACATCATTGGCCAGGAGAGTGCCATTGCCACTGTGGGTGCTGGTGAGTACCAAGACCATAGCCAGTGCAGGAAAACGCAGAGTAGTTTATGCTCTGCTGCCAGGAGGTGGACTTCCTGCTGCCACCAAACTGGAGAGATGCAGTTAACATTAAAAGTCAACATTTGTTGAGTACTATCTATATGCCAGGCATTATTATAAACTCTTTGCATATCCTGAAAGGACTAAAATAGTCCTCTCAGCAGCACCATGAGTTTGGTACTGCCAAATTCGCATTTTACAGGTGAGCAAGATAAGACACTAAACTTGGCTGGAGTTTAAACTCACTGCCTGAGAGGTCTTGACCAGTCCCACTGACACATTGCTTATTCAATAATTATTCAATAATTTGCCCAAGGATGCTTTCCAGTGCTTAGAATTTTAACTCTCACCTTCATCTGTTCCTCTACCTACTGCCCCATTCTCAAGGTGGGATACCTGAGACCCAGAGGTAGGTGATAGCCTGTCCATCACTAGTGGTGTGGCGGGTACAACTAAGGTATGTTTCTCTGTGCCAGCCCAGGACTTTCTCATCCCTTCAGAATAGCAACTGGTCCTATTTTAGGAAAAACATCCCAAACAATTATAGAATGCCTTCTTCCCCACCTGTAAGCCCTTATTCCTATACTTTGGCTCCTGGACACCAGATTGTAACTGCTGAGAGCCACGGCTGAGTCTGTATGGCCCCTGGCATTTTGCCAACAGTATTGATTGACAGGCGCCTCTGCCTGTCCGCCTCTGCCGCAACTTTTGAGTTCTCGCACTATTTTGGAGTTCTTGTGGGGATTTCCGGGGATTCCCCGAGAGTTCCCATTGGTTGGGGAAGTGCAGGAGGAGGGATTTCCGGGAGAGATTTTTCTGGCTGGGGGTTCCTGGACAAGCCTCGTGGCGCGTTCGGGAGGATTCCCCGGGAGCTGTGTGAAGTGTTTTCCTGCAGTTTAAAAATAAAGTTTGTTCCTGCTTCAGTGGCTCGTGATTTGTGCCCAGCCAGACTGCGGCAGTAACCCTTATCTGTGGCCTTCCTTCCCATGTGAAGCCCGCTGGACAGTTATACATAGCTATAACAGCAACTGCCCTGAGTATGAGCTGGGAAAGAGGAATCCTATGCCAGGCAAAGCAAAAGAGTCTCCCCTAAGAGGAGTTCTCTAATCATGGTCCCTGGCCTAGCAGCATCACTCTCCCCTGGAACTTAAGAATTCAGACTTCAGGCCTCACCCACACCTATGGAATCAGATGCTGGGATCTGTGTTTTAATAGGCTCTTCGGGTGATCTGATGCTTGGCTGGAGTTTAAACTCACTGCCCTGAGAGGTCTTGACCAGTCTCACTGACACATTGCTTATTATTTTCTCCAAGAATCTAACCCCATGTGAATCCCTCATCAGGGATCTGACCAAATCAGCAGAGGAAAGGAGACCATAGACTGAAACTGCTTCCCCAGCTAGAGGTCAGAAAGTGTCATGTTGGCACACACAGGATCTGGGGAGAATTTTTATGAATGCATAGGGCCCCACTACGCAGGCCAGATCACACCAGACTGTCCCCTTGGGGTCTGGAGGCAGACATCTCTTCCCAGCTGCTACCCCAACTCCTTTTCCAAAGCTATTTCAGAGGTGAAGGGAGCAGAGATTCTGAGAGCCCTCATGGGTTGAGGAGAAGCATAGCCCACTCAAGACACTGATTACCTGGGTGGAGATCTAATAAAGCACCTCCTTCTAGAATCTCTCATCTACTTGAACCAGGACTGCAGCTGCCCTTACAGTGTTTTTTGTTTTTTAATATATTTATTTTTATGTGGTGCTGAAGATTGAACCCAGCACCTCATATGTGAGAGGCAGGCGCTCTACCGCTCAGCTTCTTACACACTTCTGCAGCAGGCCACCTGCTGTCCTTTGACCTCCTACTTCTCACCAGCTCCTCAAGTTCACAAGCCATGACACTCCCCAGAAACAGGGAGCTACTGAGCTAATTTGACCAATCTGTTCTGTCACTCACCTGCCATGCAGCTCAGCCTCCTCAGCTTTTCTAAACATCAGTTTTCTCACCTGTGTAGTAGGGTACCAAGTCCAGGACCATGGAACTCTAAGCATGTATTCTTTCCTGTCTGCCATACAGCCTAGTCCCTATCCTTAAGATGTTTAGCCTTGGGAGCTAGGGATGTAGCTGAGTGATAGAGCACTTGTCTAATGTGTCAGGCCCTGGGCTCAATCCCCAACACTGGGAGAAGGAAAAAAAAAAAAAAATGTTCAGCCTTAAGGCTGTTTTTGTTTATTTATAGTTTTATTACACTACTGGATGCTCATGGGCATTCTACCACTGACCTATATCCCCAACCCTTTTTATTTTTTAATTTGAGACAGGGTCTCACTAAGTTATTCAGACTAGTGTCAAACTTGGGATCCTCTTGCCTCAGCCTCCGACATTGCTGGAATTACAGCAATTCATGCCACACCTGGCATGAATCCTCTGCTCCTAAAGTCAAGCTCAGATCAGTTTTCTTCCACTAGACTGAATCCCAGCCCCATCTCACCACTTTCTTGGTTATACACTAACTTCTGATGGGTCACCCATCTTGCCTGTCTTTACTGTTGGCCCAGAGCAAGAGTAGATGACTCAATTCCTCACCTCCAAGATTTGTCAGAATGTGTACCCTGAGTGCCTCCTCCCACTTAAAACCTCCATTCTGTTACCTGAACTCTGCCTCTGGTCAGTGGAAAGGCCCTGTTCCATGTGCCATCATATGTAGACCAACCCTGCTATGTCTACAAAAACCCTAGAAAAGACAGAGTGGCCCCTGGGGCCCAGGTTGAGCAGGGCTGATGCTCAACCTCCATTTATAAGGCAGTAATTGTGCACCTATCTTGCTGAGAATCCCTATAACTGGGGTCTCATGATACTGTTCCAAGCCATGTTCATTTCCTGTGACCAGCTCCCAGAGGCTCCTAGACCCCAGCCTGGTGATTGCAGGTATAGGACCAGGCAAAGGATGAGGCACTGTGGGTTAGAACTGTGATGGCACACAGCACCCAGTACCTCAAAACCAAAGCAGGTACAGGGGAGTAAGGTGCATCTAGAAGCTAGGCCAGGCCTCCGTGATCCTCTAGCATAGCATCACATATGTACTAAGCACTGGCTGATGGAGCCTGGCACCCCATGGGTACCATGAGGGTGGGTAGCCAGAGAAGTGCCGCAGAATGAATTGATTTGATAAATGGCCATTTATTACCCTCACGAATTGGCTGAAACCAATTTCGGTCACATCAACCCCTGGTAAGTGCTGGGATATTGATTTGTGCAAAGTAATACAGTGAATTTATCAGTGTGATCCCCAGCTGCAGGGCCTGTAGCAAGGCTGGCTCACAGTTACCACCTTACAAATAGAGGAGATAAAGCACCAGCCCCACAACCCAGGCCCCATGACCTCTCTGGTCTCATAGGGTCATCAGAGCCAAAGCAGGGCCAGCCTGCATACGATAAACCAGAGCCTTGGCACAGAAAATGAGGCTCTTCTTCTAGAATCCAGAGCTGTGAATTATGGGGAAGGGAAGATGCCCACATTGTCAGGCAGACCTCCTGGGAACCCAACACCTCTAAGCCCCTCATCATCCTCAGAAAAGCAGCCAGCTGTCTTTTCACATTCACTGATCTCCTAAATAGGAATTTAGACATTTAAAGACAGTTTCTTTATCCATTCATCTGTGGCTCCTCCCACCCCCTCACCCCTTACAGCCCAAATATCAAGTTCTATCATTCTACCCCTTAAAGGTTATCAAGACTGGCCTCGCCCCTCTGTTCCTGATACCATTGCCCTGGCTCAGACACAAGCAGCCTGAACCATGGCAGTGGTCTTCTTGCTTCCTTTCCTTTCCCTAGAATCAGTTCTCCTCGCTGACTGATCTTTGGAAAACACACATCTAACAATGCCCCTCCCATATTGGAAACCTTGAGTGGCCTTGCTGTCCTGACATGGCACAGAAGGCCAGCCACAGCACCTGCCTCTGCCTCCCTGCACATGCCGCCAAGCTGATCTCTGCTGTCATTGCTGCCGTAGGTTTGTGGTTCCTTCTCTTCTGGCCCTTTTATTGCCATCCCACCCCAGCCCATCCCCCACACTGACTGCTTTCTCCTTGGGCCAGCCCTGTTTAGGACCAGTGCACTGTGGGCTCCTGGTTATTTTCCCAATTCGAAGCATGGCATCTGGTCAAAGTAGATGCTGAGTAGTTTGTGAAATTAATTTACTGCTGTGGCTCCTTGTCAGGCTCTGTAATGTGCTATGACAAGGAACCACACTCTAGTGAGATTGTTAATTACAGCCATATTGCTTGACTTTTGACCCCTCGGGTGGCAAGCCTTTCTCCAGACCTTCTCTAAGAAGCCTCTCTGGGGCAGCAGGTCAACCTGCATGTACCTGACAGCCACCTTGGAACTTCTTCTGACCAGGGGCCTATGCCTAGTACCATTCCACCCAATCCCAGTTAACTCTATGAATCCCCTGTGCCTCCTCAAGCAAACTTTTCCACCTCAACTGCCCTGCTAGAAGTGTCAATGTCTGGCCCATGTACAGAATCTCAGAATCAGCCATGTGTCACACCAGGAGCACTGACCTCTCATGCTCCAGTTCCCTCATCAACTAATCTAAAAGGGCAGTCTTCCCAAGCCCTGTACCTTTCTGGGCCCTACCTTTGAAAACTGCTATCTTTTTTTTTTATTATTCTTTTTAATTATACATGACAGTAGAATGTATTTTGAGATATCATCATATGTTCATGAAGTATAACTTTCCATTTTTGTGGTTGTATATGATATGGTTGTATATGATATACTGTCATGTATTCATATATGAATATAGGAAAGTTTTATCTGATTTGTTCTACTGTCTTTTCTATTCCCATCTCCCCCAACCTCCACTGCTCCCACTATCCCCTCCCATTGTGAGTCAACATCCACATATCAGAGAGAAAATTCAGCTTTTGTTTTGGGGGATTAGATTATTTCGCTTAGCATAATATTTTCCAGTTCCGTCCATTTACCAGCCAATGCCATAATTTCACTCTTCTTTATGGCTGAGTAATATTCCATTGTGTATATATGCCACAGTTTCTTTATCCATTCATCTGTTGAAGGGCACCTAGGTTGGTTCCATAACTTAACTATTGTGAATTGAACTGCTGTAAACATTGATGTAGCTGCATTACTATAGTATGCTGATTTTATGTCCTTTGGGTATATGCCAAGGAGTGGGATATCGGGGTCAACTGGGAGTTCCATTCCAAGTTTTCTGAGGAATCTCCATACTGCTTTCCATGGTGGTTGCACCAATTTGCAGTCTTTATCAGCAATGTATGAGTGTGCCTTTTTCCCCACATCCTTGCCAACATTTATTGTCACTTGTATTCTTGATAATTGCCATTCTGACTGGAGTGAGATGAAATCTCAGTGTAGTTGTAATTTGCATTTCTCCAGTTGCTAGTGATGTTGAAACATTTCTTCATATATTTGTTGACCATTCATATTTCCTCTGTGAAATATCTGTTCAGTTCCTTTGCCCATTTATTGATTGGGTTTTTTGTTTGTTTGAAAACTGGTATCTGATGTGAGAAATGTATCTAGGTCATCCCTGAATTATAGAACTGCTTGCAGCTCTAAACCCTCACCATGTCGCTTTAGGGTCCCTGCCTGTGCTCTGCTGTTCTGGTTCCGTAGGCTGCCCTGCCCTTCCACTTCTTCTTTACCTGCTGACACATTCAAGACCTACACCTTCTCCCAGATGCCCCTACTTCAGTGCTTCCTTGAATTCAGGCCATTTTCTGAGCTTCCATTGCTCTTACCACGTGGGTCTGCTGTGTTTGAGGGGCCTTTCTCTCTCTCCATGGTCAGGTACTACTTCCATCAGCTGTTTATAAGGTTGGGCATCCAAATATATAAAGGTTGTTGAACTTCAATAAATAAAGTCTGAGCCCCTTTTGACACTGCTGGTAGCTAGACCCTAGGAGAACTTAACCATGAGTGTCAGTCCAAAGGGCTGGTTCCCTGGGAGATGCCTCAGCATGGAACAGTCATGTCCCCAGCTTATGTTTAGGGGGAAAAGAAAAAAAAAACCTCCATGCTAGATCATTAGAACTTATCAAGGAGCACAAGTCAGCCCCCCTAGTCTGCCCCACTGCCTTGAGCTGAGTGGAGGCAAAGATCTGGGGTGGGAGGAAGAGGCAACTCTTCACTCCAGTTTTCCACATGCTGGGGCCTTCTTGGAATATCATATCATCCCCCAACTGTCTGGCAGTCTCCCCTCACCCTTCAGGCACAAATGGCTTTCCCACACTGGTTTTGGTCCACCCACCCCATTTGGAACCCACAGTTTTCATAGCAGCGTTTTTCTAAAAGGCACAAACCTTGTTTAAGGCCTCTCTGTGGGTTTTCCTGCTCCTGGCAAGAGCTGAACAGTGCATAGGGCTCTCTAGAGAGGGTTTAGATGGGAGTGAAAGCCTTCTTCACCCAAGGGGAGTAGAAACCAGCTGGAGCACTAGCAGACAGGTCCCGGCTGCATTCTTCCCCTCTGTAAAATGAGAGTTGAAGAAACTCCTCTTTCCCTCTTATGATTCCAGAAAGACCAAGAATAATTTCATTTAGTCAGCAAACATTAAAACCGTGTTGGGCTAGTCTCAGGGGTCCCTCAGGAATCCACTTAGAATTATCATAAGGAGGAAAGAGATGTATAAAATACCAAAGTTAGTGACTGCTGCCATTGCTACAACTATGACTTTATTATTTTTACTCTTACTGTTACTTCATTCTTCACAGCTTATAAAATGCTTTCATAACCATTAACTCATTTCATCTTCATATTGGGGTGGCACAGAGACATACCTGTTTCCATTTTATAGATGAAGAAACTGAGGCTTTAAAAGAATGAGTGTTTTATTCAGCCATTCAACTAGTAAATGACAGAGACAGGACTTTGAGCTAATTCCTGTAACTCCTGCCCCCTCCACCATACCAGTCTATAAATGAGCATGTACCAGAGAGTGCAGACCCAGGAATTAGTGGGGTAGATGTGCTGTTGTGAAATGAATTGTAAAGAGTTGTTGCAGGTGAGTTTTCAGATGATCCAGTAGTGACAGATGTGGCCAGGAGAAGGCACCTGGAAAGGGACAGGACACCAGCAAAGCTGGCACCAGCCCAGCATATGGGAGGCAGAGGATCCTGGTTGGGGCTGGTCAGGGAAGGGGGCTGGGCTGCCCATGCGGAGGCCCTGATACCATCTGAAGTCTAAGAACAGTGGTGAGGCCAAGGACAGGGGCTCCTGAGGCCATGTGTCAAATGGCTGAGTGAAGCAGACAGGAAGATTACAGAGGGAGCTTCTTCCAGGTGAGACAAGGATGTGAGGAGAGCAGCAGAGAGCCAGGGATAGCTGCCCGCCTTCCCTGCGCTCCTGAAGCACCAGTTTAGGCTCGAGAGTCAACCAGGGGCAGCCTAGAGTCTGCACTTATTTACCTGCGTAACCTCAAGCAGGTTTCCTAACTTCTTTGTCCATATTTTCTCATCTATAAAACAGGAATCCAGTTTCCTGCCCTATTTGCCTTATATTCTCATAATGGGGCTGATATGAAATTACTTCTACAGAGGATCTTTACAGACTGTAAAGTGATGGCGGAGTTAGTTGCACATTGCTGGTCCATCATGAGTCCAGCAGCACTTAACAGCCACAGGCACATGGGCCCATCCAGATCTTTGGTCTATTCCAGCCTCTGCTCAGGCCTGATGGGACCCTCTGGGCTCCCCAGCTTTGGTCCCCAGCCACCCTGCCCACCGCACACCCTGGAGCTCACCTTCCCCAGTCCTTCCTAGCTGCTTCCATTTTTCATTCTGTCGGACTCCATCTGCTTGGCCGTTTTTCTCTTCAGATATTATTAGAAATATCCAGAGTTGTAATTGTTTAATGGTTGGCATTTCACCTGTTTCATGGGGGGCCCAGATCAAGCCCACCCCAGACTCATGCCCTGGGTCTGGCAGAATTGACCAGGGACAGCTGTGCAGTGGAGTCTGTATGGCATTATAAAGAGCTCTCTCCCAGGTGCATTATTAGAAAAGAAGGGGAAAAAGATGGCCCCAGGCATAATTCAATTCCACATTCTCCATGGTGTGTGTTATACTGCACAGCCCAGCAGTGTGCAGCTCTGGATGGGCTGGGGGTGGGGGGGAGCCAAGATCAGAACCTCATGTATGATAAACTGGGGAACCCCATCCCCCCCAGGTCACCTGTTTGAGCCATGCCTGCCTCACTTGATGCCCCATCAAGCCTGAACCGAGTTCATACTCAGCCTTTTCCCAACCTAGATTCTCAATTTAGCCAAATTTTCACCTCCTTTCAGGTGAACCCTCTCACCCCTGCCCCAACACATATGCACACATGTTCACACATAGTATTCATGAAAGTCTAGGTTTTGCCATTTTAATACCTCTACTACCTCCAGATACCCTCACCCCCAGCTCCCTGTTTCTGCCGGGACACCAGGGACTCCCCTTCAACCAGACTTGAACTTCCCTGCTTCATCCCTAGTGTTCAGGTACCTGCGAGGTCTGTGAGTTCCACTTAGAGAAGATCTGGATCCTAGCCTCAAGAGAGGTGGACTGAGTGTTCTAAGTTCTTTCAGGGTTCTCAGAGAGCATCTCCAGGGCAGGCAAAATTGACTTGTCCAACATCTATGAAGTTGCAGTTTTCATTTGTTTCTACTGAGACCAGAGTGAAGACAGAGTGTGCTTTAGGTGGCAACATTAAAGACAGAGGTGAGTGCTGGGAATGTGGCTCAGTGGTAGTGCACTTGCCTGGCATGCATGAAGCTCTGTATTTGATTCCCAGCACCACAGGGGGAAAAAAAAATGAGGAAGACCACAGCGTGGGGTAAACTCCTAAGACAGGTAGTCCAGACCCTCATAACCTGATTCCCCGCACTGCTCCTCATGTTCATTCCCATCTCTCCACCTCTGTCATACTGGCCACTTATCCAAACCCTGCCAGGCCTCCATAGTCCCACTTCTTCCAAAGAGGCCTCCCTGACATCTGCAGTTGCTTCTTTGAAAGCCACACAGTATAACTGGTAGGAGCTTGGCTCCTCAAGACTGGCAGAAGAATCCCTAAGACTGCCAACTCTTTCTTGATTGACTGAGTTTCCAGGCTTTGCCCTCTAACATTTATCCCTTTGCTAATCACCTCCCCTCCCCTCAACACCCTGGAGACCAGACCAGACATGATGTTTCATCTGCAGACAGACCTTGACATTACACAGGGCTCTTCCTGCTCCTGACTGCCATGTTTCCATTAATGCAACCCAAGTTGATATTCACTTTTTAAAGAAACCTTATGTGATTTTTGTTTTGAAAAGATGACAGGTTTAGAGAAAGAAGTACCTCTATGTACTATGTATCTATTGCCTCAGTTTCCTGCTCAGTGTAATGGAGTTAAAAAAATACTTACCCTTCAGGGCATTGGTGTGTGGGTCTTGAGTAAATACATTGGTGGTGAATTTTCCAATTATGCTTAGCACGCAGCATGTTCAATAAGTGATTCTTGTTATGGTTCTGCCTCGCAGCACTCCCTGCTTACCCTTGAGCGGTGCTTCTGGGCCTGATTCTCCCATTTTGTAGTTGAGCACTTCATTTCCTCACCTTGAATGCATAGCCCTTGATTACATTCTTCTTGCTGAAGAAAAGAGGTCGGGGCTTGCTGTAGCAGAGTTAAACCCCAAGGGAACTTAGTACAGATCTTTCTCACCGGATGCCATGGTTAGTAGGGATGCTGACCAAGTGGCTTACTCCGTCTGCACTCTAAGCTCCACACTACCCTCAATTAGTTCCTGAAAATGCATATGGCTGTTTCCACTTCCTAATCCAGACAGCATACCAAACCTTGGTTTCCCCAAATGGGAAAGAGCCCAGAGCTCACACCCCAAATGGCTAAAACCTGCCGTGGTCTTCTGCCTCTCATGTTTGCATAGGTAAGAAGAGGGGTAGCCAGCGAAAGCTAAAGTTCCTCTCAAATTCTCTTTCACCAATCCCCCACCCCCTTCACCTCCATTCACCATCCACCCGCCTTTCAGTTTCCCTGGCAACGCTGAGTGCTCATCCTGGAAAACTTTATCCGAAATCTGCTCTGGGCAGCTTTCCAAATCCATGCTAACCTGATTAGGTGTCTCTAGGGGCCTTGCCAGCTAATCAGATTAGGCAGCACTAATGGTAGTGAGGACTTTGAGTGGGCGCAGAGCAGTAAAACATATTGTATACTTAGTGATAATTATCCTGCCTTTTGTGTCATTGATTTATCTGCCTCCCTCCCCGTCCCCCGTCTTATGTGTTTGGCCATAGCGATCCGGAGGAAGGAGAATGGCTGGTACGATGAAGAACACCCTCTGGTCTTCCTCTTCTTGGGATCATCTGGAATAGGTAATCAGGAACAAATCAGACATTGGGGAAGGGGAACGGGCGGGGTGGTGGGGAGGGGCTTGGCCCACGCTCGACAGCCCCAGCTGCTGTGGGCCAGGGGTCATGACACCCATCTTGAGTTCAAATCCCAGCTCCAGAAGCAATTGCCTCCAAATTATAGAGCCACCAAAAAGAGGACTCTGAGTTTTTAATCATCTGCCATGTTGTGAACAGCTAGAATCATGACCCTCCCCTGGAAGCTGTGGTATAAGGACTAATTCACCTAGAGGACCAGGCCTCAGGCCTGTTAGCCCTGGCCCAGGTACTTGCATCCCCACAGGCTCCCCTCTGGGAACAGTTGAACCACCTCCACTGCTCAGCACCCAGCTGCATTCAGGACAGCCTAGTTTTAGGGAGCTAAAGAAAGCCCCAG
Source organism: Marmota flaviventris (assembly GCF_047511675.1). Taxonomy (NCBI): domain Eukaryota; kingdom Metazoa; phylum Chordata; class Mammalia; order Rodentia; family Sciuridae; genus Marmota; species Marmota flaviventris. The sequence goes on along the minus strand of NC_092506.1, from coordinate 60,896,410 downwards.
TGAGCAGCACAGTGCTGAGGTCACAGCAGGACTGGTTGCAGTAACATGGGTTAGGTATTTTTCTAGCCAGTTGAGCTGCCTTGTCTGAGGCATTCTTAGCTCCTCACTCTCCACCCTCACAGACCTCCACTCCCACCTCCCACCATTGCCTTGACAGGGCTTTCATGACTTAGTTGTCTCATCTTCACCTCAGACACCTTTATAGACCTTGCTCTCCTCAGATGTAGGAACCCAAAAGGTACCACCCTTCAACCATGATGGTGTGGACCTTTTGTACCACACAATGATTTCCAGTGGCCATTCCCAATGGCCCTTCAGAGCTACCAATTTGGTATTATCGTGCCTTCCTTTTATCACAAAGAAGGTCGGTGAAGCCAATAAGACGTACTCTTCATCCCCTCCCAGTGGCTTCTTAGCATGTGATTCTGGGGTCTGACTGAACGACAGAACCATAGGAGTTAAGAGAAATGTGGGGCAGAGAGCAAGAAAGCCAGTGCACTCCCAGGAGGGATGAAGTTTGTGTGGGCTTCAGAGGGCAAGTTGGCTCTAGACTAGTCATCCCCCCACTCTTAGGATGCAGCTACAGAGAAATGGCCTCGACACCATCCGCAGAAAAGTCAAAATGCAATTTCATAAGTGACCTGAGGAGAATCTCTGAGCCTCAGTATTCCCATCTATAAAAGACATGCTGTCTAGTCCATGCATTTCCAGTCATTTGGTCCTAACCCAACTCCTCTCGCTTCTTTCTTCCTAGGAAAAACAGAGCTAGCCAAGCAGACAGCCAAATATATGCACAAAGATGCCAAAAAGGTAAGGGCTGGGACTGAGGTATCTTCTACAGACCATAGAGACCTATCAAAAACCTGAGGCTCAGTGGCAGAGCACTTGCCTTGCACATGTGAGGCACTGGGTTTGATCCTCAGCACCACATAAAAATAAACAAACAAAAGAAAGATATTGTGCCCATGTATAACTAAAAAATATTTTTTTAAAAATCTGAGGCTCTCTGAATCTAGTAGTAGAATCAAAAAGATGTACCCACCCCCCCCCCCAGAAACAAGCCTCAGCTCTGGCCACCGGTTGTTCCAGGAATTTGGGGAAGTTATCTAACCTCTTTGTGTCTCAGTTTCTTCATCTTTGAAATAAGAATAATAATCCTCGGTCTACCTGACTCTTGGGAAAACCAGGTCTGATTCATCCATCCAACATCGTCAAGTTCCCACATCATGCCAGGTGTTGTGCTGAATGCCCGTAATGCAGTGTTTATTAAGGCACTCTCTCCCCAGGCACTCTGGCTGGGGAGGTGTCCACACAGTCAAGGCTGTGCCAAAGGAAGTCTTGGCAGCTGTCCGAGAAAATGGGAATGAGATGATTCCTGTTGCTTCTTTTCATCCTGCATGACCTTTGAAACCTGGTTTCTCTCTCTTTTTTTTTTTTTTATTTTATTTATTTATTATTTTTATGTGGTGCTGAGGATCCAACCCAGAGCCTCGCACGTGCTAGGCAAGCGCTCTACCGCTGAGCCACAACCCCAGTCCCTGAAACCTGGTTTCTTAATGCCTTATGTGTTGGCTGCTTCTAATGTTCCTTCACAAGGCTCAGAGCCATAGATTTTCCACAGGAAAGGGCCATCTTCATCCCCTGTGTGTTTGTACTCAGCTTTCCAAAGCCTACTCAGTTTGACTCTTGTCCATGCTGACAGGAAACACTCTGGAGAAAGCAATCCTTAGAGAGAATACAAAACAGCTAATGAAAGGTAAACTTCCTACCAGCCTTCCTAGCATGAGGCTGAGGGAGGTCGATCTCCCACACTGGAGGTTGCCTAAGACATGCCTCACCCCATGCACTCCCCACCAAGATGATGAGGACTTGCCTAGATCTTGCCAGCCAAGTGGCTCCCAGAAGCAGAGTCCTGGATTCCTATTCCACTTGTAACCTCCTGAATTCTTGCCACCCTCCAGAGAACCTGGCAGCCACAGAAACAAGGTCGCTCAGGCTATGTCCTCCTGAGCCCCCTTCTTCCTAAGAACTGGCAGAAGGCTTTTCACTGGCCGAGCAGCTATGCTCTGCCTCAGCGAAACCCAGAGCAGACCCACTTGACATGCAGGCAGGCAAGAAGCAGCACATGGCATGCTAATATGCTCAACCGAAATAGCATTTTTAAGACAATTTATCAGGTTGGCAGCGATTGAAACAATTAGCACTCTGGAAAGGGCCATAAACTAGCAAGACTATTAGGGAAGATGCAGTTACGGGCAGGAACCACCTGATTAGGGATGAAGAATTCTGAGTGGTTTAATTTTAATACTGTCAGAAAGGTTAATATTTAATTACAAATTATAATCTCCTTATCCAAGCTGTCTTAATATGTCTTCATACACAGTGGAAGTAGAAGGAAAGTATCTGCTGACTTGCTGGTGTAGAAAGGAGAAGGGACTTTTTTAAAAACTGATGATGCACATAATTTTTTAGTTGGCACATCAAAATGGGAGACAGATCAGTCCCAGTGCAGGGTGTCCTACAGGTGGGCTGATGGTGTCCTTCTGTACATGTCTCATCCAGAAAGAGAAATAACATCATCATCCGCCCATACTCACCGCAGGAGGCAGCAGGACATGGTAGGCAAACCTCTAGAGCCAGCCATTCTTTGGCTCAAGTTCCAGATCTCAGTCTCGTGCCCTCCATGATGTTTCAGCTCTCTTGCTTCAGGGTCAGGCTGTCCAGTCCTGTGTCTGAAGCAGTTGTGATCGTCAAGGGAGATGATACAAATCATAGCTAGCTCAGCGCTGGCTGCTCCCTTGACTTGTATGTGTGCCTCACTCCCTTCTCACATAGTACCCGGCTACCACTGTCTTATTTGATCCTGTGAGGGACCTAGCACAGACAGCAACTTAGACCTGCTTTTCAGATAAGAAAGCAGACCCTATAGCATCAAGAGACTTGTCTAAGGTCACTTGTCAGGGGAATCTAGTCTTCAACTCTTCTCTCAACACCATTGTTCTCAGCTGCTCTGGGAGGCTAGTTTGTAAACTTATCAATTTGTCGCCATTTCACATAGGGAGATGAGAGGCATGAGAAGCCCAATAAAATCATCCATTTTATTTTTAACTCATAGGTGATGAATTACACTCCTGCTCCATGCATTTCCAGTCATTTAGTCCTAACCCAACTCCTCTCACTTCTTTCTTCCTAGGAAAAACAGAGCTAACCAAGCCCTGTGACCAACTCATTGCAGAATATGTTCAACAGAAATTTTCTGGCCATGTGATAGGCATGTTTGAAGCCTACCCACAAAATCCAAGCGAGTCCTAGGCTATAAGCTACCTTCTAACTAGTATACCTGAGGTTTCATGTGGAGCAATATACACAAAGTCTCAGATTCATGGCAGACATGGTGGCACATACCTGTAATCCCAGAGGCCAGCCTGAGCAATTTAGCAAGACCTTGTCCCAAAATTAAAAAATAAAAAGGACTGGAGGGTGTTAACTCAGTGGTAGAACACTTGCCTAGCCCTGGGTTCAATCCTCAGTATCACAGGAAAAAAAAAAAAAAAAGAAGGAAAAACAGAATCCAGTTCAGAGCCTATTTGTAAACAGGGTCTCACCAAGATGACTCATGAAATAAAATAGGCACTGGCCTGGGAGGCTAGTGGCTTAGATCCCAATTGTGGCTCTCTGATCCTTAGTTTCTTCATTTGTGAAGGGACACTAATACCTCTGGATCCTGCTACCTAACAAGATGGTTTTTGCATTTACACTTTTTTTTTTTTTAAGCTTATGTACTCACAGGTACCCACACAAAGCAGGAAGCAGTGTTGTATCTATCTATCTATCTATCTATCTATCTATTTATTTATTTATTTATGGTGTTAAGGATCAAACCCAGGGCTTCAAACCCAGGCAGACACACTACTACTGAGCCACATCCCCAGCCATATACAATTTTTTTAATCAGATCTATTTATGAGCCTTTTTTCTCAGCCTCTAGTGTTCCTTTTACATAGAGCAGCTTTGTTGACTTTAATTACTAGAGTTCATAATCCTTGAGAAGGACCCTAATGGTGTTCTATGATATCATCATGAGGTGGGATGACAGAGCCCAACAATTGCAGTTACTTGGAAGTCTGATGAAAGGCATAGGAGCAAGCATTTGAGTCTAACCACCTGGGTTTGAATCCCAGCTCTACCCTATGATGTGTATATCAGTTTTCTCATTTGTAAAATTAGTTCAATGATGGTGTCCATCCCATTGGATTATAATGAAGGTTAAATGAGATGCTGAAGTAAAATGTTAGACACCATTCTTAACACATAATAAGCAATTGATGTATGTTGGATGCTGCTTTAATTGCTCTTGCCTTGCTTTGTAGGTAATACCAAGCTAAGATCTTAGGAAACTAAAGTGATTCCAGCCAAGAAAACTAACCCCAAAGACTTGTTCAAAGTTGCTTAATAAATCATTAGAAAGAGGGGCTGGGATTGTGGCTCAACGGTAAAGCGCTCACCTCGCATGTGTGAGGTCCTGGGTTTGATCCTCAGCACCACATAAAAATAAATAAATAAATAAATAAAGGTATTGTGTCCAACTACAACTAAAAAAAAATCATTAGAAAGAACTAGGGTGGAAAGCCAGGTTACTTGACGTTAAGTGAGCACTAGAGTCTATACTCCCTGTAGCCTAGGACATTGATGTCTGAGCACAAAGCTCAAAATCCTTCAAGAGCCCAGCTGGTTGGCAATGGGGATGATACGAGACAGTAGAACATAATGGTTTAGAGCACAGAGATGGAGCTGGGTGGCCAAGCTTGTGTGACCTTGGGCAAGTTAATCTAATCTGTAATTTCGTTTCTCATCTGTAAAGTGGGGATGATGAGAGCACTTAACCTCACAGACTCGTACACATTCTAAGCCCTTCATAGCTTGCTTAGGACATTGCCAGGCACAGGTAAGCACCAGTGAAAGCCAGCTATTACATGTCAGAGACAACTTCGTGACTTCCAGCCATTGCTCCCCCTGGGCAGCACGCCCAGCTTTCCTGTGGCCATCCTCCATCCCTCCCAAAGCCTGCGTGTCGCAGCAGGCAGGGCTACCAGGGGCCCTCTGGAAATGCTTGCTGGCTCATGTCCTGTGCACTGATAGCAGTGCCTACCCCACATGACCTTAACCTCTCTACGCCCTTCCCGCCTCTTGACTTATTTCCACCCAGGGCTTCATCAGGTTGGACATGTCTGAGTTCCAGGAGCGACATGAGGTGAGTCTCTTCAGAAATGATAGTCTATGATGTGGGGGTCCTGTTGACATGACTGTTCTGGTGTTTTTATATGACTTGTCATTTGGGTCTTTGGGCCTGACATAATTCCAGCAGCCCTGGGAATTGGGAGAGGGGTGTACAAATGGGGGGAAAAATAGCCCACCAACCTTTTGAGACAGGCATTTGCTCGTTCATAAAGCCATCTTTCCATGCTGGCCCCATATTGCAGACAAAAGGCACAGAAAGGCCTTCCTAACATATGTTCCTCCTTCTACCAGGTGGCCAAGTTTATTGGGTCCCCACCAGGTTATATTGGCCATGAGGAGGGCGGCCAGTTGACCAAGAAGTTAAAGCAGTGCCCCAATGCTGTGGTGCTCTTTGATGAGGTGGACAAGGCCCATCCAGATGTGCTCACCATCATGCTGCAGCTGTTTGATGAGGTGAAAATCAGCCTGGGCGGGATGGAGTTGTGGGGACATCTGGAGGTATCGGGGGCTGTGAACAGCAGGAATCCAGGACCCAGAGGCTGTCTGATCCTTATTCAGTGCTCCTCCTTGGATATATTTAGTCACTTGGCAGATGAGGCTCTCTGGACAGGACTCAAAGCAGGCCACTCAGGGAAGACCAGCACTGACCCATAGTTGACAATTTCATGGCTGCCCAGCCTGTCCTCTAGAGGGACAGTAGGACAGAGGTTCCATTGGGGGAGCACTGAACTTTTGTTTCCCCTCTGCTCCTGACTGACTTTGTAGCTTTGGCAGTTCACTGCCCATCTCTAGTCATCAGGGACTTCATGTGACAAGCAAGGAGGCTGAATCAATAAACTCCCGAGAACCATCGTGGCTCTAGCAGCTCTGTGCCTCTGTGTACAGTATTTCGTCTGCACCAGTGCTTTAAATCACTCAACATTGTTACTGCTGATGAGATGTTAATACTATGGCTTTTAGAATCCTTCGGGGGAGTTCCAGGCCCCTGACAAAACTGCAGTACCCCACTAGGTGGGGTGAACTCTGAATGGGAAAAGAACATGCTTTTATGCAGTATATTTTATGTGCTAGATTTCTGCTTACGTCTTAGCAGACATTAGTGCTAATCATAACAATAGCCAGGGCAAGGCAGAAATTATCTGATTTTTTTTTTAATTCAGAGGAAGAAACTGAGGTTCCAAAAGGTTATAAATGATGTATACAAGGACACAGAGCAAGTGTATGAGGATTCAAGTTTGGACTGCAGATATATCTGGCCTCAGAGCCCTAGTCCTTTGTACCTTCTTACCAGTGAGCCAAGGGAAGGGTTGGTCTTGGTCTTGGGAGAGAATGGCCTTCACCTTCTCCAAGGGGCCTTGCCCTGCCAGGAGGACATGAGGAGCCAAGGGCTGAACTGGGGCTGAGCTTTCGTCTCCACACAGGGGCAATATTAGCCAGCACCAGGTGCCCTAGGAAATGTTTTGCTTCTCATGTCACATAGGTGTAGGGAAGAACTTCCCCAAACAATACATAAGGTACACCAAGCCAGGAGGACTAAATCTGTCCCCTGCTGCCACTGCCTTCTCCACCTGGCCCAGCATCCTTCCCCTGCCCCATATTTGCTTCCATCTTCCCAACCACTCAGCTGATCTCCTGCTGTGAAAGAGTCCACCAGTTCTCAGAGAATAGAGGGACAGTGAGGCCTCCCACTCTGTTCCAGCCTCTTGGTGAGATTCAGGTCACAGCTGTGGCCCACACCCAGCCTTACCCTCTGGAGGAGTCTGCTTAGGAGATGTGGTGATATTCCGCATCCTTGCCCTTTACATGCCATGCACCCTTGTAAGAAATACACTGTAGCAACTCATCTAACCCTCCAAACCACCCTCTGAAAGAAGGCAACTACTGCTGCCTCCATTTAATAGACATGAGCACTAAATTTAAACTAGAGTAAGTAATTTATCTGTAGTTACACAGCTGGAAGGGGGAATTAAGCATTGGAACCCAGGTGGTCCCATTCTAGAATAGCTTAAGTAATTGACGTGCAGCTACGGCAAAGGGGGGTATTCTGCAGGGAAGCACACAAAGGAGGGAAGACCCCCACTCAGGAAGGTGAGCATGGCAGGGGACACAGACAAAATACCCTGCCTTGTGTTATGAATGAGTGGGGCAGACAGGCAGCCAGAGGGCAGTTCAGTCTGCTGGGGCAGGCATCATACTAGGGTCTAATAGCAAGTTGTAAGGATAGTAAATCCAGCCTGGAATTATGAGGGAAGTCCCCAGTCCTCACTTAGCTCAGTTCTTCTAAACCTGGGACCAGAAAAGCAAGAATCTTACTGCTGTCATCAAAATACCACACAGGACTAATGCTGGGTCACTTCTAGGTTACCTCAGAACCTATAGCCCAGGGCAGAACTCCCAGGAAGATACCAGTCCCCAGGGAACCCATCTCCTCCTCCTCCCTTTAAGGATTCATGAGACAGTAGAAAAGCAGCTCCATAACCCTGCGGGGACCATTTGAGCCTCACCCAGAATATGCACATTCTGGTTGCTGGTGGGATGAGGACAGCTCCCGCTTTAGGACACATCGTTATTGCCAAGGAAACAGGAGAGAGATGAGCACTGAAAGTCACCCTTTGGGTCAGTTGTGCACTGCACCTGCTCCCCTTGCCCACCTGGGACCCATCCTCAGGCCCAGTTATGAGCACAGCTTTGATCTCTTAGAATGAAATTGCTGCTAGGTTATTGCTCTGGCCAGGACTGAGTGTGAACTCAGTCCTCAGGGATGAGCTCTGCGAGGTAAGTGTGGAACACACAGTGCCTTATACACATGCTTAGGCACATCACACCCTAACCCAGATTTGCCCCAATCCGGAATTAACCCCAGCAGCAATTAGAACCCATGAGCAGGAGTCAGATTGAAGAGCTAGTGGCAAAATCTCAAGATATCCCCTTCCACCAGAGTGACTAGCTCCAGGACCTGCAGCACCATGCCTCTTCTAAATAGATCCCTTTGGAACTTTGAGGCCTAGACCAGTAAAGCAACACTGGAAAGCACACCCAGCACTCATACGTCGCTCAGCTAATGCACCGTGTCTCCTCTTGTCTCTAAGGAGGGCTAGGCTTGCCAGGCATGGGCTTTAGACTTGCCAGGCTGGCCATGCATCAGGCCCACCCTGACAAGGAAGGGGAAAGCATGATGAGGATGGTGACTGGCTGGAGCTGGGGCAGGGCCCAGCATCCCTGGCTCAGGCAGGAGCCACCAGTCGGAGCTCAGTGATCTATTCCCTGAGGCTTGTTTCCCAGGTACTCCCAGGCAGGTGTCCTCTCCTTGCACCTATCCCAGTGCTCTCAGTGAGGACCAAAGGATGCAAACTGAATTTGGTCTAATTTTGAAAAAATTGTGTTGAGGGAAAGAAAATGACACAAGGCTTCATTTATCCAGCACTATTGTAATGCGCTCTGTAGCCTGGTGCAAAGGGAAGGGCGTAGCTCTGGAGTCACATAGTTCAAGACTCCCCTGTACTGTATTCTGGCTTTGAGACCTACCTGTGAGAAAAAATTACTTAACCTCTCTGAGCTTCAGTTTCTTTTCAGAGGTCATAACTCACCTTCCTCCAAGGATTTAGGGATTCAACAGGCAGGTGTTGAGGATTTAGGGATTCAACAGGCAGGTGTTGAACAGCTACCCTGTGCCCAGCAATGTCCTGGGACACAGAGGTGTTCCCAGCCTCTGCCCTGAAGGAGCAAATTTCTAATAGATGATAAAATAGTGCACTGAAAGCACCAAGAAGAGCACCTGTGACAACAGAAGTGCCCTGTTGGTGCTCACCCTTGGCACTCAATTGCTTTCCCTCAGCCAATTCCTGATCATCACTGTCAGCACTGTCCAGAGCTATTGTACAGTGATGCCCTTGAGCTTTGCTGAATGGGCAGGGCTCTGTCACCTTGACCTGATTGGTTACAGAACCATGTTCTTGGATAGTTCTTCTAGTTCTTCATCTTCTCTCTGCCATTTGCTCTCTTTTCTTGGTGCATCTGTCTCAGTACAGATGACGTCTTCTCTGTCACTTCTTGAAAGTGCTAAAATTCCAAAGGAATGTCCCAAGGTGGTTAAAGTAGAAACCTAATTTGCTTTCCCTCTGTTGGGATGGAGGATGGCTCCAAAGACATAGCAATTAATTTATTATACATCATCTGCTCTGGCCACATGCACAGCATGGTGTACTGAGGTGCTTTCACCAACATGACCACATCTAGTCCTCACAGTCACCCTCTTAAGATTCCCACCCCTGAACTCCTGCAGTGACCTGGGCTTTCCTTCTTGTTATGATTGTTCATTTCATGGGTCTCGGCTTCTCTAGACAGGGAGCTTGCTAAAGTCGCAGTGAGTCCCCAGTACCTAACAGAGCCTGCCCAGAGTGGGATTCTGATAATGAGATGGGTGGGGAATCAGACTGACTTCTGGATGCCAAGGCTAGTTGGGCACCCTGAGATGTCTATAAGCAGGTGCTATCTTGCCTAGAGGTGCTCTCAGAGGAGCAGATGCTGCCCGAGGCAGTGAGCACTGTTACCAGGCTGTGAGTCCAGTGCCCAGAGAACCCGGAGTGGGGAGCAGCTGACCTTCAGGGTGGGAGGCAGCAACACAGGGTTCTGGGGGAGTGTCCTGGAGAACAAGAGTACTGAGGGCACTAAAGCCTGTCCGGGCTTGCAGCTCCCTCACCATACCATCCCCATTCCTTCCCAGGGCCGACTGACAGATGGGAAGGGGAAGACCATTGACTGCAAGGATGCCATCTTCATCATGACCTCCAATGTGGCCAGTGACGAGATCGCACAGCACGCATTGCAGCTGAGGCAGGAAGCTTTGGAGATGAGCCGGAACCGCATCGCTGAAAACCTTGGTATGGTGTATAACCTGAGCTGTATGGGCAAGTAACCTGAGCACCGGCACTTCTGGGACAAGGGTAGGATTGAGGTCCTAGTAGGCAGCAGACACAAGGCACCATGTCAGAGAGTAGAGGGGGACAGACAAAGAGTGCCCCACTCAGGAAAGCCCCAAATCTTGCCAGATGTGGTAGCACACACAACCTAGCTACTTGGAAGGCTGAGGCAGGAGGAGCACAAGTTTGAGACCAGCTTTAGCAGCTGAGTGAGATCCTGTCTCAAAAAATAAAAAGAGCTGGGGATATGGCTCAGTGGTAGAGTACTTCTGGGTTCAGTCTCCAGTACCAAAAGAAAAAAGGAAGAAAGAAAGCCCCAAATCTCCTGGGTGATAGGAAGGCTCCAGACAGAGGATTGGACAGAGGCAGCCAGGGTGAGGGACAGAAGGGAGCCAGAGTCTCAAACTCAACAGTTAAGACCCTTAGGAACAGTAAGTCAGAAGCCACACAGAAGTGGGCACAGCCTTTTCAGCCAGTACAGCTCCCCGCATTAGAGGGTCGTAGAGCCCTCAGCAAGCAAGAGGCTCTGCCTCTCACCTTTCCATTCAGGATAAGTCCTGTTGCCACTTTCTTCAGAGTCAGAACTCAAGCCTTGACCCTGATTTCTGTCCTTCCCCATCACCTGCAACTCCCACTTGAGAACCCTGGAGCTTTATAACACTCAAGAGCTAGAAGGGCCTCAGAAAGTACCTCGGGAGGTGAGGAGACCATACCAAGGGCCAGCGAGCCTTAGTGACCAAGATCTCATAGGTATAGCCCCCAAAGTTCCTTGAGTGTGGGAAGTAAGCAGTTTATGATTCTGTCTCTGCAGGAGACGTCCAGATGAGTGACAAGATCACCATCTCAAAGAACTTTAAGGAGAATGTGATTCGCCCCATCCTGAAAGTAAGAGTGTTTCTTGGAGCTGGAGCCTGGGGCTGGGGGAGCAGGGCCTTAACCATAGCAAATAGACGGAAGCCACTATGTTTCCCAGTGGGGTCCAGAAATTTTCCTGTGCCTGCCTTCCCAGGCCACTGAGTTCATACTGCCCCTACCCTGGCCCTACAGGCTCACTTCCGGAGAGATGAGTTTCTTGGACGGATCAATGAGATCGTGTACTTCCTTCCCTTCTGCCACTCAGAGCTTATCCAGCTAGTCAACAAGGAACTGAACTTCTGGGCCAAGAGAGTAAGAGGGGACTGCCCATGGGTGGGGAAGGGACATCTGTCCACTGGAACTCTGGAGGAAACAATCCCTCCCCCTGAAGGTGGAACACTTGGTGTGGGGCCAGTAGCCCTGGGGCATACTGTCTTTCACAGTCCTGGGCCTCAGCCCAGTGTAGTGAGAGATGGAAAGCAAGGGCCACACGCAGACAGGCCTCTCTGATCCATTGCAGGCCAAACAAAGGCACAACATCACACTGCTGTGGGACCGTGAGGTGGCAGACGTGTTGGTTGATGGCTACAACGTGCACTATGGTGCCCGCTCCATCAAACATGAGGTGAGCACAGGAGCCTGAGAGAAGGGAGGCACCTCCACCTCTTTGTCCCCAGTACCCTCCAGACCCAATGCCTGGGCCCCCTGCTGCTGGAGTGGGCGATACCCAGAGCTGATGCCCCTTCAGAACCAAAAATACTGAAACTCCTATCTGGAGGATGGCCAAGCATGAACCCTGCCTGAAGCAGGGGACTGGGAGCCTCAGTAACTGACAGCAGTGTACCTTTAGCACAATCCTGTAGGGTAGATGTTGATACCCCACTTTGCAGATGAGAAAATTGAGGCTCAGAGAAGGTCTCTGACTTGCCCAAGCAAATGGTAGATACCGGCTGCAGGCCACAGACTGGGCACAGTCTGAGACAGTGACAACCACTTCACCTGCCACCACCTGCAGGTAGAGCGCCGTGTGGTGAACCAGCTGGCGGCAGCCTATGAGCAGGACCTGCTGCCCGGGGGCTGTACTCTGCGCATCACTGTGGAGGACTCAGACAAGCAGCTCCTCAAGAGTCCTGATCTGCCCTCACCCCAGACAGAGAAGCGTCCACCCAAGCTGCGACTGGAGATCATCGATAAGGACAGCAAGACCCACAAACTGGACATCCGGGCACCACTCCACCCTGAGAAGGTGTGCTATACAATCTAGCATCCACCTGTATGTGCCCTGAACATCCAATAAAGACCCCTTGCTGTGGCATGGCAACTGACCTAGCCTCCCCTCATGCCTCTCCCTCTCTCTGCCAAGCCTAAGGGCTGTTTACCTCCTTTACAGACCTGGAAGACCCATCCTTTGTCCCAGTCCTGAAGTAGGAATCCTGCCTACCTGCCCTCTGTGGGCCCAAAATCTGCTAAAATGTCTTGAGAAGATACCTCTCTAACCCCTTCAAGGCAAGATGCAAGGGAGGTCCCTCTTTGTCCTTCAGCATGATCCCCATTCCCTGTAGTCACTGGAACTGTATCAGTGTTCCCAAAAGCTCAGAAGTATGGCAGCAAAAAACAGATCTGGCTGGAAGAAGACAAGGACCAGAGCCACTTGATTCAGAGTTTTCTGATTTCCAACAGTTTCTGTCTTAGGGAGCCATTTTGCACTGTGGCCTGCCATCCTCTGCTGGTACTTGTGCAGCTCAATCCCCAGAATGTCTCCACTGGGAGTGAGAAAAAGTGCAGAGGCCCAGGCACAGATGGTTGCAATTTAGTCTATAGCTCCCTCTTTCCCATGCTTTGAAATTCTAAGGCAGAGACCCATAAAACTTACCCCTTTCTACTGCCATATCACACCCACCGTTCCTCCCTACCCCATGTCCTGGATCAAGCCACACTGCTTTTTTATCGTTGGGACTAGGCCAGTGGAAGGCACCACTAGGCGACCTGACTCGTTCATTATCCTGCTCTACTCTGGGACTGGACAGGAGTATCCGATGACCATGTAAGTTCCTAGAGCTCTCCTCCAGGAAACCAACAACCTAGACTTTGGGAAGCTGCAGGGGGAGAGAGTCATAAAACCATTCTTAATTACCAAAACCAGGAAATTAATCTTGCTACAGTACTTCTAATTGATCTACAGACATTTGAATTTTGCCAGTTTTCCATGCAGGTGCCCACAGATTCTGCATCACTTAGAGCTGTTGTCCCAGCTAAGTGAGCCTGGAATAAACCTGCAGTTAATTCAGTCTACTGATAGTCACTGAGCAGATAGACAGTCTGGACACCTTACCCCTCATGGAGGGCATTCTACAGATCTGCCATGTTTCAACCCAGTTTGGCAGAATGCAGCAAGGCCTGATGCATCCCTGGGCACCCCCTGCAGTAGCCACCACTGGTAACCATTCCGTTCACCCTCCCCTGCTGCCTGGGGGCTGTACTCTGCACATTACTGTGGAGGACTCAGACAAGCTGCTCCTCAAGAGCCCTGAACTGCCGGCTTGTAGTGTTAGCTAGTTTCTTTCAGGAAGCAAAAAATGGAGGCAAAAATCAAAGTGCCTTGGGTGATGGGAAAATGACATAGCATGGTCTGAAGCTGTCAGAAACGAGGGCCCAGGCCCCAGCACATGCTCTGGCAGTCACCAGCTAACCCCTTGGAGCCACATCTGCTGCTCCCTACCTCAGTGACTGCTATTCTTTTGTTGTTTTTTACTTTTTGTTTTGAAATAATTTTAAACTTAGAGAAAGCTGCAAAAATAGTAGAGTTCTCATGCCTTTTACCGTTTCTTCTAATATAAACATCTCATACTACAGTTATCAAAACCAGGAGATTAACATTGCTACAGTATTACTGATAGGCAGACATTTGAATTTTGAGAATTTTCTCTCAGTGTCCTTTTTCTGTTCCAGGATCCAATCCAGGACATCCCACATGGCATTTTATTGTCATGTTTCCTTCATTTTCACCAACTGTGACAGTTCCTCCATCCTCCTTAGTCTTTGACCTTGACAATTTTGAAGAGTCCTGGCCAGTTCTTTTGTAGAACGTCCCTTGATTTGGGTTTGCCTAATAATTTCACTTGATTTCATTAAGGATCTACATTTTTGGCAAGCTGCTCACAGAAACAAGGTTGTACCCACCTAGCAGCAGGTCATATTACCTTTAATTGTAAGGCTAAAGTGGTGTGTGAATTTGCAGGCTGGAGCTGTAGCTCAATGGTAGAGCTGCTTGCCCAGCATGCATAAGGGCTTGGGTTAAATTCCTAGCACCACAAAAAAAAAAAAAAAAAAAAAAAAATCATCATATATAATACACACATATGTGTAATTATAGAGAAAATTATAATTATATAGAAAATTATATACAAGGGGGATATGAATTTCCCCCTTTAAATTAATAAAAATCTTTTGTCTTATTTATCCTTGGAGTTTTGTCTACAGATTTTAACATCCTTCTCAATGGTTCTTGCTTATCACAAATATAAATGTTGTTTTTGCCTAATGATCAATTTTTCTTCATCATCTATATTTATTAATCAGTGTTCTTTTGTAAGGAAGAACCCAATAATTTATGTCAGTATGGGCTAGTAGACACTAGTTTTATTCTGTGGATTATAGTACTAAGAGAGCATATGTTGTTGGTCCAGTTGGCCATTTGGCCATTAAGAACTCCTTCAAGTTGTTTCAACATTGCTTCCACATTTTTTGAGCACTTCCTCTCTTTCTGGTACAAAATGTTCCAGGCTCACTCACATTTTCCCTTTCCCAGCCCTGACATTAACCACTTCTCCAAGAAGCTCCCAGTTTCCTTTATTCTTGAATAAACCAGATGGTTACTTGGTACTTAGATACCAAGTTCTGGCCGGGCACAGTGGTGCACGCCTATAATTCCAGCGCTCTGGAAACTGAGGCAGGAGGATCACGAGTTCAAAGCCAGCCTCAGCAATTTAGTGAAGCCCTAAGCAATTCAGCAAGACCCTGTCTCTAAACAAAATAATTTAAAAAGGGCTAGGGATATGGCTCAGTGGTTGAGCGCCCCTAGATTCAATTCCTGGTACCAAAAAAAAAAAAAAAAAAGAAATCAAGGTCTGGACACGGGGTATACACATTACTAGTTGAGTGTCATTGTGTCTATGCCCTCTCAGCAGACACAGCTCAGAAATCTATGTATGTTACCACATGCATACACACATACATCTGAATTTATTTTATCTGTACATCTGTATGTTATTAAAAACCATGAGTTCAAATTGATACCTTCAGTCCAATCCATACTGTAGATTTATGACTGCCATTCTTAAAACTTGCCTATTCTTTTTCCGCTTCTTCCTCTCCTGAGATGTGTCTTCTTTCTCTCTCTGTGTGTGTGATGGTGAGACTTCCTTTAGGGGCTCTGTCAGTGACCTTGTGCAACATTCCTATTAGATAATCAACTGTAACCAAGAACAGCAAACTTGTAATTCAGATTAGATTTAGATAAGTTTTATACCAGAAGAACCCTGAAAGTAGGTGAAGAACTTTTAATTCTCTTCTTCCAGAGAATTTTTGCCAGACCTCCAAGGTCATGTTCCACCCAGATCTTACACTCCATATTACCCTGGGCACTGCTCAGTTCACTTACACCACTTGTTCTGTGTCTTCATCACTAGAATGTGAGCTCCAAAAAGGACAAATAACTGAACTGTCCAGCTTACTAGCCACAGACTCTGGCACAGAGCTAGCACATGACAGAGGCTCCAAGAATATTATGGGTGGCCCTGCAGCAAGAGTAGATCTTCACTGTGTTCCCTAGGATGGAACAGTGTCATTTGTTTGCTCAGCCTCCCAGCAGCTCTGGAAGCCAAGGCAGGAAGATCACAAGTTCAAAGACAACCTCAGCAACTTATCAAGGTCCTAGCAACTTAGTAAGACCCTGTCTCAAAACAAAATATTAAAAGGGCTGGAGATGTAGCTCAGTAGTTAAGCACCCCTGGGTTGAATCCCTATCCCCCACCCCCCAAAAAATGTATAGATAAATGCATTGTTCAAAGAGAAAAACTCAAAAGCATGTAGTGATTACTTTAGAAATTTAAGGGAAAAAACATTAAATCTTTTTATTTGTAGATGGACACAATACCTTTATTTTATTTATTTTTATATTGTGCTGAGGATCAAACCCAGTGCCTCACATGTGCTAGGCAAGTGGTCTACCACTGAACCACAACACCAGCCCCAAAAACATTAAATCTTAAGAGAATAGACAACGAACCAATAAAAACTGAAGTAGAGCCAGACGCAGTGACACCTGCCTGTAATCCCAGCAGCTCAGGAGGCTGAGACAGGAGAATTGTGAGTTCAAAGTCAGCCTCAGCAACAGCAAGGCAGTGAGTTGCTAAATAGAGTCTCTAAATAAAACACAAAATAGAGCTGGGGATGTGGCTCAGTGGCCAAGTGCCCCTGAGTTCATCCCTGTTATAAAAAAAAAAAAAAAAATGAAGTAGGAAAAAAGAACAAGAAAAGGGATAAATTCACAATTATTTGAAGGCATTGATAAAACCTGAGCCTGCTAAAGAGGAAACAGCCAAAACTGAAAAGACAGGATCAAGAATGATAAATTAGACATAGCTGTATAGCAAGAGAAGAATTAAAAATTTTAAAAGAGCTTTATGGCAATAAATTTTGAAAACAGAGCAGATGGATAATATCCTAGCAAACACTGACCCAAGACATAGTTGGAAGAGACCAATTGATTAGCAAAGAAGTAATTGAGAAGGTGACTAAAATTTTATCCTTTGATTGGGTTCTAGACTGGGAATGTAGCTCAGTGATAAAGTGCTTGCCTAGCACATGCAAGGCCCTGGGTTTAATAACAGCATTGCCAAAAAAAAAAAGTGTTAATTAAAATTTTAAATTGAAATGCACATATAGGATAGTGCACAAATT
Organism: Marmota flaviventris; assembly: GCF_047511675.1. Taxonomy (NCBI): domain Eukaryota; kingdom Metazoa; phylum Chordata; class Mammalia; order Rodentia; family Sciuridae; genus Marmota; species Marmota flaviventris. The sequence continues at coordinate 60,879,437 of NC_092506.1, read as the reverse complement.
GTGAGAATACAGGTTAATGAGCTTTTGCATAGTGAGTGGGGCTATAATCATCACTCTACCCCAAATACAGATAAATTCTAACTTTTAACTCTATATAACTGCTTTAGACCATGGGAAAAGTTGGAAAAATACTCAACAGTTGATTCTTTAAATCCATACAATTGCAAATTTTATAAAATACCAAAAGAGGCCTAATTTCACCTGTGGCTATAGAACGCAAAAATTCCAAATCAAGTTAAATGTACACTGTGATCGCATAAAGATTATTTCAGCAATAGAAGGCTCAGTGTCAGGAAATTTACTAATATAAATAATAAGTACATCAAGAACAAATATTTAAATGTCTATAATAAATTAATCTTAGTGTATTATTTTGGTAATTATGCTGTGACTACTGAAGTGTTCCTTATTTTTAGAAAATATATTTAGAAGTTAAAGGTAATTTGCAAATATTTCAGGAAACTAAATTTTATATACACATACACATATACGCATATATATGTATACACACACAGAATGATAAAGTAAAAGTAAACATTGGGAATTCTGAAGGAAGAGTATATAGAAATTTGTTTTTGCAGCTTTTCTATAAGTCAGATTATTTCAAAGTTTTTTAAAAGAAAGAAGATATACCAGTGTGTGCTAAAAAAAGCATTTGAGGGCTGGGGATGTGGCTCAAGCGGTAGCGCGCTCGCCTGGCATGCGTGCAGCCCGTGTTCGATCCTCAGCACCACATACAAACAAAGATGCTGTGTCCACCGATAACTAAAAAATAAATATTAAAATTCTCTGTCTCTCTGTCTCTCTCTTTAAAAAATAAAAATAAATTAAAAAAGCATTTGATAAGACTTTGCAGCATTAAATATGATTTGATAAAATTAAAGCACCCATTTAAAATTACTTTAATATGATAGATCATCAGAAGCCAATAACAGACATTTTAAATTGTAAATACATAAGCTATTTCTTAAGTCTGAAATAAGACAGAATTCAACCTGGCTTTGAAGATTCAAGTGCAAACAGGGAAAAATAATAATATGAATAATGGAAAATAAATTATCTTGTGTTACAGATATATGATGGTATATTTAGAAAATTCAAAAGGCAATAATAAAAATCTGTTAGCATTAATAAGGACACTTGGTAAGTGGCTGAATGAAAGATAAATGTACAAAAATCAGTTGCTTTTCTCTGTTCTACCAGTAATCTAATGAAAGACAATAACAAAAGAAAAACATTACATGCACAGTTGCAAAAAACAGGCATATATATTTGCTCATATATTCATAAACTACCTCAGGAAGGGAGGGGAATTGGGTGATTGAGAGAGAGCAATGGAAGGGGAAACTTTATTATTTTTTAAAGTTTTGAACTATGTTAGTGTGCTACCTATTCAAAATTCAAAATACTTATAATAAATTTAACGAGAAGAAAAGCATATTGAAAGACATAAAACAATTTATGACAAATGTAAAAACATAACAGATTTTTGAAAAGGATTCTTAAAGTATTACTAAAATGTCAATTCTTTTTTTTAATGTTCTTTTTTAAATGATATATTTATTTATTTATTTTGCATAAAATGTCAATTCTTAATATATAATTTACCACAAGCCTAATTAGACTCAACATTTTTAACTGAATAAAGTTAAAGTCATTACACAACTGTGTCCTCAGGTGGTGCCACATGAACCTACTGTTGTCTGGGTATGGGCTCTCAGAAGATGCACATTAGTACTCCTGTCACAATCCCCATCTTGATAGTGTGCAAACTATGGAATCAGCAGATTTAGAAACCATCAGTACACATCCTAAAATACCGTTATGTCAGAAAGGAAAGAAAAGAGGTACTGTGACTCCATGGTCGAGGCTGTACGTGGAAGTGGAGGAGAGGAGAAAGTGGTGGGGAATGAAGCTGCAGAGGCAAGTTTCCCAATTTAAAAGTGCCTTGAATGTCATGCTGAGGGAATGAAATGACCAGATTTTTGTTTTCAGAGGCCCCGATTGCACTGTGAGAACGTTGGGATGACTGACACCTAGCCAGTACACAACAAGTGGAGTACTTCCAAGCAAATTTCCTTCCCACAAAAAGTTTTAACATAATTATATTTGAAACTAAGAGTGGGAAATGCCTAGGTACCAGGAATGAATGGGAACCTAAAATTCAGAGGGTGAGTGAAGGAGAGGTCAAGAAGTTCAGAGACTTGGGACAGAAAGGCCTCATGGCTATGTGTTAGGGCTTCCAAAAAAAAAAAAAAAAAAAAAAAAATCACCTTGTGAAATGAAGACTAGGAGAACACTGCTCATTGACCTGGGAAATACAATGAAGTCCGCCATCACTAAGAGATAGAAGCAGAAAGAATCAGCTAAGAAGAAACTCCTACTGTCACTCTTTGTAACAGTATGGTCCAAATTCACAGTATACAGATGTTGCTGGTGTCAAACTGAAAAACTAACAAAGGAGATCCTGGAGCAATGAAACCTATAGGATCTCAAAGAAGAAAACACAAAACACAAAACCAAAATGATTCCCATAATCCAGTTTTCACCAAGAAACCAGTGGGAGAAACAAGCCCTAGTTAAAGTGAGTTTACAGGGAAAACTTACCCCCCAAAAGGGAAAAAAAACTACTATGAAGGAAAGTCAGCAGATAACAAATGGGAGCTTGGGTGTTCCAAGGATTATAGGTGATGTAAGAATAAAATAAGTATATTTTTAAAGGTTCAAAAAAAGATTAGAAATCAAAAGGCAAGAAAGGGCATTATGAATAAAAGAATCGGTGGATTTGAAGAAGAGCCTTTTTCCTGGGTGGTTTACTCAGATTCATTTCCATTTTTTTTATATTTTGACTTTTTTTTCTAGTGTTATAGTCCTAAATGATTTAAATATTAGATAGCAGAATTGCCAAGGACTTTAAAGATTTGGGTTACCCATTTGTCAACCCTAATAAACTGAGGTGCTGACAAGGGGAATATAGAATTGGTAGCAGAGGAAGAAGTCATCATGAGCATGGTCAAGTGCAGAAGTAAATGTAGCTACAACTACAATCCTGGAACCATTTGCCCACCATCTTCTTACAAGTTGTTCACCATGCCTCACAGATCTATTATGGTAATCCCAAGGGGTCAGAAACTCAGTGGTCACCCCCACCCCCACCACCTCACGTCCTGCTCCCAATCCCAATCATTCACCCCCTTCTCCAGAACTTCCTTTCTATACTCTGTAAATTCTTCTACATAAGTGCCTTACCTTCTGTTGGAATATTGGCTTAGCTTCTTCACTCTGTCCCCTAGACACTGTTTTTTCTATCTGTCCCCTAACATGAGCCCCCCACTGCTTTTCATCCTCCTAATAGAAAGAAGCCCCACATATCATTTTCTCAACCCAGCATATGTCATCATTTTTAGTGGCTTCTACTTCCCATAAATCATCTATCCACACCCTACTCTCCACACATTTAGTGATCTTTTTCTACATCTGCCTACCTCCATCACTGACATCATGGTCACATCCTAACTTTATTGCCAATAATTTTCACTTCCTCCAAAGCCCCTATCCCTCTCTGCCCAGTACCTTCCATTTTCCAGTTCACATGTTCTAGGACAGCCTGCATGTAATTCTTTGACCCTGTTGGTACTTCTGATCTATTAATTCCCCCATTTCTCTTTGCCCATCTGCTCCATCTTTCTTTACTTCAAAGTCCACTTCAGTTTCATGATCTATAATTGCAAATATTCTCAGAATCTGGGCTACTGACATCGATATAAATGTACAGATGGTGTGCACCTGTAGCCCCAGCTCCTTGGGAGGCTGTTGGGAGGCTGATAGGAGGATCACGGGAACCCAAGAGGTCAAAGTCAGACTGGAAGACCTTAAAAGTTCCACCAGAAAACTTCTAGAACTAGTAAATGAATTCAGCAAAGTAGTAGGATATAAAATCAACACTCATAAATCAAAGGCATTTCTGTATATCAGTGACAAATCCTCAAAAAGGGAAATGAGGAAAACTACCCCATTCTCAATAGCCTCAAATAAAATAAAATACTTGGGAATCAACTAAAGAGGTGAAAGATCTATATAATGAAAATTGCAGAATCCTAAAGAAAGAAAGAACTCAGAAGATGGAAAGATCTACTTTGCTCTTGGATAGGCAGAATTAATATCAAAATGACAATACTTCCAAAAGTACTGTACAGATTTAATGCAATTCTGATCAAAATTCCAATGACATTCCTCATAGAAATAAAAAAAGCAGTCATGAAATTCATCTGGAAAAATAAGAGACCCAGAATAGCTAAAGCAATCCTTAGCAGGAAGAGTGAAGCAGGTGGCATCACTATACCAGACCTTAAACTATACTACACAGCAATAGTAACAAAAACAGCATGGTATTGGCACCAAAACAGACTGGTAGACCAATGATACAGAATAGAGGACACAGAGACTAACCCACAAAACTACAATTATCATATTTTAGACAAAGATGCTAAGAAATGCATTGGAGAAATGATAGTCTCTTCAACAAATGGTGCTGGGAAAACAGGAAATCCATATGCAACAAAATTAAATTAAACCCCTATCTTTCACCATTCACAAAACTCAACTCAAAATGAATCAAGGACTTAGGAATACAACCAGAGACCCTGCGTCTAATAGAAGAAAAAGTAGGCCCTAATCTCTATCATGTGGGATTAGGCTCTAACTTCCTTAATAAGACTCCTGTGGCACAAGAATTAAAATCAAGAATCAATAAATGGGATGTATTCAAACTAAAAGTTTCTTCTCAGCAAAAGAAACAATCTGTGAGGTGAATAGACAGCCTACATCTTGGGAGCAAATCTTTACCCCTCACATGTCAGATAGAGCACTAATCACTAGGGTATATAAAGAACTCAAAAAGCTAAACACCAAAAAAACAAATAATCCAATAAATAAATGGGCCAAGGACCTGAAGAGACACTTCTCAGATGATGATATACAATCAATCAACAAACACATGAAAAAATATTTATCATCACTAGCAATTAGAGAAATGCAAATCAAAACCACTCTAAGATTTCATTTCACTCCAGTCAGAACGGCAGGTATTATGAAGACAAACAATAATAAGTGTTGGCAAGGATGTGGGGAAAAAGGTACACGCATACATTTCTGGTGGGACTGCAAATTGGTGCAGCCAATGTGGAAAGCAGTATGGATTTTCCTTGGAAAATTGGGAATGGAACCACCATTTGACCCAGCTATCCCTCTCCTCGGACTATACCCAAAGGATTTAAAAACAGCATACTACAGGGACACAGCCACATCAATGTTTATAGCAGCACAATTCACAATAGCTAAATTGTGGAACCAACCTAGATGCTCTTCAGTAGATGAATGGATTAAAAAAAATGCAACATATATACACAGTGGAATATTACTCAACAATAAAAGAGAATAAAATCATGGCATTTGCAGGTAAATTGATGGAGTTGGAGAGTATCATGCTAAGTGAAGTTAGCCAATCCCAAAAGACCAAATGCCGAATGTTTTCTCTGATATAAGGAGGCTGATTCATAGTGGGGTAGGGAGCGGGAGCATTGGAGGAATAGACAAACTCTACATAGGGCAGAGGAGTGGGAAGGGAAGGGAGGGGCCATAGGGTAATTAATGATGGTTGAATGTGATGATCATTACTATCCAAAGTACATGTATGAAGACACAAATTGGTGTGAATATGCTATGTATACAACCAGAGATATGAAAAATTGTGCTCTATATATGTAGTAAGAATTGTGATGCATTCCACTGTTATATATAAATTTTTTAAAAAAGAAGAAAAAAGAAAGAAAAATAATCAGACTGGGCAACATAGCAAGACCCTGTCTCAAAAAAAAAAACACAAAGAAATCTTCCCAAAGCTAAACTTTTTTTTTTTTTTTTTTTTTTTTTTTAGTAATGCTGAGAGTTTTTTTTTTTTTAGTAGTGCAGGCTAGGCAAGCACTCTAACCACTAAGACATATCCTCAGCCCCCAGACCTACACTTTATAGAGAAAAACATCACACTACATAGTACCACCTATCCTGTGCACCAAACAACTTACTCTCACAAAGGTAGACATAATGAAGTCCCCTCAGTTGCTGTAAGTTGTTCCATACTTAAGATCTGTTTGTGATGAACATTCCTCCTCTGGTTCTATCATAGCCCCCATTTAGATATCATTTAAGTTGTATGCAAAATTTAAAAGTTAGCTGCCAGGTACAGTGGCACACACCTGTAATCCCAGCGGCTCGGGAGGCTGAGACAGGAGGATAGCAAGTTCAAAGCCAGCCCCAGCAACAGTGAGGTGCTAAGCAACTCAGTGAGACCCTGTCTCTAAATAAAATACAAAATAGGGCTGGGGATGTGGCTCAGTGGTCGAGTACCCCTGAGTTCAATTCCTGGTACCCCTCCCCCCCAAGAAAATTTAACACAACCTACATGAAATAAAGAGAAAAGGAAAAATGGGGATTAAGCACAGTATATATGTTCCCCATCTTAAACATCACACACACACACACACACACACACACACACAGAGTAAAGAAAAAAAAATGAGGTGAATACCCATAGGATTCTGGGAAGACAGCAGATAGGAAGCACCAGGAATTTCTCCCCACCTAGGCAACAATTAACGATGGCAAAATCTGTTTGATGTAACTATTTTGGAACTCTGGAGTCTAATGAAAGCTTTCAACTTCCAAGGGAAATCTTGGATGGTAAATTGAATGGTGAAAAGGCTTGGATGCTATACACGCCCCACTCCTCAGCCCCATGACAGGCATCTGTGCACATATTCCTGAAGCAGCAGAATGCAGCTTTCTGGAGCCAGAGTAGCAAAATGACGCTTTCCTTCAAATATCTGTGCTCTGATTGCTACTTCTGATCACAGAGGTGGAAACAAAAAGAGGTCATGGAGGCTGGGTTTGTGGCTCAGTGGTAGAGCACTATCATGTGTGAAGCACTGGACTCGATTCTCAGCACCACATACAAACAAATAAATAAAGGTCCATCAATAGTTACTAAAAATATTTAAAAAAAAAAGAGGCCATGATTACACCTCTCTCTGTTGTTACAAGCACTGTCCCCTCTGGCTAAAGTTACTTCTAGGGGATTTGAAAGACCAGTATTTTTACCCCCACCCTTTCATTTTTCTTTTTTTCCCCCTGTTGGGAACCAGACACTCAAGACTAGGGTATCCATGGGGCTGGGGATGTAGCTCAAGCGGTAGCGCGCTCGCCTGGAATGCGTGAGACCCGGGTTCGATCCTCAGCACCACATACAAACAACGATGTTGTATCCGCCAAAAACTAAAAAATAAAAATATAAAAAAGAAAAAGAAAAAAAAAATTAAAAAAAAAAAAGACTAGGGTATCCAAAACCAATTGAATATACAGTTGTCCCTCTGTATCCATGAGATATTGGTTACAGAACCCCCACTCCACAGATATCAAAATCTATGGATGCTCAAGTTGCTTATATTAAATGGAATAATATTTGTGTATAACCTATGTACATTCTCCCATATACTTTGTCATGTATAGATTATTTATTATGCCTAATACAATGTAATACCAATATAAACAGTTGTCATACTATATTGTTTAGAGAATAAGGACAAGAAAAAAGTTTGTACATGTTTAATACAGATGTGTGTGTGTTTATTTATTTTTAGTTGCAGATGGACATGATACCTTTATTTTATTTATTTATATTTATGTGGTGCTGAGGATCAAACCCAGTGCCTTGCATGTGTTAGGCAAGGGCTCTACCACTGAACTACAACCCCAGCCCCAAGTATGTGTGTTTTTATTTATTTATATCCACAATTGATTGAGTCCACAGATGTAGTAGATGTGGGGGGCATAAATTAAAAAGTGACTAAGCATGCCCAGGAAAAAGAGCAGGCTCAAAAAGACCTGGAAAACCTTAAGTTTACATCTCAAACTGACCCTGGGCACAGAAGTAGCCTACAGCAGTCAAAATAACAAACAAAATGGAAAACTCTGTTGAAGAAAGAGAATCTGATTTCCACAGCATTATTCAATTCAAATGTAAAGTTTTCAATTAAAAAAAAAAAAAGTCAGCTAAGGTTGTGGCTCAGTGGTAGAGTGCACGCCTAGCACATGCAGGGCCGTGGGTTCAATCCTCAGCACCACATAAAAATAATAAATAAATAAAGTAAAGATACTGTGTTCAACTACAACTAAAAACTAAATATAAATAAAAACTGTCCCTGAAAAAATCTGATGATAGATCTACTAGACAAATTCTTTAAAACAACTGTTTTAAAGATATTTAAAAAGCCAAAGTAAGACAGAAAGTAAAGAAAATGATGTGTGAACAAAATGTAAATATCAATAAGGAGTAGGAAACCTAAAAGAAAATCAAGAGACATCTGGTACTGAAAATACAACTTAATGAAAAACTCACTGGAGAGACTGAGGTGAACAGGGCCCAAGGGACCTATGAGACAACATCAAGCAGAGAAAAGAAAGAAGCAGAAGGAATACTTTAAGTAATAATAACTGAAATAATAGCTGAAAGCATCTCAAATTTGATGAAAGACATGAATATAAATATCCAAAAAGCTCAATGAACTTCAAGGAAGATAAACTCAAAAATGCCCTTACCAAGACAGGTTATAATCAAATTTTTAAAAGACAAAGAAAATCTTGAAGGCAGCATGAGAAAAGCAACTCATCACATACAGGGGATCTTCAGCAAGACTGCCAGATTTTTCATCAGAAACTTTGGAACCTAGAAGGCAGTTGGCTGATGTACTCAAAGTGCAAAGAGAAAAAAACTTGTCAATCAAAAATCCAATATGCAGAAAAACTTTCCTTCAAAGTTGAGGAAGTAATTAAGAAATCCCCATATACACACACAAAATCTTGGGGAGTTCATCACCATTACACCTGCACTGCAAGAAATGCTCAAAGAAATCCCACAGGGTGAGTTGAACAGACACTAGACAGTAACTTGAAGCCATATGAAGAAATAAATCTAAATAAAGGTAAATAATGAGCAATTGTAAAAGCTAGCATTATTGTAACAATGATTTGTAACTGTACTTTTTTGTGTTTTATACATGATTTAAGAAATGCATTTTGGGGGGCTAGGATGTGGCTCAAGCGGTAGCACGCTTGCTTGGCATGCGTGCGGCCCGGGTTCGATCCTCAGCACCACATACAAAGATGTTGTGTCCGCCGATAACTAAAAAATAAATATTAAAATTCTCTCTCTCTCTCTCTCTCTCTCTCTCTCTCTCTCTCTCTCTCTCTCCCCCTCTCACTCTCTCTTTAAAAAAAAAAAGAAATGCATTTTTTAAAAGAATATTAATTTAATGGGTAATTCCATATTATTTTCTATATTATTTAAGAAACTTTGCATTTCAAGGAAATATTAGCTTGTTTGGGGGTACACATGTATAAAAATGTGATTTTATTATATCAACAATCCAAAGGGGTAAGAATATAAGAACAGGTTATTAAAGTAGCAGAATTTTTAATTTTTTTTTTTTGTACTAGGGATTGAACGCAGGGGTGCTTAATCACTGGGGCACATCTCCAGCCCTGTTTTGTATTTTATTTAGAGACAGGGTCTCACTGAGTTGCTTAGCTTCTTATTGTTGCTGAAGCTGGCTTTGAACTCATGATCCTTCTGCCTTAGCCTCCTGAGCTAGGATTACAGGCACACACCACCAGGTCCAGCTTAAAGTAGCAGAATTTTTGTGTACTATAAAGCTAAGCTGATATAACTTCAGCTAACTGGAGTGTTACTGAGAGGGTTAAGGTGTTATAACTTTAGGATGTTAAATGTAATGTCCATGATAACCATAAATAAAATAGCTATAAGATATATACAAAAAGTAAATAAGTCATTAAATGCTTCACTATGAAAAAAAATAAACTAAACACAAAAGACAGTAGTATATAGTAAAAAGTAGTAAAATGACAGATGTAAGCCCCTTCTTATCAGTAACTACTTTAAATGTAAATGGATTAAATTCTCCATTCAAAAGACAAAGTTTGGCAGAATGTATTAAAAAACATGATCCATTTGTTGATTGGGTAAGGAGAGTAACTAAGAACAGAGTAGGGACGAAGAGCATGAGAAGAAGATTAACATTAAACAGGGATGAGAGGTGAGAGGGAAAGGGAGAGAGAAGGGAAATTGCATGGAAATGGAAGGAGACCCTCAGGGTTATACAAAATTACATACAAGAGGAAGTGAGGGGAAAGGGAAAAATAATACAAGGGGGAGAAATGAATGACAGTAGAGGGGGTAGAGAGAGAAGAGGGGAGGGGAGGGGAGGGGAGGGGGGATAGTAGAGGATAGGAAAGGCAGCAGAATACAACAGACACTAGTATGGCAATATGTAAATCAATGGATGTGTAACTGATGTGATTCTGCAATCTGTATACGGGGTAAAAATGGGAGTTCATAACCCACTTGAATCAAAGTGTGAAATATGATATATCAAGAACTATGTAATGTTTTGAACAACCAACAATAAAAATTAAAAAAAAAAAAACATGATCCAGGGCTGGGATTGTGGCTCAAGAGGTAGCGCGCTCGCCTGGCATGCATGCGGCCAGGGTTCGATCCTCAGCACCACATACAAACAAAGATGCTGTGTCCGCCAAAAACTAAAAAATAAATAAATAAATATTTAAAAAATTCTCTCTCTCTCTCTCTTAAAAAACAAACAAACAAACAAAAAAAAACATGATCCAACTACATGGTATCTACTACAGACTCCTTTTAGATCCAAAGATACAAATACATTAAAAATTAAAGGATAGAAAAAAAGATATTCAATGCAAACTGAAAGAGAACAGGGATGACTACACTAAGATTGGATAATATACAGTTCATATAAAAAAGTCATAAGAAGGACATTATATGTTAATATAAAGTTCAATACAGCAAGAAGATGTAGCAATCACTAACATTTATGCATCTAATGACATATGATCAAAATATATGGAACAAAAGAACTGAAGGGAGAAGTAGAGAAATGCTATGAAATACATTTGGAGACTTTAATACCCTACTCCAAATGATGGATAAAATAGCCAATTAGAAAATAATGAAATAGAGGTGTCAAACAACACAGTAAACCAATTAGATCTAACACAGGTACAGAACAGTCCACTCAACAACAGCATACACAAGGGACATTTATTTCTAGTATAGAATATGTTAGCCTGCAAATTCAGTCTTAATAGATTTTAAAAGACAGATATCATACAAAATAACTTCTCTAACCCCACAACAAGGTGACATTAGAAATAAATAACAGAAGTAAATCTGGAAATTCATTAAAGTATGGAAATTAAACAACACACACTTAAACAACCACTGGATCAGAGAAGAAATCACAAGATAAATTAGAAAATACAGATGAATAAAATGAAAATGCAACATGCCAAAACTTCTTAGATGCAGTGAAAGCTTTGCTAAGAAGGAGATTTATAGCTGTAAGTGCTTACATTAAAAAACAAGAAAGATCTCAATATCAACAACTCTAACTTGCAATTGAAGGAAATAGAAAAAGAAAACTAAACCCAAAGCTAACAGGAGAAATGAAATAATAAAGATTAGAACAGAAATAAGTGATCTGAAATAGAAAAATAAAACAAAAATTAATGAAACAAAAAATCAGATCTTTGAAAAGGTCAACAAAATTGGTAAACCTTTAGCTAAAGGACTAACAAATAAAAAGACTCGAATTACTAAAATTAGAAAAGAAATGAAAGTAGAGAAATTGCTACTAATTCTATGGCAGGGAAGGATTATAAAAGGGCACTATGAACAACTGTATGCCAACAAATGGGATAACCTGAATGAAATGAATCAATTTCTAGAAATATAAAGTCTAGCAAGATTAAATCACAAAAATAGAATATATGAATAGACTTATAATTAGTGGATTAGTCAGCTTTGCATTACTATCACAAAATACCATGGGCAATTAATTTGTAAAGATAAAAGGTTTATTTAGCTTACAGTTTTGGAGGTTCAAAGGCATGGCACCTGCACCAACAGTTCTGGTGAGGGCAGCAGATGGTGGCACATCATGGCAGGAGCTCATGGTGGAGGGAGTACTCACATCTCAAACTAAGAAGCAAAGAGAAAAAGAGAGATCAAGATTCTACAATCCCCTTTGAGTGAATACCCATAATTACCTAAAGAAATCCCACTAGGCCCAACTCCTTAAAAGTCCATAGCACCTCCCAATACCACCACTCTGGAGACCAAGACTTTAACATGTAGACCTTTGGACTTCCCATATTTGAATCATAGTAACTGGTGAGGAAATTGAATCAGAATTTAAAAAAATCTGAAAATGCCCTCATTCAATGTCTCCACTAATTAATTCTACCAAGCATTTGAAGAAGAATTAACACCAATACTTCTCAAATTCTCCCACCCCAATTGAAAAGGAGGGAACACTCCTAACTCATTCTAAGTGACCAGCATTACCTTGATACCACAGTCAGGACAAAAACACTACAGGAAAACCACTAATCAATATTCCTTATGAGCCAGGTGTGGTGGCACACACCTGTAATCCCAACAGCTTGGGAGGCTGAGGCAAGAGGATTGTGAATTCAAAGCCAGCCTCTGCAACGCAGTGAGGCCCTAAGCAACTTAGTGAGATTCTGTCTCTAAATAAAATATAAAAAAGGGCTGGGGATGTAGCCCAGTGGTTAAGTGTCCCTGGGTTCAATCTCTGGTACAAAAAAAAAAAATTATGTGTATATACACACACACACTTATGAATATTAATGCAAAATAACTCAAAATACTAGCAAACCAAGTGTAGCAGCATATTCAAAGGATTATACATTGTGACCAAGTGGGATTTATTCCTGGAAACAAGGATAATTCAACATATGAAAATGTATCAATGAAGTATACCACATTAACAAAATGAAGATGGAAAAACCACACATGATCACTTCAGTTGACACACAAAAAAGACAAGATTCAATGTCTTTTTATGATTTTAAAAATCAATGAACTAGAAATAGGAAGAAGTCCACATAATAAAAACCTAGAGTAAACATCATACCCAGTGATATGATGAGACTCAAAGACTGCAAGATTTTTCCTCTAAGATCAGGAACAACGTAAGGATACCTGATTTCACCACTTCTATTTAATTCTAACCAAAACAATTAGGTAAGAAATAGAAATTAAATTCATCTGAAGTGTAAATAAAGAAATAAAATTATGTTTGTAGATGATATGTTTATATTTAGAAAATCCTAAAGACTACACACACCAAAAAAACCTGTTAGAACTAATAAATTCAACAAAGTAGCACACTAAAAAGTTGAATTTCAAAATACTAACAATGAAAAATCTGAAAATAAAGTTATAAAAACATTTACACAATTATATTTGCACAGTGTACGAATCTACAAAACATTATTGAAAATTAAAGGTGTAAATGCAAAACACATCCCATGTACATGGATTGGAAGACAATATTGGAGAAATTTTAATACTACCCCAAGCAATCTACAGATTCACTGTTATCTCTTTCAAAATCCCAATGATGGTTTGTTGGTTTTTTATTCAGAAATTTTTTTTAAATCCTAAATTTCATATGGAACTTCAAGAGACTTTGAATAACAAAAACAACCCTAAAAAAAAAAAAAGAATAAGATTAAACCACTTACACTTTCTGATTTCAAAACTAACTACAAGCTGTAATAATCAGAGAGGTACTAGCATAAAGATGGCTGTATAGACTAATGGAATAGAATGACGAGTACAGAAATAAGCCTCTGCATATGTGGTAAAATAATTATTGACAGAAGTGTCAGGATAAATCAACTGGAAAACAACAAGTCTTTCTGCAATGTCTGGATAGATATCTGCATAGGAAAAAATGAAGTTGGACCCTTACCTAACACTGCATACAAAAATTAACTTAAAATGAGTCAAAGACCTAAATGTAAAACTGCAAAGTATAAAATTCTAGAACATAGGATAAAGCTTCATAAGAATGGATTTGGCAGTGGATATTACACCAAAGACACAGGCAACAAAAGAAGAGACAAATTGAACTTAAACAACATTTTTAAAATTTGCACAATAAAAGACACTATTAACATAGTAAAAAAAAAAACACACAGAATGGGAGACAATATCTGCAAATCATATATATGATAAGGGATTAGTATCCAGTGTATACAGAGAACTCCTAAAACTCAGCAACAAAAACAAACTACGTGATATAAAAATGAACAACAAACATGAATAGGCATTTTTCCAAAGATATACAAATAGCAATGATCACATAAAAACATGCTCAAGATTCTTTGAATCTGTTTCTAGGCTTCTAGTCCTAGATCAGGAGCCCCAGGTTACTATCTACCCAGGAGCGGAAAAAACAAGGGAGAACACTAAGCACCTGAAAGCCAGGAAGTGGAACCATTTGACATTCAGGGATGTGGCCATTGATTTCTCTGAAGAGGAACAGAAATGCCTGGACCCTGCTCAACAGACTTTATATGCAGATGTGATGTTAGAGATCTATAGAAAACTGGTCTTTCTTGGTATGTCTTCTCATCAAAACCTAGAATTTTCAGGAGAGCAGGAAATACAATATTTTTTGCAAAATTTAATAAAAAAAGAAGGTATGGAAACTAAGATAATGAATATTTAGTTTTAAACAAGAAATGGAAAATTGGGAGAGAGGGGAGTTCAGAATGTTAGTCTTAATGAACAAAATAAGTACATGACAATTATTTATAATGAAAATTACACTGTCCTCAAATTATGTTATTACATAACATCTCAGAAGGCTGACTACTCAACTTATGCCAGTCACTTTTTGTTCCGTTAAATCTTTTAATTACATTATTGTAATTGGACATATTTCTCTCGTTTTACATATTTGTGTAAAACCAGTTACAATACACAAGACTTTCAAATGCAACAACACGTATCAAAGTACATATAAGTGCAATGTTTATAGGCCATTATGATGCTGTATCTTAAAAATACCTTCAGGAAAATAAAGATTTAACCAGTTTTCTCAGCTTTAAAAATATGATTAGAATAGAAATATACATTTTAATAAAAGAAATGAAAACAGTGGTAAAAAAAAAAAAAAACATGCTCAATATCAGTAGTCATTAGGGAAATACAAATCAAAACTCCTTAGGATGGCTACTATTTTTTTTAAGGGAAATAAAATAACAAGAGTTGACAAGAGTGTGGAGAAATTGGAACTCTTGGGTATTGTTGATAGGAATATAAAATGGTAAAGCCACTATGGAAAATAGTATGATGGTGCCTCAAAAAATTCAAAATACAATTACCATATAATCCAGCAATTCCATTTCTGGATATATGCACAAAATAATTAATAGTAGCCCTATTAACAATGCCTAAAATGTGGAAGCATGTTTTATACCACATTTAGACAAAATGTGGTATATAAGTGTGTGTGTGTGTGTGTGTGTGTGTGTGTGTGTGTCTATATATATATATCTCCAACCTTTTAAGGAAGGAAATTCTGACATATGCTACAATATGAATGAATTTGAGGGCATTGTGCTAGGTGAACTAAACCAGTTGGAAAAAGACAAACATTCTATGCGTCCACTTATATCAGGTGCTTTAAATAGTTAAAATCATAGAGACAGAAAGTAGAATGGTGGTTTCTAGGGGCTGGGGATAGTGAAGAATAGGGAGCTATTGTTTAATAGATAGAGTTTCATAAAATGGAAAGAGTTATAGAACTGGATGATGCAAACCTTCCTTGCATGGGGCTAAGTAAAGGAAAAATGGGAGGTAGCCAACCACTTAATGAGACTCAGTTTTTCTTTGGGGTGATGACAATTTTCTGGGGATGGTTGTAGAACATTAATATAATTGTGTTTAATATCATTGAACTGTACATATAAAATTATTAAGATGATACAATTTATATGTATTTTACTATCAATTTTTAAAATAGGGGAAAAAAGTAAATACCCATGAGGACAAAAAGAACAGAAAAAAAGAAGCTGGGTATTGTGGCACATGCCTGTAATCCCAGTGACTTGAGAGGCTGAGTCAGGAGGATTGCAGTTTGAGGCCAATCTCAGAAACTTAGCAAGGCCCTTAGAAATTTAGTGAGATGCCATCTCAAAATAAAAAATAAGACAAAAAGGACTGGGGATGTGACTCAGTTATAAAGTGTCTCTGGGTTCAATACTCAGACCAAAAAAAGAAGGAAAAAAAACAGAAAGAATAAATAACAGATAAAGAAAGTCAATAAATTTTGAAAGATAAGGGCTGGAGTTGTGGCTCAGCAGTGGAGCACTTGCCTAGCATGAGTGAGGCCCTGGGTTTGATCCTCAGCACCACATATAAATGAATGAAATAAAGGTATTGTATCCACCTACAACTAAATAAATATATATATAATCAACCCCATAAATCAAAGGCATTTCCGTATATAAGTGACAAATCCTCAAAAAGGGAAACGAGGAAAACTACCCCATTTACAATAGCCTCAAAAAATAAAATAAAATACTTGAGAATCAACTTAACAAAAGAGGTGAAAGATCTATACAACGAAAATTACAGAACCCTAAAGAAAGAAATCAAAGAAGACCTTTGAAGATCTACCTTGCTCTTGGATAGGTAGAATTAATATGATCAAAATGACCATACTTCCAAAAGCACTGTTCAGATTTAATGCAGTTCCGATCAAAATCCCAATGGCATTGCTCATAGAAATAGAAAAAGCAAGGATCAAGGACCAAGGAATTAAACCAGAGACTATGCTTCTAATATAAGAAAAAGTAGGCCCTAATCTTCATCATGTGGGATTAGGCCCCAGCTTCCTTAATAAGACTCCTATAGTGAAAGAATTAAAACCAAGAATCAATAAATGGGATGGAATAAAACTAAAAAGTTTTTTCTCAGCAAAAGAAACAATCTATGAGGTGAACAGAGAGCTTACATTCTGGGAGCAAATCTTTACACATCAGATAGAGCTCTAATCTCTAGGATATATAAAGAACTCAAAAAGCTAAGCACTGAAAAAAAATAACCCAATCAACCAATGGGCCAAGGACCTGAACAAACACTTCTCAGAGATGATATACGATCAATCAACAAATATACGAAAAAAAAATGCATCTCTAGCAATCAGAGAAATACGAGTCAAAACTACTCTAAGATATCATCTCACTCCAGTCAGATTGGCAGCTATTATAAAGACAAACAATAATAAGTGTTGGCAGGGATGTGGGGAAAAAGGTACACTCATACATTGCTGATGGGACTGCAAATTGGTGCAGCCAATATGGAAAGCAGTATGGAGATTCCTTGGAAATCTGGGAATAGAACCACCATTTGACCCAGCTATCCCTCTCTGCAGTCTATACCCAAAGGACTTAAAAACAGCATACTACAGGGACACAGTCACATCAATGTTTATAGCAGCACAATTCACAATAGCTAAACTGTGGAACCAACCTAGATGCCCTTCAGTAGATGAATGGATAAAAAAAAATGCAGCATATATACACAATGGAATATTACTCAGTAATAAAAGAGAATAAAATCATGGCATTTGCAGGTAAATGAATGTAGTTGAAGAAGATAATGCTAAGAGAAGTTAGCCAATCCCCCCAAAAAAACAAATGCCAAATGTTTTCTCTGATATAAGGAGGCTGATTCATAGTGGAGTAGGGAGGGGGAGCATGGGAGGAATAGACAAACTCTAGATAGGGCAGAGGGGTGGGAGGGGAAGGAAAGGGGTGCAGGGTTAGAAATGATGGTGGAATGAGATGGACATCTTTATTTAAAGTACATGTGTGGGACTGGGGATGTGGCTCAAGCGGTAGCGCGCTCGCCTGGCATGCATGCGGCCCGGGTTCGATCCTCAGCACCACATACAAACAAAGATGTTGTGTCTGCCGAAAACTGAAAAATTGAAATTCTCTCTCTCTCTCTCTCTCTCTCTCTCTCTCTCTCTCTCTCTCTCTCAAAAAAAAAAGGGGGGGGTGGCGATGATGTGGAAAAGTTGGAATGCTCATGCATTTCTGCTGGGAATATAAAATGATGCAACCACTTTGGAAAAGAATATAGCAGTCAAAACTCTAAAGTTAGACAGTTTCCATATGACCCAGCAATTCCACTCTTAGGTATATACCCAAAATGACAAGAAAACACACAGCCACACAAAAACTGGCACATAAATGTTTATAGCAATATTATTTACAATGGACAAGAGTAGAAACAAATGTCCATCAAACTAATGAAAGGATAAATAAAATGTGATATATTCATACGATAAAATATTATTCAATCATAAAAAGCATAAAGTCCTGATTCATGCTATACCATGCATGAGCCTTGAAATATGCTAAATGAGTCAGTTACAAAAGACCACATAGTATATGATTCTGTTTATATGAAAATAACTAGATAGGCAACCCCACAGAGATAGATAGGAATTAGATTAGTGGCTGCCACGTGCTGGGGAAGAGAGGAATGAGAATGACTTCTAATGGGTACAGAGGTTTTGGAGTTGGGGAGGGATGTCAATGTTCTGGAATTACTTAGTGGTGATGTTTGCACAACTTTTTGAAGTCACTGAAATGTACACTTTGAAGGGTGAATTTTATGGCATGCATATTATGTCTCAATTTTTATATCTCAAAAAATTACACTTCAATTTAGAAAAAAAAGGAAAATCTTTTTGAAAGTGTCTCTGATATTTTTAATGTGTCAAAATTAGATGCCAAGAGAATAAGAAGTCAGAAACAGAGGGGCTGAGGTTGTGGCTCAGTGGCAGAGCACTTGCCTAGCATGTGTGAAACACTGAGTTTGATCCTCAGTGCCACAAAAAATAAATAAATAAAATAAAGGTATTGTATCCATCTACAACTAAAAAAAATTTTTTTTAAGTCAGAAACAGAAAGTATTTGCAAAAGATAGATCTGATAAAGAAATGGCATCCAAAATATACAAAGATCCTTTAAAACTCAACAGTAAGAAAATGAACCAGATTAAACAAAGGGTAAAAGATCTGAACAGATATCACCAAAGAAGATGTATAAATGGCAAATACACATAAGAAAAGGTGTTCCACACAAGACAGGGATGCCCTCTCTCACCACTTCTATTCAACATAGTTCTTGAAACACTAGCCAGAGCAATTAGACAGATGAAAGAAATTAAAGGCATAAATATAGGAAAAGAAGAACTTAAATTAGCACTATTTGCCAATGACATGATCCTATACCTAGCAGACCCAAAAAATTCAACCAAGAAACTTCTAGAACTAGTAAATGAATTCAGCAAAGTGGCAGGATATAAAATCAATACCAATAAATCAAAGGCATTCCTGTATATCAGTGACAAATTCTCTGAAAAGGAAATGAGGACAACTACTCCATTCACAATATCCTCAAAAAAAAAATAAAATACTTGGGAATCAACTTAACAAAAGAGGTGAAAGAGCCATACAATGAAAACTACAGATCCCTGAAGAAGTAGAAGAAGACCTTAGAAGATGAAAGGATTTACCTTGCTCATGGATTGGTAGAATTAATATTATTAAGATGGCCATACTACCAAAAGCACTTTACAGATTCAATGCAATTCCCATCAAAATCCCAATGACATTCCTTGCAGAAATAGAAAAAGCAATCATGAAATTCATCTGGAAAAACAAGAGACCCAGAATAGCTAAAGTAATTCTAAGCAGGAAGAGTGAAATTGGTGGTATTGCGATTCCAGATTTTAAACTATACTATAGAACAATAGTAACAAAAACAGCATGGTACTGGCACCAAAACAGGCTGGTAGACCAATGGTACAAAATAGAGGACACAGAGACAAATCCACAAAATTACAACTACCTTATATTAGACAAAGGTGCTAAAACCATGCAATGGAGAAAGGATAGCATCTTCAACAAATGGTGCTGGGAGAACTGGAAATCCATATACAACAAAATGAAATTGAATCCCTTTCTCTCACCATGCACAAAAGTCAACTCAAAATGGATCAAGGAGCTAGGAATCAGACCAGAGACTCTGCGTCTAATAGAAGATAAAGTTGGCCCTAATCTTCATCACGTGGGGGCAGGCCCCAAATTTCTTAATTAAACACCTATAGCCCAAGAGTTAAAACCAAGAATCAACAAATGGAACGAATTCAAACTAAAAAGTTTTTTCTCAGCAAGAGAAATAATATGTGAGGTGAATAGGGAGCCTACATCCTGGGAACAAATTTTTACCCCTCAAACATCAGATAGAGCTCTAATCTCTAGAGTATACAAAGAACTCAAAAAGTTAAACAACAAAAAAGCAAATGACCCAATCAACAAATGGGCCAAGGACTTGAACAGAAACTTCTGAGAAGAGGATATACAATCAATCAACAAATACATGAAAAAATGCTCACCATCTCTAGCAATCAGAGAAATGAAAATTAGAACTACTCTAAGATACCATCTCACTCCATTAAGATTGGCAGCCATTGTGAAGTCAAACAACAATAAGTGCTGGCGAGGATGCGGGGGAAAAAAGGTACACTCATACATTGCTGGTGGGACTGCAAATTGGTGCAGCCAATTTGGAAAGCAGTATGGAGATTCCTTGGAAAACTGGGAATGGAACCACCATTTGACCCAGCTATTCCCCTTCTCGGACTATACCCAAAAGACCTAAAAAGAGCATAGTACAGGGACACAGCCACATCAATGTTTATAGCAGCACAATTCACAATAGCTAGAATGTGGAACCAACCTAGATGCCCTTCAATAGATGAATGGATTAAAAAAATGTGGCATTTATACACAATGGAATATTACTCAACACTAAAAATTAACAAGATCATGGCATTAGAGCAGATTATGCTAAGTGAAGTTAGCCAATCCCTAAAAAACAAATGCCAAATGTCTTCTCTGATATAAGGGGGGTGACTCAAAATGGGGTAGGGAGGAAGAGCATGAGAAGAAGACTACCACTAAATAGGGAAGAGAGGTGGGAGGGAAAAAGAGGGAGAAGGGGAGTTGCACGGAAGATGGAAGGAGAACCTCATTGTTATACAGAATACATATATGATGTTGTGATGAGAAAAAGAAAAGAAAGTGTGTCACATTAGATTGGATAGAGAGAAAGGATGGGAGAGGAGAGGAGGAGTAGGGAGGATAGGAAGGGCAGCAGAATAGAATAGACAATATGATTGATGTATGTACATTCATGTATGTATTATATGTCAAAATACATTCTGCTGCATGTATGACTAAAAAAATTAAAATTAAAACAAAGAAAAGGTGTTCCACATCATTTATCATTAGAG
Source organism: Marmota flaviventris (assembly GCF_047511675.1). Classification (NCBI taxonomy): domain Eukaryota; kingdom Metazoa; phylum Chordata; class Mammalia; order Rodentia; family Sciuridae; genus Marmota; species Marmota flaviventris. The sequence continues at coordinate 60,858,079 of NC_092506.1, read as the reverse complement.
ATTGCAAATTAAAACAGTAAGATAGCTGAGCGAGCAGGCCCATAATCCCAGCTACACGTAAATTTGAGGCAGAAAGATCATAGATTCCAGGCCAGTCTCCTCAACTTAGGCAGACCCTGTCTCAAAATTTAAAAAATAAGTAAATAAATAGAAAAGCACTGGTCATGTGGCTCACGGGTAGAGCACTCTTGGATTCAAACACTAGTACCAAAAAAAACAACAACGAAAGAAAGAAAGCTGGAAGCTAGAAGGCAACGGAGAAATGCCCTGAAAATTCAGATAGAAATTAGCCCAGCATGGTGGTGCATGCCTGTAATCTCAGTGACTTGGGAGGCTGAGGCAGGAGGATCATGAGTTCAAGGACAGCCTTGGCAACTTAGTGAAACCCTATGTCAACATAAAAAAAAAAAAAAGGCTGGGAATGTTTCTCAGTGGTAGAACACCCCTGGATCCAATCCCTAGTACCACCAAAAAAAAAAAAAAAAAAAATCAGATAGAAAATTACTCTGGACCTAGAAATCCATACCTAGACAAATTATTAATAAGAAGGAACAATAAACACATGTTCACAAATTTTGGGTCTCAAAAAATATTCCTACCATGCACCCCTTCCAGAAAGCTGCTAGAGAATGTGCCTCATTAAAACAAGGAAATAAACCCAGAAAAATTAGGGTATAGAATTCAGTACTGAAGGTGCTGATCCAAGAGATAAGCAAGGAGTATGCCAGATCACTGCAGGAAGACAGAAGGCATGTTAGTCAGTTATTCTTCTATATAATCAAAGAAAACCTCAAAATCTCAGTGGCTAATAACAACAAATATTTTTCATGTTCTTGGGTCTGCATACTGGCTAGGCTGGGCTCAGCTGGGCTGGGCTCTAGACTGAGATTTGGGTTGAAGTCTTCTCCCCGTGTTTTCTCAATCTCCTTGAACCAATAGTTATCCAAGCCAGGTTATGTCATGGGGGATTGCAAAGCTCAAGAGGCAAGCCAAAATATACAAGCACATTTAAATCCTCTGTTCCCTTCATGTCTATTAACATCCTTGAGACAAAGCAAGTCAAAAGGCCAAGCTCAACATCAACGGGGCAGAGAAATAGACTGGTGGAAGGTACTGCACAGGCTCATGACAAAAAGCATGGAGGCATAATTTTGTTGCAGGAAGTGAAGAAATGCCAACGATTCAACCTAATGTAGAAAGGTCCAGAAGAGACTCTCCTGGAAAAAAAAATAATGGGACTGATATAAGACCTGATATGTCTGACTGTATAGAAAAGAGTTATCTCTAGGGGTTTTACAATTCCTTAGGAAGGCAATATAATAGAGATTCAGAAAGTAATCAGATATTTCAAAAGGCAATTATTCTAGAAAAAGTAAAAATTGATACAAGGAAGTTAATCAAAGGATGTACAGGATATGATTATATAGGTGACTCAAAGTAGAACTAAATGTTGATATAACTAAAATTTGTATACAACTACCTTTTCTCATGGATCCAAGACACATGTGTTACCAAAGTGAAATTTGAAAACATAAAGTTGAGGTCCATCGTAACAGATGCCATTGCCATGGGCAAACATGACTGTGTTCCTGGTGGCATGACTGGAGAGCTGCCACTCCTGGGCATTTCAGTACAGAAGTGACTTAGGGACCATTTGAGGAAAGAATATGAGTGCTGGATGTGTCTAAAAACTTTTCATGTATAAAATCAAGGATTGCCAATATCAAAATTTGCTGAATGCGAATCAGCAATCTGATTTGGCAGAGAACTCTATTGGTGTGAATCCCCCTTTTTAAAAATGCTGTACCAAGTCAGGTGTAGTGGTACACACTTCTAATCCCAGGTACTTGGGAGAATGAGGCCAGAGAATTGCAAGTGTGATATATATATATATATATATATATATATATATATATATATACACACACATATATATATTATGTATATATTTTATAGTATATATTACATATTTGTACCATATATATGTAATATATACACACACATATATATGTACATGTATATATATTTGTATTTATATATATATATGTAATATACACACATGCATAATATATATATGGATTACAGATCTAACTCTAAAATATGAAACTATAAAACTCCTAGAAAATAACATAGGAGAAAATATATGTGGCCTTGAGTTTGGCGATAACTTCTTTGAAAATTACCAAAAACATGATCTATGAAAAAAAAAAAAGGGCTGGGGATGTGGCTCAAGCGGTAGCACGCTCGCCTGGCATGCGTGCTGCCTGGGTTCGATCCTCAACACCACATACAAACAAAGATGTTGTGTCCGCCGAAAGCTAAATAATAAATATTAAAAAATTCTCTCTTTCTGTCTCTTCTCTCTCTCTCTCTCTCTCTCTCTCTCTCTCTCTCTCTCTCTTTAAAAAAAAAGAAAGAAAAAAAACAAATTGGACTTTATTAACATTACACACTTCTGTTTGGCAGAAGAAAGAAGAGTGAAGACAAGATACAGACTGGGAGAAAATCTTTACAAAACACTTATCCATTAAAGGACAAGTATCCAAAATGTGCAAAGAACCTTTAAAATTTTTTTAAATATTTATTTTTTAGTTATAGGTGGACACAATATCTTTATTTTATTTTTATGTGGTGCTAAGGATTGAACCCAGTGCCTCACACATGCTAGGTGAGTGCTCTACCTCTTGAGCAACAACCCCAGCCCCAAAGAACCTTTAAATTTTAAGAGTAAGAAAAAAAACACCCTGATTTAAAAACTCTCAAAAGGTCTGAACAAACATCTCACCAGAGAGGATGGTACAAATAGAAAAGAAGCACATGAAAAGGTGTTCTACAAAGATGCTCACCATAGGTCATCAGGGAAGTACAAATTAAAACAATAGTGAGTGAGTACTACCTGCCTGCTAGAATGGCTAAAGTCCAAAACCCAGATGCCACCAACTTACTAAGGCATCCAGGGTACTTGTCTTACTCTGTTGCCTTAACAAAATACCTGAGTAGGTATGATCTAAATAAAAGAAGCCGGGCTGGGGATGTGGCTCAAGCAGTAGCGCGCTCGCCTGGCGTGCGTGCGCCCGGGTTCGATCCTCAGCACCACATACAAAGATGTTGTGTCCGCCAAGAACTAAAAAAACAAATATAAAAAAAATAAATAAATAAATAAAAGAAGCCTAAGTTGGCTCACAGTTCTGGAGGTCCAAAACCATGATCTTTGCATGAAGCTCAGCTTCTTGCAAAGGCTTCATGGTGTAAAATGGAAGGGAAACAGGCTGGGGCAGAAGGCATGTGTGGAAGAGAGGTCACATGGTGACAGAGACCAAGGAGAGGTGCCAAGCTCACTTTATAACAACCTGCTGGAGAACTAAGCCATTCCTGTGAGGGCGAGACTGCACCCCCTTAATCAGGCCCTTAAGAGGCCTAATGATCTCTCCTGAAGGCCCACTTCCTGACACCGCTGTTGGCCACCAGGTTTCAATGTGAGTTGTGGTGGAGAGAGACCATATCTAAACCATAGCAGTACCTGACATTCCCTACCTGTTAGGTTTTATCAGTATTTTATCATAATCATAGTGAACTAGTGTGAAATCTTATGGTATGCTAAGATGATCAAAGTCCCCAGGAACTAAACTGTAGCACAAAGGCAGAGTCCACATGGTCCTGAAGCAAAAGGTGTCCCTTACTGCCCCTCCCTGAATAAACAAAACCTCTGGTCTTCTTTGGTTGTTGGAATAGAGAAAGAAGGAGAAGAAGGGGGCAGGGGAGAAAACCTGCAAGTTAACACCTTTAAAACAGGTAGCAGAAGCTCTATTGATTTGCTCTAGTAAAATTCCACACCGGGAAACAAAGTACAATTGGAATCCTCACCTGTCTTAACTTTTCAGTAATCCACTGTCAATCACCAAGACCCTTCTGAACTGAGCAGGTGAATTAAATGGGTAATAGGAATTTCCACCTGTAGAGTTTAAGATCTTTGATAGTTGCACTCATTTCCCCTTTGACTCAGCAATTCATTGTTGCTCTGTTTATAATTTTGATAGGAGAAAGCCCTAGGGTTCTCATGTGGCTCTTTCAACTATATTTGCCATATTCCATGAATTGGAGTGACACATGGGATTTCTGCCATTTGCTGACTATGCATATTCTCACGCTACATTCAGGAACTCCAGAAATCATGGGAAGATGAGTTTAAGGATTGGACTGACAATGAGGTAGGATAGAACCAAAAGTCATTCTCTTGATTCAATATCTTCCACTCTGAGTGGTAGACACTTTGCCAACTATAACTCCAAAGATCAGCATGACAGCAGTGTCCAGTCCCCAAGGGCATGCTATAATAGTTTCCTAGGGCTACCATGACAAAGTGCCATAACCCAGGTATATTAAAGCAACATAAATATGTCCTCCGTCCTCATACAGTGTTCTCCTTTTGTATCTCTGTGTCAAATTTCCCCTCTTTTTATTAATCATTGGATAAGGGACCATGCTAACCCAGCATAACCTCATCTTAACTTGATTACATCTGCAAAGAACCTATTTCCAAATAAGGTCACAGATACCAGGGGCAAGGATTTTAATATATCTATTTGGGGGACACAATTCAACCCACAACAGTTACCCCAGGTTTTCTTCAGATCTCACACGGAAGCCTACAGGAGTAAGACAGCAGGTTTTTAACACTGTTGCTGAAGCATACCTGCTTTCACTTCACTCAAAGTGAAAGTGAACTAACAAGGCTGGGAAATTGAGCAAGAACACAATGCCATCTCATTGTCTTGAGTCAGCTCTCCTTCCAACAGTTCCAGAGATTTCCAGTTTCATAAATCACTTGGGATTACATGAACTGCTCATATTCTTTAGTCCTAAGGACCCAAGGATCTCAATCATCAACTATAAAAGAGCCCTGCAAATCAGACACTCAGAACAGTGCCAAAGCATGGTACCCAAGCTCAGTTTGTCCCCAGTAGTACTTACTGCCCTACCTTAACAACCTAAGGGTCCCACATACTTGCTGACATCAGGGAACCCATTTCACCTGTAGCGTTTTCCCCAACACACCTGACCTACCAAAACATATTACAATAGCACTTTCCAATGACTCCCTAGTCCCTCACAAATAGAGATCTCAATGCCTTGAGGGAAAAGTGTCCTCTGGATCCTCTCAGGGGGGTGGAGCTAGGGTTGAGCAAGTCACATCTCTGAGCCCACAGTCACATTCCCCTCTCTCTAATTCTTGTGTTCTTTCTTCTTTGTTATACCAAAAGATCCTTGGCATCTCAATTTCATTTAAATTCATTATGAAATACTAGTTTTAATCAAGCAACCAGAAAAAAAATACACTATATATCCATCAGAATGGGTGAAATTAAAAGACTACCACTATTTTATGTTGAAGAGAATGTGGAACAACCAGAGATCACATATATTATTGGTGGGAGTGTAAAATGGTAGGAACCTTTAGGAAAAGGTCTGGCAATTACTAAGCATGTACCTATTCTGTGACCTAGCAACTCCATTTCAAGAAAAATGAAAATATATCCATATTCATTACCCACGAATGTTCATAGTAGCATTTTCATGATAATCCCAAACTGGAAAATAACCCAATGTCCATCAAAGGAGAACGACTAAACAAATCACAGATTTTATTAGTTTTCTATTGCTGTGCAACAAAGAACCCCAAATTTAGCAGGTTAAAACAACATCCATTTTTTAGTTCATAATTCTTTTTTATTTTTTATTTGTTCTTTTTAGTTATGTATGCTAGTAAAATGTATTTTGATATATCATACATACATGGAGTATAACTTCACATTTTTGTGGCTGAATATGATGCGGAGTTACACTGGTCTTGTATTCATATAAGAACACAGAAAGTTACATCCAATTCATTTTACTGTCTTTCCTATTCCCATCCCCCTCCCTTTCCTTCAATCCCCTTTGTCTAATCAATGAACTTCTATTCTTCCCTACCCCCACCCTTATTGTGTGTTAGCATCCGCATATCAGAGAGCACATTCAATCTTTTATTTTCGGGGGGATTGGCTTATTTCACTTCGCATGATACTCTCCAGTACGATCCATTTACCAGCAAATGCCATGATTTCATTCTTCTTTATGAAGGAGTAATATTCTATAAGGTATATGCACCATATTTTCTTTATCTATTCATCTGTTAAAGGACACCTAGGTTGGTTCCATAACTTATCTACTGTGAATTGAGCTGTTATAAACATTGATGTGGCTGTGTCACTATAGTATGCTGATTTTAAGTCCTTTGGGTATATGCGGAGGAGTGGGATAACTGGGTCAACTGGAAGTTCCATTCCACGTTTTCTGAGGAATCTCCATACTGCTTTCCATAGTGATGCCATCAATTTGTAGTCCCAACAGCAAAGTATGAGTGTACCTTTTTCCCCACATCCTCACCAACATTTGTTGTTACTTGTATTCTTGATAATTGCCACTCTGACCAGAGTGAGATGAAATCTCAGTCTAGTTTTAATTTGCATTTCTCTAATTGCTAGAGATGTTGAATATTTTTTTTTTGTATATTTGTTGTCCAATTGTTATTCTTCTTCTCTGAAGTATCTGTTCAGTTCCTTTGCCCATTTATTGATTGGGTTATTTGCTTTTGTGTGTGTGTGTGTGTTAAGTTTTGTTTTGTATTTTATTTAGAGACAGGGTTTCACTGAGTTGCTTAGTGCCTTGCTGTTACTGAGGCTGGCTTTGAACTCTCAATCCTCCTGTCCCAGCCTCCTGAGCCACTGGGATTACAGGTGTGCTTGGTGTTAAATTTTTTTGAGTTTGTTTTTTTTTTTTGTTTGTTTGTTTGTTTGTTTGTACTAAGGATTGAACCCCAAGGGTGCTTAACCACCAAGAAACATCCCTAGCCCTTTTTAATATTTTATTAGAGACAGGGTCTCACTGAGTTGCTTAGGCACTAAGCTGCTGAGGCTGGCTTTGAACTCACGATCCTCCTGCCTCAGCCTCTCAAATCACTGGAATTACAGGCTTGTGCCACCACACCTGGCTAAGGTTTTTTCTTTGAGATTAATACTCTGAGGTGCAGGTGGCAATGGTTTTCTCCCATTCTGTAGGCTCTTTCTTCACATTCTTAATAGTTGCCATTTTAGCTCATAATTCTTTTAAAAATATTTTTGTAGTTGTAAATGGATACAATTTATCTATTTATTTATTTGTTTGTTTTTATGTGGTATTGAGAATGGAACCCAGTGCCTCACACCTGGGAGGCAAGTGCTCCACCACTGAGCTAAGCCCCAGCCCCTAGTTCATAATTCTTAAATCAGAAATCTGACATGGTATGGCTTGTTTCTCTCCTATTTAGGATCCTATCAGCAGAGCCATGTTCCTTTCTGGGAAATCCAAGGAAGAATTGCTCCCAAGTTTATTGAGGTTCTTGGCTGAATTCAGTTCCTCAAAGTTGCAAGATTGATGAGGTCCCATTTTCTTACCTGTTGTCAGCCAGGGGTCACTCTCAGCTCCTAGAGGTCAGCCACATTCTTTATGACATGTCACATCCATCCAGCTATGAAGAATCTTCCTCATATGGAATCTTCTCATGTTTTGGCTCTCTGTGACTTCATTGTTTCATACCTCTAGACCACAAAGTAAAGGGCTCATGTTATTAGGTCAGGTATACCCTAACAAGCTGTGCTATATGACATAAGCTAATCAGGAATGATGATATGCTATTGGGTGCACAGTGCTGGGGGTTATCCAAGCATGAACTGTGGGAGGCAGGAATCCAGGCATTTAGAATTCTGCCTACAGATAGAAGGAACTTACCTCAACATTATAAAGGTGACCTATGACAGGCCCAAATCCAACATCAGACTGAATGGAGAAAAACTGAAAGCACTTCCTTGTATCAAGAACAAGACAAGGATGTCCAATCTCACTCTAGTCACAGCAATCAAGCAAGAAAAGGAAATTAAAAGGATACAAACAGGAAACAAAGAAGTCAAAATACCTGTGTTTGCTGAATACAGGATCCAATATCCAGAAGACCCAAAACTCCCCCCAAAGACTTCTAGAACTGATAAATGATTTCAACAAAGTAGCAGAATACAAAATCAACATTCATAAATCATTCATAAATGAAAGAAACTTTCCTATGCTCTAACAGTTACTCTGCAGAGAAAAAGATCAGGAAAACTACCCCATTCATAATAACCTCAAAAATAATTGGGAATTTATTTAACTAAGAAAGTGAAAGGTCTCTTCAATGAAGATCATAGAACACTGAAGAAAGAAACTGAAGACCTTAGAAGATGGAAAGACCTCCATCTTGAACAGGCAGAATTAATAGTGTCAAAATGGACATATTTCCAAAAGTAATATACAGATTTGACATAATCCCCCATCAAAACACCCATGACAGGGCTGGGGATGTGGCTCAAGCAGTAGCATGCTCACCTGGCATGTGTGCGACCTGGGTTCGATCCTCAGCACCACATACAAACAAAGATGTTGTGTCCACCAAAAACTAAAAAATAAATATTAAAAAATTTTTCTCTCTAAAAAAAAAAAACCCACCTATGACTTTCTTCACAGAATTAGAAAAAACAATCCTTAAATTCATTTGGAAGAATAAAAGATCCTGAATAGCCAAAGCAATCCTGAGCAAGAGCAAAGCAGGAGGCATCATAATATCTGATCTGAAATTATGCTACAGAGCTATGGTAACAAAAACAGCATGGTATTGGCATCAAAATAGACATGAAGACCAATGGAACAGAACAGTAGGCACAGAGGGAAAAAAAACACATAGCTACAATCATGTGACACTTTAGAAAGGTACCAAAAATGTATGTTGGAGGAAAATAGAAAACTAGAAATGCTAGAAAAACTGGATATCCATTTGTAGAAGAATAAAAACTAGATCACTGCCTCCTACCCTGCACAAAAGTCAACTCAAAGTGGATCAAAGACTTAGGAATTAGATCAGAAACTTTACAACTGCTAGAAGAAAATATAGGGTCTCTATTTACCTCACAGGTTGTTTCTTTTGCTAAGAAGAAACTTTTCAGCTTGAATCCATCCCATTTATTGATTCTTGATTTTATTTCTTGAGCTATAGAAGTCTTATTAAGGAAGTTGGGGCCTAATCCCACATGATGGAGATTAGGGCCTACTTTTTAAACAATCTGTGAGGTAAATAGAGAGCCTACATCTTGGGAGCAAATTTTTATCCCTTGCACATCAGATTGAGCACAATCTCTAGGGTATATAAAGAACTCAAAAAGCTAAACACACACACACCAAAAAAATGAATAAATGGGCCAAGGACCTGAACAGACACTTCTCAGAAGATGATATACAATTAATCAACAAATATGTGAAAAAATGTTCAACATCATTAGCAACTAGAGAAATGCAAATCAAAACTATTCTAAGATTTCATCTCACTCCAGTCAGAATGACAGCTACTATAAATACAAACAACAATAAGTGTTGGCAAGGATGTGGCGGGAAAGGTACACTCATATACTGTTGGTGGGACTGCAAATTGGTGAAGCCAATATGGAAAGCAGTATGGAGATTCCTTGGAAAATTGGGAATGGAACCACCATTTGACCCAGCTATCCCTCTCCTCAGTCTATACCCAAAGGACTCAAAAACAGCATACTATAGGGACACGGTCACATCAATGTTTATAGCAGCACAATTCACAATAGCTAAACTGTGGAACCAACCTAGATGCCCTTCAATAGATGAATGGATAAAAAAAAGTGGCATATATACACAATGGAATATTGCTCAGCAATAAAAGAGAGTCAAATCATGGCATTTGCAGGTAAATGGATGGAGTTAGAGAAGATGATGCTAAGTGAAGTTAGCCAATCCCAAAAAAACAAATGCCAAATGTTTTCTCTGATATAAGGAGGCTGATTCATAGTGGGGTAGGGAGGGGGAGCATGGAGGAATAGACAAACTCTAGATAGGGCAGAGGGGTGGAAGGGGAAGGGAGTGGGCAGGGGGTTAGTAATGATGGTGGAATGTGATGAATACCACATAAATTAGTGTGAATATATATTGTATACAACCTGAAATATGAAAAATTTTCTGCTCTATATGTGTAATATGAATTGTAATGCATTCCTCTGTCATATATAAATTTTAAAAAACAATAAAAAAAGAAAACATAGGGTCAACACTCCATCATACAGGTACTGACTTCATTAACAAGACTCCTAAAGATCAAGAAATAAAACCAAGAATAAATAAGTGGGATGGTATCAATTAAAAAGCTTCTTCACAGCAAAGGAAATGATAAGAAGCATGAAGAGCCTATGGAATGGGAGAAAAATCTTTGCCAGCTACTCATCTGACCAGGGATTCATATGTAGAAAATGAAATAACTCAAAAAGTTTAACACCAAGAAAACAACTAAATCAATCAATAAATGGGCAAAGGAACTAAACAGACACTTCTCAAAAGAAGAAACACAAAAAGCCAACAAATACATGAAAAAAATGTTCAACGTCCCTAGCAATCAAAACTACACTGAGGTTTCATCTCACTCCAATCAGAATGACAATTGTTAAGACTACAAATAATAGTAAATGCTGATGAGAATGTGAAGGAAAAGTTACACTTATACATTGTTGGTGGGACTGAAAATTAGTACAACCGCTCTGGAAAGCAGTCTGGAGATTTCCTCAAAAAACTAGGAATGGAACCACCATTTGACCCAGCTATCTCACTCCTCAGCATTTATCCCAAAGCAGCATACTGTAGTGATACAGCCACGTCAATGTTTATAGCAGCACAACTGACTATAGCCAAGATATAAAAACAGCCCAGGTGCCTGTCAATAGATGAATGGATTAAGAAAATGCGGAATATACACACAATGGAGTTTTACTCAGCCATAAAGAAGAATGAAATTATGGCATTTGCCAGTAAATGGAGGGAACTGGAGAACATCATGCTGAGTGAAATAAGTCAGACTCAGAAAATCAAGGGTCGAATGTTTTCTCTTATATGCAGAAGCTAGGGCACAGTAAAGGGAAAAAGAGTGGGGGCCAGAAATCATAAAGACACAGGGAAGTACAAAGTCGTAGAAGGAGGAGATTGAGAAGGAGAGGGGGGATGGGAAAGAGGAGGAAATGCAGAATGAATTTGAGAAAATTATGCTATGTGCATATATAAATACATCAGAGTGAGTCCACCCTTATGTATATCCATAAAGCATCAATTAAAAATAAATAAATAAATGAGAGAAAGGAAGGAGAATGGGAGAAGGAGAATGGGGGAAGGAGAAGGGGAAGGGGAGGCCAGGCACCAAGGATTAAAATGGAGTAAATTAAACTCCATGAATGTACCATTATGTCAAGATGAACCCAACTATTATGTATAACTATAATGCACCAATACAGGCAAAAAAATTTAAAAAAAGAATTCTGCCTACACAGATATATTCATTCCATGATATATTAATTCACAATAAAAAAGTAATGAACTAGGGGCTGGGATTGTGGCTCAGTGGTAGAGCATTCGCCTAGCACGGATGAGACCAGGGTTCGATCCTCAGCACCACCTAAAAATAAAGGCATTGTGTTGTGTCCATCTACACCTAAAAAATATTTTTTTAAAAAAGTAATGAACTATGATACATACCACCTGGATGAATCTCAAAAATATAAAGCTGAGTAGAAGGTTTCTATAAAGAGTACACCAAAAGAATTTAAAAACTGGTGACACTAACCTGTAGTAAGTAGAATCAGAAAAATGGTTACTGCTGAGAAAATGGGGCTGAGAAGTGACCCAGAAGAAGCTGGAGAGATCTTTTTAGAAGGATAGTAAGGTGAATTTATGTGTGAAACTCATTGAACAGGACACTTAAGACATGCATTTCAAGGTGGGTGTAGTAGCAATGCCTGTAGTCCCACCTATTTGGGAAGTTGAGGCAAGAGGATTGAGCCTAGGAATTTGGGGCCAGCCCAAAATTCCATCTCCTTAAAAAGAGAAAGAAATTTACATATTTCAATGTATGAAATTTGGGGGTGGGGTACTAGGGTTTGAACCTAAGGACACTTAAACACTGAGCCCTTTTTTTTTTTTTTTTTGAGAAAGGGTCTCACTAAGTTGGTTCGGCCTTGCTAAGTTGCTGAGGCTGGTTTTGAACTCTTGATCCTTTTTACCTGAAAAATAACAAATGGTATTTCTCTATGTAGTGATATATACTCTGAAGTATCTAGGGGCCAAGTGCAGGAAACTTTGAAATGCATCAAAAAATATGGTGGATTGATAGAAGAATAAATAGATGGATGCGCATGTGATATAGTAAAATGCTATTGGAGACTCTGGGCAAAAAAAAATAACTCATCTAAAAAGAAGGCAATTAAAACTGATACATGGAATCCAGACTCTCTGGTTAGTGTACTTGTATTGATAAATTCAGCTAACTTTACATTATGTTCCTCCTCCCATGGTCCAGGACCCTCAGAATCCATTCTCACATGTACTGGCCAGATTGTATTGATATTGATTGAAAGATCTTTTAGTTCTATTAGTGGGAAGGCCTTCCTGTGAATCTGACTTCCTATTTGACCCTGAAGCATGTTGGGGTCTGGTTCTAATTTGAAGTGTGGAAACAGTGAGAGCTGGGGGCTGGAGTATGGGGAGACTTGGTTTCTTGCCAGATAATCCCTGTGGGGAAGTGGTGTTCATCTTCAAACAAGAAAAGCGCACCACATTTGGAAAACACTGTTGTATTTTCAGGGGGAGGTGTAGACTGTGACAAATTGCTGGTTACCTGCTGTGTAGATAGTTCTGCTGGCTCTAGTGATCCCTGACTCCTGGGGCTTGTGTTCTGGCATAATGCCCTCTCCTTGAGTATGCACAGAATCATTTCTGAGATTAGGTTATAAAAGACTGACTTCTATCTTTCTAGCAATCTCTCTAGCTGTTATGTGCCTGTCCCAATAGAGAGGCCCATGTAGCAAGAAGCTGAGGGTGACCCTGGTCAATATGCAATAAGGATCTGAGCCCTTCCCGTCCAACAGCCTCAGGGCACTGAGTCTTGACAAGAACCACGTGAGTGAACTTGGAAGTAGATCCTTCATTTCAGACTGCAGGGTTGTCTGACACCTTCATTGGGGCCTTGTGAGAAACCCTGAAACAGAACTCAGAGAAACGGTGCCAGATTCCTGACCCACAGAAACTCCATTCTCTCCTTATTCCTCAGTAACAAAGGCTCTGTTTTATTTCGGATAAGAATATACCCGTGGGGGCTGGGGTTATGGCTCGGTAGTACAGTGCTCATCTCGTATGTGTGAGGCACTGGGTTTGATCCTCAGCGCCACATAAAAATAAATAAATAAGTAAATAGAGGTATTGTGTTCATCTACAACTAAAAATATATTTTTTAAAAAAAGAATGTACCCACTTAAAAATCTTACCTTTGTCTAGTCTCTTTTTCAGTCTGATATGACTATATGGCTAAATTGAGAAAATGAAAAGAAAACAAGATTTGCATGGAACTTCTAGGAAGGGTCCTCATAGGAAGATGTCTTTCTTCATCTTACTTGCTGCTTAGAATGTAGATGTGAGGATTGGACTCCAGCAGCCATCTTAGAACATTAAGTAAGTGTGAGGATGGAATTACACTCTAGTAAGGTAAAACAAGAAGAAGGAAAAAGCATGAGCCCCTAATGCCATGGAGCAGCCACACCAGCACTGGACTCCCTACTTCCAGAGTCATTTTAAGTGAAGAAGAAATAATCTATTAGTTTGTTTATATCATTGTTATCTTGGACTTTCCCTTATGTGTATCCAACTTAACCCTAACTTGCAGAGGGTTCACAAGTTCTCAGCATCCTCTCATATACAACCATCCCTGCATGTTTCTCTTCTCAACAATGCTCCAACTCTCTTATATGAGCAACATTTAAGTCTAATTTTTCACTTTTTCATTCATTCATGCTGATTTTCTTACTGAAGCCTTCATTCTAGATGGCCACTGGTGATGAAAGGTCTTGCCCCTCAATGCCACTTCAACTCTGGATTGTACTAACTTTTTAGTCCCAACCAGGCCACAAAACTGATTCCAGACATTTCTCTTGAGAGTTCAGTGTCCTCAGCCAGTCTGGTACCAATTTCTATATTAGAGTCATTAATTACAAGCAACAGAAACCATCTCCATCTATTTAAGCAAAAAAAATCTGTATTAAATTTATAAAAGATACATCTCAGAATTACTGGAAGGACTGGAGAGCCAAATACAGAGTCTTGCATGAAACCAGAGCAACTAAATGAAGCTGCAGTATTGTCTCCCCAAGGAGAGTGTTGCCACCTCTGCCCCCTGCACAGCTGACCTGGCTGCCTTGATGTTGCCAGGAATCAGCCTAGCAGGGCCCCTGCTTAACACCATTGTCCTCAGAGAGAGTTTTTACAGTCCCTGAGTCCTCTTCCCTCAGCTTCATCTGTAATCTTGTGCGTGATCCACCAAGTGCACCTGGTTGTAAGGAAAATTCAGAAAGCAATATCTGCCTTCCATTAGGTGGGAAATTTCCCTAACTTAGAAGTGGTTTCAATCCCAGAATCAGTGTCAGAAATGCAATAGCCCCCTGGGCACGGTGGTGCCTGCCTGTAATCCCAGTGGTTCAGGAGGCTGAGGCAGGAGGATCGAGAATGGAAAGCCAGCCTCAGCAATTTAGCAGAGGCCTTGAGCAACTTAGCAAGACCCTATCTCAAAATAAACAATAAAAAAGGGCTAGGGATGTGGCTCAGTGGGCTCAATCCCTGGTACAAAAAAAAATGCATTCAGATGCTAAAAAAAGAATTACTGTCAAGCCAGGAACTGGGACAGTCACACTTCCCTAATTCTTCTAGATATTCCCAGTTATCCCCATTTCTCTTGGTAAATATCACCATTTCCTAGTCAATGCAATCACTCTAGGGTGTGGCAGGGAATTTGTAGCCAGTCTGCATAGCACATGATTAACCTCCTGTTGCAACCTAAGATTGCAAACCTGGGTGGAGGCTTCCTTACCATAGTTACAGTTTGTCCTGCTACGCCTCATTTGCTTGTCCCTCTACTGAAGCACTCTCTTGAAGCTGCCAAATGAAGATAATGCACTCCAAACTGGGCACAGTGATGCACGCCTGTAATCCCAGTGGCTGGGGAGGCCGAGGCAAGAGGATCGCAAGTTCAAAGCCAGTCTCAGCAACTTAGTGAGACCCTAAGCAACTCAGCAAGAACCTGTCTCAAAATAAAATATAAAAAGGGCAGGGGATGTGGCTCAGTGGTGAAGTGCCCCTGAATTCAATCCCCAGTTCAAAAACAAAATAAAAAGATAATGCACTCCAATATTTTACAATTTTCCACCTTAATTCCTCAAAAGCTATAATCACAGGACAGGAGGGGAGCAGGAAGTGGACATCAAGTTCTAAAGAACAACATGCAGTCGTTTTCCTAGGGGCTTCATTATCAGCCCACGGAGGGATTGTCACTACATCCCATCCTCGACATCAACAGGGCCAGTTCCATATTTTAGGTTCTGCCATTTGCATCACTATACACCTGTACAATTTTTTTATTTGGATTCCTTTGTCTGGAAGTGACAGAAATCCAACTTGAACTAGATTAAACATAAAGAAGAATGTGTTGAGTAATAATATCCAATAAAAGGGCTGAACAACTAATTTGAAAAAAGAGTAAAGATATCTCAAGAGTAACTGGAACTAGGACTTAAATTCTAACATGATTCTCTTTTTTCTTTTCCTTCAAATTCTTTCTTCTTCTTTCTTCACTGGAGACCACCTTCCTTCTCTTCATGATGTAATCTTTGTTGCAAACAGTTTCTGAGCTTTACAGGTATAGATTTTACCATTGGGTGGTGGTAGGGAGACTTTTTAAAATCAAATAACAAAAAAAAAAAAAAAATGGCAAGAAAGGGTTCTGTTGACCCATCTTTGGACAGGACCCACACCTGGGCCAATTATAAATGAGGGCAGGATTATGTAAGAGCAATGGTCCCCTGGGTAGCCATATGGATAAAGGGGACAGTTCCCAAAAAGAAAGTTGTGTTGAGATGCCCACATAATATATGTCCACTATGGCCGCCCTTAGGTAGGTCTCTTCGCCAATAACCTGAATAGCTTGCCAATGTATGGCATGCTCAGATCAAACCTCTCCTCCCCACCTTTTTAAAGGAGTCCAACAACCTCCTGTGTGACATTCTTTTACATAATTAAAAAATTCTAAGGCAAAATCCTGCCCTCTATAGATAAGGACCCATGTGTGTGCCCACAGTCCAGACTGGGAGATCCTTAAAGAAAAGCATACCAGATTAATTTCTCCCCATGTGTCTAGTGCCCCATGTGGGTTCATTGTGGGTCAGACACTTAAAATATTTGTAGAGTAGGATTAGGATTTTTTTCTCATTCTTCAGGGATCCCTGAGGGCTGGCTATTTGGGGCCCTAGAAAGACCTAATGCTTAGAAGCTAAAAACAAAACTAGAAATAAGTGGATGGTTGAGTGGCCTTAGTTACTGGTGGGAGAAGAGAATGGTAGACAAGAGATGTCCTCATGACAGAGGGACAAATAGGGAACTGAGGCCGGGAAAGTGTTCATTAAATGTGTTTGCCTCCAACCCTCCTTGGACCAGGCAGTTGCAGAAGGAAAACAAGGATTTGGAAGAAGCTTGCCTATGGAGTTGGTAGATAATGAGAAGAAAGGAATTCTAGTCCATCATAAGACCAGACCATGCATGAACTTTTCACTGATTGATAAGCTCCATAACTCACTAGAGTCTAGACTGGGATGTCTGATCAAGTTTGGCTTCTAATAATAATTGTACAATTATGATGCTTCTGAGGGGAGAAGATACATTTTGATGGTGGGGAAGAGCCATTGCTCCATGCTCTCCCTACCCTCCCAGGACAGAAGGATGGACAAGGAATAAACTGGAGCACTCCGGGGTCAGAAGATCTCTGCTTGTGAAAGTAGGACTAAGGTGGTGGTTCCTGGGAATCCCTGGGCTACTACTCTCTGAATGATCACAGCCTGAAAGAGTTCTCCAGGGCACAGAGCCTTCCTCATCCTCTGCCCAGGCTCATGGAGTAGGTTAGTCAGAGCTGGGAACAGAGCAGAAGATGAGGGCAGTCCCCACTGTGCACACAGCAGACTCCTTTGTGTAGGCTGGGCGCTCTGGGAGACTCCTCCCACCGTCCTCACTTGTACTTTTCCTATAGGACTCCTCTGTGGGCCTCAGAGTCTTCATCTGCAAAAATGAAAGGGTTTCCCGAATAATTCTGTAGGAGTCCGATAGCTTCTGAAATCTTTGCTGTGGTACAAATATAGGGGTCTGTGTATGGAGGACATCTCCAAGTGTAACAGTCTGCCCAGAATCTGGTCTGGGCTGTCAGTGACTTGGTGCTCAGTCATTTGGTAAGAGGGAGGAGGGGTGGAGGTGGGGAGGGGTGGTATTAGAAATTAATTTTTTTTGAGAGAAAGAGAAATTTATATATATATATATATATATATATATATATATATATATATATTTTTTTTTTTTTTTTTTTTTTTAGTTTTCGGCGGACACAACATCTTTGTTTGTATGTGGTGCTGAAGATCGAACCCGGGCCACACGCATGCCAGGTGAGCACACTACTGCTTGAGCCACATCCCCAGCCAAACACTTCATATGTTTTAATTCATCTAATCATTAAAACAAACCATTCTACAGATGAGAAATCTGAGGGACAAAGAAGTTGAATAATTTGCCCTAACTCACCCAGCTCATCAGTACAGACCTGGAGCTGGACCCAGCAGTCAGATCATTCATCACCACTCATGGAAGGCAGGACACTGGTCAGCAAGGAGATTTCTATGTAAGATTGCTGTGACTACATTCTACATTTCATTCCAGGACTACACATATATATGTGGAGAGGAGTCTCAGGCAGGATGAACTCCCCCACATTAAACTCTCAACCACCAGCCTCTCTGGTGTAAAGTCCTTGAAGAAGCCATCCACTTTGCCTATCTCCTTTTATAGTGAATTCTCACAAAGCCACCCTGCTTGCCCCAATATCTATCTATCTATCTCTCTCTCTCTCTCATGCACACACACACACACACACACACATACATGCAGTTTGATCCCCCCACTTCCACCATCTAAAAGCCCTTCTGCATAGGTCTGAACCCAAGGTTCTTTCTTGGAAGGCTCTTCAGCTCTATGCCAACCAGCTGATGCAAATGGCTGCCTGCAGAGAAAGAAACTCCCAATCCCTAGTCCTGAGGCATAAGAAGGCCTGTTCCTGCCCAGCTGACTATATAACAGGCATTTTGCAGTGAAACTTCTTATCAGTACGATTTGTTTGATTACTTCTAAAGATGCCAAGCCTTTGGGGATTGGACTGCTCAAAACTCTTGGTTGCAAGTGTTAGAAGCCCAAGTAAAAGCAATTTACACAAAAGGGAATTTATTGGCTCAAGAACAAAACTGTAAAATGACAGGGCTGGATGGTAGTCTCTGAGACAGCTAGAACCAAGAGCTTAAGCAGCACTGGACCTCTTTGCCTCCCCTCATATCTTTGCTTAGCCTGCAACCTTCAGTTGCTCTTACTGGAGGAAGCAAGGTGGGGCAAATTCCTCCAGTGAGGGAGGACTTTCTTCCAGACAGAGGTTGACCAAGGAGGGAGGAGGTTCCTGTTCCTAGGAAATGGAAGAATTAAGAGAGGAGGATAATCCCTCTTTAGAGAGTGTGGGAGTGAGGACTCCTTCTGGAGAAGCAAGGGCAAGACTCTTCCACACAAAGATTTCAGGTTAGTCTAATTGACACATAACAAACAGATACGGGAAGATCCAGGATGTGCTAGGCATCCTGGGCTGGAGAGAACATGACAACAAAAGGACCCAGTTCTGCTCTAAGAACTTGCACTTTATTGCAAACAATTCAACAAGGAAACTTGAGTAGCCAAAGGAGATGGAGGGGCTGAGGTCAGTGGTAAAGTGCTTGCCTAGCATGTAGAGGCACTGGGTTCTATCCTCAGCACCACATAAAAATAAATAAATAAAACAAAGATATTAAAGTCAGGGGGGAGGCACTGTGGAACCTAGAAGGGATACTCAGCCTAGGCTAGGAACATCAGGAAAGGCCCCCAAACAACAGTGATGTTCAAGTGAAAACAATGGATAAATAATTTGGGTACTTTTGGGGGGATGCAGAGAGTGGGGTAAACTTTCTACCCAGAGAAAACATCTGTGAACAACCACAAAAGATTAATTATGAATGCTGCGAAGAAAGCCAAGGTGAGGGGAGGAGACAGGCTGGAGTGCTGGCATTGAGGATATTGTGGGTCAGAGTGAGAGCTTGGATTTGATCATGAGGTCAATAGAGAGCCATGGGAGGGTCTAGGAGAGTAGTGGCTGTATTCAAAATTTCCAAACTCTGAGATCCCTTGGGCTTCCTGGAAATATGTCCAAAGGGAGGGAAACACCTCACACACTAGTGGGGAGGACTCACTGAAGCAGTTGAGCTGTCAAGGCTCAACTACTACAAGTTTAGACCTGAAAAGTAATTGGAGAAATACAGAAAATAACAAGCACTGGCAGGGATGTGGAAAAAATGCAACCCTCGTGCACTGTAAAATGGGAATGTACCATGCTATGCTGTGCAATACAGTACAGCATTTCCTCAAAAAAATAAAAATAAAAATACTGCAGAATTACCATATGATCCAGCAACTCTTCTTCCAGGTATATATCCAAAAGAACTGAAAGCAAAGTCCTCAAAAGATACTGTGCACCCAGGTTCATAGCACACCCCGAACCCAGTATTCACAGTAGTTGAACTATGGAAGCAACTAAAAGTGCCCATCAATGGATGAATGGATAAGGAAAAGGAGATATACACATACAGTAGAATATTCAACCTTAAAAAGGAAGGAAATTCTGACATATGCTACAACATGGATGAATTCCAAAGATACTCAGTGAAATAAGGTACACATAAAAAGACAACTACTGTGTGATGCCTCTTTATAGGAGATACTTAGAGTAGTCAAAATTATAGGGACAAAAGGTAGAATGGTAACTGCCAAGAATTGAGGGAAGGAAACCAGAGAGTTATTGTTTAATTAGCATAGAGTTTGGATTTAAAAAGATGTAAAGAGTTATGGGGACAAATGGTGGTGATTATAGCACAACTTGATAGATATATTCGACAACATTGAACTATATAATGAAAAGCGTTAAGATGGGAGGTTGAGGCAGGATGATAGTAAGTTTGAATCAGCCTGGGCAACCTGGCAAAATCCTGAATCAAAATAAAATAAAATAAAATAAAAACAGCTGGCGATGTAGCTCATCAGTAGAGCTCTTGCCAACATGAGCAAAGCCCTGGTCAATTCCCAGTACAGCAGAAAAGAAAAAAGAAAGAAAGTTAAGGTAGAGAAAACCCCTCAAAGAAATCCCTCTGACATGGAGTACTTACAGGAACTGGGGATAGGGTGGTCCTTGTGTGAAGCAAAGAATGGGTAGCCAGGAAAAGAATGACCTGAAGAGAGATGTCCTCCCCACTGTGCTGGTCAAATTAGGGGAAAGAAATTTCAGGACTCCTTCTCCCAATCCCCAAGGGCTTTGGCTATAACGAGAACATGCCCCTCTTTTGTCTTCTCCTTGGGTTTCAGACCTGCCATCTGCAGCACCTACGAAGGTTCAGGCGTAAAAAGCTGGGGGCTGAGCAGGGAAATAGCTCAGTTCATCCCTCAGGTGGGCCGTAGAGGCAGCAGTTCATTTTCCTGGTAAAGATTCTGTGTAGGTTATCCCATAGCACCGGGAGCTGGTGACAATCCATGGAAGGATGCAGTGGCCAGGGACAGAAAGAGTCTACTAGGTCTTGCTGGAGAAGAAAAGGGCCTCTGGAAGAGAGGGGTGAGAGACTGAAGGAGAGGAAAGGGGTCACTGGGTCACTCCCTCAGCCAGACATCCATCATACACACACCCCGAACCCAGAGGTCACACCAGGCGGTGCAGCGCGGGGAGGGGGACCGATCTGAAGAAACCGGGAGGGAGAGGCAGGCTGGGCCCTGATGGTGCAGGTTCGTGCAGCCTTCGGGTGGGGAAAAAGTCGGGCAGAGAACTCGGCCCAAGACCTTCCCCCTCCTCAGCCCCGCGAAGGGCAGCCCGGCAGCGCCTCCATCAAAATGCCTCGGCCTCCTCGGCGCTCCAGCTCGGAGGTCTCAGCTCTCTGGAGGCTTTTTCTCTGCGCCTCTCAGTCTCTGTTACTCCGCCAGTCTGTCCCTGGCCTTGTAGCTCTGAGACCATCCCTCTGTTTGCGTCTCTGTCTCACTAGGACTGTCCCTGTTTTGTCTCATCTCTCTCCCGCTCTCCATCGCAATCCGGTCGCCTCGCCGTCTAGGTCTTATCCCTAACCATTCTCTATCTCTGTGCTTGTCTCACTCTCTTTCCCGTCTCCTCTCCCTTCCCCCCCCCCCATTCTAGTCTTGGTCTCTGTCTCTGCCTGTCCCCATCTCCAGCCCTACCTTTCTCTTGTATGTTTCAATCTTATCTCCATCTGTTTACCTCTATCTGTCTCTCTTGTCCCCTGTCTCTGTCATGGTTTCTGCCCCTTTCTCTCCCGGTCTGCGTCTCTGCCTCCTCTCTTTACCCTCATCCCTGCCCGTCCGCGTCCCAGGCTCCATCTCTTTTCCATCCTTGCCTCCATCCCCCCTTCAGGGCAGCCTCCGCAGTTCCCGCCGGGATGGGACCGCGCTGGGGGCGGGACTGAGGGGCCGGCCAGATCTGACTAACTCGGTTATTGAGGCGAATTGAATTAACTTCTTCACACCGAGGCCGCGGGGCCTGCCTCCCCTCGCTTCTGCAGGGCCGCAGGTGGGGAGGCCCAGGAAAGAGGTCGGTACCCCCTGACTTGGCACGATGTGTAGAGACCGAAGGTCTGGGCCGGATTGGGACAGGATGGGGACTCTGGTGATGGGGTCCCATGCAGCCCCACCCTGCACCTCTGGAGTCCTAAGAGGCTGCAGAGACTCTTTGGGGTGGGGGTCGGGGTAAATAGGGGCGGGGTCTGGGATGCCCAGGCCCCGCCCCGCGGAGCTCGCCCCGCCCCGCCCCCTCCGCGGGGTCCTGCGCGTTAAAAGGCGCGCGGACCCGCCAGCTGCACTTGCGTTGCACCCGGGCACAGTGCGGCCGCGACGGGGCGGGCGGGCTTTGAGTTCCCAGAGCCGGCCTCCAGTCCTTGGCGTCTGGCGCTCGAACCTCCATCCCGACCTCCACCTGGCCCGGGACCCCGACCCCGACCCGGCCCGGCCCCCGCCCCCGCCCCCTCCGGGTCCATGGACTACTCCTACCTCAATTCGTACGACTCGTGCGTGGCGGCCATGGAGGCGTCCGCCTACGGCGACTTCGGCGCCTGCAGCCAGCCCAGCGGCTTCCAGTACAGCCCCTTGCGGCCTGCCTTCCCCACAGCGGGGCCACCTTGCCCCGCGCTCGGCTCCTCCAACTGCGCGCTTGGCGCCCTACGCGACCACCAGCCCGCGCCCTATTCGGCAGGTGAGCTCAGCCCGACCCAACCCTTTCTCCAAATCCTGAGGAACCCGCAGTCCATGACCTACTCGTCAAGCAAATGCGACTGCCTCCCACAGACTCCCCCTTCCCTGACCTGGACAGACCCTCCAACGCCCCGTGAGACCCTCAGTAATACCAGGTTCCTCTCGGCAGGGATGAACCCCACCCTAACGCCCCTCTCGGTCCTCTTCCTCGCTGCCAAATCTCTTCGGATCAAAGAAATAGCTCCGTGCCCCTTTCCAGGCCCTCCCCTCCCCACCTGCAAAAGCTGACCACCAAACGTCTCCATCCACTGTATCCCTGTAAGAGGATCCCAGTTCAGTCCGCTCAGATCCCCATCCTTATCACCCCTGCCCCACGGTGTTGCGCGACCCCCAACGAGGACTCCTGAGGCAGCTAGCTGTCCAGATAGGAATCTTCCTAGAGCCATAGCACCATCAGATTCTTCCTGCCCTCTCTTAGACCCATCCTGCTCTGGCCCAGACATTCTGCATCACCAAAATCTATTTCCCTAGCCACAAACGGGGGGGGGGGTCATTAAGCCACTTTTATTTCCCCTCTCCCCCACCCCAGATTCTCCCAGCTAAAGTCCTACAGAACCCCAGGAGCCCCTCCTGCACTCCCAAGCCCTTTGATCCAAGTCTCTCTCTGAACCCTCAACCTCACTGAGCTTTTCAGACATTCCTATTTTTTCAGTTAGAGTCCCAGCCTGCCCCACCCAGTCTTATTTTCTTGCCTCCTGGGAAGACCACCAGGAACCCAAATAGAAGACTGGAGCCTGAGGCGGGGGGTGAATAAGTACCAGGATTGGGGAAAATAAGAACCAAGGAGATGCCACCAGAGACTAGAACGAGGATGGGGAGATAGGTACAGTGGGCCAGATGAGGATGATCGGGATGAGGAGGACAGGAAATGGGCAGATGGGCTCCAGAAAGATGAAGATCTGAGACTGGGACAATGGGGATTAGGCATAGAGAGATGAGAACATAAATGGGGAGATTGGGGATGATTGGAGATGGAGATAAGAACCAGGGGATGGTATCAGGAATTATGGGAGACAGACCAGAAGGGATAGGAAACAGAGATGACGAAGATGGGGATAGGAATGGGGTGTTGGAGATAAGGATTAGGGAAAATGGGGACCAGGAGAAATTGAACAAAAATGGAGATAGGGGACCCCCAGGAATATATAGAGAACTAAACCAGAGTTAGAGTCAGGGATGCAGAGATACTGTCTATGAGGCAGTAGAGACTGGGATGGAGTATAGAAAGAGTGAGGGAGAATGGTGGGACAGGATTTAGGGAATATGGGACACAGAGACTGTGAGGAAGAACAGCAAAGAAGATAGAGGAACTTGGGTGGAAAAAATAATCACCCTTCTTAATGGGTACAGAAGAGTGTCACAAAAGGGGAAAATTGAGGGTTTCCCATGGAGGAGGATGAAGATGAGGAAGAGGAGAGGGGGATACCTGGAGAAGAATGGAGACCAAAGATGTGAGTGAGGCAGGGCTAAGGAAATGAACCCTGGATGGGGAGAAATGGGTTTGAGGGATAGAAGGAACCAAATCTGTACACGGAAGAGCGCCAGTATCAGAGTGAAGTAGACCTGGCAGGAGAGTCTCAGTGACAGAGTCAAGGCCCAGGACTGGCTAGTGGGGAGTCCTAGAAAGCAGAAAGCTGCCAGACATCCAGGGCCAGTGTGGACAGAGCAGAACTTGAAGTCAGAGAAGCGGACCAGCTGAGAAACAGATACACTGATACACTGATGAAAGGGTCAGAGAGGAGTGAAATGGTGTCCAGGGCTAACTGACAGGTCGATGAGCCTTGACTGGAGGAAGGAATTCTGGTTTGGTTCCAAGCAGCTCCTGAACCCCAGGTGTCCTTGATCTGAGTTCCTCTTCACCCCCCACCCCACCTCCATCGACCAATAGGGACCCTTGACCTGAGATTACAAGGATGAAACCGAGGGGACAGACTGGGGTGGTGGTGGTGGCAGGATTCCTTCTAGGGCAGGACTGAGCTTGGCCTCTCACCGCCGCCCTACACCCTCGTTGCCCCTGCCCTCCTGCACACACCCGCAGTGCCCTACAAGTTCTTCCCGGAGCCGTCCGGCCTGCACGAGAAGCGCAAACAGCGGCGCATCCGCACCACGTTCACTAGCGCGCAGCTCAAGGAGTTGGAGCGCGTCTTCGCCGAGACCCACTACCCCGACATTTACACGCGCGAGGAGCTGGCGCTCAAGATCGATCTTACTGAGGCTCGTGTGCAGGTACGTATATGCACGTGTGTGTGCGCGCGTGTTCTTGTGGAGGGAGTGCGGGAAATTAGTATTGGACACTTAGGGGCCAAGGATAACCGCAGCCTGGAAGCAAGGATCTAGGACCAGTGACCAGGGCACAGCCTGGGTGTGGTTGGGTATCCAGGGAGGGCAGAGGGGCCAGGACTTGGAGGCTCTTGAGAAACAGGAGCTGTTTAACCCCATGTTGCTTTGCCTTCGTTTTCCCCTCAGTCTCAGCCCTGTCTATGGCTGAAGGTTCAGAAATTTTAGAAGCCAGGATGCATGCTGCGAGGGGGTAGAAGGAGATCCATCCCATGGAGGAGCCGGGGCAGACCAGTCAGCAGTTCCAGGTGTCCTCCCCAGTGTGAAATACTGAGCTTGGGGCTGGTGCAGGGCAGAAGAGAGCCGGGCCAGGGCTTACAAATCCTGTGTGCAGATGTTCCTCTGGCCGGTTTTGACTGAAGGGTCTGAACAAAAGGTTTCCCTGGCGTCCCAAGCCGCTTTTCACGGCCCTAGGACGCTCCAGACGGAATGTCCACCTTCCTAAGAGGGAATTGGGAGGCAGGGCTCAGGGTGAGGAGAGTGAAGGCAGAGCCCGGTCCAGGAGACCAAGTATACGGGGAGGCAGCGGAGTCCGCGGGTGAGCATATCCGAAGGGCAAAAACCCAAGGATCTAGAGGATGGGGCAAGTGGAGAAGAGAGTGGAGAAAACGACGGGTCGACGGGTGGAGGGTCGAGAGGCCAACGCTAGGAAGGCTGTGGATCTCCCCGACTTGGTAAATAATCCGGTCAGACCTTTCTCGGCGGAGGTCTCTCTCTCTCCACCAATGTCTCTCCTGCGTTTTGCGGTCGGGGGCTGACCTGGTGTGCTCTACGACGTCCAGACTAACTGGCCCCTGTGCCTACAGGTCTGGTTCCAGAACCGCCGGGCCAAGTTCCGAAAACAGGAGCGAGCGGCCAGCGCCAAGGGCGCTGCAGGCGCAACGGGCGCCAAAAAGGGCGAGGCGCGCTGCTCGTCGGAGGACGACGACTCCAAGGAGTCCACGTGCAGCCCCACGCCCGACAGCACCGCGTCGCTGCCACCACCGCCGGCGCCCAGCTTGGCCAGCCCACGCCTGAGCCCCAGCCCCCTGCCCACTGCCTTGGGCTCCGGGCCGGGGCCGGGGCCCGGACCCCAGCCGCTTAAAGGAGCTTTGTGGGCGGGCGTGGCGGGCGGTGGGGGTGGCGGGCCTGGCGCGGGAGCGGCTGAGCTACTCAAAGCCTGGCAGCCGGCCGAGCCCGGGCCCGGGCCCTTCTCGGGAGTTCTGTCCTCTTTTCACCGGAAACCCGGCCCCGCCCTGAAGACCAATCTCTTCTAGCCGCGGGTCTTTGGAGGCTCCGAGCCTGCCCCCAGCGGCAACCCTTGCCCCTCCGGGACCCAACGGAGACCCTCCCTATCCTGTCCCCACTCCCCTACAGTGTCTGACCCCTAGGTGTGCCCTCCCCAGCTTTAGAAACCAAGTCCGGGCCACTCTCGTTCTCGTCCACTCGCACCAGGCAGACCAGAGTATTTTTCACTGGGAACCCTTAGAGGAGAGCCGAGGACCCCTTCTAAGCTTGGCTTTCTCTGGAGATCAAATAACGCCTCCTCCTAACAAGAGTCCCTACGGACAAACGCTGCCCACTCTTTGGAACTGGCCGGGTCACTCCTAACCTTGGTGACCATGTGTGCCTGCTGCCCCATCCTTAGACCCACCTGCACTGACCCCACCGGTGCAAAGTCTGGTTTAGCTGGGATAATCAGCCCCCTGAAGGGTCCCACCGCCAATTCGCTCCTTAAGCGTCCCCTCTCATCCCTGGCGGGTCCCTGGCGGAGGGTGGACCTATTGGGGGCGGGGGAGGGACGGGGCTATCTGGGAAAAAGGACTAAGGGGTTTCCTTTTTCCTAATTTTGTTGCTCTTTTTCTTTGAAAAACTTGTAATTTATTGAGGTGATTTTGCTCAATCCAAATAAAACTTAATTTATTGAAGACATCAACGCTGGCAACCCTTCTGAGGGTGCAGAGTAAGACTAGGCTGCTTGCAAGAACCCTGACCCCGTTGCGGTTGAAGCCAGCAAGGGGCCCTCTCTCCCTTCATGGCCACCACGCATTCCTAGCGCAGGGTGTTACAGACCAGGAGAATTGAGAACTAAGCAAACTAGCACTTTATGGTCGAGGTCCTGCCCCCCGCCACCACCCATAATAATAAAGTGCCCTCCCTCCCCAAACCCACACATAGTTTAAATAAACCCCAGCCCGATCCTCGGGCTCTTCCTTCATTTCCGGACGGATGCCCCTGCAGAAATTAGGGGGAGGTCCCACCTGTGGGTCAGGCTCGGGGGAGGGCAGCAGAAAACAGTGATGAAAGTTGGGGCCCAGATGTACAACTATACCCCATTTGCACCCCTGGGGCTGAGAAGAGGGGTCTAGAAAAATAGGACTGCACACTGCAGGCTACAGACCTCTGCAGCCCTGGGCCTAAAAGGGAGGGGCAGGATGTCCTAATTAGGGCATTCCAAATGACTGGGCAGTGGGGAATGCGGATTCCCCAATAAATAGGCAGAAAGGTATTGCCCCACCCCCTCAGAATTTTCTAGCCAGGGGCTAGCTACTCCAGCCTTCGTAGCAGGGGAGAGGCGCCGAGTTGGCGGCTTTGCCGAGCCTCCGCTGTCACTTGCTGAGCTGCAATGTGTCCAGAAGGAGGCGCTTGTGAGCAGGGTCCTGCACCCCAGCCTCCTCCAGGTCTTCCTCTGTGATGTCACTGTGGGGGCAAGAAAGGCTAGGATCTGGGATAGAGGGTCCTAAAGGGCCCACAGCTCTACCCCCGGGGACAGACACCCACCCTATCCGGCTCTAGCCCCGCCCCCACCTGAGAAACTCCAGGTCGTCCCAGCCATTGTGCACCAGGCCCTCCTCATAGCGCTCTAAGCCGATGGCCCGCAGCCAGGCACCCATACCTGCCTCACTCAGGCCGCCGGCCCGCCCGACCTGCGGGCACGGTGCCTGATGAAATAGGGCAAGTTAAGGGGAGTACTAAGAGTGCACCCCCAGAAAAACCTTCAAGACAGCCACATTCTACCCGGGAAAGGGAGGCAAAATCTGGGGCTGATTTACGTGTCCCCCAACCCTCCAGTACTCAGCTCAGGGCAGAGGGGAAACCAGTGAGTGCTGTATAGTGGAGGGAAAAGACACCATAGTGATGGGCAGGCACACTCTTCAGGTACAGACAACCAGCCCTGGTCCACACACCTCCTCCGCTAGGTCCTCTTGGATGCTCTCCCGGATGCGGGGTGGAGGGAAGCTGAGGGGCCGGCCATAGTCGGAGGGCAGTCCACGGGGTGGCTGCAACTCCAAGGGGCTTGGGAGAAGCGCTGAGCGTCCAGGCCCAGCAGGAGCATAATCCACCTCACTTAGAGTCTTGGCCATCTGCAGTACTGAGCAGGACCGGTCATCCCCACTTGCTACCTCCCCTAGGAAAGTGCTGGCAGATGAGGGGCCTGGGGGTAGTGGGGGCCTTGGATGGGCTTTGGGAGGTGGTGGGCCTCGGCCCTCACCTCCACTGCGTCCCCGGACCCCTGGTACTGACAAAGGATCCAGGTTGGGGGTCAGGAAAATGGCTGAGTCTGGCAGTGGTGGAGGTGGAAAATCTGGAGGGGGCAGAGTACCCCCAGAGTCTTCATCTGATGAACTCCCCTCTCCCACCCGAGGGGGCCGGTGGCGTCCAAGCTGTGGAGCAGGCACTGTGATGGCAACTTTGTTCTTTGTGGTAGGTGGGACTGGAACCCTGGCAGGTGAGGGTGGCTCCAGGGGCAGCAGCTGGTGTGGGACCCCTTCAAGGACGTAGTAGGCAGGATTATTGAAGCTGTTCTTGGGTGCGGGGGCCACCACCCCTTCCAGCTCAGGAGCCCCCTCTGGCTTCAACCTGGGTTTAGGAGCAGGATAACTTAGTCAGGACCCAGAAACCCAATGGTGCCATGGGGGAACTGGCAAAAGAAGATGACATTGAGCAAATCACTTATCCTCTACTGCCCTGGGTTTCATCATCTCTAAATTTGGAAGTAAATGAGGTGTTGAAGGCATAACCCTAAACTGCCTTGCTCACTTGTTCAGATTCTTAGATCTTTTATGACTTTGTGGAAACTGAACTCAAATGATAACAACAGAGATGTCAGAAGACAAGGCAGTAAAAGGCCTCTGATGAGAATGACCAATGAAACTTTGAAAGAGCTGCTGAAGCCTCTGTAGTTGACCTACTGTGGAATCTCACTCAGGTATTCAGGCTGGTTTTACTCAAGCTGGAGAATAAAACCAAGGTGACTGAAAATAACTGGAGATGACAGAAAAAGAACCAAACTGAACCTAGGAGTTTTATGTACCTTCAAGCAATGAGTAGGTACCATTAAAAAGCAAGTCTATGTTGTCATGTATAACAAATTAGAACAAATAAAAAAAAAAAAGTTTAAAAGCAAGGCTGGCTGGCTACTGGGGAACAAAACTGACTAAATTATATTGTTATATTGTGTGCATGTATAAATACATAACAATGAATTCCACTACTATGCATAATTATAATATACCAATTAAAAAATAAGAAAAAGGGACTGGAGTTGTGGCTCAGTGGTAGAGTGCTCGCCTAGCTGGGTTCTATACTCAGCACCACATAAAAACAAATAAATAAAATAAAGGTATGTGTCCAATGACAACTAATATATATATAATATTTTTTTTTAATAGGAAAAAAAGGGCTAAGGTTATAGTTCATGGTAAAGTACTTGCCTAGTATGTGCAAGGTCCTAGGTTCAAACCTTCACATTGCAAAAACAGAAAAGAGGCCCTAAGCAACTTAGTGAGACCCTATCTCAAAATAAAAAATAAGGGCTGGGGGTATGCCTGGGGATGTGGTTGAGTGGTCAAATGCCCCTAGGTTCAATCCCTAGTACCAAGGGGGAAAAAAAAAAGGCAAGAAAGAAAGCTAGCCTGGTTTTCCCTAAGTATGACCCATAGTCTACTAGTTACCCAGGCGTTAGAAGTTATTATGTGGGGTTTGTTTTTTGTTTGTTTGTTTGTGCTGGTATAGGACTTTGTGCATGCAAGGCAAGCACTCTACCAACTGAGCTATATCCCCTAGAAGTTATTATGTGGAAAAGAAGTATCCCCACCCATTAAGTTTAGGAAACTATATTAAAAAGAATTGGAAAGAGTTTTCCTTCCTGTCCACGTGCTTGTAGCATTTACTAATACTAATGTGCACTGGAAATATCTAAGAAAAAAATCTACCAAAAAGTATTTCCAAATTCACTTGACCACACACCTTTCTCCAGTGAAGCCTTGTGTAGGATAGGGCCCCATAACATGCACCCTGAGAAATCCCTTGCTGAACCCTGTTCCTTCTCCAAACTGAAGGCTTGAACTGTGTCTGATTACACAGACAGAACTATTCTAAAAACAATTTATTTTCTTTTTTTTTTTTTTATATATTTTCTTTAGTTGTAGATGAACACAATATCTTATTTTACTTATTTTTATGGGGTGCTGGGGATCGAACCCAGAGCCTCACACATGCTAGGCAAGTGCTCTACCACTAAGCTACAGCCCCAGCCCCTCTAAAAACAATTTCTATGTCACTTTTAAGGGAAAACTGAGAGGACAGGCTGCCTATGCTCCCTTTGACTCACAGCCATACCTTCAGGATGCCATACCCTCAGAAGCCGTACTTCTGCCCATGGAATGGCAGAGCAACCAAACAGAAGGGAATCCCCAGATTAGCCCTGAGAGCCAATCATAGTAATGGATAGAGTGGGTGGGGAGAGATAACAGATTCCTCCTCTTACCTGGGGTTCAAGGGCTCCTCCCTGGGAGCTGCTCGGGGCGGGGCTGGGGGCCTCCCAGTTGGCGGTGGTTTCTCTGGCTCTTCAAATAACTTGGACAATGGGCTGGAGCCTTCTGTGGAGGCTGGCTTGCGGCTCCCTGACCTGCCAGGGAGAGATGAGTGGGGCCCTCCAGCAGCCCCCAGATACCCCCTCAGGTGACACCCAACATAGCCCTAGCTCACCTGGATTCCTGGCTGCCTCGGGACACAGACGGGCCTTTGCTCTTTGCTCCAGCCTCATCCGTATCAATGCTGATCCACTCTGAGGGTATAGGGAAGGGAGGCTCAGAGGGGATCTGGGATCCTAGATCCCAGAAAAACCATCTAGGTCTACCAGCCCCTTCCAGCAGGATCACTCCAATGACTGTAGAACCTCAAGCATCCCAGGATTCCACCCACCCTGGGTCCTCCCCTCCTATACCTGCCCATACCCTTCCCAATGGAACCCCCACCGTAGAGCCGCTCACGGGTGCCCAGGCGTTCCGTGGGCACCCGCACCTTCATGGAGCCACGGATATTGCCTGTCTCCTCGCCGCGATGGGACAGGAAGGTCAAAAACTGCTGGGCTGTGCTGCCAATCATGGATTTGAGTGCAACCACACATTCCCCTGAAGGGCAGATGGGACAGACCACAGATTATCAAAACTTTCTAGGGCCTGCCTGATTTCTTATACCCCTCAGCTACCCTGACTCCTTACCATAGGATTCATAGCCATCCATGGACTTGACTGTGAGCAGAAGGTGCTGGTCTTGCAGGTACTCAATGTCAGCCAGAATGGGCTTGAGCTGGGCAACAGAAAGGCTGGATGTGGAACAAAGTCTCAACCACCCTTGGACCCCTCCCACATGCTGGCCCTGATACAACTCACCCCTGCCCTCAGGCTTATTCATGCTCACTCATACCTAGCTCTTAAGGAAAGCTCTCAGATCTGTAATGGGCCTTTCATCACTTAACATCACTGTATTAATTAATTTTCTGCATCCTCAACGGCCTGACATTTAGCAGAGTCTCAAGAACTGTTTATGGAACAAATGAATGAACAATCTACAACTTGGTTCTATAACCCTAGATAAAGCAAATGCTCTTATTCTCTCTTGCCCAGCCCCCCCATGCACACTGCCAGCCCCAGCCTCCCTCCCAGGCAGCCTCCCCCAGGGTTCTGCCTCACTCTTCTCTGTGCCCTCGTCCACTGGCCTAGGCCCTGCCTACAGCCTCACCGTGGGCAGCTGGCGTGAAGACCACTGCACTTTGAGGAAGTTGATGTTGTCACTGCTTTGGGCATCATTCTCAAAACTCTTCTTGTACTCTGGGGTGGGAGTGGGGAAAACCAACTGAGAACCACCTTCCAGTTTCCCTTCCCCCCAAGCTGAAGGCAGGTCTGGGCAGCTCTGGCCTCCCATCCCTCTTGGCCTACACCCAGCCCTGGGCCCTGTCTCTGACCCTCCAGGCAAGTGGAATAGAACTCAATGAAGAACTTGGTGCGGCTGGCTGTCTTCACAATGGCCTCGATGCTCTCAAACTCAATGTAGGCCTGGTCTGAAGTCTTCGAGAGCCCTAAGGGACAAGGAAGGAATTGCAGACAGAAGGGCGAAGAGGGTATAAGAGGATCACAGAAAGAATGAGACAGAAAGGCTGAGCCCCGGAACAGGGAATTAGGGGCCTTGGCAGAGCAAGAGGCAAGGCCAATAGGTGCCTTTCAATCCTAACCTACCAACAGATAGACCCCAAAACCCAGACCCTAGACCAAGGCAAAAAGAACCAAAGGATGAAAAACTCCTGTCAAAGGGAGCTAGAGACAAGAATGCCTATGGGCTGGTTTGCCAACAAAATGCCACACCTCCAAGCACATTTGCAGGCTCACATGTGACCTGCAGATACAGACAAATATGTATAACTGACCACTCAGGGCTGGCAACTCTCATGAGGACCCAGGCACCCAGACACCCTCACATATCACCCATTCAGAAACACTCCTCCACTCACATTTACACACAAACACACACATAGGCTTGTGTACAATCCATCTGCACACATCCCCAGGTCACTACCTACACCCACCCAACATTGCCACATCTACAACCACATTCAAAACAGTCACCTTTCTTGGAGATGAACTGAGAGGTAACTCCAACCTCAAATGTCCCAAACACAGGGGAATGGTCGCTGGTGACAATGTCATCAGTGCAACCTGGGTGGGAGAATAGGAATGGGGACTCAAGGGAAACATCTCTACTCTCTGTTCCTACCTCCTGAAACTAGGGCTGAGTCAGGACAGTGACCACCCAAGACCTCCCATCACCCTGTCTGGGAGGCTCTGACCATAGGAATTGCAGATGATGTGGGTTTCAGGGTAGGACTTCCATAGAATCCGGTCACACCATGAGGGCACGTTGGTCCGGACCTGGGGCAGGGGACAGTAGTGTGGTCAGAGATGACAGCTGGGAGTTTCTCAGCATGGGCTCCACCCAGAGCTGATGAGACCCCCCCATTTCTGTTACACTGGGTCCCACCTTCCTCCGTGGATTCCCACAATACCCAGAAACACCCCCAAAGGCCTCAGGAAGGCCACGTAAGCTACAATGGTAACTACAGAGGCCCAAGACCCTTTATCTCCCACGTGCTCCTGTTTCACTGCAATCTTGGAGGGTCCTCGTGCCATTTTTTTTTTCCACTCACTCCAGTTGGCTTTTGCTTGTGCCAGGCATATGTGTCCCGGGAACCCCGCTCATAGCGGTAAGTGGGTGGAAAAGAGATCTCCTCCTCACCTAAGGAAGCAGGGCACAGATGGGACTCAGGGCCCTGAAAACCCAGGAATGTCCCAAGCCCCCAGATCCCCAGGCCCACCTACTGGATCCCTACTCACTGAACCGAAGGAAAACCTTGTGCTTTTCCCGCTCCAAGTTGAGCTGGTCTACCCGGAGCAGAGGCTCAAACTCTTTCCTGCTGATGTAGTTCAGTATCTCCTGGGGTGGGGGACAGAGAGGCTGAAGGTGTGTCTCTTGAGCAGAGCTGGTGACAGCTCTCGAGGCCCCTAGCCTCCCTACAGCCATAGGCAGGGGCCCTGCTGGAACCTGGATATCCATGTCCAGGCGATAGTTGAGGTCCCCAAACCAGAAGAGGTGAGTGAAACGCAGAGAGATGTCAAATGCACTGAGCTGCCGGTCACCCAGCGAGAGCAGCCTCAGGATGTCCAGATAGTTCTGGTTCCGCCTATAGTAAGAAGCCAGGAACAGGTCCCCAGGGTCAGGAATGAGAGATGGGCATAAAGGCAGGAAGACTCTGGGGTCAGGGATACCATAGGGATCAATTCCCTGGGGCCAGAGGGAGAAGCTAAGTATAAGGTCAGTTTTAGTAGACCAAGAAGTCTTCAGCTGGGAAACAGGAGAAGGGGGTCTCTGGGGATAGGATGTGGGAGAAGAAAAGAGTTTCATGTGACTAAAGGATGTAGGAAAGACTATGGGGAAGCTGTTACATGGGAGCCCACCTCCCTCAAGAGTATGGGGAAGGTGCCCTCACCGGGCAGTCTTCTCATTTCCCGAGGTGAGATGGCAATTCACAAAGCCAAATGAGGTGCCATTGAACATGAAGGAGACACCCACGGCTCCCTTGTTCCCTGTGAGGGAAACGGAAGAGGAAGGCCTGATCACCCACAGAGGACTACCAACTCTCCCCTCTATCCCTCAAAGCAGCAATGAGAGGATGCTTCCTATCCCAATCCTCAGGTGCTGTGAAGCAGACAGCCCCTGAACACACACCCACACCTTCCCTGGGGATCCTTCTCGGGGACCTGCAGTCTGTCTGGATGGCCTTACTCTATGTGAGCAGAGCCCCTGGAATCACAAGAGATCCCGAGGGTGCAACAGAAAGGTCCTGTAGGTTCTCAGAAGAATCTATCTTGCAAGAGCCCTGGACTGCTAATCAGAAGACCTGAGCACTATGCCTAGCTCCCCTACTTATTTGCTGAGTGACCTTGGAATTCAACCACTCTGGGTTTGAATTTTATCATCTATGAAATGGGGATAATTATCCTGGCCTTGCCTTCCTGGTGGGGCTGGAAGAGATTTTAAATATGAATATGCTTTACAAAGTTCAAAGCACCCTATATATGAGAAAGCTGAGACTGCCAAAAAGGGGGAGACTCTGGGCTGGAGAGGAGGCAGAAAGCATGAACACAGGGACCCCACCACTTCAGGAACCTGCCTGCCCTGCTCACCCAGGGTGTTGGCGATGCCAGTTTTCACACTGGA
This sequence comes from Marmota flaviventris, assembly GCF_047511675.1. Taxonomy (NCBI): domain Eukaryota; kingdom Metazoa; phylum Chordata; class Mammalia; order Rodentia; family Sciuridae; genus Marmota; species Marmota flaviventris. Next base: position 60,823,099 of record NC_092506.1, on the reverse strand, counting down.
TGTACTGACATGGCTGATGCGGTTCTCATGCTCTGGCTTGACGAGCACAGCCACCTTGATGTTCCACAGCGACTGCATGGCAATCTAGGTAGAGGGTGTGGAGTCACCCTTATCCTGGGCTGGGACCCTGTCCACATTCCCCCTGCCCTGGCACCTTGTCAGTCATGGGAAAGGAAGACCTCCTACCCCTTTTCCTGAAGGACCAAAGAGAAATGGGCCTCCCGTGACATGAAGGACTCATATGAGACCTCCCAAAGGATATGCCCAAGGCCAGAGGAAAAAATCAGAGTGCTACATTCCCCAGGGTGCCCATGATGTCAAGCAGGAAAAGTCTGGGGTGGTTTATGAAGACAGGGGACTAACAAGATAACCCCCTCACCGGGCGGTAATCCAAATCTGTAAGCTCCTTGAGGCCCCCACGCAGCAGGTCCAGCCACTCTCGGTCGCCCACTGAGTTCTCCTGGGTCCCAAAGACATAGATGTCATGGGGTATGGTCACTGTGACCTCATCTAGGGTCTTCCCCAGACCCTTTGATGTGAACCAAGATGTCACATTTTTTGGAGGTGGCACACTTCCTGAAGATGGAGGGGATGAGGCAGTGGGTGGGAGGGTCAGGCCCCTGCCCTGGGGCCATTCCCCTCTCCCATCCCAGTCCCAGCCTGGGCCTGACCCATGTTCCAGGTGCCTATGAAGACAGAGATCATATCAGGCTCGTCTTGCTTGGAGTGCTTATTCTTCATGAGCTGCAGCAGCTGGCAGAAGGCTTCCCGCTTCTGGGGGAACAGCAGTCAGTCAAAAGCAAATAGGCAGCCAGGAACCCCCTTCCCACAAGGATACTCCACTAGATGGTAAATACCATGAGAGAAGGTCATTGTCTGGTTGCCCACTGTACATCCACTGCTCAAGAATGTAACAGGTGCTAAGTAAATGTTCACTGAATATTTGAATCATCCCTCAGGCCACCTATTCTTAATAACCTCTCTACCCTGTCAGGCCCATCCCTGCCAGGAGGGATGACATGCCCACACCATGTGTTCCCTCTCTTCCTACCCAATGGGAGACACCCATCTGGAGACCCCAGCATCCCCCAGTGTACTGGCCCAGCCTGCCACTCACCCGGGCACTGACGAAAATGAAGTCCTTGCGCTGGGTCCGGTCCTTCTCCTTTTCAAACACAACACCCAGCTTGTTCTGGACACGCTGGGACTTAATGAGCTGGCGGACTAGGAGACAGAAGACAGGTCACACAAGCCTGTGCCCTCCAGACCAAGGGCCTCACCCTACCCATCTCTCGCAGGTCTTGCCCTGGCTCACTTCGGTCATGTGTGAAGGTCGTCCAGTCCTCCTGGGAGTCCCGCTGTCTCCGAAGCAGCACTAGCCGCCCACCTTCCACATCCACGCTCAGCGTAAACTTCTGTGACTTTCCAATCTTGGTCAGGTCACCCAAGGTAACATCCAGCTTCACCTGCAAGACAGGAAATAGAGAGGCTGCTGATAAGACCTTGAGGAAGGCAGCGTCTCCTTCACCTTCAACTGCCCCTTGACCCATGAGGCCCCCCACCTGCCATGTACCTCAAAGGCCTGCACAGGTATGGTCTTGGCCTTACGTGTAGATGGCTGCAGCGAAACTGGAGGTGCTGTGGAACTCATGTCCTGTAGTGCCTTCAGGGCCTGGAGGGGCCAAGGGCAAGGTGAGGTTGGGGGCATACTCAGGGCTAAGGCAGAGAGGGGTATGGCTGATGTTTGGGTCAGGGCTAAGTTATAGCTTCAAAGTTGAGATCGAGGCTCAGCCAAGGAGAGTGGTCAGCAACTCAAAGGTCAGGGAGTAGAGGGGAATCAGCCTACCTTCTTCTGGATGCCTGACAGGAAGTCCTTTAGCACTGACAACTTCAGTACCAGGTTCTCTAGTTCCTGTTCCCCAGTCTGTGATGAGTTCTGCTGGGAGAAAGAATAAGGCTTGTAGATGAAGCCCTTTAGGCTGAAGCCCCCAATCAACTCCAGAACTGAGCCCAGCTCCCAGGGCCTCCCTACAATCTCACCTGCTGCTGTAAAAGGCGAGTCACCATGGGCGAGCTCTGCTGGTCAAACACCTTGGACAGGATCTCCAGACCCGACAGGACCTTGTCCACCTCACTAGGGGAAATACCATTTTAGAATTCCCCACCCCAAGCTAAAGCTCAGGGCAGCTGAGGGTGGTGCTTTCTCCTTCAGTTTGAGGACACAAGGGGACAGGTGAGGAAATCAGGAGACAGTGGCTGGTTCACTGTTAAGGGTAAGAGTGTGGTGCAGAGGATCAGATGTGCAGTACCTGTGCAGTCTCCGGCAGGAGGTGGCAAGAGTGCGGGTGAGGTGGGGCAGGTTGCTGGCTCCGCCCCGCACAGCCTCCAGGTCCAGCCCGTAGCTGCCCTTCAGATACTCATGGGAAATGGTGCTCAGCCCATTGGGAGCGCTTCAGGGAGAGGTTAAAAGTTGGTAGAGGTCCTGCTGACACTGTTCCAGCTACCCCACACCTTGTCCCTACAGAAGGTGGTACTAGTGGCAGAATAGAACAGGTCAGGGTTGAGATGAGATGGGTGCCCCAGGGAGCTCAGGTGGTCTTCTCACCTCTCATGAAAGAGAAAGAACTTCCTGCTCAGCAGAGAGGTTGTGCGTGGGGGGTGGGGCATCTCACCTCTCAGCAGCTGGAGTTGTGGGAGTCTCAGGGGCTGGCAGGGGGCTGCTAGGTCCCGTGGGGGCAGAAATGCTGGTAGAGCCAGAGCGCGGGGGCAGTGGGGGCTTTTCATCCTCCCCATCTGTGGGACAGAGGTCAATGGAGGAGCACTTTGGGCCTCTGTCCCTCAGTGGTATATGGCAGAGAGGAAGCCATAGCTGTCAGAGACTTCCATGAAAAGGGAGTAAAGGGAAGTGCAACACAATTACGAGAAAGGAAAGAGAGGGTTGCAAAGCGGAGAGGGAAAGAACCAGGTAGAGTCAGGGAGGAGACAAGGAAGGGATGTGCACACTGCACATGAGGCTGTACCTGAGACATCACGGTCATCCGGTGGGTCTGGCTCTCTCTCCCCCTCTACAGGCAGCAGTAGGGCACACACCAGGCCCTGATTGGGCTGGGCATACAAGCCAATGAGCTCGCCCAGGGTCTGGAAGCGGCGCACAGGCACACCCTGTGAAGTCTACAGGCCAAAAAGGATGAGAGAAAGGGTCAGCCAGCAGGTCTCCAAGCCACAGGAAGGATCAAGGTCAGGAGTCAGGGGTCCGAGCTCCTACCTGCACAGCCAGGAAGTCTTCTCCATCAGGCAGGATGCGGTATGTGTGTACATGCTTCTGATACCTGATGGCAAGGCAAAAATCAGAACCTGAAATCCCCCAGTTGGAGTCTAATCCCAAAGCATCCCTTACTAGTCCCCCTGCTCCCTAAACGTGGTTTCCTCTAAAACCACTTGCTCAGGCTCCATAGGGTTAATGATGGGGCCAATCTACTTCCACCCTCCTAGTGCTGCCAACAATAACTGAAATGACCAAGTCCCCCTTCCCCCCCAAGACCTACATACTCCACACCCACCACAGGGCCTGGGAAGCAACAGGCAACTCTCTTGTGGACTCCACAGGTGTCTAAATAGCCCCTCTGGACTGTAGTACCAGTCTGGGCCCCCCGCCAGAGTAAGAGTCCTCAGAAGCCTAGTTAGCCTATGTGTGCAGGGCAATGTGCTAACACACGTGTGAGCCTCTGTCTGTGTTTATGTTGGTGTCTGGCTCTACTGGAGTCTGTGTGTCTAGGACAGTTTCTCTGGAGAAGTATTGGAGCACCACCCTAGAGCTTTTCCCTGTTCCCCAGACAACAGGTAACTGGGATAACCCAAGGGGGCCCCCTATGGGAGACCCAGCCTCTAGGAACCCCAAGGCAAGGAGGGGCAAGAGGGGTGCTGACAGATGGTAGCAGCAGCAGCTGAGCAGGTGACAGCTGAACCAGGCACATACTCACTGGGGGATGGAAAGCTGCCTTCTTCCTCCACACCTCAGAAGGCAACCAGGCCTATGCATGTGCGGGCAGGAAAGGGCTGTTGGCCCCAGAGAGAACCAAATGCCATAGGGCCACCCCTTTCCCCTAAGTCAGCACCTGTCAGGGGTTCTCGGGGGCTGCTTGTGCTGTGTGTTAGTTTGTAGACTGTGGATCCATATTTATAACAATAATGGCAGGTATTATTATTAGCTACACTGTACAGATGAGAAAACTAAGGCTCAAAAAGGAAAAGTAATTTGCCTAAGCAAGTAAAAGGCAGAACTGGGATTTAAAATGAGAACAGAAGGAAAGGCCCATTTCCTGGCCTGCAGGTCAGACTGCCTGTAGCCTTCAGAGTAGGAGTGTGTCTCGAGTGTTATTTGTGTACACGTGGTATGTATATAGGTAAGCAAGTACGCATTTGTTTGGGAAGTCTAAGAAACCACCCATTTCTGATCCCTACCCAGTCTCCTGAGATTCAAGGAGCAATCAGTCAGTTGGCAAAGCCAAAGCCCCCACACATAGACAGACCCCCACCCCACCCATTCTTTCCCCTGACAATGGAGCCAGGATTTTCCCCTTACTGGGACAATAATGTTCCTCACCCAAACACAAGCTCCAGCTGTCCTCTCCCACCCAACAGCTGACCCAGCACCTGCCTCCTTCCCTTCCCTAACAAGGGATATGCCTCAGAGGGGGCTGGGAGGCAGGACTGAGGGTATTCATGGGTCTAAGCTGTCCTTTAGTCTCCCTGTACTGAGCCTCAGACTTGAGGCAAAGCAGAGACTATAGGACCCCTCATCGATCAAGTACCTAGGTCAGAGTTTCTCAACCTCTGCACTACTGACATTTTGGACCACATAATCCTTAGGAGGCTGTTTTGGACACTGTCACATGTTTAGCAGCACCTCTGGCTACTACACACTAGGTGACTATAGCACCAAGCCTATTGTAACAAACAAACAAAAATGTCTCCCTTGGGGCTGGGGATGTGGCTCAAGCGGTAGCGCGCTTGCTTGGCATGCACGCGGTGCTGGGTTCAATCCTCAGCACCACATACAATTAAAGATGTTGTGTCCACCGAAAACTAAAACAAATAAATAAATAAATATTTTTTAAAAATTCTCTCTCTCTCTCTCTTTAAAAAAAAAAAAAAATGTCTTCCCTGGTCTAAGTCAATTTGTCCTCCCCTGTCCCCACAAAGATGTCATAAGAACAAAAAGGAAAAGAAGGGACAAAGGGACAAGGGTAGGGGGCTCATAGGACCAAGGAAGAACATAACTAGATCTAAACTAAACAGTCCTCACAGTTTCCCAGTCATTACTTCTCACTCCAGAGGCCCACAGAAGTCCACTTAGTGTCATACTGTGGGTCAAGGAAAAAACTGCAAAACTGAAAGTACAGACTCACCCCACCCTACTATTCACAGAGCTGACAGGTACAGCACAGGACCAGGCCTACTCAGAGAACTGCCAAGTCTAGTTCCACACACAGCACTCATGGCTTAGGGCTAGAGCTGCCAGATAACTGGGGCTCAAGCCCAGAACCAGGCACACTTACTCATTGATTCATGAAATAATGGCACAGTCTCATAAAGCCTCATCCAGCTGCCTCACTAAGTCTTCTCAACACCAACCACATCATCACCCGCAGCCATACACAGCCCTCCAGAACCCAAGCTGTGCCTCTCTTGGGAGCATTGAAAGGACCCCTAAGGACGTTGCTAGACATCCTCACACATACCCTCATCAGTCCCTCTGTCCCTAATCTGCTGCTTCTGCCTAAACTCAATCCCTACACAAACAGATCTGCCCACAACATGGACCCAAATCCTCACCTCTTCTTGGGCATGCCTGCAGGGGTCTGCCAAGGACTGTCTGCATTTTTCCCCATCACAATCACCCTGGCCTGCAGAACCCCACATACTCTGACCTCAAAACCCCAGAAAGTTCCCTCACACACAGCAGGAAGGAAATGCCCCCTGTATCCTTCCTCAGCCCCAAGAGCCCTAGAATAAAGCCAAGGCCCCCAACTCTGGGGGTGGAGGCGGGGCTGGTGTCCCACCACTCAATCACTGCCCCCCTCCCCACTCAGGTCACACCGTCCGTGTCCCAGATCCCCTCCCTGCCCCACTCACAGGACGCAGAGTGCGAAGGCCCCCGCCACGCTCTCGCTGTCTCGGACCAGGAAGCTGCCATCGCGGCCCGCCCGGGCCAGCAGCTCCTCCGCTGCAGCGCGGCTCAGGTCGCGGTGGTACCAGGCAGGAGCCGGGCTGCCCAGCGCGCCCCCGGACCCCGCGCTCCCCGGGCTGGGTGCCCCACACGCCGAAGCCATAGCCCGCGGAGGGCTCAGCGCCGCCCGCGTCTGCCACCCCGCGCCATCCGCCCCGGGAAGTTCAGGGCCGACGCTGGGGCCGCGCCCGGGTCCCGGGCCTGAGGATCCGCGGGCCGGACAGAGCCAGGGATCAGGACTCCGCACTCCGCCGCTCAGGCCGCCTGATTCGCCGCGCAGCCGCCGCCGCCTGCAGCGCCGGCCTCAACTTGAAGAGAAAGAAAAGTTTGTTCAGAGACGGCGGGGGAGGGGCAGGAGCGGAGCAGGGAGTCCGGCAGCCAGCCCCCCTCCCCCTCCGCTCGGCCCACTGCCCGGGCCGACCCTGCCCCCAATCTCTTCTCGAAGGGACAGTGCCTCCACAATCCCGCAGAACCTGCACCTCCCAAACCCCACAACGATCCTGCTCTTCCATCCCGAGAATATTCAGTCCCCAAGTACCCACCGAAGTCCAAGTCTCCCCCATTCTGCTCCCGGACACTAAGGAGTCCGGCACCCCCCTGAAGAATTCAGCCCTCTCAATCCTCTCAAGGAGATGACCCTTAACCCCCATAAAAGTGATTTCACCCCAAATCCTTTTCATTGGGCGCCTTGAATCGGGGAGTATCGAGGTTCTCAAAGGAAGGATCCAGGGCGAGCCTACCACCCCATCATCCAAGTGAACAAGACACCCAGTTCCCGTTAAAACCAGCCCTCCCTTATATCTGAACCCCCAAAGTCCACTGTACCTGTCCGTCTACAAATCCCAAGGAGGAAGTCCCTTTCATAGAGATCCGATCCCCACAAACCCCCGGACGAACACCAGCGTCTTCGAGCCCCCCATGCGCGGCCCTCCTAGCCCGGCAAAGCCCTTCCCCCCTCTCGGCCAAGTTCCCTGGCACCACTCCCGGCACCCGCAGGCCGGCGTCTTGAGAGGACCCGCAGACCCAGCCTAGGGGGATCCCCTTTCCATCTAGGACAAAGTTCCCTCAATCCACCGGCTTCCGGCCTCTCCCCAGAGGCCTCTCCGCCGCATGCAGACCCCCACCTTCGGGGCTGCTTGGGTGCCTCCTTGCCCCGGGAAGCAGCCCTGGACTCTAGGCGGCCACTTAAGATGGCCATCCGCCGCCGCCGCCGCGGCCGCCGCACAACCCCCCCCCCCCGCGCCTTCAGCCCCGCCCGCCGCTCCGCCCCCGCGGCTCTCCAGGGAGCCAGCGGTAGCACCCGCGCCCCGCCTCGCTGGGCCCGCGTCCGGGTCCCGGAGCCTCTCACCCGCCGAGTGACCTCCAGCGAGCTTCAGCGCCTTTCGGAGGCTCTGCTTCCCGCTCTGCAAAGTGGGGCTAATGTTATGAGGGCAGACTCGATGGGACTCTGCTTGTAAAGCACTCGGCACAGGGCCTGGCACCCAGCGGGTGCTCCCGGACTATTTTTATTATTAATTAAGGAGTAACGAAGGTGACAGCTGTGTAAACTGCAAAGCGCGCCGCAGAACGAATGGGTATTATTAGCACCGCCCCCGCCCCAGCTACTCCTCCAAGTCAACAAACTTGTGCCTCTGAGGGCGACACGCCGAGCCCAGGGCTCCGCAGACCAGGAACCCCCGATCCTCCCACCCGCCCCCGCACCCCCCGCGCCCCCCGCGCCCCCCATACCCCCTCGCCCCGTCACCCCCGGGCGGAAGGGAGACCCAGCCGCCGGAAAGCGGGTGGAGCCCATACTAGGGTCTGGCCCGCCCCTTCCCAAAAAAAAGACCTAGCCGGTGGCGGCGTCTCCCGGGAGTCCTCTTCCTGCCCCGCCCCTCCGTCCCCCCGCCCCCCACCCCCCTGCTCCTTAAAGGCGCAGGCCTCCAGCCCGGCGTCCTGCGCCGCCAAGTCCTGAACAGCTGTCAGAGCTTTACTTTAACCTGGGAGAGAACTTTCACTTTGCTAAATTGAACCTGTTGGCAGATCCCGGGTCAGTCCTAAGGCACTTTCTCTAAATCAAATATGCATTGGCTTAACCCCACTAGGACAAAGCCTGGGAAGAAGGACAGGGGTAGCTCTATGGGGACTTTAATACAATAACTAAGTGATCCGCGCCACCTACCCACCCCATGTTCAGATCCTACCAGAACTCCAATAACTCATCTTCCGATTTATGCCCAAGTTCCCCATCAGGCATACACTTTTTCATATGAGGGAAGGTGAGTCTGATACGAGGGGGAGAGAGACCTAGATTAGAATTTTGCACACCTGGTTTCTAATCCCAACTGGGACACCCACCTCCCTGCAAGCTGTTCTCAGACAGCTACCTGGGGCCTCTTTGGAGACAAATGTGCTAGGTGTAGATAAAGACTTTCTCAAGGAGAACTGGAAAGCGAGAAACCCAGAAATAGGCTCAGGCCCAGCTCCTGAGTGCTGTGCAAAGACAGAACAACCCTCCAAGACCAGCATATCTACCGATCCTGGGAGGGGACAAAGTACTAGAGAAGAGGCCTGGCTCTTGCCTCTGGGAAGATCCTCAGAGTTTCTAATCCTCTTCTAGACACACCACCAGGACACAACATAGGGCCAGTTCCAGTCTTTTGAGTATTTCCTCTTCAGAAATCTCCCAGATTGTCTTTCCCAATCACCACTTCCTCCTCTGAGGGTCCCAAACTCCAGCTTTGCTCTTAGTCCACATGTTAGGCAGTGTGAACTTTTTCCCCTGGATTCCCACTTTCAGCTTTCCCATTGCAGAGCTGAGCAAAGTCAGGCAGACAAGCACTGGGGAGGGGGAATGTTTGGGAACCAATATAAATAAGAAGACCTGGACCTGACTCTCATTTAGGGCCATAGGAGCAATAAGAATCCCTGAGGACTACTGATTGCACTCACTGGGAACACATTCTTTCTAGGCAACAACTCCTTTACATTTCACAAAGCCCAAGGGAAGGAATATTATCTCCATTTTATTGAGGAAACTAAGGTTTTCAAGCATTTGAATTTTACATAGTGAATGGCAGAGCCGGGATTAAAATACAAGTCTAGTTGTATTAAAATACAAAAGCTATGGAATCTGTCCCTCACCCACTACTCACCAACTCACAGCTAAAATAATACATCACACATAAATATGTCACTAATTTATTAGAACTGACTGTTGGAAGAACCCAAAGCCCTATCATGGAGGAGGAACTGGGTAGCAGAAGAGTGGGTAATAGATGGAAGCAGGTTTAGGGATCTCTTTTGTGGAAGCTGAGCGGAGCCCAGCCTGGTCATCCAAGCTGGGAGCAGACAGAGGGTGGTATGGGGAAGACTGGACTCAGACGAGGAGCCAGAGTGGCAGTATCAGGGCCAGGCTGAGCAGGTGAAGACCCATTCCATGGGGCATGGCCTCAGCATTCATGGCTGCAGCATAGAACCTAGCCACCTCCTCATTAGGGTTGCCTTGGTCTGGGTCAAACCACATCTGGATGCAGCGGCCACTCCCTCGGCTATAGTTGCTGACCTTGTATGAGTGACTCCAGAGACCTTCACAAAGGGCAGCTGGTGTGGGAAAGTAGCTCTCAAATGTGCGGCAGACAGCCCCAACTGGACACTTATTAACTCCTGCAGTCATAGACATGGTGAACACAGTCAGCCAGCTCGGGACCCAAATCTCATTTCTGTCATCCCAGAAATCCTTACCCAACCCCCATTCCTCAACGTCCCCCTTTCCAAACCCTACCTCCATCTCCCCACCCACAGGCCCTCACCTGAGGTCCAGTTCCAGCCCTTGTGCCAGTTACTCTTGCAGGTGAAGGATGTGCGACAGTCCTCCCACCAGTTCTGACAGTCCTCTTTGCATAAAGGCACATTCAGGAACCTCTCTTTGCGCCAGCTCTGGTCCACCTGAGTGGGAAGGAGGGCTCGTCTTAGCCAGGGATGATGATAGCCACAGACTTGAAGGAACTGAGCCAGAGGGCAGGAAGCCTACTGGAGTAGGGTAAGGGAGAAACCTGTACCTGCTGGATCCAGGGCCCCAGGTTGGGTGAGCACTCATATAGACAGTTGTCCTGGATGAAGTGTCTCTTGCAGGCAGGCTCCATCTTACCACAGTGATCCCAGTTAAAGTTATACAGGTGGGAGGTGTCCTTGTGCAGCTCCTGGCTCGTGTAAACAGAGCAGCAGGCATTCCTCCTCCAGGGAGTGCACTGGGTAGGGAAGACACTGGACTGAGTCCCTCTACCCCACACCTATCCTGCCACCTCCAGTCTCATCCCATTTGGTTCTTGTCCCCTGCCCCAGGCAGGTTCTCCAGGAACACTCACTGCAAAGACCTCTCTGTCCTTGACTTTCAGGAACCCCCATCTCAAGGGGGAAAGAATTACAATAGCATAATCAAGGTTCTGTGGAAATCCAGGGTAACCTTGTCTTGGGGATAATAATTATCATTTATATAAAGTCTTTGTTTTTAGTTGTCAGTAGGCCTATATTTTATTTATTTATATGTGGTGCTGAGAATTGAACCCGGTGCCTTACACATGCTAGGCAAGCGCTCTACCACTGAGCTACAACCCAGCCCTATGTAAAATCTTTGCATTTGTTTTTTGATTTGTTTTTGTTGTTGTTGTTGTTTGTTTTGTTTTTTGGTACTGGGGATTGAATACAGGGGTGCTTTACCACTGAGCTACATTCCCAGCCCTTTTTTATTTTTTATTTTGAGATAGGGTCTCTCTGAGTTGCTAAGTGCCTCACTAAATTGTTGAGGCTGGCCTTAAATTTTCAGCGTACAAAGTCATTGGGATTACAGGGATGTGCCACTGCACCCAGCTCATTTGTTTATTTTTAAAATTAAGTATTGAGCACCCAGAGTGAGCCAGTCATAGTTGTATTGCTGGGAATACATCAGTAAACAATACAGACAGAAACATATGTTCATGGACCTTATATTTTAGTAGGGGAGACAGACAATAAGTAAGAAATGAAAAGAGAAAAAATGAGATAAAATCAGGATATGATAAATGATATGGGGAAAAATTAGAGCAGGGAATGAGAATGTGGAATATGTGATGATTGTTAAAATTTTAAATAGCATGGTGGGGAAAAGCCTCATTGGAAGGTGACATTTTGAGCAAAGAGGCAAAGTCATGCAGTAATGTAGTTAAACTAAATTAATTCTTCTTGATAAGTATTAAGATCTGTCTCCAAAGGCTAAGCCAGTGCCAGACACATAATAAGCTCATAAACATATTTGCTGAAAAAAGTGAAAGATCTATTATTATTTCCAAATCTAAACCTGACTTCATCTTACACATGGATACATCATATTTCCACAAGCTTCTAATATAGACTGGGTTTTCCAGGATTGAAAATGCCTTAAAATAGAAAGTAATCCCAACTGTTTTTTCATACTTGAGTAGCTCCAGTGCTCCTAATGATTTAGAAATTATGTCATTGATAGAAACCCTGTTTAGAGCATCTTATAGCATTTATGTAACCAATGGAATACAAATATGTCAATCTTCATATATAGTTGCCCTATTCATAGTGATTTTGTAAATGAAAGCAAGCACATACTATTTCCTGATGTCTTCTAATGTACCAGAGAACAGATGTGAACAGAGTTAGAAAATATTTTATTTTTACAGGTGGTTGTCAGCTTACAATGGTTTGACTTTGGATTTTTTTTTTAAACTTTTAACTGAATAGTGTGAAAGTGATATGAATCCAGTAGAAAGTGTACTTGAGGGTTGGGAATATAGCTCAGTGGTACAGTGCATGCCTAGCATTTGTGAGGCCCTGGGTTCCATCTTGTTTACAGAAAGTAAATAAGAAAGGAAAGAAACTTGAATTTTTTAATTTCATGGGGTAGCGATATATAGTACAATGTGGGGGCAGTAAGCCACAGCTACTAGTCATGTGATCACAAGGGGCAATAGTCCATTCTCAGCAGTGTACTGGGTTGCTAAGCTGTGATGTTCAGTAGGTTAGGCATATTAACTTGTGATGGGCTTATTAGGACATAACCCCATGGTAAGTCAAGTAGCACCTCTACTTTCTGCTTGCAATTCCTTTGTATTACAGATAGAGCATTATGTTGATATTTTTAAAACTGAATATACATGTAAATTCTATTAGCCTGAGTTTTACTCCAGAAAAGAAAGAAGATCTAAAAATATTTGTCATAAAAAGTAGACATTGAGGGCTGGGGATGTGGCTCAAGCCGTAGCGCACTTGCCTGGCATGCGCAGGGCGCTGGGTTCAATTCTCAGCACCACATAAAAATAAAATAAAGATGTTGTGTCCACCAAGAATTAAAAAATAAATATTAAAAAAAATTCTCTCTCTCTCTCTCTCTCAAAAAAAAGTAGACATTGAGTCTAATATGGTTGCAAACTTCTGGCATAAATTTTTATAAACTATGTGAATGTACAAGCACTATGCCCTGCATCCCTGTCACAAGGGGCCTTCCTTTATTCTACCTTTGCCACTCCATGGAATTAGCATGTCGTGAGGTTAAGAAGAACCATGTTTCCCATGGTCTCCCACCCTCCAAATACCCGTCCTACCTCTTCCCCATCACAAAGGCTGGTCATACCCAACTCCTGTGTGGACCCAAGTGCTTCTGTGGACCTTCATTTCCCTTATTCCTGTGATATGGAGAACATCACCTACCTGTGTCAAAGAACCACTGGGAATAGAAAATCATATACAGAAGCACATGATACCTAATAGGATTATTCAGACACTTCCTACATGGTACCTGTCCTGAGGAGGGCTTCCAAAAATTCACCTCCAAATTCACTCTCCTTACTCTACTTTCATCTTCTCTTGCAGCAATGACTTGGGCATGGGGGTATGACCTCTCAAGCTATTCCCCCACCACCCTGACTTCCTCCTCCCTGTTAGAACCAGCCCCTTCCCCAACGGAACCACATTCCAGACAGACCTGATTATGCAGCTTGTCCTCAGGACCTGGCTTTGCCTTGTGGTGTTTGGCATCCATACAGACATTGAGCAGGTCAGTCCTGTCCCGGGCACTGCATGTGGTGGCTATCCAGGCCAATAGCAGAAGTGGTATCAATTTCCAGGTCATGTCTTTCTGTCCCTGCAGAGGGAGCTATGGTTAGGGAGACCAAGGCCTGTGGGGAAAGAGGTCCATCCAGGGTGCCCCCTCCAACCCCTGCCTCAGTCTCCCTGTCCTTGTAATACAATGAAAAATGAGGTTGGACCATGTTCCTTCAGTGCTGAGTCCTGAGGCTGGAGCAGAGAAGGTTGGCAAGGGGGCTCCCTCACCGAAGGCTTAGAGGGCTCAGAAGGGGAGCTGGGGCTAGTGGGAGGGCACTCATTGGAAGAAATGCCTTGTGCCCTCACCTTCTCTCTAGATTTATATTTATGACAAGTAATTAAATAGTATGACAAGTAATTAAATAGTTCAAGTCCATTCCTTGAAAAGGGCCAAGTACACACTCACCTAGTGTCAGCAAGTGCTCTGTGTTAGACTGTGAGTCAGCTGGTTTTCCATGCCAGTCTAGAAACACTGTTAGCTCTGAGGATGTGGCAACCCAGTCTGCCTGCTGAGCTCTCCAGACTGGCACGAGGATCAAGTGACTTAACTCACAGGGTGGTTTTTAGTTAAATAACACAAAAATGGAAATACTAGTGGTTACATAAAACATTGCTTCCTGAGGCTTTTCCTTCCCTACTCTCTGAAAGCCATTTCTGGCTCCACCTATTCTGACCCTGGCCTCAACTAACAGACCCCCACCCAACATACACACACCTGTCAAAACACAAATGCAAAGACACTCAGACTGAAGGAACAACATACAAGTCCCTCATGTTGGAGCAGGCTTCCAAATAAGCACTTGGAGTCATGGAAGGCACCTAGCAAAAGTGACAGTACACATCTCTGTTCATTCCTACCCTCAACCCACCCCCACCCACTACAGGTTGTTCCTCTGGGCTCTGTCACTGAAGTACATAAGAACCAATAATGAAGACCCCTTCTTCTCCCTCATTATTTCCACAAGCAATTGATCATCAAACCTGGCAAGTGTCTCTCCAAATCCTTTCTGAAACTCACTTGCCATGACTGTTTGGGGCCAGGTCTTCCCTTCAATTTTATCCCCTTTCTGTAGCCTTCCCCACATAAACCAGTCAGATCTAATAATAGATAAGTCCCTTTTCATTCACACAAACCTGCCAAGTACCCCCTTTGCTCTTTTTTTTTTTTTTTAATAGTACCAGGAATTGAACTTAGGGGCAGTTGACCACTGAGCCACATCCCCAGCCCTATTTAGTATTTTACTTAGAGACAGCGTATCAATGAGTTGCTTAGCACCTCACTTTTGCTGAGGCTGGCTTTGAACTTGCAATGCTCCTGCCTCAGCCTCCTGAGCCATTGGGATTACAGTCATGCGCCACCATGCCCAGCCCCCCTTTTGTTCTTTTCACCCTCTTCTCCTTGGAACACCTTACCTGAACCTCTTTTGCTGTTGGGAGTACACAAAGGTGTGTCAGAGTTGGCCTCTCCCTAAGCTGGAAACAGACCCAGGCCCTGGGCTGTCCTCAGCAACTCTGTCCACAGCACAGGGTAGAAGAGCTCTGGTGAGCACAGAGTGAGATGTCCTCACTCGGCAGTTTTGTTCTTCCTTCTCTTTCAGACTCCACCCCTCTCCAGGGCTACAGAAGTTTGTCCATTTAGTCATTCCTATTTTAATTTATCTCTTCACTTGTTAATTTGCCCATTTCAGGATCCACACAGTCAATATTCACTAATTCTTAAACAATTGCTCATCTCTAAGGAAGATCTGAAGTTTTTAGGAGCCCCAAGTGGTTCTCAGGATAAAACTAGCTGCATGAAGATAAGGCTTGGTAAATAAGAACCCAGACTTTAAGGTCATGCCAATGGGACCCAGTGAGAGAACCATTGCTTGCATGGCCTTGAGGAAAGTCACTGGACCTTGCTGAGCTTTAATGTGTTCAGAACACTTGTGAGAATTACATATGGAAAAGCCTGACACACCACACTGAGTAGGATTAAATGATATATATCAGGTTAATTTGTGAGCATCCAGATAGACACAGGTAGAAGCTGAGGTACAAAAGTCAAGGGATTTACTCCAGGATGCAGAAAAATAAAAATTGTCACAAATCTGATGAATGACAATATCTCATCATCTAGCATATTGAAAACATAATAAATAATTTTTATAGCTTTTAAAAAGATGTGATAAGAATACATATTTCATAAAATTTATCATCTTCAGCCATTCCTGGCTGTACAGTTCAGTAATTTTAAATATATTCACACTATTGCACCAAACTTCAGAGCTTTTCATGGTAAAACTGAGTCTCTAAGTCCATTAAACAATTCCCAATTTCCCCTTTCCCTATCCTCTGACAACTAGCATTCCTCTTCACTATTTTCTAAGGAATTTGATTTCTCTGGTATCTCAGATAAGTGGAATTACGTAGTATTTGTCTTATTGTGACTGACCAATTTCACTTAGCATAATGTCCTCAAGATTCATTCTCGTTGTTCAATGTGTCAGAATTCCCTTCCCTTTTGAGGCAAAATAATGTTGTCTTGTATATATACACCACACTTTGATTATCATATTCTTCTGTGAAGAGAATTTCTCCACATCCTCATCAACACTTTTTTTTTTTTGTTCATTTTTTAAATTTTCATAGTACCCATCATAATGAGTATGAGGTATTGTGGCATTGATTTGCATTTCCCCAATGAATACTAATGTTGAGCATCTTTTCCTATCCCGGTTGCCACCTATATATCTTTGGAGAGATGTCTGTCCTCATTGCTTCCATGTGTTGACTGTTGTGAAGAATACTGCCATGAACATCTGTGTGGAAATATTTTGAGACTTCAGTTTCAATTATTTCGTATATATACCCAGAGTGGAACTGCTGAATTATATGGTAACTCTATATTTATTTCTGTGTTTTTGTGGTGCTGGTCAGAGTACCCAGGACCTTGCACATGCTAGCAAATGTCTACCACTGAGCTACATCCCCAGCCCTCTATATTTAACTTTTGAGAAACTGCCCGTTGTTTTCCATAGTGGCTGCACTGTTTCGCATTATTTTTTTTTCCTTGTGTTTGTTCTGGGGGTTGAAACCCAAGCCTCACACATTAGTACTATACCACTGAAATGCACCTTCAGCCCTTTCATTTCTTTTTATTTTGAGAAAGGGTTTCACTAAGTTGCTGGAGCTGGCCTCTGACGGCAATCCTTCTGCCTCACCTCTTAAGTAGCTGGGGTGTCAGGCCTGCACCACCCTGCAGAGCAATTTTCACTGTTGAATGTGATGTTATATGGGTTTTTCATAGATGTCCTTTATCAGGTTTGGGGTGGAGGAATTTCTCTTCTATTCCCAATTTGTTTGATATTTTGTTTGTTTAATCTTGAAAGAACCAACTTTTGATTTCATTGATTGTCATTGTTTTTCTTGCTGTAATCATTATTTCTGCTAACTTTTAGGTGTATTTTGCTCTTCTTTCTAGGTTTTTTTTTTTTTAAGGTTGTAATTGAAGAGGTTTCTTCTTTCTCTCTTTCTTTCTTTCTCTTTCCTTCTTTCTCTCTCTTTTTCTCCTCCCTCCATCCCTCCCTCCCTCCTCCCTCCTTCCTCCTTTCCTTCCTCCTTCTCTCTCTCTCTCTCTCTCTCTCTCTCTCTCTCTCTCTCTCTCTCTCTCTTTCTCTCTTTCTTTCTTAACCAGGGATTGAATTCAGGGGGCCTTAACCATTTACCTTATGATTTATTCTTTAATTCATTGGATATTTAGGAGTGTATTTAATTTCCATGTATTTGTAAATTTCCTCCTTTAAATTTTTTTTTTTTTTTTAGTTTTAGATGGACACAATATCTTTATTTTATTTGTATATTTGTATGTGGTGCCAGGGATCGAAACCAGTGCCTTACACATGGTAGACAAGCGCTCTACCACTGAGCCACAAATCCAGTCCAATTTCCTCCTTTTATTGATATCTAATTTCATTAACTGTGGTTGAAGAACATACATAGTATTATTTCAATTATTACAAATACATTAATGCAATTTATGGCTTAATATATGGTGTTCCATATGCCTTGAGAAAAATGTATGTTTTGCAGTTGTTTGTTGGAGTGCTCTGAGATGTCTGATAAGAATAGTTAGTATACACTGTTGTTCAAGTCCTTTATTTCCCTATTGATTTTCTGCCTAGTTATTCTATATACTCCTGGTATAGTAGGATATTGGAATCTCCAACTGTTACTGTTAATTGTGTATTTCTTCAATTTGATCAGTTTTTAGGGACTCTGTTGTTAGGTGCATTTGTGCTTATAATTGTTATATCATGCTAATAATTTGACTCTTTTGTCATTTACAAAATATCTTTCTTTACCTCTTAACAATTTTGGTCTTAAATTCTATCAACCTAATATTGGTGTAACCACTCCATATCTCATTTGTTTATTATTCATATGATCTTTCTCCATCCTTTTAATTTCAACCTTTGTGTGACTGTGAATGTAAAGTGTGGTTCATTATAGACTATATGTAGTTGGATAATTTTTTTAATCTTTCAATCCCTGCATTGTTATTGGAATATTTAATGCAATTTTATTTAATGTAATTATTAATGAATATATATATATATATATATATATATATTTATTTATGAATTACATCTGGAATTTTATTTGTTTTATGTAAATCTTTCATGTTTTCTATTGCTCTCTTTCTCTCTTACTGTCATCATTATCTCCTCCTCCTCCTCCTCCCCTCAGTATGGGGATAAAACCCAAGGGTTTTACTACTGCCTACCATCCTTTCATTCCAGCCTGAAGGATAACTGTTTTGTTTTGTTTTGTTTCTCATGGGGCCAGTCTGCTGGTGACAAATTCAGTTTTGTTTTGTTTTGTCTTTTTAACGAGTGAATGACTTAACTTCTTCATTTCTGAAGGATGGTTTTACTGACTATAAAATTCCTGGCTAATAGTCTTTTTCTTGCAGCATTTTGAATATGTCCACCTGCTGCCTTTGGGCCTTCATAGTTTCTGATGCAACTATTGATCTCATTGACAATCCCTTATGAACAATGAGTCATTTTTCTATAGTTGCTTTTCAAGATTTGTTCTTTGTCTCTCAGTAGTTTGATGTGTTTAGGAATGGATTTCTTATCTTACTTGGAGTTCATTGACTTTTTTGGTGTGAAGATTAATGAGTTTTATAAAGTTGGCTCGTTTTAGCCATTATTATTTAAGCCTTTGGTTCTCTCCATCTCTTATGGTACTCACAATCATGTGTATTATGGTGTACTTGATTGTATTCCCTTAGGTCTCTCAGATTTTCTTCATTCCTTTTATTTAGTCTTTATTTTATTTATCTATTTTGGTACTGGGGATTGAACCCACGGAGCTACTCCCCAGTCTGTTATTTGTTTATTTTAATTTTGAGACAGAGTCTCACTAAGTTTCTTAGGATCTTGTTAAGTTGCTGAGGCTGGCCTCAAACTTGCAGTTCTTCTGTCTCAGCCTCTCAAGTTGCTGTGATTACAGGCATGTGCCACTGTACCCAGTATCTCTTTTTAGTTTTTAGAATAGATTCTTTCTTTCTTACTTTTCCTTTCCTTTCCTTTCCTTTTCCTTCCTTCCTTCCTTTCTTTCTGACTAGATATTGTACCCAGGGGTGCTTTACCACTAAGCTACATTCTCAGTTCTTTTTATTTTTATTTTGAGATGGACCTCTTGCCAGATTTCTGAGGTTAGCCTTGAACTCATGATCCTCCCCCCTCAGCTTCTCAGGTTGCTGGGATTACAGGCATATGCCCCTACAGGGGGCTTCAAGAATAAATAGTTTCTATTTTCTATCAAATTATCAGGTTCTTCAAGTCTGCTACAGAGCCCTTCTAGTTTATTATTGTTATTGTTATTAATTTTGCAGTGCTGGAGATAGGACCCTCCCTCATGCTAGGCAAGTACTCATTGGACTATATCCCAGTTCCCCTAGTTAATTTTTTTTTCCATTTTTAAAATTGGTGCATTATAGTTTTACACAGTGGGATTTGTTGTTATGTATTTGAACATGCACACAATATAACAATTTAATTTGGCCAATATCATTCCCCAGTATCATTTCTCCTTTTTATTCTCTCCTCCCTTCTTCTGATCCCTTTTCTTTGGTTTTTTTTTTAATATTTATTTTTTAGCTTTAGGTGGACACAATATCTTTATTTTATTTTTATGTGGTGCTGAGGATCGAACCCAGTGCCTCATGCATGCCAGGCAAGTGCGCTACTACTTAAGCCATATCCCCAACCCCTTCTTTGATTTTCATGAGGCCCTTCCCCTTCCTTTCTGCTCTCTAGCTTCCACATATGAGAGAAATATATGATCTTTGACCTTCAGCTTTGTCTTATTTCACTTAACGTAATGTTCTCAAGTTCCATCTATTTTCCTGCAAATGACATAATTTCATGTTTCTTTCTGGCTGGATAAAACTCCATTGTGCATATATGCCACATTTTCTTTATTCAATCATCCACTGATGGACACCTAGATTGGTTCCATAATTTGGTTATTGTGGATTCTGCTGCTATAAACATGAGTACACTTGTATCACTATAATATGTTGACTTTAATTCTTCAGGATAAATACTGAGCCGTGGTATAACTGAGTCATGTGGAGGTTTTATTCCTAGTCTTCTAAGGAAACCCCATACTGATTTCCACAGTGGTTTTACTAATTTAAACCAACAGTGTAAAACTGCTCCTTCTTCTCTACATCCTCTCCAGTGTAGCATCTTATTTGTTTGTTTGGTTGGTTTTGTTTTGGATAGCAGGAATTGAACCCAGGGGCACTTAATGACTGAGCCAAACCCCCCAGGTCTTTTTATGTTTTATTTTGGGACAGTTTTCACTAAACTGCTTAGGGCCTCACTAAATTGCTGAGGCTGGCCTGGAACTTGGGATCCCTTTGCCTCAGCCTCCTGAGCCACTGGGATTACAGGTCTGTGCCACACAGGTGGCCTCAGGGTAATTTTGACTTGCATTTCCCTAATTGTTAAAGATGTCAAACATTTTTTTCATATATTTTTTGGCCATTTGTATTGCTTCTTTTTTATTATTTTTTAGTTGTAGATGGACACAATGCCTTTATTTTATTTATTTATTTTTATGTGGTGCTAAGAATCGAATCCAGCACCTCACACATGCTAGGCAAGTGCTCTACCACTGAGCTACAGTCCCAGCCCAGTATTGCTTCTTTTGAGAAGGGTCTGTTTAGTTCATTTGCCCACTTATCAATTAGGTTGTGTGTGTGTGTGTGTGTGTGTGTGTGTGTGAGAGAGAGAGAGAGAGAGAGAGAGAGAGAATTGTGTGTGTGTTCAGTTTTTTGATTTCTTATATATTCTGGATATTAATTCTCCATCAAAAAAGCAGGTAGCCAATATTTTTTCTCATTATGTAGGTCCTTTCTTCACATTCTTAATTGTTTCCTTTGCTGTACAGTTTTTTAAATTTGATGCCATCCCATTTAATCAATCTAGGTATTATTTCTTGTGTTTTAGGGGTCCTGTTGAGGAAGTCATTGCCTGATACACAATAGAGTGTTGACTTGTTTTCTTATTAGAGTTGCATGGTTTCTGGTCTAATTCCCAGGTTTTTGATCCATTTTTAATTAACTTTTTTTCAGAATGAGAGATAAAGATATAGTCTCATTTTTTATTTGAGTTATTATACTGTTTCACTGCAGAATTTAAATTTGGTGTTTTTGAAAACAATTTCTTTCTCTTTATTAAAATCCTCTGTTTGATGAGACATTATTTGCATATTTTCCTTTAATCCTTCAAGCATGATTTTTCTTAGTTCTTATTATAACAGATGATTTGAAGATTTTGTCTAATAAGTGCAACATTTGAGCATCCTCAGGGGATAGTTTCTATTGACAGCTTTTTTTACCATTTCTTTGCATGTCTCATGTTTTTCTGTTGAAAACTGGATATTTAAAATAATATAATGTAGCAACTCTGTAAATTAGACACCCCCACCTATCACTGTTGTTTTGTTTTGTTTTGGTGACTGATTTGTGATTTTCATAGACTAATTCTGTAAAGTCTTTTTTTTTTTTTTTTCATGTGTGGTCACTGAAGTTTCTGCCTGGTACATAGTGGTCAGTTAATGATTGGATTGAGATTTCCTTCCATTCCTTGAACTCACTCTTGGCTGGACATGTTGGCGTACATCTAAAATCCAGTGACTCAGGGGGCAGGAGCAGGAGGATTACAAATTCAAATCCAGCCTGGGTAACTTAGAGAGACCCTGTCTCAAAATAAAAAATAAAAAGGATTTGAGATGTGTCTCAGTGATAAAGTGCCTCTGGTTCAATTCCCAATACCAAAAATAAAAAATAAAAGTGAAAATAAAAAGTCTCTCACCCTTCACTAAGGGGCTCTGTATGTTAGTTCGTGCATGTCCTCAATCCTCCAACAATTTCCTCTGCCCTCATAGGCACCAGAGTTGAGAGTGGAGACTTCTCATGTCTTTCCTGGATATGTGTACAGTTCAGCAAATGTGGGTGATTTTTAGATTCCCAGGAGTATGTCAAAGCTTTTCCAAGACCCCTATTGATATCTCATTCTCTGATTGTCATTTTACATTTTTCTGGTCAGCCTCTTGTTTGCCTCAGCTGATATTCCTACCTCCAGCAGCTGGAATGTCAAACAATTTGCTGCTGATGGTTTAGACAAACATGTTATAGATCATTTTTCACTGAATGAGCTCTGAGACAGGCAAAAAAAAAAAAAAAAAAAAAAAAAAACAACTAGCTCAGATAATGGGTCTTTTTTTTTTCTTTTTCTTTTTTATTGAGACAAAGTCTCATTATGTTGTTCAGGCTGACCTGAACTCCTGGGCTCAAGTGTTCCTCCTGCCTCAGCCTCCTAAATAGGTGAGACTACAGGCTCATGTCACAGTGCCCAGAATGAGACTCTTAAAGGGAGCTGCCATATAGGTCTAATAGTGGCAATTCTCCAGGGATGGGCTTTGGGGACACGGCAAACCCATTCTGCCCCCTCTAGTGGCTGCTGGGCTGCTGATTTTCATAGTTCCTGTGGTTGTGGCACTTGATTTCAAAGGTTACTATGGAACTGGGGAGAAATCAATGAAAAAAAAAATGCCACCAAACTTACTAGCTTCTGCTGAGATTCACTTATTTTTCTTGAATTCCTTAGATTCTTGAAAGCTTCCGTTAATTTCAAGAGCTCTGGGAAAGTTGATTTTGATCATTTTTGCCAGTGTTCTTATTGCTTTTATGGAGGCATGGATTTTCAGATATCCTTACTCTGTCCTTCTAAAAGTGCTGCTTCAGATTACTTCTATTTTAAGAAGTATAAATCTTTAAATAATATTGGTCACTCATAGTATAAAGTCTATTCTCTCTCTCTCTCTCTTTTTTTTTTTTTTTTTTTTTTTTTGCAGTACCTGGTATTGAACACAGAGTTTCTCTACCACTAAGCCATGCCCCCAACCCCCTTTTAAATTTTATTTTGAGAAAGGGTCTTGCTAAATATCTAGGCTGACTTCAAACTTGTGGTCCTCTTGCCTCAGCCACCCGAGTCACTGGAATTACAGGCATGCAACACCATGCCCAACTCTAAAGTCTATTCTTAACATGAAAAAATAAAAGTTATATTTTGTTTCCTGTGTGTTTTCCCCTGACAGCAGGTTCCTTACCCAGCCTGAAAATGAACTTTCACTTCTCAAAAAGCATGTTATTTTTTTACTTCTCTCTCTCTCTCTCTTTTCTTTAATGCTGACTCAAACTCTTGGGTCATGATTATTTAACATAAAATGATAGGAGTCCAGTCCAGATGGGGTGTAGTTCAGTGGTAAAATGCTTGCCTAGCATACACAAGCCCCTGGGTTTGATCTCTAGCACTGGAAAAAAATTGGGGCTAGGGATATAGCTAAGGGCTAGAGCATGCTTAGCATACTTGAGATTTATCTCCAGTACATACACACACACACACACACACACACACACACACACACACAACCAAACCCACAAAAATAGGATTCCTCACTTTAGAGAAATTGTAACTATTAATACAAGTGTTTTAGTCAGCTTTTTTGCCACAGTGATCAAAGACCTAACAAGAACAATTTAGAGAAGGAAAAGTTTGTTTGGGTCTCACAGTTTCTGAGGTCTCAGTCTATAGAGGACCAATTTTATTGCTCTTGGCCTGAGATGAGGCAGAACATCAAGGAAGAATGTTGTGCCGGAGGAAAGTAGCTCAGGACAGGACAATCAGGAAGCAGAGATTGAGCTGGGGTTACCAGGGACAAAGTATATGGCCTAAATGCACACCTCTAGCTACCTACCTCCTCTAGCCATATTCTATCTGCCTTCAGTTACCACCCAGTTAATCCATTCAAGTGGATTAATGCACTTATTAGGTTAAGGCTCTCATAACTGATCATTTCACTTCTAGCACTTATTAGGTTAAGGCTCTCATAACCTGATCATTTCACTTCTAAACTTTTTTTTTTTTTGAGCTGGGGATTGAACCCAGGGCTTTGTGCATGCAAGGCAAGCACTCTACCAACTGAGCTTTATCCCCAGCCCCACCTCTAAACTTTTTTGCATTGTCTCTCACATGAGTCTTTGGGGGACACCTCATATCTAAACCAAACAAAAGGTTGTTGTAAAATATGCTTTTCTTATTAATAACACAGCCAAGACTGAGGCCATTATCTTACAAAACTTTTTTCTGTTATCCTCCAAAATAAAATTCTAAAGTCAGAATAATAAAACCAGGCTGGATTGTGGTAGTGCATGACCAAAGTCAGCTACTTGGGAGGCTGAAGTGAGAGGATAACTTGAGCCGAGGAATTTGAGATCAGCTTGCCCAACAAGGGAAACCCTGTCTCAAAACTAAATAAAAAACAAATAAAATGATCAAGACCTCTTCCCCCCCCCCATACTGGGGACTGAGCCCAGGGAACCTAACCACTGAGCCACATCCCCATCCTTTTTTAAAAAATATTTTATTTTGAGACAGGGTCTCACTAAGTTGCTTAGGGCCTTGCTAAATTGCTGAGGTTGGCTTTGAATTTACAATCTTCCTTTCTCAGCCTTCCAAGCTACTGGGATTATAAGCCTGCACCAATGTATCCAGCTTCAAGGTCTCTTTTATACTAAAATCATATTTTATTTCCCAGATTGCTGTTCGATTACATGAAAAATTTGCTCCCACACAGCATGGCACTCAGAAGTAAAGAAAGATGGAATTAGGATAAAGATGGGATAAAGAAAGACACAAAAAATAATTAGTTACAATTGGCATGATCCACGTTTTAAACATTAGTTTATCAGTATCATAAGAATTGCCCTATCCAAGCCAGGCACAGTGGCTCATACCTGTAACTGAAGTGGCTCAGGAGGCTGAGGCAGGAGGATCATGAGTTTATAACCAACCTCAGCAACCTTAGTGAGGCACTAAGCATTACAGTGAGACCCTGACTCTACTAAAATATAATAAAAGGGCTGAGGATGTGGCTCAGTAGTTAAGCACCTCTGGGTTTGATCCCCAGTACTAACCCTCCCCAAAAGAATTGCCCTATCCATTATGTCCACAAGTTAGAGATTCCTGCCAATGCAAAGAGAGGGGCCCATCCCATCCCTTTTAAATGATTTTTTTTTTAATGCAAGATAAAGGGTTTTGATTGTGATTGTGGTCCTTCCTGAATGGATAAAAGCATATTCATGTTTGTATTGCAAGGTCAATTTTATTTCTAAGGTAATTTTTTTAAAGAAAGAGAGAGAGAGAATTTTTTAATATTTATTTTTTAGTTTTCGGTGGACACAACATCTTTATTTTATTTTTATGTGGTGCTGAGGATTGAATCCAGCGCCCTGCGCATGCCAGGCAAGCACGCTGCCGCTTAAGCCACATCCCCAGCCCCTCCAAGGTAATTTTTTAAATAATTTTTTAGTTGTCAATGGACCTTTATTTTATTTATTTATATGAGGTACTGAGAATTGAACCCAGTGTCTCACACATGCTAGGCAAGTGCTCTGCCACTGAGCCACAACCCCAGGCCCTCCAAGGTGATTTTAATCCTAGTTTAGCCTTTCATTATTGGCAATAATTGTGATGCACATCTTACAAAATAGAGCCTATGCCCTTCAAGATTCGTAAATACATTCACCATCTATCATTCATACAGCTCAGGCACATAAAGGGGACAAATAGAATTATTAAAAATAACTTGGTTAAAGCCAAAACCAACATTATAGTGAGTGGGGAAAAACTAAAAGCATTTCCTTTAAAAATCTAAAACAAGACAAGGATGTTGACTCTCACCACACCCAGTCAATATACTACTACTGGCCAGAGCAATTAGGCAAGAGAAGGAAATAAAAGAGATAAAAATAAGAAAGGAAGAAGTCAAATTATCCTTGTTTGCAGATGACCTTTCTAAGTATAAAATATCCAAAAAACTCCACCTAGACCTAATAAATAAATTCAGCAAAGTAGCAGGTTTCAAAATCAACATACAAAAATCAATAAATAGCTTTCCTATATACCAGCAATGAAGAAATCAGAAAAACAATTCCATTCACAATTTCTCAAAAAAAAAAAAATCCTAGGAATGAATATAACCAAGGAGGTGAAAGACCTCTACAGTGAAAACAATAGAACATTGAAGCAAGAAATTGAAAAAGACTCGGGCTGGGGCTGGGGCTCAGTGATAGCGTGCCTGCCTAGCACAGGCAGGGCCCTGGATTCAATCCTCAGCAACACATAAAAATGAATAAAAAATAAAGGTATTGTGTCCAACCACAACTAAAAATTTAAAAAAAAAGAAAGAAATTGAAAAGACTCAAGAAGACGAAAAGTCCTTCCATGTTCATGGATAAGAAGAACTAATATTGTTAAAAATGGCCATATTAATAAAAGCAATATACAAGTTTAATGCAATCCTCATAAAAATGCCAATGACATTCTTCATAGAACTAAGGGAAAAAAACACTCCTAAGATTAGTTTGGAAGAACAAAAGACCCAGACTAGACAAAGCAATTCTAAACCAAAAAAGCAATGCTGGAACATCACAATACCTGACTTCAGATAATATTATAGATTTATAGTAATAAAAACTGCATGGTACTGGCATAAAAAACAGCCACATTGATCAATGGTACAGAATAGAAGAGATAGAGACAAACCCACATGTACGTTTATCTGATCCTTGACAAAAACATTTACCAAAAACATTTTCATAAAATATAGCCTTTTTAAGAAATGGTGCTAGAAAAATTCATTATCCATATGTAGAAGAATGAGACTAGATCCTTATCTCTCATCCTGAGCAAAAGTCAACTCAAAATGGATCAATGACCTAGGAATCACACCAGAAATTATGAAACTCCTAGAAGAAATTATGAAGTCAGCACTCCAACTTACAGGTCCAAGCAATGACTTTATTGATAGGATACCTAAGTTCAGGAAATAATACCAAAAGTTAACAAATGGGATGCCATTAAATTATAAAGCTTCTGCACAGCAAAGGAAACAATTAAGAATGTGAAGAAAGAACATTCAGAATGGAAGAAAATCTTTGCTACTCTTCTGACAGGATTAATATCCAGAACATATAAAGAACTCAACAAGTTTACACCAAAAAAAAAAAATCCAATTAATAAATGCACAAATGAATTAAACAGACACTTCTCAAAAGAAGAAATACAAATAACCAACAAATATATGAAAAAATGTTCAACATCTTTAGCAATTAGGGAAATGCAAATCAAAACTACATTGAGATTTCACCTCACTCCAGAATGAGTCAGAATGTCAGCATAAAAAATACAAATAATAATAAATGTTAGAGAGGATATGGAGAGAAAGGAGCAGTTTTACACTGTTGCTGGGATTGTAAATTAGTACAACCACCATGGAAATCAGTATGGAGTTTCCTCAAAAGACTAGGAATGGAACCTCACATGACTTAGCTATACCACTCCTCGGTATTTATCCTGAAGAATTAAAGTCAACATACAATAGTGATACAAGTGTACTCAGGTTTATAGCAGCACAATCCACAATAACCAAACTATGGAACCAATCTAGGTGTACATCAGTGGATTACTAAATAAAGAAAATGTGGCATATATGCATATAATGGAGTTTTATTCAGCCAGAAAGAAGCATGAAATTATGTCATTTGCAGGAACATAGATGGAACTTGAGAACATTACATTAAGTGAAATAAGACAAAGCTGAAGGTCAAAGATCATATATTTCTCTCATATGTGGAAGCTAAGAGAGCAAAAAGGAAGGGGAAGAGCCTCAGGAAAATTGAATGAAAGGGATAGGGGGAAGGGAGAAGGAGAAACATTGAGAAATTACATTGGTCAAACTATATTGTTATATTGTGGACACGTACAAATAAATATGTACAGTGAACCCCACCATTATATATAATTATAATGCACCAATAAGATTTACGGAAAAAATCAGTTGGTTAAATTGACTAAGAAAACTAATTCTCCCTGTCTCCCTCCTCCAGGTTCTAATAATATGTTTTCCTCAAAGTAGCCATCAAACGAGACCTCAAGAAATATAGCTGTCCTCAGGTTTGGGCTGTTCCACTGAAAATTCTTTCATTCTGATATTGGATACTAATAGATTGGCAAGACCATATGGTACTGTCAACAGGTAATTTCTATTCTCCTTTTTTACTTGCTTGAGGATCCCTTCCATAGTTTATAACAGGAAATAGACTCATGTATTTGACATCACAACCATAAACCGACACTTGGTTGAGTCACCTGGGAGAGCCTTGAGACCTGGATTTCTAAAAAAAAAATTTCATCCCCCAGGCAGAGGACTTCTATGGAAGAAGATACTCATCCAGTAAAATGTAGCAAGAAATAATGTTAAAGGAATGAGTCAAGCTAATGAAGGAGATATGATTGTGGTTACTGTCTTTGTATTTTGGGTAGCATACTTCATGATCTTTTTTGGATTAGTCATAATATGTAGACTTTTTTCTTTCCCCTGGCTCTGGTCTCTAACCCTTAATTTAGCAGACTATACTTGTGCCAACTGGAATAAACACTCTCTTTAAAAAATCCAAGATAAGCCAGGCGTGGTGACACATGGCTGTAATCCTAGCATCTTGGGAGACTAAGGCAGGAGGATCACAAGTTCAAAACCAGCCTTAGCAATTTAGCATGGCCATAGTAATTTAGCAAGACCCTGTCTCAAAATGAAAAATAAAAAAGGGCTGGGGATGTGAATCAGTGGATTAAGCACCCCTGGGTACAATCCGCAGTACCAAAAATCAAACAAACAAAAAAAATCTAAGAGGCCAGTTGTGGTGGCACATGCCATAATCCCAGTGAATAGAGAGGCTGAGACAGGAGGACCACAAGTTGGAGGTCTGTTTGGACCTCAATTTAGCAACACCCTTAGCAACTTAGCCAGACTGTGTCTCAAAGTAAAAAAATAAAAATTACTAGGGATGTAGCTCAGGAGTAATGCACCTCTGGGTTAAATCCCCAGTACCAAAATAATAATAATAATAATAATAATAATAATAATAATAATAAATTTAAAAAATAAAAATCCAAGATGGGTGTAGTGGTGCACATTTATAATCTCAGCATTTGGGTAGGTGGGTGGTAGTGCTGATCCAGGAGGATTCAAGTTTAAGCCAGGAGCCAAATGCTAAATTCTTTAGAATACTTTTCTTCATCAGCACACATTACAAAATGCAGAATCATACAAAATTCCCTATATACTATAGGAGAGTATCTTATAGGCAATTATTTATTTATAATTACCATAAAGGTTACCTTTTTCAAGTTTACAATGAGTGGTGCAAACTAATTATACATGAATTTTATAACATTTTCATTTCCTCCATAATTTTCATCCTTCCTCCTTCCCATTTACAGTTTATCTCAATTTCCATACCCAGTCCCAGGCAACTACCAATATCTGTCTCTATAAATTTTCCTCTCCTGGATACTTCATATAAATGGAATCCTACATTTTGAGATCTCTTGTTTCTTACCACCCTCACTTACATAATTTCCCCTCCTGGGTCCCATTACATAATTTTTTTATATTTATTTTTTTAGTTGTATATGGACACAATACTTTTATTTTATTTATTTATTTTTATGTGGTGCTGAGGATCAAACCCAGGGCCTCGCACATACGAGGCGAGTACTCTAAGGCTGAGTCACAACCTCAGTCCCCATTACATAATTTTTTATACCTTTATTTTATATTTATTTCTAAGTGGTGCTGAAGATCAAACCCAGTGCCTCACACGTTCTAGGCAAGTGCTGTACCACTGAGCTACAACCCCAGCCCCTTACGTAATGTTTTTGATGACCATGATATAGCATGTGTCAGTATAGTAGTTCGTTACTTCTCATTGCTGGATAGTATTTTCTTGTATGGATAGATCAAATGTGGTCATTCATTGGTTGATGGAAACTGAGGTTATTTCCAGCTAACTATGAAAATTCCATGTGCAAGTTTTGCTGTAATGGACATTTTCATTTTTCTTGAGTTGATACTTAGAGTGAGATTGCTGGGTTGTATGGCAGTTTTGCATTTAGCTTTTTTGAGAAACTGCCATGCTTTTTTTTCACAGGTCTATACCATTTTGCATCCCTAACCCTAATACAAGGGTCTGGAAGATGTTCTTCTGTTTTCTTCTAAAAGTGTTAGTGCTTCAAGCTGAGTATGTTGGAGCATATCTCTAATGCCAACTACTGGGGAGGCTGAGGCAGGAAGATTATAAGTTGAAGGCAAGTCTTAGCAACTTAGCACACACACACACACAAAAAAATTAAAGGACTATAGGCTGTAGCTCAGTGGCAGAGTGCTTGCCTAGCATGTGTGAGGCACTGGGTTCGATCATTAGCACTCCATAAAAATAAATAAAATCAAGGCATGCTGTCCATACACAACTACAAAAAAAAAAAAAAAAATTCAAAGGACTGTAGATTAGCTCAGTGGTAAAGTGTCCTGGGATTCAATTACAAGTGTCAAAAAAAAAAGTTATTGTTTTGTTTATTACCTTTAAGTCTATAGTTCATTTTTAGTTCATTTTTAATATAGGGTGTGAGATGAAGGTCTAAGTTCATCTTTTTACATGTACAATAGTCCCACCTCCTATTATTGAACAGACTATCCTATTCCCAATGCATTATCTTAGCAACTTTGTCCAAAATCAATTAACTATTTGGGCTGAGGATGTTGCTCGGTGGAGGAATGCTTTCCTAGCATGCATAAGGCTCTGTGTTCAATCCCCAGCACTGCCAAAAAAAAAAAAAAAAAAATAATAATAATAATAATAATTAACTATAAATGTAAGGATTTATTCCCAAATTCTCAGTTCTGTTCCTTTGATCTATATGTCTATCTGTATGTTGTTACTATATTCTAGGCAATTTTTATGTGAAGAATTAATACATTCTGCAAGCCAATGGCCCTCAGAATTTGAAGATGGCAAATACAGTAAGTTGGATTCAGACAAGTATTTTATTTTTTTTATTTAATTTTATTTTTTAAAATTTTTAGTTGTAGATGGACAAAATACCTTTATTTTATTTATTTCTTATGTGGTGCTGGGGATCGAACCCAGGGCTTTGCATGTGTTAAGCAAGCTCTCTACCGCTGAGGCACAACCCCAGCCCAGACAAGTATTTTATTTTTATAAATGATTCAGAAATAGCATGACAGGACACTTATGAGTATATTGGATAGATATAGTATTAATCTTAAATTTCACTAGTTCTAATATTGTAAACAAGTCACTTTTGTGAGTGGAGACACTGGTTCTACAGAAAATATAATAATCCATTGGCCTTGTCACAAGACCAGGGTGGCAGTTGGCAATTGCTCCACTTTTCAGGTTGATATAGTCATTTGCATAGGTTTTAGGAGCTGATCTTCCTTCTTACTAGGATCTCTTTGGAAAATTAAATTTGTAACTGTGACCATGCCAGAAATATAAACTAACCATAAGATAACAAGGTTTTTGTAGTAGTCATAGTTTGGACCACAAACCTTGTGATTTGCCTCTCCTTTCAGGCACATGATAGGATTATGTTTTCCTGGACTCCTTGAATTTAGACATGGTCATGACCTGATTTAGCCAACAAAATAAGTGATGGGTGGAAGTTCAAGGGCCTGTATGAATTTACCAAGTTCTCTTTTCTGATCTCATGGAAGGAAATAGTTGACAAGACAGAGCTTCCATCAATCTGGGTCCTTGAATGAGAAGTGAAATCCCTCCTACAACCCACATTAAGCATTGTAGCTTGAAGCTGGACATAGTGGTGAACACCTGTAATCCCAGGTATTCAGGAGGCTGAGGCAGGATTATAAATTTGGAGCCAATGCAGACAACTCAGTTTTGAGACCCTGGCTCAAAACAAAAGAAAAAGTGCCGGGGGTATAGCTCAGTGGTACAAGGCCCTGGATTCAATCTCCAGTACAAAAAAAAAAAAATGTATCTTATGCAAGAAATAAACATCAGTTATATTAAACCGCTGGATAATAGGAATATTGCTATAATATAAACTGGCTTGTTAAAACTGTTACACACTATATTTAATGTGGGAAAACTGCCTACAATCTTTTCAGACGATTGGTTTGGGACCTGCTCTAGAAGTCTGGCTTCCAGTCTTAGATCTGCCAGACTAGCTCAAGCCCAGCTCCTCTAGTTAGATATGATCCATTATCCCTTCAAGAAACATATTTACTCACTCCACTAGGAAAAAGAGCTTGTTCTCCAAAGGCAGATAGCTTGGACAGAACCCCAGGTCTTAGGCAAGGGTGATTTTATCCATATACCTTAATTTTTGTGACTGTTTCCACATATGTAAAATGCCAACAATAGTATTTACACTTTATTAGAATAAATACAAAATATAGGATAGAGTCTGGCAGACAGTCCTGGGTGGGCATTAGCTGTCTGTGGTATGGCTCTTGCTGGCTCCCTTACCCTCTTCCAAGCCATCCACACAGAGCATGCAAGGCTCTTCTTTCCTCACCTCTTCTATTGTATTGCTGAGCACAGTACAGAGTGGTCGGCCCTGGGAGGCTGGGATCCAAATTAAAATGGTAAAATACTAGTTTTATCTCTAAATTAGAACTTGATGAAAAATGAAATTGAGAGCTATGAATGTGTTCTAGGTTAGAAGAGTTGTTAAGTACCTGACTAGTTCACAGCAAGTATCAGAGCTGGGTTTTGACCAAGGCTAACTGAACTCAATCAGTAAGAATCAGGAAGCAAAACAATCATATTCCCATTCATACCCAGATAATTCACAAGACACATGTGGAGTATCTGTTTTATTTAAACAGGCTCTCAGGGGCCCCACCTTGGAGCAGGAACTGAAGAGCTAGGAGCTGTGGGGCCCCCAGGTATTAAAAGATAAAAGAAGCTCAGCTGAGCAGCCTGAGCAGCATTGGGACCAAGCTGAGCAGGAGAGGCCAGGCTCTGGGGACCTCAGCCCCACTCATGGCCTCTGCATAAAACCTTGCCACCTCCTCATTGGGGTTGCCCTGGGCGGGGTCAAACCACATCTGGATGCAGCGGCCACTTCCTCGACTGTAGTTACTAACTTTGTAGGAGTGACTCCAGATTTCCTCACACAGAGCTGCAGGTGTAGGGAAGTAGAAGTGGAAGGGGTGGCAGGCAGTTCCCACGGGGCACTGGTTATACCCTATAGGAAAGACAGAAGACTTTTAGCTACTGTGCCTAGAACTACCTCTAGTTCAACCAAACCCACCACCCAAAATTTTCACCTACCAGCTCCACACCCCCACAACTTTACCTCTGAATCCCTTCTCCCTGTCCCACCCCAGCCCTCACCTAAGGTCCAGTTCCAGCCTTTGTGCCAGTTGCTTTTACACGTGAAGGAGGTCTGACAATCCTCCCACCAACGCTGACAGTCCTCTTTGCACAGGGGCACATTCAGGATCCGCTCTTTACGCCAGCTTTGGTCCACCTAGGAGATTTTGATGGACAAGGGTTCAGGCTTAAGAACCTGCGCAACTCAGCCCTGAATAGAACCAGAGTTGGAGGCACAGCCTGCAGAGGTGGCTGGAAAGCTCAGCTCCTCTGCTAATTTGGGGATGCTGGGAGGACACCCGTACCTGCTGGATCCAGGGCCCCAAGTTAGGGGAGCACTCATAGAGGCAGGTGTCCTGGATGAAATGTCGTTTACAGGCAGGTGCCATCTTTCCACAGTGGTCCCAGTTGAATCCGTATAGGTAGGAAATATCCTTATGGGCTTCCTGACTGGTGTTGAAGGAGCAGCAGGAGTTCTTCTTCCAGGGACTGCACTTCACAGGGGGAAACATGGAACTGAGTCCACAGTCAGAATATTGCATATGCAGCCTCCCTACTTTTAGTCCTTGATTTCCCAATAAAATTTCAAAGTCATTCAAAAAAATAAATATTTGTTGAAGGGGTCCCCATTGAGGGAAGGGCTTCACAGAGGCTATAGGAACCCAGGAGTTGCAGTCCTTACAAAATTCATTAATTGAAATCTTTACACAGCTCCTGCATACCCTAACCCAGGGACTTGTCTAGGAACTAGGGATACAATAATGAACACTGGGACTGGGGATGTAACTGAGAAGTAGAGCACTTGCCTAGGCAAGGCCCTGGGTTCAATCCCCCATAACACACACACCACAAACAAGTGATGAACGCTTATCACATAATAATTACTTTGGGGGGAAAAAAAAGGCAAGAGAAATGGATGGTGACTTCAAGTGCCCCACAGTGGCTTAATTAAGCCTCATTGAGGAGGTGACAAAGACCTGAAGGTGAAGAAAGAAGCTAAATTGTAACTGTAGAAACAATTACATAAACACTTAATTCATACTTATTGAATGAATGAAAATCCTTGACCCAGAACTTAATAAAATATTAAAACATACACTTTTAAAAGAACAAGTAAAAAAATTAAAAAATAATAATAATAAATAAATGAAGGCTGAATAAGTTAAAGTCAAGGCTGCCCAAGGTAGCCAAGATTTGGCAGTCTGCATTTGGCAGTGGTAGGTCAGTGATTCAAAACAAGAGTAAAAAGGACTGTGGTCATTATCTGCTAATGGAACTAAAATGAACATTTACATATTGCAATACATATTACGATTACTTTCCTTTTTCTTTTCCTATTTATTTATTTATTGAGATAGGATCCCACTCTTTTCCACATTGGCCTCAAACTCCTGGGCTCAAGAGATCCTCCTGCTTGAGCCTCTCAAGTAGCTGGCCTTTTGCTTTTTCTTTGTAGTTATGCTGTCATATTGATTGTCTTCACTGCTTAGCTAAATCCAGGATATGAAAGGGGTTGTGGCAAAATAATTGTTGTCAAAGGGAGACCTGAGATCCAGTGGGTTCAAGAGCCATAGCACAAATGTTTGCCAGATGCCTGAAGCCAAACACTTGGCAGCCAGCTTCCTGGCTGCAAGAGGCCCACCTTTCCTGAGCTGTGTAGGGCTGGCAGAAAGGAGCCACTCTGTATAGTAGACAGCTTCTCCTCTTTGGTCCGTGGAGGAGTCCTTCCCAATTAAAACCCAGAAATCCAAATCCAATCCCCAGAATGAGTCTTTTCAACTCCATTTCCCAGACTCTCCTCTGGGTCTACTTCCTTATTCCTGGGTGCAATGCGGAAACTCAACAGCTAAGAAGGTGAGCTGTTAGCACTTTACTGACATTTGGCACACAACCTGTGTAAGCGGCCACCCCCATTTGTGCAAATTGAAGGTCTCTTCAGGCAGGTCTATCTGTGTCCACCACAGAGGGGAGCTTGACACCTCATCTTCTGACCTCCTCCTCCTAAGCCAGCCCTGTATCACCCTGGTTTACCCCTTGGCCTACCTGCTCATGCAACTTGTCCTCCGGGCTTGGCTTTTCCTTGTGGTGTTTGGCGTCCATGCAGACATTGAGAAGTTCAGTCCTGGGCTGGGCACCCCAAGCAGCCACCCACACAAGAAGCAGCAGCTGTGTTGTCATCAGCCGGGCCATGTCAATCCCTTAAGAAAGAACTGTGGTCAGTAGCACCAAGTAAAGTGGAGGTGGAGCCTCAAGTTCTGGCCTCAATGCCAGCGGGGTGGAGCCTCTACTGGTGGATCACCAACCCCTGTCTTCCTAGACCCAGTGAGAAGTGGATCAGACACCACCCACTGGGAACATTCCTGGCAGGAGCCTCTCTGACTTCTCCAGTAGGTAATGAGGATCAAATGAAGCGACCAAGGAGCAAGACTTTGGCAATGTGCAGAAACAGTTTAGAGTTTGCTATACATCCACAATCCTTTATTCAAAATCCTTAGAGGTAAATGTTGTAATTTTTTTTTTTTTAGGATTTAATTTTTTTTTTTTTTTGTAGTTGTAGATGGACTGTTATGCCAGATTCGTTGGACCCCAATAGACCTCCAGGACCTGAATCTGATGCAATCACACAAGAGTCTTTATTGCAAGATCGAGCCTGGACTCACAACATTTCCGACACAGGGGTCCCAGGGAGTAAGTCCTGGTCCTTTGTTCAGTGAGGATTTATAGGTTTCTGGGGATACTCTATGCGTCACAACATCACACAGCAAATCATTCCATACCGCGGGAAAATCAAACAACAACTCTTAACATTGATTAGCACATTCATTGGCGGGAACAAGTTAGATAAGGGTGATTGGTTAGTTCAAGAGGTGGATACATTTGAACTGATTGGTTTAGGCCGTGAGGGGTTGCAAGAGTGTATATGAAAAACTGCAGGGTTTCCTAATCATGTTATCAATCATCGAAACTACTGGGAGGGTCACCTGGCATTTCAGGTATTTTCCCTGTCTCACGCTGGTTGCTAGCATTGCTACAGGACCTCACCTAGCGGAACTGAGTAAGGGACACCTGGCTATGTGCCTAGGAACACTCTGTGGGTTTTTCCAAGGAAAAGGGTCACGCCCCCTACCTCTGGATAGGCTTTGCTCTGAGGTAGAGGGTGGGGTTTTTGTTTTTTTTTTTTTTTCAAAAATGGAGTCACATCAGTTTCTCAGGACAGAATGCCTTTATTTTATTTGTTTACTTTTATGTGGTACTGAGGATCGAACCCAGTGCCTCACGCATGCTAGGCAAGTACTCTGTCATCAAGCTATAGCCCCAGCCCCCCTTTTTTAAAAATTTTATAAATAGTAATATAAACTAATAGGATTTATGCATACCTGACAACCAAGCATATATTTTGTGATGAAATAGTTATACTGGTGGGATTAAAAAAATTATATATGATCTCACATTAATTTTAGGTCAGATTTTGATACCAAATCACTGTGTATAAAAGGTTACAAATACCTTAGTTTCAGAGCTGCAAATAAGCTGCAGATCTAGGGCTTTTGTTGACTTGTGGTCTTGTTGAGTTGCCCAGATTGGCCTTAGGCTCCTGAATTCAAATGATCCTCCTGCCTCAGCATCCTGAATAGCCAGGATGATAGGTATAAGTCACCATGCCCAGCTTTTTCTTTTGTTAAAGCCTTCCAGCCCTTTCCAATTGTATCCTTGGGCTAATCCAATATATCTTTCCTAGACACCCGGGGACTCCTGGGGAGACTCCTGAGCCTCCTGCCACAAAGCTGACCTTCCCTCAACCATCATAGCCATCATTTGACTTCAGATATCAAATTTTGGGAGGTGACTTCCCCTCATTCCACTAGTCACCAGCTTCCTGGGCCCTCCTAAAATGCTCCTTTCCCACAAATCTTCTCCATCTTTCTTCCTACAACCCACTTTCCACATACCAGATTGCTAAATGGGTGTGCCTTCCCCACTCATAAGCTCAGCTTGCCCTTGAGTTGCCCCATCTCACAGGGTATCCAGGTTGACTGCCCGGGAGAGCTCTTATCAGCCTGGAGCTGAATTCCCACCCAGCTTTCCTCCCTGCTCAATTCCTTATGCTGTTCTTCTGTTTATTCCAGTGTTCATGCATTCTCTTTATTCATTCCAGGGTCCAATCGTGCCTCTGTGGATCTACTCATTTACTAAACTCAAAGGCCAGGTGGGGAAATCTGTACTGTTGGGAGGTGAATCTTTGATCTGGCTCCTGAGGGGAAACAAAAGCCTGGCTGCTGAAAGCACAGGTTAGAAATGGTTCAGCCTGGCTGGTCTGGCCCTCCCTCCACTCCTTTCTGTCCAAAGGAAACAAACACAAACTATCTTACGACTGTTTCCTGATCTGGGGATTAAAGGTGGGGGGAGGGGTTAAACAATACCAAATGATAGCCACTTTAATCTATGTAGAATCTGTTGGACCCAGATTGAGAGTCATGCCCCAAGTCACATAGCAGGGACTACCAAAGTCTGACTCCCCATCTTGAAGTCCAGACCAGAGCTCCTTCAGCTTTTGGCCCTGGCACCTGTCCCATGTTGAGGCTCTCCTGAGGACACCAACACAATGCTGAGCATGGGGGCAGAGACAGCCCTGTTCTTGGACCCATTGGATTATACTCTCACTGTAGCTGCTTTCTGAAGCCACTTCTCTCTCCCTCTCTTGTGACCTACATCCCTCTGCATACCCTCTCCCCACCTTCCTCGTCTCACCTGGTCCAGCTGTGATACCCACCACTACTGCCATCACCCCCACCCCTCTGGGGGCCCTAGAAAGAGCTGAAAACCCAGTGCTGGGTTGAAGGGCAAGAGCCCTTGGGTTCTAGTTCAAGGATGTAGTTTAACCTTGGGCAGGCTGCCCTCTGATCTGGGGCTCAATCTCCACCTCTGGATTCTCTGAGCTATCTGCAAACAGAGGGCCCTCCAAGCTCAGCCAATACATTATCACATGCTAGGAGTACCAGAGGGTGTGTGGCCTCTGATGAAGGGGTGGCAAGTGGCATACCTGGGAGAAGAGGCCGCTGCGTTCTCCAACTTGCTCAGGCTTCTGCTCTGCTTCACGCTCCTCTTGACTTATTCCAGGGGACAGCTGAGGTTTAGTGGCCTAGGAGACAAGCAGTGGGAAGGGAGCCCAGGAGTGAAGTCTGGGATCGGGCGAAGGCCACTCAGCAGTTAATTATTGCACGTGAGCACCAGAGAGGCCTCCTCGAGGGTGGAAGTGGTGGATTAGCAGTTGTAGGGCTGGGCTGGGGGTTTAGCTTGGTGATATAGTGCTTTGCTTAACCTGAGTGAGGCCCCGAATTCAATTGCCAGCATGGGGACATGCAGGCCTATAAGCCATTCCCCAAGCTCTACTTAACTCTTTTTCTCCCAAAAACTCAGGTCTGATCAAATCTTGCAACCTGAGCTACCAAGATCTCTTGAAATGCTCTCCTTCATTTCTACCGTCCCTGTCCTGTTGAGATAAAAATGAGACCCAGAAAACTAGGGCAGAGCCAGGAGTTGTGGCACATACCTGGGAGACTGAGGCAGGAAGATCGCAAGTGCAAGTCCAGCTTCAGCAATTTTGTAAAACTCTATCTCAAAACTAAAACCTAAAAAATAAAAAGTGCTGGGGGTGTAGCTCAGTCATAAAGCACTTACCTAGCATGTTCAAGGCCCTGGGTTTAATTCTTTATACCACAAAAGGAAGAAAAGACAGAAGGAAAGAAGAAAGAAAACTAAGGCAGAGTCAATGTCAGGGTGAATATTAGAATATAGCTTCCACCCTCCAAGCTGGCTACAGAGAACAAGGAGCTCCCATGTCCCCAACTTTCAGAACCTCCAAGCTTACCAGCTCAGGTATCACCCACATCCAGCCACAAAGTCACACATACTCTGAATCTTTTGATCAAAGCTTCAGTTGTTCAAGAGCCCAAGCTCCCCTCCACTCCTCCACTCACTCACCCCGACTCAGGTATCATTTGAAAAATTCTGAGAGCCTGAACTAATTTAGGCTCCTTCTACATCCTCATTCCAACTGAGAACAGAGCCTTTCCGTTTTTAACCCTCTGAGCCCATGTTGGTACCCCTGGTGGGAAACAGGGGGAACAGATTTGGGCAGCAGGAAACATGGAGCTCTTTTGTCAGGTGCCTGTGTGTGGCCCCAGGGGAAGTCCTAGGCTGGACACAGATGTGGGAGCCACCAATCTGTGGACAGCAGGAAGTAATTTAGAGAAAATAGAGGCCCAAGTTATGTGAATGCCACAAGTCTGGACCTAAGGAAGAGGAGGAGGAGGATCCAGAAGAGGCAGTTGGATGAAAATCAGCCAAGGAAGAAGGAAGGCTCTGAAGGGCCTGCAAAAAGACCAGCTCTCAGGAGACCTCTGTTCCTGTCCTGTTGCACACTCCCCGGCTCATGAGCAAGCCATACCTGAATTCCGTGACACCCTGGGAAGAAGTATGTTCACTGAAGACCTCAGCAGGTAGAGGGCCTGTCCAGCACCTTTCTCCCATTTATAAGCCCTCTCAGCCAGCTGACTGGATAAGGGTAGGCCAGATGTTGAGTAATGCCTAAAGATAGAAGCCTTTAAGAAAGGAGCAGACCCTGCCCTGGGGGCTGATCATTAACTGGACTTTCTGGCTCCTCCACTGCAGGAGGGAGGTTTGCCCCACCACCAGGCCCCTGAGCCTTGAGACCTTAAGAAGAGTAAGTAACTAGCAAATTGAGGTTTGAGTTGGAGGTCGAGTTCAGTTCCTAGATAAGCTCTTGCTTCTTTTTTATTTTTGGTGCCAGGGATTGAACTCAGGGGTACTTGACCACTGAGCCACATCCCCAGCCCTATATATTTTTTAATATCTTTTTAAAATTTATTTTTTAATATTATGCTGAGGATTGAACCCAGCCCCTCTCATGTGCTAGGTGAGCACTGTACCACTGAGCCACAACCCCCGCCCCCTATTTTGTATTTTATTTAGAGACAGGGTCTCACTGAGTTGCTTAGTGCCTCACAGTTGCTGAGGCTAGCTTTGAACTCGTGATTCTCCTATCTCAGCCTCCCAAGTTGCTGGAATTACAGGCGTGTGCCACTGCACTTAGCCGCCCTTGCTTCTTGTTAAGCCTCAAAGCCCTACTCTGAATGACAAACCTGGGTGCTAGGGCCATTTGGTCAGCAGAGAGGGACACAGTCAGGCAACCTCCTTGAAGCCAGTCTGGAGAGTATCAGTCTGGGCTGGAAGCTTAAAACCAGCAAGGGATGGCCATTGGTACACCTTCAGCCTGGAATGAACCTGCCCTGTGACTAGATGGTGATAACAGGAAGGTGTTTGACCCACGAGGGCAATTGGGGGTCGGGGGGACTCTGGGCTTCAGGGATCAGCAGGTAGCCTCAGAGAGGGGGAGGAAAGAACTCTGAGCTTTCCCTGAGCACCAGCCTGTGCACATGCCATGTCATATCACATGTCCTCCCAGCCCTAGAAACTATAGAGCACTCTAATACCAAGTTTGACTTCCTTCAGCTGTAGCAGAGAAACTTGTCAGGCACCCCCAGGGCAGCATCCTAAGGATTACAGATCCAGTGCTGCTTTTTTGGAAACTTTTATCTCAGCCATCTAGGAATTATGCTAGCACTTCTCTTATAACCAAGGCTCACCTTATTCTTCTAAGAGTTACTGGTTCTCAGGTCCCCACCATACCTTGCAAGGGTCTCCAGTTCTTCCCTCTTGGCTGTGACCAGCATTTGAGCTGGTATACATGAGTGCTGGATCCCTTCCCTTCTGGAGCATCTCCTCTGGACCAGAACCTGACTTAGGCCCTGGGGATCTGGCACAAAAATGATATTTACGCAGTCCCTGCTTCAGGTATGCATGTTTGGAAGAAAAATCCAGACTATAAACACAGTAGACAGATGTCTGTACTCTGTACTCGGGGATTGGAGTAACTTGATAAGAAAGTAGCTTGATGGCTTCTTTAGATTGGGTTAGTCAGAAGTCATTTTAGGGGAAAACTATAGGCTGAGATCTGAGTAGCCACAAAGGGCCAGCCTGCAAGGGATGAATGAACATTCTAGGGACATCAGAGGGAACTGCGGGAGAGAATTCCCACAATGAGATGAGTAAGTAAAGTTCATTGATGGAGGTTGAGAAGGGGAATGATTTGACATGAGAACTAAAAAGAGGGGCAGAAGCACTAAGCCATTGAAGAAGCTTGTTTATTACAACAAATCCACAGGAATGCAATTATGGGACTGTCATTTTTAGGTTTGTGTTTTGTTTTTGCTTTTTCTTCTTTTTTTTGCAGTGCTAGGAGTAGAACTGAGGACCTCACATATGCTAGGCAAGTGCTTTACCACTGAGCCACACTCCAGCCCTACTATTTGTTTTTCCTTTTTGAAAAATGTCCATTAGGGCCTGGGAATGTGGCTCAGTAGGAGAGCACTTGCCCTGCATGCATAAAACCCTAGCATTGAAAAAGGAAAAACAAACAAAAACCAACAACAACAACCAAAACCATCCATCAGGCCAGGCTCCTTGGCCACACCTATAATCCCAGGGACTCAACAGACTGAAGCAGAAGGATCATAAATTCAGGGCTAGCCTCAGCAACCTAGTAAGAATTTTGTCTCAAAATTTAAAAAATGTTGGGGCTGGGGTTGTGGCTTAGTAGTAGAGTGCTCGCCTAGTATGCATGAGGCACTGGGTTCAATCCTCAGCACCATATAATATAAAGATATTATGTCCTAAAAACTAAAAAATAAATATTTTTTAAAAAATTTTAAATGTAAAAAGGGCTGGGAATAGAGCTCAGTGAGCACATGGATTCTAATTCAGCTTCTACTTCCTACTTGCCAGTGAACTTCAAATCAGTTCTACCCCATTCTCTCAGTAGAGTGCCCTTGAGTTCAATCCCCAGTACCAGGGGAAAATATTTTATCATATTGTAAAATTTGTGAGTGAAAGTATGCTGAAGGGGCCTAGGGTAGGGTGCTTGCCTAGCATGCACAAGTCTTCACGTGCAATTCCCAGCAGGGCTGAGGATGTAGCTCAGTGGTAGAGTGCCCCTGGGTTCAATCTCCTATATCTAAAAAAAAAAAAGAAGAAGAAGAAAAATATGCTGATAAACCGGGCGGGCGGGGAGGTGCATGCCTATAATCCCAGTTACTTGGGAGGTTCAGGAAGGAGGATTGCAAGTTTAAGCCCATCCTAGATAAATTAGTGAGACCCATCTCAAAAAATGTAAAAAGGGCTGGGGATGTAGCTCAGTAGTAGAGTGCCTCTGGGTTCAACTTCAGTTTGGGATGGCAGGGCACCTCAGATTAAGGGATTGGATTCTAATTCAACTTCTTTTTTTAATATTGTTTATTAAAATATTAAAAATATGGAACATTTCATGAATTTGCGTGCCATTCTTGCACAGAGGCCGTGCTAATCTTCTCTGTATCTGTGCTGCTGAAGTGAGCACATGGATTCTAATTCAGCTTCTGCTTCCTACTTGCCAGTGAACTTCAAATCAGTTCTGCCCCCTTCTGAGTCCCTCAGTAATAATGATGAAGCAATGGATCTCCCAAACTATCTCATCCCCAAATTATTTATAAGATAGAAGACACATGTGGATGTATTAGAACAGGCTGTCACAGGAACCCCAGGGCATCAATCCTTCATGTTTCAGAAACCAATGATTAGGACACTATGAGGCCCCCTCATCTGAGAGAGCTGAGCTGAACTGAGGTTACCTAAATTTGGAGCAGGTTAGTACGAAGGCTGGGCACTCTGTCCTGATGACCAGTGTCATTGTGGTGGTAGAGGAGGTCAAAGGGCCATTCTGGCTCTCCCAGTGTCTGGAGTTCCAGACTAGGGACCCCATGTAGGTCCTAAAAGCAGTGGGGAAACAGAGGAGCTACAGCCTGCAATTGATTTGAACTTGGAAGCCTGCAGTAATCCCAGAAAGGCAAACTAAAGGTCAG
Organism: Marmota flaviventris; assembly: GCF_047511675.1. Classification (NCBI taxonomy): domain Eukaryota; kingdom Metazoa; phylum Chordata; class Mammalia; order Rodentia; family Sciuridae; genus Marmota; species Marmota flaviventris. The sequence continues at coordinate 60,779,979 of NC_092506.1, read as the reverse complement.
TAAGGCCAATGAAAGTGGTTTCTCTGTAAAAATTACTCTAGGCTAGGATTCAAAAGAGCTGAGTGATCAAGAGCCAATTGCTTACAATTTCTGAGATGAACTCTTGTATCTGTGGCCAAGTGAGAGAGGCAAAGAGGCAAGTCTAGGCACACAGGAGAAACTGTAAGGAAATTCCTACCCCTCTCCAACAACCTGGCCTACATAGGTGCTGGCTGACTCAAGACATGCTTTCAGGGCTCCCCTACTCCATGCATGTTCTTCCTTGGATCTCCCTCCTCTTGATCACCCTACAAAACCCAGAGTGCATCATGCTTGATCTGCTAGCCAGAGCCAGTGGTGTCTGTCTCTGAAAAAAAAAAAAAAAAAGTTGATATAATGGAAAGCATATATATTTGGCCTATAGAAAGAACTCAATCAAAGTGGCCACTCTCATATTGCCCATGTTATTCAGAGTTATAATCACCCAACTCTCTCAAAGTTCTGTGTCTGAGCCATTTCTTAGCAAAGAGGAGGGTTTCCAGATGACTCTTGCAGGCAAATGAGAGCTGGGTGTAGGGGCACATACCAGTATTCCCAGTGATTTGGAAGGCTGAGGCAGGAGGATTGTAATCAAGGCAGGACTTGACAACTTAGCAAGACCCTACCTTCATATTAAAAAATAAGAAGTGCTATGGATACAGCTTAATGGTAAAGCACTCTGAGTTCAATCCCGAGTAACCCCTCCCCTCCAAAAAAAAAAAAAAAAAAAAAGCAAAATAGGAGTGCAAGCCTATGCCTATAATCCCAGCTACTCAGGAAGTCAAGGCAGGAGGATTGAAAGTTTGAGTCCTATCTGGGCAATTTAGCAAGACCATGTCTCAAAATAAAAAAACAAAAATGGGAGCTGGGGATATAGCTCATTGGCAGAGCACTTGCCTCGCATGTGTGTGTCACCAGGTTTGATCCTCAGCACCAAGTAAAATAAATAAATAAATAAACAAATAAAATAAAGGCATGCTATCCATCTACAACTACCAAAAAAAAAATTTTTTTTTAATGGCTGGGGATGCAGCAATGCTAAAGCATCCCTGGGTTCAATTCCAATATGCAAAAAAAAAAAAAAAAAAGTGGATGGTGTTTCAGTTTTAATTTTGGAGAATGAAGGTTCTGGAGATGGATGGTAGAGACAATTGTGCAGCAATATGGGCATACTTATGCTCATCCACATATTCAATGTCACCGAACTGTGTGGTTAAAACCAAAAATTTTATGTTATTGTAGAGTTTGTCATGACTTTTAAAAAAGCAAATAAAGTGTTGAAAGTGACTCAGATATCATGGGGCTTCTGGGCTTCCTTCTCTTCAGTTCAAGCCCATGGAGCCTGTCCACACCAGTCTCTCCCTGGGAACATCACCAGCCCTCTAGCCATGTAAAACCTCACGGGGAACAAAGGAGGAGACCCCAAAAAATGAAATGCTGGTGTGTTAGTCAGCTCTTCATCAATGTGACCAAAATGCCTGACAAGAACAACTTAGAAGATGAAAGATTTCTTTTGGCTCCCAGCTTCAGAGGTTTCAGTCCAGTTGGCTGGCTCCATTGCTTTGGGCCTGAGGTGAGGCAGAACATCATGTCAGAAGGGCATGGCGGAGAGAAGCTGCTTACCTCATGACAGCCAGGAATCAGAGAGAAGGGACCAGGGACAAGATATAGTCCCTAAGGACATGCCCCCAGGGTCCTACTTCCTCTAACCATGTCCCACCTGCTTACAGTTTCTACCTCTTCTCAGCAGTTCATTCAGATGACTAATTCTTCAAATAGATTAATTCACTGATGAGGATAAAACTCTCCTGATCCAATCACTTCCCCAAAACCTCATCCCTTAGATATTGCTGCTTTGGGGACCAAGTCTTCAACACATGGGTTTTGAGAGGACATTACAGATTCAAACCATAACAGCAGGCATCAATCCTGAGACTGGTTCAAATTCAAGCTCAGATTCCCTGAGCTGCCTCAGTAGTCTTTTCTGTGAAAGGGGAGTTCAGGCTTCATCTCCTTTTCTGTGTGAGCAGCATCATCCTTGGCTCTGCCCACATGAGCCTTGCCACCGTGTGTGCCTTTGTCCTCTGACCTATGTACATGCTGTCCTCTGCCAGGCTGCCCTTTCCTGCTTTGTCTTCCTGGAAAACTCTTAGTAATCTTCCAGGGCCAAGATCAATGGCCCCTTTACTGGGAAGTCTTCCCAGCGTATTTGATTTGTCACTGTCTTTTAAGTGCCTAATGGGGGTAGGGCACCTGGCGTGTTTGTACGTTTGCTGCATCATGACCATGAGGAACCTGTCTCCTTTTCTCCCTTGCCACTGACTTCTGTGGAATGGCACATAATTAAAATGGGGAAAAGTATCACTAACCCCTCTCTTAATACCCACCTGTGCTTGTGTCCCTCAGGACCTATTTCCTCATTTGTGAAAATAGAAACCACCATTCACATACCAAGTAACCCTTTGGGGAATAGCTACTGACATGGTATAAGGAAAGTATGTGGCTCACAGGGGGGACTTGATATCATCCACTATTATAGATTGGTGTTCTCCTTTGGAGAGGCCCCCCCAAGATCACCTAATGCCTCTATGACCTCCCACAACTTACTTTCCCATCCCTCTAATTTCTTCCCTGTCAGTAGCAGCCACCTCCTCCTCCCAGACCACAGTCCATCTTCACCTAGTCATGAAACTTACCTTGTCTGGTGGTGCTTAGTATCTACACAGATATTGAGTACATCCATCCCAGCCCATAGAATCCTGGGCTTGTCACCCCATTCAGCAGTCACGAAAGCCAGAAACAGCAGCTGTGGCATCTGCCAGTTCATGTCCATCTATTCCACCTCACAGACAGGTGTGGACGGCCTAAGGGAAAGGCAGAGACCACAGGACTCTCCACCAGGTTTCCCAACTTCCTCTCAAACCCAGATCTTCTTCCCTCCCTACCCTAACTACTCTACAGGGCAGCTGACCCAAGAAATGAAAGGCATGTAGAGGTGAGAGGATGCCCTTCCCTGGGCCTGGAGGCAGGTGTCTACCTGCCACCCCCCCATACCCCACCCCCATCCCCCGCCCAACAGCAATTCAAGTCCAGGCTCTGACACTAGCTTGATCTGTCAAGTCACCTGATGAAGCTACCTCCTCTAGACCTCCTCTCCTGGATTTTTGCCATGTGAATGTTGCAATTTGAAATAATTGTAGATTATTATAAAGTTTTTTAAATAGTTTCCCATATACTTTTCATCCAGTTTCCTCAAACATTGGCATTTTAAATAACCAATGTACAATTATATTTAAAAATCAGAAAATTAACATTGATGAAGTACTACATAATCTATAAACTTTATTCTATTTTCACCAGATTTCCCACGAATATCCATTTCTGATTCAGAATCCAATCCATGATACCAGTTTGCATTTAGTTACTGTGTCTCCTTTGTGTCTTCCAATTTATGACAGCTCATCAGTCTGTCTTTGTCTCATGTCTCCTTGACACTTTTGAAGAATTACTGGTCAGTTATTTTGCAGAATGTCCCTCAATTTGGGTTTCTCTGATGTTTTTTCATAGTTAGATTGAGATCATGCATTTTGGGCAAGAAGATCAGAGAGATGATATCCCATTCTCAGTTCATCATATGAAGGGGTATATGATGTTGCTTTCTCTTACTGCTAGTGACCATTTGGTTAAGGTGGTTTCTTTATCATACAATCATGAGTTTTCCCTTTACGAGTAACCAGTATCTTGTTGAAAGACATTTTGAGATTTTTCAAATATCCTCATCATATTTTAATCCACTTATGTTAACATCTATTCTTGCCTGCAACAATAAACCACAAAGTTATGGGATGTTTTGTTATGCAAAAATGGATAACTAGTAAGTGTTGCCTTAAGGTTCTGAGCAAAAAAAAAAATTGTCTTATAACCTCAATTCATCCATATAGCAGTTTCTCTTACTAAAACTAGATCCAAGGCAAAACACCCCCTGACACTAATCTTTATATTGAAACAGTTATAAAACTGAGTAGTAATAATATTCATACTTATTTTACCCTCTTTTAACATTCTGCACAGTTGTTCTAAGACAGTGAACTGAATAATTGTTCAGGAAATCAGTGCAGTCTCAATTACTTTCTGATTAGTCCTTGTGAGACAGTAAACAAAAGGATTCCCCAGGAAAAAATATTGACTGCTAGCTGGGACATGCTTGTAATCCCAGCTACATGGGAGGTTGAGGCAGGAGGATCACAAGTTTGAGGCCTGCCTATCTAACTTAGTGAGACCCTGTCTCAAATTTTTAAAGAGCTAGGGAAGTAGCTCAGTGGTAGAGTATGTGCTTGTGAGAGGCCCTGGGTTAATCCCAACTTCCTCTCAAGCCCAGATCTTCTTCCCTCCCTACCCTAGAGCACTGAAACCAAAGCAAAACAAACAAACAAAAACTGTTTCTTCAAGGCTTCTCAATCATACAAATATGTCTGAGCAGCTGCTGAGAAAATGCTTCTATGGAAGCTGATCACACATCTTGGACCTTCACTCCCCATAATTATTCTATCAGCCATAGTCACATTAATCTTATTTTGCAAATATAGCAGTAGTGTTAGGAACTACCCCACCATGTCCTCTGAGTCCTAAAAGAGGGACATGTGCCTTCAACCAATGAACTTCTATTCTAACATCATATCTTCCATGAAATCTATGCCCTCCAAACCCAGGTTCCATTGTCATGATCAAGGTCAGGTCTGACCAACTTGCCAGTGATGCTAAATATAATAATTCCTGGTAATTTTGCCAAAACTAACTTTCACTGAGTTCACTGGAATATCTTTAATCAATGTCTGATTCTCATTAGCCTATAGATGAAAAGCACATTGATTTGCCATTGACTTTTTGTCCTCTGTGTTGACCTGGAACCCATGATGTTTGTGGCTGCTCTTAAAAGCTTTTTATCTCAAGTGACCAAGGATAATGGCAATTCCAAAATGCCTGTACATTACATCAGGGAATAGTTGTTATCCCTGAATTCAGCATCTGGGTGCCCTCAGCTCCTGGGGAGACCAGGCTACTGTTGAGGGTGGGTGAGCCAGTCTTGCAGCTGGATGCCATGGTGCTAGTCTTTAGGAGTAAGGTTACCCCACTAACTGCCTTGCATGTTGCTTTCTTCGTTTTATAGATATGCCATAGATGTTTTCTTATCTCTGTATATAGATCTATGTGATTCTATTTAATTAAATAACTTTATGACTTTCAGTGGTGTCTAGTATTTCACAGTCACCATCAATGCTGCAGTGAATGTCCCTTTATATCTGTAACTTTATATATAAGAACCTATCTAGGGGCTGGGGCTGGGGCTCAGTGGTAGTACACTTACCTGGCATGTGTGAGGTACTAGGTTCAATTCTCAGCACCGCATATAAATAAATAAAATAAAGGTCTACCGACAACTAAAAAAATATTTTAAAAAAATAAACTATCTAGTAGAGGGATTTTAAATGGTGGAGCTTCTGTGGAAAACAGTGTGATCATTTATCAAAAAATTAAATGTAGCTGGGTACAATGGCAAACACCTGTGATCCTTGGGAGACTGAGGCAGAGGGTTGCAAGTTTGGGACCAGCATCTGTAAGGTAGCGAGACCCTGTCTCAAAATTAAAAATAAAAAGGGTTGGGGATGTGGCTCAGTAGTAGAGTACCCCTGGGTTTAGTTCCCAGTACTGCCTCCAAAAAATTAAATATAGAATAACTATGTTAGTAAGGTTTTCATCACTGTGATCAATATACTTGATAAAAACAACATGGAAGAGAAAACGATTATTTGCACTTACAGTTCAGAGGCTCTGTCCAAGGTCAGCTGATGCCACTGCTCTGGGCCTGAGGTGAGGTAGAACATCATGGTGGAAGGATATGGTAGAGGAGAGCTTTTTGGCTCTTGGCAGCCAGGAAGCAAAGAGGGAGAGAGGGAGGGAGGGAGAGGAAGATGGGAAGGAGAGGGAGGGAGAGGAAGAGAGAGAGAGAGAAAGGAGAGACAAGAACAAGATATAACCCCCAAGGGAAAACCCCCAGGGCCTACTGTCTCCATCGGTGCCCACTTGCCTGCAGTTACCACCCAGTAGTCCCTTCAAATGATCCACTGATGTGATTACACCTCTCATCATCCAAACATTTCGCCTCTGATCATTTCTTCTTTGCCTAATACATGAGCTTTTCAAGGGACACCTCATATTCAAACTATAACAATTACCATGTGATCCAGTATTTCTGCTTTTCGGTATATACCCCAAAGAATTGAAAGGGCTCAAGTAGATATTTGTATACCCATATTCAGAGCATTGCTATTCACAATAGCCAAAAGGGGGAAGCAACCCAAATGTTGATGGATGGATAAATGGATACACAAAATGTGGTATATACACAGGATGAAATCAAAGGGTGGAATTGACCCTCAAAAAGGAAGGAAATTTTGACATAAGCTACAATATGGATGAGCCTTGAAGAGATTATATTAAGTGAAATAAGCCAGACATGAAAGGACAAATGTCATCTGATTCCACCTCTGTGAGGTACCAGTGTAGTCAAATTTATAGTCCATCAGGGAAGTTGAACGTCATTTTCCATTGCAGGTAAGGAAACTGAGGCTCTACCACTCCCTCCTCATTGCAGCTCCCTGTTCCCCTCTGCCATTGTCCCTTTTGCTTTCAGCCTCCAGGGCCAGGTTAATTTCACTAAGATTCCCTTAGTCCAATTTGGAGCAGTCTCAAAGAAATAAAAGGGGTGGGCTTCAGAGATGATTATGCCTTGGACCAGGAGGGTAGCAGATGGGGATTCATTCAAAAAATAAATTCAAGATTAGGCTTGGGGCTGGGGTTGTGGCTCAGCAGTAGAGCACTTGCCTACCAAGGGCAAGGACCTGGGTTCGATCCTCTGCACCACATAAAGATAAATAAAGAATTATGTCCAACTACAACTAAAATAAATAAATAAATAAATATTTTAAAAAAGATTAGGCTATTAGGCTTGTTTTTTCAGTACTGAGGATTGAATCCAGGGGCACACTACCACTGAGAGCTACATTCTCAGCCATTTCCTTTATTTTATATATATATATATATATATATATATTTTTTTTTTTTTTTTTTTTTTTTAAGAGAGAGAGAGAGAATTTTTTTTTTTAATATTCACTTTTCAGTTTTCGGCGGACACAACATCTTTGTTTTGTATGTGGTGCTGAGGATCGAACCCGGGCCGCACGCATGCCAGGCGAGCGTGCTACCGCTTGAGCCACATCCCCAGCCCTATTTTATATTCTTAAACAGGGTCTTTTTTTTTTTTTTAGAGAGTGAGAATTTTTTTTTTAATATTTATTTTTTAGTTTCCGGTGGACACAACATTTTTGTTTGTATGTGGTGCTGAGGATCGAACCCCAGCCGCACGCATGCCAGGCGAGCGTGCTACCGCTTGAGCCACATCCCCAGCCCTAGACAGGGTCTTGATAATCTGCCCAGGCTGGCCTCAAACTTGTGATCCTCCTACCTCAGCCTCCTGAGTAGCTGGGATTACAGGTGTGCACCACCATGCCCTGCCAAGATTAGTTATTGAATGCCTACCATGAGCTGATATTCTAGTCAGGTGGGAAAAGGAAATGACAGAAAACACACACACACACACACACACACACAGTTCGCTGAAGAAAAATAAACTAGGGTAAGGGGATAGAGAATGATGGAGAAGCCTCCTCTCTTCCTGTGTATTTAGGTCAAAGTCTCTAGAGCACTGTACAGATCCCAAGGTCAGAAAGTGAAACTTCACATTATAAATTCATCTAACATTCTGCTGTGGACTGAAAAGAAAGAAAAAAAGTGGACCCTCATCACATGTATTATTTCATCTGACTCTGACAAGAACCCAGTAGGGCAGATAATGTCCCTACTTTACATGTGGTTTGGAGGTGAAGTGTCTTAGTCAATGTCAGAACATAATGAGGAATTGATGAGCTAGGCCCAGACCCAAGTTCTCTACCCTTACCTGCACACTACAGATGCTTTGTGTATCCAAGTATATACATTTTGGTGTCTTGTTCATTTATCCAACAAATATTTACTGAACTTATACTAATGCCCAGGTACTATGCTCAGTACTGGGACTAATGGTAGATACTCATGACTCCAGGAGACTAGGAGAGAGAGAGATTTAAACAAACAGATACACAATTAAGTGTATAATTGAAATCAGGTGATATTTGTACACCATGTTCACAGCAGGATGATACACAACAAGCCAAAAAGTGAAAACAACTCAAGTGTCTGTGGGCAGACAAATGAATAAACAAAATATTCATACAATACAGCACAATTCAGCCTTAAAAATTAAGCAAATTCTGACACATGCTGCAACATGACTGAACCCTGAGGATATTACGGTAAGTTAAATAAGCCAGTCGAAAAAAGAAAGATACAGTAAGAGTCCACTTTTATTAGGTGTCTAGGATAGTCAAAATTAATAAACAAAAAGAAGAACTGAGTGAGGTGGTACATGGCTGTAATACTAGTGACTTGGGATGCTGAGGCAGGAGGATTGCAAATTTGAGGCTGGCCTTGACAATTTTGTGAGGACCTAAACAATTTAGTAAGGCCTCGTCTCAAAATAAAATATAAAAAAGGGCTGGGGGTGTGGCTCATGGTTATGCACCTCTGGGTTCAACCCCTGGTACCAAAAAAAAAAAAAAAAAAAAGTTAAATGGTGATTGTCAGGGACTTGGGGAAGGGGAGAATGGAGAGTTAGTGTTTAATGGCTATGGTATATATACACAATTTCATATATATATATATATATATATATATATATATATATATATGCTACACTGTATATATTATGTATATGTGCATGTAAATATGAATGTAGAGTTTCAATTTGGGAAGATGAAAAAGTTTTGGAGATGAATGGTGGTGCTAGTTACACAATACTGTCAAGGTATTTAATGGCACTGAACTTTATACTTAAAATGCCTAAAATAGTAAATTTTATGTAAATTATATGTAATATATATTTTACCACAGTACTGTTATGACTGTTATGGTTTATGTATTAATTATACTGTACTTTTTTTTGTATTGTGGGTTGAACCCAAGGGTGTTCTATCGCTGAGCTACATTGACAGCCCTTTTTCATTTCATTTTATTTTATTTTTATTTTGAGACAGGGTCTTGCTAAATTGCCAGACTGTCTAACTTTCTTGCTTCAGCCTCCTGGGAGCTGGGATTACATACAGGTGTGCACCACCACACCTGGTTTACCATACTTTAGAGTTTACTCCATATATATATGTGTGTATATATATATATTCCATATATATTTAATATATGTATATTTTTTAAAGGAATGGCCTTTTTTTAACCTTTATTTTATTCATTTATTTTTTGTGGTACTGAGGATCTAACCCAGGGTTTCGCACATGAGAGGTGAGCGCTCTACCACTTAGCCACAACCCCAGCTATATATATATATATAAACTGTAAAACTGAATATCATGTTACACCCACTACTGTCTCTTAGTTGCATTCCAGAGGCCTCATGGGGTGATTGACATAGACCAGCTACATTTGTGTAAGTGCTGTCTATGATTGCACAATGACAGAATCTCCTAAGGATTAGCATTTCTCAGAATGTGTCCTCTTTGTTAAGTGACACATGACTATACTAAGTGAACAAAACCTCCAGGACTTGGAGACCTTTTGGATGTGTGGGGAGAGGGAAAGATAGAACACAAAAATAACTCAAGCTTCTGGCTTGTGACCTGGGGAGAGTTAGAGCTGCTTTCTGAAATATAGCAGGGGCAGGGAAGGGGGAGGGGGGCACTGACTTGTGTTGCTGCAGGAGTTCTGGACATCAGCCATCTTGGTGGCTGCAGCTCATGGTCATGCTGATTCCAGCACCCAATTCCCCACTTCTACCCAGATCCCTTTCTCACTTTTTCAGGAATTTGTTTAGGTGTTATCATTACTAAGGGTTTTTCTAACCACCTTCTTTCCAATATTGTGTTCATTCTCACCTGTGCACTCTCCTCCCATTCCCTGGTTTTATTCTTCTCATTGCATTTAGCAACAGTTGATGTTATTACGCATTTGTGTACTGTTTTCCTGTCTCCCTGACTACACTGCAAATGTCATGAGAGCAAGGGATTTGTATGCATTTTGTTCAGGACTTTAATTCCCACTGCTTAGAACAGTGCCTGGCACACAGTAAATGTTCAGTGATAGGACCATCATCCCAGGTCTAGACTCCAAAACAGCTTTCCAACTAGCCTACCTTTCCCAGCTTCTGCTTACATCCAAACCCTTCTGCACACACCAAAATTTATGGGATTTTTGCTTAAAAAACTGGGATTATTGCTTAAAACTGCCAATTGAATTGGGCCATGCCCCTGCTTGTAATTCTTCAGTGATCAAGATTTTTGATAATTCTGTGTATTGATGAGATTCTGTGGAAATAGTCACTGTCATTGGTGAGAGTGTACATTGGAGAGCAATTTGGTATCTTTAAAAGGTATTAATGGCCAGGAGCAGTGATGCACAGGAGCAGTGGAGTCCCAGCGACTCAGAAGGCTGAGGCAAGTGGATCCCAAGTTCAAGGCCAGGCAATTTAGCAAGACCCTGTCTAAAAATAAAGAGCTGGGGATGTAGCCTCCATAGTCCCTGGGTTCAATCTTTAGTAATGGGGGTAGGGGGTTCGTAATGTAGGTATTCTTCAACCTAGCAATTTCATGTCTAAGAAGTTACCTCCTAGGTGCTGGGGCTGAGCAGTAGGATGCTTGCCTAGCATGTGTGAGACACTGGGTTGGGTCCTCAGCACCACATAAAAAATAAATCAATAAAATAAAGATATTGTGTCTATCTGCAACTAAAAAAAATTAAAAAGAATGTTAATTTCTTTTAATATTATTTTATAGTCTTTTTAAAACTTTTTTTTTAGTTGTATATGGACTCAATGCCTTTATTTGTTTTTATGTGGTGCTAGGATTGAACCCAGTGCCTCATACTTGCGAGGCAAGTGCTCTACCACTGAGCTGCAACTCCAGCCCCTATAGTCTTTTTTTTTAATTTTAAAAACTGTTGCAAAATATATATAACCATAAGTGATGGGATTAGATGTGAGGGGTGGAGGAAAAAGAATCGAGATTCCTGGAGTGCAGAGAGTGGGTGGTACAGGGAGAGATTTGGTGAAACTGTGAATGTTTGCTATTTAGGAATAAAGGGTGGTTTTTGTGAAAAGCTAGTACTCAGAGTAGGAGGAAACAGGCAGACCTGCCTGGAAATGCCCAGGAAATGGAAGCAAAGGGCGGAACCCGGGAACACAGATTGGTGGACAGCCAGGCCATGAGGCTGTAACTACCTGTTACTAGATTGGGAGAATTTGCCAGGCGGGTGGTCAGGCAGGCAGGAACTGTCTGATCTCCACCCACCATTTCTGCTTCTGGGGGAGTTCCACAGTGTAGGGTTTGCTGGAGGTCAGAGCAGGGTGGATGTTATTAAATGCCTGAAGTGCAATCTGAGATCAGATGGAAGAGGGATGATATCTGTCCATAGCCTGATCTCCAGGACCTGTCTTTTTGTCTATTTTTGCTTCAGTAAGAGTGAGAAAACCTTAGCTGCAGTAAGCAAATATATGCAAACCCATCATGCAAATAGGATCCTGGCTAGAGCACCCATCCTGGGGCTGGCATTCTGGAGAATTGAAAGAGAATCCATAGAGCTCCCTTCTAAATCATCTATTCATCTTAAACTCAAGTCAGATCCAGAGAGTCCTCAATGACAGACAATAAATGAGACGTCCAGTGACCCTGAGACAGAGGAGAACCTTATTCCCCAGGGGCACTCCAGGCCAGCCCTCCCTGTGGAGCTCTCCAGTTCCATGCAGCATTCCTCCTCATACATGTTCTCCTGCAGGGGTATTCTCCTCATTCCCCCACAGCCTGGTGCCGGCCCAAGGATCCCTCTCTACCTGAAATGTCTCTTCTTTCCTCCTCCTGTTTGTCTGACTCTGAGGCATCCTTCAAGGCACAGCTGAAGTCTCCCCTGCTTAAGGCAGACTTTCTCAATGTCTCTTCATCCTCCTTCAGGGTTATGTGTCATCCTTTGAGGACAGGCACTCACTGTCCCTTGGTTCTGTTTCTCTTACAGTGCCTTTTGCGAAAGAGATGACACAGCAGGGCCTCAGCCTTACCCTGAGTACACTACATTCTTTCAGGCCTTGTCCCCTCCTGACTGAAATGCCCTTTCCTGACTCCACTATCTTGCAGGTCTCATTTCCTCTGAGGAGGCTTCTCCATTCGCCTCCCACATGTTGCCCTTCTTTTCTCAATGTTCCCACTCTTCTCTTTTCTTAACCAATCTCCATTACAGCATTCATCACATGAATTAATGAACATGAACCAATGGAAAAGTCAATTCATTAGGAAACACATACTGTAAAAAACACTTATTGAGTGGCTATTCTTCTCTAGGCATTGTGCTAGGTGCTGGGGAAATAGAGATGAATCACGTGGAAATCTGCCCTCCAAGGCCTAATGATTTACTTTATGCCTCCCATATAAGATTGGGAACCCTCAGAAGATTAGAACTTAAATCTGATTCCTCTGTGGATCCTCATCACTGAACAAGTGACCCACAAAAAAGATCTGTGGAATGAATAACATTCTTGAATTATAGCTTCAGCTCAGATGAGCCACTTCATGTTTCTGAGTCTCAGGTTCCTCCTCTGTTAAAGGGGGGCAGGATTCCCAGGGCTGAGGTGAGGATGAGAGGAAGCTGAAAGCCCCTTGGAAAGCAAACAACCCTCTTTATGCATGAAAGATGGTGACTGTGACACTTTCCTCTGTCCCCTACCAGGGCCCAGCTACAATACTCAGGGCCAATGGGATGAGTAAGTAAGCATTTCAAAATGGTATTAAATTCACACCACTCAGCCCTGGCCCTCCTTCCTGGTCCTGGAGAATTCTCTGCATAGAGTCATGAGTTTCCATCTCCAGCCAGAGAGTTCTGGATTTATTTCTGACTGTTGGGAAATTCCCATCCTATCCCTGCCTTCAGTTTTCTAGGCCCTTTTTATGTACAATAGAAAGAAGAGATAGGTAAAAGTTTAGAATAGAAAGGGCCAGGCCTGGGAATCTCTTCCAGGGCCTCACATCAGGGCAGGAGACACAGGATAGTATGTTAGAGAAAGTGGTAGCTTGGGGATGGGGAGGGACCTACCTGGGGTCCCCAGCAAGTTAGTAACAGAGCTAATACTCAGGATACTTAGGTCCCATTCTATCCACTCTCCATATCTGTACCACTAAGGCCCTTTCCCAATCTGGGTCTTTCTTCATCCACATGTATCTAATTCTGTCCAAATGGATTCTCTCTGTTCTCCATGTCCTTGAATGTAATGTGCTTCTTTGTGCACCCCCTTCTCCAACTTGTCTACCAGTAGGCTTAACTCCTACTCATCACTCAAGGCCCACACAAATGTTTCCTTCTCTGGAACAAAAGTCTAAACTTAGTTTGTCCAGAACTCATTCATCTCTCCTTCCACTGTGTTCTTACAGCTTACTCTACATACATTGATTTTTAACACCACCCTCTTCTATAATTGTCTTAGTCCTCCCTAGCCTGTATTTTTCTCTAGGACATAGATTTTTTTTCTGTTTCATCACTCTGTCCCAGGGTTTAACAAGGTGTCTGGCACTCAGTTGACACTCAATAAATGTCACCAGCTAATTAGTCACCATGACTTGTTGAACTCCGCTGAGGACTGTGGAAAGAAACTCTAGGTTACTGGGTAATTTCCAGCAGGTCAGAGATGTCAAGAAGGATAGAATGCAAAGTGTGCCTGAGGTAGGAATCCTGTAAGAAAAAGGAACAGAGGAGAAGATGCTTGAGGCCTCGACCTCGATCACTGAAGGAGCAGATGAAGTATCCAGAGGTCAGGCCTGGCCCTGGGGACATAGAAACCATTCAGTCTCTACCCTCAAGGAGCTCATGGTCAGCTGAGCAAACAAAAAGAAACACAATCTTGTACAGAACTGGGCTATGTTAGATCTCTCCCTTCTTCCTGACACCCTTCTTTACTTGGCTTCCAAGATACTGCCCATCTTGCCTGGTTTTTTAAACTTTTTGGCCTTCTTCCTCCATCTGGTTTGCTGCTTCTAGTTTCCTCAAATGCTTAATATCAGGGGAAACTATTTTCCATCTACACTGCCTCCTTTTGTGATCTCATCTAGTCTCATGGCTTTAAACATCATCTATGTGCTGATGACTGATAAACCCAGCCTAATTCCATCTTAAGACTGGGAGCCATCTAGTCACAAAGTCATGAAAAGTTCATTTCTGTTTTACTATAAAATACTGAGATTTCTAAACTTGTTTAGAACTCTTGCCCATGTTCTGAACTCACCCATTCCTGGCTTTTCTTGACAACCCTCCCTAAAACCTTAGTGGCACCTCATAAATCCTGGTTCTCCATGATCAGACAACAACCCTCTCTGAAACCTCAGTGGTGCCTTATAAATTCTGATGTTGGGATCTGAATTTACTCCCTACCTTAAAATATCAAGCCATGTAGATCATTAATCTACTAATTGCCATTGTATTATGTCTGCCAGAAACCTGTTAGCTGTAAGTTCCTAAGAACACCCCCCTTGGTAACTTTTTGTGCTATAAAAACCTTTTCTTCCCTGAGAGCTGGGCTGTTCTTTGGTCTAGGTTTTGGGTGAGACAGCCACTGGCCAGCTCTCCTTGTGTACAAAATATAAGCTTGCTTTAATTTGGTTTAAAATTGGATTGGTGGTCTTTTCTTTGCATCCTGGCTCAAAAATGACTCCAAAATTAATATATCCAACCCAGATCTCTCTTTTTTTAACATTTGTTTTTTTAGTTGTAGTTGGACACAATACCTTTATTCCACTCATTTAGTTTTTTAGGTGGTGCTGAATATCAAACCCAATGCTAGATAAGCGCTCTACCTCTGAGCCACAATCCCAGCCCCCCAGATCCCTCTTTTGATGTGCATACCCATATACCTTCATGTACCCTCTACATTTCTAATGGCCATCTCAAACTCAATACATCCTATTTTAGTCAGCTTTTTTGCTGCTGTGGCTAAAAGACCCAACCAGAACATTGTAGAGGAGGAAAAGTTTATTTTGGGGCTCACAATTTCAGAGGCCTCAGTCCATAGGTGGCTGGCTCCATTTCTTGGGGCTATGAGGTGAGGCTGAACATCATGGCAGATGAATGTGGTGTAGGGAAGCAGCTCAAATGATGATCAGAAAGCAGAAATTCTACTTGCCAGATACCAAATATATACCCTAAAGGCATGCACCCAGGGACTCAGTTCCTACAGCCACACCCTACTGGCCTTCAGTTACCACTCAGCTAATGAATGAATTCACCAATTGGGTTAAGACTCTTATAATCCAATCATTTCTCCTCTAAATTGTCTTGTATTGTTCTCACATATGAGCTTTTGGAGGACACCTAATATCTAAACCATAACACACCCCAAAATTGAGCTTCAGATAATGCTCCCACACAGACAAAAAAGCACCTCCTTAAGCTTTCCCATCTCAAAAAATAGTAATACCAATAATTTAGTTGTTCTGGCCAAAAATCTTGGTTCTGTTCTCCCTCTGATCCTCTGATCCTATCAGCAAATCTTGTGTCTACCTTCTCTTCTAAATAAACAAAAAACTCAGCCACTTCTCATCTACTTCTCCTGGGTTATTATAATGGGCTCCTAACTGGTCTCCCCACCCCTAACATTGTATCCTTGTTCCAAATCTATTGTTCATAGAACAAAATATCTCTATTAAAATGGAAATCAGATTGTATGGATTCTCTGCTAACAACCCTTTGCTGATTCCCCAACACAAAGTAAAAGTTCTTATTAGGACCTGCAAGGTCATAGCTATTCGGTTCCTGCTTTGCACTTGCTGCTCTCTCTGAAATACCCTTCCCCAAATATCAGAAGTCTATCTCTTCCTTCAGACCTTTACTCAATACCTTGCAGTGACATCCGTGGCTTGCCCATCTAACACACCTCCCCAACAATATTTTATTCTCACTTCTTTTTCCCCCTCAGTATTTACTACAATCTTAAAGCTATTTTATCTAGCTCCTTTATTGTTTATCTCTCTCATTAAAATGGAAGTTCATGATGAGGAACTCTTTGATCTATTTTGTTTACTATTGTATAGTCACTACTTAGAATATGTGATGGAATCTACATATTAACATTCAATAGGTATTTGTTGAATGAATGAAAAGGGTGGATGTTTCTAAGAAAGCAAATTTTATTCTATAATGAAAATCTGTTTTTAATTTTTTTTTGAGGGGGGTTTACCAGGGATTGAACTGAGGGGCATTCAACCACTGAGTCTCATCCCCAGATCTATTTTGTATTTTATTAGACAGGGTATCACTGAGGTGGTTGGCGCCTTGCCATTGCTGAGGCTGGCTTTGAACTCTCAATGCTCCTGCCTCTGGAGCCACTGGGATTACAGGCAGGTGCCACTGCAATGGCTCCAACCCTTTTAAATATTTTATTTAGAGACAGGATCTCGCTGAGTTATTTAGGATCTCATTAAGTTGCTGAGGCTGGCTTTGAACTCACGATCCTCCTGCCTCAGCCTCCTGAGCCTCTAGGATTACAGGGGTGGGCTACTATGCCTGGCCAACCCTTTTTATTTTGAGACAGGTTCTCACTAAATTGCTCAGGATCTTGGTAAGTTGCTGAGGCTGGGTTTGAACTTGTGATCATCTTGCCTCCCAAGCCACTGGACTTATGGAATGGCTTGGCAACATAATCACTTTCATTAGGCACTGTACTCTCCTCTTGAACAGCTTTTTTTTTTTTCCTTCTATTGTAGAAATTTATTTAGTGTAAGTAAACAAAAAATGAGTACAATGTTTGTAAAGGACAAATCAATGGAAAGAGGTGTGCATTTTGGAAAACCAAAAGATTTCTTCTTAGACCTTAAGTTTCTGAGCACACAGAGGGTGCCTCAAGGAAAATGAGGAGATATTTAAGAGTTTGGTGTGGCTGTCTAAACCTGGCATCTTATTCATTTCATCCTGCTCTTTTTTAGCAGAAAGGAAAAAAAAGTGGTGGGAGGGGAGGAATAAATATTGAAGAAAATTACTAAATGAACTAAATGTCCATCATAGGTTTTAATTTGTTGAACAGCTGTTAATCTCATTCAAATCTCACAGCAGCCTAGGACAGGAGGAAGGCTGGGCAGATTATGATGCTGGTTAAAGAAGAAACTGAATGTAGACATAGGAAAAGGACTGGTCAAAGTTTACACAACTGGTTGGGACAGGAGTGGAACTGTGGATGATTGTTGGCCCTGAAAAGAGACTAGTAGGTGATGAAAGCAAATGAAAGAGGATTCAAAAAGAAAAAGAAAATGGAGGCCGACCTCAGAGGACCAGCGATGCTTTATTCAGCACTGGAGGGGCACATCTTTGGCGAGGTCGGGCGGGGGGCGGGGGGCGGGGGGGGGGAGGCGGCAGGAGAGCCTGGTCATGGGAGGAGTTTTGGCTAATTTAGGGCCAGACAGGAGGGCAGGTAGGGGAACAGTAAGGGAAATTCCCTCCCTGGGGCCTACTGTCCATATCATTCAGGTGATATAGTTTAATGGGAGCTGGGTTTAAAGGGTTTCTTCCACCAGAAGCTGTGAGGATGTCTGAAGGGAAGGCTGAGACAGATGCATCACCTAAGGAGGGGAAGAGGTGACCAGATTGACCTCTGAGATTTGGTCCAGACGCGAAAGGGTCAGCAGAATTCCCCAGCAGCAGAGTGCTGTGCCTGAAGCTAACCAATACCTCAACCATGTATGTAATCTCTAATATCACAACTGGACAGGCAATCTTAAAAGATTAGTGAATTCACTCAAGGTGCAGGGTCTGATATCCCCACTGGACTGTGAAGTCTTTGGGGGTAGTGACCATATTCACAGATTTATCCCCAGCTTCTAACAGAACCTGGAATACAGTGAAGACTCAAATAATTCTATTCAAGGCATACATTAAATAACGAATATGTTCAAATGGGAAACCAAGTCTGCGAGAAGACATATAGGAGAAGCGTAAGATCACCCAGCGACTCTGGGCTAGAAGCAGATTTTCCGGGACACACCAGGACTAAGACCTTACACCAAAGCAGGTTGACGGTAACCATTTTGGGTTAGCGCGCAAATACGGCCCGGCCACGAAGGGGCGGGGATAAATGGGTTCCTGCTGGCCGGGTCACGGTGGAAAGCTGATTGGGTGGAACGCAAGGCGGTGCCAAGAGGTAGGCGCCGCAAATTTCCTTCTCCACCTTGTACCGGCTAATATACAAACGTCACTTCCGGTGTGGTGGGCGGGAGCGGGAAACAAAAGGACACGAAGGACGCATGCGTTTGGTGGGTCCCCGGATTTTGGTGGGTTCTTCCGCTCAGGCTAGGGGAAGCGCTTCCGGGTCGCCGCCGGCTGCCGCCTCCGGCGGGGTAAGTACAAAAGCGGGGCTGCGGCCGTCTTCTTGCTCCTTCTTTCCTCTTTCCCCCAGGGGAACCCAGCCCTTTGACTTGCCTCCCCAGGAGCTCCATGTTCAGATTCCTTTAACCGTAAATAGCTTCTGCTCATTGGCCGCTTCCTCAAGACTAAGCCCCACCCTTTCACACAAGACCCGTCATTCATTGGTGTCACTTCCTGTCACCCAGCATTTCTTTCAGTTAATTGGCTCTACCCAGACCCCGCTCCTTTCACGATTAGCGACCCTATAAGGGCAAACTCCTGTCCGAGTCCCGCCTCTGCCTTCTTCCTGTTGGTCAACCGCACGGTCATTATCGTAATGAGCAAAGACTGGGCGGTGGCCTGTGAGGTTTTCGGAGGCAAGATCTCTGTCCTTGGGTTAGTTCTAAGGTGTCAAGAGTGGACGCGCTTGGCGTTGGTCGAGAGATGGTCTTGGGTCGGTCAATAAGTTAGGGCAAAAGCTAGAAAACGAGACAGCTCTTTTTTTTTTTTTTTTTTTTTTTTCATCTCACCTCAGTGCCTGGCCTGGATTCCTTCCCTGCACTAGTTTTTTAAGTCCCAACTCACCTTGTGACCTGAATCCAGTATCTTCCTGTCGCTGGGTCTCAGTTTTCCTGTCTGTGAGCTAAGAAGTTTTAAATCAGAACCTTTGGGATTTATCTGGTCAGCTGAGTTCACAAAGTTGGATTTGTTCTCTTAAATATTAGTTCATCCATTCAGTCTTCCGTCTGCTTACTCATTTATTCATGCCTTTTAGAATGCTTACTGGACCCTGATAGCACGTGGTGCAAGCCCCCAGTTTGACGGGTCCATCAAGAAGTGGTTAGTGTCCCAAATGTTTTGAACTGGTTGGGTGTGGTATGGACCATCATAAAGGGGCAAAAAGTAAATTTTAGGGCTTGGATGGGGTAGACATAAATTTCATTAGAGCCCTGCTTTCCCTAATTTTGTAATACCAGTTTAAAATCTGGATTCTATCTCTACACCTGGCTCCCATTCTCTTACCTCCTTGAACAACCAGCCTACGATTTGATTTATCCATTATTTTATTTACCAGAATAACTGTTAGGGTGATATAATTGTTATTATCCCCATTTTGCAGATGAGGAAACAGGCCCAGAGAGGTTAAGTGACTTGGCAAAAGTCAAACACCTAGTGAGTGGTGGAGCCAGGACTCAAACCCAGGTCTGTCTGATTCCTAGAAGGAAGGCCTGCTTCCCTGCTACCTTCCACTCCACCCCGTCCCTAAATCAAATTACAACCAAATAAAAACCAAACTAAAACAAAACACATTCACCTAACACTTTCCCTCAGTCTAGGAGCCATGTCCACCTTGTTCCCTTCACTCTTCCCCCGGGTGACTGAGACACTGTGGTTTAATCTGGATCGGCCCTGTGTGGAGGAGACAGAGCTGCAGCAGCAGGAACAGCAGCATCAGGCCTGGGTGAGTGAGGATCTAGCAAAGCATAGCACAGTCAGAAACATATCCCCTATCCCTCCCTCTGGCCAGGACCCAGCCTTACTGTAGGACCTGCCCTGGAGAGTTTTTTTGTCCTTAGCTGGGAATAATCAGGCTGGTAATCAGGGGACCAACATTCTCATCTTTATGGTACCCTGATTTGCTGGGGACCCTGGAAATTCTGGGACAGATTAGAACTTAGGCTTCTGACACTCAGCCCAAGCTCTGTTCCTCAAATCACAGGAATTAGCAATTTTAATCATTTATCAGAACCTAGCAGATGGCGTGTTTTAGGTTAATTATCTCACTTCACCTTCATCATAATTATATGAAGAAACCAAGGCCCAGGAGATTAAGTAGTTGAGTCAGATTTATACATGGCAGATAATGGGAGAAAAGGGATTGAATTTTCCTGAGAACCGGAAAGAAGCTTTTCCCCAACACTTGATGGTTTTCTTGAGGGCAGAGTGGGCCAGTCCCATGTCCCTGACCTGTCCTGCTTGGGCCCTAGCCTTGCTTTCCCCTCCCTGTTTTGCCTGCAGCTTCAAAGCATCGCAGAGAAAGACAACAACCTGGTACCTATTGGCAAGCCAGCCTCAGAGGTGAGTGGCTCCTGCAAGTGGGGCCTATGTGAGACCCAGGGTGGATCACAACTGTACTAATTCTGAATGTTCTGCTTCTGACTTGGTGCAATTGTGGTTCTCAGAGTGGGCCAATGCTAAAAAGGGGAGCTTAATGGGGTGGGCATTGGGCCTAACACCAAGGTCCTGTAGAACATCTATCAGCCTGCTAAACTCAAGGTGGGGGCAAGGTCAGGGAGAGGGAGGTTTCCAAGTTGGCCAGCTGTTATACTGGTCCAGGCAGCCCTGTAGGGCCTACAGGCTTTCCCCTACCCCACCAGCACTATGATGATGAGGAAGAGGAGGATGATGAAGATGATGAGGACAGTGAAGAGGACTCAGAGGATGATGAGGACATGCAGGACATGGACGAGATGAATGACTATAACGAGTCACCTGATGATGGAGAGGTCAATGAGGTAGGTGGGAGTGTAGGGGAGGGCCTCTGTTCCTGGGCCCCTTACCTAATTAATGGCCAACGGGTACAGAAACCCTGGATTCATCCAAGGGCCAGATCTGGGGCTGAGGCTGGCTGAGGCCCCTCCCCACCCACACCCAGCCTCCTCTCCAGGTGGACATGGAAGGCAACGAACAGGATCAGGACCAGTGGATGATCTAGGTAGACAAGGCAGGGTGGCCTCAGGGCGATTCCAGGCCAGCCTAACCTACCCTACATCCCTGCCCCAGTCCCTCAGCCTGCAGAACCAGCTGATGGCCCCAATGCCTAAAAGCTCACCCTTGGGCACTTCCTCAGCTGCTGCAAGAACCTGGTCTCCTTGACCCCTCCTAGGCCATCAGTTGGCCCTTGAATTCCCAGAGCCTGAGCCTACCCCACCTGCCTGGTCAGTACCTCACCCCTTGGTTGCCAGGTCTGGTTTCTTTCTAACTCTCTTTAATAAAGACACAGGAATGACTTTTCCCCCATGTCTATTCCCTATTTGTTGGTGGGGCCCAGAGGAGTGCATATCTTTTCCTAGGCTTTGGGGAGGGGACATTCAAGGGATATAAAGCAAACCTAATTGGCCAAGTGGGCCAGGTTTGGGAAGCCTGCGCCTAAGCTCCTGTGTCATTTCTCCTGGCCCAACTTGGCACCAAGCCGATCCTTCAGGCCTCTCATTATCTGCTTTTTCCTCTGATTCCATGCAGAATGGTATGGGCTAGGGAGGAGAGGCTTTCTGAAGCCCAGATCTGAGAAGCCCTCATGCTCTCCTAGCCAGCAACTTTAATGTTAAGAGAGTGGATTAAATCTCTGAGCAGGGCAAGACTCCCCTGGAGTCACCCAGCAAACCAGTGACAGAGCTGGGTTGGGGGCTCAGGCCCATGGACTGTTGTCTATCCATGGATCTCTCCAGAAGGAGGGGGACCAATGGAACCAAGCAGCCTGATAGAATATGACACTTTGGGTCAGTGTGGAGGCTGGAAGGGTAAAGTTAGGGAGAAACGCCCCCCAGCTCTGAGCCCAGCACATGTCAGGCTCCGAACAGGGAGGAAATAAATGTTCTGAGGTCCTTGCTTGGGCAGGGGTAGGGAGTGTTGGTAAATATCCCTGGTCCTGGACCTCAGCCAGGTCCAGCATAGGTAAGCTGGGCTATGCCATCCTTGATAGCTGGGAAGTCTGGGAGGCCAGTGTGGTGGAGCCGACAGCGGTAGTGGCCACAGCTCTTGGCATACTGTAGGAAGCGAGGCGCACCAGGGAAGAGCACATGGTCAGCCAAGACAGTTGCAGCAGCTGGCAGCAGAGCATGGGCCTCTAGCAGCTGTAGGTCCCGCAAGTAATACCGGGGCCGATGTGCCAGGAGTACAAGGTCTGCCTGACTCAGCTGGTGCTGGGCTCGTAGGCGTGGGATCACCTCCTCTGAGCTGCCAACAATGAGCTCCACCTGTTGGGTAGGAGGTACTGGAGGTAAGGATTGGCCAGATTGCTTTCCCACTCTGGACCCAACCAGGATCTGGCTTACTTCATGTTAGGCATTTCTAGGTGCTTAGAACCCAAGAAATCAGGATTAGTATTGTTATTTCCATTCTGCCCATAAAGAAACTAAGATTCAGAGGATATGTTCTTTGCCCAGGGACTCACAGCTAACTAGAGGAAGGCTAAGATTTGGATTCATATTTGCTCGGCTCTGGAGACCTTCCTCTTAGCTGCTACTTTTGTCATGCAGAAGAAAATATTTGCAAGTGACTTGGGACAAGATGATAGGAGCTCACACATCCTCCAGGATCCCAGCTGCCTAAGTGAAGCTGCTTCCTTCTTCCTAAATGGGAATTCCTCAAAAGGGAGGCCTGGCTAGGGCAAGGCCTGGGGTAGCAGAGAAAAGATCAGGGTCAGGGGCATGGGGAGGCTGACCGTGTGCTCATCGAAGCCAGCCAGGCGAATGAGTTTTTCAGCTACTGCTGCTGTTCGTGGGTCCGGCTCCACCGTGACAAGGCGACCCCCAGGGGGCAGGGCACAGGCAATAAGCAAGGTGGAATATCCACAGTAGGTGCCTAGCTCCAGCACACAAGCAGGAGCCTTCTCCTCCACCAGCCGCACCAGGATCTGACCTACAGGGTGAGAGGGCTGTTGTAGAACACATGGGAGATGGATGCAGGGCTCCTCATGAAAAGATATCTTCAATGCCCACCTGCCTCATTGCAGCTTCAACCACCTAAGATCCTACTTCTCTTGGATCATAACTACAGCTGCACTGCTCCCCGCTAGTCTAGTCTTCACTGGACTAGAAATCTATATAACATATCTGATCTTATCAATCCCTGCTCCTATGATTCTAAAAGCTTTTAGGACTGGACTTGAGAACCTCACCCTGGTGTTTAGGAACTTCTCAGACCTGATCCTATCCTACCTTTCCAGCTACAGTTCTCAGCTCTTCTACCTATAACCTATATAACAGCCATCTGAAACAACTGCCCAGAATCAACCATGCTGTCTCATTCCTTCATGCTGCATTTGCATTTGTGGTTGGCTTTGCCTTTCTACACCTTTCCCTATCCACCTGTTAAACCTGAAACAAATCCTTCCAGACTCAGTTCAAATGTGGCTTCCTCCAGGAGAGCCCAGGCAAAAGCAACCATCCCTTCTTTGAGACTCCTGAGAAGCTTCCTGTTTCATCCCATTTTATTGTTCATTGGATATCTTTGTGATCTTGAATTTCTTAAGATTGTGAAAGCACTTGTGCTGGGAGTCGGGTCTGAGATAAATCCAGGTAGGCACTTTTCCTGATGTAGAATCAGATGTAGAAGCCTCTTTGGTAGGGAAGAAAGACTGGGACACAGATAATTAGAAAGCAATGAGTTACGTTATTCTTCCGTGTATTTTGCTCCCTTTGAGTCCAGCATTTGTGGCTGGTTCTATTGTGGCCTCTACCTCCTCTCCCAGCACTTAACACATGCCTGGTACAAATAACATGGCAATAAATATTTGATGGATAAATGAATGACTTAATGCAGGTCTCTCATTCCCAGATCAGAAAAAAGAGACCCAAAGAGGGTCACTAACCTGCCCAATTCACCAAGTAAGGCAGTGACAAATCCCAGATCTTAGGGGTACTTCCTGGAGCAGAAGGCTAGGTAACACTGACCTTTGACAGGCCCCATATGGCTCAGGTACTCGCAGTGGCTACTCCAGTGGTCCAGGGTGGTGAGGATGTGTCCAGGGTCTCCAGGTAGGGCATGGGTGAGCACATAGCTGAAGGCTCTCTCTTCAATCCGCATCCCTGACAGGCAGTCTTGGAAACTCCTCAGTAAGACTGTGCGCAGCAGCAGTCGGAAGTGGTGCCGATATCGCACCAGCAATGTTACCACCAGTGGCAGGAATGCCAGTGCAATGGCAGGGGACATGATCCCTACCTGGGCCTGAGATGGAGGGAGGCAGGGAGGGGAAACCCACACCACAATTTGTCATTCGTGGTCTTTGCCACTAGCAATTATTAGGCTCACATTTTACAAGCCATGGCTAAGGAAGATTAAGTCTTTTGCCCAGACTCACACAACAGAATTGGGATTTGAATCCAGGTTGGTATGATTCCAAAACACTGTACTTTAAAGGATGGCATACTGTCTATGTTCAGCACCCAACCCCATACCACCTCTTAATACTACTGACTTCTGGTCCCATCTCCACATTGCTACAACCCATTTCCCTTCATCCCTGAAGTCACCCCTTCTTCAGGACTTCTTTCTTCAGTTCCTCCTAGGATATCATACCCCCACCATATCCCACTGTACAGTATGGTGGGGGTATGATATGGGTCTCTTCTGACCCATTACTGTGTTGCAAAAGAGCAAAGCTTTGTAGTCAAAAAACACTTCACTGTCACTGTGGGCTGCTTCAGTAAAGGTAATCAAAACACTTCCTAAGGTGTTAGTGCGATGTCTTCCCACACCAGACTGTCCCTTTACTCTTCCCTGGGAATGGAAGGAGTCCTTGATTCTATATTTCATCTCCAGTCCTATCTTCCCTCTTATATTCCCCTTCCTCTGTGATCTCTCAGAATTCCCTTTATAAGTGCATACATACACATAAACACATCACACACACTCCCCTCCCCCAGCCCTCTTCTCCAAGTCCTTCTCCCATGTTCTGGACCACCCTCCCCTTCCAGATCTGACTTTGCAGGCCTTCTTTCAAAGCTCCTGGTTGGAGGTGGGTAAAACATTATATGAATGGATGTGAATAGGTGAGTGATAGTGGACATGAACTGGGTGTGCTTGTGAACCCAGAAGGCCCGCTTACCTGGGCTGGAAGCTCCTGCTTAGGGAAGACCGGAGTACAGGACCAGAGGGGAAGTCCTTAGGGGAAGTAACCCTGAGACAAGAAGCTGGACCTGTTTTCAATAATTGATGCTGAAGCTGCTGTTGTTATCTGAGACCTGCAGTTCCAGTTACCAGACCCAGGGACAAGCTGGAGCTGCCTCCTGTCCGTCAGGAGCCTTCAAAAAATGTATAGAACTCCAGGGTCTTGATTTGAGGGTAACAAGTGCTACTAGGTTTGGTGATTTCTCCAACTTCTGTGATGACGACATGGACATGGTGTGAGCCAAGGTGATAGAATGGAATTTACTCAATTCAAAATTCAAGTTTTCTCTAAGCAAGTGTTAGGGCTTGGGTCACAGAGAAGAATTAGAACCTGTTCCTGTCCTTCAGGAACTCCAAGTTTGATAGAAGAAACTGATCCGGGAACAACAAAAGACAATATGCTGTGATCCTAGATTAGATGCTCCACTAGTACAAGGACTTTTGACTGTTTTTTTTTTTTTTTTAAACTACTGCCTATCCAGATAAAACACTGTAAACATTTGTTGATTTAATAAGTGAGTGAAACCAGGTATAGTCTGTAATCCCAACCACTAGGGAGACTTGAGACAAGAGGATGTCAAATTCAGGGCCAGCCTGGGTGGCTCAGTGAGACCCTGTCACAAAATAAGGAGCTGAGAATGTAGTTCAGTGGTAAAGCACCCCTAGGTTCAATCCCCAATACTAAAAAGAAAATAGATGGTGGGGGGGACTAGAAGTATTTCCCCTGGGCATGGCATGGAGTGGGAAGCAGATGCCAGGCAATGAATCATCTGGAATGACAGACTTGGACCTCTTTCCAGGGCCCAACAGAAGGCAGGAGGCTTTTTTTTTTTTTTTTTTTTAAGCTGCTGGGGGTCACATCCTAGGCACCAAACGAAATCTCCAGCCTTGGGAGGGCTTTATTTATTAGCTGTGGATGGACACATTTTGTGGTGCTGAGCCTGGAACCCTGCCTCACACATGCTAGGCAAGAGCTCTACCACTGAGCTACAACCGCAGCCCCTTTGGGAAGGTTTTACAGAAAATCTAAGGCCACCTTTGTAAATTAGATTACTGTGGCTACTGTGAAAAGCTAGGATTGAAGAGAAACGCCTGAGGAGAAGGTCAACCATGTGGGTCTAGAGCCTCTACCGCCTCTACCGGGATGGTCTCTACTCCTATTTATCTTGTAAAGGCGTAAACCCCTCATCCCACGGGCATCAGGCATATAGAGCCTACGTGTGCGCACCAACTGTATGATCTACAAGAATGGGGTCTGGATCCCATTCGCGGCTCGCATGGCATTTAAAAATGTATGGTGACAAGCTCGGTGTGGGGCACAAGTCTGTAATGCCACTGATTTGGGAAGCCGAAGGAAGATGTCAAGTTGGAGGCCAACTTCAGCAATTTTTCAAGACCCTGTATCAAAAATAAAAAGGGCTGGAGATTTAGCTCAGTGATAAACCATCGATGGGTTCAATCAACAGTACCAAAGCAAAACCAAGAAGTGCATCATGGAGCATTTACATGAGTTCACTCACTGGCCCAAAAAGGTGGCCTAGGGGGCCATGCGATCACAGCGCAACTCACAAGAAGGGTACTACGGCCAGGGGTGGAGATGATTCCAGTTTGAGACTGAGATGATAGTCATATGACACACCCCTCTCTTTCCTAGTATCACGTGTCTCGTATCTTGTCACGTAGGGTGCGCCTTCTCATTGGGTGGCTATGATCACGGGGCTGGGGGCGGGACCGGAAGTCAGGGTTTTGGCAGTGGAGCCCAAGCGGCTCTGGGACGCTGTAGGCCCGGAGAGAAAGGCAGGTTGCTTGCGGGAGGCAGCCTCAGGTCATGTGACCGGAAGGGCTCTTGACGGACGCCGTCCCTCCTCCGCGCGGCCTGAGCGCCCGGCCCGACCCCGGCCATGGGGTGCTGCTACAGCAGCGAAAACGAGGATTCGGACCAGGTGCGGCCGTGGCAGGCGGGGCTCGGGAGTGAGGGCTAAGACCCTGAGGCTTGGGGCCCCAAAAAGACCTGGAGAGGAGGGCGAGCTGTACCGCGGGGCTCACTGAGTACGGAGGCCTGGAGGGGACAGATTACAGCGAGGACGCCTAGCCGAACTCCTACCCCTTTTGAAGTCCCAGGTCTCTACACAGTGCTGGCCTGGGGTTGAGCATGCAGCCGTCCAGCTGACGTGTTCCCATCTCTTCCATCTCTCCGTACTGTCAGACCTTTACAGCTTCATGGATCCTAAGCCTAGGTCCCCGGGAAACAGTCCCTTCCCAACTTCCTGTGCCTTCTCTGTGCTTGTATTAGTGGGTTTTGCGAATCCATTGTAGAGGTGGGTAAGCTGAGGCCCTTTAGCTAATCTGTCCTGAGATGAATCAGGAATTTACGTATCTTGTCCCTGGCGTTGGTTAAAAAAAAAAAAAAGGCTACTGTTGGTCTGGGTTCAGAGAAGGCCTCTGGAAATTGGTGGCATTTGAGATAGCTAATGAAGAATTTCGTAGATACAATAAGGACATTGGGACGTGTGGGAAATTGGCTTGGGAAGCAAGATATTGGATTTACCTTTGGCTGATTTGGGAAAAAGAGTTGGGATGGGGAGCTCATTTGGTTCTGAGTTTGGCTTGCCTGGGTGCAAACGCTGCCTAATGCCTGAAAGTTTATAGCTAGAGGGTAGCCCTCTCAGGCTAGAGGGTACCTATCTGGAAAATGTGGCTGTGTCCCTCTTCTCCTTGGTACATTCGTACTTTTTTCTACCTGCCTGGACTGACCACCTTTGAGAAGGGAGACCTTTCCAAGGATGAAGTCTCAAACTGCTGGCTACTCACCTTTTTTAATTGCCTCTGAGTCTGGGACCTACCTTTAAACACATAGTACATACAGACAGCAGAATTTTCTCATCAAGTATCCTGCAGCATAGTGGGGGGGAGATGGTCACAGAAACAGAACAGTTCTATCCCCAGTGAAGTTATTTTGGGATAAGGACTTAAATACAGGAAAATGTTATTTGTGTGGGAAATATGAGTGGTTCCTGATACTCAATGCTCCATACACTAAGTGAACACAGTCATATTTCCCACCCAATGTTAGGCCTGCTTCATGACTTGTATTTCTCATTTCACTTTAGCCTGTTAGAGAAGATTGCATAATATTCCTATCTACTGGAAAAGTTGTGGTCTAGTAGCAAACTGATCCTTTAAAATATAATATGGATTCTTACAGGGAACAAGGTTTAATTCCTTATGAGAAAGGATACGATCTCTCAGCTTAAAGGGAAAGCTGAGCTTGCTGATCTCCTGAATCTCTACCTTTCCTTTGATGGGCTCTCATTTCTGTTAGTAAGCCCCAGAAAAGGTTCTTGATCAGTGCTGAGTGATTTGAAGTGTTCTGTGGCATAGGCCACAGCCATTCATCATCATCTCCAAGGCCCTCTTGCAGCTCTTGGGTAGGCCCCTATCCTACTCTTTTATTAAAATACTAAAGAGAAATGTGCAGTCAGGAATGGTGGGCAGTGGGCATGTTTGTAATCCTAGCTGCTCAAGAGGCTGGAGATGCAGAAGAATTGAAAGTCTAAAGTCTGGGGATGTAGTTCAGTGGTAAAGTACCCTAGGTTCAGTCCCTAGTATGGGGGTGGTGGGGAATGTATGAATTTTCAAGGGGCTTTTACAGGTGCCTCATTTGACTCTTGCCAATCATTTGTGATATAAGTATCTATTTAAAGGTGAAGAAAAAGTTCAGAGAAGCTAAGGGATTTAACCAACTCAAGAAGTACCCATGCCAAACCATGTGCTGTATCTATTGGGCTGTCTCTTCCAGCCATGCTGTAGACCAGGTGGCCAGTCATGGGCAAGACACGTGGGTTCATGCTAAGGTAGACAGTGAAACACTGACTTGAGTTATGCTGACTCAAGGACAAACTTTAGTGTGATAAATCTACTCCATGCCCCACTCATCCTTTGGTGTAGGGTGATATTATTTGTCCATTCTGAAGCGGGTAGCATGACCTCTTCTAGGAGTCAGGCAAACAACCTTGTTCTTGAACTGCTAGTTGGGAGAAACTACTCTGTCCTTCAGGAAGATCTGTCTTAAGTAGGGGCTGGGGAAAGGAGAGACATAGGAAGCAAATCCGGGCCTCATTATGGAGCCAGCTTTCCTTAGAGTTTTATCTTTGACGTTTTGTCTTTTTCTTCTTCTTCTTTCTTTCTTTCTGTATTGGGGACTGAACCCAGGGTCTCATGCAGTGCTAAGCAAGTGTACCAATGAGCTACATACACTCCCAACCCCAGCCCCCCATTATTTTTTAAATTTTGAGATAGGGTCTCTCTATGTTACTCAGGACTGTCCTCAAATCTGTGACCCTCCTGCCTCAGCCTCTGAGTAGCTGGGATTATAGCCACAACAGCATCTTTTTAGCCATTTAGTACTGAGGATGGAGGACGATAGAGGGTGTCTGGGGGTTTAGAGGTGATGATGCAGAAGCCCACAACTTCTTTCTCTTAATAATGGGAACTGAATTAAATGGCCTGAGGACACTTGGGCAACCTAGGCTTGAAAAGGAAGAGGAAGGTGAAGAGGCTGGGCCTGTCTAGGGTGGGGCAGGCAAGGCTGGAGGAAGTGGCCCTCTGTGAGGAGACTTGTGGGTGGAGGATTTGGCTCCTACAGTAGGGAAGTCTGGTAGAAACTGAGACAAGCTTGGAGAGGAGCATTAAGGAATCTGGTAGGCTGGCTTTGAGAGCTGATGACTCAGCATTAGCCAGGTTCCACCCCCTCCATGGCCCTCCCTGCCCCATCCATCCTTGGCATTATCCTGAGCTCTTTGTGGCTTAGATATGCAACAGGTCTGCTTATCCAATTTGCAGCTGACACAAAGCCAGAGGGATCTGTAGCTGCTGGGCTTATTATAGTAGAGTCAAATCCAGAAAGAAGCAGGTTAGAACAGGGCCTGAAACAGGACTAGGAAGGCTAGATTTCAACTTAGGTCAATTCTAGGGGATGTAACGGTCATCAGTGCAGACTAGTAGTAATTGAGCTACTAGAATGAAGGAGGCTGCTCAGGTCATATTGAAAGAGGTATGATGAGCTAGGCATAGAGGCACATGTCCATAATCCCAGCCAGGGCAGGAGGATTGCAAGTTTGAGGGCAGCCTGGGCAACTTAGCAAGATACTATCTCCGAATAAAAAATAATTATAATAAAGATCTGTGGTAGAGCACCCCTGGGTTCTATTCCCCACTATTGCAAAATAAGTAAAGGCATCTGGAAAGCTTAAAAAAATGAAAGAGGTATGGTAGTTTGGCAAGAGAGGGAAAGCTCCACTGTTCTCTTAGGTCAGGATATACTAGGCACGCTTCACTTTGGTCTGGGAGTCATATACAGAGCACAAGACAGGAGGGTGAACACCTAAGGTAAATGGACCTACCTCAAGAAGGGAGCAGAGTCATGATATCCCCTCAAAGGCTTGGCAGAGGTTTCTGCCCTGAGATGATCAGGATGGCCATGTGAGGGGTTGGGCTTGCTTGTCCTTGGAGCCTAGTATCTTGTCTAGACTCACCAGGGCCTTTCCATCTTTTTTTTTTTTTTAATTTATTTTTTTTTAAAGAGAGAATTTTTAATTTTTTTAGTTATCGGCAGACACAACATCTTTGTATGTGGTGCTGAGGATCGAACCCGGGCCGCACGCATGCCAGGCGAGCGCGCTACCGCTTGAGCCACATCCCCAGCCCAGGGCTTTTGCATCTTGGGAACAGACAGCTTTGCTGGGGCAAGCCTTGTTTGAGGGATCAGGAAGGCACTTGACTTGCACTATTTTCCCTCTAGACCTTATTGTTTTGGTATTTTCCCACCTCCTCTGTCTTCTCCCTCCAATATCCTTTCTCCACTGGGTACCGGGTTGTATTCTGAACACCTATTATGTACCTCTATTCATCTGTGCAGGACCTCTAGGACCTCTTGGTCTACTTCATCCCAGACCACCAACTCAGCTGAGCTCCTAAGGGCAGTCAGGGACCAAGTCTTACCTAACATTCCATAAAGTTGGCACTTTTGAATATTCATATTTTAAAATATTTTTGGTGTTTAAAGATGAGAGCTGGGCTGAGGGGAGAAACACAGGAAAGTCCTGGGCCTGACTTCTCAATGGCCTCTCCTAGGACCGAGAGGAGCGGAAGCTGCTATTGGACCCTAGTAGTCCCCCCACCAAAGCCCTCAATGGAGCTGAGCCCAACTACCACAGCCTGCCTTCTGCTCGCACAGATGAGCAGGCCCTGCTCTCTTCCATCCTTGCAAAAACAGCTAGGTAAGTATGTGTCAGCACAGGCCTAGTGTAGAGTGGGCCTGGATATGGGGGATGGGATAAGGTCATTGAGGAGAGGTGGTGTTGGGCCCTGCCCTGCTGTAATGGGCAGGTGGGGATATTGATGTCAGATAGCACTGGAATTGGCACCTGCATGGAGTCATGTTTGTCCCCCTTAGAAGTACTTGTCACGTCCTCTCTGTCTTCTTTCCTCAAAGCAACATCATCGATGTGTCTGCTGCAGACTCCCAGGGCATGGAGCAGCATGAGTACATGGACCGGGCAAGGCAGTACAGGTGAACATTGGGCCAGCTTGGGCCCCTCGTCTGCCCTCCATACCTTCCCATCTTTGGAGCCTGGGCCCTAGCACAGCCTCCTCATTTTGGTGCAGCCCAGGAGACTGACCACAAGCCACAGTTGATGTTTATGTCAGCCCTGTTTGCCCTGCGTAATCTTGAGGGTGCTGAGGACAAAGTTGCACCAAGAGTGAGTTTGTGATAAGCTGAGTGAGGCCCCTGTCATCTTGCTCCTCTGGCCTCACGGAGTGAGGCTTGCTGAGCTGGGCAGGACTGGGCAGGACTGGGCAGGACCGGGTAGGGAAGCGAAGGCTATGGCCTAACTAACCTTCCCTATCCCCTTCCTCTTGGCCAGCACACGCTTGGCTGTGCTGAGCAGCAGCCTGACCCATTGGAAGAAGCTGCCACCGCTGCCGTCTCTTACCAGCCAGCCCCACCAAGTGCTGGCCAGCGAGCCTATCCCCTTCTCTGACTTGCAACAGGTGAGCCACACCAACCTGCCTCCTTTGCCCTTCCCAAACTGCCCAGAGTATAGCAGAAGGGTTTACCACTCTGCCTCAGAAGAGGTACGGAGTAGAGTTAGGGAAACATTCTGCCTTAGAAGAGGTAGGGAGTAGAGTTAGGGAGCCTTGTGGCCTACCCCAGTTTCTCTAACTTTTTCTGTCCTCACCAGTCTCTCTATCCTCAACCTTGATTGTTATTCTGGGGTGTTTTTTTTTTTTTTTTTCTTTCCTTCTGCCTTTCTCATCAGTTTTTTTTATTTTTTATTTTATTTTTTTTAGTTGTGGTTGGACACAATACCTTTTACTTATTTATTTTTATGTGGTGCTGAGGCTCAAACCCAGGGCCCTGCATGTGCTAGGCGAGCACTCTTCCACTGAGCCACAACCCCAGCCCTCTTATCAGCTTTTTGTCCTCCCTCATTCCCTCTTCTTTTCCCTCACTGCCATCCCATTCCCCCATTTCTCCTTTTCTGGATCCCCTCTCACATATTTCTCTATTCGTTTCCTCTCTGGCCCTTCTGCCTCAGGTCTCCAGGATAGCTGCTTATGCCTACAGTGCACTTTCTCAGATCCGTGTGGACGCAAAAGAGGAGCTGGTTGTACAGTTTGGGATCCCATGAAGAGAGGGGTCTTTGGACAGCTCTTCTCCTCTCTTCACCTGTCTCCATCCCACCTCCCATGGCCCCCAGCCTCACTTCGGCTTATACAGTACCCTAACCTGCTACTAATCACTGAGAAGAACGTGGAGGAGAAGAGCGAGGCTAGAAGCCTGAGCAAGTGAGGATGGAGCAAGGGAGGGTAGAACCATTCAGGACTGGCCTTCAAAGCCCTGGCTGGGGTGGAAGCCAAGAGGACAGGGACTGGAAGGTCTTCACAGTCATTGGAAGGTGGAGATACCACTGTGGGAGTGAACACCAAGGGACCTAGGGGGAGGTCCTTCCCACCCTTTCTCTTGGCCTCAGATTCACTCCTGTCCCCCTTTCTCTGACTTGGTGCTCCCATGCACCTCACTAGGGTTTGTGCCCAGGGTCTGGATGAGCTTGAATTTGAATGAATTGAGTTTGTATTTCCAGCACCCTGGGTTTTTACATGTTTGGTCTTTTTTTCTTTTTGTTTGTCACCCTCGATAAAGGAAGTGTATTCATTTGTGTGCTGGTTCCAGCCCCTCTGTCCTGCCTACTACCCAACTATTTATTTCTGGCTATTCAAGTCTGTGAGCAATGAGATGGGGGAGGAGGTATCTTCTAGGATCATTAAGAGGAATCCAGAACTGTGTGGTGAGACACGCCGTAATCCTAGCAGCTTGGGAGGCTGAGGCAAGAGGATCTTAAGTTCAAAGCCAGCCTCAGCAAATTGGTGAGGCCCTAAGCAACTCGGGGAGACCTTGTCTCTAAATAAAATATAAAAAGGGCTGGAGATGTGGCTCAGTGGTGAAGCGCCCCAGGTTCAATCCTCCGTACCAAAAAAAAAAAAAAAAAAAAGAGGAATCTAGGAGAATTAGCGTTTAGAATTCCCAGACTTAGCTTAGACTCAGCCTAGGCTAACCTCAAGTTGGATAAGACTGCTCTTATCCCTATCAAACACTGTCACAGCTGGACAGAACTAAATCTGAGGCAGTTATGAATGCTGGAGACCCTGCTTCAGGCTCAGTGGAATTACAATAGCGCTAGGGGTGGAGGAGACCAGATTCTGCTAGGGATGCTTAATAAGGACCCAGCAAGCAAATGTTTTCAAAATCAGAAGATCTTTTTATCAAATGAAATCTTTTTTTTTTTTTTTTTGGTACTGGGAATTGAACCCAGGGACATTTAACCACTGAGCCATATCCCCAGCCCTTTTTATTTTTTGAGATAGGATCTTGCTAAGTTGCTGAAGCCTTAAAAAGTTGTTGAGGCTGGCTTTGAACCTGTGATCCTCCTGCCTCGGCTTCCCAAACTGCTGGGATTAATAGGCATGCCTGGCTATGAAATGGAATCTTAAGCAGAATACCAACATATAAATATTAAGAGTAGGACTACTGTGATCTGATTGAAGTAGAACATAGCCCATCTTCTGGGCCTGTCTTTGAGGCCTCTGTCGCAGCTCCAAGAACCTGGCATTCTGTGAAGAATTTGGGAAATGCTGATCTCTAATCCCATGATATCTAAGTTGAAGAGAAAAGAGGGGCCCAGAGAAGCTAGATAAGTTTTCCAAGGACACATGCAAACCCAAGTCCCCTGTGTCTCTGGGCAGCAGGCCTTTCCCACCATTGCCTGCCTCAATGAAGTAATATTAGAGCTACTGGCAGTTGCTGGAGTTGGAGGGCATCTTTGCAAGGTACAAGTGACTTCTACTCTGAACAACAGCTCAAATCATTTATTCTCAAACTAAGCTGACTAGCTTCAGGCCTTCAGGACTGCTGGGGTCCTGGGAACCTCAGAGTGCATCCTACTTGATCCGGGCCTTCTTGGGCTTGATGTTCATGCGTTTCCAGACTTCAGCTGTGGTACGGTCTGCTTTGGTGACCCCACTGAAGTCGAATGTGGTGATACGGGGCAGGGTGCACAGCACATATTGCCTGTAGGGAAGACTTGGGCTGGGGGCCTGCCCCCCCACCAGAATCCCCTTCCCCTCCACCTGTTGCTGCTCTTTTCCCTCACTGCAAGGAATGGAGGGACCTGAATATGGTGTGAGAGAGACTGGGTTCATCCAAACTGATAGCAAGAAATGCTTATAGTTCTCCCTTCCCAGGTTTACATGTGGTAGAAGAATGGTCTTGGATTTCCTGTCTCCCCTTCTGTGGTCTCCCAGGGGAGCCCAACTGAATCCCAGCTCAGGGACAGGATACTTACCTATACCCCTTCTCTTCCTCTATGGGGTTACCATGGAGTGTCAAGCTTCGAAGCCGAGGAAGGACAGCTAACTTACTCACTTCCCCCAGGCTCTGGATACTGTTTCCATGAAGATAGAGGACACTCAGATTGAAGAATGTTGTTAGGATCTGTTAGGGAGGAAACCGAAAGACAGTCTGGCAAGACCCTTGATTTCTGCTCAGGACTAACTTGCTGGCAAAAAAAGGAAGAGTTTGGGGAACAACTTGCCCTCTATTCCAATCCTTATAGCTATATTGGAGGATTCTAACCTACTTTAATTTACCTTTTAAGGGCTAGAGGGATATCACATTGAAATAGAACTGTGATCTCAGGAAAGAAGGTATGGGGACCTTCTGTCTTGGACAGGAGGTATAGGCCCCTAGTCCCATCACTGCTACTGTCTGGCCAGGTGATGGCTCTCCTGCTGGTCCCTGAGCCTTACTTGCTGCTTCACTAAAGACCTTCCCACTTGAGGTGAACTAAAAGTCTTATCACAGCAAGGGACCAGAGTACAGAGTATCATGCTAGGTACATAAGAGAAACTTTTAAGATATTAGTTAAATTAAGATCACTATATCAGGGCTACAGTCTCCCCATTTCTTAAAACATGAACCAGAAGTTGCAAAAAGTAAGTGTTGTACTTTTCTATCTACCTCATTCATAGCAGAACTCAGCATGAGACATAGTAGGTACCCAGTAATGACAGCTACAATTTTGCTTCAGCTATCCATGTGCCACTTGGTTCTTGTATCTTTTCATTTAATCCTTACAAAACCTTTATGATGCTGGCATATTATCCTGATTTTTCAGACAGGAAGGTTGAGGTTTTAAGAGGTTATGTGGCTTGCCCAAAGTCACAGTTAAGAGGCAAAGCCAAGGTTGGAATCTGCATCTGTGTGACCTTAAAGCCATGTGCTTTATACTACACCATGCTGCTTGTTTAACTTCCTTCATAAGATGGTAGAGAGGCTGGGGGATGGACAGTGGCCTTACCCTACCCGCCTCTCCATTCTCACCCCTTGACTGAACTCCTACAGCTAGAAACTCACAGGGTCAATGGAAGTCAGGTCATTGAAAGACAAGTCAATCCAGGCCAGGTTCTCTGGGTGCTCCAGGATCTGTGAAGCCACCTGGGTGAAGTCTTTCAGGTCATTGAGGACGTTGTTGTTCAGCCACAGGGACTGGGTCAATGACTTTCCTGACTTTGAATGCTTCAGTGGTCGGAGCCCTACCCTTGGCTCCTCGCTTATCAGATCTGTGAAGACAAAGTATGGCTTGGGTATATCATCTTTGCTTTTCTGGAAGGAACAAATCTGTCAAGATGAGCATCCCCAGATATAACCGAAGGGCTAACAGGCCATAACACTATGCTTGAGTTTAGAGTGACCCCTGTTCCATAAGCTCTTATCAATCAATGCAAGATTTAACTATGGGGTCAAAAACTTCCCATCCCAAACTCTTGGCTTTCCAGGTTCAGATGGTCTCGTGTCTGTGGTATCATTGAGTCCTCTGTGTACCACCTCTGTGTGGAGTTAGGAATGAGCAAAGCCACTTCTATTTTTTTTTTTTGGTACTGGGGATTGAACCCAGGGGCTGGGTTCACTGAACCACATCCCTAGCCCTTTTTTATATTTTATTTTAGAGACGCAACGTCTTGCTGAATTACTTAGGCTGGCTTTGAACTTGTGATCCTCTGGTCTCAGCCTCCTGAGCCACCGGGATTACAGGTGTGTGCCACTGCACCCGGTGGTAATTCTATTTTATAGATGAGGAAATCTAAGAACTAGAGTTGTTGGGCTTGAACCAGGAAGATGACAGCCCAAATATCAAGAGTTGTCCACTAGTGGTACACATAGAATTTAATTCAATAGAATTCACCCTGATGGTCCTCCTTGTCTTCTGATGGTGAGCTACAATGTCTAAAATATTGGATATATGATAGTGAACACAACAAGAGATAGTTCATGCCAGGCTCTCTGTGAACAATAGGGAAGGGATAAAGCAGATGTTTGTGTCTTGGAGGAGCTGGTTCAGGTAAAATGGAAGCAAACTGGCAGTATAGTATGATGAGTGCTTCTCCTCACTCAGTCTAGGAGCTCAGGGAAGTTTCCCAGGGAAGGTGAAGCCTGAGCTGGACCTCAGTGGAGATGTTAACTAGGCAAAGAATGTGAACAGCACAAGCAAAGCTACAGAACTGTAGAACAGCACGAGGGAGTGTGCACATGCACACTACATAAGAAGGGAAAAGGAAGCAAACCAAATTGTTTTCCCTCCTTCCAGTACTGGAGATTAAACCCAGGGTTATACATACTAGGTCATCATTTTACTGAACTACATGCCAGTGCATTTTGTTTTGTTTTTGGATACGAGTCTTGCTAAGTTAGTTACTTGTCTGGTCTCAACATTTTTTTTTCCTTTCTTTTGGTATGGTTCTGGGGGCACTCTACCACCAAGCTACATCTCCAACCCCTTTTTAAAATTTTATTTTGAGACAAGGTCAACTAAATTGCCAAGGTTAGCCTTGAATTTGTGATCCTCCTACCTTGGGCTCCTGAGTTGTTGGGATTACAGATGTGTGCCACCACAACTGTCTCAATCATGAGTCTTAAATGCCAAGCTAAGGGTTTGGGGCTTTTTCCTATAGGTGATGGGAAGGAACTGACGCATTTAAAGCAAAGGAGATGGTTCAGATTTTTCACTTGAAAGCTCACTGTGAAGCTTCCAATTCAAGTATAGATTTTAGGGGGTGGGTGGCATGAAAAGACCAATTTGGCTCTGTCAGTCATCTAAGCAAGAGATGAGAGGGACATAAAATCAACATGACTTGGCCAACTGGATGTGAAGATAGTATAATAGTATATTCAATGGTGGTACTCAGTTTTTTTTTTTTTTTTGGGTGACTGGGTGGATGCCAGTTCTGTTATCTCATAAAGAACTAGTATAAGGTGTACAAGTTAGGGAACAGAGACTCTCCAGAGAGTGAGAATAGAGACAAGGGTCAAGGAGGAAGAGGAAGCCATAAAAGAACTTAACAAGTAATTATGGGATGACAGGGAGAACCAGGAAAGAACAGTTTTAAATATGTCCAGGGAGTCTGGCAGAAGCCAGAATGGAGTGAGTTCCAGAGTGAATGGGAGGAAAGGAAGTATAAGAAGGTAGCCTTAACAACCACCTCAGAAAGTTTGGCTGAGGAGGAGAGACATATCCAACACTCCCACCCCCACTTCATTTTTCAAAAATGAGGTCCATAAGACAGATGGACCTTGCTTAGGCACATAGTCAATTGCAGAGTCAGAACTAGACACCAGTTTGGGTTTTGGGTCCTTATTCCCTCTTGCCCCTAAGCACCCCCTTGTTTTTTCTTTCTTTTTTTTTTTTTAATCAGTCTAAAGGGGAAGGAAGTATTTGCCAAACCTAGCCAGCATGTCTTCACATTCCCTTCCATTCTCTTATTAGACACACTGTTCCCACCCTCACCCACCACTAACTCTCCTCTCCTCAGTTTCAGGTCAGGCAGCATCCACTAGGTGGCTGTCTGTCATAATCCTGGAGTAGGTGGGATCCTGAGGTGGCAGAAGGGTACTGGAGCAGAGTACCACTGCTTGTGAAGAGACTCCTAATCCTGCCTCCCTCCCCACACCTGAGAACCTTCAAATGAAATGAGTTAGGTGAATAAAAATTAAAAGTCAGGAGCTCAGTGTGCTTGCACAGCATGTGTGAGGTCTTGGGTTTGATCCCTGGCACCAGCGGGAGAGGGCAAAAAAATCTCCCATTTCCTTCTTATCCTGCAAAGATAACAACAACAAATCTGCAAGTGTATGTGCAGAGTCTTCTTAGACTTTTAAGTGGAAGACTGGTCCCTCCTTAGGGACCATACCAGGCCTGCTGCCATGGTGAGTGGGAGTGCTGGATTTTGTGGGCTGACCTTGGATCACGTGGATGCTTCTGAAGGAGTAGTCGAGAGGGGGCTCCTGCACCGAAGTGTTCTTATAGTCCCGTTTGCTCATAGTTCAGGCCATCATTCATCAGGTGCAAGCATGGGCCTTGGTAGTCCGGGTTCCTAGGAGGACAGAGAACACATGTTTCCAGGTACAAGGTACATCCAAACTTCAATTTCCCCATAGCCTTCCATCCCTGCTTTCTACTCTCCATTCTAGTAGGCCTGCCCAGCTGCATTTCCATTTTAAGATATTAATCATTATTTCTTGCATTTGTAAGGCACTTCTCAAAGCACCTTCACATCTCTTAGAACTCATTTCATAGTTATAAACACCCATTTCTATTTTCTAGAGAAAGAAATGAGACCCAAGGGGTAAAGGACTTGCCCAGAGTTAAGCCAGTGAGTCAGTGGACTGCAATAACAAGTCTCCTGAATCCTATTCAAAGTCTTTCTGCTACTCCATAGTAGTTACCACGGAGACCATCTTCATACCTACCCTCTGGTGACATCAACTGTGTTATTCTATTGCTTAATAAACCCTTGAGGGCCAGCACTGAATCTGGTTGGTGTCTGAGAGCCCTTCCCATTTCTGATCCAGCTGGGGATTTGCTACCTTCTTTCCTCAGCTTGTTGGTCAGCCACATCACCTTTCTATCCAAAGACCCTACTCTCAACCACATCCAGAGTGTAGCCATACATATAAACACACACATAAAACCAGATTCTACTTCTCACTCACCTGTCACTGATGACTGAAACTCCACCATTAGGGATTCGTTCCTTTGGGTTCAGGGTTTGTTCCCTGTTAAAATGGAAATTCACTCTGAGAGGGGTAAACATAAAGTTACCAGTTATTTGCAATGTGGTGTGAATTGTCTTATCAGATCCTTTCCAGTATATTAGCTAAAGTAAATCTGAGAACAGGTTTTTACTGGAGATGGGCAAGCTACAGAATACTACTTACCTGGGATGAAGAGAGCTGAAAAAACTCATTTTGCCAAGGAGGTTTTTTTTCTTTCTTTCTTTTTTTTTTTTTTTTTGTGAATCATACAAACAAAAGACAAATAGATGGACAAGTGCATGTCCTAGTTAACCTCCCCCTTTTGCACATCATCTACTGCTGTCACCTCCTCTGCATTAATACTTTCCCTCCTTTCCAAAAGGATGAGGTTTTCAGTAACACACTGTTAAAGCAGGATGATCTGTAGAACGGTGCTGTCCAATAGAGATATAATAAAAATCACAATTGCAAGCTTCATATGTAATTTTTAACATGTAATTAAATTAGGAGCAATAATAAAGTAAAATTAAACTAATTTCATCTCAAATTTTTATTTAATCCAATATATCCAAAATATTCAGCATGTAATCAATATTAGAAATTACTAAGATATTTTACATTATGCCCCCCCATCCCAATTTGAATTAGCTACTTGTGACTAATGGCTATACTGGACAATGCAGATGCAGAAAAATAAATGTGGAAAAGAAAGATCAGAAAGTAGATTAAAGGAAGAGATGTATCAGGGACTTTAATAATCTACACTTAGCTGGGCACAGTGGTACATGTCTGTAATCCCAGCAACATGAGGGGCTGAGGCAGGATTGCAAGTTTAAGGTCAGCCTCAGCAATTTGGCAAGGCCCTAAGCAACTTAGCCAGACCCTGTCTCAAATAAAAAGGGTTGGGGATGTAGCTCAGTGGTCGTGTGGGTTCAATCCCCAGTATCACACACATAAAACCTATGACTATATGTAGTTCCAAAATTCCTGGCAGCTAAAGCAAAAAGGAAAACCTTGGACTATTTAGTTTTCATCACTGTATTCAAAGAATAAATTATTCTATGTGCAGAGACAATGAAACTGGCAAGTTTTGTTTTGTTTTTGGTACTGGAGATTGAACCTAGGGCCACTCTATCACTGAACCACACCCACAGCCCTTTTTTTTTTTTAATTTTTGTTTTTAAATTTTGAGATAGGGTCTCACTGAGTTTCTTAGGGCCTGAGTTCCTGAAGCTGATCTTGAATATGCAATCCTCCTGCCTCAAGCCTCCTGAGTCACTGGGATTACAGGTGTATGCCACCATGCCTGATGGGAAGTATTCTTAAAATGGAATTTCTGGGGGCTGGGACTTTAGCTTAGTGGTAAAGCACTTGCTCTGGGATGCTTGAGGCCATAAGTTTGATCCTCAACAATACCAAAATAAACAAATGGATTTTCTATTAAAAACCAAGGACCTGAAATACAGTACAAATAAATTCATTTTTTGGTGATTTAATGTAGGCAAGGATAGAGTTTAGTAGGTTTAGAGGGTTACAAAGGGAATGTCTTGCTTTCAAAAAGTAGCAGTCTCACCAGGCACAGTGGTGCATACCTGTAATCCCAGTGACTTGGGAGGCCGAGGCAGGAGGATCACAAGTTCAAGGCCAGCCTCAGCAATTTGGCAAGGCCCAAGACTCTGTCTCAAAAAATACAAAGGTCTGGGGGTGAAGCTCAGTTGTAAAGCACCTCTGGGTTCAATCCCTTTGAATTCCCCCAACCCCCCAAAATATAGCAATCTCATCTGAGCTTTGGGGAAGTGCCAGCTTGAGTCACACAACAGCTGAATTCTCTGTTGAGTGGTGGACTGGCCCCATGGACATGTGCTGTTGATTAGGGAGACCTGAATCTTTAGATATCAAATCTATAGGCAGAATGTGATGAATGACAGGGACATAGGAGCTGGTGTTGGAGACTGAGACCAGGAACCCAGAGTCTCTTCAAAGAACAACAGAAGCATGACAGGGGTGTGGTCGATCTAGAGCAGGTTACCAACTATGTGGAGGAGTAGGAGATCCTGATTTCTACTCTGGAGATAACCATGATTGTCACTGGAGATAGAAGGTCCTGGGAGCGGAAAGTCAAGCTGAAACAGAAGGCGGAACTGGCAAAAGTCACAAGGAGGAAGATTTGGGGCTGGCTAAGAAGATCCCACAAGTAGCAGCAGAATGGATTTTGTAGGAACACATAGACAATGTGGTAGAGGCTCTTATTGCCCTAACTGACAGGTACTTTCTTAGACATGCTGGATTAACATTACAATAAGAATTTTTTGTCTTGAGTTGGCCATGCTGGTACACACATATAGGCCCAGTGACTCTGGAGGCTGAGGCAGCAGGATTGCAAGTTCGAGGCCTGCTTCAGCAACTTCATGTGAGACCCTGTCTCAAAATTAAAAAAAAAAAAAAAGGACTGGGGATATAGCTTAGTGGTAAGACACCCATGAGTTCAATCCCCAGTCCTCCCTGCAAAAAAGAAAAAAAGTTTTTTTTTTTTTTTAAGTCTTATTCCATTTTGTCCCATCATCCCAGTTGTGGAACACCTATAAAAATTTATAGTGGAGGGACTGGGGTTGCAGCTCAGTGATAGATAACTTGCCTTGCATGCATGAGGCACCGGGTTCAAAACTCAGCACCACATAAATATAAACAACTAAAGATAAGTGTCCATCTACAACTAAAAAAAAAATATAGTGGAGCCAGGTGTAGTGGTACACACCTGTAACCCCAGCAGCTTGGGAAGCTGAGACAGGAGGATTGCAAGTTCAAAGCCAGCCTCAGCAAAAGCAAGGCACTAAGCAACTCAGTGAGACTTTTTCTCTAAATAAAGTACAAAATAGGGCTGGGGATGTGGCTCAGTGGCTGAGTGCCCCTGAGTTCAATCTTTGATACCAAAAGAAAAAGAAAATCATAGTGGTGCAGTGGCACAGACCTGTAATCCCAGTGGCTCAGGAGGCTGAGGCAGTAGGATTGCAAGTTCAAGGCCAATCTCAGCAACTTAGTGAGACCCTGTCTTAAAATAAAAAATAAAAAGGGCTGGGGAGGTAACTCAGTGGTAAAGTGCTTCTGGGTTTAATCCCCAGTATCCTTCCCAAATTAATAGTGTATAGTACATAATATACTATATATATATATATATATATATATATATATATATATATATATATGTGTGTGTGTGTGTGTGTGTGTGTGTATATAAACACATATATAAGCTTTGGACTGTATTTCCAATCTATTTTAATGCACCTGTGTCAACAGACTGAATATTTGCACAGAATTGAAACCTGAGACTTAATGGGTTAAAAAAAATCTACAGGTACTCAACAAAGCAAATAGCAAATGAAACCTAGCTTAGAGTCCTTCCCACATCAGCACCTGTAACAGGTTTGATGCCTTTGAGTAAGACCGAATATTCCTCTCAAAATATGTACTGGGTTGGAACCCTAGAATTCTATACCACTGAACATGGATTTTACCTTAAAATACTGAAGGGCATATTTTTACAGTTAATCTCCTTAGTAACCATAGACTCTCAGTGCATCCTAAGACCTAATTTTGTGTAGCTCCTGATGAATTTTCTAAATGAGTTAGTAGTAAAAATTGAGCCCTAAGAAGCTGATCAGATTTGCTTGTTGGAAAGAGTTATTAGCTTTCTCCATTTAAACAGGTTTAAATGGAGGTTGTGAGCTAGCGTCTTATCCATCATCTTACACAGAACCTGGTTTATGACAGGCAATCAGGAAACTTGTGGGATGAATGAAAGAAAAACTGCCTCGTACAGGATTTCTGTTTTCTGTTTTGGGAGACTCGATGCTAAGCTGTTCTAACAATTGGTTCCCAGGTTCAGCTGTTTCATTCCACACTTCATTCACAGTAAGATATCAATTCAATACTGCAAACATTTGTTGAGTGCCTGCTGCCCTGTGCCTGACCAAAAGGAATGAAGCCAAGTACAAATAATAGAACCCTGTCATGAGCACAGAAAGACCTGCTGGGTTTCTATTGATTGTGGCAAACCGGCCAGCATCCAGTTTCCAGTAACAGCTGCCTGCTTAGTGAATACTCTTTCGTGTTTCAACACTCAGCTCCAGTGTACCTTCTTTTATAAAGTCTTTCTTTTCCAGATAAAATTGATCAGTGCATCCTGAATTAGACTGATTGCTTTGATGGTCCCTATTCATGGTCTCCCCTGTATCCATCCCTTTTTGCCCTATACCTTTGTAGTTCCATCTCTCTTTGATGCTGGGTTCAGCATTTTAACATGTTCTGTCCAATGGGATGTTGATAAACATG
The DNA here is from genome assembly GCF_047511675.1 of Marmota flaviventris. Lineage (NCBI taxonomy): Eukaryota > Metazoa > Chordata > Mammalia > Rodentia > Sciuridae > Marmota > Marmota flaviventris. The sequence continues at coordinate 60,735,572 of NC_092506.1, read as the reverse complement.
AAGCTAACAAACTTTAAAGCAGAGATTGCTCTCTGCTAGTGCCGTGAGAACGTGGCTGGCCTTTTGGAATGATATGAGAGATGTACAGGTGATCAACATGTGAAAGAGAGCCAGTGATCCCAGCTGGGGCCATCCCAAAATAGGCTATGGAGAGCCACCCAACCTACAGATGACTGCAGTCACATGATGAGGTTAGCCATGACCAAAACCATACAACTAAGAGACACAGAAGCAAGAATAAATGCTTATTGTTGTAAGCCACTGTGTTTTAGGATGCTTTGTTATACAGCAATAGCAAACTGATGCTTACCCCCACTGTACTTTGAACAAAATTTCATCATAGCTTGTTTGCTCACCTGTGAAATGAACACAAATCCTATCTTGGAATCTATTATGTGGCCTACAACAAGAGCTCAATAAATGTAAACAGTTGTTGTCTCTGTACTCATTTCTTTTTGTATTGGAGACTGAATCTAGGAGTGCTTCACCACTGAGCCACATCCCCAGTCCTTTTAAAATATTTATTTATTTATTTAACTGGGGATTGAATTCAGGGGTGCTCAACCACTAAGCCATATTCCCACCCATATTTTGTATTTTATTTAGAGACAGGGTTTTGCTGAGTTGCTTAGGGTCTTTCCAAGTTGCTGAGGGTGATTTTGATCTTGTGGTCCTCTTGCCTCAGTCTCCCAAGTCACTGAGATTACAGGCATGTACCACGACACCCGGCTCTCATACCCTTTTTACCAGCTGCAGAGTATTCCATAGAATCTTTCATACTTTTAACCTTATTTATCCAGCTCCAAATTGACACAGATTTGTTTCCAGTTTGGGGAAATTACTAACAACTTGAATTTGATTTACTGCCAGTCTATTTCTGCCCTGTCTCAGACAGGTAATAACAGAAAGTTACGGGAAGCTTTGAGGAATAACCAGGTGGGGAACTTGGAAGACTGATCAGCCTAGCTTACTACTTGTAGACTACAGGTAGGAGAAAAACCAAAGAATGTTGGAAAAATCTGTTACATAATCTAATGTATTCTGGCAAGTTATATTCCCAGGTGCCAAAGGGAAGCTCAAGATTCAGCCTGGTCTACACTCTGCTCCCATCTCATATCCTCACCTCTACCTGCAGTTCAGCCAAATGCAACAATTCACAGCAAATTCTCTGCACCTGCCTCTAGGCCTTTGGAAAAGTTTCTCCTTTTACTCTCTATTTGGAATATAGATTCTTTCTTTATCCGTTTTATTCTTGTTCGTCCTTACTTTAGGACTTATCTTAGGATTCCACTTTTCTGAGAAGCTTACCCTTATCCCCAAATCTCGACATGGAACTTCTTTTCTTGGTTTCCATAATGCCCTATATTTATTGCCACCACAGCACTCATAACACTATAATTATCTGCTTGTTCTTTATATGATTATAAACTCCACCAGGGCAGGAACCATATTTTTCTCATAGTTGAATCTCATAGTGGTGGCAAGCAGCAGGTACTTAATACCTAAAAAACTGCAAATGAATTATATTACAAGGAGAAGGACATGAGGTTGCTCTAATTTAGGGATATGATATTTTCATTACTGAAGAACTGATTGACAACTCTAAAAGATAAAGTACAGGGGGAGAAAATACAGGATAGGAGGGGGAAGAGCATTTCAGGGGTTGGGGGTGTAGCTCAGTGGTATTGCACACTTAGCATGCACAAAGCCCTGGGTGCAATCCCCAGCAACAAAAGAAAAAGAAAAGCATTTCAGACAGAAGTCACAGCTTGAAGACCTTAAAGAAGGATATGTAACTGAAGTGAGAAGTAGGTATTATGATTAGAGTAGAGGTTAGAGAGTGGGCAGGAGCCACCCTGAGATGTTGCATTATGTTAAGAGCAATAGAAAGCCACAAACTATACATTTAAATGAGGTTGGGGTGGGAGAGTGAATATCATCAGGTTTGATTTTGAAGGATTAATTTGGTTACAGTTCACAAAATGGCTGGGAAGGAAGGCAAGAAGGATGTGGACTAGAAAAAGATATTTAGGAAGTTAAGCTGGCTGGACTTAATGATAGATGAAGAATGGAAGAAGTATGAAAGATAACTTGGCCTGGGTATGGTGAATCCCAGCTATTTGAGAGGTGGAGGCAGGATGATTGAAAATTTAAGACCAGTCTAGGCAACTCAGCAAGACTGTTGTCTTTTTATTTTTTTTTTAGTTGTAGATGGACACAATACCTTTATTTTGTTTATTTAGTTTTTTTATGTGGTGCTGGGGATGGAACCCAGTGACTCACGCATGCTAGGCAAGTGCTCTACCACTGAGCCACAAACCCGGCACCAGACTAGTACTGGGGGGGGGATACTTGGGTTTGGGGCTTATTATATATTGTGGGACCACTGGAAGACATTCAGGCTTGGAGGGGAGGGTTGAGGGTTGGGTTGGAGTGGTGTACAGATGGTTGCCTTTGAGTTATCTTTTTTTTTTTTTAATTTTTAATATTTATTTTTTTTTTTTTAGTTTTTGGCGGTGTATGTGGTGCTGAGGATCAAACCGGGGCCTCACGCATGCGAGGGGAGCGCGCTACCACTTGAGCCACATCCTCAGCCCTGCCTTTGAGATATCTTGAAGGAGATAATGAAGGATGCAATTGGCTATACGGATATAGAACATAGATATGAGGGCTGAGCTGGATACACTGCATACAGGTGACAAATGAAAATTGTGGGTGGGAGGAGGACTCAAGAAGAGAAGATAAAGTGAGGTGGGAAGCAGACAAAGGACCAACCCTGGCCAGGCCTGTAATTTCATCAATTTGGGAGGCTGAGGAAGGAGGACCAGAAGTTTGAGGACAGCCTCAGCAACTTAGCAAGAAAGATCTGCCTCAAAATTTTAAAAAAAAAATAAATAAATAAATAAAAAAGGGCTGGGGTGTAATTCAGTGGTGAACCACCGAGTTCAATCCCCAGTACAAACAAACAAGCAAGCAAACAAAAACAAGCCTGGAAGAACTTTAAGACAGGAATGGGTCAATAATCAGGTCTAGCTACTTATGGGCACTTCAGAACACAGGGGTTGTTAGCCATATTGTTTTCTGTTTAAATATCTTCAATTCCTAGTGTCTTTAGTCTCTCTAGTTCCCTTTCTCATTAAAACTTTCAGGGAAGGACCTGAAACTCATTCAGGCTTAAGTATAAATAGCCCAAAGTAGGCCATACAGGTTCCTTTTCTCTGGGGCAGTTTAACCCATTTCTTGGAAAAAGCCTTTAAGATATATAGAGACAGTACGTTTAAGCTAAAGAGATGTGGTTGGAACTTGAAGAACTGGAGTCTACTTATAGCTTTATTACTGATTTGATGTGTGGCCTTGGGCAAGTCATTTCAATGGGTTTTGGTTTTCCAGTCTGTGAAATGGGGATAAACATTCTTGACTCACAGATAGATCTGTTATGAGCATAAAGAGACTGAAAGAGCTAGGTGTGTTACTAAATGCAACAACTCTGTCACGAGGACTGCAAAAGGAAATGAAGCTTAATTACTGAGCTTCAAGAAGCAGACCATGAAGGTGTAGGAAGAAGAGGTTAATTTGGAGATACTTGCAGTGTGTATGGGAGGAACATGCAGACGTTCTGAGAATGGATCTTACTGTTTGGAAGAGGAAGGAAAGTGACCCTTCAAGCTTCATAAAATTTCCACATCTCCAAGAATTCGGGGCCATGATTTAGTCTATCTAGTGCTATTCCCCTGTCTCGGTTCCTCTGAGGAAAACCAACTCCAGATTTCCGATCTCCTAGGTGAGTTTGGGACTTGAGGCATGCGTCCTGGAAACCTTGATGTTGCGATAGGGGGTTAGGAAGCACCCTTAAATCTGTATGGGCATGTATCTCAGCGCTCTTCCCCTCTCCTACCCCCCCAGTCTATCCTATATGGTGGAGTGTTGAGTTCACTGTGAAAGGGGGTTAGGATTGGGAGAAGGTCTCTGATTAGGGAGTTTTCTAGTTCTTTTGTGGAGCCCCTCCCCTCTCTATAGTGTTCTGGTTCCCTTGTTCCTGTTTTCCCGCCCGACTCACCTACAGTCGCTTCCGCTCCAGCCACTGCGCCCCACTACTTTTAGGGTTACTAATCGCAACTCTCCTTGGCAACTACCTGCGTCACCACGCCCCAGCTGGAGCCATAACCACGATGCCTAACAGGGACCTGTAGCTGGTGGGGCGGGGCCCCAGGGTGGTGCTGGGATTCGTAGTTCTTTAACCCTCAAGTCCAGGTCGGGGGGCCGGAAGTGTGACACGACTTCGCCTTTCCCAGTGGCCCTCACACTTCCTTTTCCTGGGTCCTCAAGCGTACCCTTAGAACGACAGCAGCTGACAGGGGCCAATCAGAGGGCGGCGCGAAGGGGCGGGGCCATAGTTTAAACTAATTGTGTACTGCCACTGCTGGCGCGAGTCCGCGGCGAGCGGCGACCGCGGGGAGCGCGTGGCGCGGAGCGGGAGTCGCGGCCAGGTAACCGGCGCGGGCCCACTGCTCGTGTGTGGCCTGGGCGCCCGCAGGGATGCCCAGGCCTAAAGGGGTGCTGGAGAGGTCGGTGCGAGCGGAAGCCCTTCTTGGTGACCGAGTCTAAAAGGGGACAGTCAATCGGGGGTAAGGCTTGTGGGAGGGAAGCTGTGGGAGGGCCTAAGGGGGAGGGCCTGTTTGGGGGCGTGTCCGTGGGATTTTGTCTGAGGGCGACCGGGATGGCGGGTAGTGCAAGTTCCTGAAAGGACTGTAATCGAGGGGTCCTGTAACGGAAAGTCCTCGCCTGTTATTGTCAACAACAGTACCACTAAACATTGCCTGAGCGCCCACTGCGTTTCTAGCATTGTGTTGCACCCTTTATAAGAATCATATTTTTAACAATTTGTCTAGAAACCTTGTTATACTTAGTTTATTACAGGTGGGGACCTTGAGGTATATAATGTTTAATTTGTCCAGTATTACATAGCTAGTGCGAGTTTGGCTCCAGTTGGGATTTTGAGGGTTGGGCATAAATTAGAACTGGGGAAGGGACTAGGTCCGGGTGCGTGTTGTCTTGACTAGGTGATTTATTTAGAGTCTCATTTTTCATATGGTGTCAATTATGATCTTACCTACTTCCTGGGTTGTTGTGAGGTTCAAATCAGGAAAGGTGTTTCATGCTAGCACTTTGGAGAATTCAAATTTAAGACCTCTAAATGTGTGAAAGTCGTGGGTGGGAGAGAATCTGAGTTGTTGCCTCCTGTGCGTACCATACCCTCTTTTGCTTACCTCTGAGGTAGTGCTTGTCATTTGGTATTGTTAGTCTCTTTGTGTGTTTGTTGGCTCCTCTAGACAATGAGAGACTGTTTTTTTTTGGACATTGTATCCTGATGGCTATGTAAGATTTGAGCATGTCAGGGCCATTAATGTGTGCCTTGGAATGATGTGTTTTGGGGGGATGAAAGGCAGTAGGAGCCTGGCTTTCCCCTCTTCCTTTAGTGAATTTTGAACCTTAGTGTTAAGCTATTCTGTCTATTTTTTTTTTAAATTTATTTTTTAGTTGTAGTGGGACACAACAACTTCATTCTATCTATCTATTTATTTATTAATTATGTGGTGCTGAGGATTGAATCCAGGGTCGCACATGTGCAGGAGCGCTTTATCACTGAGCCACAACCCCAGCCCAACCTATCCTCTTTCTTGGAATGGCACTGTCTTCTGAAAATGTAATAACTTTTACTTGGTTAAATAAACACTTACCTTTCTCCTGGGTCTTTTACCTGGTTCTTTGTTTCCAAAGTTCTGGGTTCTCAGGTGTGTTACTACTCTGTGATGGGCAGGAACTTTTTTTTTTTTTTTAATATTTATTTTCTGGTGTAGATGGACACAACATAATGCATTTTATTTTTATGTGGTGCTGAGGATCGAACCCGGGTCCCGCTCGTGATAGACGAGCGCTCTATCGCTGAGCCAGAATCCCACCCCAGGAACTTTTTTTCCTGGGGGCTATGGGGGAGTTACTAGAAATTGAATCCAGGAATGCTTTTCCATTATGTTGTATCCCCACTCCTTTTTTTGTTTTGTTTTGTTTTCCCCACTCCTTTTTATTTTTAATTTGAGACAGGGTTTCACTAAATTGCTGAGGCTGGCCTGGAGTTAATGATCCCCTGCTAGATTGGAGATCTTTACCCCTGTGAATATACAGGAACCCAGGCAAGCATTCAGATAATATGAGGAAGCTTTCAGTGGGTTTATGTGTTCCCTCCCTCTGTTCCTGTGTGGTATCTTCTCCTTTAGAGGAAAAAACACAAAGCACTCTTTTGGTACAAATTCAAGAAAATGATGACTAATTGCAATGACTGAATCTTAGTCCAAAGCCAAAAGTTGTACTCCCCCAAAGCTATAAGATCTTACCTTAAAGCTCATTGAGAAACATATTTAGAGCTCAGCATGGTGGCCACTGTAATCCTAGTGACTTGGGAGGCTGAGGCAAGAGGATCTCAAGTTCCAGGCCAGCCTCAGCAATTTAACAAAACCCTGTCTTAAAAACAAACAAACAAACTTGGGGTATAGCTGAGTGGTAAAGCACCCCTGGTTTAATCCCCAGTACCCAAAAGAAAAAGAAAGAAAATCTATTTAGAATGTTATTTTTTTGACTTGTGGAATATGGAAGTGGGAAGAATGCCTTGAACTAAGACTTGAGTTCTAGAAGTGTTAGGATGGGGCTGGGTGGGGCGAGGTGGCAAAGCCCAGCTTCACATGGCTAAATACAGCTGATCAGGAGCTATTTTGATGGCTGTGCCCAATTGATCAAAGCCATTGGTCAGAATGTATTGGGGCCAACTCAGCTTCTTACCTTCTGTATACTACACATATCAAAAAGTGTTGATCAGAATCAAAATGAGCACTTCTGAGAATGAGACTGTTCCAAAGAAATCTGTATTAATGTTGAGTGATTTTTTTTTTTGTAATGCTGAGGAGGGAATGCAGAGCCTTGTGCATGCTTAGCAAGGACTCTACCACTAAGATACATCTTCACCTTGAATAATTCTAATTAATAATTGTTTTGTGCTGTTAGTGATTATTTCATTTTACCCATATGTATTTGCTGTTACCAATCTTTCTTGCAGTTTATTCTTTTCTTTTTGTTGAATAGATGTATACATCCTTTAGGTGTTTACTTTAGTAAGGATATATTAATGATAAACACTTTATTGGAAAACATCTTTGTTTTATCTTCATTTTTGATTGTTTAGCTGTGTTCTGTTTCTAATTATTTTTTCTTAGCACTTTAAAAATGTAATTTCAGGATTTTTGTTGTTATTTTTTGAGAATTATGCTTACAATTTTTTACTATGCTTCAATTTCTTTCTTTTTTTTTTTGTTGTTGTTGTTTTGTTTTTTGTGATACTGGGAATTGAACCCAAGGGCTTGCACATGTTAGGGTAAGCAATCTACTACTGAGTTACATCCTCACCTCCCCCCACCCCCTAATCAGCGATTGAACCCAAAAAACCCAGCCTTTTTTTTTTCTTTTCCCCCTTCCTTTTCTTTTTTATTTTGAGACAAGTTTTCACTGAATTGCTTAGGGACTTGCTAAATTTGCAGAGGCTGACTTTGAAATTGTGGTTGTCCTGCTTCAGCCTCCTGGGTGGCTGGGATTATAGGCGTGAGGCACCACACCTGGCGTCAACCTTTTTAAAATATTATTTTGAGATAGTCTTGCTAAGCTGCTCAGACTGGCCTCAAATTTGTGTTCATACTGTTACAGCCTCTCAAATGGCAGGGATTACAGGGGTGTGCCACTGTACAGGTCTGTGCTCCCAATTTAACCATCTCTTAATATGGTGAGCTCAATAAATGAAATAGTTTTGAACTTTTGTTGGGAGGGTGAAAAGACAAAAAGAGACTTTAATAGCAGCTTTGATATAATTGCATTAAATAGCTTCCTCATTCAGGATAAAAAAGAAAAGGCAAGAAGGTTGAGGTTATCAGAACCTAGAAGTGAAGTCTGGAGGGATTTGGAGGAGCTATACCCAGATTCTCTGAGGAAAGGGTGTTGCCTAGTGCTGCTGGTTTCTTGGGAGCTAACTGGAGGATCTAGGAGTCAGACTCAGTGGAGCCCTGTGTTGAGAGCCACAGCCGAGTCGGGATGGCGCCTGGCTTTGCCAGAAGGAGTGGTGAGAGGTGACGCCAGTGAGCCATTAAGATGATGATAATTAAATTAAGCTGAGTTCTCGCGGGGTTCCCGTGGAGTTTGTGCGGAGCCCGGTGGTGGGTGAGAGAGTTCCTGGGAAGCATGCGTGGAGTGCGGGTGAGAGTTCGGGCAATAAAGTAGTTCCTGTTTGAACCTACAAGTGCCTCCTGGCGGCTCAGTTATTTTGTGCCCAGCCAGACTGTGGCATTTGGTGGCCCGTGCGGGGGATGCCTGAAGCTTGGGGGTAAGTGAAATTGCTCGCCCCTGAGGGAGAGAATGGGTGACCATTTCAAAAAACAATGTGTTCTTGTTTTGTTTCAAGCTGCCTGTCCCTAGAACTTTCTCAGGCAAACTGGGGAAAATGGTTGGCTCAAGGTTTGAAGTTGTTCGCCCCTGAGGAAGAGATAGAGATAGACCACAAATGCACAGGTCAAGAAAATGGAAAAACTGATACAACGATTTTTTGTTCCGTTTTGCTTCGGTTTTGTTTTGTGTTATCTTGTTGGGTTGCGTTATTTTTATAGCAGAAATATGGAATTAAAAATTAGTAAAAAACAAACCGAAAGAGTGTTAAGTAAATTGTTAGAGGAAGGAGGCACCCCAGTAAAATCAAGAACAGTTAGGGCATACATTGATAAAATACAAAAATGTAGCCCATGGTTCATTAAAAAGGGGTTATTAAATATATCACAATGGAACCATCATGGTGAAGATTTAAAAAGGATAAAAAAGGAAAGCCCAGGAACTCTGCCAGTTGGCACATTACCATTATGGACGTTGGTACAATCTTGTTTGCTTAGTCAGGAGAAGACATTTTAGATCAAGTAAAAGAGAAGGTCTCTCGAGCTAGTCAGACAGAGGAAGAAAATTTAAAGGAGGAAGAGCTATCAGGGGAAAAGTTACAACAGGAGGCTGCTACTAACACCTTTCTATCACCAGAGGGTGTAAGTGTCCAACCAATAGCTCCACCTATGGAGACAACATATGCTGGGGGCCCCCAACCCCCATAGTTGATAGATGGGATCCTGAGACAGGACCTCAAAGATTAGCATGCCCTGTATTTGAGCAGGCAGGAGGGCATAGAATTCACCGTGCTTTAGATTTCAAAACAGTGAAGCAGCTGAAAGAGGCTGTAACAACCTATGGTCCCCAAGCACCCTTCACTGTAAGTATGGTCGAATCCATTACCAACTTGGACACGACGCCAGCAGATTGGACTAGTATGTGCAAAGCTGTGCTAAATGGAGGACAATATCTGTTATGGAAGGTTGCCAATCAGGAATTTTGCACGGAGACGGCTAGGCGAAATGCAGCAGCCGGTTATCCTCAGAGAAATCTAGATATGTTGTTAGGAAAGGGACCTTATGAGGTTCAGCAGCAACAAATTGGATATGATCCTGCCATATACTCACAAATTGCTGCAGATGCGGTTAGGGCATGGAAGACTTTACAAGGACATGGACATTTACAAGGTCAATTATCTAAGGTAATACAAGGAGCTAATGAACCTTACGCTAAATTTGTAGATAGGCTTATTCAAACAGCTACCAGAGTTTTTGGGGATACAAAACAAGCAATGCCATTAATTAAACAGCTAGCCTATGAACAAGCAAATTGATGGTGCAAGGAGGCCATTAGACCATGGAAACATGAAGATTTAAACACATATATTAAATTATGTAGAGACATTAATGAACAGGGGCAAGTCTTGGCCTCTGCAGTACAACAGGCTTTAAATGCCAGGCCAAAAACATGCTACAATTGTGAACAAACAGGACATTTTTAAAAGGAGTTGCCCCATAGGAGGAGGGTTTAACAAAACTAGGTATCAAAGAGGTAGAATACCGGGTATTTGCCCACAATGCCATAGAGGGAGACATTGGGCTAATGAATGCCGTTCTCAAACCACCATACAGGGTACTCCATTATCAAAAAGCGGGCAAGGACGAGGTGTTTACTCACGATATCGTGGAGAAAAGCATCGGGCTCCATTGCCAAAAAACGGACAGGGGGGCCCAATGCTCCTGGGCCCATGACCACAAATATGCGGGGCATTGGAGGAACCCAGCAACACCATCAAGGTAGTGCCCAGGACACATTATCCATTAGATACCTCATTAGACAAACCAGAGGGAGCACAGGATTGGACATCTGCGCCTCGGCCAGAGCAGTACTAACTCCAGAGATGGGAGTTCAAATCATTCCCACAGGGGTAAAAGGACCTCTTCCCCAAGGAACAGTAGGCTTATTATTGGGACGTAGTTCTTCTACTCTAAAAGGACTTATGATAAGTCCTGGGGTAATTGATCCTGATTATGAAGGTGAAATAAAAATTATAGCCAGTTCTCCAAGGGGTATATCAGTAATTTCACCAGGAGATAGAATAGCACAGTTATTAATAATACCCAGCCTACATGATAAATTTTCCAGCCGTAGTATAGAAAGGGGTTCCAGGGGATTAGGCTCCACAGGTGTAGATTGGGCTATGCTTGCTTTAAATTTAGATTCTCGCCTCATGCTAAAACTAAATATTTAAGAACATGAATTTAATGGGCTGCTGGATACAGGTGCAGACCTTAGCATCATCTCTCATCAAGAATGGCCAAAACATTGGCCGTTACAACAAGCCACTCAAACGCTTCGAGGCCTAGGAGTGGCAACTAATCCCCATAGAAGTGCAATGGTATTAGATTGGAAGGATCCTGAAGGATGTGAAGGAACTATACAGCCATATGTATTGGATCATCTTCCTATAAATTTGTGGGGACGAGATGTCCTAGATCAATTAGGTTTGACATTAACAAATAAAATCAATCCAAATGCGCCCACTATTATGGCTAGACAAGGTTTTAGGAAAGGAAAAAGATTAGGAGAACAAGAACAAGGTATAGCACCAATACAAATAGATCAAGGAACAGACAGACATGGATTGGGTTTTCAGGAGGGGTCACTGAGATAATAAAAATTACTTGGAAATCAGAAAGGCCAGTATGGTTTCCTCAGTGGCCCCTGACTAAAGAAAAGATACAAGCAGCCCATGACCTGGTCAAACAACAATTAGTGGAGGGACATATACAACCTTCTGTATCTCCCCATAATACTCCCATTTTTGTCATCAAAAAGAAATCTGGTAAATGGAGATTATTGCAAGATTTAAGAGCCATTAATAATGAGATGGTTATTATGGGACCTGCTCAATCGGGGATTCCTCAATTGTCTGCTTTGCCAAACCCTGGTATGTTTTAGTTATAGATATTAAAGATTTTTTTTTTCAATTCCAATTCATCCTGAGGATAGTCCACGTTTTGCATTTATTGTCCCTGCGTTGAATCATGAAGGTCCTGATCAGAGATATGAATGGAAAGTACTCCCTCAAGGGATGGCTAACAGCCCAACTATGTGTCAAATTTATGTTAACAAAGCAATCCAGCTACTTAGAAATCCAGATCCTGAACTATAAATATCTCAGTATATGGACGATGTATTATTAGCACACAAAGATAAAAACACATTGCTAAAATGTTATGCCACACTTACAAATTTATTAAAATATTATAATCTAGAGATAGCAATAGATAAAGTAAAATTAAAGTTTCCAATTAATTATTTAGGAGTTCTATTATCCTCAACCATGGTCCGTCCACCAAAAATTCAAATATGAGTAGATCTACTCAAATCACTTAATGACTTTCAAAAGTTATTAGGAGATATAAATTGGATAAGGCCTTATCTAGGCATACCAACAGGAGAGTTGGGACCTTTATTTGATATCCTAAACGTTCTATCAGATCCAAATTCACCCCGCATGTTAATTCACCCTGCATGTTAACGCCTGAAGCAAGAAAGACATTAAAAATCATTGAAACATATATGGAAAATATGCATTTGGATAGAATTGATATAAGTTTGCCTTTATTATTTATTGTACTACCAACAAAAAATATTCCTACAGGAGTATTTTGGCAAGAAGGTCCATTATTATGGATACATTTATCTTATTCTCCTAACACTATTCTTACTAGGTATCCTGAGGCTGTAGGACAATTAATACTCAAAGGAATAAAAGCAGCAAAGGGAGTGTTTGGAATTTCTTCCAATAAAATTATTACTCCATATACTATGGATCAAATTGATGAGTTAGCTAATGAGTTAAATACTTGGGCAATAATCATGTGTAAATCTAATGTTACATTTGATAACCACTTACTGTCTAATCCTTTGTTGTCCTTTTGGTCTTCGCATCCTGTAGTTTTTCTAAAAATGACAAGAAAAATACCTATCATGAATGCTCCAAATATATTCACTGATGGGTCAAATAATGGTTCAGCAGCAGTAGTTACCCATGATCAAACTTTTACATTTTTAATACCCAAACAATCAGCTCAAAAGGTAGAGCTTAATGCAGTATTACAAGATTTTATGATGTTTAAAGATTCTGTATTTAATTTATTTTCTGATAGTCAGTATATAGTTAATGCTATAGTATCCCTTGAAGATGCTGGTAGGATTTCCCCTTCCTCTACTGTTTTCTCTTTGTTTTCTACTATACAAAGTCTAATCTGGGACAGAAAAGATCCCTTCTTTATAGGACATATCAGGGCACATACAGGTTTGCCAGGAGCCCTTAGTTTGGGCAATGATTTAGCAGATAAAGCTACACATGACATACATGTTTTTTTCTACACTAGAAGAAGCTACAATTTTCATAAATCCTTCCATGTCAATGCAAATACTTTAAAAAAGTGTTTTAAAATAACTAAGGAACAAGCTAGACAAATAATAAAACAATGTCAAAATTGTGTGATTTTTACCACAAGTTAATCTTGGAGTCAATCCTAGAGGACTGATACCTAACCATATTTGGCAGATGGATGTCACACACTTGCCAGAATTTGGAAAATTAAAATATTTGCATGTTACAGTTGATACTTCTTCTGGATTTTTGATGGGCTCCCTTCATGCTGGAGAAAAAAACTAAAGATATTATAGCTCATTGCTTACAAAATTTTGCCACTGTGGGCGTTCCAAAACAGTTAAAAACAGATAATGGCCCTGGCTATACTTCTACCTCTTTTAAGCAATTTTGCTCATCATTTGGCATTACTCATATAACAGGAATCCCATAAAATCCACAGGGACAAGGCATAGTTGAAAGAGCTCATCAAACTATTAAAATGTACTTATTAAAGCAAAAAGAGGGAATTGGGAAGGGGTATATATCCCCCAAAGATAAACTTAAAACAACCCTTTTTACTCTAAACTTTTTAAATTTGGATTCATCAGGGCTTAGTGCTGCAGAAAGGCACATGTGTCCAAAAAATGTACATAAGCCCAAGGATATTCTAACAGGACAATGGAAAGGTCCTGACCCAGTGATTGTCTGGAGTCGGGGGTCTGTTTGTGTGTTTCCACAGGGAGAACAGCAGCCGATTTGGATTTCAGAGAGATTAACTAAAACGATTTCTACAGACCAAAAAGAAGATGATTTGGCTCAAATCCAGAACAGCTGATATCCAGAACTCCAGTTTGGCTATCCTTACATATGCGACAGTGGTTCTTCCACACCTGGAGGCTAATGAAACCAGGATGCTTTTTTCAATATCTATTTTATTATTGCCCTTTCCCACATCATGAAGTTCTATTTTATATTTTGAGCTCATGCAGACCTAGGTTAATGTTTTTCTGATCAGTTCTATTTTTTGACTGGAGTTTTTAAACATTGCAATGGAGATTTCACCTGTGAAAAGCTACAAGGCCTTTACTATTATGTTATGTGTTGTATGTATTGTATTATTTGTGCACACTTGTGTTTTGTGTTGTATGTCTGTATGTGCGTATGTTCATATATCATATATGAGGAGTGCTCATGAAAAAATGGATCCAAATATTTTTTATTATTCACATGATTTAAATGGTTTAATTTAAATTGGGTAAACATCTGTTGAGGATTGTTTTAAAATGTGAACAAAATAGAAGGTTAACAGATCTGTTTGTTTACTTTCACCTTTCCTTTTCATTATATCTAATTCTATTCAGGATACTAAATTATTTAGAAAATTGCTTTCTTTTAGTGCCTGCTGGAATGTTACATAATTTTTTTTTTAGCCATCATTGCCAGAATTCCTATCTTCATCTCAGTGCCGGTGAAGACAAAGATAAAACCAAACTACAGCTTCTGCGGTAGCTATCACAACAAACTGTATAAACTGATACATCAATAAATAATGTAACTCAACAAATGATGCTCAATCAAGGAGTCGATTTACTTTGGGAGGGAATGGACATATTAATAGATTTCTCTGCTTTGAACTGCTTGCAGAACTTGCCTGGACTATGTATCACTTGTATGCATTGTGAACTATCTGTTGGTGCATCAACTTGTGGTAGTGCCGGGGTATTTTTGCTGATGGTGTCATCAGTGGTACAATTTTTCCAAAGGAGCCGTCAATTGGCTTGGTGTTGTGGCATTTTTGTATTCTCCTCCCTTCTGTTTGTGATGGTCGTTCAGCTAAAATTTGGGGGCCAACAGAGGTGAGGCAAAGAACGTCACCCCCCTACTGGTGCAAAGGCTATCCACAAGTATGGCTGTATGCTGGGCTGGTAGTCAATGATGGGTAAGATCCAATTGCAATGGTACCAACCTAAGACAGGAGGCTGACGCCTTGAGGTCAGCTCATCTGATGACAGGTAAGGACCATATGTAGTACTGGACAACCTAAGACAGGCATGGTCCCTAAGCCACATGCTTGTTGTTTAATTAAACAGAAGGGGGGAAATGTTGAGAGCCACAGCCGAGTCAGGATGGCGCCTGGCATTGCCAGAAGGAGTGGTTGAGAGGTGACGCCAGCGAGCCATTAAGATGATGATAATTAAGTTAATCTGTGTATAATTGCTGTGACTGGATGATGCTGGATTGAAATAGGCTGTGTATTCAGTTGTATATAGACCCTTGCTGTCCAGCAATAGGGCGGCTCCTGCTGCCTCGGGTGCCCGCTACTTTTGAGTTCCCTTTGAGTTCTCGCGGGGTTCCCGGGGTTCCCGTGGAGTTTGCGCAGAGCCCGGTGGAGGGTGAGAGTTCCTGGGAAGCGCGTGGAGTGCGGGTGAGAGTTCAGGCAATAAAGTAGTTCCTGTTTGAACCTACAAGTGCCTCGTGGTGGCTCGGTTATTCTGTGCCCAGCCAGACTGCGGCACCCTGCCCAGCTGATTCAGGTGCCTCTGAAGGGCATAATGAGGCTGGGTCTAGATATTTAAAAAAAACTGGGTGGAACAAATGTTGTCCTCAAGAAACAGCTGGTGACAGGAAGGAGGAAGTCCCAGATAGCCTTTGCTCTCCATTTTCCCTTCAGCACCCCCTGTTGACAGAACTTAACAGGGATCCAGCTGGTAAGAGTGAAATGGAGTTGGTGGAGTCCAAACCCCAGCATCACAGAGCAGAGCCTAATGGAATAGGGGTGGAAATGAGACACAAGAATTTAATAACTGGCACAGTCTAAGAGAATGTTTCTTTATTTTTCTAAGCATTTTCAGGCATATTTAGTAGAAAGGTTTTCAGGTTATCTAATTGATAATACCAACAGTTAATAATATAGCTAACATTTTTTTCAGTATATACTAAGAATGAGACAGTTTTTTATTTTTTATTTTTGGAGGTGCTGGGGATTGAACCCAGGGCCTTGTGCATGTGAGGCAGGCACTCTACCAACTGAGCTACATCAACAGCCCGAGACATTGTTTTAAGCACTTTATATGAACTACTTCCCAAAACTCAAAGTGGCAAATTCTATTATGATTATTGTTCCTTTTTATAGGGAAGAAAACTGAGAAAAAGATAGATTAGGTCATTTACTTAAAGCCACACAGTTTGTAGATGGTGCCATTGGTGTCCTAGTCCAAGCCTTCTGAATTACATATCCCACATTTCTCTCTCTCTCTTTTTTTTTTTTGGTACCGGGGATTGAACCCATGGGCACTTAACAACTGAGCTATATCCCCAGCCCTTTTTATATTTTGAGACAGGGTCTCACTAAGTTGCTGAGGGCCTCATGAAATTGCTGAGGCTGGCTTTGAATTTGGGATCCTCCTGCCTCAGCTTCTTGCGCGCTGCTGGGATTACAAGCATGTGCCACTGCGCCCAGCCCATATTCTACATTCTTAACTTCTACAATATGGTGAAAAGTCTTCCCTTTGACAGGCCACAGTCTATTTCCCTATAACTTTCAATCATAAATTCTGTGTTTTTCTTTTCTTTTTTAGTTTATTTTGAGACAGGGTCTTGCTAAGTTCCTTAGAGCCTTGCTAAATTACAGAGGGTGGCTTTGAACTTGCAATCCTCCTGTCTCAGCCTCTTGAGTCTCTGGGATTACAGGTTTGTGCCACCATGCCCTGCTGGTTTTATCTTCTTGTGAGGGACTCAAGTCTTTCTCCTCATCTGCACTACAGGCATGCATATATTTGAAAGTTTTATGTCCCCTCCTCCCTCCCTAACTATTTATATTCTGTCCTGTGTTCAGCATGACATACTCCTTCCAGACCCTTTAGCATGGTTATTGGCATTTTTCCTCTGCATTTACTTTCACTTTGCTCTTCAGAAGTGGGGGCACTGTGTGTCACCTTCTGCTAAATAACTTGAGACTGCATTGGTAATAGTCTGCATGGATAGCTCTTCTGTCAGATTTGTGTTTCATTGAGAGTATACCGAGTAATACCCTCACCATAGATGCCTTTCCCCTACTGGCAGGCAGCCATTATGTTTTTATTTAAATTTTTTTTTTTTTTTCCCCCGGTGGTGGTACTGGGGATAGAACCCAGACATACTCTATCACTGAGCTACATCCCCACCCCACTTTTTAATTTTTTTCTTTTGAGATAAGGTCTCATGAAGTTGCTGAGGCTGGCTTTGAACTTGTGTTCCTCCTGCCTCAGCTTCCTGAGTCACTAGAATTAAAGGTATGCACCTCCATGCCTAGCCTTAAACATTTTTTTTTTTGGTACTGGGAATTGAACTCAGGGGTACTCAACCACTGAGCCACATCCCCAGCCCTATTTTGTATTTTATTTAGACACAGGGTCTCACTGAATTGCTTAGGGCTTTGCTAAATTGCTGAGACTGGCTTTGAACTTTGAACTCATGATCCTCCTGTCTCAGCCTCTCAAGCTGCTCGGATTACAGGCATGCACCACCATGCCCGGCAACCTTAAACTTTTATTTTTATATATATATACTTTTTTTTTTTTTTTAGTTGTAGATGGACACAATACCTTTATTTATTTATTTTTATGTGGTGCTGAGGATCGAACCCAGGGCCCCACACATGCTAGGCAAGTGCTCTACCACTGAGACACAACCCCAGTCTCAAACATTTAAAATATATATATATTTTTTGCAGTATTGGAGATCAAACCCAGGAACTCTCACATGTGAGGCAAGTGATCTATTAGTGAGCTACATCCCTAGTCCTTTTTATTTTGAGACAAGGTCTCACTAAGTGGCTGAGGCCAGTTTCAACCTTGCAATTCTCCTGCCTCAGCCTCCTGAGGTGCTAGGATTACAGTTGTGCATTACTGTGCCTGGTAAGGCAGCCATTTTAATAGTAACAAGTGAATTAGTCTCTACCATTTCTATTTTATTTTTTAATGCCAAACACAGAACTTTACATTTACTTCTATTAAATTTTTTCTTGTTGTTTTTGGTAACATCAAACTTGCTAAGCTATTTTTGTCAGGTAACATCTAAAAGCATGTATTTTCTGTTCTTTGTAGTTTAATTCCATAGTTTGACAAGCAGGCCTTATATGTCTTCATTTTGAGTCTTTGGTAAAATCCTAAACGTGGGCTAGGCTTGGTGACACCCCAGCTTCTGGAGAGGCTGAGGCAGGAGGATTGCAAGTTCCAAGGTAGCCTGGGCAATTTATCAAGAATCTGTTGCAATAAAAGGTCTGGGGATGTAGCTCAGTGGTAAACTCCCTGGGTTTAATCCCCAGTACCAGAAAAAGAAAAAAAAAAACAAAAACAAAAAACCCTGAACATTGTAGGTGTGAGAAACAAGCTCCATGTTATGGTACTATAGATCTTACTACAGTTAATGGAAGTTTGGGGGAAATAGTTTTGACTATTCCTTCCGGTAGACTGGGAGAGGAGCTATGTAAAAAAGAGCGAGGTCATTGAGAGCAGGAGAGAACCAAGGATAAGGGTTGGCTATTGGGTAGTCAGTCGCCCTAACAAGGGGTCACTTGATAGAATCTTGTGGCTGTAGAAGGGAAAGAGGGCTTTATTGCACAGCCTGCTCCTGTGTTGAGGCCCCTGTTGGCAACTGTGTCACCTGCTCTTTCTGTCCTATTTAAGGGCCAGTTTCTTTGAAGCTAGTGCAGGAAATGCCAGTGATTAATCCTTGTAGATTTCTTCTGCCTTATTGCAGCTGAGAACTAGTTTATCTGGCAAGGAGTAAAGACTGCATATATTTCAGACATATTTATTTGACCACGTGAGTACTGTCATATGACTTGCCAGGGTCACTTGTTTACAGGCTGTAAAGTTTTTGATGCTCTGTGGCAAGGTGGATGCATTGTGACTTTAATACTTGGTGCTCTGTGTGCACAGCAGCTGCATTCTGCTTTGTTGTGGGCATTTGTTGAGTCTGTACTTCTCTGATGGCCTTAGTGAAGAGTGAGGAAATAATGTAATAGCTTTGATTTCCTGCTTTTCTAGATTTCCTGTGGCATGATGGTGTAAGTTTTGGAGAATCCTCTTGTTCCCTGAGAGCTCCTGCTGTACCCCTCATGAACTGCAGGAAAATGGACTCTGTCAAGTTGCTAGCCTCCAGAGCCCAGTTTCCTCGGGCAGTGAATGATTGCCTACTGCCTCTCACCCAGCTGAGTATATGAAAAAGTATATAATGCAGGATTTCCCTCCTTACCAGTTTTTTATTTTGAACAATTTCAAACCTACAGATACTTCAAAAGAATAATATAACAAATACTTGTATACATTTACATTCATCTAGTATTAACATTTTGTCACATTGGCTCTGTATCCTTCATTATCTCACCCTTTTGACTATTAGATATGCATATATTACTTCATCCCTAAATGTTTCAGCATGTATTTCCTAAAAAAGGATATCTTCCTATATAACCACACTTCTATTAACACTCAGAAAATTTACCATTGATTCAAATAAATCTTGAATACAATACTTTGGATTTCTGAAATCTTCCCAAAGGTAACTCCTATAACACTTTTTTTTTTTTCTATTCAGCATCCATTGAGGGATCATGCACTGCATGTACTTATGATTTTGTTATTTCTTTAGCCTGGCTTTAACCTTGAACAGTTGTGTGTGTGTGTGTGTGTGTGTGTGTGTGTGAGAGAGAGAGAGAGAGAGAGCGCTTGCACACGCTTGTTGGGGTGGGGGTGGGGGTAGACTGGGGATTGAACCAAGGGGCTTTCTACCACTGAGCCACATCCTCAGTCCTTTTTATTTTTAATTTTGAGACAGCTTCTCACTAAATTGTGGAGACTTTGTGCGATCCTCCATCATCAGCCTCCATCTCCGGTCACTAGGATTACAGGTGTGTGCCATTGTGCCTGCCTGGTGAAAGCAGTTCTTTATTCTCTTTCTTTTTATTTTTTCTTTTTTTTTTTTAAAGAGAGAGAGAGACAGAGAGAGGAATTTTTTTTAATATTTATTTTTTAGTTATCGGTGGACACAACATCTTTGTTTGTATGTGGTGCTGAGGAACGAACCTGGGCTGCACGCATGCCAGGAGAGCGCGCTACCGCTTGAGCCACATCCCCAGCCCTTTATTCTCTTTCTTTTCTTTTCTTTTTCTTTTTTGCAATACTGTAGATTGAACAGGGATTACTATTGAGCTATACCTAAAACTGTTAATTTTTTTTGAAAAGGTGTCTCATTAAGTTGGCCTTGAACTCGTGATCCTCCTGCCTCAGCCTCAAGATTATAGGTGTGCCTCACAGCACCACTGCCCCCAGTTTCTATTTCTTTCATTCTTTTTTTTTCTTTTTTGTGGTACTGAGAATTGAATCCAGAGTCTTGTGCATCACGTGCTAAGCAAATGTTTTATCACAGAGTTCCAGCTCCAGCCTCTTTAATCTCACTCTTCTTCTTCTTCTTCTTTTTTTTTTTTTTTTTTTTGGTACCAGGAAATGAACCCATGGGTGCTTAGCCACTGACCCACATCCCAGCCCTTTTTATTTTTTATTTTGAGACAGTGTCTCGCTAAGTTGCTTAGGGCCTCATTAAGTTGCAGAGGCTATCTTTGAACTTGCATTCCTCCTGCCTCAGCCTCCTGAGTCACTGGGATTACAGGCGTGTGCCACCAGATTTGGCTTATTTTACCTTGTATTCTTTTTTGTCTTTCATAGTACTGATTTTTAAAAAATTTTTTGTTGTTGTTGATTGACCTTTATTTATTATATGTGGTGCCGAGAATCGAACCCAGTGCCTCACACATGCTAACACTCCACCAACTGAGCTACAACCCCAGCCCCATAGTATTGATGTTTTTAAAATGTTCAGATTAGTTGTTTTTCGGAATGTCTCTTAATTTGGATTTGTGTGATTGTTTTTTTCTTGATTAGATAAAAGTTAAACATTTTTGGTTGGGGATTATATAAGTTTATCATTAGTCTGATTAGTGAAGCTAAAACTAAAATACACAGCAGCAGAATCCACTTTTGCAAGGCAGTATATAATTTAGCACTTGATTGTGCTGGCTGATTTGGAAATCCTATAGGAATCAAGAGAAGAGGAAATTTAGTAGGATTTGGAATAACCAGGAAGGCTTTGGCTGGAAGATGGACAGAATCTGAGACACTTGTGAATGGTTAGTTAGATAAGCTGTGATATGGGCCTCTCATCCACTATTTAGGTTGTATCTCATGAAAAATGAATTTGAGACCTCTGTCTTTTGTGGTGTTTGTACTGCTGGGAAGCCTAGTGGTACAGAATGCTTGATTTCTTCAGACAGGTCTAAAAACTGTGTTTTGCTAGCTGCCTAGGGAAGTTTCCTCACTTGCAAGATAAAAAGACTTAACTATTTAAAAGGTTATTGTGGTGTTCACAGTGAAGTATTACATTAATATTTCAATTAAAATATTTGAATGCCTTGAGGAGGGCACAGTGTTCCCTAGTTCTTCCACATGTCCTACTGGAACATTCATTTCTGTGACCAGCCTGACCCCTGAAGGTGTGTGAGTTTGCTACTCCTGGTGGCATGAGAATGAGACAGGTCTTGGCTCATGCACAGAAGTGGGAAGACTGGCTTGATTAGTTCCCAGTCTACTCATGGAACAGTGGCAAATAATGGTGAATAAATGACTATGATCACACAGTGGAGGATTTGGGAAGTTAAACCAAGGTCTGATGTTTTAGGAGAAGAAAACTGTGCAAGGTTTTGGAAACATTCTTGAAAATAAGATTGATGTGGAGCCTCTGGAGGAAGGACCTTTTCTGGTTTAGAGACGGGAATCCTGATAGGGCAGAGCCTCCTCAGTTCTGACCAGATGGGGGTGTGGTTTGGCATTCTTGCCACAGGAGGCCAGAATTTCTGCCCCAGTGACTCTTCCTGCTCTGCCACTGACTCATTCCATTGACCTGGCCCACATGGCTTCCCTCTCCCTGCTGTCTGATCTATACAACACCGGGGTTGTCCAGGATGATGACGCTGAGCTGACCAACAGTGGTGGGAAGGCGCAATGAAGAAGCATTCCTATCGCTTTGCCCCTTTTTTCCTGGGTAGAGACTAATTTGAATCCAGACTGCCTGGGATCACTCTCGCCTAGCCTGCGCAGGCTGTCTGCCAAGAGGTAAGCCAAGATGGTTCCTGCCGTCCCTTTGCTTTTTCATATATCAACTTTTTCCTAAATGGGACCTCTGCTGTTTTCTTTTTCCCTGATTAAGGTTCTTCAAAGTAACCTTCTTTCAATCACTTATAGCAAACATGTTATTGTAGAAGGTGTACCAAGATTTTTCCAGTTGTGAGGGGGAGTATCCAGAAGTTTTCACTGACCCCTCTCTGAGGTAGATTGCCAGAATTCTTGTGAGCCAGACACTAACCTTGGGTCACCACAGGAAGGCCCTGGTCTTAAGTCCATTTCTCTGCTACTGTGTTTCAGAACCATTCCTGGTATGCTTTATTGTTCCAAATTATTTCCCCAGGGGAATGGAAGACAAAAGTGAGGAGCTGAAAATAGGAAGCTGTATGGATAAATATGTGGTGGTTTTTTTTTGGAGCCAGGATATCTGAATTTTCTAGTCCTAGCTCTTGCTACTAATTCGACTAGAAACAAATTGCCTAACCTCAATGGATTGGAGTTTTCTCATATATAAAAATAGACATTTGGATTATATGATCTCGAGATTTTTTTTCAGGGTCAGAATTTATGATTATGTAATGTATGATTGTACTGTACATATCCATTGTAATTGTGGGATAATTACAATGTTTGTAAGTTTGTCCCTCTTAAAGTGTGTTCTCAGCTTTACATTTATTCTGGTATGCTACTGATGCTCAGAACACTTTTTGACTTCTGAGCCACTCTTTTGAGTATCCTTAGTGGTAACAAATCTTCACTTTTGCTTGGTGGAGTCAGTTATTGCAAATAGCCAGAAGATACTGTGAGCCAAAGAATCAAGCAAAGCAATCCCCCCACCTTTTTTTATTTTTGGTGAAGAATGAGCTGTGACTATAAAAAAAAAAAAGGCTTAATTTTTTCTGTATTTCACACAGAGTGATATTTAAATTACTTCCCAAAGAAATAAATGTTTTGTAGATATTTTGAGCAGTGATAATTTCCTAGAGTAAATTAATGTCTTACTAAGGAGACACTTTTTTTTTTTTTTTTTTTTTTTTGGTACTGGGGATTGAGCTCACATTCTGCTGAGCAACCTTTTTTTATATTATTTAAATTTTGACACAGGGTCTCACTAAGTTGCTGAGGCTGGTCTCAAATTTGTGATACTTTAGCTTCTGGAGTCTCTGGGATTATGGGGGTGTGCCACTATGCACAGCTAAGGAATACTTTGATTATGGTTTTCATGTGGTTTAGTAAGATGGGAATTGTTTGCTAAATAGGAGTCACTTTCCTTTATACTCATGGTGCATACTCTTGCTTCTAGGTCAAGGTGACCAGATAGTAAAGAAAAATTAGCCTTTCTCTTGGTAATCCTCTCAAATCACAAATATGTTGAGAGTTGAAAAGGGGTTTGGAACATTTGCTATAGGAAATTGCAGCTGAGGAGCCGCTGCAGTTCCATCTTCCTGGCAGCTGATGCTTACTAGTCCCCAGAGTCAGCCAGGATGAACCCCAGGTGGTGTGGTTGAAGCAAATGATTAGATAGCTCTAGTCTTTTGTAGAAGAAGTGAAGAAATGATGTATTAAGTCACTTCTTTGATTTTTTTTTTCTTTTCTTTCTTTCTTTTTTTTTTTGTCAGCAGTTGTAGATTTGAACAAGGGTTGGGGGCAGGCTGGAGGTCTGGAGTGTGGGGTCAAACAGAGGAACTGTTAAGGTAACAGTTCCTGTTAAGGTAACACTCAAATTAGGTGATTTATAGTACCCAGGAATCTATTCCTGTAAATGGTGGTCTTGTTGATAACGCATTAATAAAATGAGGTTTTAGGCATCCTGGTCAAAAGATTCTGTCACTAGATCCCCAGTGCCAAACCATCAAAAAAACATTGTCACTATATGAGTATTTGCAATTCCTTTTCTTATTGTAGTCCTGGTTTGCCTCATTTGTGTGTTGAAAAGGTTAAGAGATGTTAGATCTGAAAATCAGGTAGGCCTAAGAAGATTCAAGGTGGGGAACTTTTTGTGTGAAGCTGCTTGACTACTGTGGGTAGGAATGGAATTTCCTTTTACCCCTAAATTATAGTGACTCCTTGCAACTTGCAGTCAACAGTCACAGCTGGGTGATCAAACATGAAGTAGCTGTTTAATGAGAAGCAGGCACTGGGAGCTTTCTCCTGAAAAACAATCACAGGACATGCTCGTGCCCCAGAAGTCATTCCTTGGGAGAACCTATTGTTTAAAGGAGGTGGGGGTGACTTTCATCAAAATGGACAGTATGTATATTGTGATTTGGAGGATTGAATTACTTTCTTCCCTGCTGTTGTTAATTTCAAGCTTTTCTTTAAAAGGAATTCTCTGAATGGTGCAGTGGGATTCATTTAGAGGAAAAAGCCCCATGTAACCACAATTAGAAGTTAAGTGCCCAAGAGCAGAGCCAGTTGCTGGAGAGACAAAGTGACCTAATCAGTTGCTTTTCAATCATTAGATCCTACAGGTGATCCCAAGAGAGAATAGGCTGCTTAGTGAGCTCACGAGGCATTAGTGTAGAAGATGAGGGCTCTTAACTGGGGAGGACTTAACCTGTAGAATCCACACCTCTTAATCTCCCTATTTCACTTCCCCTCAGTGCCCTTTAGTTTTAATTAGGATTGTGTATACACAGTCCAGTTTGCCAATCCCCTTAAAGTGGCAGGTCCATGACATTTTCTGCCTGTTACTCATGCTAAGTATATGACTTGAAATTAGAGGGACTCTTATTTGATCAGTTGCCTTTACTGGCTGCCTCACTGAAAGAATTTACTGGATAAGGGCATGCTGGCTATCATTCAGTTGGGCAACATTGTTTGTTTATTTATTTATTTATTTATTATAGTTTTATTTTATTTTATGTGGTGCTGAGGATCGAACCCAGGACAACATTATTTAATACCCATTTTGTGCAAATGTGGCAAGTAGAGCCAAATAAGATGGTTTCTACCCTCTAGGAGCATTGACCCACATGGGAATGAAATAAAGTGTGTAGAGGAACAAGCAGTATGGGAACATATAAAGGACAGAACAGTTGTGAGAAGGGACATGAGAGAAAGCATTTGAGCCAGGTTATAAAGATGAATAGTAGTCCAACAAGTTTAGAAGACAGGACATTTCAGGAAGGTCACACTGTGGGCAAAGACACAGAGCATAAAAAGTGCCTGGCATGTTTGGAAAAAATGTGCCTGATATAGATAATATTTGAAAATGAGGATGAAAGGGAAGTTGGCATGCTGGATCTTGAAAAACCTTGAGTGTCTTGCTGTACCACTGAGTTATACCCCCAGCCCAACAACATTTCTTGAGTATTTCCCCATGTCTTTAAAATTATGTAACACATTTTCCCAGGTGCAATGGTACATACCTGCAATCCTAGCAACTTGGGAGGCTGAGGCAGGAGAATCACAGATCACACATTCAAGGCTAGCTTCAGCAACTTAGATCCTCTAGATTGTCAGCAACTTAATTAAACCCTGCCCTCACATGCACCCCCCCCCCCCTGCCAAAAAAAAAAAAAATCCTGGGGATGTAGCTCAGTGGTAAAGCACCCTTGTGTTCAATCTCCAGTACCCAACAAACACATTTTTAAAAAAAATTTTAGTTGTATATGGACTCAGTGCCTTTATTTGTTTTAATGTGGTGCTAGGATCAAACCCAGTGCCTCACACTTGCGAGGCAAGTGCTCTCCCCACTGAGCAACAACTCCAGCCCCACAAATACACATTTTTAATAACTGCATAATATTTTGTCATGTGGATGTATCCTAATTTTTTTAAAATTATAGATGCTTTTTTCATTTATTTTTTTTCTTGCCTATACTTTTTAAAAAATTATTATTAAATATTTAAAATGGACAGAAAAGTGTAGAGGATAATACAAGAGAAATTTAAGTACTCATCACCCAGCATTTCGACATAGGAACTTTAGGGTTGTATTTTTTTGATTGTTTTAATAAGAAAAGAAACACTTCAAATTCTCCCATCCTATATCCTCCTTTTCTTCCCATTGCTAAATATTTCCCTGAATTTGATATTTATGAGGCCCATGCATGTTGTTATACATATTGAATGTGTCCACAACATAATATGCTATATAAATGTCATATAATGACCTTTTACTGTACATATGTAATTTTCTTAGCCTATTTTGACACAAGTAGTTTAAGTTTATTTTAGCTACTCTGTAGTAACGTGATCTGTGAATCTACCAAAGTGTATTTATTCATTTCCTGTCAACAGATGTTAAGGTTATTTTCTATTTCTTTGTCTTCAAATAATACTGCAGAGAAGATTTCTGATCATTCTTCTTATGAATATATAAATTTTTTTTTTTTATTGACATTGTGCAACAATCAGCACTGTTCTCCTGTCCTGGTAACCATTTTTTTTATTGTCGTCGTCGTCTTCTTTTTTTTTTTTTTGGTACTGGGGATTGAACTCAGGGGTACTCAACCACTGAGCCACATCCCCAGCCTTATTTTGTATTTTACTTAGAGACAGGGTCTCACAGAGTTGCTTCCTGCCTCTCTTTTGCTGAGTTTTGAACTCATCATCCTCCTTCTCAGACTCCCTCAAAAAATAAAAATAAAAAGGGCTGGGGATGTAACTTAGTAGAAAAATGCCCCTGGGTTCAATCCCCAGTACCAAATATATATATCTGTATATATTATATTGTGGGTTGGGAAATAGCTCTGTTGGTAGAATGCTTGTGTGTGTGTGTGTGTGTGTATAATATATATAAAATATTAAATAAACATATATAGGGCATTTTAATATTTATATATAGATATTTTACAGTGTTGTATAACTATTTTCAAATCTTCTTCATCACCCCAAACAGAAACTCTGTAACCATTAACAAATCTACTTTCTGTCTCTAAGAGTTTGCCCACCTCATAAGTGAGATTATACTGTATTTATCCATTTCAGGCGAGTGAGGTGGTATGGCTATAATCTTAGCTACTTCTTACCTGAAGCAGGAGAATCACAACTTTGAGGCCAGCCTGGGCTACTTAGACCTTCTTTCAAAATAAAAAGTATTGTGGATGTAGCGCTATAGTGGAGTGCTGGCCTATAATATTCAAAACCCTGCGTTCAATTCCCAGTAAAACATAGATGCACATACACAAATGCAAATTTATCCTTTAATGTCTGGCTTATTTAATTTAATGTTTGAATATGAACATTTTAAGAGTTCTTGATAGGTATGCAGAGAACCAGTAGTAGTGCTTGCTTATGCTTGCTTTTTAAGAGAAAATGCACTGTTATTTCTTTAATCACTAATTTTTTATTTGAAATACTAGATTAAGTTCACTTTCCTGAAGAGTATGATGGCTTCTTTGCCATTTTTTAAAACTTTTACTTATTTATTGTTTTTTAGTTGTAGGTGGACATAATACCTTTATTTTATTTATTTATATGTGGTGCTGAGGATTGAACCCAGGGCCTCAGACATGCTAGGTGAGTGTTCTACCACTGAGCCACAACCCCAGTCCCATTCTTTATTTATATATAATTTCAGTTGTAGTTGGATACAATACCTATATTTTATTTATTTATTTTTATGTGGTGCTGAGGATTGAACCCAGGGCCCTATATGTGCAAGGCAAGTGCTCTACCGCTGAGCCACAACCCCAGCCCATCTTTGCCATTCTTATATAAAATCAAAATTTGAGAGAGGATGGTAAGAGAAATTAAAGGGGTCACTGATATATGAAGCCCTGTTGGCTAAAATGATCTTTGGAAATAAAAGGAAAAGAGACAAGTCACCTTCAGTGTCCCCATTTGTGAAATATAGATGATGACACCTTCCTTGTCAGCTCTTTGAGAGCTGAACAGCCTAAAATTCCCAGGAGAATGGACTTCTTACCTTTGTGGTCAGAATCTTCAGAAGGTGAGGATGGAGAGGGAAGAATCAGCCTGTCTTTCCCACAAGGGAGGGGCAGGGGCATGTCAAGCTAGAAATTTTCAGCTGCTTCCTAGTGAAAGCAAGGAGAGAGCTGTGTTGGGTTAGGATATGTTGGGAGGTTTACAGCAGATGTAGCAGGGCTTGATTTGGTTTCATATTATTGTGGTGTGTGGGTGGGAGCCACATAGCTTGTCAAAGTCACTGAAGGACAATAGGAACCAGCCAGATCTGTTTCCCATTAGTTGAAATTAAAGAAACAAAGGAAGATGAAGAGTAGTGGATAGGAAACCCTTTGGAGTAGTGTTGCAGCCTCGTAGTAGAGGTATGTCTTTTGACTTTATTTGTGTTTTTGAGCTCTTTCTTTCAATATTATGTATCAGACCTATACTGCATATAAATTCATTTTAAAATAAGCCACTTTGTAACATAAGCCCACTGTAGTCAATTGGCCATTGAAAAGCTTTTCTTTAGATGTTAAATGTGGGTTATTATTTAGACCCAAGAAATAAATGTTTTAAGCCTTTGCAGACCATATGATCACAACTCCTAACCTCTGCCATCAGAAAATGAAAGTAGCTATAGACAATAGGTCAATGAGTGGGGGTGGCTATTTTGGTAAAATTTGATTTACAAAACATGGGCTGTTGGCGTAAAAGCCATAGTTTGCTGACAGTAAGTAGTGGGAAGTATACTTGACAGAGTCAGAGGCCTAACTTTGCTAACTTTGTTAAAAATACTTAGCTTCGGGCTGGGGATGTGGCTCAAGCGGTAGCGCGCTCGCCTGGCATGTGTGCGGCCCGGGTTCAGTCCTCAGCACCACATACAAACAAAGATGTTGTGTCCGCCGAAAACTAAAAAATAAATGTTAAAAAAAAAAAAAAATTCTCTCTCTCTCTCTCTCTCTCTTTAAAAAATAAAAAATAAAAATAAAAATAAAAGCTTAGGCCTCCACAGAATTAAAAAAAAACAAAAAAACAACTTAGCCTTGATGCCTACTACTTATTGACTATGTCACCTTAACCTCTCTGAGCCCTCCTGTTTAAAATCCAAATGGCAATACCCTTATAAGAAATAAGAATGGGGGCTGGGGCTGTAGCTCAGTGGCAGAGCGCTTGCCTCACATGTGTGAGCAACTGGGTTCGATTCTCAGTACCACACATATAAGTAAAATAAATAAATAAATAAAAGGTCCATTGATAAGTAAAAAATATATTTAAAAAAGAAATAAGAATGATTAGCTACTTGGAATGCTGAGCCAAGTTGAAGACTAGCCTTAGCAAGACCTGGTCTCAAAAGAAAAAGGGCTGGGGGTGTAGTCAGTGGTAGAGCATCCCTGGGGTCAATCCTCAGTACTGGGGGAGATGGACAGGATAAGAATGAGTAGATGTTTTAACTATCTGGAAATAAGGAAAATGTAAATTAAAACAATAATGTATTTTTTATATCTTTTATATCAATAAAATTAAAAAAAACTGCCTATAATTGTAGAAAGAGGAATTTTTATGCTTTTTTGATGAAACTAAAACTGCTACACCTTTTTGAGTGGTTGTTTATAGTTGCAGTGTACAAACTTTTTGACCCATCATCTCCACTTTTTGTAAATATCCTAGAGAAATACTAACTTATGTGTAAAAAGAGGTGGGTATTCCAGTATTATCAATGCAGCATGCTTTGTCATGACAAAACACTGTGAACAAACTAAATGGGAGAAAAGCAAAATGGGAGAATAAAGTTGGGGTTCATCCTAACTATGGAATTTTTCTCAAGGTTTTAAGAATGGGGAATCCAACACATATATTTGTTGTGTGTATGTATACATAAATATATGTGTGTGTGTATGTGTGTGTGTGTGTACACACACGTTACAATTACACTATAATGAAAAGATTAAATTTTTAAATTAAAAGGGCAATTTGTAGAACAATTAATTATATAGCTTGAAGACAGGCACATAAAGCAAAGACGTGTGTGTATATGTGCAGATGTGCTTAGGAAAAGTCTGAAAGTTCTTGTACTGGGGCTATTGAACTCAGGGACACTTGACCACTGAGCCACATCCCCAGTCCTTTTTTGTATTTTTATTTAGAGACAGGGTCTCACTGAGTTGCTTAGCAACTTTTTGCTGAGGCTGGCTTTGAACTCACAATCCTCCTGCCTCAGCCTCCCAAGCCAGGCGTGTGCCACTGCACCCGGCTCTGAAAGGTTATACAAGAAACTTGCAACAGTGGTCACATCTGAGGAGGGAATGTATTAGTGAATGTGGTTTAAGGTTTGGTGAATGGGTAATTTTGCGTTCTACTCTATATACTTGTGTATTATACTCTTTCACAGCAATAATGTATTCTTCCTCTGTCTCAATAGTTTAGGTAGTTGGTGGGCTTGTCTGCACTTCCCAGGGACAGGAATGACAAAGTAGGATTAATTCCCCAAGCCAGTTCTGCCCACATCAGTTGAGTTGGAAGGAGCTGCTGAGACCAGAACAGGGAGTACATGTGAGGTGGGAGAAGATAGCCTGTGCAGGTGGCTGGGATATGTAGCCAAGCAGGCCAGTTCCAATCTACCACCAGTAACTGTCATCTTATATTTTGACACCCTCCAAATTAATTTGTCTTTCGTTATCACACTGGACCCTGAGGATAATTCTCTGGGCAAGGAAAGCAGGGATGATGATAGAAAAGGGAGCAATCAGAACACAGGACAACAAGGAAAGTGTGTAGAAATAGTTTTATTTAAAAAGAAATATAGGCTAGGGATAAATCAGTTGGTAGATTGCTTGCCTCCCATGCACAAGGCCCTGGATTCAATCCCTAGCACCAATCAATCAATCAATTAATCAATAAATGGAAATATATACAAGAGTATTCATTGTTTGAAATGGTAGCAGATTGAAGAAAGCTCTTTTGCTAAGTATGGTGGCACATACCTCTAGTCTCAGGAGACTGAGGAAAGAGAATCACCTGAGGCCAGTGTGAGCAATGAAGTGAGACCCTGGCTTGAAAAAAAAAGAAGATAGCCACGTCCATCAATAGGGCAGTATGGGAACACATTATGGCATTTCCTTTATAGCAGTTTTTTTTTGTGTGTGTGTGTGTGTGGTGCTGGGAATTGAACCCAGGGCCTTGTGTATACGAGGCAAGCACTGTACCAACTGAGCTATATCCCCAGCCCTACAGCATCTTTTTAAAAGTATGAGTTAGGATTTTATTTATTGATGCCTAAAGAAATGTTGATAAATAATAATAATAATAATAATAATAATAATAATAATAATTATTATTATTATTATTATTATTATTAATTTCTTTAGTTATAGGTGGACACAATGTCTTTATTTTACTTTATGTTGTGCTGAGGATTGAACCCAGTGCCTCACGCATGCTAGGTGAGCGCTCTACCTCTGAGCCATAGCCCCAGCCCTAAATGTTGATAAATTATTAGGGGAGATAAACAAGTTGTAGAACAATGTATGAAGCATAAGCCTAGTATTCTAAAAATAAAAATAAAAATCCCTCTCTGATGTATTTATACTTATGTTTTCGGGGGACATGGAAAAATGTTACCATTTCTCACCTTGTCGGAGGACTTGGAGAGGAATGGAAAAGGGCTGGGAGTTTAACTTTTTCTTTTGTCTGACTTGTATTGCCTCATTGGTTTTGGAGAATAAGGAAAACAAACTTGTGTAAGCAAGAAAGGAAGTTTTCTAAACACCTTTTTATCTTAATTGATTTTTAATAGGTGACTCTTATTCTTTAGTGAGTTAATGAAGTAAGGCATTATGAAAGTAAAAATAGAATTACTATGCAAGGACTTCTGGTAGAGAAGCACTGTCATTGTCATTCTCAGCTTTCTGATGTGTGAACTTTAATAAGGTTTTCTAACAATTGTTAAGTGAGGACCTTTGTCTCTCCTTATCTCTGAAACAGAATTTGTATAGGAGATACATTGTACAAGCCTCTGAGCCCACACCTATTGAGATTACCTATTGAAATGACAACATTGTATTTATTTATTTGAAAATACTATTCTGTTTTACTTTCTAACACTGAATTTGGATGTATTTTGTAACTGGTGAAGCTTTCAATTGCCATGGCTTCCCCCCCCCCCCAATTTTTATTATCTCTGAAATTGAGATACCTTAGCATTAATTATGTAGGACAGTTTGACTTTCTGATGCCCTTTTATTTTTGGCTTCCATTGCTTCCAGTCTCATCAGATTTAGTCACATTACCAAGATGTTCTGGATGGGGAGAAGTAGATATGTATATTATTTCAGTATGGAAGGATTTTGTGCATCCTCACTTAACTGGTAGCTGTCTGATTTATATCTATTTGAAAAATTAGGTAAATAAATATATGTATAGCCTTGATGCATACAACTTAAGACGCCTGAGCTCTTTTACTCTCTATTTTAAATTTACTTGGTATTTTCTTGTTTGACTTTATTTTATTTTTTGAGTTACTGGGGATTGAATTCTGGGCTTCATGCATGCTAGGCAGGCACTCTACCACTGAGCTTACATCTCTAGTCCTTTTAAAATATTTTGTTTTGAGGGGCTCTTTAAGTTACCTAGACTGGGCCTTGAACTTGCAGTCTTCCAGCCTTTCTGGTAGCTGGGATTACAGGCATGTACCACCATGCCCACTGTTGGTGTTTGGGGGTTTTTTTGGAGGTACTGAAGATTGGACCCAGGAGTGCTTTACCACTGAAGTACATCCCCTGCACGCTCGCTCGCTCTCTATCTATCTGTCTGTCTGACTGTCTATCGGTTCCAGAGATTGAACTCAGGGGCACTCAACCACTGAGCCACATCCCCAGCCCTATTTTGTATTTTATTTAGACACAGGGTCTCACTAAGTTGCTCAGGGCCTCACTAAATTGCTGAGGCTGGTGTTGAACTTGCGATCCTCCTGCCTCAGCCTCCTGAGCTGCTGGGATTATAGGCATGCACCACTGCACCTGGCTTTTTTTATTTTTGTTTTTTTAATTTTGAGGCAGGGTCTTACTAAGTTGCTGAAGTTGACCTTGAATTTGAGATCCTCCTGCCTTAGCCTCCCAAGTTGCTGGGATTACGACCATTCACTACCATGCCCAGCCTGCCTGGTGCTTGCTTGTTTATCTATCTGTCTGTCTATCTATCTATCTATTTATTAATTATAGGTGGACACAATATCTTTATTTTATTTTCATGCAGTGCTGAGGATCGAACCTCATGCATGCTGGGCCAGCACTCTACCTCTGAGCCACAACCCCAGCCCCTGCCTTGTGTTTTTAAGAAATTAAAATGTGTCATAAATACAGAAAAGTACACAGAGTATATAGCTTAATGGCTTTCCTAAAAGTGAATACACCTGTGTAACTAGTGCCTGCTTCAAGAAACAGAACATTACCAGTATACCACTAGCCCCTTTTTAGTCGCCATGCCCATCGAGTTTTCTTTTTAAATGCACTGAAAGTGTACATAGTTTGTACATAGATGGTTTGTAAGTGGGTGGCTCAAGGTTTCTTGCATGAGTCTACTTGAAAGAGCTCCAGGTTAGAAGCCAGAGAAGATAAGTGTTGCATCACAGCCCAGTTGCTTTTTAGTTATGTGACCTTAGGCAAGGTACTTAACTTTTCTAAACTTTTTCCTCTTTAGCAAAGTGTAAATAATAATGTCTACTGTACAGAGCTGTAATACCCTTTGTCAGTTATAAGGAGCCATTCACAAATGCTAGTTGTTTGGGTGAGGACCATTGAATCCCAAGCAGGAGGAGATGTAGACCTGAAGTAAGAAGGTAAAATGAAGTCTAGTCTTTTAACCCCCTGTACTGTCTCATTTTTATTGACATTGGTGTGGCTGCTGGCTTCCTCTTAAACAAACAAACAAAACCTTCCCAAATGGAAATAAGGGGAAGGATCAGAAAGGAATTCCTAGAGTTCTGGAAATTTTCCTGAAGTCTCCCACTTCCTCTCTTAATGCTGGCACCCCCTGGAGCTATGGGAGGCAGAAGCCTCGGTAGAAGATTAGCAAATTTCAATCGCAAATGAACATATCAGCCTTTAATGGCCTAATAAACAAGTGTGATCCTACCATAGACTCTCTTCTGGTTATATTTGTGCTGTTCCAAATGGGACCTAAATCTGTGTCTCCAGCCCTGAAATCATATTTTTCACTAATTACTGATAATTTCTAACTTTATATCCCAGTAGATGTTCCATGTCTTCAGACTTAACTCTCAGAACTGCCTGACAGTATAATATAATGGTTTGATTTATGAGTGAGACAGACTTTAGTTTTGAGGTTTTTTTTTTTTTTTTTTTTTTCTTTCAGTGCTAGGGCTTGAACCCATCCATGGTCCAGGGCCGTGTGCATGCTAGGCAATCATTCTACCAATGAACTATACCCTCACCCCTTTTTATTTATTTATTTTTTAAATTTTGAATCGGAGTCTGGCTAAGTTGCCCAGGCTGGCCTTGAACTTTGAAGTCCTTGTGCCTCAGCCTCCCAAGTGGCTAGAATTACTTTTTATAATTGGTGAAGCTTTGAATTGCCATTGGCTATTTTTTTTCATGTTTTTATTATCTCTGAAATTGAGATACCTTAGCATTAATGATATAGGATAGTTGACTTTTCAATGTCCCCCCTTTTTTTTTCTCCATTAGCTAAGCATGCCACTGCATCCAGCTATCACTCCTTTTTAGTTATCACAGTTTACTTCACACACATCTCTTCTTGCTTGAAACAAACAGTTGTTTTAGACTGTATTCTACAAAAGCTTTATAGGATTGTAGAACTGATTCAAGAGCCATGTGGAAGCCGTGAGAACAGGGCTTTATATCCTTCAAACCACTTACTTTTTTTTTTTTTTTTTTTTTTTTTCTATTTCTAAAACCTACTTTTATCTGTATTGTGGGATTCCATATGAAGATTTCATTTAAAGGGGAGTCACTTTTAAAATAGTTTGAAACCTTTTATTCATTTAAGAAATACTTACCAAGCACTAAACTGTTCCTGGCATCATGCTGAGTTGTAAGAGTTTAGTGATGAGCACACATTGTATGATTTCATGGAACTTAGGGTAGTGGAGGAAGAGAAATTAATCAAACACAAGTGTAATTAGAAACTGTGACTGATATGGAGGAAAGGAATATGGTGCTAGAAGAATGTACAATAGGGTCTTGACCTACTCTAGGGTGTTAGGGATTGTTTAGATGAAATATTTGAACTGAGTTATAAAGGATAATTTGGAGTTAACTTGATGAAGAGGTAGGAAAAGAAAGCTTCAAGTTGCCAGCACAATTGTGTGCACCTGTAATCCCAGGGACTTGAAGGCTAAGCAGGGCATCCAAGTTTGGGGTCCCTGGGTTCAATCCCCTGTACAAAAAAAAAAAAAAGTTTCCATAGTCCGAGCATTATCACATTATCAATACTAGACCATATGTGGATACAACCTTCTGTTCATGAACTTGCAGCCTTTGATAGCAGCTAGCATTTATCCCTGTACCAAGACTTGTATTAAACACTTTACACATACTATCTTGTGAATTCCTCATATTAAACAACCCTCTGAAAAATACTGTTACTCCCATTTTACAGATGAGAAAACTGAGGGCACAAAGAGGTTAAATAACTTGACCATGGTTGTACAATTTATAAGCTGTTTGAGCCACAATTTGAATTAGGCAGACTTAACTCCAGATGTCATGCTCTTAGTTCTTATACTTTATTGTCTTCCTGTTTCATATCTTTCCAGTCTGTGTTTCATAGAGTTACCACCCTGAAATAGTTTTGATCATGGTGCTTCTCTTTACTCTCCCTTTAGAAACCATGGTTGTGTCTCATCACCACAGGATAAAATTTGTATTCCTTAACATGATGTAAGTGTCTCACATTTTGGTGTTTGGTGCTACTTATCCTCGTCATGAAACTGCACACTGCTGCAAGATTTAATACAGTCTCTGTACACACTCTTCTTTACCTAGAATGCTCTTTTATTTTTTTAAACTTTTGGTGGAAACCCTATTTATCTAACTCTTTAGTATTTAGCTTAGGTATTACTTCTGGGTAAAACTTTATCCATCAGCCCTTCCTGAGTTACTCAGTTCCTCACAGCTCCTCTAAATCAATAATTTTCTTCTCTTTTTTTCCCATGCTGAAGTCTTTTCACCAAAGGCAGAATCTCAGCCATCTCTTCAGTTCCCCACCTTTTCCAACCCGGACATACTAAGCTTTGGTGCTACTCAGCTTTTCAAATATCCCTTTTCATTATTTATTTTTTAAATTTATTTTTATTGGTATATCAATTATACATAATAATAGGATTCATTTTCGCCATATTTATACATGCACAGAACATAATTTGATCATCCTTCTTCCCCAGTACCTTCTCTTTTCCTTCCCTCTTCCTCCCCCAATCCACTTGCCCAACTCTACTTGGTGTCCCTTCTATTATTGTTATTATTCTAATGATTATAGTGCAAGCAGAGAGCAGTGGCACATGCCTGTAATCCCAGCAGTTTTGGAGGCTAAGGCAGAGGGATCATTAGTTTGAGGTCAGCCTCAGCAATTTAGCAAAGCCCTAAGCAACTTAGTGAGATCCTGTGTCAAAATAAAATATAAAAAGGGCTGGGGATACGGCTCAGTGGTTAAGCACCCCTAGGTTCAATCCCTGGTACCCCCCAATATAATAGAAATAATAGTGCATTGTCATTGTGTACAGGTGTAATTCATTGTGTTATATGCATACGTGGACATAGCATAATTATGTAGATTTCGTTCCTCAGTACTTCCCCATATCTTTCCCCTTCCGTCTCTCTTGATCCCCTTCCTCTACTCTGTTGTTTCCCTTTTTCTGAGATTTCCCCACACCTTTTTTTTTTCAAATTTTTAATGAAAACAGTACCCTTATTTTATTTGTTTATTTTTAATGTGGTGCTGAAGATTGAACCCAGTGCCTCACACATGCTAGGCAAGTGCTCTGCCACTGAGCCACAGCCCCAGTACCCGCCCCAAGTGGAGAAAAAACTTTTGGCACTTTATCCCTTTCTGTTTAGTTCCTGATGCCCCTACCTTGACAGGGCACTTTAACCTCTACTTCTAGAGGTTAAAGTGCTTGATTTGCCACCTGCTTTCTGCCCCTGGACTTCCTGTTTGTTATGTCTGTTACTTTTTCTTTTTCTCTTTTCTTTTCTTTTTTCTTTCTCTCTTTCTTTTTTAAATTTTTATTTATTTTTTAGTTGGACACAATATCTTTATTTATTTCTTATGTGGTGCTGAGGAACTAACCCAGGGCCTCGCACTTGCTAGGCGAGTGCTCTACCGCTGAGCCACAACCCCAGCCCTTTTTTTTTTGTACCAGAGATTGAATATAGGGGTGCTTAACCACTGAGCTGAGCTACATCTGAGCCTTTTTATTTTTTAATTTTGAGACAACATCTCACTGTTTCCCAGTTGGTCTTAAACTTGCTACCCTTGTGACTCAAACTCCTGAGTAGCTGGGTTTATGTTGTGTACCACTGCACTAGATGCTAGTCACTTTTCAAAAGCACACATAGAATACCCTTGTCTCAAGACACTTCACTACCTCTTACTGCTTGCTTGCGTACATTCTCTCTGTGTCTCTCTCGGTCTCTGCATGTCTGTCTCTCTTTTTTCTCATTTGGTACTGGGGAAGGAACCCAGGGTTTTGCCCATACTAGGCAAGGGGGCTACCACAGAGCCACACCCCCGGTCCTCTTGGCTCTTTAGTCACTAGGTATTGATCTCTACTAACCTTGCCAATGCTATCTCATCTTCCCTTGAGCATTCCCCAGGCTTGTGTTCTTTGGCCTCATATTATTGTTATAGATGTATTTCTTCCTCCATGGGATTATAAACTTGATTTTAAAGACTATGTAATTCATCTTTGAGTCCCCAGTATTTAGAAGTGTTTATTTCATGTTTATAGTTGAATATCCTTGATTAAATTTCATTAATCCTAAGGAAAGAGTAACATGTTTTGTAGAACTTAAATCTCTAGAGAGAAGCAAAAAGGATTTAACCCTAAAAGGGAGAAATTTCAATTATTAAAAAATATTGCTTATGTAGAATTTTGTACTTCTTGGTGGTGCCAGATAGATGGGATTTATTTTATCTAATAATTATCAAGTTGCTTAGCATCTCTCCCCCCCCCCCCCCCCCCCCCCGGAAGATTTGTCATTTATTTGGAAAGGAAATTCTAACCAGTGATATTTTGACCAGATACTGAGGAGAATATTTCTATTCTAAAATTTGCTGCTGTTAGTGGTATCCTGAGGAAAAAATCATGGGAATTTTTGGAGATAGAAAAGTACTTATACTCGGGGCTGGGGGTGTGGCTCAAGCCATAACGCGCTCGCCTGGCATGCGTGCGGCCCAGGTTTGATCCTCAGCACCACATACAAACAGGGATGTTGTGTGCGCCGAAAACTAAAAAATAAATATTAAAATTCTCTCGCTCTAAAAAAAAAAAGGAAAAAAGAAAAGTACTTATACTCTAACCCAATCCCCTTCTTTACTGAGATCCAAGCTAGGGCTAGTGACTTGCCTTGTGTCTTGCATCTGGTAAGTGACTGGTCTATAATTTACTTCAGGGGCTTTCTTCCCCCCCCCCCCCTCTTTTTTCCCCCCCTCCCACCCTCCCTCCCTTCCTTCCTTCTTTTGGTTGAATCCAGGAGCACTTAACCAATGAACAACATGTCCAGCCCTTTTTATTTTTTATTTTGAGACAGTGTTTGGCTAAGTTGCTTAGGGTCTTGCCAAGTTGCTGGGGATGATTTTGAACTTGTGATCTGTCTGCCTCAGTCTCTGGGGTTGCTGGGATACAGACAGGCATGCGTCACCCTGTTCTGCCTTCCAGGGGCTTTCAAAATCAAGCATAGTGTTTTCAACCATTAGTAGGCTGTCTTTAGAGTTATGAGTCTTTTATTTTATTTTGGTACTAGGGATTAAACCCCACTGAGCTATATCCTCAGGTATTATACCCGCCACCCTACTTTTTAATTTTTTTCCCCTTGGTACCAGGGCTTGAACTCAGGGGCACTGGACCACTGAGCCACATTGCCAGCCCTATTTTGTGTTTTATTTAGAGACAGGGTCTCACTGAGTTGCTTAGCACTTCGCTTTTGCTGAGGCTGGCTTTGAACTCATGATCCTCCTGCCTTAACCTCCTGAGCCTCTGGGATTACAGGCATGCACCACTGCAATGGCCCACCTCACTTTTTTTGAGACAGAATCTCACTGAGTTGTTGAGGCTGGCCTTGAGACTTTCCTGCCTCAGGCTCCTAAGTCCCTGGTATTACAGGTGTGTACCGCCATACTCATTGGAGTTACACATCTTTACATTGAAACTTTTCTGTTTTTGTTTCTTTTGCCTTTTTGTCATCACTTCTGTGTTTGTGAGCAAATACTGTGCCAGATATATTGCCTGTGGGGACAGAGTCATTTTACAATGAAACAGGTTCTTAGGTGTTTTGTAGAAAGGTCTTCTTGAGGGAGAAATGAGTGGGCCTCTTGGATGTTCTAATGAATCCTCCCTGGGTTTTGATTTGCCCTCTGCTTTTGTCCCCAGGAAGCCTCAGGCTTACCAACATTAACTCATTAACCAGCTTCTACCCTCTGGAGAGGGAGAAGGAGGCTATGGTAAATAAGTTGTAGGTTAGGCTTCTTAAAGTCCTACCCTCCCTCTAGCCAACAGTGGAGTTTCCTTCCTGCCTCTCATGCTTGAGGTATCTCCACCAGCCCTCATATTAGAAGACTTTTCTTTGGTGCTTGCTGCTTCAGAGGAGTCTTGGTCCTTTAATGTTTGTAAAACTCTTGGCATCCTCAGAAAAAACATTTTTAGTGATGACTTGAAATTAGAGCTGTTCATTCTTGCAGCCTCTTAGTTATAATACTAAACTCACTTCCCAGTCTACCTTTTATTATTGACTGATTGATTGAGTACTGGGGATGGAACCCAGGTCCTCTTGCTTGTTAGGCAGGTGCCCAAGTCCTCCTCACCTTAGAAAAGAAAAAAGAAAATAACGAAAGAAATTAGAGTTGGCTTTGGGTTTTTTTGTTTGGTGTTTTTTTTTTTTTTTTTTTTTTTTTGGTGCTGGGGATTGAACCCAGGGCCTTCTGAATATAATTCAAGCACTCTACCAACAGAGCTATATCCCCAGCCCGAGCTGTTTTTTATTAAGATAATTTTCTGAGGAAGAAGTACAAGGCTTTTTTGAGCTGTGGAGAATGTGCTGGCTTTTATCCAGGCATTCAGTGATTTTTCTGCTTAAGAGCAGTACAGAATAATGTAGGGATGTCATAGACAGCTCACTACTAAAGTGACTAATGCATGTAAATAAGTCACTTAATTCCTGAGTCTCAGATTTCTTCATCTTTTAAAACAGCTTTATACAATGGTTCTAGTCTTTTCTCTGCCGCTTGATGTCCTAGCATAATAAATACCTACAGACTGTCATTGTTGTTGTTGCTGTTACTGTTGTAATTAATAGTTAATTTTTAATGAGCATTTACTATCATTAGGCACTGTGCTGAACACATCCCATATTTTATTTTTAATCTTCACAGTAACCCAGTGAAGACAATACTATGATTATCCATATTTCACACAAAGGAAACTGAGAATTAGATTAAATAACTTGCCTAAGGTCACATAACTAGTTCAGTGTTAGAGCCACAATTTGAGCCCAGTTGGGTCTGTCCCTAGAGTTAGTTCTCTACACAGTCTTGTCTGATCCTCAGGACAATCTATAACTTTATAGACCTGCCTAACAGGGTAGAGGGGTTTGGGTAAGGGAAAACCTGACTTAAAAGGTAACATTGGTCTAATTCATGGAGGGCCTTGAATACCAGGCTAGTTATTCATGCTAGAATCATCCTAGGTTCTGGGCAGTCTCAGGAAAATTGCTATTTCTCTGTCTTTTTAAAAATGTAGAAAATGGTAATATACATGAAAAACTGTAATATTGACATTTTAAACAAATAATCAAATGAACACCACCCATCATATGGCTCAGGAGATGGAATACTACCAGGCTTCTAACTGAACACCATCCCCTCCAACTTCTACTTGAACAGTCTTCCCCCAAATTTTTAAAATTATTTTTTAACCTTTTCTATTTCTTCTTTTCTTTTTTTGGTACTGGGGATTGAACTCAGAGGCATTCAATCACTGAGCCACATTTCCAACCCTATTTTGTATTTTTACTTAGAGATAGGGTCTCACTGAGTTGCTTAGCTTCTTGCTTTCTTTTTTTCTTTTTTCTTTTGCTGAGGCTGGCTTTGCACCTGCGATTCTCCTGCTTCAGCCTCCCAAGCCGCTGGGAGTACAGGCATGCCCCACTGTGCCCGGCTTTCTATTTCTTTTTTAAAAATGGTTTCACCACTCCTTTTCGTTTTTGGGGTACAGTGAGCAGAGGCCTGTGGAGACCTGTAGAATCAGGCAAGAGCCTGTGGCCTGCCTGCCGCCTATCTGGCTTGAGAGGCTGGGGCAATTCTGCCCTGCCACAGGAGGGGAAATAGGAGAAGGCGGCTGGGGAAAACGGCAAGCCTCTCTGGCTGGCCTGCAGAGGCTTGGCCACTTGGCACAGAGGTTCCAGAGTAGAGTTCAGCACCTCTGAAACTGCCCAGCTGGAAGCTGTTGGCTTTGAGTTTAGAGAATAGGACAGGGATGGGGAGACTTCTTATTTATTTATTTTAAATATTAATTTTTTAGTTGTAGTTTTTTTTTTTAGACACAATACCTCTATTTCGTTTATTTGTTTTTATGTGGTGCTGAGAATCGAACCCAGTGCCTCACACGTGCCAGGCAAGTGCTCTACCACTTAGCCCCAGCCCTAGCCCTGAGACTTCTTATTTTTAAATACAGTATCATTTCTATCTTGTCTGGGAAGCTTTAGGGCTAAACACAATGCCAGATGTGGCCAGGGCAATTTTAGCAGGCCTGCCTCCTGTTTTTACCCCCATACACTTCCTGGAGTGTTGATTGTGCCAGTCTCTAAATTAATCTTGTCATTTTTCTTCTCTATAAAAATTTTTGTATCTGCTTTGCTTTTGTGATATTCTTTTTTTAAAAATACTTTTCCTAGTAGATGGACACAATGCCTTTATTTTATTTTTATGTGGTGCCAAGGATCGAACCCAGTGCCAGGCAAGTGCTCTGCCAACTGAGCCACAACCCCAGTCCTGTGTTGTTGTTTTGAATAAGAATTTTCCTCACTAGTGATGGTGATTGCTAACTATGATTCTAGATGATACTGTGGGATCAGGCAGGGCCTAAGGGAAAGGAGGTGATGGGAAGCCTGTACAGCTGACCCCCACCTCATCCCAACCACTTAACTATAGTCATTCTCTGGTGGCCAGAAGGTTGGATTGGGAAACCTGCCATTCAGATGTTGTTCAGTGGAACAGATTTAAGGAGCTTTAGGTACTATAGTGGATCATAGAGAAAAAGGTGGAACTAGGTGATGCTCTTGAAGACAAGATTTTCATGCAGATACACAATAAAGCAGTACAAGTACTGAATACAGAATGTAGATAATTTTTCTGACCACCAATGTAATAATACATGGCTATTAATTCAGTCAGCCATGGTGGTACACACCAGTAATCCCAGCTACTGTGAAAGCCTGAGGCAAGAGGATTGCAAGTTTGGGGCCAGTCTAGTCGACTTAATGAGGGCAACTTACTCCTATCTTTGGGGTAAAATTTAAAAAGGGCTTGGGATATAGCTCAGTGGCAGAATGCTTGCCTAGCATACACAGGGCCCTCAATTTGATCCCTAGTACTGCAAAACAAAAAAATCCATAAATTCAAACATAAAACAGCACAGAAAGTCCCCAATCTAACTTCTCTCACAAGTTAGCTTCTGTTAACAGTTCAGTATTGGAGGAGCTGGGATTTGATCTAACCCCTAAAGTGAAACCTAAAAGGCAGACTGGTGGGAAGAAGGCAGACATTCTGAGGATCCAGTCTCCTTCCTCAGGAGGAGCACTCTCTCCAGCAAATGGTGAGCCAGCCTCTGCTGGGACACCTTGGTAACAAGGCACCAAAATATTAAATAGGAGATAAGTTAAACTTGGAAGTACCCACTGCATGCCTTATTTGTGCTGTGTTAGCAAATGGGTCAAGCACCTTAAGATGTTACTGAATTAATCCTCATCACCTTATTACAGAGGTTTCTTCATCCATATTTTATAGTAGGAGTACGGCCAGGGTTGCGTGGTTAACATCTAGTGGTAGAGTATTTGACTTTTTATTCACTGTATGATCTATGGCAAATTATTTAATTTCTTTGGCTCAGTTTCCTCATCTCTGAAAGTGGGTGGCAATAGTGC
The DNA here is from genome assembly GCF_047511675.1 of Marmota flaviventris. Lineage (NCBI taxonomy): Eukaryota > Metazoa > Chordata > Mammalia > Rodentia > Sciuridae > Marmota > Marmota flaviventris. The sequence continues at coordinate 60,692,316 of NC_092506.1, read as the reverse complement.
GTGCTTCACTGAGGGACTATTTAAGAATATAGGTCAGTAGAACAGTCTGGGGCACATAGTAGGCACTTAATGTTAGCTACTGTGTCATGCCCTGTTTTCTCTTTTATTCTTAACCCTCATCATCTCCTGAGTTTGATTATGCATGTCAGCCCTTACTCTTTCCCTCCTTTGTACAGTGTCTTCCTCTGCTTCCTATCAGTCCTTTACCTATCTCCTCAATGCCTCCCATTCCCCTTCTTTCCATTCTATCTTAGCCTCTGTACCCTGTTAACCTATCTCCTCTCTGTTGGGCACTGCTTGCTGCTAGTCTCCCTCTTTATATATAAGAATAAACCTGGAGTACCTTTCTCACAGCTCTGTGGTAAAAGCAAACATCCAAATAAACTTTAAACCCTTATTTGATTCTTCAGTTTTAAGTTGAAAATTTTCCAACTCTGACCTCAACTCACCCTTCAAGCCTGTCTTCCCACTGCTTCCACACCTCTGTGCTTTCTCCTCTTCCCATTCCTCTCTCCCTTTCCCCCTTCGGGAGAAATTCTATCTTTGGGCTTCAAGATCTAGGTTAAATTACCACTTCATTTTCTCAAACCTTCCCTGCTCTCAAGTGCTTATAATTTTTCTTTATGTTTTTTTGTAGGTGTTCACACATCCCGTCTTGAAATATAATTTTTTTAGTTCATTTCTCATCTCTTGTGGAATTATAACCCACCTCAGTGCAGAAGCTGGGTTTAATTCATCTTTGGATACTCCCTGCAATATCCTATAGCAGTGCTTTTCACATAGTAGGTGCCTAGTAAATGTTAAATGGGCTTCTCCTTCAGCTTGTGAAGGTCGCTGCTCAGTGGGTGGAAACGCTGTGTTTTTGTCTTCTAAGAGTCGGACATCTTTTTTCTTTCGGCCATGGAGGAGAGGCAGAGCCTTTAGGTCCCAGTGCCTCTGTCTGTTAAGGGCTCCAGCCAGTGCCTGCCGTACTCAGTCCCATGCCTTGGCCCCTCAGCCCCTCCCCACAAATGCTCAGCGGAACAGGGGATTAGGTTCTGGCAGCACAGCTGGGATTTTGGCGGCCATTCCACAGTCGACAATAGCACGCAGCCACCGGGACAGGACAGCGCAGGCCTGTACTCCAGGGCCAGAACCTGCCTGGGCTTCTTGTTTGGGTGACCGAGGGGGAGGAGCGGGCACAGTGCGGCATCCTGGCCTTGCTACGCAGAAGGTACGGGCTGGAGAGATTCCCGTGGGGAATGGGCTTGGGGGATGGCCATGTCTCAGGGCAGGCGGCGCCCACGGAAGGAGGCAGGCGCTTTGTGTGCAAGCCGAGCTGGCGGGGTGGCATGTGTGTGCTCCCAGACACGCCTGCCCTGGTCTCTCAGGAAGCTGCCCGTGAAAGGGCCTGCGTTTTGCCTGCTCTTCAGAGCCTTGGGCAGGGGTTGACCGAAGGTGCAGGTGGTCTGGCCTGCCCTGCTGTGGCTGGCCAGAGAGATGGAGAAGCCATCCCTCTGCCTTAAGCCCTGGGTGGAAAAAGAGAGAAGGGGGAGTGTCCGGGTGATCCCAGGTTTGTCAGGCAGGCCGCTGTGGATGTGTTTTGTGTGTTTATGCCACAGTTTGGCTCATTCTTGCTGCCGTCACACTTCAGTGATTTTGCCTGGCCGCTTGCTCATGCCCTATTCCCCTGCATCCCGCCCTCTTGTTTGGGGAGCAAGCCTCCAGCCTCCCTCTTCCCCGCCATCCTTTCCAGTGCACCCCCACCCCCTGCTAAGAGGTCCCTGCTTGGCTGTTGCTCCCAGACCACGGAAGCTTGCTGTGCCTTTAAAGAAAGCAGACTCCTGGCTGTGACGCACTTCTGGCTGTCAGCCAGGAAGATCGCTCCTGCCAGGCTGACTGAGAAGAAAACCAACAACTTTTCTTTTGTGTGTGGGGTTACTTTCCACTGGCCCCCCCTTCCTCCTCTCATTTCAAGATTTTAAATGCTAATGGCGGATTAAAACCTGTAGATACGTTTGGCTTTAGGAGTCTGGTAAGGCCCCCCTGCACTGAGACTTTTTCTCCCTCACTCTTTCTCTGGGTTTTTGTTCAAACATGGACGAGGGGGTGGGGTGGATTCTCCCCCCTCACCTCCCTTTCCTGCGCCATCCTTAAAGGGGAGGGAGAGAAGAGGGAGAGCAAGTAAACACTCAGAAACAGGCTCTGGGAGCAGAGCTTGCCAACATCCGGGAGTTGGCGCCTTTCAGAGCAGAGGGTTGCTTTCTTTCTCTCTTGCGTAGATGTCACTGTGTTTTTGTTCAGAGGAGGAAAGCGTGTGCGCCTGTACTTGAGCTATAAAGACAGCCTAGGAGAGTGCTTCTCTGTTGCTTTGTGAGGCCTTGGGTTCAAGGTGGTGGGTAGTGAAACCGGGTTCATTTTGTCAGCTGGTAGGGACCAGGGTGTGTGTAGTAGTGGGGGCAGGTGCTGATGAACTACTGGAGTGGGCCCTGGTGTATGCGCATGCGCAGGCACTGCATGCATTTTCTGGCTTCGGCCCAAGGTCTATCTAGTTCATGATCACAACCTTTTGCTCACATCTGATGACTCTGGAACCTACTGAACATGAGGGAAAGGGGTGATATCAGTAAGCACTTTTGAAGAAACCAGGGAATCTTGGTTTCGCCAGCATCTCCTCTCCAGTGCCCCAGGTCTCTGGGCCAAACTCTACGCTACAAAGAGAGGGTAATCTCTGTGAAGATGGGGAGGTCTGAGTCCAAACCGAGTCCCTTTAGAGGGTTCAGGGAATACATCCAACAAATCGTTTTGCCTCTGACCTCAGGAGTTCAGAGAAACTCTTTGGACTTAGACCAGAAAGTCTACTCAGGATTCCCCAGGGGATGAAAAAAAAAGATCATTTTCTCCTTCCATGGCTTCTCATGGAGGGCTGATCCTGTGGCCTTTTATCTTGTTTAAGTGATGGGATGAACCAGCAAGATATTTCTTATTCTGCTTTTTGTTTTTTGAGACTGGATCTTGCTATGTTGCCTAGGCTGGTCTCAAACTCCTAGGCTCAAATGATAGTTCTGCCTCAACCTGGGACTAGAGGTATGTAATATGGATGCCTGGCCTCCACCCCCCCAACTTTTTATTTTTATTTTTATTTTATTTATTTATTTATTTATTTTGAGAGAGAGAGAGAAAATTTTTTAATATTTATTTTTCAGGTTTCGGCAGACAACACATCCTTGCTTGTATGTGGTGCTGAGGATCAAACCCAGGCCGCACGCATGCCAGGCGAGCGCGCTACCGCTTGAGCCACATCCCCAGCCCCACCCCCTGACTTTTTAAATGACTAATTAGTCTATGGCAAGATAGCTTGTTCTTTGCTGGGCCTGTTTGGAGTCAACCTGCCAGGTGAGAGGTCCAGGTAGTTGCTTGGGGGAAGGGGGTGACATCAGTAAGCACTTTTGAAGAAACCATAGTTGGGTAAGAAGGAGCTCTAAGATCATGTTCACTCTTTGGATGCAGTTGTTTCTCAAATGGCAGGGTGGGGAGAGGTGGAGTATGTCTTTCAGAAAGGGGTGCACAATATGGATTCTTATGGCTACAGGCAGTCAGGCTCTCTGGATATGCTTGGGCACACAGATGGGGCAGCCATTTTCTTAGCTGTGAGTCTGTGGGCTTTTGGAACCATCCAGTGGAGAGGGGGATGGGATTCAGGGAAGGATCCTGTGAGGTGGTAGTATGTGTGGCCCTGAAATTCTGAGAGTGAGAGTTAGCATTAAGGAAAGGAGTTCAGTGGAGACAGGGGCCCATGAACTGAGAGATAAGTACAGTTTAGCAGCTCTGTAGACCAAAGGTCACTTTGTGTTATCTTTAGGTAAGGTGGTGTTCAGGCTGGCTGTAAGTGGCTAAGAGTCAGTCTCCAGGGGAGCTGACACCCTGGCTGGGGGAGGGGTCAGGATAGCAGTACTGCTGCAACTCAGATCTTCTGGCCTATTACTTGGTCTTTCCTAAAACTGCAGTTTTTTCAGAACAGACCCCAGAGCTCAGCAACCTGACCCTCTGGTGCTGGTCCTTGCATCTGGACAGGTGGTTTGCATTAGCTTCAGCCCTGGTAGGAAATCATGGCTAGGCTGTTAACTCTTTAAGATCCAGAGAGGGTGCATGCCAGGTGGAGTGCATTTCTTGAGTGTCACTTTTCATACCCTGAGATAGCTTCTCTGGAAATATAGAAGGTTCCTGTAAATGTGGGAATTGGTCCTGATGTGGGGGAGTTGCATCTTGGGGAAACGTAAAAAGGATGCAGGGCCTTACATTTGCAAGGCAGCTGCTTCTGTGTCTCAGTTCTTCTTGGACTAGGGAAAAGAGGAGCCATACCAGCTCTGGGAAGCCTCTATCTTGGATTCTGAGGGCACTCAGGGCTCAGCCTACATTCTGGGATTTTTCGTTTGTTTGCTGATTGGGTGAGCGGTAGGGGGGCTGATGGAGTTGGGGAGGATCTCAGCAGATCCTTCTGTGAAATGGTTTCAGGCCACAATCTTAGGGATCTGTTTTTCCATCACCATCACCCAATATTCTGGGTGGGGCCTGCCTCGAATTTCAGGGGGAGGGTGGAGAGGATGGTGCTTTGGCTGGAAGCCCTTGGGTTCCAAGCCAAAGTCTGCTTAAAGCAGTAGTCCCAGTGCTAGTACTGGCTGTGCCACTGGCTTCAATCACTGATGACCCAGAGAAGCCATTGATACCAGCGAATAGCTGTGCTGTGCTTAAGTCACTCAGTCTGGAGTCCTGTCTCTGAGGAAGTGCCCCGTTGTGGACTTTAATGGCAAGATCCTTTAGTATTTCCTAGTGTTTGGATTCCTCCTATTTCTCTGCCTGGGGACCATGGGAAAAGGCACTTGGCTTTGCACAAGAGGACATAAACAGAAGGTTGTAGGTTTTGCCTTTGAGATGAAGAAAAGAAGTTGAGTTAAATCTTAGGTCATTTTTAGCAGCGTAGCTGTAGAATGTCTCAGTGGGGACAATATCTACCGCTGGTTGTAAATAAAAATTCTGATTGAAGCTGGGCTCAGGGGCACATACCTGTAATCCCAGTTACCCGAGAGACTGATCACAAGTTTGAGGCCAGCCTGGGCAACTTAGTGAGACCCTGTCTCAAAATAAAAAGATCTGGGGTATGTAATTCAGTGATAGAGCACACCTGGATTTAATCCCCAGTACCAAAACAAAAACAAAAACAAAAAAACAATTCTGACTGAAACATTGGGCCTTACTGAAAGACTGTAGGTCTAGAGGCAGTGGTGGGGATGAGGGGGAGGGGATCTGGGCCATGTTTCCTTTGTTATTGAATCAATCGCTCAGAGACTTTTTTTAAAAAGAAGTTCCAGTTGAGCATTTGGCTACTGCTGCCTTCAGTCTACTGGCCACGAATGGTCCTTCTAGCTGTAGGCTGGCCAGCTTAATTTCAGTGTAATAGTTGAGATCATCTGCCTCAACTCTTGCCCTGCCCCAGAGGTGCGGCAGTCAGTGTCCACAGATAGGTCATGCTTGGTGAAAATTATCCAAGACAGAAGAACACATGGATCCTTTAGCTTCTCCACCCTCCTGAGAATTCCCTTAACCATTTCACTTGCTCCTGCCAAAGCACAGGTAAATTGGCTCATTTCCAAGACTGTGATGCTGGTGTGACAGAATCATGTTAGGTTTTCCAGGGTCAGGAAACATTTAAATTGTTTTTTAGTTGTAGATGGACACAAAATATTTATTTATTTATTTATTTATTTATGGTGCTGGGGATTGAACCCTGGGCCTCACACGTGCAAGGCAAGTGCTCTACCACTGAGCTACAGCCCCAGCCCCAGGAATTTAGTTATATTAACATTTAATTATTTTCTTATTAGTGATTCAGGTGTATTTAATTTTACTCCTCACCTTGCTGTAAGTTCCTCAAAGTCAAAGACCATTGCCTCCTAGCCCATCTAGCTTTCAACACAGGTTGAACATATGTAGGAACTAAGCAAATACCTTTTGGTTGGTAAGCAGAGTACACTTGAATAGGAAGTACCAAGAGATAAAGGAGAAGCAAATAATCAGATTTATGTATCTCTTTCCCCTACCTGACAATGAGCATCTTATGGATAAGAATGGAGTCTTTCTTTGTCCTCAAAACCTTACATACAGAAGGGGGTCAGCTAATATTACTTCTACAGAATTTGCACCTTGAAGATGTCAACACTGGGGGGAAGTTTATAGATCATGTGGCTCTCACTCTTGTTCCTCCTTCTGGAGTAGTGACATACTGGGCACTTGTGGCAGGAGGGGGTAGGGCTGACTGTGCCTGAGGAGATTTGTGGGAATTATAGGGACTGCTAAGAGGTGTTAGGAAATATTTACTCATCAAATCTGTGGTCCCATGGGTAGGTTGGCAGGCACATGGCAGATTCCCAGTTGCAAAGGAAATTGGGGGTTAGAATACCAGGACAAATGCCTAATCTTTCATTTAATGTCCCTTGTGATCTCCAGAATTAGTCTTGGACTCATCAAGAGACCTTGGTTTGGATATGTCCAGTCCCCCCATTTGAACCATATCTGTCTTTGATGTGAAGTGGAAGATATGAAAATCCAGAAATTGGAATGGTTTTCCCATGGACTTGGTTATTGTTGGGTAGAACTGCAGAAAGTGATTAAGAATGGAAATAATTTATTGATTACCTACCATGTTCAGGTACTATGCTATTTGCTTTATCTTTAAGCACCACAATAAGCCAGAGAGGTGTATGGATTCCATTTTGCAAATGAAGAAACTTAGGCTAAAAGAGATTATGTTAATTGTCCAGAGTCACATGACCATGGTCACATAGAAAAGTATTCAGACCCAGATCTGTCTAAAAACACGTTTGTTCTATGATTAAGAGTACTATGTTCCAAAGAATGAAGCTGAAGACCAACTTTGAATGTTCTGTTTTCCACAAACTGAAGATTACTTGAGAAATTCTTGTGAACAGAATTTTTTACTGTCATCCCTGACATTATAAGCTTTATAATAATTTATAATATAGTGATAAGTTTTATAATATGCTCTGAGCTCTCAGAATTCCCTTGGTGCCCTGGTGGATTAAGTGTTGAGTGAAGAGTGATTTATTTAAGTTTTCAGAGCTGGCAAATGGAACCATTTCTCCTCTACTCCTTTTTTTTTTTCTCCTCTACTCCTTGATCATGGATATCTGATATGATTGCCTCTCTCTCTCTCTCTCTCTCTCTCTTGGGTTCCAGTGTGTTGGGGTGACTGTCTGGTATCACCAAGATGACGCTCCATGCCACCCGGGCAGCTGCACTCCTCTCTTGGGTGAGTAGTTTTTCTTTTGTCTGTTGTACTTCTCTGGGAAGCTACCTAGGGGCAGAAGAGGAGTCTTCTAGGAGCCAGGTCTGTGTAAAATCTCAGTTCAATATGAAGTAAATACAACTTTCCTTTGCCTTTCCCCTTAGATTTAAAATTTTTTATTTTATTTATTATTTTTATTTTTTGTGGTGCTGGGGATGGAACCCAGGGCCTTGTGCATGCAAGGCAAGCACTCTACCAACCAGCTATATCCCCAGGCCTATTTGTTTTATTTTTTTTGACAGTGCTGGGGATAGAACTTGGGGCCTCGTGCATGTGAGGCAAGCACTCTGCCACCGAGTATACATTCCCTGCCCTCACTTTGGTTTTTAAACTTCTTATTTCTAAAGATGTTGCCGCTGACAGTGATTCATGCCTCTACTTTTTTGGCTTAGCAGAGGCTTCTCTAAAGTGTATATTCTCTTTGGTCATAAAAAGGGTGGCCACAGGACAGCGTAGAAATCATCTTCATCTGTTTTCTGTATCTATCTATCTATCTATCTATCTATCTATCTATCTATCTATCTATCTATCGAGCCCGGGGCACCTGAGCACTGAGCCCCATCTCAGCCCTTTTTATTTTTTTGTTTTGAGATAGGGTCTCGTTCAGTTGCTTAGGGCCTCACTAAATTTCTGAGGCTGGCCTTGAACTTGTGGTCTTCCTGCCTCAGCTTCCCACAGTTGCTGGGATTACAGGAGTACGTCACTGTGCCCGGCTGTCTGTACACTTTTTTTGACTGAAGAGTTGACTGTGAACTTTAGTGACCAACGTTGGCAGAAACTTTGATCTTCAAAGGCCTTTAATCTTCCGACAAGGTTCTCCTTCATTTTGCTATGTTTCTGTCGACTTCCATTTTCCTTCTGCTGCCTTATTGATCACTTCACCAAAATTCTTCTACTATGTCTTTCATACATTTTCCTCCCGAGACAATGGCAGATGAGAAAATACTACCAAGTATTGAGCTTTTAAAGTTACAAACAGAAGAGGCTATGGAGTGTGGTAATTGTGAGCATGAGCCTTGGAATCAGTCTGGCTTTAGAATCACAGCTGTGGTCCCTGTGTGACTGAGGGCAAGGTAGCCTCTTAGCATTTCATTTTTAAAGTATGAGATGGGGTTAATAATACCTCATGAGATTATTATGAGGATAATGACATAATGTGTGTAAAAAAAATTTTAGTACACATACACAAAATCATTTAGCATAGTATCTCAATGAATAATGGTTTTGATATTTAAGATATTGTGGAGCATGCTAGTTGGCACTTTTCCTTTTTGTTCAGTACTGGGGCTCAACAAATTTGGGGGATGGGGTAAGGTGCTAGGGATTGGACCCAGAGCCTTGGGCTTGCTAGGCAAACACTCTACCACTGAACTACATTCCCAACCCTTCAGTAACTTTTTTTTTAATTAGAGAATATTTTAAAGAAATGACTTATTAGACAGTTGTCTTTAATTACATCAAAACTCTAATCAGGAAATATTTTTAGTATATAGAATGTACATTCATAGTCTTCAGTTTTTGAAATGGATGATTGTTCAGTTGTAGTTTAAATTGGTATATTGCATTTAATTGGTTTTTGCCTGTATCAGAAACATTGACTTCCTTCTACTCTCTTCCCCTCCCACAAAAAACTGACTGGGTTATTGGGACCATGAGCCACATCTCTGTTTAGAGGTTTAACTATGAAAGTTGGGAGTTCCTTTAGCCACATTATCTTTAAAAAAAAAAAAAAGAGAGAGAGAGAGAGAGAGAGAATTTTTTTTTTAATATTTATTTTTTAGTTTTTTGGCGGACACAACATCTTTGCTTGTATGTGGTGCTGAGGATCGAACCCGGGCCACACACATGCCAGGCGAGCGCGCTACTGCTTGAGCCACATCCCCAGCCCACATTATCTTTTTTAAAATTAAGTATATGTGCAGTGCTAAAAATCTAACTCAGTGCCACATACATGCTAGGCAAGTACTCTACCACTGAGCTATAACTCCAGTCCTTGTTTTATCTTGATTGATTTATCTTTTTATTTGTTTAGATTCCAGGCTTCTTTTTACTGTGAACACTACCATCACAGAGAATAACATGACTAGGTGTTTTTCTTGGTAATGGGGATTGAACCCAGGGATGCTTAACCACTTAGCCATATCCCCAGCCCTTTTTTATATTTTATTAGAGACGGGATCTCACTGAGTTGCTTAGTTCTTAGCTGAGTTGCTGAGGCTGGCTTTGAACTCGTGATCCTCCTGCCTCTGCCTCCTGAGCCACTGGAATTACAGTAATTCACCACCGTGTCCAGCTGACTAGTCTTATTTAATAACAAATAACTTGCCTCAAAATCCATAATGCAGTGGCACATGCCTGTAATCCTAGTGACAGGAGGCTAAGGCAGGAGGATCACAAGTTCAAGGCCAGCCTTAGCAATGTGGCAAGACCCTAAACAACTTAGTAAGATGCTGCCCCCTCTCCTAAAAAAGGTAGGGGGTGGGGGGAACTAGGGATGTAGCTTAGCAGTAAAGTTCCCCTGGGTTCAACCCCTAGTATATATATATAAAAAGCCATAATGAATATTCATTAAAATATTAAAGTGTAATTAAATAGAATTTTCAATTTAAACAAAAAGTTATGCAACTAAAATGAATTTTGTGAAACTAGCAGGGTGCAATGTGACTTACATGAGCGAGGAGAATGGCATAGAATATTTACATACGGGGGAGGGGGTGCTGGGGTTGTGGCTCAGTGGTAGAGCCCTTGGCTAGCATGAATGAGGCACTGGGTTTGATTCTCAGCACCACATATAAATAAATAAAATAAAGGTCCATTGATAACTAAAAAATATTTTTAAAAAATGTACACATACAAATAAAGATGTTGTGTCCGCCGAAAACTAAAAAATAAATATTAAATTCTCTCTCTCTTTTAAAAAAAATGTACACATACACATGATAATTATAGCTGTGGTTTAAAAAAAAATTACTAATGGGAAAAAATTCATCAAGGGCTGGGGATATAGCATGCAGAAGGCCTTGGGTTCCATCCTTTGTACTGAATCCTGAAAATGCTAAAAATGCATGTATTACAATACTCATATGAGGGGCTGGGGTTGTGGCTCAGCAGTAGAGTGCTCGCCTAGCATGTGGGAGGCACTGGGTTTGATCCTCAGTACCACATAAAAATAAGTAAATAAAAATAAAGTTATTGTGTCCAACTACAACTAAAAAATATTTTTAAAAATATAGTATGAATGGGAGGGTTTTTTTTTTTGTTGTCTTATAAATTTTTGGTAACAATTTATTTTACTTAAAGTGTAGCTTGAAATTACTCTGTAAATGGCAAGTAGTAGTGAATAAACTACTGCAGGGATTTTTTTTTTTTTTTGGTACTGGGGATTGAACCCAGGGGATCTTTACCACAGAGTTACATGCCCAGCCCTTTTTATTTTTTATTTTTGAAGCAGAGTCTTGCTAAGTGACTGAGGCTGGCCACAAACTTGAGATCCTTCTACCTCAGTCTCCCCAGTCACTGGAAATACAGATGTGTGCCACCATACCTAGCTATGCAGGCAGTTTTGAGATTTGACAATCTTAAGCAATCTGCAGACCTTATAGGCAGGTCTTGGTTTGTCCAGGGAGTTCCATCTGTTTACACCTTTACTAGAAATGGGAGAGCTCCTCTATTTCCTTGCCTTTAAATGATTCTCTCTTGAGAGCAAAGTAATTCACAGGAAGGAAAAAAATACTTTTATATTCATAAAAGAAACTGTTGCTGGATTGTTACTTAATTGGTGTAAGCAATGAATCTAGATTACTTAAGTGACTTTAGATCAGCTAATTGGTAGGATTTTTAGTTGTTAGTGAACAAATATTCATAGGCCTTGAATGTTTTACTTAGATTGAAGGGATTAAAAGGAGATGGAGGACTGTAACTTCCCGAGGGGTTTGTACGCCTGGTGCTGGGGCCTTGGGGCCCCAAGAATAGTGAGAGCACCAACATATCCTGTAGTTTCAGCGCTGGTTTTGACTGCCACATTACTATTTGTTTTCGCCTGAGGGTTGGCTTTACCAAGTAGAATATGCTTTTAAGGCTATAAACTAGGATGGTCTTACATCAGTAGCTGTCAGAGGGAAAGACTGTGCAGTAATTGTCACATAGGAGAAAGTACCTGACAAATTATTGGATTCCAGCACACTTATTCAAGATAAATGAAAACATTGGCTATGTGATGACTGGAATGACAGCTGACAGCATATTGCTGGTACAGAGGACACGCTATGAGGCAGCTAATTGGAAATACAAGTATGGCTGTGAGATTCCTGTGGACGTGCTATGTAAAAGAATTGCTGATATTTCTCAGGTCTACACACAGAATGCTGAAATGAAGCCACTTGGTTGTTGTATGATTTTAATTGTTATAGGTGAAGAATAAGTCCCTCAGGTCTACAAGTGTGATCCTGCAGGTTACTACTGTGGATTTAAAGCCACTTCAGCAGGAGTTAAACAAACTGAGTCAACCAGTTTCCTTGAGAAAAAAAAAAAAAAGTGAAGAAATTTGATTGGACATTTGAACAGATAGTAGAAATTGCAATTACATGCCTGAATACTGTTCCATCAATTGATTTCAAACCTTCAGAAATACTAGTTGGAGTAGTTACAGTTGAAAATCCTAAATGTAGGATTCTTACAGAAGCAGAGATAGACCAGACATTAGCAGAGAGAGACCAGACATTGTCATTAGTTTACCAAATCCATGATGCCACTTGCCTGTGTGTTTGGTAACAACAAACCAACATTACAGAGGGACTGGATTTAAAAAGGAACCTCTTCCACTCCTATGACTGAAGTGGTTAGGACTCTGAATAAATAAAAACAGTGCTTTTGGGGGAAAAGAAAAAAGGAGATGGGGGACTGGGGTCGTAGCTCAGTGGTACTGGGTTTGATCCTTTGATCCTCAGCACCACATGAAAAAAAAAATAAAGGTATTGTATCCATCTACAACTAAAAATATTTTTTAAAAAAGAAAAGAAAAAAAAGATGGGTTTTGGGTGCTTAAGTCTGCTTATTTTCACCTGGTTAAAAGGGATTTTAACCTGAAGTTTTCAGAGTCTTCCTTAAAAAAACATAAACTAATCTGTCCTGACCAATTAGATGAAGCTTTTTTCAAATGATAGTATAAATATAATGTCTTTTAAGACTTCAATGAGAGGTCATGTTTTTATATTCCACACTTAAAAAAAACAAAACAAGGGGCTGGGGTTGTGGCTCAGCAATAGAGCGCTCACCTCGCACATGAAAGGCCCTGGGTTCGATCCTCAGCACCATGTAAAAATAAATACAAAAATAAAATGAAGTTATAAAAGAATGAATGAAAGGAGAGTTAAATAAAAAAAAAAAAAAACAGGGCTGGGGATGTAGCTCAGCTGGTAGAGTGCTTCCCTCTTGTGCACAAGGCCCTGGGTTCAATCCTCAGCACCACAAAAAAACCCACTAACTTTTTAGCCTATTTTAATTTGGATCCCATCTAAAAGTCAGTTTGTTGTTGTTGTTTGGTTTTGTTTTTGTAGTACTAGGGATCAAACCCAGGGGCCTTTTTTTTTTTTTTTTTTAATATTTATTATTTAATTTTCGGCAGACACAACATCTTTATTTGTATGTGGTGCTGAGGATCGAACCCAGGCCGCATGCATGGCAGGCGAGCACGCTACTGCTTGAGCCACATCCCCAGCCCAAACCAGGGGCCTTGATATGCTAGTTAAGTGCTTTGACGCTGAGCACATCCCTAGCCCTTCTTATTTTGAGATAGGATCTCACTAAGTTGACCAGACTGGCCTTGAACTTGTGATCCTTTTGCCTGGGACTCTAAAGTAGCTAGGATGGGAGACAGACATGAGCCATCACACCTAGCTTTTACATGGACATGTTTTTTTTTTTTTTTAATATTTATTTTTTAGTTTTAAAAACAATACCTTTATTTTGTTTATTTCTTTTTATGTGGTGCTGAGGATAAAACCCAAGGCCTCGCATGTGCTAGGTGAGTGCTCTACCGCTGAGCCACATCCCCAGCCTTACCTGGACAGATTCTAGTTGTTTGCACATAACCATTTGCTGAAAATAACTGTGTTTTTTAGGCTTGTGTGCGCTGGCTGTCTTCCCCAGCCCTTTGTGCTGCATATGCAATTAATTCACTTAATTAGCCAACCTTCCTATGGTAATGCAAAAATAAACTTCAACCCAGGCTCCTTCTGAACTTGAGTACCTATGGAATTCATGCATAGGTTTTCCTGTAGAAGTTGACTTCTACAGGACCTCCGGTGAGATTTCTAGTGGTAAAGTGATTTATTTGGATGTCTGAAGCCATAAATGGGAACAGGCAGTTGAAGCAGAATTGAGAAGGTTTGTCTTTGGAGTTCCTAATTATTTTTCTTCCCCCCTTAAAAAAAAAAAAAAAAAAAAAAAATTATTGTTTTCACAATTGTTTCTCCCTATTTCTCTTATGCAAAGTTTTATGTCTGGAAAGAAATTTTAAAATGCATTAATAAGATCTTATATCCTTGGGGGAGTATAAAACATTTAAGTTTTGAACAAATGTTACAAACTTCAAGAGCTACAAAGAGCTGTCATAAAAATTCAAGAGAGAGAGTTGTAATACAAACAGTCAATAGATACAGAGTTCCAATGTAAACATGTAGGAGATACAAGGGGCTATATTGTAAAAAGCCTTTCTGTTTCCTACCTCAGGCTCTCTGCCATCAAGTCTTTCTTTCTGGAGGCAGTAGTGATACCACTTTCTTGTGAATCCTTTCATAGCCATTTTATGCTGTTATTTAGGTATGCCCTGGTGCCAGGACATCCTATGAGAGCACAGGTTCTATTAAAGCCTAGGAAAGGCCTCTAGTGGTAGAACTCAGGGGGTTGTGACTGGGGTACATTTACTGGGTGGGTGGGCACAACAGCATTCCTTTGCTGAAATTAAAAACCCTGAAGTTAGGGCTGGGATCGTGTCCTAGTAGTACAAAGCTTGCCTAGCACGTGCGAGGCCCTGGGTTCAATCCTCAGCACCACATAAAAATAAGTGAATGGAATAAAGGAATTGTGTCCAATTACAACTAAAAAAAAAAAAAAAAAAAAAGCCTGAAGTTATCTGTGCCTTCATTCCTATAGGCTACCACAGTAGGCACTCTCAGTAAGCAGGGAGGACCAGCATTTGGAAAAGGAGCAAATATGGTTCTGGCATTTCTAATGGTCTCATTCTAAAGGCTCTTTCCTTTGGCTCACAGGTGAATAGTCTGCATGTGGCTGACCCCGTGGAGGCCGTGCCTCAGCTCCAGGACTGCAGCATATTCATCAAGATCATTAACAACATGTGAGTATGCACTGCCCCCTTCTCTAGTGAATCTGGGGAAACTGATTGCCCAGGTGGAGTCTCCATTCGTTTGCTTGACAAGCTGTGACCAGAAAGCAGGGATGGTACTGGGTGGGCCCAGAGGCTGGCATAACTTGACCTTCTCTTCCAGCCACTGGGCCTCTCAGTGGGAGAGGGTTAGTCTTGTTTCATCCAGAGACTCCCATTTTTGCACAGAAGGGCCTTTAAGAGCCCACCTGAGAGCTGCCCATTCTCATGTCTCAAAAGGAATCTTATGTAATCCTCTTTTCTTGACTCATCATTATGTCCTCTCACAATCCCTTTTTGCAATTTCCAGGGCCAGGAATAGGAAAGCGGAAGCTGTTACTTCAGGGAGTTAGTGTAATATGGATACGCCCCTTCCTAAACCATTCTAACATTTCTGGGGGTTTTATCTGCTCCATTAACTGGTTTGGGAGGTTCATTAGCATTGGAGAGGCTTAGTTTTGCCTTATAGCTAGGATTCTGGTTCAGCCCTTCTGTTTTATATCTGTTTTCTTTCAACATCAGTTATCTGTGGAAATCAAGGATTTGGGGCCTTCTCTTCATGTCATACCTCTCAGGGACCACACAGTCAAGCTGTAAACATGTTTTATTAAGCTCATATACTTTGTCCTTAACTCTCAAGAATTACAGAGGGCAAAGCTAACCTTTCCTCATTTCTTTGACCCATAGGGAAAACTAGAAGCCACCCATAAAATAAGCAATTGGGGAGATTGTGATGGAGGGGACTCCCCCATTTCTTTGTTTGTTTGTTTAAGCTCAGCAGAACATGAACCCCAGGCTAAGGATAGACTGAAGTGTTGAGGGTGTTTGTGGGCTGCACATGGCAATTAGGAACTGATGTCAGGCAGTCACATCTCTCTGAAGCAGTTGACCACCCATTCATAGGAAGCAGCTCATTGACAGGGGAAAGAAGGTAGAACTGAGCTTATCAAAGGCAGGGACTGTCTCATTCATCTCCCCACCTAGCTTAGGACAGTACATTGGTTAGGTTTTAAGCAGTGTTTGAACAGATGATTAAGTGAAGATGGAGCTCGAATTCTTCATCAACAAAGTCCAGTGGGACCAAGCAGCTTAAGACAGATGAGTCCACTAGAGTGTTTTTTATAATGTCTTTTTTTTTTTTTTTTTTTGAAGTTGTAGTTGGACACAATACTTTTATTTATTTATTTATTCTTATGTGGTGTTGAGGATCGAACCCAGGGCCTCATATGTGGTGCTAGGTGAATGCTGTACTGCTGAGCCACAACCCCAACCCATAATGTCTTTTGAAATGTCTGGTGATAGTAGGCTGTCTTACAGAATTTTTAAAACTTTATACATCTCTGACCAACACCTGCCTTCATGCCTCTGAAAGAAGTCACTGTTCTTATTGTGGTCCAAATGCTGACATATTCACTTCTTACCCCGATAGAACATCTCAGCATCATCTTGGATTCCCTCTCTTTCTTTGGCATTGATTTCTAATGGGTTAGCATCCTCTTCATCTGTCTTTTAGAAGACTTTTTGCATCCCTTCCTCTGCCTCATTCTGGAAACCATCTTCTCATTCCAATCCATTCCTATATATGTGATCTAAGGAATCTTTCTCATATCCTGCTTTCATTGTGACACTTCAGCTAGTAGGTGGAAATTAAAACCTTTAGCTCAGTGGTCAAGATCATTCATTAAGCTGAGCGTGGTGTCATGTACCTGTAGTTCCAGCAGATTGGGAGGCTAAGGCAGAAGGATCACCTGAGCCCAGGAGGTGGAGGCCATCCAGGGCAAGGTAGCAAGGCACACACACACACACACACACATACACACACACATATTCTCTCTCACACACACACACACCCCTACCTTCCATCAGGGGGTAGTTTCCTCTCACCAGTCTTGTTTTTGGCTTATTTCTCTCTCTCCATCCCATCCCATCCCATGATTTTAATCCTTTAGAAATTCTTAAATTCTCCATTTTGTTAATAGAATCATCATGGTCCCGCATTAACTTGTTGCTCTGTTCCTCCTGGTGCCTATAAACTGATAATTAGATCTTAGTTTGATCAATTTAAAATTTTTGTTTTGCAAGGATGCTTCATAGGCGAGGTTGTGTATCATCTATAAATCAACAATTTCCAACTCTTAACAAAAATCATTCTTTCGTAAATCCTAATGAAGTGATAGATCCAGTGGTGTCATCAGTGGCTGGTAAGCCCACTATATCCCAGCCCTTTTTTATTTTTAATTTTGAGACAGGGTCTCATTGAATTGCCTTGGGCCTTGCTAAATTGCTGGGGCTGGTCTCAAATTTGCAATCCTCCTGCCTCAGGCTCCTAAGTTGCTGTGATTATAGGTGTATGCCATCATTCCTGCCTGGCTATTGTATTTTTTTGGGGGGTGGGGGGTACTAGGGATTGAACTCTGGCACTCACCCACTGAACCATGTCCCCAGCCCTGTTTTGTATTTTATTTAGAGAAATGGTCTCACTGAGTTACTTAGTACCTCACTTTTGCTAAGGCTGGCTTCGAACTCGTGATCCTCCTGCTTCAGCCTCCCGAGCTGCTGGGATTATAGGTGTGCATCACTGTGTCCAGCTGTCTATTTCATTTATGATACTGATTCTGAGACTAATTCAGAATCTTTGTTCTCAGGGGAAGGCAGTGGAGGATAGCAGGGTTGGTGGGCAGATAGAAGCTGTGGGAATTGAACAGGGGTGGGTCCCTTGGCTACTTGGCTATCTCTGTGGGAAACTACATTGGCATCAAATCTTCTGACAATGTTTTTTTTTTTTTTTTTTTGTTACTGTTGTTGTTGTTGTTCTTGTGCATGTGAACAGCCTAAAGCAAAAAGATGTCCCACATCCTTGACAGCTTTAATAGCAAAATTGATGGGAGGTATTTTGCCAGCAAACCCAAAGCCCTGATGTTTGTCTTACTGATATTGACCTCTGCTCTTCCCAGTAGAAAGCATGTCAAGTCAGCCCATAAGCACTGAGCACTTGTTGGTCTCTTCTTATTCTCAGCTGGCATACTGAAGTGGTGTGATTGTGATCTGAGTGCTATAGGAATACCTGAGAAGGGTAATGTAGGTGTGACTAGCTGTAGTTCTGGATGACTTTCTGACAGATGAGATGAACACAGTTATAAAGGAAGGGATAGGAACTGGCGTTGTGGCTCAGTGGTAGAGCACTTGCCTAGCATTCCTGAGGCACTGAGGTCGATCCTCGGCACCACATAAAAATAAATAAAGTAAAGATATTGTGTCCATCTACAACTAAAAAAATGATTTTTAAAAAAAAATAAAGGGATGGATTTTTCTAGGACTACCTTTTTTTTTTTTTTGGTAGTGCTGGGGATTCAACCCAGGGCCTTTGCATGCAAGGCAAGCACTCTACCAACTGAGCTATATCCCCAGCCCCAGGACTACCATTTTGTAAAGCATGTTCTGGGTAACTTTACTTACACCAGGGGCTTAGTATGAAAACAGGTTTGTGGTCAAACAGGTTTAGGAAATAAAATATATTATATCCTCTTCTTTTAGAAAGTGTTCAATTTGGCTTAACCCAGTATTTTTAAAAATATTTAACCAAGAACCTTCTTTTTATTATATTTAATGGAATTCATGAGGTAAATAATATTTTACACTAAGGCAAGGAGTCCTTACATTCCAGCAGTGGGTGGGCAGGAAAGATGGCTCATTTAGGAGTTGGTGAGGTTAGCACTTCCTCAGGAGCTTAAGTCTGTAATATCTGAGTCCCTAATCTCATACCAGCCATCTAGAATGCCTCTTGCAAGGCTCCACTTGGAAGAAACCTTGGCAATCACATGGGAGATGGGAGGAGGTCATTCATGGTCTTGCCTTGGGTGTTCTTTGTGCTTTGTGGGATATCTCTGGCAAGAGAAGGTTCTAGGGCCTACCCTGCCTTCCAGAAAGTTGGTTGAGATGTGAGGGTTCAGATTCAGAAAGTCAGTATCTCCAGCTGTAGCCTAGATAGAAAAGGCAGCTTTCTACCTTGAGTGTGATTTCACCTATTTCAGAGGTAAAGTGACAGTCGCCTCTGAAAATGAACCAGCAGCTTGAGCCAGCACCCAAGGCTGGGGGCCCTGGCTGTGTGACAGCGCCCCCTGCTGCCTCTATCCTCTCACTTCTCTCTTTGCACTTTGCCTTTACATAATTCAACAAGGCCTGGCAATCAAGAATGATTGCCCAGGCCCCTCTGGGAGTTGCTGGCCATCTCAGCCTTCGGCCTCGAATGTGAACTTTGCCCAGTTACTTCAGAGCCTCACTCCCTACTATTCTTTAGTTCTGGGCCCTGTTTTCCCTTCCCATGGGCCTCTTATGTTTTCCAGGTTTCCTGATATTTTAGAGTTGAGCCACTATAGAATATTTAATATAACTTCCTGTCCATTTGTACCTCTTCCAGCTCTTCATGACCCCGCTTCCTACAGAACTTTTTCATATAAGCACATGGTGGCAAAATGCCACCTTTTTCAGGAGCATTCCATGCCTCTAATTCCCCACTTCTCCCCTACCACACAATGTTGTTCTCACCTGCCTCCAGGATCTGATTTGGTTCTCTTCCAGATCCAGTATAAACCAAGCCCTGAAGAGAAGGGAGGTAGTGTATAATGGAGGAGGCAAAGATCATTGAGTTCTCTGGTTCTAATACTTGCTCTTTTTCTAGCCACAACACTGAAGAGGGGCAGCAAATCCTAAAGCAGCCGGTTCCAGAGAGACTGAACTTTGTGTGCAGTTTTCTGCAGAGTAAGTGCCTTTCTTATCTAGCTTGGCAGTTCCAGATCCCAGGACTTGGGAGTCCAAAGGAACCAGTTATGGTTATCTGGAGTCAAAAGGTTCAGAGTTCTCTGCTCTAACACAAGAGTTGAATTCAGCTGGGTTAGTTTCCACAGGTCTTGAGATGTCTCCTCCAGTTGGTGTAAGAACCATGTCTCTTAAGTCCCAGGGTCCACCCCAGATCCAAATAGAGCTGAGGGTTACTTTTTTTTTTTTTGGTACTGGGGATTGAACCCAGGGATACTTAACCACTGACCCAGATCCCCAGCCCTTTTTAATATTTTATTTAGAGACAGGCCTCACTGAGTTGCTTAGGGCCTTGCAAAGTTGCTGAGGCAGGTCTTGAACTCCTCTTACCTCAGCCTCCCGAGCTATTGGGATTACAGGTGTGTGTCACCGCTCTTGGCTGAGGATCACTTTTTGGCACTCATCACCTTGGGCACCTTTTCCCTGACTTTGAGAAGAGAGAAGAGGGAAGGATCATGTTACCCTCTAAGAAAAGCCATTTTTATTAGGTAATTGCTTGGGTGATTGGTGTAGGAGCAAAGGTCAATTTAGGTTGAGATCTTGGCTCTGCTCACTGCCTTGTTCCTTTCTGGACATGGGTTCCTTGTATGTAGTATGAAGAAAAGGATAATTGCTCATCAGGTTGATAGGAAGATTAAATAAGGACACACATTCAAACTCTAGGACAGTGCTTGTTGGCTCCCCTCCCTGGTCCAGCCTTGGACTACAGAGTTGTTATCTTTGACATGGGTAGCTGTCTCCCATCTCTACCTCAAGAGAATAGTAGGGAAGGTGAGAATTTTTCTAGATATAAAGCAAGGTATTAAGCTGGGAATGGTGCACATGCCTTTAATCCCAGCTACTTCAGAGGCTGAGGCAGGAGGATGGAAAATTTGAGGATTGTCTTGGCAATTTAGCATGACCCCGTCTCCAAACAAAAAAAGAAAGGGCTAGGGATTTAGCTTAGTGGTAGAACACCCCTGAGTTCAGTCCCCAGTACTGCAAAAAATTAAAAAACCAAACAAACAAAATCCCCCAAGGTATTAATAATTGAGCCTAGACTTTCTGCAGCATAGGAGTCAGGTGTCGCCAGTCACTCTACTCTGACTCAGCTGCAGGCTGCTTCTGTGGCCTTAGTTGCAACAGGATTCTGACATGACCTGACTCCTTCTGTGGTGCTAAGCATGAGTTGTAAGTAGGCAGGTGAGTGTGGTGTCCTGACACAGTGGCTGTGAATCCCTAGCGTGCTTTCTTCTTGCATTGTACCTGGAGTTCTGAGACTGACCTAGGATAGAGTTAACTTTAGATGGGAGTGTAAGGCAGGAAAGAGAGACATGGGAATAAGAAGTCCTGCATCTCATGTTCCCCTCAGATATCGTATTCCTACTTCTCAGACTCGGGAGTTTTTAGGAAATTCACTCTGTTTTCTATATTGTGGTCCCTGCAGAAAATCGAAAGCATCGCTCTTCGCCAGAATGCCAGGTGTCTGTGCAGAAGGTGATGGAGGGGTCAGAGCTGGAACTGGCCAAGGTACCCATGGACTACCAGACTCGGACAGGGGTAGTGGTGGTGCTGAGGGACCTGTAGGGCCTTCTTTTAACCCAAGAGGAAGTGGAAATAAAGGGGCTTTATTTCTGGGGCTCTTAAAAGTTGGAGGTAGACCACATAGCCAACTGTCTGAGCCAGTTTCACCCAAGGATTCTAGGAGCCCAGATCTTCTGATAAAGAGGTTTACTAGACCAACACTGAGGGCTTCCATGGAGTTAAGTCCCACCTAGCAATTTTTCTTTTTAGCTCAGTCTGTTTCATTCCCTCTCCTATTTCCTTGTGCTAGCCTATGGAAGGTGCCTCAAGCTTTAAACCTACACTTCCATGAGCCCCAAAATTTAGCATATAGTAGTCCTGGCACTCAGATTTTTATACAGTTTGCATTGAGTTCCTGGTAAAAGGAAAAAAGTGTCTTCTGGAGTTGTTAAGGATGGTGGCCTGGAACTACTAATTTTAGGAGTTTGGGAAGAGTCTCAGGTATAGCTGAGAGGCCCCATAATAGCCCTGAGCGGAAACACTGGGTAGAGAGATGGCCTTTCTCATTGACTGCCTCCTGTTTGGCTTTTAGATGACCATGCTACTGTTATACCACTCAACTATGAACTCCAAAAGCCCCCGGGACTGGGAACAATTTGAATATAGGATTCAGGTAAGCTCATGCACTCCACTAGCAGGCCTAACCTGAACTTCCCTCATCCCTTTCATTTCTCTTCAATCAGTACATATTTTTCTCTAAAAAATTTATGGTGGTTATAGTGACAACCATTTATTATAGAAGATATTGAGAAGCACAAAGAGGGACATAATACTTGCCAATAATCTCATGCCCAAAGATAACTGCTAACTTTTTAATTTTATTTTTTGGTACCAGGGGCACTTTATTTTTTCATTTTGAGACAGGGTCTTGCTAAGTTGCTGAGGCTGGCCTTGAACTTGTGGTCCTCCTGCCTCAGCCTCCTGAGTTGCTGGATAATAGGCATGTTCCCACTGTGCTCAGCCAACTTGATAACTTTTTAAAGGATAGACTCCCAGGATTTTGTTTTTGCTTTTGTTTTCTTTTAATGTGCATATATGTAACTGTATGTGTGTTTCAACAATATGTTGCAATTATTGTGTGTGTGTGTGTAAAATTGTCACTCCATTTATCTCATTCTTTCCTCCATTTGGATCATCTGAAAGAGGCTGACATGGTTATATGTAAAGCTTTCTGGCTGTATCACCTTCCCTGAAGTCAGTTAGGAAGTGAGGTTCATTAGGAACTCTTGACTCTAGATGTATCCTCAGGGGAGGCAGAAGGGGAAGGAAAAAGTGGGGTGAACATTTTTGTAACTGAGTGTCATAGACTAGGCCATGAGACTTCGGTCCTAGAGGACTAACACTGGAAGCCAGCAGGCTCCTGGGCTCAGGAGAACCTGGGACTAGCACTAGGGATGGAGCCCTGAGGCCCCCTCCAGAGGTCTCTTTAACACTTCAGTGATGTTCCTGTCCTCCTGTGTTGCAGGCTGAGTTAGCTGTCATCCTCAAGTTTATGCTAGACCATGAGGATGGCCTAAACCTCACTGAGGACCTAGAGAACTTCTTGGAGAAAGGTGAGTAGAGACACTTTTTTTTTTTTTTTTTATTTTGGGAATACTGTGTATATTTTGGCCTTGCAAGCCAATATCTGTTATCAAGAGATCACATTTTTTTTTAAGAGCGAGAGAGAGAATTTTTTAATATTTATTTTTAGTTATCGGCGGACACAACATCTTTGTTTGTATGTGGTGCTGAGGATCGAACCCGGGCCGCATGCATGCCAGGCGAGCGCGCTACTGCTTGAGCCACATCCTCAGCCCAAGTAGAGACACTTCTGAGGTTCCCCTCATCTCTGAGCAGGGACTGCTGGGATTCTGGTTGTGGACAAGTGTGTGTTGGGTGGGGGACAGGTTGTTTCTGTCCCTGACACAGGAAACCCATTTGGTGCTTAAGAAGGGTATGTATAATGGAGCAGGTGGTTCCTGGGCCATGTTGCCATCATGTCAGTTCCTGCAGAGCTCCCTGCTGCCTCTTGGCAGTGGTTCAGGAGGGTGATCATATCTACTGTTAGGGTGATCTCAACCCCTAACATACATACATGCTTTTTTTTTTTTTTTTTTTGAGGTGGGGTCTAATTTGCCTGGGTTGACTTAAAATTTGTGATCCTCCTTCCTCAGCCTCCAAAGTAACTGAGATTATAGGCACATACCCTCATGAGTGGCTTTTCTTTTTTATTTTTTAAAGCTGGGGATATGCAGTCTTTTTTAAAAAAGGTTTCTACATGGGAGGTAGGTATATAAACTAGTAAGTATGATTACGGATGTAAGTATGGAATATGCCTCATGCCTGGCCGTGCAACAGAGAGAGTTCTGCTGGCCTTCTGATGAAGGGATCAGCTGGCGATGATAAGAATCTAAAGACAGGTCTGGACAAGTTCTCTTCTGGGTATTAAGTTTCACCAAACTTAATTCATGGTTCATGAGATTTTCAGGTGAAGATGTTGGAAACATGAGTCTGGAATGCAGGAGAGGACTCTGAGCCAGATAAGAGTTTGATAAGAGCCAGATAAGCTGTCAGCATGTGAATGGCTGTGGAAGCTGTGGGCACTGTGAACAGAACCCAGGGGCCCTACTTGACCTCTGTGAGGAGGGGTTGAGGGTGGGTACAGGAGGGAGGTGAGTAATTAGAGGTGGGAGAGGCCTGTGAATGTGGTCAGGGAACCAAGGGAAGAGAAGGTTTTGAGAAGGACAGTGTCCTGGTAGTGTAAGAACTCAGTGTGGCAGAATTCTGAAGGAGGCCCATGGTTTCCATAGAAGAAGCTGATGGGGGCTGTGGGGAGATTCTGAGCAGGGCTCTCAACATGCTTCTGTGTGCTGACTTGAGAGAAAAGTGTGAGTACTTGGTCATTTCCGAACATGGAGGGCACCCTCATTCTGTTGTGTGCTTTCTGAGCACTCATGCTCTGAGGAAGTGGAAGAACCTCTGGGGTCAGGGTCTGCCTAAGTGCTTGCCTAACACATGTGAGGCCCTGGGTTTAATCCTCAGCACCACATATAAATAAATAAAAAATAAAGGCATTGTGTCCAACTACAAATAAAAAATACATTAAAACAAAAGATGCAGATCTGTAATTCCATTACTAACCTTCCTTGTTGTGTCTATTTATTACTCCTAGTTCCTGTCTCTTCCACCTGTTCCAGCACCATCTCTGAAGAGCTCTCCCCACTCAGCCACCAGGGCAAGAGGGAGGTTCGCTTCCTAGAACTACAGAAGGTTGCCTCCTCCTCTAGTGGGAACAAGTATGTCCTGGGCCTCTCCTTCTGGGAAAGGGTCTCAGCATCCATGCCACCCTTAGATCCTTGCCTTCTGAAGGCTCAGTTGACCAGCATGTTTCATCACAGGAGAGTGCAGATCTGGGATCTCTTCAAGTGACCCAGCACTAATTTGGGAACTGATTGGGATCTGTCATAGGCAGGCCTCCCTCAAAAGCAGTACTCTGTTATGGTATCCCCTTTTTCCTTAGACAACAATAAAGTTCCTTCTTTCAGTGCCAGTCTGCAGAGGGGAATGTTTCCCTTCTACCCCAGCAAAGAAATTAAGGCATAGAGAAGGCAGAAGACAAGTTTTCTCCACATGTGCTGAGGCAAGAGGGAGCACTGCAAACATAACCCCTATGCACGGGTCTCCCAGCCAGTGTCCAAGGCACCCACCCTGCTCCCCCATAACTGACCATTGCCGATTGCTTTGTATCTTGGGCTCTTACCCTGAAATCTGGGCCATCTTCTTCCTCAGCTTCCTCTCAGGTTCTCCAGCCTCTCCCATGGGTGACATCCTGCAGACCCCACAGTTCCAGATGAGACGATTGAAGAAGCAGCTTGCAGATGAGAGAAACAATAGGGATGAGTTGGAGCTGGAGCTGGCTGAGAGCCGTAAGCTCCTCACCGAGAAGGGTGAGTGGCACACTGCGATATGAGGGAATGGGCAGCATCTAGGATCTTCCTCCAGGGAAGCTCTGGATGATGGCTTAGCCTCCATATTGTCTCCTCTGCTGGCCTTGGAGCCTAATTAGAGCTCAGTCCTGGGCTGACCTCCTGAAAGCTAGGTTCTGTACTTGTCCGCTTGCTCCCATTCCCCTTGATTGGATGCGGTGTGCCTGTTCCTGTGTCTCCTTGCACCACAGTCCTGTGCTGACTCTCCTCTCCTTCCCCGCTCGGGGCAGACGCACAGATCGCCATGATGCAACAGCGCATTGACCGCCTTGCTCTGCTGAATGAGAAGCAGACAGCCTGCCCACTGGAGCCCAGGGAGCTTGAGGAGCTGCGTGGCAAAAATGAGAAGTATGGCTCTCCCTCTTCTCCCTCACCCCCAGTCCTTCTGTGCCCCCAATGAGGACCACTGTGCTCACTGCATCTCTCCCTGGCAGCCTCACCATGCGGCTGCACGAGACTCTGAAGCAGTGCCAGGATCTGAAGACAGAGAAGAGCCAGATGGATCGCAAGATTAACCAGCTTTCTGAGGAGAATGGAGACCTTTCCTTTAAGGTTAGGGTGGGGCTGGCCCATGTAGGGAGGCTCCTGGGGCTGGGATGATCTGGAAGCCTGGCTAAGAATTTTGAGAAGACTCCTGGCATACGGCTCAGGCTTCATTTTCTCCTGAAACCTGCGTACTTTGCCTCTTTCCTGTGCCATAATTGTCTTCTGCCAGTGTAGTAATTTGGTAACCCTAATTTTTTTTGGTAGTTGTAAATGCCTTTATTTTATTTGTTTATTTTTATGTGGTGCTGAGGATCAAACCCAGTGCTTCACATATGCTAGGCAAGTGCTCTGACACTGAGCTACAGCCCCAGCCCCAATAACCCTAAATTTTGCTGTGTGGTCCTGAATTAGAGGTGTGATCACTTGTGATCGGTTCAAGAACTGGGAAGGATCATTGGACAAACCACATCCCTGGGCATCAGGTAGCAGATGGCAGCAGTGCTAGTTTGGGCCTTGGCTAATGGGATTTTCTCTCGTGTCTCAGCTTCGGGAGTTTGCCAGTCACTTGCAGCAACTGCAGGGGGCCCTCAACGAATTGACAGAGGAGCACAGCAAGGCCACTCGGGAGTGGGTGGAGAAGCAGGCCTGTCTCGAGAAGGAGCTCAGCACAACCCTGCAGGACAAGGTAACTCACTGCAGCAGAGTCAGTGCCATAGTCTGGACCCCATGTGTAGAGCTGAGCTCAGCTTATTGCTTTGTTCTGCTGGGCCTTCAGGAAGGAAGCTGCATTCTGTTCAGGGTTTCATAGTGGCTGTAATGGAAAGATGTAGGCTTAAGTCCAGGACACCTTGAATCCTATCTGCTGCTTATAAGCTGTGGTTCTTGGACAAGTTAATCAATTTCTCTTTTCTAAGCATCCTTAAAGGGGAATAATAAATCCATCTCTAATCCCAGCAACACAGGAGGCTGAGGCAGGAGGACCCCAAGTTTGAGACCAGCCTCAGCAACTTAGCAAGACCTTATCTCAAAATCAGAAATAATAAGGGGTGGAGATGTAGCTCGGTCCTGGGTTTAATCTCCAGCCCTGGAATTAAAAAAAAGAAGGGGTAATAACATCAACTACCTGCCTCATTAACTATTATGGGATAATATATATAAAGCACTTGCCACATGGTGAGGGGTAAGTAAGCTCTCAGTGTGTTTGTTGCTATTTCAGGTAGGTTATTCCTTATCTGAAATGCTTGGGACTAGAAATGTGTCAAGAGTTTAGAGTTTTTCTGATTTGGGAATATTGACATAGATTTATGGGTTGAGTATCCCATAAAGTCTACATAAAGTAGTCCCAAATATTTGAGATACTCCAAAACCCAAAACTTTTTGAGCATCTCATTGGAGTTCAGAAAGGTGTGGATTTTAGAGCATTTCCGATTTTAGATTTCCAGATTAAGGATGTTCAGCCTTTATTATTTATTGCTGCTGTTTTACCCAACTCTCCCACTTTTGTTAACCATGTAGCCCTTGGGCAAGGCACTTAGCATCTGGGCTCCAGATTTCTGTCTGTGTAGAAGAGGGACAGTAACAACTCCCTCCCAGACTTCTGGATGGATTAGGAATTCAAAGATGCACCTGGTACCCAGCCAACAGTAGTAGGGAAGTGGGGGGGGGGGGGCTATGGCTGCTGCTAGTGTGGATACTTAGGGGCAATTTTTAAATTGGTGGTTGCTTGGATAATCTGGGGGTCAATGCTTGTCTGAGAAAGGGGCTATGATACTGTATTTGGTCTCTTGGTACTGAAATTGTAAGCTCTGCAGCCTTGGAGAAGTAGTGTACACCCCACACTGTGATTTAATTTAGCTCAAGAACTAGGGCCAGAAAGTCAGGTCCCCCATAGGCTCAGCTCCATGGTTCCTGAATTTTTTTTTTCCCCAGGCCAGGGCATAGAGAGATCTTGGTATCAAAATGGTAAGGTCACATGTTTGATCATCTGGTGCCTGTTCCACCTCTCTGTTTATATGGGTCTCTTGTTTACTCCCAGAAATGTCTTGAAGAGAAGAATGAAATCCTTCAGGGAAAACTTTCACAGCTAGAGGAACGTTTGGCACATCTGCAGGAAAACCCGCCCCAGGAGAAGGGCGAGGTGTTGGGTGACATCTTGCAGGTAGGAACACATAGGAGCAGCCAGTAAGACCTGCATGCTGGGGTTGGTTCCTGTGTTCCTCAGTTCTCAGAGGGGGCATGATGACTGAAGACTCCTGCTGATCCCCACTGGTCTCCTCTCTTACCAGCTGGAAACCCTGAAGCAAGAAGCAGCCACTCTTGCTGCAAACAACACCCAGCTCCAAGCCAGAGTGGAGATGCTGGAGAGTGAGCAGGGCAAGCAGGAAGCCCAGCTGCTGGCTGAGCGAGGCCACTTTGAAGAAGAAAAGCAGCAGCTGGCCAGCTTGATTGCCGATCTGCAGAACTCCATCTCCAACCTTGGCCAGGCTAAAGAGGAGCTAGAGCAGGCCTCCCAAGCTCAGGGGGCTCAGCTGACCGCCCGGGTGGCCTCTCTGACTGCAGAACTCACCACACTCAATGCCACCCTACAGCAGCAGGATCAAGAACTGGCCAGCCTGAAGCAGCAGGCCCAAAAGGAGCAGGCCCAGGTAGCACAGGTCCTCCAACAGCAAGAGCAGGCCTCCCAGGGCCTCCGCCACCAGGTGGAGCAGCTGAGCAGCAGCCTGAAGCAGAAGGAGCAGCAGTTGGAAGAGGTAGCCAAGGAGCAGGAGGCAACCAGGCTGGACCACGCCCAGCAACTGGCCACTGTTGCGGAGGCACGAGAGGCCTTCTTAAGGGAGCGGGATACAGCTCGCCAGCAGCTGGAGGCATTGGAGAAGGAGAAAGCTGCCAATCTGGAGATTCTGCAGCAGCAACTTCAGGCTGCTAATGAAGCCCGGGACAGTGCCCAGGCCTCAGTGACACAGGCCCAGCAGCAGAAGGTAGAGTTAAGCCAAAAAGTGGAGGAACTCCATGCCCGCATTGAGGCAGTCCATCAAGAGCGGCGTGAGCTCCAGGCCCAGGTGGCATCACTTGAGGCCCAGCTGAAGGCTGAGCAACAAAAAGCCATTGAGAGAGAAAGTGTGGCCCAGGAGAAGGGACAGCTCCAAGAGCAGCTACGGACCCTTGAAGAGGCCTTGAAGATCACCAAGGGCAGCCTTGAAGAGGAGAAGCGCAAGGCCGCAAATGCCCGAGAAGAACAGCAGCGCTGCATCTCTGAGTTGGAGGCAAAGTCCCAAAGCCTGGTGGAGCAGCAGAAGCAGGAACGGAAGGAGCTAGAAGAAGAGAAGGCTGGACGTAAGGGGCTTGAGGCCCGATTACAACAGCTTGGGGAGACCCATCAGGCTGAGACTGAAGCCCTGCGGCGGGAGCTGGCAGAAGCCATGGCTTCCCAGCGCAGGGCTGAGAGTGAGTGTGAGCAGCTCATGAAGGAGGTAGCTACCTGGCGGGAGCGATTTGAGGATAGCCAGCAAGAGGAGGCACAGTATGACGCCATGTTCCAGGAACAGCTAATGACCCTGAAGGAGGAGTGTGAGAAGGCACGCCAGGAGCTGCAGGAGGCAAAGGAGAAGGTGGCAGGGATAGAGGCCCACAGTGAGCTCCAGCTTGGCCGACAGCAGAATGAGCTGGCCCAGCTCCATGCCAACCTGGCTAGAGCCCTTCAGCAGGTCCAGGAGAAGGAGGTCAGGGCCCAGAAGCTGGCAGATGACCTCTCTGCTTTGCAGGAGAAGATGGCTGCTACTAGCAAGGAGGTGGCCCGCCTGGAGGCCTTGGTGCGTAAGGCAGGTGAGCAGCAGGAAACAGCCTCTCGGGAGCTACTGAAGGAACCCCCGAGGGCTGGAGACAGAGAGTCTGAGTGGCCAGAAGAGCAGCAGGGACGGCAGTTTTGTAGCACACAGGCAGCGCTGCAGGCCATGGAGCGGGAGGCAGAGCAAATGGGCAGTGAGCTAGAGAGGCTGCGGGCTGCACTGATGGAGAGCCAGGGGCAGCAGCAGGAGGAGCGTGGGCAGCAGGAGAGAGAGGTGGCACGGCTGACCCAGGAGCGGGGACGGGCCCAAGCTGACCTTGCCCTAGAGAAAGCAGCCAAGGCTGAGCTTGAGATGCGGCTGCAGAATGCCCTAAATGAGCAGCGTGTAGAGTTTGCTACCCTGCAAGAGTCACTGGCCCAGGCCCTGGCAGAAAAGGAGGGCAAAGACCAGGAGCTGGCCAAGCTTCGTGGGCAGGAGGCAGCCCAGAGAACAGAGCTAAGGGAGCTTCAGCAAGCCATGGAGCAGCTGAAGGCACAGCTGGCTAAGAAGGAAAAGGAGCACCTGCAGCCTGTAGGCGTGGCCAGTGGAGACGATGCTTCTGGTCCAGGAACCCAGTTGAAGGCTGCTGGAGAGAAAGAGTCATCAGGCTCTGAGCTGGAGGCACTGCGGGCAGTGGTGAGCAGGCTGGAGCAGCAGTACCAGCAGCAGCAGGAGAAGGCTGATGATCTGGTACGCAGCCTGGAGTCTGAGCGTGCCTCTAAGGCTGAGCAGGACAGAGCCCTTGAGACTCTTCAGGGTGAGTTGGAGGAGAAGGCCCAGGAGCTGAGGCATAGTCAGGCCACCTTAGCTTCAGCCCAGAGGGAGTTGTCCACTCTCCACACCAAGGTCCAAGACCATAGCAAGGCTGAGGAGGAATGGAAGGCCCAGGTAGCCCGGAGCCAGCAGGAGGCAGAAAGGAAGAGCAGCCTCATCAGCAGCCTGGAGGAGGAGGTGTCCATTCTGAACCGTCAGGTCCTGGAGAAGGAGGGAGAGAGCAAGGAGTTAAAGCGGCTGGTTATAGCCGAGTCAGAGAAGAGCCAAAAGCTGGAGGAGAGGCTGCGCCTGCTCCAGGCAGAGACAGCCAGCAGCAGTGCCAGAGCTGCAGAACGCAGCTCTGCTCTTCGAGAGGAGGTACAGAGCCTTCGGGAGGAGGTGGAGAAACAACGAGTGACTTCTGAGAACCTGCGGCAGGAGCTGGCCTCACAGGCAGAGCGAGCTGAGGAGCTGGGCCAAGAATTGAAGGCATGGCAGGAGAAGTTCTTCCAGAAGGAGCAGGCCCTATCTGCCTTGCAGCTGGAGCATACCAGCACACAGGCCCTGGTAAGTGAGCTGCTGCCTGCCAAGCACCTTTGCCAGCAGCTGCAGGCTGAGCAGGCAGCTGCTGAGAAGCGCCACCGGGAGGAGCTGGAGCAGAGCAAGCAGGCAGCTGGTGGACTTCGGGCAGAGCTGATGCGGGCCCAGCGGGAGCTTGGGGAGCTAGGGCCCCTGCGGCAGAAGATGGCAGAACAGGAGCGAGTAGCCCAGCAATTGCGGGCAGAGAAGGCCAGCTACGCAGAGCAGCTAAGCATGCTGAAGAAGGCTCATGGCCTTCTGGCAGAGGAGAACCGGGGTCTGGGAGAGCGGGCCAACCTTGGCCGGCAGTTTTTGGAAGTGGAGCTGGACCAGGCCCGGGAGAAATATGTACAAGAGTTGGCAGCTGTGCGTGCTGATGCTGAGACCCGTCTGACGGAGATGCAGCAGGAAGCACAGAACAGTACCCGGGAGCTGGAGGTGATGACGGCCAAATATGAGGGTGCCAAGGTGAAGGTCCTAGAGGAGAGGCAGCGATTCCAGGAAGAGAGGCAGAAACTTACTACCCAGGTAGGTGCCCAGCTCCACCACATTCCAAACATCTGGACCTAAGAGTGGGGACATGGTGGAAGTGGACCTCTGTACTCTGTGGCATCTGGCTACCATGCTGCGATGTCTTGCCTTCCCTTGTTCACTGGGTGGCAGAAAAGGAGATATGGCTGGTTGCTCTCCCCTCTAAAGAAAATACCAACAGTCTCCCCTTTCCCATAAGCTTTGTCCTTAAGAGCCAAGTTGTGGTGACCAACATCTATTCCAGACGCATATTTGCACTGGAGGCCCCCAAAGCCACTGGGGGCTAGAAGCAGCCAAACTGGCATTTTTGACTTATTACAAGTGGTGCCTGAGGAGAAGTGTCAGAGCCCAGTTGAGGTCAGCCTGGCCACAGAGGGGCACCCTTCTCACTGTCTCCATTGCTCCTCCCCCGTGCACAGGTGGAACAGCTAGAGGTATTTCAGAGAGAGCAGACTAAGCAGGTAATGCCTGGGGTCCTTGATAAATGCTGGCTGCTTAAACGGTGACCAGTCTTGGTGCATGACCCCGCCTGCAGCTTGCCTCCATCAGCTCCTGTTGTGAACTGTTTGTGAAGGGGGCAGGGTCAAGCGTGGAATTCAGGCCCAGGCTGCCCAGGAGTGCGGTGTGCTGGGCCCTCCCTCAGGCCTCATCCCACCCATCCCAGGTCGGCCTCTCCGCCCTTATCTACTGTCTTATCTGCTTGTCAGGGATGAGGGGTGGCATAGGCTTCATCGTTCATGGACCTGAACCAGTGACAAAACTGAATCCTTGTGATTCCAAAACCTCCTAAGACCTGTTTTTAGTTAGGGATATTCAACTAAGAGGAATAGCAGAGTTACCTGTGGGCCCTGTTTAACACAGTGCCCTTTTGCCCCCCACAGTGTATGCCTTTGTTACAACCACAAAGGTGATCTGAAGGCAGCCTTCACAGGACAGGGAGAGTGGTGGGCTTAGCATGCCCACCTCGCATGGCATGGAGCTGTCTAGAGCAGGAAAGCCAAGGTTGAGAGGATCAGACAAGGTCTGCACGAGATGGGATCATGTGGTCTGGCCGCCTCTCTCTCAAGGATCTCAGTGCTTCAGAGATGTCATGCCTGTGGAGCTGCTGTTTAGTGAGAACACCCCTCTACCGCCCTCCTTCCCAGTCACCTCAGGCCTTCTGAATTATTGAACCTTCCATTCTTCCTGTCACCTCCTCCAAGGAGCCTGAGATGATTGGGGACAGTCAAAGTGAAAAGCAAACAGTTAGCAATGGAGCCCTTGCTTCTCCCTTTGCTGCCTGGTCATGCCTGAACTCCTGGAATGCCTGGAGGAGTCAGGGCTGCTTGTGTCTGTTTCAATCCTTCCCATCCCTCTCCTCCCTTTCCTCTTCCTTTGTGGGAATGGGGGAGCTGGGAGTATGTGTGTTGCCCTGCTCTTGTCTTCCAGCAGTCTGTTCCCCGAGTGCTAACCACAGTGGTCTCACCGCTAGCACTAGCCCTAATGGCCCATGGAGATGGGGAAGAGGTCTGAGCATCTGGGGCTTTTGCTTTGGCAATTTCTGGAAAGAAGGAAAACTGGGTGTCCGTTAATTATGTCTGCTAGAGGACTAGCCTAGGTCCCCTATTCCTGCCCCCAGCCTGGGAAAGTTTGGGAGCTTGGGAGTGATGGCAGCAGTGGGGTGGTAGTGAGGTGGCAGCAGCTGGGGGGTGGACTAAATATGGGTAGATGGCCCTGTTACCATCTGTGTGAAGTTACCTCCTTTAGATTCTGCCAGCCAGTCTGGGCAGCAGGCCATTCCCTAACTGCAGTCTAGAGAAAGGACCCAAGTTCCTTCTATGAACTGTGGAGACACTGGTCTGGGGAAGCTCCCTACTTTGTCCAGACATCCAAGGAAAAGCCTCCTGAGTTTCTCATCTCCTCTTTTCCTCCCCAGGTAGAAGAACTGAGTAAGAAATTGGCTGACTATGACCAGGCCAGCAAGGTGCAGCAGCAGAAGCTGAAGGTGGGCCAGCGGAGGGGATAGGCCTGGCTACTAGCTGCCTCAGGAGATTGGGAGAGGGAAGTGCTCTCTAAGCCGCAGGGGTATGGGGTCAGAGGAGGGGCAGCTGGGTTCCTGGCAGCCTCAGGAGCTCTGTACCTGGCTCAGGAGTGCTACATATGCCTTTTGGGACCTCTTGGAGAAGACCAGAAAGGTTCCCATCCCTCTGGACCTTCACGGTCCACTACAACTGTTAGTCAACCTATGATTCTTTATATTTAAATTGAATTAAATAAAAAAACTCAGATCCTCAGTCGGACTAGCCACATTGCTCTTGCTCAGTCATTCTATGTGGCTAGTGACTACTCTACTGGACAACGCATGTACAGAGTTCTCCATCATCTCAGGAAGTTCTGTGGAACAGTGCTAGTCTAGGTAGTTTGATAGTTTCGGTTCCAGGGTGAGAGAGTGCTTTTTCCTTTTTTTTTAGGTACTGGGGATTAAAGCCAGGGTACTCCACCACTGAGCTGTATCCTCAGCCCCTTTTATTTTTTATTTATTTATTTTTATGGCGTGCTGAGGATCGAACCTAGGGCCTTGCACATGCTAGGCAAATGCTCTACCACAACTCCAGCACCCTTTTTACTTTTTTTGAAACAGAGTCTCATTAAGTTACCCAGGCTGGTCTTAAACCTAAGTAGCTGAGATAACAGTCATGCACTACCATGTTGGCTTACAATGCAATTAATCATTCTCTCAAAGCATTCCATCTTTTATTTGTTTATATGTGGTACTTGAGCATGCTAGGCAAGTACTCTACCACTGAGCTATACTCCCACCAGCCCCTACGATTAACATTTTTAATGCTTTCAACTGTGTCACTTTCTTTGTTCTAATACTTGTCTTTTGCAGCTGCAGGCTTCAGAACTTTTGGTCAGAGGCAAAGGAATTGGGCATTAATGCATTGGGACTTGCTAAACCCCTAGTGGGTCCCAGGTGTTGATGGGAGCTCAGAGCATCATTTCTTCTGCTCACCTTCCCATACACCCTGCACCATGTTCTGATTACATGATAAACATACTTTTTATAGTCCTTTTTGAGCTTGCTCTGAGATAAGAGATGTAGGAGAGGCAAGAATGGGATGCTCTTATCAAGTGTCTACAGCAAACCAGCACTTGCTGGCATTGCAGGGGGAGAATCAGATGCAGGCCTGCTCTTAAGGAGGCAGTAATGACATCAAAATGAGATTCTATAGGCTTTGGAGTCATGTAGACCACACTCAGACAGTGACTGCCATTTGGTCACTGTGATGTGGTCAGTTTACTTAAATCTCTGCAGGGTTTCTACATCTCAAATTTTGAGGATAAAGTTACTTTTTTTGGGGGGGGGGATGCCGGGGATTGAACTCAGGGGCACTTGACTACTGAGCCACATCCCCAGTCCTATTTTGTATCTTTATTTAGAGACAGGGTCTCACTGAGTTGCTTAGCATCTCGTTTTTGCTGAGGCTGGCTTTGAACTCAAGATCCTTCTGCCTCAGCCTTCCGAGCTGTTGGGATTATAGGCACATGCCACCGTGCCTGACAAGGAAGGTCCTCCTAAAAGTGGTTTGGAGAAGTGAATTCCCTGTCACAGGAGAACTCATATGCCAAGTGCCTAACACCACCATCTGTACTAGGATGCTGTGCACCCAGTGTTCTCAGAGGATTCCCTTCCTCCTTGGGGAGACTGTGTATGTGGGAAGAGGATGATACTTTGTGCCTGGTCTCAAGGCAAAGACAGGGCTGTCAGAGGCCAGCAGAGGGGTGAGCTGGTTAGGAAAACTTCCACAGATGTGGACTTTGAGCATGTGTGGTGTTTCCATAGGCTGTAGCTGGGGGGAGTGTGTGTATTGGGGGAAGGGGGATGCCTTAACATCCTCAGAGAATACTCAGGAGTCTGGAACACCTGTGGAGCCTGAGCAGCCAGCTAGAGAAGGTCAGTAGAGTGGAACAGCCAGCCCAGCCTTTCTTCTCAGGCTTTCCAGGCCCAGGGAGGTGAGAGCCAGCAGGAGGCCCAGCGCCTCCAGGCCCAGGTGAATGAACTGCAGGCCCAGTTGAACCAGAAGGAACAGGCAGCTGAGCACTATAAGCTG
Organism: Marmota flaviventris; assembly: GCF_047511675.1. NCBI lineage: Eukaryota > Metazoa > Chordata > Mammalia > Rodentia > Sciuridae > Marmota > Marmota flaviventris. The sequence goes on along the minus strand of NC_092506.1, from coordinate 60,656,980 downwards.
CAGGTGAGATGCCCAGCTCTAGCCTGCTCTGCTCTTCCTACTGCCCTCTAGGCTTTGCCACACCCCACCTATCCCTCTGTCCACACAGATGGAGAAAGCCAAGACCCATTATGATGCCAAAAAACAGCAGAATCAAGAGCTGCAGGAGCAGTTACGGGGCCTGGAACAGCTGCAGAAGGAGAACAAGGAGCTGCGGGTGGAAGCTGACCGTCTGGGTCGTGAGCTGCAGCAGGCTGGGCTAAAGACCAAGGAGGCTGAACAGACCTGCCGCCACCTTACTGCCCAGGTGCGCAGCCTGGAAGCACAGGTAAGCATCTGGCTGAACAGACTCACCTCAGCTCTGATCTCTTGGACCCCTTTTCCCTCTTACCTGAGCCCACACCTGCCTTAGGCTTTCTTTCTCTCTTTACCAGGTTGCCCACGCAGACCAACAGCTTCGAGACCTGGGTAAATTCCAAGTGGCAACTGACACCTTAAAGAGCCGTGAGCCCCAAGCTAAACCCCAGCTGGACTTGAGTATTGACAGCCTGGATCTGAGCTGCGAGGAGGGGACCCCACTCAGTATCAGCAGGTCAGGAGACAGCCCTCCACCCTAAATCTATTGTTGACTGACCACCTGCTCTTCAGAAGGCTGTATTCCAGATACTGGGCCAGGATGATAGTGAAAGTGCTATCCTTTTACTCTATGGAAGTTTTTTCTTTCTTTTTGGTGAAACTGGAGATTGAACCTAGGAGCACTGTACCATTGAGCGACATCCTCCAGTCCTTCTTTTTTTGAGACAAGGTCTTGCCAAATAGCCCGAGGCTGGCCTCGAATCCTGGCCTCCCCAGTAGCTAGGATTACAGGTATGCGCCATGTTCAGTTTCCAGCTGTGCTCAGTTGGAAGTCTATAAAGCATCATAGGTGTGATGACAGACTTCTGGATAGGGCACAGTGGGAAGGAAAAGAAGCAAGTGGTCAGGAAAGGCTTCATGGAGGTTTTTGTTCTTCTGAGTCTTAAAGGAATCCACAGGTATATGTGCTAGGTAAACAGGAGTGCATTGTGAGCAGAGGTAGAAAAGGAGGCTGGGAGGCTCAGAGGGCCTGGTTGGACTCCCTCTTGGAAGCTCGTGTCTAGACTTGATCCTAAAGGCACTGAGGAATCTCAGAAGGGTCAAAATTGAGGAGTATATGGTCAGGTTTGCATTTTAGAAAGGTTTCAATAGCAAGTGTAAAAGTTTAAGACTGAAAATACATTTATTGTTCTTACTAAACAGTTATATTACTGACTATGTACCACTGTTCTAAGCACTTCATTTCTTCTCCAGCAAATCTATGAGGTAGCTTGTCATTTCTCCTTAAACACATGAAACTGGGGCATACAGGCCATTCATTTGTCCATGGTCCCACAGTCGTGGAGCTGGGATTTGAACCTGGGCAGCCTGGCCCAAGTCTGTCCTTGCCACTACTCTGCTGACTCTCTCAGAAGCCATTCTTTATAAAGTCTAGGTAAGAGGAGGCAAGGTTGACCAAGGAAGGACATGTGCATGGAGAGGAGTGTGGAGAGAAGAGCTGCTTAGGCAGTGTGGCGATGGCTTGGCAGAAGGACGACTGTGTCTCTGTTCAAGGACTGGGGCCTTGCAAGTGTGTGCCCCCGTAATGAAACAGGAGAAGCATGAGGAAGATCAGCCTGATGGGCTTAGTTTGTGAAGTAGCTGTGGCCTCCATGGGATATCTAAGCCCTAAAGAGCAGGCTTAGCCCAGAGACCCAGGAATCACTGGTATGGAGGACTTAGAAGCCCCAGGAGTGGACTGAAGGCTGGGCCCAGGCCAAGGGCTTTTCTGAACCTCTGCTTATAATAAATGCAAGAAATGGCCACTGGGGACCAAAGTGATAGCCAACCCAGGAAGCATGCCTGAGCAGTTTTCTTTTCCACAGCAAGATGCCTCGTACCCAGCCTGATGGCACAAGCATCCCTGGAGAGCCAGCCTCACCCATCTCCCAGCGCCTGCCCCCCAAGGTGGAATCCCTGGAGAGCCTCTACTTCACCCCCATCCCTGCTCGAGGTCAGGCCCCCCTGGAGAGCAGTCTAGACTCCCTGGGGGATGTCTTCTTGGACTCTGGCCGTAAGACCCGGTCTGCTCGTCGGCGTACAACACAAATCATCAACATTACCATGACCAAGGTCAGGCTGCTGGTAATAGGGCTCCAGGACAGTAATTCCTACTTCCTTTCATAGGCATCTTTCCCCTTAGGTCCTCATTCAGGAATGAGGCACGATGACCAACCAGTTCCTAATATACAGATGAAAAAGCTGTATCTTTCCCTTAGGAAAGATCCGAAGGGCAGTGACTTACTTAGGAGTTTTCTGTAGAAAAGGGCAGAGCTGAATTAGACCCCTGTGTAATTAACTCCAAGGTTAGTGTCCACCTCATGTGAGACATTGATTAGCATTGATTCCTTGCAGGCTGAAAGGAGAGGATGGGAAGTTGCAGCCCAGGCCTGGGCTCTTGCCCTTGTTTTTCTCTGGGAGGAGAGGTGCCTTTATGCAGCAGGTGGCTCTTTGTATGCAAGGTGCCTTCTACCAAGAAGCCAGAGAAGTTATAGAAGATGGTAGGGGTCCAGGAATTCTGGACCCTAAGGGACAGCAGAGGTTGAAGGCCAAGGCTGAGTGTATGATGCATCCCAGGATCTGTGGGTTCTAGCTCTAGTTCACCTACTTCCTAGTTGAGATGTTACTTTATTTCTTTATACCGTACCTCTGAAATGGATTGATAACTCTGCCTGCCTTCCCTTAGAGGACTTCATGGAGAAAAAAATGGATAGAAAAGAGTCTTGATAGGCTCAGCATCTTATAAAGGCTTTCTGCTCATTTGCAGACATGCATGGCCCTTGAGGGGCAGTGGGGTGTGGGGCTTCAAGGAGAGAATGGGAGGTGGCTTTATCAACACAACTCATATTCTTGCAGAAGCTAGATGTGGAGGAACCAGACAGTGCCAATTCATCCTTCTACAGTACACAGTCCGCCCCTATTTCCCAGGCCACCCTGCGGCCTGCCTCCTCAACTCAGTCTCTACCCAGCCTGGGCTCTCCTGATGATGGCAACTCAGCTCTGCTTAGCCTGCCTGGCTACCGACCCACCACTCGAAGCTCTGCTCGCCGCTCCCAGGCCAGGGTGTCCAGTGGGGCCCCACCAGGTAAGAGGACTAGAAGTAGATCCTGGTACAAGAAAAAGAGGCAAGCTTTTAGAATCCCCAGGCTGGCCCCCTTGCTTCCTTGCTGCTCTGGTACCACCTGCCTTTCTTCTCTGTAGTCTCAGAATCTCGCTTGTCCAGCTATGGTAATGCTGGGACAGTCCGAACCAGGGGTGCTCACACATGATAGTGACATGATAGTGACAGTTACCTGTCAGAAGCCCTCCTCAGCTGGTGATGGGCTCTTGGAAGGGCTAGCTTGGCCAGAATTTTCTTGGATGTTGTTGCTATTTGGGCTCCAGGAACTCCTTCCACTCCTCCAGGTATTAATTCCTGGCCCTTAATTAGTTTCTCCTGGTGTGAGACACCAAGCTTTGACAAGTGAATAGTATGTAATCCTATCCTCTGTAAACGACCTTCCCAGGGAGAGAGCAGCAACCAAGGCCTCATGATTGAAATGGTCAGCATGTCTCACTCCTGTCCCTGTAGCATTGGTATTAGATTTGAAGTCCCTGGGGTAGGTGGAAGGGAACACTAGCAGGAGAATCTGAAAGTATCAGGGCCAGTGGGGAATTTGTTGACTCTAGCTCCTGACAACTTTTCTGCCCTCCACAGGAAGGAACAGCTTCTACATGGGTTCTTGCCAGGATGAGCCTGAGCAGATGGATGACTGGAACCGCATTGCAGAGTTACAACAGCGCAACCGAGTATGCCCCCCACACTTGAAGACCTGCTATCCACTGGAGTCCAGGGTGAGCCTTGGGGGTCACTGTGCAGTAACTCCTACACTCTAGTGTCCTGGGTCTCTCCTGCTGAGGAGGGTGACCACCTCATGCTTCCATATGGAATGGCCAGCAGCTGTAGCAGCTCAGGATTAAATCACTGTGAGTGGGTAGGAGTTCAGAGAGGAGTCTGTATGGAACTCCTGCCTATTTTTCTGGGGTACAGGTAGATAACAGGAAGGGGGACGCCTTTTAAGGTAGGAAGGATCCAGTCATTCCAAGTGTCAGGCATTTGAAAAGTTCTGAGGTAGGCCCAGTTCCTGTTCCATTTCTGTACAGCTGGGGCTCACTGACAACTTCTACCTCCTGCAGCCTTCCCTGAGCCTGGGCACCATCACAGATGAAGAGATGAAAACCGGAGACCCCCGGGAGACCTTGCGCCGAGCCAGCATGCAACCAACCCAGATTGCTGAGGGCACTGGTATCACCACACGGCAGCAGCGCAAACGGGTCTCTTTAGAGAGCCACCAGGGCCCTGGCACCCCTGAGGTAGGTGACAGTGGCTTCTGTGTTTTGTTCTGAATAGCAGTGTGTCCAGGTCAGGCTCAGCTAACCCAGTTTGAGAAGTGAATTAAAGGGGAGGTTTCTTTCCAAAGGCCTGATGCATGGGTGGGGCCATGGAAAAGGGAACAGGTTGACGAAGTCTTGGCTCTAAGAACCCAAGATACCTGGCTTGGGATGTCATATTCTCTTCCCCACAGTCCAAGAAGGCCACCAGCTGTTTCCCACGCCCCATGACTCCCCGGGACCGACATGAAGGGCGCAAACAGAGCACTACTGAGGCCCAGAAGAAAGCTCCAGCTGTTTTAAAACAGGTTAGACCGGGATTGGAGGGGACAGAAGACACTAGCAAAGCCTTGCTGGCTGAGCCTTGGAGTAGCAGGCTGGCCGGGAAGGCAGCTGTGAATTCCCAGTTTGACCTTCTTCCACAGGCTGACCGGCGTCAGTCAATGGCCTTCAACATCCTCAACACACCTAAGAAGCTGGGAAATAGTCTTCTACGACGAGGAGCCTCAAAGAAGGCCCAGTCCAAGGCCTCCCCCAATACCCGCAGTGGAACCCGCCGCTCTCCACGCATTGCCACCACCACAGCCAGTGCTGCCACTGCTTCTGCGGCCACTACCACCCCTCGGGCCAAGGGCAAGGTAGAAGTATTGATAGGAGCAGGAGCGCAGGGCAGGGCCAAGTCAGGCCACTGGAGAGTTAAGAAGTGTCCCTGGGTTTGGTAATAGCAGCTTATTGTCAGAGGGGAGCTAGGTCAACCCCCTTTCCACTGACAACACCCAGAGCTGCTTAAGTAGGGCCAGAAACTGGTAAATTGAAGCTAGATGTGTCCAGATTCATGAAGGAAGGAATCCCAGTCAGGTGTTTGGGTGAGGAAGGGTTTTTCACCATGTGACTCTCTCTCTTTTTCAGGCAAAGCACTAAAGGCCAGTACCAGTGAGTGGCCCCACCTGTGTACCCTGATGCTGACCTCTCCTGGTCCTTTTCCTTCTACTGTCCCTCTCAGTGCCTTCTCTCAGCTCCCAGGCCAATAGTGGCCAAACCCCTAGAGACAGTGATGCCTGCCCACACCCTGGCCTATACCTGGACCTTCACAGAGCTGGCCCAGGAGGCTCCAAGCTTTGACAGTGTGGGCCCTCTCCCAACCTTGCCTCCTAATTTTTTTTGTTGTTGTTGGAGCTGTCAATTCTCTATCATAACCAGATATAAGGCTGGCTTTGAGTGGCTGTATCCTTGGGCCCAGCCACTCTACTCCCAGCCTAGAGGGGACCAGAGGAGCAGGCCCTGGCCTTTGTATCTCTCCGTGGCTGGGGACTAGCAAGGGGTGGGGCCTTGCTCTTGAAGACTGGGCATGACCTAGTAGGAGCCCCTGCTCTCTTCCACAAGGGCACAGATGCCCAAGGAATGTTCTTTTCCAGGACAAATGGGCCCTGGGTCTCAGGGCTAGGGTGGGGTGGGAGGGCAGCCTTAAACAGCAGCTCATACATACCCTACCTTCCCCAGACTTGCACTGGGGTTGGATTTGGAGTGATTGGAAGGTTTTTAAGGGCTGGGATGGATCTTTTTTTAAATGTTATTTCTTGTAAATAAAGTCTATTTTTCTCCCTTGAGTGCTAAGCAGCCTTGATCTGTATGGAATGAGGGAAATCTAGGCTCCTTGGAGCCTTCCTCTGTCCCCAGGATCTTCCCATACTCCATTTCTGGCCTCTGTTCCTGAGCAATTCTTTTCTTTTTTAAAAAGGCTTCTTGAGAGCCAGAGGCAAGGCTTCTTGAGGGCCTGCGATCTCTAAATCTGGTTTTGTTTTAAGGCTTCTAAGTGGCAGTCCTTCTCTTCCCATGCTCCCTCCTGAGACAGGCAAAGTTCCTGTGAGCGGAACTGAGGTCTAAATGACTAAGCAGATGTCAAGATGCCTCCATTGAATAATCCTTTATGAGGATTTATTGTGAGTCCTGCTGGGGATGACTGGGGATCAGAAGCAGCCACTGTCCCCTTCCCTGGGATAGTTCATTAAGGTGAAAAAATAATATATACATGTAGGCAACATGAAATCAATGCCACATGTGGCCAGAGCTGTGTGTGGCCATCACTGAAGAGGCGGCATTTCAACCAGTCTCCCAGGGTCACCTGTTGGAATAGCAAGGAAGACAGGACCAAGGACGCAAAGGCACATGAGTGGGAGCCATCTTAGAAACAAGGAAGGGTGCTCAGGCAGGACATGTGAGTCTTGGGCTAAGGTGCTGGACAGGTCTTGAAGGTTTCTGAGCAGGAGATATGTGTGATGAGTAGGACATAGAAAAGCCAATGAGACAGGTGAAGAGAAGGGCAAGCTGGAGGAGGGAGCCTTAAGGGGAGGTCACTGGGATTTTCTAGGTGGGTGGGAAGGACGTTTGAATCTGAGAAGAGGAGCCGCTTGCTCGCCCACAGCCTGCAGCCAAGACTTCGCCCTCCAGGTGGGAAGTGTCCAGGCTCTGCTCACGGTGGTGCTATTCTTGGCCCTGTGCTCACTCTTGACCCTGCTGATGTGGGCAGCTGGGGACCTGGGCTCTGGCTGGAAGGCAGGGCTTCTTGAGAGCCAGGCAGGACCACCCTCGGCCCAGCCTGGAGAAGTAAAGGCAGACAAGGATCAGGGTTAAGGAATGGAAGGACATCTGGTCATTTTCCTTCAGGCCATGCCTCCCCTGCCCAAGTCCTCAAGTCCTTTTTGTTTCTGCCTCAGGCTGACCTTAGGGAAAATGGGGGCATTAACTTGGAGGCTTCTCTGATGGGCCTTCCCTTCCTTTCTTCCCCACACAGAAGTGGAGCTCGACATGTCTCTGGAAGCCTCCCTTGGGTTCCTCACCCAGAGCTGTGCCAGGATGATATGATGCTGGGCAACCTGCCCAGGGTCCATAAACACACAGGAGAAGATGGTGTTTCGCAGGGCAGGGCTCAATTCCTCTAGCACCAAGGATCTCCACAGTCGAGTGCTTTTAATTCCAGGCTCTCGACTGGAACACGGGAAAGAAAAGCTGTGTGTGAGAGCTGCAGCGGGAGCCCTCCCTCCCGCTGGCCTCACCACCCTGTCACCTGGTGCTGCCCTCTCTCAGCCGGCCTGGGAGGTGCTCAATGAAGGAACCATTGCCCAACCAGTATAGGATGTTGAAGTCGGGGAAGTGGCTGCAGGCAGTACAGGACAAGGTCAGCGTTCCATCTGGGGATACAAGTGGCTGTTAGCCCTTCTGCAGATCAGGCTCTCCCTTCTCCCCACCCTGCCAGCTCCTCACGGACACATAAATCAGGAACCTGGAAGGCTGCTGTGCACCCCACCAAGGCAAGGAAGCCTATAAAGGGGAAGTACAGTTATCTAGGCCTACGCATGGGTATGTGGGGAAGGGTCCTAGGTCACATATTCCACTTCTGAGCCTCTTCTTCAGGATGACCTTTTCCAGTGCCCGGGCTCTGAGATTCTAGGCGCCCTAGGCCAAGTGCTCAGTGCTAGCAGGCTGATGCTCTTCTGAGATGGCCAAAGGGAAGGCAGGCTCTGGGGAGAGGGGCTGCACCTTAGAGTACATTTACAAACAAGGCCCTTGAGGACCTACAACAATTCTGAGTCTGAATTATCTCTGTCCCCTTTGAAAGGGGTCGTCTTGGGAACTGGGCCTTGAGCCCACACCATGATGCCAGGTTGGGGGTCAGAATGGTGAGCACTCTGCCAAGCTGGCCTGGCTAGTGATACACAGCAGGTGAAAAGTTAACTTTGGAGTCAACCCAACCCCGTGGATAATCTCCACCCTCTGGCCAGTGTCCTGGGATCCTAACATAATTGCTCCTTACTCAGTGGCACTTCCACTTCTGGCCAGGTCACCTCCAATGCTGGACACCTCTTAGCTGGTGGAAGTGTTGGAGACCTAGAGGGGCTAGGGTCCTTGGAGATCCCAGCTGAGGCAGTAGCAGCTGCGATAGTCTGAGGAACAGGTGTGGCTCCAGCCAAAAGAGTGACGATGTGGAGATACAGAAGCAGTACCCACAAAGAACTGGAGTCTAAGGAGAGGACAGTCACCGAGTCAGCTCCTGTCTTGACCAGAGATGGAATTGCTGCCTGGGTAAAGACTGTGACCCAGATTCAGGGAATCCAAGGGGCAGACTCCTCGGCTCCCACCCTTTAGGCCTTTGAATGAAGCACAAAGAAGCCCTCGAATGGAGCCAGAGCCACAGTATCTAGATAGAAACTTAAGAGTAACAACACTCATGGGGTGAGGATATAGCTCAGTTGGTAGAGTGCTTGCCTTGCAAGGCCCTGGGTTCAATCCCCAGCAAAACACACACACACACACAGACATACCAGTAATAGCACTCTTGACTTGGGTGGAATTCACCTGGGGTGTAGATGGTAGCACTGCTCCTTTCTGATCACAACCCCCACCCAATTCCCCTCCATGCACAGCCCCAAGTCCCACCTGGTATCCAGTTCTGTCCCATGGTCGTGATGTACATGAGGAGCTGGCAAGCTCAGGTTCTATATATCTGTGACTTCTTCCTCTCTGGGGAAGGGTTAGGAATGGGGAAATGTGGGTGACAACTACGTTTTCTCAGTAGTCTTTCTAGATCCCAGTCATACATGAGGATTTATAAACTCCACAGCTGGTCTTTGGGTCTGAAATATTCAGTGGGCTGCCAGGCCACTGCTATTACTCTGTCCATCTGTCCCAGTGACTCCCAGGCTGGAGCTATGTCAACATGCAGATACAAGCTGGGTATCACTAGTGACAATCTGACCCACCCAACTCTTTTTAACATTAATGTGAAGGCTATCTAGCCCAATCTTACCCCTGCATTAGGGATGTAGAAACAAGCCCCAAGAGGGACCAGGGACTTACCTAGTCACAAAGGAAGGTGATGCTCTCTCCACTGTTAGGAGTGGTTCTGAGAAGGGCAGGATGCAGTGAACTCCTTCTGGGAAAGTACTGGCCAGCACCCGTTTCACTTTCACTTTTGTTCTAACCAGGGATTCAAAGCAGGCACTAAGCCACTAAGAGGGGCAGGTACTGCACCTTCTTACGCCAATGCTCCAGGGCCCAGAAATGATCCAATTAACTCTTGGGCCCCTGTTCTCCAAATAGCAAACTGTTGTCTTATATACATCTCGTTGCTCAGGTCACCTACGTGTGAACCAGATGATTCTCTCATAGATCAATTTTGACCTAGACAAGAGTCAGGACTTTGGTGTTCCCCTCCATCCTTCAGAGCCATGTCTTTGTTTCCCGTTGAGCAGGCCTCTGCTTCCTCTTTTACATTCATACTGATAATCAAGGGGACAACATTTCTAGGCACTGAGAACCCCAAATTGGAACACCAATCATTTTAGGCTTAATGCTTCACCAGCTTATCACCATCCTGGTCTTTCTCAGGCTCCCTCACCTCCAACCAGCTACATCACTCAATACCCTCTATCACACCCACAAACCCTCTCACTTCCCTTGTCCTAGTACCTTTGGCCAGAGCTACAGTCGAGGGTCACTAGTAGTCTAAATACCCCCTACCTGGCTCCCAAGAAGTCCTGAAGAGTCCTCCTTTTTAGAAGCTCCTTCCTCGGAGCTGCAAAGCCCAGTTCAGCTGTGTCTACCCCCATGTGCCACGTCACAGGAAGTACACCAAGAGTACTTTCCTCTCGTCTGCAGAAAATCTTACAGTCAAGCCTAACATAAGCTGAAAGCTGGCCCTAGGAGGAGGGGAAGGCACTTCCTGGTGAAGCAGTGGCCCAACATAGGCTCTAGCAGCTTGGAGAGCTACATAAATATCATTCCGATCTCTGATGGAATAAAGGGAGCTGGGGTTGTGGCAGGGCCAGGACCAGGGTTAGCAAAATCTAAAGCAGTATTTACTCTCAGTGTTGTGCAAGGCAGATCAGATCCATCCTACAATATATGCATGTATCAAGTGTGTGCAACAGCTCTGTCTGAGGTTTGTGATTTCTGATCAGGAGAGTGACAGCTGGTGATAATAGCCAGGGAGGATGGGGAGATGGACTGGACTTGGAGGATGCATCAGGAACATAAAAAAATCAGACTCATATTCCTAATTTATGATGTCAAAAGTCACATCCTCTTCTTTTTCTCTAGATGTCTAGTTCACATTTCTGCTCCTCTCAGTTCCTCCCTCTACCTTCTGCTGTTAGGCTTCTGGGAAACGCCTCACTATATCTCTAGGAATTAGGTCCAGAGGCAAAACCACCTGGCAGAGAGAGGAGCCAGAAACTACACTGATATGTCATCAAGACCAGAGGCAGGCCACTGGGGCAGTCATGGGACTCAGGACTAAGAATAAAAACAACTTTGGCCTTGACTTCTCCCAAGTTTTCCATGGGATAAAAGTGAAAGAGTGATCTCTGAGCACTTCAACCAGTCCTTGTTCCCCTCTGATGGTGCGCCCACAGGTAGCATGAGCAGTGAGGTAATGGAAAGCCACCGTTGGGTCAGAGTGGCAGGAGGAGGGTGGGTGGTGATAGGTACTGACCTCAGGTAGTGAGGATGGAGAGCCACCTCAGACTGAAAGGGGGCCCAATGACGCTCCAAGGCTTCTAATGTCACCAGTCAGAAGCCTAGCATTCTACCACTCCAGGGATGTTGGAAGGGGAACAGCAAAAAAAGCAGCACCAACCACCCTCAGGCCCCAGCTCTCAGATGAGAGCAGTAGAGTGAAGACACCCCCAGGGACCCCAGGGAAAGAAGTAGGAAGAAGAAAAGCCAGATGGATATTCAGCTTTCCAACCCAGCTCACAGAGCTTTATTCAGACGGGAGTGACAAGATCCTGCTTGTTTCTTGAAGAGGCAGCCCTGACAGCCCCTCTGCCCTAGAAAGCCAGCACTGTCAGCCCGGGATTGCCCTCACGATTTCTTCAGGAAAAAGGGGGATGGAAGCCCCTTTTTACAACTCACCTAGACCTTATCCTTCTTCCCACCCATCCACCATTCCCACTGTCAGGCCCACGAGTGACAGAATTTACACAGGGATATTCCCTGGGCTGGGAATCCCCTGTTAACTTCACGGAAGTTTGTCTTTGACGACTGGGGGAAGTTGACATAGGATACCCTTCTGCTGCGCACGCACACATACACACACTCGAATATACAAACACATACTCATTCTCCCTCAGGCTTTCAGGAAGGAAGTGATGTGGCAGAGTGGCTTTTGGAGCACATTACCACTTCCGGGCTTCCGTGGCCTAACTATATATAGATGGCCTCTTTTCCTGCCTCACTACAGTCATGCTCAGGGGCAGGTTATTCATGCTGTTGATTATTCTAGTTGTCCCCAAACACACTGTCAATGAATTCTGAGGCCCCAGGGCTTCCCTTGTTGGAAGAGTCACTGAAGAGGTTCCACTTGCCTCACCCCGCCTTTAGCTTCTAGTCAGGGGGAGAGAGAGTTGATAAAACATCCATCCTGCATCAGACAGGGTAGAAGGGAAGACACTTGGACCCTCAGTGTTCATCTGTGGCAACAACTGAAGCTCTTTAACCATTCCACACTGAGTGGACCAGGCTGACCCCTGCAGAGGGAAGGCAAGGGAAAGGGAGTGGGTGGGTTGAGGCTCTCTGTTACCTGAGAACCCACCAGCACTCTCAGCCAGAGATGAGAAGACTCCTTTAAACCAAAAGCATCATGGCTGTGCTCCCATGTTACTCAAGCAAGGTGAGGCTCGAAGGGGTGGGGCGTTTAACTCCTACGCTCCACAATAAAAAAGTTTTTTTAAATATATTCATCAAAATAATTTTCTTTTAAAAAGCCCCCCACTGCTGACAGCCCCACAGGCTGGCTCTCCATCATTTCCCTCCCCGGCCCGGACACAGCCGGAGGGGTCCTGAGTGGCCCAAGCGCCCCTTTGAGTCTTTCCCACCCAGGAGGTCTTCATGGGCAGGGAGGAGAGTGCCCTGAGGTCCATGGTGGGTGGGGTGGTTTCTCCACTGCTGTGTTCCTGACTATTCCAGGCCCAGGATGTAGTTGATGCCTTGCACCAGGCCAATGATGACAGGCTGCCAGGCTACCAAGTATCGAAGCCAATCCAGCAGTTGTCCATACATGACATGAGGCCTCTCCCAGCTGTCAATGGGTTAAGGATCAGATGCATACATCCAAGAGCTACGAGTTCATCTCATATGGGAGGAAGGAGTCCCCAGCCTTTCCTGGGTCTACCACACCTTCCAGCTGCTCTGCAAATTGCCCATCCTCTCTGTAACTCTCCATATTGGAGTGAAGTCATCTAAACCCAGAGAATAGGGGAGGAAGACAGAGGAGACTGTGGGGCAGACAGGACAGACATCAGAGAAGTAAAAGGGTGAAATGGCCCTCCATGACCAACATGCAGGGGGGGGGGGGGGCTCCAGGCAACACTCTAAGATAGAATTGCCAGTGTGAGAACACACGGCCTGGCATTTTTAGATACTCTATAAATGTGTTGGTGACAATAACTGCAAAGAGTGGGATAGCGTAACCTGAATATTCTTCTAATGTCCAAAATTGAAGATTGTCTCTGTTGAGGAAGGGGTTGAGTCCAGGGTCAGAATGAGAAGGGAACAGGGACAGAGGCTAGTCACGAGGGAATCATCCTTGGCAGAGACTCTAAGGAGGAGCCATCCAGGGTACTAAGAACGAAACCCTGATAAGGCCAGGAAATGGGTTTCCTTTCTTTTGTTTTACATCTAAATGCTGGGCAGGGGGTCTGGAGAGGGGGGCCTGGGAAGGCCAGCTCTGAGGAAAGCACAGAGAAGCTCATGAAACTGTGGAGGGATCCCTCTAAAAACACTGGAGAGATTAGCTTGGCCCAGGTCTCTGCAAAATAAGGGAAGTCTCAAGCCTCAGCTTGGCCGTGGAATTATGCTTGTTCCTGAGCGGGGCCCTGGAAGAACCAAGCAGGAAACCTGAAAGGGAAGAGGCCAGAATCTCCTGTTCTGGGACTATAATGAGTACACTAGGAACATAATGTTCCCTGTGTACCTGAGCTAGTGTATAGAGAGGAAGGGACAGGGAACCATGCAGCAGAAAAAGGGGAACTCAGGTCATAAAGTTGCTAAGGAACTAAATGAACTAATGCAAGAGAAGTACTTAACACAGCACGAGCCACAAAGGAAATGGTGAATGACAGCAGCTATTACTATCAGTTTATAATGGGAAGGTGAGCAGTTAATCCTGCCTCATGTCACACCCCTAACTTCCCTAGAAGAGAAGCCAAACTGAATGCTGAATATGTTCCAGGTTGAAGGCAGGAGGGAGAGATCCAGACACAGAGTCATGTTGGCCAGTACTTTTTTCCCACCATCCACTTCCCACAAGGACCCAAACAAAGGATACGGGTTGCTGAACATTCTCTTCAGGTCTACCTTCTCTTTGCAGTAGGGACACGTCTGCTTCTTTCCAACAATGCACCAGCCACGGATGCAGAACTCATGGAATCTGAACACCACAGGTCAAGGGAAATGGTGGGAAACCAGGATGAAACTTCAGCCCCTGCTAGTCTGCAAGGTGCCTTGTACCAGCTCTGGTGAAAGATTCAAAGCCTGGCTTCGTTTCTTATCAGCCGTGTAATTCTGGGCACGTCCCTCGTCAGATCTTACAGGGTTATTAAGGGGCAAAATGGAGATAAGCTGTGGATCTCCCAACATAGGCAGGAAATGAGAGCTGAATAAACACCTTTGGTAAATATTACTAGTGTTACTCAGAATAAATCTGATTCTAAACTGAAGGATCCTATTAGAGGATCCTCCACCCCTGGGACATCCAATCTTGGTTCAGTGAGCTCAGCCTCACTAGTGTAGCCTCAGGCTCTCTTTGACCTAGGCAGTCTATAACCACTGCATGCACTAAGACAGGCTGCAGTCTGTGGGACAGGAGGAGGACAGTTGCAGTTTCAAGCCTCTTGTGGCTCTCCAGCACTCAAAGGTCTGTACAGCATGCTCAGGAACACAACCACCCACTTTCCCTCCCTGAATGGAGGGCGGTCTCAAGAGGGATGTGGTCCAGGAGCTTAAGGCAGGATACACATGATTGCAGGACAGCCTATATGTGTTCTCGATGATGCCCTCTTCACTGACGTCCACAAAGATCTGCTGCCCACACACAGCACACACGCTGTCCGAAAGGTGTTTGGTAGGCATGCCTGACTCACTGTAAAACTGGAGGAGAGCAGGAGGGAAGGACAGGAAAAACTGTGAGAATCCACTGAAATGGGGGGCATCACAGAGGCCTGAGGTCTTCTGGAGACGAGGCAAAGTGTCAGGGGAACTAAAGGACTTCTTTTAAGCCAAGTGAAGCTCATCGTTGCTGGATGGATGGGGAGAAAGGGACAAACCAGAGACAGGTTGAAAAGTTAGATGTAACAGGATCCAAAGGCTGCCCAGGGTCAGCACCAAGGACAAGGGAAAAGGGAGGGAGGAGGAGCTGATAATCAGGAGCTATGTCAGGTAAGTCATTGTGTGGCTATACGAGTCTATGAGAGATAGACATTTTCTAACATTTCAAATAGTGAAGCTAGGCACTGTGGTGTATACCTGTAACCCTAGTTACTTAGGAAGCAGAGGCAGGAGGATCTTAAGGTTGAGGCCAGACTGGTAAATTTAGCAAGATTCTGAGTTCAGTCTCTCCACACCACTAATAAAATGGTGAATCAGACATGATGGCATATGCCTATAATCTCAGTGACTCAGAAGCCTGCCACAGAAGAATCATGAGTTCAAAAGCTAATCTGGGAAACTTAGTGAGACCTGTCTCAAAACAAAAAGGGGAGCTGGGGATGTAGCTCAAGTGGTAGCGCGTGCACGAGGCACTGGGTTCGATTCTCAACACCACATAAAAATAAAGATACTGTGTGTCCACCTAAAACTAAAAAATAAATATTAAGAAAAAAAAAAAAAAAAAGGGCTGGGGATGTAGCTCAATGGTAGATCACCCCTGGGTTCAATCCCCATAACATAAATAGTGAAATAGTGGGGGTACTGTTGATTTGGTGACAAGAACATTCTCAGAAAATTGCAGCAACAGCAAAGGAGATTCAATTATTTTGAATCACATTTGGCAGCATGTCTCAAACTGCTGCACCCTTGAATCTACTACTTTCACTTTAAGGAATTAAAAAAAATAAATAAATGAAAATGTAAAAAATCTTCACACATACAGATATTCATTTAAGCATTATTCATAATTAAAGAAGCAAAGGGTTTGGCATTTCCTCAAAAGTTAAATAAATTGGGAGTATAGCTCAGTGGGAGGGTGCTTGCCTAATATGTATGTGCAGGGCTCTGGATTCAATCCCCAGCACACTGAAAAAAAGAGATTAAACAGGATTATCAAATGACCTCACAATTCTATACCTTGGCATATGCCCCAAAGAAATGAAAACAAGAACTGAACAGTGAATAAAATGTTAGTAATGCTTATAGTGGCATTCATAATAGCCCAAAAGTGGAACAAACCCGTGTTCAACAGATGAATGGGTATAATATAGTATATTCATACTATGGAATACTATTCAGTAATAAAAAGGAATGAAGTTCTGATACACACCATACACCAATGAACCTTGAAAACATTATGCTAAGTGAAAGAAGCCAGATGCCTACTGATAAGACAAATATTATGATTTCCCCACATGAAATTATCTACAGTAGGCAGATTCACAGGGATAGAAAATAGATTACAGGTAACCAAGGACTGGCTGCAGGAGGTAAAGGGGAGTTAATACTGAATGAGCAGAGTTTGTTTAAGGTGATGAAAAATTTGAGGTAGGCAGTGATGATGAGAACACAACACTGTGAATGTTATACCCTAACTGCACACTTAACATAGTTAAAATAGTGAATTTTATGTTTTATATCACAATATATATCCACAACTTCAGATTTAAAAAAAGAGAATAAGCAAAGAAATGGAAATAACTATAAATGACCAATCGACCAATAATAGAAGAATGCCTAAATAAATTATGGTACACAGTCAAGGTACTAATTGTCAACTGCCCCTTAAGAAATAACATTAAATGAGGCCCTGGGCTTGTTCCTCAGTGCTGCAACAAACAAACCAAAAGTAAAATCCCCAAGTAATCAAATGAGATACAGCATTGAGTGCTAAAAGCAGGGCATAAAATTGGACACATAGCATGACTTGTACCATACATAAAGATGAGGCCAAAGTTGTACAAAAAAAAAAAAAAAGACCAGAAGGAACAATGTCAGAATGTTTACACTGGTGATGTTTTGGTACTGGGATTGTGACTTTTTATTTTTAATAAATAATATTTATTGGGGATGGAATCCAAGATCGTGCTCCTGTTAGGCAAGCTCTACTGCTGGACTACACCTCCATTCCTTTAACCATTTATAAATGTACAATTGAGTGATACTAAGCATATTCACATTGCTGTGCATCTCCAGAACTTTTTCATCTTGAAAAACTGTATAATGAATTTCTTTAAAAGCCTCCTGCATTTATTATTACAATTTTTCTGTACCTGGGAGGTTGACTGACTGTACTTAGTCTTTTGCATTTTCTTAATTTGTGATTGCTGGTGTTTTTTTGTTTTGTTTTGTTCCAAGCAACTGTCTCTAAAAAAGCCAAAGTTTTCCGTAATTCAAAACTGGGTGAGAGATCACAGCAGAGGAAGAGGGCACATGGGTACTGGACAAGGAGTAAGGGAAAATGACATCTGAATCTCTAGAGAGGACACAGCTGTACCTGCTACAACATTCACTCAACCTAGTTGAGGGCTTTCCTCCTAAGTTGCCCTCTGAGGAATGGCCCTTCTTAACCATCAGAACTACTGCCCAATCTCTCTCCCCCTGCTGCAAGACTCCATTGCAGTGGTCCTTTTTTGGTTTTGTTCCCCTTATTGCTGGGGATTGAACACAGGATCTTGTGCATACTAGGCAAGCACTCTTCCACTGAGTTATATCCCCAGACCTTGCAGTGGTCTCTATATCTATTGCCATGGCCCCTCTTGAGAAAAGTCTGCCTTACCATTCTAAACAAAAATTGCAGCCTGTTTAAGAGTCCTCAAGGTCGGGAGAGAGAGAGATGCCAACCACTCTGTCTCAAAAACTCCACGAATACAGAACTTCTTGCTTTTACCTGTTTGAAAAATCTTAGATGGCTTCAGGTGAGTTCACTTATTATCAAAGAACACCAGAGCCACCCTATCACTGGGAAAAACAAAGACCAGAAAAGGAAAGAAACAAGATCACACCAGAGGCTGAGGCAGGAGTATTCCACGTTCAAAGCCAGCTATAAGTAATTTAGCAAGACCCTAAGCAGCTTAGTGAGACCCTGTCTCAAAATAAAAAATGAAATATAAAAAACAGGCCGGGGATTTGGCTCAGTGGTTAAGGCCTCCTGAGTTCAATATCTGATACCCCCCGCCCCCCCCCCAAAAGGAAATAAAATAGGACCAGAATCCAGATCCTCTGACTCCTGCCCTAGATCCACCACTATTTTAATGTCAAGGCATTCCACTGACATTTGCTGAATGCAGCAGAAAGACCAGCTACTCTGCTCCCTGAAAGCCAGTTATCTGATTTGTTCATCAAGAGTGCAAAAGGCAAATTGGGGATGTAGCTCTGTGGCAGATTATTTGCCTAGAATGTACAAGACCCTGGGTTCTATCCCCTGTACTGCCAAAACAAGAAAATGCAAAAGGCAATTGAAAGCCTAGCTAGAATCAGAGAGCAGGGCAAAGACCTGTGGAGTCTACAATCTATGCAACTCTCAAAAGCTAAACTCTTGTAATGTTAACATTGCAGGGCACCTCTGAGATCCATTTCTCCAAAGTTGAAAGGGCTTTCGACCCTCTCCAGGGCCTTATGGGCAGTTCGTGATAGCTGATTTATTCTTCAGGAAAGACACACTAGCGTCAACTAAGAATGGAAGGTGGGACTTTCTCAGGAAAAATCTGTCCTGGTATCAGAATATAAGAGGTGCTCCACAAAATGTTTGCATGCATTTGTGTGTTTACTTGCTTCCTGAATAAATAAATGAACAAATGATACACGGAGTCAAAAGAAGGTTAAAGAAAAGCCTTTTCTGGAATGTATTCTGGCTTAGAATTCCTACAAACATCAACTGAGCAGAAATAGGACAGACCAAAGTGTCTGGGTCCAGTCCTAGCACTGAGTCCCTATAAATCATGTGTAGCAAAGGAAGAGGGCCAACTAACTCTGGCCCATGGCCTCTGGGAGTAAAAGAATTAGGTACATCCCAACCGAGGAGGTGGACTGGAGTTCTGAGGAAGAGTTTTCCCTCAGTTCATGCCAGAGTTCTACCTCTGGATTACTGGGACAAAAAAATGCAAGAGCAAAGGGAACTTGGATAAGGCACTGATAGTAGAAGGGAAGTACAGAGAAATGTCTGTTAGGACACTGGTTCCCAGAGTTACTCCACAAGGGGCCAACATGGCAACAGGAACACAGGGTAAAATCCTTCCAACCATTTTAACAAAGTTATCAGCTATGCCTGTCAAGCCAGACCAGCAATCCCATTGTCAAAAAAACTACATAGGATAAATTCAGATCAGAAGGCACTGATGTCAAACTGGGCAAGTACAAGGAGGGAGGCAGATTTTAGTTTAACTCAAGAGTCTGATCCTTCAGTGCTCAGGGGTATATGTAGTGCAGCAGGATTAGACAGACCTAATTTCAATCACTTGTCACTATCTTGGTAACCCTGAATAAGATGCCCAAACTCCTTCTTTCTTCCATTAAAATATAATGGATACCTAATAAGTAACAGCCACAGGACTAGGTTCTTGGAA
The DNA here is from genome assembly GCF_047511675.1 of Marmota flaviventris. NCBI lineage: Eukaryota > Metazoa > Chordata > Mammalia > Rodentia > Sciuridae > Marmota > Marmota flaviventris. The sequence goes on along the minus strand of NC_092506.1, from coordinate 60,637,748 downwards.
TATAATGCTGGAAAAACATAGACCTGGAGTCAGTTTTCATGGAACCGACAGTTTGGGGAGATTGACATTTAAAAAATAAATATAAACCGTATAAAATAAGAACAAGTTATAAACATTAAAGGGTTACAACATGATTAGACTCAAATTTTTAACCTATCAATCTGACTTCCTGGAAGACCGGGTTGGACGTAAAATCAACATGAATTCAGAGAGACCAGCTAAGAGACTACTACAATTCTTTAAAGGCAATAGATTGAAGGGACCTGTGCCAAGGTGATAGCTTAGGCTAATTAGGTGGCAGTGAAAACTGAGATGCCAAATAGCTAAATAGTAATGTGACAACCATGGAAAGAGAAAAGGGAAATACCTAGGCAAATGGTAAAGAAGATGGCTCAGACTATCATGTTAAGTGAAATAATCCAATCCCCCAAAACCAAAGGTTGAATGTTCTCTCTGATATGCAGATGCTATCTCACAATAAGTGAGGTGGGAAGAACAGAAGTTCACTGGATTAGACAAAGGGGAATGAAGGGAAGGGATGGGGGGATGGGAACAGGAAAGACAGTAGAATGAATTGGACATAACTTTCCTATGTTCATATAAGAATACACAACCAGTGTAACTCCACGTCATGTCCAACCACAAGAATGGAAAGTTATACTCCAGGTATGTATAATACGTTAAACTACATTTTACTGTCATGTATAATGAGAAAGAACAAATAAAAAAAAAGAAGATGGTTCAGGTTTGAGTTCAGAGAAATACTGAAGTGAAAAAAAAATTGGCAAAGGAAAATGAGAAATATCAGAGGTAAAGAAAACCAAGACAAAATAAAGTTACCAAAGCCAAGGGGGAAAGCTTCTTAAGAAGGGAATAGTTAGTTGAGTCAACTCTACTGTTAACTGAGAAGTCCACCAGGATTTGTGGCACAGTCATTAGTGACCCGAATAAAAGCTCTTTCAGAAGCAGAGTATGAACAAAGGCCACATTAGAATGGGCTACAGATGAATGAAAGGTGATCAAACAGAGACAGGAACTTTTTAATTTTTTTCTTTCCCAGCCCTGGGGATTGAACCCACAGACTCTCCCCCACTGAGCTACCTCCCCTAGCCCTTTTTCTTTTTTTCATTTTGAGACAAGGTTTCTTAGTTCCAGGAAGGCCTCAAATGGACAATCCTCCCAAATCATTGGGATTACAGGTATGTGCTGCCATGCCTGGCTAAGACAAGAACTTTCTCTATGTTTAGCTGTGAATGATAGGAAATAAGTTAGTAGAAAAAGGAGAAAGTGGGTCAAGGATTTTTTTAATTAAAAGACTGTTTAAAGGGTTAATAGGAAAAGCTGGTAGAGATTAGAGAGGTAAAGAAACTTGCTCAAGTGTATATAACTAATTAGATTAGAATTTAAAACTGGGGGTGTCTGACTCCAAACACTTAGTTCTTTCCACCACTTTAAGTAGAGATGGTGAGTAGGCAGCTACTCCTGTTGTGATATAATATGGGTCCTCTAAGTTCCCAGGAGGTAAATCGGGGGCACAGCAACTGGCTCAGAACAAAGTGTGAGGGAGGACATATGGACCAATGCAACACAAAATACGTGTCACTCCCTTGCCTTCCCAATAACTCTTTCAGAGGAAGAAGTCCCAGAAACAGGCTTATTTCACAATCTTTTACCCTCCACCACAGCATGACCTTTGTTGTAAATGGAAAGGGTACTGACTAGCTGTCACAAGCTTATGATCTCAGTGACCAGAGGGAAAGAACAGATTCCATCCAAAGTCCCCTGATTCAATTTAAGAAGAGTTACTTTAGTTCACATTACAGACTTCTCCATGTGAGGCAAAACAAAGAGTTGTTCTACACTAAATAGGGTAATGTAGAATAGTAAGAAGGAATTGAGAATGTTTATGAACACAATTGAAAAAGCTCAGGGTTTCATTTGTAGGAACACTGAAATTAATAAATAAAGGATCTCTTCAGGTCAAACCATTCTCAGAGACAGATGTGCTGCAGATCAAGAGACAAATCAGATCTAGTTCTTAATGTAATCTTGAGGACTGGTTGGGGAAACACCTAAAAAAATCAACTATGACTCTGGCACAGGAGATGTGATCTCAAAATGTGCAAAAGCCTATAAAAAAACTATTAGGACTGAAAATGTGATTATGAATATACCAAGGAATATTTTTAGGGCCGGGGTTGCGGCTCAGTGGTAGATCTCTTGCCTAGCATATGTGAGGCACTGGGTTCGATTCTCAGCATCGCAGATAAATAAATTCAACTATAAAAAGGAAGGAAATTCTAACACATGCTACAACATGGAAGTACCCCGAAGATATTCCGTCAAGTGAACTAAACCAGTTACAAAAAGGCAAATACAATATTATTTCACTCATGTGAAGTGCCTAGAGAAGTCAGATTCATAGACACAGAAAGCAGAATGGTTATGCCAAGGGCAAAGGGTAGGGGAGTTAGTGTTTGATAGATAAAAAATTTCAGTTTTGCAAGATGAAAAAAGTTCTGGAGGTTGGGCACAGCGGGGCACACCTGCAACCACAGCTACTCCAGAGGCTGAAGCAGGAGTATTACAAATTCAAGCCAGCCCAGGCAATATACCGATATCCTGTCTCAAAAAAAAAAAAAAAAGTCTGGGTATGTGGCTCAGTGGTAGAGTGCCCCTGGGTTTGATCCCTAGTACTAAGGGGGAAAAAAAAGTTCTGGAGATGGATGGCAGTGATGGGTGCAGAATAATAATATAAATAAATATAAATGTACCTAATGTCACTGAATTCTACACTTAAAAATGGTTATGATGGTAAATTTTATATTATATGTATTTTACTACAAATAACCTACAAAATCTATTATGGAGACCATGTGAATAGAGATCACATCCAGATAGGAAACTAGAGAACAATTCAGGGGTTGATTTCAGTCTTAACAATGACTCGGTCTCCCAAGACTAACTCAGAATCTCTCAAGAACTACTTCAATCTCTGCCAAGGGCATACCCAATGACTTAATGACCTCCTACTAGGCCCCACTTCTTAAAGGTCCTATAAGCTCAGCCCCATCATACTGAGTACCAAGCTGCCTACACATAAATCCTTGGGGAACACACTCAAACCATATTCAGACTAGAGCAGCTGACTAAAAAATGATCCAATACACACTGCTTTCAATTTGATCCAGTTTAAGAAAAATAAAATTAGCCTCATCATACTGACAAACTTTTGGCCTAAAATTGTACTTAGTTACCAGAAAAATAATGGAAATATTCATTCTTGGAATGGGTTTATTTGGCTGGGATGTGAGGGGATGAAACTAAGATGGGGAGCACTTCTATACTATTTAAATAATTATAAAGAGAACACATCATTATTATAAATAAAAACCAACAAAAATATATTTCCATTTTGGTAAAAAAAACTAGGATGTGCACTTGGGTCTCTCAGATTGACTGTTACTTCACCCATATTTTAAGCTTGAAGTATCTCTCCATGGTCGGCACCTAGTCCTCCTTCAGTATTTCCTACTCTGCAAAAAGCACTACCATTCAAACACTGCTCGGTCACAAGCACCAACTCTGACACCAACATTTTGTATTTTTTCCTTCAATCTCCAGAGTCAAACTATATCCAAGCCTTATCAAACTTACTTTCAAAATACTTCTCTCCCTTTTCACTATCTCCACCATAATCAGAGTCACCTTTGTCTTGCCCAATAACAGCCAGGGTCTTTTCAAGTGGTCCAGTCGAACATATATACCCGTCTCTAATTATGTTTTCTACCCAGCAGCCAGTTAATCTTTGTTTAATGCAAGGCTGATAAAGTCATTCATCTCAGCCTCCCCAGTATCTTTAGTACAATAATTAAAATCTTTTAATTTAGCCAACGGGGTTTTTTCCTTGCCCAGCCACTATTTCTCCAGATACTTCCACCATATTCTCAGCTGTACAACCACTTTAGCCTTAGTTCCTCAAAAATGTTGACCCTTGCTCCCCAAACAGGACTCATACACATACTATTTTCTCTACATGAGACACATTTCATCTGCTTAACTCCTACTTATTGTTCAAGTCAGCTCAACTTCTTTAGGGAGGCTATCTTTGAGCCCTAAGAATAGGTCAAATGTGTGTCACTATTATATTTGTTGATAGTATCATGAAACTTTCCTTCATGATTTTTTAATTAAAGTTGTGATTTTATGCTTATTTGTGTGTTACTTTAATACCCATCTTTCCCACTAGATACTAAACTTTATTTGCACAAGGACATTTATTTTTTTACACCTTTGTAATTTTAGCACACAGCACAGTGTCCACGTAGACAGAGGCATTAAAAAAGTGTGTTTCCAGTACTGCCAAAAAAAAGGTTTTTGTTCCATGATTATTAACCCCCTATTAGGATGTTAATGATCCTAAAGTTAAAAATTACAGGATATCTGACATCTGGCTTTCCAAACTTTAAGGAAGGAATTTCCATGCATACTACCCATGTCTTGAAGAATTTCATATGGCTTATCTTATCCCTTAGTGCTTTTCTCTTTTCATCAAGCAAGAGATGCCAGCCAGAACAATTTGGAAGTGATAGGAGGCAGTATTAAAAGCACAGGTAAACTCACTCCTATAGTAGACGCCATGTAATCTGCACACATTTCTGCAAAATCCCGCTCAAGAACTCCATAGTAGAGACCATAGAAGAGGAGAGAAATGCCAAAGTCCATGGCATCTTCTGGTTTAATCCTGTAAGGAAAGCAACACAGTCAATAAAACCTGTCCTGAGACACAACTGCTCTGGATTACTACTTTGGGACACACAAGGCAGGATCACTCAAAAGCTAGAGCCAAGTGTTGGCAAATTATGATCAAATTCTGTTTGCTATCTATTTTTAATATGACCCACTGACATCTTTTAAAGAAGTTAATTAGCACTGTCAGCTACAAAGACCAAGCCAGAGTATGCCCTAGCTGCCTATGTGTTGGGGACTCTACTGTTGGCAACTACTGGACACCAAATGTTGGAATTTCAGTGTAGAAGTTGGCAACTCACTGAGTTGCTTCATCTTGAGCCAGTTGCCCAAGTTGAAATGGCTGAGCCCTCCAAAAGAAGGGCACAATATGCCTGGATTTAGTGCCATAAGAGCAGAAACTCAAAATGGTAGCCAAATACCGTTCTGAGACTGTTTCAACTGATGGCAACTGGGTACAAACTACGCCCCACCTCCCTCCTGAGATGTGCCTGAGATCCCCAGGAAGACAGGGTAATAGAAGATCAGTGTTTCCTGTCTTGGTATATTATGAGTATTTATATAATATTCTAGATTTTTGCATATTATCCCAAAGAAATTAAATGTTTACATACCAGCTACCAGAAAAATTTAATTTGCATCTAACCATATTCTGCATAATGTCATGAAAGTTAAATTTTGGTCCAATTCTATTTACTAAGAATAAAGATCTTTATAATATTAGGAAGTTTATTTTTTTAATAATTCCAACGACCAAAAGTTTGAAACCTTGAGTCTATAAATATTATAGAAAACTACCTTAAAATATTTGTACAAAGAACTACATGTGCTCACTTAAAGTTGTAAATTATATTCATCATAGAAAGTTGAATTTGTTCATCAAACTTATAACTCACTAACTAGACTCCTGGTTTTTACACCAATTAGCATAATCAGCAGTATAAAAATAGTCAAGATTTTCAATGCTGTTCTCCTCCTTGTACAGTTTAAGCAAGTAAAAAGAAACCAACCATAGAAAAAATACCTTTCAGCCAGGTGCCATAGCACACTTCTGTAATCCCAGTGGTTCAGGAGGCTAAAGCAAGAGAATTATTAGTTCAAAGCCAGCCTCAGCAACTTAGTGAGGCCCTTAGCAACTTAGTGAGACCCTGTCTCTAAATAAAAAATAAAAAAGGGCTGTGGATATGGTTCAGTGGTTAAGCACCCCTGGGTCCAATTCCCACTAAAAAGGGAAAAAGAAAAAATACCATTCAAACAAAATTCAGAATCTTTTTAAATTTTGTTTACTTCATTTTGTTTTTTTGAATAGGGTCTCACTAAGTTGCCTAGGATGGCCTTGAACTTGTAATCCTCTACCTCAGCCTCCCACATAGTTGGGACTACAGGCATGCACCACTGCATCCAACTATCTGAATCTTGACTTGTTTTTTTAACCACACAGGTTAGGAAGATACCTGGAAATATCTTTGTTTTCTTTTGATGAGATGTTTTAGACTCTACAGTGATGAATTCCTCTAAACCTTTCTGGAGCCTGTTTATTCTTTCAGCCTGTATTATCCCTGGAAGAAAGGATTCCATGGGTGTCCTCTCACTACATAAAGTAATACTTATTTATACTTATTCTAACAAACTCCTTTTGGTTTCAAGATAGTCCCACCTATAGTATATACTGGGTCAATTGCCTTTCCATCCATGAATCTAAATTTGAGTCCTAAATTTCCTTAGCTTCAGTGTACTATCCCAGGCTTAGGACCCCCTTTGATAAATAGCCCAGTCACCATTACTTCATCCAGGAAACCATATTTCCACCCTCGTTTGACCTATTAACTCCTTGTACCCGCCAATTTCCAAGCTCAAAATTCTTGGCTTCTGCCTCAATTAGGGGTGGAAGGACTTGTAAACTGATAGAGAGCTTTTAGAGAGCTGAGGACAAAATAAAGCAATACCTAGAGATGTACCTCAGGAAGTGACACAGCCATGGTGTGATAGTACAAAATTAAAAACAACTTAAGTGTCCAATAATGGCACAGGACTTGAGCGTCCACAGGCTAATTTCCTAGAATTGCTTCCTCATAAGTCTCACAAAGGTGGAATGTCAGATGTGTTATAGGCAATGCCACCTATATATTAAATACGACTTGTGATTGGTACACTGCATCTGGGATATTCTGGACTGGATGTGTTCCTAGGGGGATGCAGCTCACAGACCAAGATGGCTCCCACATCCATCAATATTAACTGGTTCCATCATACCTGAACACTCAGACTACTGTGAGGACTCCTGCAAACACTGCCTATTTTGTATCATTCTAAGTGGACCTGTCACTAGGTGTAGCCAACTGTGGTCACATGAGTTCAACTGTTTAGCCCAAAGTTTGGCAAACCTTTTCTGTTAAGGCCAGACAATAAATATTTTAGGTTTTGCAGCCTATATGGTCTCTGTCACAACTATTCAACTCCAATGTTTTAGGCAAAAATAGCCATAGATGATAAGCAAACTGACTATGCATGATTGAAGCATGACTATGTTGCAATCAAACTTTACTTTATAAAAGCAAGAAGTGGATTCATTTGGTCCAAAGGATGTATTCTGCCAGTCCCTGGTATAGTTGAATATAAGGCATCTCAAGCAGAGTGGATATTGCAGTAACTAGCATGTGGACCAGGCAAATTGTTGTTAGGGAATTATGGGTAACTGGTTATAATCATTATTAAACTTACTTTTGTTATAATTTCCCACTAAAATACATATTATTTTGGAAAATATAACCAAAGATTTGAGACTCTGAGTTTGTATATATCCAAATATTCCTTGCTTTCTGCCAGTACAAATTACAGAAGGCCTGTCATCTCCTTTCTCCCTACTGTACCCACGTCTCCTATCCTGGGTGTCATGTTCCCTTTGTTAATACTCAAGACTTACTACAGCAAGAAAGGACATCTCACTAGCCGCTCTTCCCTAAACATCAGCAAGACCAAAAGCAAAAGGTACTCACTTGAATAATAAATTAAGACCAAAGAGAGTAAACATGACCGCCATGTAGCCAATGATGCCAGTGGCATAGCTGATTTTATAGATCAACAGGAACCATTTATAAACCAACCTGGAGAAAGGAAATAAAATACTCAGTAGAGCTGATGCAGAGACACCGGCCTCCAGATCTATTAGACCACCAGAATTTCTTATTCTTTTTTTTTTTTTTTAATATTTATTTTTTAATCGTAGTTGAACACCATTCATTCATTCATTCATTCATTCATTTATTTATTTATTGTGGTGTTGAGGATCCAACCCAGGACCTTGCATGTGCTAAGCAAGTGCTCTACCGCTCAGCCACAACCCCAACCCCCAGAATTCTTTATTTTCATATAAATAGGGACATCCAGTCTACTTTTAAGACTTATTGAGCAATTTGTGCTACTGTTCAAGGGTGTTCACTTCCTCAATTGCTAAAACATCTTCGGGGAACTACTGCTTTATATTTTCCTGGTCTAAGACCAAGCAAAAGAAAGAGATTCCTAAAAAGAAGTTTCAGTCTCATAAGGGCACAGCTGATCTAAGACAGCTATGTCATCTCAAATTTAGATTACTTGGGTGAGGAAGTGAAACCTAATAACTCTCAAAAGATTGATGGGGAAGGCTAGTTGTTCTTGTCAGGAAAGAGAATTTAAGGAAAGATGAAATCACTGGTGGAATTAGCTAAGTACCTTTGATAACTCAAATCACTTTGAGACAAGTTTACTTCTTTGTAAAATGGGAAAACGACATTACCTTTCTCACCTCATTAACACAGCCCATTTCTTGGTACAATATGCTCATTAAACACTCAGTGAATAAATGAGGATGTTTATAAAAGTGCTTTGAAACTGTACAGCACTATCAAATGTTAGTTATTATAAAATATTTCCATACTATTGACACATTTTAAAAATCATTTCATTTAGAAGTCAATGCTGTTTGTCAGTTGGTGGCTCTTAACATTTTGTTTTATTGCATTTTTTCTTTATATCACCCTATATGAGGTAGCAGTTATCCCATTTTTTTTTTAAGTTGTATATGGACACGATGCCTTTATTTATTTTATTTATGTGGTGCTGAGGATTGAACCCAGTGCCTCACACGTGCTAGGCAAGCACTCTACCACTGAGCTACAACTCCAGCCATCTGGCTCCAGGACCTGTACCCTTTATCATGGCACAGAGAGGGACTTCTAGATCACCAACTTTCCCTTGTACATTGAAACTCTGAAGACCAGAGAAAAGCTTGCAGTAAAGTGGAACATAAGAAGAACAGAAAGAAGAGCAATTTGCAACTTTGAAATCGTTTTAAGTCAGGTGGTCTCAACTTTGATGCTGGCCAGTTCCCCTGTTAAGCTATCCTGGACCTGTGCACACCTCTCATAGCACTTACCAACTGCACTGCAACAGATGCTTTCTCATCCATCTCCTCCAATAAACCGAGCACTCCTTGAGGGCAGGGACCATGTCTTATCCAGCTCTGTATCCCCAGCGCTCAGCACAGGGCCTGGCACATAGCAGGTGCTTATTGAATGAATGAATGAGAAAAATCTCTTTTTCTGTCAAGTAAATGTTAAATGACCTCACAAGCTGGTTGGGAGGATTAAACAATAAATGCATTTGGATAAAGTACAAAGAAGTATATAGGCAACAGCCCTTTGTAATCCAAGAAAGAATTACTGTTTATTAGAAAATTGCAAATTTGCTCATTCATTCATTCAACCAAAATTTATAAAGTAGGCTTCTATGTGCCAGCCCTTGTGGCAAGGTCTGGATACACAGTGACCAACAAAATAGATATGGTTCCTGATCTTATACAAACAGTTCAGTGGCGGAGATAGACGTTCAAAAAAATATTTTGTTATAAATTGTGATAAGTTCTATGAAAGAATAGAAACTATAGGGCCTTATGAGAGAATAAAATGGAAAATCTAATTTAGAGAGCAGAAGGGTTCACATAAAATAACATTTAAAATGAGACCACAAAGATCACTAGGACTTGCTTTTTTGTGGTACTCAGAATTGAACCCAGTGGCACTCTGCCGCTGAGCTACATCCCCAGCTCCCCAGCCCTTTCTTTCCTTTTCTTTCTTTTTTTTTTTAATTTTTGAGATAGAGTCTTGCTAAGTTGCCCAGGCTAGACTTGAACTTGCAATCTTGCCTCAGCCTCCCGAGTAGCTGGGATTGCAGACATGTGCCACCACACCCCACTATTTGCCCTTGATATAAACAGACCTTGGATATAACCATAAAATAAGCTACAATATCTGAGGTTTTTAAATCTGTGAATAGGGATGTGGGTCTCCCAATCAGCTTGTTTTAGAGGGGGCCCTGCACCAAATTCTTTTGGCAGACAAAAACTGCAATTTTTTCAGTCTAAACCCATCTTCCTCTCATGCATTCTAGCATATTAGCTTCAGGAAGCCCAAGCTCTTCCCCACTGCCTAAACTCTCACCTTGGAGTTGTCTGCACTAGAGGTTTCCGTGTGGCTCGGAAGGTGACGAAGGCTGTGACAGCAGAGAAGAAGATCCAGATCACTAGGAATCTCCACCAGTGCAGCTTCACTGTGAAATAGAGGGGAACAACCCACATCTGAAAGAGGGTCACCATCTGAAACACAAACATAAGCACTTCAGCTCTAGCCAGCTCCCTCTGCAGCTCTACCTGCAAGTGCAGATAGCTTGTTTTCTACTTTAGCCTGATCCTATCCCACATTTCCAGTTTTGAATAAAGGCAACCCCACTAGTGATCAAAGTTAAAAACCTGGAACCATGCCTGCGTCTTCCCTTTCACCCCTCATTCAACTGTATCTTGAATATATTCTTTCCTTTCCACTTAAGCTCTTGCTATCTCTTGCCTGGCTGAGATAGCAAGAGCAACAACTTCTTTGTTAGTCTCCATGCATCCAGTAAGGACAGAATGGAGGAGATACCAGTGGTAGGGCATCTCTTACCACTCTCTATGCCTTTAAGTTGTCCGACCTTCCTTTCTGCCTGATAATAACACAACCAAGATACATGAAGCCTTCAGTCTCCTTTCCAGTGAGAATTAGCCATGACTTCTAGTTCCCCAAAAGTATTTTCTTTTCTACCATCATTACAATGCTTACCCAGATAATAAGGGGGGTTTAAAATTCATTTGCTACCTATATAAGCTGCTTAAGGGCAATGACTTGGCCATAATCATTCATTTCCTTTAAGCTAGTAAACTGGCACAGTACAGGCCCTCAATAAATTTGGATAAATAAATAAAAGGAAAATAAGACTAGGCTGGAGTAAGATTCCCTAAGATGGAGACACAATTGTTTTTTTTAAAGAGTGTCTTTTTATCTTCCTTCAGATGTGTAACTTATACTTGTTATCTCAAGAGTTACAAATACATAGAACAATTCTACTTCTAAAAGTTTGGAGTAATCACCAATCTTTTGCTCTCCAATGCCTCATAACTTCCTTCCTCAACTACCTTGCTTTAACTGGATGTCACTATTCTCAGATGAGCAGTAGATATTTTTTTTTTTTAAAAAAGGTAGTACTTAATGGAGGTTTTTCTTCCTGAAGTCACCAAATAAAATTAAAGGACATTAATTTTTTTTTTAATTTAAAAAAGGAGAGCTGTAGAAAGGAAAAGTAGTAGCTAGTTTCCTGATGTTCCATAGTAAACTAAAAAAGTATGTGTCCTTGGGGATTTCTAGACCAGTGAAATCCAACAAGCCACATAAATAATTTAAATTTTTTTACTAGTTACATTAGAAAAACAGGTGATATTAATTTTAATATAGTTTATTTAACCCATATGTCCAAAATATCATAATTTCAACATGAACAAAATATTAAAGTTATTTTTTTTTGGTGTTGGGGAATGAACTGTGGGCCTTGAACATACTAAATATTGTGCTCTACCACTAAGCTATACCACAGCCCCAAAATATTAAAATTATCAAAGAAATATTTTACTTTTTTGTACTTTTAAATCTGATGTGTATTTCATATTTACAATACATTCTAAGCACTCAATAGCTAGGTGTGACTGGTGGCTAACACTGGAGAGTACAGTGTACAGCTAGCTTCTTTTGAATGAGTGGTTGTCTGTAGCTATCATTCCCTCACTCACTGCTCTGCAAGAAAATGCCTGAGTTTTTTAGTGCTATTTTACATATAAAAAGAGAAAGGGGATAAAAGGTGAGAAGACAATGGTGAGCAGTACCACACTGCTTTAGAGTTTCCCATTCTGTGAGTCAAAGAGTGCTGACTGCTGGTCAGTGAATCATGCAAGCCACAATAACAATTCTACTGCATTGGAACCCACAACTGTTCTTCCAAATAAAACACTCTAGAATATTCTGGTCTTAAATACAAAGTGTGGATGCACCAAGCTCCAGGTGCTTTTCTAGGAGATACTGGGAGAAAACCAGGAAAATATATCACAACAATCAACTATGGATTAACAAGGGGACAAACAACCAGAATCATATTTCTAAAAGGGAATGGAAGGAGGTTCTTTGTTCTTCACATTGTTTGCTTAAACAGGCTCATGCAGTTGTTAACTAGACAGTAAGCCCAGAGACTGGAGAAGAATTAAATCACACAATCTGGCCACATTTGTCTTAAGAAAGAACAGGACTTCTAGTCTCCATCCAGTTTTTATAAAAACCAGCCTCTTCCACATTGCCCATCAATGTTATCTACAGCACGTTCTGAGGGGGTATCTGAGGTCAAGATAATTTTCTCTGTACAAGCTGCAGCTCTGTACATTTTAGATGAAGTGAGAGGTAGAGAACTTGGATTATATTCTGAGTTGGAAAAAGACATAATTAGGAGTTAAGTTTGGGTATCAGTATAAAAGGAATAAAAAATCTTGTCTTATTTTTTAACTATCAGTCTTGAAATTTTAGGATGAAAAAGCCACTTTAAATCACATCATGAAAAAGAAAGAAAGAAAATAGGAGAGGAGGACAAAGAGACAGGGAGAGAGAGAAGACAGAAGAGAGAGAAAGAAAGAGAAATTTAGAGATGGAATTAAGCCCTTTGAAGCCAGATGGCCTAGTAGAAACTAGTAGACCTGGATTCTAGTTCTGTTCTGCCTCCAACTCATCAAGGTAACCCAAGGAGGTCCTTTCCCTTTGAAGGAAGACTTGATTCTCAAACCCCTTCAAGTTCTAACATCTGAAAGTCCTGTTAAGCAGCCCTGTATCTTAGACTTCCTGGGAAAGTGGAGACATAATACTTATGGCATTTTGTCTAGTAAATAAGTTGAAACTTCATTAAGGAAGGCATTTTTAATGGCTAGCTTGGCAAAGGCAGGGACTCTGGTGCCACCTGGTGGCAATGCTTATACAGACACATTTGGTTAACAGTTCTTTTAAACACTTGTACCTAATACTATGGAAAAAACAAAAATAATGGCAAGCCTCACCCTGACATCTCTTCCAAGAACTTGGGTGATGGGACATAAACACATAAATTAGGCAGTGAAGCAAAGCATCAAATACTGACATGGGAGTTCAAAGGAGAGATGCAGCAGTATGTGCAGGAACTATTATATCAGTTTCTGGAAGAGGCAGAGTGCTGTTGGTTCTGAAGGAGGTTTGGGTTTGGGCAGGTGGACAGAGAAAACAAAAGCTATTTCTACTTTCTCTGAATCTGAAAATATGAAGTTGAAACTAAAGACAAGCCTGAAACCAATTCACTGATTCTTTCAGCAAACATTTAGTGAGAGACAATCCCAGCTTTTCTGACAGAAGATAAAAATTATCAACATTCCACTTATCTCTCCACAAGGCTCAACAGTATAGAAGATGAAATTGGATGCTAACAGTAAGAGCTCATCCATATTTGTTGGAACTGCCTTTTGGTTTTAGTTGAGAGGGTGTCATCACCAGAAGGTATATTGGTGGAGATGAAATTGACACCTCATAATTATTTCTAATCCATGAGAAGACAGACAAGACAATCTTCAGATCCCTTTAATCTTAGAGGAACTAGAATTCATAAAATGAGTTCCCATTCACCAGCTGCCTTCCAAGTCTTTCTTGGCTTGTAACTTTCAGGATTCTCATCACCTCTGCACTCCCCATGTTGTAGGCAGGGATCACCTACCATGGTTGAAAAGGAATATATTGTGAATGAAATGAAAACTTCAAGTCCATGTAATAGAATTAAGAAAGAGACAGTAAACAGAACAATCTGCTTGAAAAATGCTGAGAAATGGACTGAGGTCACTTAGAGAAAATGTTTCCAATGTGTTCCATGGCTTTGCTCTGTATTTTCATGAATAGTTTGGCTGAAGAACCTGCTTACAGGCAGAGATTGTGGTTCAGCTGTAGAGCGCTTGCCTACATTTGCGAGGCCCTGGGTTCAATCCTTAGCACCATATAAAAATAAATAAATAAATAAATAAAACAAAAACACTTGCTTACCAAAATTTGGACAGCATAAAGCTTAGGGTGGGTGTAGGGCAAAGAGAGAGGGCGTAAACAAAGAAATAAAAGAAAAAAGACTAAAAATGAATAAAATTTATTTCTAATGCTCTAGCTACAACATTTCAGGAGCAAATAAGATGAAATAAAGAACCAAAATCACATAATGAAACCTAACTGCCCAGCCAAGTACAGGATAGGGAAGGAGTAACTTAATAGCAGCTCACATGAAACAGATCTAGTGGTTTCAGTTGCCCACAAATGGCAACAGAGTATATGCCAATAGGGCTGCTGCCAAAAAAGCCAAGACAACTTAGGCTGCTTAAGAAAATATCCAAAATAAAGGAGGAAGCAGATTACTGTTCTCTGCTTTGTCCAAGCATTCTTGGGGCTCTGGGTTCAGGTCATTGGACTACATTGTACAAAGAACACTGACAAATAAGCATAGCCATAAAATAGCTGCCAGGATTATAAACAACTGAAAACAAAATCACACAACAAACAGCTGAAGGCACTGGGATATTAGGCCTGAAGACAACTATGGAAAGGCCTGGCTATTGCCTTCAGATATCTGGAAAGCAGTACATGACCAGAAAGCAGACATATTCAATATAATTTCTATGACCTAGTAAGTCTTCATACATTGCTGGAATACTCTACAAGGCAGAAACATAGTTGGCAATTTCCTCCAATTGCACCCCTAGCAAATGGTCATCCTTATCACATAAGACAGACCATTCCATTGCTAATATATGTGCTAGATAATTCTTCCCTGATACTGACCTGAAAAATCTGCCTTTGTGTCCCTTCTCCCGAAGGGTCCAGAGAAGTACAGAGTAAATTTACTAAGTCTTAGCTACGTCTTAGCACTTCTCTTCTAATACCTAGAAAAATGGCTTCTTTTCCAAGTCTCATCCTCGGGCAAGAGTCAATCAAGCAGCCACTTAACAAGCACTTACTGAACACTATGCTAAGGAGTGGGGAATTCAAAATTTAAAAAAAAAAAAAAAAAAAACCCTCCCCAAGATATTAAGTCTGCTGAGGAGAAACAAATAACTACAATTCAGCAATGTAAGTTCTATAATGGAGTAAGACACTAACAAAGGTACTTCACTTAAAGTGGGGGAACCAAGAAAAGCTTCCTAAAGGATGCCTCCTTCAAACTCTATCTTGATGGTCTAGAAGGTCCAGGTGCAAAAGGGATCGTGATAAGTGTTCCAGGATGAAGAAACATGGTATGCTGGAGAAACTACAACCAGTCTTTTCGAGAGGTGAGAAATAAGCCTAAAGAGGTAGGCAAGGCTTAGAGGAAGATGACATATATCATAGCTAGAATTTTTTACTACATCTGAGGATAAAAGTTCTTTTCTTTCTCATAGAAAGTAGATTACAACCCTGTACCATCTTAGTAAGCAGTCTCTAGCAGCATCCTAGTAACCGTTTAAAAGTCTTGGTCTGAGAAAAATCTAGTACTTTAAAGATTTCCAGGTAGGAGATCTTGCCACTCATCCTTTCCAAGAGGGAACTTGCAGCAGTTCGGGGTGGGGGGGGGGGATCTGAAAAGACACTATTTTTGGTGGCAGAAGAGATGATGAAAGTTTCTCCTTGGAGATCTTTTAAAAATAGGACTGATACTTTTCTAGGCATAAACTCATCCCTTCCCCTAATATCCCTGAGGGAGTTGAGGATTAAGTAAGTAATATCACACTCTGGATAGATGATGAAAACTAAGCTACAGGGAAGCCAAAAAAGAAGTGTGGCCTGAGTTAGGCTTCCAATCCAGACCTTCTGTCTCTCCACCTGCCTCCCTGCCATCCTTCACTACATTTGTGGGGGAAACCCTGGAAAGGAGGCAGCAAGATGAGTAAACGGGGGTTTGTGAAAGTACATGACAGTCAAGAAAAAAATTTAGGCAAGTCATTAAAAAAGGAAACACAGGTTGGGCACAGGAACACATGCCTGTAATCCCAGTGGCTTGGGAGGCTGAGGCAGGAGGACTGTAAGTTCAAACTCACCCTCAGCAACTTATTGAGGCTCTAAGCAACTCAGGGAAACCCTGTCTCCAAATAAAATATTTTAAAAAGGGCTGGGGATGTGGCTCAATGGTTAAGTGCCCCTGGGTTCAATCCCCAGTACCAAAAAAAAAAAAGGAAACTCAGGAGAAATAAAAACAGAATTAACCAACAATTTCCTGAAGCTTTTGAGAAATGTTGGTTTTAGGTCCAGTTCTCCAATTTAATGGTCATGTGCTCCCACAAATTCACTTCAGGATTCTGGGTCATGGTTTATCTTACCTTACAGAGCCTTTCCATAGAGAAAAGCACTTTTTAAAATCATCAACAGATTTAAAGTGTTATTGTTGTTGCTGGAAACAGTAGGAATTCATGTTCCAAATAACAATTAATTGAGAGTATTTTTTTTCTTCCTTTAATGTGAAGATTGGACTTCAACTCCCAAGTTACAGAAAGTAGACATACCTGAGAACTCCTAAGTTACAGAATCAGTGGACAGGCAACCCTGTTTAGAATCAGTCTGGGGACTGACAACATCCCTGCTACTATAGGTCCTAGAATCTAGAACAGTGCTATTTATCAGGGAACAGACAGTGATGTCTAGAGATATATTTGCTTGTCATAACTGGAGGAAGAGTGCTAGAGTATCTAGTGGTGAGATGCCAGGAGGTTGTTAAACAGCCTATGATGTACCTGACAGCCCTCTCTTCAAAAACAAAGAATTATCTTGCCCCAATTGTCAATAGTCTCCCTGTTGAGAAACCCTCCTCTAGGAAAGCAGACCTAGTATTTTTCCAATCAGTGGTCAGGGGTATCTCCCTAAGAGACTGGGCTGTTAACCTGCACTAGTGAAGAACACACAAATTTATTCAGTTTGAGAGAAACACAAGCCTTATCAATTAATTTCTTGGCATGCCATAAGAAAGTTTTCTTTGAAAGTTCTCATGGCTAATCTCAAATAATTCATGTTTCTGCTATTCAACAACAACCCTACTGCCTCCCTTTTATACAGCGTTCTCTGGGGAGTTGTTTTGATTATATTTTATTCTCATTCCTCATCCCAAGAACATTCTAATGTATTTAATATGCATATTTTTGTGTCCATTCATACAAACTGTTTCTTTCTTTGTATTTTTAACTTCACAATTGGCATTATACTATATATTTGTTTCTTTCTTTTTCCACATAGCACTATACTTTTAGGGTTCCAGCCAAGTTGCTAGAGGTACACCTAATGTGTTGCTTTTAACTGCAACGCAGTTTCATGACATGCATTTACAACATTTGGGGGGGGGGGGGCTTGGAACAGGGCTGGGTGGGGGTTACCAGGGATTAAACCCAGGGGCAATTTATCACTGAGCCACACATCCTTAGCCCTTTTTCATATTTTAATTAGAGAAAGGGCCTCACTAAGTTGCTGAGGCTGGCTTTGAACTCACAATCCTCCTGCCTCAGCCTCCCAAGCTGCTGGGATTACAGGCATACACCAGTGTACCCAACCCATTTACAACATTTTAACTACTTATTCTCTCAGAAATAGATATCCAGATTATCTCCAACTCCTGACTGAGAGTTACTGACACAAGTAACACTTAAATGAAGACCTTCTCAAATGTCCCCTTCATGATGTATCACGGTGTGTATGTACATTTTGTCTACCTGAGCAATGCCATGCTGCTATCCCACAATGCCTGCACTAGTCCTTATATACATAAAAGCTTACACAAAGGCTCCTACTGCCTCTGATCCCAACCAACACTAGGCCTTTTTTTTTTTTTTTTTTTAATTTCTGACAGTCTAATAGATGCAAAGTAATAACTCATTGCTGTTTGTTTTTATTGTGCTGAGGAATCAAACCCAGGACCTCACACATGCTGGGCTAGTACTCACCACTGAGCTACATCCCAGGCCTTTTTATTTTTTGAGACACGGTCTTGCTAAAAATGCCAAGGCTGGCCTTGAACTTTGTGATCCTCCTGCTTCAGCCTCTTGAGTAGAAGGAATTTGAGAGGTGCTTCACCATGTCCAGCTTCATTACTGTTTTAATGTTAATGTGCATTTCCTAATTATTAAGAACTTTAAGCATCTCTTCTCAGGCTTAATAGCCATTTGGATTTCCTCATTTTCTGTTGTACCCTTTGCCAGATTTTCTGTTGGAGTTACTATCTTTCCTTGATTCATAGGAGTTCCTTTGTATAGTCTAGGTATTACTCTACTGCCAGGATTAATCATTACTAATCTCTTCTCCATTAGGTTATGTTAACTTTGTGTATGGTAACCTTTATGGAACAAAAATCCTTAACTTTTTAAAAACACAGGATTAGATTTTTGAAGAACTTAGTATAATTCTTAAAATACCAGACATCATTTCCTACATGGTATATTTTCTCAGTCACTGTCCAGGATTCTGAGAACTTGTAGGGATATTCAGGCAAAAAGATCCTTTTTATTGTTTTGCAACACTGGAAACTGAATCAAGAAGGGCCTCACACACACTCAACAAAGTGCTTTACCAGTGAGCTACATCCCTAGCCTCAAATCCTTAATTTCAATGTATTTAAATTTATCAAATCTTTCTTACCTATAATTCTTTTTATTAAATTCATAAGCTTTACTTTTTTCTTTTCCTTCTTGTGTATGTGGTGCTAGGGATTGAACTCAAGAGCTACATGAATGATAGGCAAGCACTCTACCATTGAGCTATCCTCCGGCCCCAATTTGCTATTTCTATAGAAAAAGGGTACCCTCCTGGACTATTATATGTATAATAAAATTTGCTTCTGGACTGGGGCTGTAGCTCAGTGACACATGTGCAAAGCCTTGCGTTGGATCCCCAACACCACAACACACACACACACATATACTTTTAGTCAGCTTTATACTATTGCCTGTGCACATCAATGAATGTACTTTATGTTTGAATTCATACATTCACCTGTGACTATTTTTGTCCCAGAAGAGAAAATGAAAAATATTTAGGAAGATGTTTTTGCTTTTGAAACCACTTTTTAATTTTGAGGTTCTGGGGATCAAACCCAGGGCTTCCTACATGCTAGGCAAGCCCTCTACCACTGAGCTACAATCCCTAGCCCTAAATTATCTTAAATCCCCTTTGTACTCAGTACTATGTACAAACCTAGTTTTAATTTTCCTCCTTGTGGTGAGTTTGTTTTCACAACACAACCTAATTTCTTCATTGCTAGGTGGTTATGCTTTATTGTATATTAAGTTCTCATTACAGCCAGGCACAATGGCACATGCCTGTAATCCCAGTGGCTTGGGAGGCTGAGGCAGGAGAATAGCAAGTTCAAAGCCAGCCTCAGCAATTTAGCAAGGCCCTAACCAAATCAGTGAGACCCTGTTCCTAAATAAAATATTAAAAAGAGCTGGGAATGTGGCTCAATGGTTAAGCGCCCCTGGGTTCAATCCCCACTACAAAAAAAAAAAAGTTCCCATTACACAAAGTTATGTCTCTGAGATCCTCATTCTGTCTGAAGGTCTATTTGCCTATTCTTATGGCATGTATCAATACCTGATAAGGAAGTCTCTGTCTTGGCAAGGTTTTTGTTTGTTTTGTTTTCCCTTGCCTTATTTTTTTTAACTTCTGGTAGAGAAGGAAAGGAATTATTCAAATAATTGGTTAATAAATATGCTCATCCTTAGTCCCTACATGGATTACTTTCATTTTCATTTTAAAAAATTATTCCTAATTGAAGTAAAAAAACTGATCATTTAAATTATTTTTGAGTATACAGTTCAGTAGTGTTAAGTACAGTCACACTGTCCTGTAACAGATCTCTAAGACTTTTTCATCTTGCAACACTGAAACATTAAACAATAGTTCCCTGTTTTCCCCTTCTCTCATCAGCCCCATTCCTCTTTCTGTTTTCTCAGTTTGATTATCTTAGATACTTCATGTATCTATTACTGGCTTCTTGCATCTTCAAGGTTCAGAAATGCTGTAGCATGTGAAAAGATTTCTTTCGTTTTTAAGTCAATTGCTTTTAATATGATAAACACTGAAGCTACTAGCCAAAATAAGAAGTGAAACATCTAAAATTCCTCAAATCTATCTATGGGCTCTTCTCTATGTGCTCTTCTCCATTGTATCATCCAATCTCCCTTTCAAACGAAGTTAGGAGTATACTGAATCTTAAGTTTACCACTTCCTTGCTTTTTAAACTATGGTCTTATCATACATATACATATTTTTAAAACATGCTATTTAGTTTTCATTGTTTTTAGCTTCCATGACTTATTTATTTCACTCAATTATGTTTTGGTGCTAGGGATTAAACTCAGGGCTTTATTCATGTTAAGCAGCAGGCATTCTACCACTGAAGTACATCTCCAGTCCTTTCACTCAATCTTATTATGCTAAAATTCACACTTACCATTATTCACAGCTGCAGTTAATTATGTTATTTTTATACGTTTTATATGTTATATGATATTCCACTATATGAAAATAATATAACGAACTTATCCATTTACCTATATATGGATACTGGATCATTTCCAAATTTTTACTATCTGTAATTTAAACAGTGCTACTCTGAAATTTTTAGTACATGCTCCTAGGATATATGTGCAAAATTTTCTCTTGATATACCTACTTAGGAATTAAACTACTGGACCATACGGAATAGGAATATTAAGCTTTATTAGATGACGTTAAACTGTTTTTCAAAGTAGTTTCTTCACAAAGGAAAAACATTAACTGAACATAGCCCCAGCATGGTTCTATAAAGAATCAAAGAATATCTGTTGCTTGAACAAATAAATAGACATATGAAAAAGTGGGGACAGCACTGGTGTCAGATGGAAGGGATGTGATTTCTGACTCTGCTAATCACTGGTTGAGTGAGACTTAATTAAAGTCTTTGTGCCTCAATTTCTTGATCCACTCAATAACAAAAAATATTATCTACGTCATAGCAAAATCCCTAAATTATAATGCAATCAATAAATGCTAGATGATGTTATTAATTATGTTTATGTAATTACATAGCTGGCATGTTCCAACTATGTTTCTGCTCTGCTTCTCCTTTAGAGCCCACCTTTAACCTAGAACAGATCTGAGAGTAAGGAGTCTCCAGGAATTGCAAACTGGTAGCTATGGACATTAGCTTTAGATGAACCAACAAGGAAAGTTAGGAATAGTAAGATGAACCATTCAACTAGAATGGTAAAGAATAGAGTCTTCAGTTCACAAGACAGCTCATAAATCTAGTTTTAGAAATTTCAGTACTGCCAAGCACAGTGGCACATACCTGTAATCCCAGCAGCTCAGGAGGCTAAGGCAGGAGAAATGCAAGTTCAAAGACAACCTCAGCAACTTAGTGAGGCTCTAAGCAACTTGGTGAGGGCCTGTCTCTAAAAAAATATAAAAAGGGCTGGGGATGTGGCTCAGTGGTTAAGTGCCTGTGGATTCAATTACCCATATCAAAATAATAAGATTTTTTTAAAAATTTCAGTACTGATCCTACTTTAAAAAAAAATCAAATGACAAACTGGAGAAAGATACTAGCAACATATATGTCAAAAGGCTTATTCTTAATATACAAGAGTTTTTTTTTTTTAAGTTGTTGATGGACCTTTATTATTTTATTTGTATGTGGTGCTGAGAATCGAACCCAGTACCCCACACATGCCAGGCAAATGCGCTACCACTGAGCCACAACCCCAGCCCTAACAAGAGTTTTATGTCAACCATTCCAAAAGAATCTTTTTTTTTTTTTTTAATTTTTTTTTTTTAATACTTATTTATTAGTTTTCGGCAGACACAACATCTTTGTTTGTATGTGGTGCTGAGGATCGAACCCAGGCCGCACGCATGCCAGGCGAGCGCGCTATGGCTTGAGCCACATCCCAGCCCCCCAAAAGAATCTTAAGAAAAGGAATGTAATCAAAACATACCACCTGATATCAGCCATAAGTACTATTTACATGTCATAATAAACAGTGAATACTTAACTAAAAATTGGAAGTATGCGAGGA
This sequence comes from Marmota flaviventris, assembly GCF_047511675.1. NCBI lineage: Eukaryota > Metazoa > Chordata > Mammalia > Rodentia > Sciuridae > Marmota > Marmota flaviventris. The sequence goes on along the minus strand of NC_092506.1, from coordinate 60,615,553 downwards.
GTATATACTTCCTACTTTCCAAAGCATAAAATATAAAGGTAAAAATGTATGTCAATATCAATGTTATTTTAGAGAGGTCAGTGGGCTGGAGTTGTGGCTCAGTGGTAGAGCGCTTGCCTAGCACGTGCGAGGCCCTGGGTTCAATCCTCAGGACCACATAAGAAATAAAATAAAATAAAGGTATTGTGTTCATCCACAACTAAAAAATAAATGTTTTTTTTTTTTTTAAAAAAAGAATTTAACCTTTATTTATTTATTTATTTATTTTTAATGTGGTGCCAAGGATAGAACCCAGTGCTTCACCCATCCTAGGCAAGTGCTCTACCACTGAGCTATAAGCCCAGCCTTGTGTTCTGCTTTTTAAACCTTGCAGAATTATGTAATTCTTTTTTTTTTGGGGGGGGGCAGTACTGGGGATTTAAGAGGGGATACTCTACTACTGAGCTGTATCCCCACCCAAACTGCCTTTTTTTCTTGTTAATTTTTGAGGCAGGATCTTACTAAATTGCCAAGGCTGGCCTCAAACTTGCAATCCTCCGACCTTACCCTCCTGAGTTGCTGGGATTACAGGCTACCACACCCTACACTACTTGGCTTTTAAAACTATGATAAAGAAATATACTCAGTGAGTCAAAAAGCATTGGTACCCACCGGGTATGGTAGCACTTCTTTATTTTACACTGCCTCTAAGAAAAAACAGCTCCAACTTCTGATAAGCTTGAAAAAGGATAGTAGATGGCATGGTACACAGGCCACTTGGGCAATTTTTCTTCTTCCAAAGTTAGTATTAATTAAAGCAATAAAAATATTCATTATACACAAGTTTTAACAAAACCAACATAAATCATTGTATAATAGTAGCATAAAGCAGGATATTACAGATTTCCTTTTCTTATTTTCTAAACATATGGGTTTAAGTTTCACAGTGAATGATATTCTATAGTGTTGGCATATCCTCTCACCAATGAAGTTCAGTGTTTACAGTGTGTGGCCATTAAGAAATGATATGACTACGCATATTCCTTGTACAATAGGACTCATTAAATTGCAGTCATATTTCCTATTAAGAAGGAACTAATCAGTGGCTTTCTATTAGCAGTCTGATGAGCCCTATAGAAATTCCAAGGGGGAAGCAGAAGAAATTCCATACATTCAGAATGGAATTAGGGTTACCTAAAACTCATCTCTTAACTATTTCCACAGTGGGTTTTTCTTTAGGATGCTGTTTAAGGAAAGGATTCCACAGCTTACCAAAAAAAAAAAAGTAACTAACAAAAACCACTGTATTATATATATGTATCCTCACTTTTTACAGTGTAGGTTTTTTAAAATCTCTGCAGATTAGCCAACACTATATAGTTAAGAAATTTTTTAAATTCAAGCACAGAAATGCCAAGAGTTCACACTCCATACTTGATTTATGAGTTTTCCTATTTTTCCAGACTTGATTGATTAAGTCTTGGTAATACCCATTTTATAGAGTAGGCACAATAATCACATATTAAGAAACAAGGATCTTGTCCCAGATGACAATATGAAGCACAGCAGGGTCCAGACATGAAGACCCACCTGCAGTGGCTTAGTCTACCAGACAGCACCTAGTTCTAAAAGCCTTGATGTCAAGCCCATTCCATACATTGTGATCTGAAGGTTCAGAAGCCCCTCCCAATGGCTTAGTCTACTGGATGGCACCTAGTTCTAAGAGCCTTGATGTCATGTGGGCCTTCCATACATTGTGACCTGAAGGCACAGATGTCCCTATATATAGCACATGCTAACATCCGAGTTAGTTACAGGCCAATGTTGCCTAAAACGTATGCTGGATCAAGGGCAAAGTTTGGCTTCTCTTCATCCTATGCTTCAGACTATCTCTTGGTTCTCTTCTTGAGAAACCACTTCCAGAAGCAAAATATAGAACAGGTGAAAATCTGAAATATGAAACAGAAGACCTGGGTTCAAATTCTAGCTCAACCTATTCATATTCTTTTCACACCTTAATTCTCAAGGTTTCAGTGTCTTCATTTAAGATCATACTGACTCTAATAGACTATTAGATGAATTAGGGCTGGGGATGTGGCTCAAGCGGTAGCGCGCTTGCCTGGCATGCATGCGGCCCGGGTTCGATCCTCAGCACCACATACAAACAAAGATGTTGTGTTGCTGAAAACTAAAAAAAAGTAAATATTAAAATTCTCTTTCTCTAAAAAAAAAAAATGTATAATAGACTATTAGATGAATTAAATGAGAAAATGGCAGTCCCCATCCTGTGAGTTATAGATCCTTGGGAATCTTTGGCTATATTATAAGAGGTTTGAAAAAGCATATGCTAAAAGAAAAAGAATCATTTAGGGATTAAGACTAAAAGTCCTAATTAAAATCATCAGGTTCAAATAATGGTTTTATCACTTGAGCAAAATTTTTAGCCTTTCTATGTCTCAGTTTCTCACCTATAATTGAAGAAAACAGAATCTATCTTATTAGATTGTAGTGTGGTTTAGTTGAGTCTACACATGTAAAGTGCTTAAAACATTAAGAACTCAAAAAATATTGACTATTATTACTCTAACGTGTGCTTTTGTATTCTTTCAAAGTACAAAAATTATTTTGCAGCTGTCTGCTATAATTTTTCAACACTTTTTAGTTGTTGATAGACATTTATTTTATTTAGTTATTTATATGTGGTGCTGAGAATCGAACCCAGTGCCTCACATGTGCCAGGCAAGCACTCTACCACCGAGCTACAACTCTAGGCCCTGTCTGCTATAATTCAATGTTAAAAGGGGTTGTGATACTTGAAAAGGTTAAAAACTTCTAAGAAAATAGTTGTAAAAGGATCCAGTATACTACCAGCCAGTTCTGAAGTAGAGTAACTGAATCTATGATTTCAATCTTTCTAAATTTATTGAGACGTACTTCTGTCCTAACATACAATCTATCCTGGAGCATGTCTAAAGCACACTTGGGAAGAATACATTGTTAGGTGAATACATTAGAAGAATACATTGTTAGGTGGAGTATTCTGTACACATCTATTGGTTTACAGTGTTGTTCAAGTTCTCTGCTACTTTAATGATGTTCTATCTGGCTGTTCTATCCATACTGAAAGTGAGGTATTGAAGTCCACTACTGTTATTGTAGAACTCTCTCTTTCTCCCTTTAATTCTGTTTCACATAGGCTCCTTCATTAGGTACACATACATTTATAATTGCTATATCTTCTCAGTGTACTGAAGTTTTATCAATATATACTTTTCTTTGACTCTTGTAGCTTTTTCTTTTTTTTTAAGTCTACTTCCTCTGATATTAGTATAACAACCCCACCTTTCTTTTGGTCATCATTTGCATGGAATATCTTTTTTCTACTCTTTCACTTTCAATTCCTTTCTTTTTATATCTAAGGTGAATCTCCTATATCTAGCATATCAATGGATCATGTTTATTTTTAATTACTGATAAGGAAGTATTTGTTCCACTTAACTATTTGTTTTATGTATGTCTTACATATATTTTTCCTCATGTTTTCCATTTCTGGATTTTTGTTTTTGCTTGCTATTTTTTGGTATACAGATTAGTGGGATCTACATCCTACTTTTAAGATTAATTAGAGGCTTGGTTTCCAAGTCAAGTGACCTTCCCTCCTTCCAACTGAATAGTTCTGAAGAATACCTCCTTCATGAATCTCTCCCACAATGTTTAAAAGGAAGCACCTACCTTTTCTAGCAGTGAAAGTAGTCTCATGTTCTATCTTTGTTTTCATCCACTGAATCACTTGCCTTTTAGAGAGACACACATATGCACACATGCATATACCCCATAAACTATTCACCATTTCATATATAAAGTTCACTGTTACTGTTTTTCTCTGCCTGAGTTAGGCTGGGCTGTGGGATACTTAGGAAGGGTCTATTGATGATTAACAAAGAAGTGAGAGGCAAAGTGGCTTACATTGTAGGAGCGGGGGTGCCTCTGTTTCCACTGCACCAGGAGCAGCTGGGCCACCACCAAGGTAGCGATGAGGATGAGGACCATTTCAGCGTGCATGGCTTCGTGGCCACGATGCTTGGCATGCATGCGTGCGTGCTCAACCCTGAAAGCCAAACAGATGGGGTGAGCCAAGTCAGGGATTATGTGGAGGTAAAGAAGCAGTGTTTCCTAGGGATATTCTACCAGCTCACAGTTCAGAACACGCTCCTGTGACTTGTAAGTGAAGGAATCCATGCAAATTACGGGCTAAAAGGACACACATCCTAGATGACAGACATTAGAGAATAGAATAGAAGTTCTATGGGCCCCACAACAAAGCTCAGCTGTTGAGATTAGACGTGGGTAGTCTGTTGCCTGCCCCTCAAGGTAGAAACAGCTGACAACTTTCTTATAGTAGGAAGGAGATCTCAGGAAAAGCCTGTGTCACTGCCCATTTCAGTTCTATTCTGACATGTCAGAAAAAAGTAACCCAGAGTTTATAGCCATAAAGTATCATATTCTTAGTTGATGATATTTATGACACCAATAAAGGAGTAACATTGCAAATGTGTGCTGATTCTAAGGTTAAAGTCTTGCTTTATTCATCCAACCTTTTTTATTTTATTTTTTATTTTTTGCCAGGGCAAGAACTCTTTAAGACCAGTTAAAGCCTAGAAAATCTAGACTGCTTTAACTTTATACTCATCCAACAGTGACTGCATCATTAGTATCCATAAGTAAATCGCTTCCTCAAGGGCTCAAGGAACAGTATAGTTAGAAACTTTTTATTATTCTAAGGTTGGCATTCTCTGGTCTTGAGAACTAGTAGCAAGTTAATTCCCTTGGTCAATACTGGCAAAAACTTCCTCTAAGAATAGTTACTCCTACCACTCTGGGTCAGAATCAGTCAAGGCAGAGGAATGAGGGAGGAATTAAGAGAGAAAATGGAATCCAAATGTAGCGTACAATCAGGAGATTTTATATAAATTTCCCTTATACCAAGGTATTAGGGAGAGAGGGAAAAGGACAATATAGATGATGTCTTCATGGAATGCCTAAGGGCAGTGAAAGACTAACCGGAAGAAGAATCCAGTGGGATAAATTATGGGTAGATAAATGATACAGCAAATATAGCAAAAAGTTAACTTTTTTAGGTGGTGGTTAGAGTGGCATTCATCATGTAGTTCTTTCAAAATTCTATGTTTAAAATGTTAGTGGGGTGGAAACGTGGTAGACAGAGTAGGCAGCCAAATGTCAATCAGCTAGCCTTAGCACCTAAGGGTTCATCTAACATGATTCTACCCTGGGTAGAAGAACCTATCAGAAAAAGAATAGGACTGGGAGTCAGAAACTTAGGTTCAGACTCACCCATGTAGCCTTGGCTAAGAAACATTACATCTCTCCACCACAATTTCTTCATCTGTCAAAAGGAGTCCAAATCTTTTCTGCCTGCCTCACAGAGCTGTTGTGAGGCTAGGCTAAGCTAAGAGGGTAGAAAATACTTAAAACAAACAAACAAAAAAAGCCTAAGTGCTGTGTGGAGTTATAAAGATAGCAAGCGATGAATTTCTTGTTCTCAGACAAAACACAAGTAAATGGATGTATATAACATGAAATCAAAGAAAGGATGTAGAAAAGTCATGCACAATGCAAAAATGATTTTTGCAACCTTTGCTTGGATACTTTCATTGATTGAGAACATGTGCCTTTAAGTTAATCTATTCTAGGGCTGGGTGTGTGGCTCAGTGGTAGAGCAACTGGGTTTGATCCTTAGCACCACATAAAAATAAATAAATATATTGTGTTCATCTACAATTAAAAAAAGAAAAAATTTTTAAATATTTAGTCTTTTCTAGAACTAGCAGGGTCTGGCACTTTGTATGTATTCATATTTTTTCATGAATGAATAAAATTCCAGTACTTCAGTGACAGAAAGCTTATTATTTCTCAATATACCTTGATTATTAAAGATATTTCTAAAATTGAGACAAAAAAAAATCTACCTTCCTACAGCTTAAACACATTGGGCCTAATTCTATATCATGGAAAACAAAGAACAACCACCCTTTAAAGATTTATTATGTTTTCATTTAAACAACAACAAAAGCCTCTCCTGTTATTACCTCAATTTTCCTGTGCCCTTTTAGGCTAATAGTTCTAGATCTTTCAGCCACTATTCATATAATAGGATGTGAAGACTATTAATCCTGGTTGCCTTCCTCTAGACATGATCCAGTTAAAGATCTTCTTAATAAGCACTGCTTAGAACAAAACATTTGTGTCCTGCAAAGCAGAGCACAGTGGCACTGTCACCTTCCTTGAGGGAGATAGCACATTTTTATGAACATCTTCCAAATTATTAAAAGTATTTTGTTAGCTGTGGTTCAAAATTGGTGCATATTGAGCCTAAAGTCACCTAAAACTCATGCTGGGTTTCTCATATGAGTTGGTACCTTTGCTATTCTATATTTTTTATAATCAATAATTTTAATCTAGGGGCTGGGGCTCAATGGTAGAGCACTTGCCTAGCATGTGTGACGCACTGGGTTCGATTCTCAGCACCACATACAAATAAATAAAGTCTATCAACAACTGAAAAATATTTTTTAAAAAATAATAATTTTAATCTAAATTAAGGGATTTTTTTTTCCTCAGTATAAATTTTACTTGGTTGATTTCAGCTCACTGGTCAGCAGTCCTGTGAAATCTGTGGGGTCAGCACCCTGACACTCCTTTAATAACAACAAATCATAAAAATAAGATATTTTTTGACTCATTCTGGTTCCAATGCAACTTAGTAGCAGAGCTAAAATGAGAAAACATAACTCCCATTTTCTCAACCAGAGCTCTCCATCAGGTATCATGGATAATGATGATGATGTTAATGACGACAATCATCTTCAAAACAAGTAACACTTACTGGAAGCTCACCAAATGCCAGATACTATTCTAAGAATTTCACATATATTAATGCTCACAACTCTATAAAGGATAGTACTGTTAGGATCCTCATTTTACAAATGGGGCAAACTTAGGCAGTGAGAAGGTAAGCAACTTGTACAAGATCACATAGTGGAAATGGAATTCAAATTCAGATGGAGGGTTTGGTGCAATTATCCACTTACTCTCTAGGACTGAGGTAGCTACCCAGAAATGATCCAGAAAGATCCCAAAAGACCTGTCTTGCCAGTCTTGAGCCACTGCCTCCCACAGTTTTAGTCATACAACTCTATTAGTTGGATTAACTTTCAGTTACCAAATCATGGAGCCCACAATGTGACACTTACCTCCATTGCTCCTCAGGGGAGAGGTCTGACATATCGACCTGTAGAAAGACATCACCAGAAAAACCCATTATTGTCTTAGTACTATCCCTGCCTAATATAAGGTGCTCATGCACTCATCAATTCCTTCAAGATACTAAGGAAAATTTCATGCCTCACATTCTATATTAAGCTTTTCCCCAAACTATTTCACACTGATTTCTCCCTTTTCTAACTGTAGCTTGGCTTATATCCTTGACTGAATGTATGATGCATGCATACATATTCTGTACTATGCAATGAGGGCAGAAGACTGAAAGAGTCCTAACTACCAAACACTCAAGCCTAATGAGGAAAACATATATAAACAGAAAATTTCTTTATTATATTATAAAGACTAGCTATAGAAGAATGAAGAAGTGGCTTTTAACTGAATCTAGGGCATTATAGATTAGGGAAGGCTTCTTAGAAGACATGTGAAATATCTAGATATAGAAATGAGAGAAATATATTGCATCCAAAGAAATAACATAGACATTAAAGAATAAAATTGTATAGTACACTAACAATTGAGTATGACTAGGGAAAAAAATGCAAGTCAGAATTAGTGAGAGATGAAGCTACATAAAATATTCTGTCATATAATGCCATATGGTTCTAAATGGCACCATGGTTGCAGGCAGAACATTAGACCATGGTAAAATGAGCTCTAGTCTCTGCCCTACTATTAACTAGTGGTATGGTTAAGCTCCAAGGTCAGGTTCTCTCTGGGGTCTTCTCTTTTGAAAGCAAGTTTTCTCAAACTTGTCACTACTGATATTTCAGAGTGGTTAACTCTTTATTGGGGGAGAGGTTCTATACATTGCCAGTATCATCACCCCAGGTGCAATAAGTAGAACAGTCTATAGACATTATTAAATGTTCCCTAGGGGACAAAAATCACCCCCATCAAAAATCATGGCACTAACTGGGTGCAGTGGTGTATACCTGTAATCCTAGCAGTTTGGGAGGATAAGGCAGGAGGATCATGAGTTCAAAGCCAGCCTCAGCAACTCAGCGAGGCACAAAGCAAATTAGTGAAACCCTGTCTCATATATATAAAATAAAAATGGCTGGGGATGTGGCTCCATGGTTAAGTGCCCTTGGATTCAATCTCCAGTACCTCCCCCCAACCACCACCACCACACACACACACAAAAAAAAAACATGGCACTAGTTTTGAGTTCAGGGCTCAAGTCTTCTACTTGTAGTTATACAAAAGCAAGTTCAAAGCCAGTCTCAGCAATTTAGTAAAGCCCTGAGCAATCCATCGTGACCCCTGTCTCCCTTCTTTAAATAAATTATAAATAAAGCCTGGGGATGTAGCTTAGTGGTTAAGCACCCAAGTTCAATCCCCAATACCAAAGAAAGCAAAATATTTGAGATAAAACAGAACTCCATTCTACTATCAACTCAAGTCAACACATGTTTACCAGCCATCCTTTAAGTCTGTGTACTGGGAATGCCCATCACTATTTAAGGAATGCTTTCTGGCTTCTTCATGTCCCAGCTAAGGAAAAAAATAAATAAATAATCCCAAGGTTTTGCTGAACCAATGTGGGTAATAAAGTCAACCACCCTCCTTCCTTTTTCTACTTCACAAATTGCCTCAGAGAATTTACTTGGTACCTTAAGTCAGGCCTTCATCTAAAAAGACAGAGGTCAAATACTATGAAAGGGGACAAATGGATACAAAATATGGAAAAGCTCTGCTGGGAAGTACCTGCAGACAATGAAAAATCAAACTTCGAAAAAAAAATCAATGCACAAGTTTCATCTACTTATGAGACTCATATACTGTCTCTGGGCCTTTGTATACTTCTCTTTCTGCTTGGAATGCCTTTCTGCTACATTTTTTCCTATTCAAATCCAAGTTATCCTTTGAGAACCTAGCTTGGATTTCACCTTTCCTAGAAAAGTTTCGATTCAGTGAATTCAGTCCTCTGCTTTTTTCTATCAGTGAATTTTCTCTTTTTTACTCAAAATGTAGCTCATGAACTCAGATCATCTGAGTGCACAATCTCAGGCACCACTCTAAACTTACTAAATCAGAAGCTACCTTTTAATAAAATCTCCAGATGATTATTATGCACATTAGATTATTATGCACACTGTTCTCTAACACACATTCATATCCTTATATTATCCTAGATATGCTTTCTAAATGACCTAACTGCCGCTTAAGTCTAGGACCAACCTGGGTCAAGCAAGAAATCTAGGGCTCATAATTTAAGCTTCCACTCCAGTTACTATCACTACACTTTATGACCTTAAGTGACTGCTTCAAGTTTGTACCCAGAACCTTGATTGCCTCATCCTGGCCCTGGCCCTGTTTATGTCTAACTTGTACCCAGCATATAAATGCAGAAGCTGCCTCAGAGCCAAGACACACTTTACACCATGTCTGTGTCTACCAAGGAGAACAGCGCATAGCTAAGCATATATTAAGCATTCAACGAATACTTGGTAGAACTGAACGAAATTCTTTATGATAAAGTATGCAAGTATGCTAATAAATCAATATACCACCTGGAGATGTTTTAAATTGGTGAGTAAACAAACACTTAAAAAATAAATTAGCTGGGCAAGGTGGCACACACCTGTAATCCCAGTGACTGAGGAGGCTGAGGCAAGAAGATCACAATTTCAAGGCCAGACTTAGCAATTTAGCAAGACCCTGTCTCAAAATAAAAAATAAATAAGGGTGGCTGAGGAATAGCTAAGTGGTAAGGCCCTTCCCTACCATGCACAAGGCCCTGGGTTCAACCCCCAAAAGAGCAAACAAATAAGTGGGGCTGGTGATGTAGCTCAGTAGTACATTATCTTGGATTCAATTACCAATATGAGGGTGGAAGGTAGTAACTAATAATCATCTGAGAAAGGAGTATTCATCCAACACTAGAGCAGTCAGAAAAATGATGTTAAAAACTATGTGACAAAACAAGCACATGTTCAAATTCTCAAGACATGTCCATTGAAGGCAAAACTATAAGATCCAGAAAACTGGGCCAGGCATGGAGGTACCTCTCTGTCAAAGAGTAGACTTAGCAAGTTACTGTCTATGCCTCAGTTTTTCCACCTGGAAAACAAAATAGGACTTCTGACTTCATCAGAAGGATGTGAGGAAAATACATTCAAGGTGATCAAGTGATTTCCCTGCCTTTCCTCTTAGGACAGTGTGCATTTTTTACAAATTACTAGAAGAGGCAGGGAACTGAATGTTGGTAAAGCACAGAATAGTAATACTTGGGACTCGAGGATCATTAGCACTTCGTGAAGTAGTATAAAAGTTAAGAGTAATATATGATCTGGCTTTAATTTTACCTCCAGAACAAAAAGGTTTTAAATTACACCCAAACCAGTCTTCTGACTCAAGTGGAAAAACAAGGAAAGCAGTTAACTATAGCTATAATTAACCTGTACCATCTGGAAAGACATCTTTATTTTCTCTCTCATTAAGGAGTTTATTCATTTGGGGCTAAGCACTAAACTCAGTCTGAAGGCACCTTGTCTAGAACTCAGTAGCTAATTGGGTAGGTTCTCAGGTCAAGAGTACTGATTGATGGGTCCATAATCAACACTATGACCTATACATAGAATGTTTTATTGCTAGTCAATCACTTCTCTCCTAGGATTTCACTTCTAGCCCCTAGTCATATCAATCTACATAAGCCTAGATTTGAAAGAAGTTAAACCAAAAATGCCAGGCAGAGGGCAAGAGAAAATTTTGCAAAGATAAAAAAGGGTCAGAAGTTGGCAGCTATATCTTCTAAGGTGCAAATGATTAGTGACTCAACACTGTACCCCACAATTTTAGTCTTCCTGTCCTCTACAAAAATAGTCTGTGATCTCTGCATCTTTACATAGGCTGGTTACTTTGTTCATTAAGCCCTTTTCTGCCCTCCTGCAAAACTTTGATCTATTCCTCCTGGCTTCTGGAAGGTTCTTTGATCTCATTCATTTAAAACACAACATCCTATACTACCTTGCTATCTGTGGTCCACAGCCAATAGCAACAACACTGTGGAAGCTTGTTATAAAATAAAAAACCTCAGACTCCATCTAAGAATCTGAGACAGAATCTTTATTTTAATAAGATACTGAAGTAATTCATAAGATAAGTTATGAATTACATAAGTATGTTAAAAGTTTAAAAAGCATTACAACTACATCCCAGCACTCACATTCATAAATTGCACCTATAGCCTTTTGCATCTGTACACCTGATTCTATTTATTTATTTATTTGTTTATTTGTTTGTTTACTTATTTATTATTTATTTGAGATAGGGTCTCAATAAGTTGCTTAGGGCCTTGCTAAGTTGCTGAGGCTGGCTTTGAACTTATGATCCTCCTGCCTCAGCCTTCTGAACTGTTGGGATTACAGGTGTGCATCACTGCACCTGGCCTGATTCTCTTTTTGGTAAAAACAATTTTACTGAGATCTAATTCACCTACCATAAAATTTACCCATTTAAAGTATACTAGGGGGCTAAGGTTGTGGCTCAGTGGTAGAGTGCCTGCCTAGCATGTGTGAGGCACTGGGTTCAATCCTCAGCACTGCATGTAAATAAATGAATAAAATAAAGGTTCATCAACATCTAAAAAAAATTTAAAAAATAAAAATTAAAAAAATAAAGTATACTAGGGTCTTTTAGTATATTCACAGAATTATGCCACAATTACCCCCCAAAAGAAACCACATACTAGTTAGAAGTCATTATCCATTCTTCCCTCACCCCCTGCAATTTATATAAATGGGAATATATAATGGTCTTTTGTGGCTGTATAATTGGCATAATTTTTTTTTGGTGGGGGGACACTGGGGATTGAACTCAGGGACACTTGACTACTGAACCACATCCCGAGTTCTATTTTGTATTTTTTTAAGAGACAGGCTCTCACTGAGTTGCTTAGCACCTTGCTCTTGCTGAGGCTGGTTTTAACCTCCTGCTCAGCCTCTCAGCCACTGGGATTACAAGCACCTGCCACTTTGTGTGGCTTGGCATAATTTTTTCAAGATTGATCCATTTTGTAGCATATATTGTACTCACTTCCTTTTTAAAAATTTATATTTTAGTTGTAGATGGACACAATACCTTTATTTTACCTTTTATTTATTTATTTCTATGTGGTGCTTAGGCTCGAACCCAGTGCCTCACCCAGTGTAGGCAAATACTCTACACTGAGCTACAACTTCAAGTCCTGGGTCACTCCTTATTATTGCCAAACAATATTCCATTGTGGATATATACTGTATTTTGCTTATCCATTCATTAATTGATAGATATTGGGAATATATCAACTTTTGGGCTATTATAAGTAATATTGCTATGAACATTTTCAGTACACTTTTGTGTGAACACATGTTTATTTCCTCTTGAGTATATACCTAGGAGTAGAATTGCTGGGTAATATGATGATAACTCCATGCTTAATCTTTTGAGGAACTGTCAAACTGTTTTCCATGACAGCTGGGCCATTTTACAGTCTCACCAGCAGTGAGTTCCAATTTCTCCACATCCTTGCTAACATTTGTACTTTTAAAAAAATTTTTAAAAGGGGCTGGCATTGTGGCTCAGTGGTAGAGTGCTTGCCTAGCATGCATGAGGCACTAGGTTTGTTCCCTGGCACCACATAAAAATAAACAAATAAAATAAAATAAACAAATAATAGTATTGTGTCCATTTACAACAAAAAAATTTAAATATAATATATGTCAGTTATTATAAAAAAATTTTTAATTTTTTTTAGTTATAGATGGGTACAATACTTTTTATTTATTTATTTTTATATGGTGATGAGGATCAAACCCAGTGTCTCGCGCTCCTAGGCAAGCACTCTACCCCTGAGCTACAATCCCAAACCCATTTGTACTCTTTTTGATGAAGGCATCCAAATGGGTGTGAAATAATATCTCAAGGTGATTTTGATTTTTTCATCCCAAATGGCTAATGATGATGAGAATCTTTTCAACCTTATAATTTTTTATTTTTTGCAGTGCTGAGGATGAAACCTGTTTTGCTAGGGAATGGCTCTACCACTGAGCTTCACCCGTAGCTTCTCTTCAGCATCTTTTCATGTTTATTGATCACTGTATGTCTTCTTTGAAGAAAAGCCTATTCAGGTTTTGTTTTTCCTTCAATAATCTTTTTACTGTTGAATTTTAAGTTATTTTTATGCTCTAGATACAAATCCCTTATCTGATAGACAACTTGAAAATATTTTCTCCCATTATGTAGGTTATCTTTTCACTTTTTTAATGTCTTTTGTAGCACAAAAGTTTTTTTTAATATTTATTTTTTAGTTTTAGGTGGACACAATATCTTTATTTTACATTTATGTGGTACTGAGGATCCAACCCAGTGCCTCATGCATGCTAGACGAGTGCTCTACCACTGAGCCACAACCCCAGCCCCAGCAGAAGTTTTTAATCTTGATAAAGTCCAATTTACATTTTTTTCTTTTGTTGTTTATAATTTTGATATATATAAGAAACTACCGCCTAACCTGGTCATGAAGATTATATCTATGTTTTCTTCTAAGAGTTTTATAGGTTTAGTTCTTCCATTTAGGTTGTTGATTCATTTTTAGTTAATTTTTCTATATAGTGTGAAACAGAGATTCAACATCACTCTTCTATATATAGCTATCCAATTGTCTTGGCATGATTTGTTAAAAAGAATATTCTTTCCTCTCTGTGCCTGTTTCTTTATATTGGCTTTTAACTCTCTAAGACAGATGATCACCCTTATTTTCCACATCTTCTTTAGTATTCCAGTAGCTCTCTAAATTTTGCTGAAGACACTCAGAAAAACTAAAAGATAGGTGGAAAACTGTTTATAATACTCTTCTTCCAGAAAAGGACCTCTGAGGCTATCTAAGAGGTTTGATACATGTATTCATTTACTTATTCCCAGTTTAGTTACTCCTAAAGTGCAGGTTAGGCTAAGCACAGAGATACAGAAATGAATCAAACTTTTTCCTGCCCCTGAGAAGACAGAAAATAAAAAGCTTTAAAAAAAAAAAAATCAGGAATTTACTCAGCACAAGAAACACAATTGTTTCCATTTTATGAAAGGCACAAATGTGATATAAAACACAGATATAACGCATCAATGATCATGGTGATTGAGGTCTAGAGAAGTGTTAGGGAGACGGATAGACCTTAAGAGAGAAACCAATGTCAGGGATTAGTGCTTCAAACAGCCAATGACTACTTGTCACAAGGTCCTGTGTCAAGGCCACATTATAACTTTTACAGGACCTGGGCACTCTTCCCTTTGTGGACCCCTTCCTCCATTAAAAGAAAAGTTTTTAAAAATATATGTTTTATGACTACATTGGTATTAAAATGTATAATCCAAGCCAGATTACATTCACCTTTTTCTTCTAATTTAAAAAGAATCAAAACATTTTTGTGGGCTTCTAGTCACTGCACCTACTATATCTAATGAATAAATCAGCCTTGCTTTCTACCTATAACTGTGGATTAAGTGTTGCCAAGTTACATTGCTTTGCTGCTTCTGAGATTCTTGTCTCTACTGAGCCTATCATGAAGAATGAAATTTAAACGCACACTAAATCTCACACTGACTAAATCCACCAAAAAAAGTAATCTTAGATATACTTAAATAAGCCATACAGAGTCATCTGACAAATCATTTGACAATAGTGTGCATTCTGGCCAGGCGCAGTGGAACACACCTGTAATCCCAACAGCTTGGGAGGCTAAGGCAGGAGGATTGAGAGTTCAAAGCCAGCCTCAGCAATAGCAAGGCGCTAAGCAACTCAGTGAGACCTTATCTCTAAATAAAATACAAAATTGGGCTAGGGATGTGGCTCAGTGGTTGAATGCCCCTGAGTTCAATCCCCAGTCATCCCCTCACCCAAAAAATAGTGTGCATTCTGCATTTCAAGAAAGGTTTAGATACATTCATGAATGATCAAATACAAAACAAACAAACAAACAAAAAAAAAAAACAGACCGATCACAAAAAAATCCAAACCAAAAAAAAAACAAATGTCAAAGGTTAAGCAATACACCATGTGTCTGGAATCTTGAATATAGCCAACAATTATAAGACAGGCTTAAAATAGATTTTTCCTTTATAAAACTTGCTTTTTTAATTCAGAAGGCAGATAATAGACATGTAAAAAAATATATATGAAATAATTTCATATAGAAGTTTTAGGTACAAAAATAAAGAAGGCTAAAGGAACAGTAAAGAAGGAGGCTATTTTGTTGCTACATATCAATACTCTGCTTTCCTCAAAAGTTTACCAGAACCAGAAGAAAATACTGAATAAGATGGATAGTGATACTTAGTCCATGTGTTATGTCTTACTTCCTTGGATTTTAACTCACTCTCATTTTCCCTCTGAGAAATGGCCTCAGGGTAACAACTATCCTCAGTGAAAGGAAATACAATTGTAGTTCTAATCTGGTGTAGCTCTTTACTTACTATATATTATATATATTTTTGTATAAGTATTTACATACATTATATATTCGTTCATGTGAAATATATATATTATACACATATAAATGTTATATATACATTATAAACAAAAATAAACGTATAGCCAGGTGTGGTGGAGCACACCTGTAATCTCGGCAGTTCAGGAGGCTGAGGTAGAAGGATCATAAGTTCAAGGCCAGTCTCAGCAACATAACCAGGCCCTAAGCAACTTATAAGACTCAGTCTCAAAACAAAAAATAAAAAAGGGCGGGGGGATATGGCTCCGTGGTTAAGTGCCCTTGGGTTCAATCCCTGGTACCGCCCCCCAAAATTTGTATATTTAATTTATTTATTTATATAAATAGGGTACTTATCCCTATGCCTCAATTTCTCCATCTATAAAATGAGAGGATTGGCTTAGATGACTTTCAAGTTCCCTTAATTTAAAATACTATAATTCACACCAAATCTATCTAACTCTAAAGCTTTAGAGTCAGCTATAATATTTTGGTCTTTGAAACTACCATAGTTCCCTTAGTGACCACAGAATTTAGCAAAATGCCTTTAGTGTGATGAGGTATAACTGGATGCTACTAAATTAAATCACTAAAAACTTACCAAGTGATAATGCACACAACAGAATTTTCCATCACTCAGGGGATGGCCTCCCACCCTGATTTTAAATGTCTGTTAACTCTGAAAACCTCTCTTGGGTAGGTAAGCTGACATTTCATAAATATAAATTGATCCTTTCATATTAGAGAATTAACAGCCAGGGGCTAGAGACTTCATTTCACAACATTAGAGATGAGTAAGTCTAACCTCTGCCCTTGATGTATTCATAGTCCAGAGAGTGGTGGAAGACTACAATTAAACATAATATGATAAGGATACTACTGACACATAAACAAAATGCTGTGTTAACCCCAGCAAAAAGAGAAATTAGCTAGCTCCTAAACCTGGTAGGACTATAACACAACAACCAGGCCAGCAGTCTTAATCTGGTAGGGTACAGATACTGTGGTCTGCTGGGTGATTAGAATAACAAGCGAAGTTCAAAGGTTCACAGGTTATCCACATTTGTAGTTCCCCATTCTCCTTTCATTCACATTCCCCCAACCCTTACTCCTTAGTTCTGCCAAGAATTCAAGGCAAATAACTTCAAAGTGGAACTACCTCATCTTTTAGACCTCCAAGGTCCTAATCAACTGGGACATCAGATATACTTATCCAAATCTAAGGCCTGACATGGGCAGCACACTTGGAGCATTAAAGTGAAAGCAGATGTTAGTTGTAACAACTGCTGATGATGCTGCCTGCCGTCACCCGCCTACCCTACCTACCATCACCAGAAAGCACAGCCCTCAGTCCAGCAAGGTTGCTTTTTAAATTAAACTTTTCAAACATGAAAGCATATAAAGTTTGCTTCTTTGGTTCTTCAATTCCTATCCCATCAAATTTCTATTTCTCATTCTGGCTTCTTCCATCCTGAAACCTTTTCTCTTATTCTTTCCTGTATGTACTCCAGCTTCCATATACCCTAAATTTCTTTCTTTCTTTTTTTTTTTTTTAAAGAGAGAGAGAAAATGAGAATATTTTAATATTTATTTTTTTAGTTTTCAACAGACACAACATCTTTGTTGGTATGTGGTGCTGAGGATCGAACCCGGGCCGCATACATGCCAGGCGAGCACCCTACAGTTTGAGCCACATCCCCAGCCCCTACCCTAAATTTCTTTACCTTTCCTTAAAGACCCAAACTAGACATCACCTCCTCCAGAACCCTCCCAGAACAGAACTATTCTTTATGAACACTAAAGCCTTTATATTCCGGACTATTTGTGTGCTGATCATATATAACCACCTATGAAATCTCCCTTGAGTTTTTCATTGTCACACTGTCTTAGTTCAGGCTTAAACCCTTGTTCTCTTGTGGACTGTTGTAGTGGGCTCCAAAGTGATCTCTTGGACTCTAATCTTCCAGAACAGAATCAGACAAACATCTAACTGCATTAGAATCCTACTTTGACAAACTTTCATGACTTTCTGTTGCCTTCAGGTTAAAATCCCAACTCCTTAGTATGACATGCAAGGTACTTTGTACTCTAACCCAAGTCAGCTACCTTATTTCACCTCTATCAGCCAACTGACTTCTACTTCAGCCACAATGAACCACTACTTGTCATTCTAAACTGACCTTCTCCTTCTCTGACATGACTCAATTCTTTGGCTGCTGCTTCTCTCTCTAGAATTCTCTCCTCACCTTTACTGTCTAGCTCACTCCTATTCAACCTTTAAGATAGTTCAAATATCACCTCATTTATAGGACATTCTTCACTTTTATCCATTCATACATCCATTCAACTGTTAACTAAACATATATTGAGCTCTACACTAGAAATACAATAATAAACAAATAACAATTCTCACCCTTAAGGAGCTTGAAGTCTATTAAGACAAAGTAACCAGACCAAGGATTTTTCTTTTCTTTTTTTTTTTTTTTTTTTGATATCAGGGATTGAACCTAGGGCTGTTAACCACTGAATGACACCCCTGGTCCCTTACCTGGAACCCAAACCCTCAAAGACTCCAGGTAATTTAAAAAAATTTTTTTTTTTGTAGTTGTAGATAGACAGAATGCCTTTATTTTATCTGTTTATTTTTATATGGTGCTAAGGATGGAACCCAGTACCTCACACATACTAGGCAAGCGCTCTGCCACTGAGCTACAGCCCCATCCCCCTAGTCCTTTTTTATATTTTATTTAGAGACAGGGTCCTGCTAAGTTGCTTATGACCTCAATAAGTTTCTGAGGCTGGCTTTGATCTCGTGATCCTCCTGCCTGAGCCTCCCACGCTGCTGGGATTACAACGCTGCTGGGATTACAAGCATGTGCCACCATGCCTGGTAGGATTTTTTTTTTTAAGCTACATTGAGGTGTATCATCAAGTTTCAGTGGGAAATTCAATGATTGTTAGCATATTTACAGAGCTGTATAACCTCTTATTTTAAATCATTCCCACCATGCTAAAAAGAAACTTCATGCTCATCTGCTAACTCCTCTGATTCCCACCCCCAGATTTTAGCAATCACTAATCTAAAGCTTTGCCTTTTCTGGACTTTTCATATAAATAAATTCATACAGTATGTGGTCTTTTGTGACTGGCTTCTATCATTTAGCATATTTTCAAGAATCATCCATGTTATAGCATGTATCAGTAGTTCACTCCTTTTCTTACTAAATAATATTCCACTATGCAGAAATATCACATTTTATTTATCCATTCATCAGCTGAAGGATACTGAGGGTTGTTTCAACATTTTGGTTTTTTAAAATAATTATGAATATTTGTTGTTATGAATATTTGTCTATAAGTTTATATGTGGACTTTTTTTATTTTTATTTTTGTTAAGAATATACCTAAGGGTGGAATTTCTGGGGTGTAAAACTCTATGCTTAACCTACTGAGAAATTGCCCAATTGTTTGCACACCATATTACTGAGGTTTTGATTTGCATTTCGCTGATAGCTAATGATGCGGAACATTCTTTTCATGTACTTATTGTCTGTTTGTATATTTTCTTCGGAGAAAAGCCTAGTTAGATTTTTTTGCCTTTTTTATTTTTATTTTTTGGTACTAGGGATTAAACTCAGGAGCATTTAACCACTGAGGCACATCTCCAGTTCTTTTTTATATTTTGAGATAGAGTCTCACTAAGTTACTTAGGGCCTCACTAAATTGCTGAGGCTAGCTGCGAACTTGTCTTCCTTCCTTCCTTCCTTCCTTCCTTCCTCCCTCCCTCCCTCCCTTCCTCCCTCCCTTCCTTCCTCCCTCCCTCCTCCCTTCCTTCCTTCCTTTCTTCCTTCCCATGGCCTTCTGCATATGAGGCAAGCACTCTACCAAATGAGCTATATCCGAGCCCAAAGGTTATTTCTTTTTAATGTCAAGTTGTAAGAGTTCTTTACATATTCTATATGTAATCATTACAAAGATTTTTCTCCAATTTAGCCATCCTAGTGGGTATAAAATGGCCCAAGGTCAGTTTAATCCATATATATGAAATAGATATAATCTGACACGTTGTATATATTACATAAATGTTGGAAAGATGCTAAATAATTTTAATTGCTTTGAAGTCAAGGATAATAGCTTACTTGTTCAGCATCCCCCTCACACTTCATACCTAATACTAGACACAAAGCAAATGTTTGGGAAATACTCAGAGACTTGAACAAATGCTGGGACAATGCTGCAGAGAAATTCAGAGGAACTGGGAAGGCCATCTGAAACCAGTAAAACCTGTTTATACATTGCTCCTACATTTAACCCTGAGAGAGTACTGCTTTCTAAAGGTACATCTCCATTTCTTTTCTCTTTTTTTTAAAAAAGCAATTTCTATATAAACCATCCCTGCAGTGCCTATGCTCTTAAGTTACTATCAAAATGTCCCATCACTTAGAAAACTGACCCTCTCTCTCCATTCCCTTTGCCAACGAAAGATAATAAGCACATGACAAAATCACAATCTATGTTCATCCCCAGCAATGAATGATTCTTTAGTTCTGCTGGAAGTGCCCTTTCTTCTCCTTAAGGAACTCACATCCAGAAGGAAAGAGAGAGGTTGTAATGAAGGTACTTCATCCTTATAGCTGTTCAACTAAAAGGTGACTTTTTCCTCATAAAAATTAATATATTCATTCCTCATAAAAGAAATATTAATATATTCACAGTCAGCTAAGGAGCCACTTCTTCTAAAGAGCCTTTCTTGATCCCTTGTCTGCCATTTTTTGTGTTCCCAGAGATCTCTGTGCTTCTTCATATTACAGCAGTTATTATATCTGTTTATTTCAATCCCCTGAACTGTCAAAAAAAAAAAAATCCCCTATTACTGTTATTATTAAAATAGGGAGAGAAAATACTGTTTTTACAAGGTACCAAATGTAAAGCTCAGAAGATGTTAGACTTAATCTTAATGGTAATGGGGAGTACAATGTCATAAGAGGATTCTAAGAAATAGAATGCTTTCAGTTATTGGTAACAACAACTAGGAAAGAGAGAAAAAGGAAAGAAAGAACAAAAACTTGGTCAGGGCTTACGCTCTCTGCCTCCCCTTTCTCTAGTTTCTCCCTAGCTGCCCAGGGCCAAAAACCTCATGGCTATGACCCAGCACTCTCTTGGGAAAGCTGTACTTTAGAGGGAACTAATGAGTTTATGTTTACCTACAGATTTTCCTCTGAGGAGCAAAGAGATAACATATGACTTCAAGAAGGGAAAACACAAAGAAATATCAAGGAGATGAGAAATGACACTAAATGGATTATCCTGGGTTAGCTTCCATAGAATAAGCTTTTAGGTCAGTCTCAAGTATGCTGAGCCTACATTCTCTGTCAGTGCCTGTACCTCCAAAATTCAGAGTTACAAAACAACAGAATCTGAGAAAAGGCATAATGAGAACTAAAAAGTTAAAGCTATACAGAAATAAGAATTCTAGCCCAATCTGAAGAATACTGCTACAGAGGTATTCAAAGAAGGAAGACAATGACTAAGGAATGATAAGCTCCCTACCATTAGAGGGATTTAAATGTACAGAGTCACCAATTCCTGGAGATTTTAAAACAGATGGAAGGACTAAATTAAAGATTCAAGTTTAATAAACATTTGAAACCTATTCTATGCTAGCTACTATGTGGCAATAAAAGAATGAATAGGGCTTTCAAACATAACTGAGTCTGATAGAAGAGACAAATAGCACAACCTCAGTCAAACCATCTCAGGAAATGAAGTGGGGATGTCTAGTGTAAAATAGGATAAGAAGTAACACAGTGGGGATGTCTAGTGTAAAATAGGATAAGAAGTAAACACTATTCATACTTCCCAAGTTGACTAAGAGTACAAGAGCTGGAACTTACCTATGTGTATGATGTTAAACAAGTCATTTAAATTCTCTATGCCTCAGTGTCTACATCTGTAGAGTGGGGGTAATAATACTAGTACCTATCTTGTAAGGTTGTGATATTAAATTAGATAACGCATACACTTGGTGCGGGACTTGACACAGAGTAAGTATTCTGTATTATTTTGCCTTCAGTGTTCTCCCTTAGCACTCTTTTCTGCTACACCCTGGCCTCAAAAGCAACATTGTCTTCTAATCATCTACTATCAGTTGGCTATCTCGGGGATAAAACAAATATACTATTCGTACTCTAAAATCTGGATTACTACGGACTACTCTAGTGGGTTTTTTCCCCCCTTCTTCACTATGCTACCACTCATTTTATATCTCTAAAAAAAATTTCAAGGCTGGGGTTATGGCTCAGGGCACTTGCCTTGCACGTATGAGGCCCTGGGTTCTATCTACAGCACCACATAAAAAATAAAGAAAAATAAAGTTATGTGTCCATCTACAACTAAAAATTTAAAAAATTAAAAAATAAAAATTCCAAAGATAAACAAACAGATTCTCAAGATTAAACTCACACATGCAAGGCTAGGGTTGTGGCTCAATGGTAGAGTGCTCACCTAGCATGGGCGAGGAGCTGGGTTTGATCCTCAGCACCACATTAAAAAAAAATAATAAATAAATAGATAGATAGATAAATACATAGATGGTATTGTGTCCAACTACAACTAAAAAATATATATTTAAAAAAAAAAAAAAAACTCAAACATGCATTAATCCCTCAATAAGATCTTGGCTTGGACCAAAAATCCCCAGAGAAGAAAATACCTGGAAACCAGGAACACTTATCAAATGTCTTCAGGGAGAGACCCACAGGAGGAAAATAAAGCAACAAAACAAAAAAACAAAACATTGATTATTGCTTTGAAGAAGCAAGGAATGGGAACTTCCACAGCCTGTCTGCTGTGGTTTTACCAAACTAACTGGTTCAATGCCCAGCAACACAAAAACAAAACAAAACAAAAAACACCCTAGGAAGAAGAAATGTGATACTGACTGCCATTTCTCCTTGATTTACCCACTGTACCTACTCCACCATTGCAGCACCTATGACATGTTTTTTCATTTACCTATCAGTCTTTCTCTACCTATACTAGTCTATAAACCCCTTAATGGCAGTTATCATACTTTATCCATCTTGGTATTATCAGGCATAGCACAGTGCCTGGCACACAGAAGGTGCTTCAGAAGTCTGATAACTAGATTGATAAATAAAAGTTTAAACCTTCACAGAGAAAACCATAAAAGGCAGAGTAAAAAAGCTAAAGGTGTAGATTGGAAAAATCCTAGAAGTCAAGTGAGACTTAGGTTAGAATCCTAAAGGACACATAGGATTTGAAAAGGAAAGATATTCTACACAGACAGGACAGCACCAATAAAGACCTGGCAGCAACCAGGAATATAGTACACAGAGCTGGGCATGTGGTGGCCCACACCAGAAGGCTAAGGCAGGAGGTTTGCAAGTTCGAAGACAGACTCAGCAATGTGGTAAGACCCTCAAAAATTTAGGAAGACACTGTCTCAAAATTAATAAATAAATAAATAAAGCCAGGTGTAGTAGTGAATGCCCATAATCCCTGCAGCTCAGCAGGCTGAAGCAGGAGGATCACAAGGTTTTATTTTGAGATAGGGTCTTACTAAGTTTGCTTAGGGCCATTTTCAAAAACTTAGTGAGGCCCTAAGCAAGCTTAGTAAGACCCTATCTCAAAATTAAAAGGAGTGGGGATGCAGCTCAGAGGTTAAGCACCCATGGGTTCAATCCCCAGTACCAAAATATAAAAGAAAGCACATACCACTGGGAACAGTGGTGGACTCCTGGAATCTTAGTTACTGGGGTCAGGGTGGCCTGAGGAGGATCACAAGTTCAAGGCCAGCTGCGGCAACTTAGCAACACCCTATTGCAAAATAAATATTTTAAAAAGGACTAGGGCTCAGTGCTAGCACATCCCTGGATTCAAACCTCAGTACCACAAAAAATAATAATTGTTATTATTATTAAATACTTATTGGGTACCTACTGTATACTGGGAATAATGTTGAATGAAGAGAATAAAACAATAAACAAGAAAGACTAGGATTTTGTTCTCTCATGAAGCTTACAGCCTAGTGGGGAAGACAGTTACAATAATGTTTGGTAGAGCTGGGCTAGAAAAACAGGGGGCTAAAGGAACACAAAACAGGATGACCCAATCAGTGGGCCAGAAAAGACAGCTCCTTCATTTTTAAATTGTGGCTTTAAACACCCTAGGGCTTCTGTTGAGTCTCTTCAAGGACCAAAAAGTCTTCAAAGTGAGCTTTTAAGTAAAGAGATTAATGATTAAATAAAAGTTTAAAAGCCACCAACATAGTCCAATCTCTCTCTTTTTTTTTTTTTTTTTTAATGGTACTAGGTAGAAAATCCAGGGCCTTGTACATGCTAGGCAAGCACTCCACCACAAAGCTAGATCTCAGTTCTATTTTTATTTTATTAAGTTGCAAAGGCTGGTCTTGAACTTGTGATCCTGAGTAGCTGGGATTACCGCATACAACTTCACACCCCATGCTTGACTCAGATCTCCTCTTCTAACAAATGTAAAACAGGACCCTGAAGAAATCAATTATTCACCTGCAGTAATACCTTAGTTAGTTGCATTTAGGATACCTGCTTTGATCTCCAGCATGCGCTAATCTGCATGATATAGCATCATTTTGGAAGATGAGCAGGCACTGAAAATGGATGCATCCAGAATTCACAGGTACTAGCCAGAGAGTTGGCTGGCCACAATTGGGTACAGACATGCTATTCTACCTTTAAGACTTAAACACTCCCAGTGCCAAAAGGATGACCCTAATTCCTCTCAGAGGTTAGTCAGCTATTCCATTGAGGAGAAAATCACTGGCTCTAGGAGTAGGTTGGCTTCTGGGTCTCCTAGCTGGCACTCCAACTAATATTCTCAAGCACACCAAGGTTTACAGTTGTGAGAGGGAACTGAGTACCAATCATCACAGCCTGTTTAATGCCTGACCAGAGCTGGCTAAACCCATCTCTCATCTCCCTAACTACCACTTGGCTAATCATTCCTCATGATAATGGTTCAGCAGAATCAAGTTATCAGCAAATAACGCAAATAAAGGACTTATTTAGAGAGAATAACATTCTTTTGGTTAACCCCTATTTTGATCTTCTCAGGGAAAAAAAAATTGTTTCATGTTTTGGAAATGAGACTCCCCACTTCCCTGTACTAGGAACTGAACCCAATGGCACACTATCACCAACCTACATTCCCAGCCCTTTTTATTTTGAGACAGGGTCTCATTAAACTGCCTAGGCTGGCCTTAAATTTGTGATCCTCCTGCCTCAGCCTCCTGAGTAACTAGGAATACTGGAATGCACCACCAGGACTGGCTGGAAACAGGACTTTGGAATATAAGGGGCAGTTTAACTTTGGTAAGGTAAGCCTGCAATTTGAGTCTTTAAACTGATGGGAAATAAACACTTTGGAATCCAGAAATGTGGATTTATTTATTTTTGTTTATTTACTTACTTATTAATTACTTACTTATTGGTACTAGGGGTTGAACCCAGGGGCACCTAACCACTGAGCCACATCCCCAGCCCTTTTCTTTTCTTTCTTTTTTTTTAAATATTTTTTTAGTTATAGATGGACACAATACCTTTATTTTATTTGTTTATTTTTATGTTATCCAGGGGATTGAACTCAGTGCCTCACACATGTTGGGCAAGCACCCTACCACTGAGCCACAACCCCGACCCATCTTTTTTTTTTTTTTTTGTATTTTATTTAGATAGAGACAGGGTCTCACTAAATTGCTGAGGCTGGCTTTGAACTCATGATCCTCCTGCCTCAGCCTCCTAAACTGCTGGGATTACGGGCGTTCATCACCATGCCTGGCTGGAATTGTGGATTCGAATCTTAGTAACACTACTTATAGCTGCAGACTCTCAGCATCTCTTAAATCCTTGGAAGCTCAGTTCCTCCATCATAAATACGGAATACTAAAAAATATTACCTCAAAAATGTGAAATTCAAAATGCTCTTCTAAATCACAACTACTTATCAATATACTGTATCGATTTTTACATGAGATAATTAAGGCTATACAATTTTATTTAAGTACTGGGGATTGAAAAGAAAGGCTCTTAACTACTGAGCCACATCCCCAGGCTTGTTTTAATTTCTTATTTTGAAACAAGGCCTCGCTAAGTTGCTAAGGCTGACTTTGAACTCACAATCCTCCTGCCTCAGCCTCCAAAATAGCTGGGATTGTAGGGATGTACCACTATGCCCAGCTAAGACTATACAATTTGAAATCACATAACCCCTAGAACACAAATAGTGGCATGAGAAATAGAACTACGGAGCTCAGTATAGCACACTAAACTCATTATAGCACAGAGAAACCTGGCCAGAATCTATACTTCCTCACTCTCAAATTGTGGAATCCTGGGAAACTTCTTTATTTCTCTAGTCTCTGGCTCATTTAAAATATGGAGTTAATACATCTAACTCATAGGACTGCTACAAAGGTAAAGGGCTTTAAACAAGTGCTGATTTATAGTTAGGGCTCAATAAATAATAACCTTTTCTACTGGTAGCTCTTTCCTAAATCTTCTTTTCTATTCACCTCCACAAAGCAGGAGAAGCCATTTTAAAAAGCCTAAATTACTTCTCAAAATCTGGAGAAAAGTCATGAAACCAGACAAAAAGAAGAAAGGAATATGAATGAACTTCTATTCCAGACCATGTATCATGCTGACAACATCTGCTATTGGAAAACCCAGATACAATAACCTGAAGAATAAACCACACCATGTTCATTCTTTCCAAAGTATAAGAAAAGTACACTAGCTCCATTTTAGTCAGACTACCCATTACTCTTATATAATCTGGTCTCAACAATAGAATCTAACCAAGCAGAAGGTGCAACAGAGAGCAACTTTGATGTCACATGCAAATCACATCTTTTTTTGGTAAGCCCAACCTTTAATTTTTCAGCTCAAACCCATCTCTATAATAAAGACTTCACTTACTGCCCCTAGCAGACTCTAATGTTTGTCTCTGTACTTGGCTGCACTTGTTACACACTTTCATGATAGCAATTATCTAGTGGTATTGTAATGGACTATTTGCATGTCTCCTCACTGGATTGTAAATTGGCAAAAATCCTGTCTCATCTTTGAATTCTTTTTTTTTTTTCTTTTTTTTAGCTATAGTGGGCCAAAATACCTTTATTTTATTTATTTATTTTTATGTGGTGCTGAGGATCGAATCCAGTGCCTCGCACATGCTGGGCAAGTGCTCTACCACTGAGCCACAGCCCCAGCCCCTCATCTTTGAATTCTTGATGCATAACACACATAGATTCCTATAATTACATATTAAATGATGAATTTCACCTTCTATTTCACTAGTGATGGCTGAGCAGAAACAGCTGGGGAGACGTTAGAAGGAAACACACAAGCTAAGGTCTGCCAGACCAGACCTCTGTTCTTTCTGGAGCTTGAAGGGGATGACTGTTTCTGCTTCTCAGAGTTACTTTATCTTAAACACACAAAAGAATAGATATAAATTCAGTTCACATAGAATTTCCAGATAATAGATTATATTCTTTCTCAGAAAATAAAATATGTAACAAGGTTTCTGGGATGAACACAAGTGGTTTCATATAAAGATGACCTCTAGCCAGGCACAGTGGTGCACGCCTGTAATCCCTGTGGCTTGGGAAGCTGAGGCAGGAGGACTGCAAGTTCAAAGCCAGCCTCAGCAACAGCAAGGTGCTAAGCAACTCAGTGAGATCCAGTCTCTAAATAAAATATAAAATAGAGCTGGGGATGTGGCTCAGTGGATGAATGCCCCTGAGTACCAATCAATCCCTGGTACCAAAAAAAAAAAAAAAAATCCTGTAGCCTAACATTCTGGAAGATATATTATACTACTAGTAGCTCTAAAGTCCTTAAACAATACAGAAAAACTAAGAATCAAATGTTTTTTTAAAAAAAAGTCTTACATGAAAACCTTAAGTTCTTTTTCCTCTTCCAAAACTTCTGCTCTACATCTCAATGAACCCTTATATGCAACTAAATGTCTCTTTGAAAGAGATCCATGCAACCTCTAAAAGGAGAGCCCATGACAAACAAACAATAAGCAATAACTTCAATACAGCATTTACTCTCTTCAAGGTGTTTTCAAATATATCTCACTGAACCACAGCCAACTATAATCATAGAATCTTAAAGTAGGAAGAGCCTTGGAAGTCATTTCCACAACCACCCCACTTTACCAATCTAAAGGTATTCAAACATCTCTAGTTTCTAGTGTTTAGGAGGAAGGAGACAACAGACAATGCTTCAACAGACAGTGCTGGGAACAACCACCTGTCAGTTTCTCAGTCTCTTCCCTTACTTTAATGATCCCAATCATTTAAACTAAGTTAACCCACCATCAAGCAATAGTCTTTGCTTCCTAAGTCCACTTCCTTTTTCTGAGCTTCATCACCAAACTTTCCCCACTCTCCTCCACCAAACACAGACAGGGCCTCTAAAATTCTGACCCCTTAGAGATCCTACTGGTTCCATCTCTGACAACTGATCCTCTTCCTATTATTCTGTGCTGTCTTTATCTACATGCTGTCAAACACAAGACCACAAGCAACTCTATCTATCACTGTCTCTTGAGCCTCAGGATTTTTTTCCCCTTTCCTTCCTACCTTCTCTCTGCTTCTCAGCCTATCTTTTCATTCCTTTCAAACTCAGTGACTCCTTCCTCCGGTGATTCAAGGTCCACTGATAACTGAATACATCAGCTGTTAAATGCTAATTAGATAGGAAAGGAGACATGCACTCTCAAGTTCACCTTCAAAGAATTTATTTAACAAAATCATAAACCTTTATGATTCAACAAATTCTAGGAGGCTTTCCCTAGCTCAAAATGAATTGGTGTCCTTTTCTCAAGACCACCATTATATTTCTGATGCAATGCCCAATCTTCTTGTCTGTCTCCTGCCACTACACTGTGGGCTCTACATGAGAAAGGACCCTTGTGTCCCTAGTACCTTGCCCAGGACCCGGAACAAAGGTGATACTTAAGTGAATGGATGAATCATTCATCCATCCATTCATACAATCATTCAATTATCCATTCGTTGAACAAAACTTTATGTACATAGACTGTAAGGATGAAATTGAAATAGTTCCTACCTAAAATTAAATCAAAGCTAACATACTTGAGATTAGTACTTTTTCCCCCATCCGCATGCCCAACCCCCACGCCAAGCTTAGAGTCCTCTCCCACAGAGAAAGCCCGGCCTTCCATTGCAGAAGTCCACGCCCCTTCAACTCTAAAGCTACCTCTCAGACCTTTAGTTCTACCCTAGGACCCCCCAACTAATAATCTCAAAATCTTAACATTTCCATCCGTCCAGGCTTTCTCTCTGTCCTTCATTTACATTTCTGAAGCTACTGCATGTCTTCTACCCCCAAGACCACCTCAGGGCGCCCGAGTCAAGAGAACCTCAGATTTCCTTCATCCCGCCCCCCAGTCAGCTCCTTCTTCCCTCTCAGGACCCTTCCCGTTTCTCCTAGGACCTCCTTTCTCTAACACTTCACTGCCCCTTCCTTCGCTTTCAGGCTGTCTCTTCTTTCCTTGTCTCTCAACTCCTCTTACCTCTTCTAGCTCCCGTTCCGCCGCAGCACCTCCTCCAACCTCCACCTCCACTACTGCCGCCATCTTCAGGTTCACCCCCTCCCTCCTCCCCGCGCAAGCCAGCTGCTTCCGCCGCTCATGTGCTCTTAGCCAATCAGCGGCGGGGACTCTAGCAGGGGGGGCGGAGCACCAAGACTTGGGGGCAGACCTGTCAGGGACCGAGACATTTTGCTACTTCTTTTAGATTTAGAAAGGAGGAGTCCCGTACACTTCGAAGCTTCCTCGGGGAATCGTTCTTGGAAAGTGAGAAATTTCGCCTACATTATTTTTAGTGCAATTATTTCTCCAATTATTCCCTTTGGAGAATCAAAGAGAAGAACCCCTAAGCCAGCAACGTTCGCGACACTCCCTGACGTGGGCTCCAGGAGCGCGGCGTGGAGACTCAGGACTACATTTCCCATACTACACCGAATCTAACCCGGAGGTTCAAATTGCGCTCTCTCGACGCGAGAATTAAAGTGAAAAATATACATTAAAAACACATGCAAGTGTATTTTTCTGGCTGTAGCACCAGTTGCCTTGCCTCGGTGGGAATCGTTTTACAGGAACAGCGGCTAGTTTAGGTTCCAGAACGCGTTCCTGAGCTTCAACGGGCCAAGTGTGTTACCGGGATCAGAAGGCGGAGGCCAGAGGACCAAATTGGCGGGAGAATGTTTGTGATCCACGACCAGAGGCGCGGTATAACTTCTTGAGGTTCCTGGTCTCGGGTGAGGAGCGTTGGGGTTTGTTGACCCGGAGCGTAGTAGCCGAAGGGGGGGGGGGGAGGTGGCATCAAAGAAGTGGACAAAGCAGCGTGTTCGGGATTCTTCAGATTCAGGGCAGCAGAGGCTGTCATTACTGTTTCACACATCTTAATACTCTTTCCTGCCCCACATTCTGCTTCCCCAGCTCTCACCTTTACCCGCTTTCTGCACACCCCACCTCCACTTAGACCTTCTTAACTGATTTTCAGCACCCTACTTTTCGTATGTCTGAATTCGTTAGCTTGCAGACCTGTAACCCAGCTCACACGCCCCCTCAGCGTCCAGTCTGGATCTATTGATGATAGATCAACTCCAGGATGACCTGTGAGTTCAGAAAACCTAGAATGCCAGCCGACTTTATTTGGGGGCCAACAGGAACTTACAGGTTAATATTTACTACCTACAGACATCTCAATTACTTGAAACAATAACTTTTATTATGTGAAACTTTTTTTTTTTTTTTAATTTTTAGCGGACACAACATCTTTGTTTGTATGTGGTGCTGAGGATCGAACCCTGGCCGCACGCATGCCAGGCTAGCGCGCTACCGCTTGAGCCACATCCCCAGTCTGTGAAACTTTTATATATGGAAATTATTAATAGAATATTACAAACAATGTATTCTCAGCACACCAGATTGACTATTGATATGATATATTTGCTTCCTGGTTTTTTAAAAGGTTAATATAGAAAAAAATTGAATTTAATCTGTGTCTTTTATTCTCAGATCCATTACCCTCTCATCTGCAATAAAAACAAATTTTATTATAAATTAGCTGTGTGTTTTATTCAGCCCATTTAAAAAAATTATATGTGTATCCTTAAATGATACATAGTGTTGCATTTTTTTTTTTCTTTTGTGGTACCTGGTATGGAACCCAGGACCTTGCACATGCTAGGCAAGTGCTCTACCATGGTGCTACATCCCAGATCCTGATTTTGTTTTTTTAATGAACACAAATGCTGTTTTCTATGTATCACCCCCTAACTTAATTCTTTCACTATTATTTTTAAAGCCTATATAGATGTATATTTACATCCAATTCATTCCTAACCATTGTACTGTGCTCTTTTTTATGATATATAATATTTCCTTTGTCCATTCCTTTTTTTTTTTTCCTATCAGAAACAATGTGTCTTTATGCACATGTGAGTCTCCAGAGCTGCTGTTCAAATAAGTTAACTACTAGCCACATGTGACTATTCTTGCAATGTGGCTCCTTAGAATTAATATGTGCTGAAAGTGTTTATGAGGGGAATCATTTCCCCACATTATTGCCATTCCTTTATGTTGTAAGATTGGCCGGGGTTATTGGGGGTTAAACTCAGAGGCACTTTTACCACTGAGCTACATCCCAATCCCTTTTTTATATTTTTATTTTAAGACAAAGTCTCACTAAGTTGCCTAGGGCTTTGCGACGTTGCTGAGGCTGGCCTAGAACTTGTGATCCTCCTTTCTCAGCCTCCTTGGCCACTAGGATTATAGACGTGATCCGCTGTGCCTGGCTATTATCAGACTTTTAAGTTTTTTGCCAGTCTTAGAGGAAAGAAATATATTTGCAATTTCCTTATTACCAGGCTATGAGTTTTTCTATATGGGCTTTCGTTCATTCAGATTTCACCTTATGTGAATTGCATCTTCTACCCAGTTTTCTATTGGTTTGCTTATTCTCACTGATTTGTAGGTTTTAAAAAAATATACTTGGAATACTAGCCAAGTTTACATGTGTTGTAAGTAACCTTTTTCTTAGCCATCTGTATTTTAACCTAGTTTATGTTGTCTTAAAGTATTGTTATTCATGTTTCCATCTTTGATCCACTGGTGTGTGTATATATATATATATAGAGAGAGAGAGAGAGAGAGAGAGAGAGATAGACACACACACACACACACAAATATATGCCATATATATATTTCTTTTTTATGGTATTGGGGATTTAACCAAGGGGTATTTTACCACTGAGCCACATCCGTAGCCCTTTTTGTTTTTTATTTTGAGACAGGGTCTTGCTAGGTTGCTGAAGCTAGACTTGAACATGCATTTCTCCTGCCTCAGCTTCCCAAGTTGCTGGGAATACAGGCGTGGAGCACCGCACCCTGCTGGGGTATAATTTTTTAAATAGTTGCAAGATAGGGATCTATTTCCATTTTTCTTTACATTGTCAACCAATTTTCTGAATACCTTGACTATATATATTACCTCATCTTTTTCTAAAAGAATTACTATCCTGCTCTATCTTACAGTTGGTGGATATGAGTTCTCATCTATACCAGTGTTTCTAGAATCTATTTGCCTATTTCTATAGACAGTATGTTCTAATTACTAAACTTTATGATTTTTTCAAAAAATTTGATACCCTACCTCTTTCATCTTTCTTTTTGGAAACATCTTAGCAATTTGTAACCTTTAATTGATTGTTGAGTTTTCAGGTTGCCAGAAATATCTGTTGAAATTCTAATTGGAGTTATATAATATCCTCTTCTTTCAGTGAATATTTATTAGTGCCTACGGTGTTTAGACCATCTCTGAGATGTAGAAGATGATGAACATGACAAAAATCCATATCCTCAAGAAGCAAGAAGGGGCATAGGGTAAACAGTTACCAAAAAAACCCCAGAAACAACAGCATTTGTAAGGGCAAGGAGGTCTGTAAGAACTTAATCTCTTGGACAATTTGATTATCTTCTTACAAAAGATTGTATGTGTCATTCACCACTGTGTTTCCAACACCTAATACAATGCCTGATACCTACTAGAAACTCCCCAAATATTAACAAAACAAAATCAAATATCCAAAATCAACAACTTCAGGGTTCCCAAGCCACTGATTTTCAACACCTTGTTCTTCGTATGTCTGAATTCATTAGCTTGCAGATCTGTAACCCTAGCTCACACGCCCTCTCAGCGTCCAGCCTGGATCTATTGAGTGAATAGAACTAGGATGCACCAGTGGCGCACACCTGTAATCCCAGCAGCTCAGGAGGCTGAGACAGGAGGATTATGAGTTCAAAGCCAGCCTCAGCAAAAAGCAGGGTGCTGAGCAACTCAGTGAGACCCCTGTCTCTAAATAAAATACAAAATAGGGCTGGGGATGTGGCTCAGTGGCTTAGGGCTTGTTAAATCAGATATCTGTTTGATGGTAATGAAAAAATGATGTTTTTCTATCACAAATATATTACAGGTAAAGCATCCCTTATAGGAAATGCTGGGCCCAGAAGTGTTTTGGATTTTTTGATTTTTCAGATTTTGAATATTTGCATATACTTGATGAGGATAACACCCATTTTTAAACTGAAATTCATTTATGTTTTGTATATACCTTATACCTGAAGTGATTTTATACAGTAATTTTAGTCACCTGCATTTTCATTGAAATCTGTCACAGGAGGTCAGATGTAGAATTTCCACTGTGACATCATGGTGGTGCTAAAAAAGTGGCATATTTTGGCATATTTTAGATTTTAAGTTTAAGGATGCACAACCTGTACTGTGAGTTTATCTAAAACAGATTATATCTAATTCTGATGTTTTCAATATCTCACAGAGAATAATAAAAATTTGAATGTCCAGTGAGTTCCCATTCCAGGACTAATCAGTTTCATAAATCTGGTGAACTTGCTGGGTGTGATGTCACATACCTGTAATCCCAGAAACTCAGGAAGCTGAGGCAAGAGAATGGAAAGTTCAAAGCCAGCCTCAGCAATTTAGTGAGGCTCTGAGGAACTTAGACTCTGTCTAAATAAAAAATAAAAAGGGCTGGGATGTGGCTTACTGGTTAAGCACCCTGGGTTCAATTCCTGATACAAACAAACAAACACACCTGGAGCCAATGGTGCACACCTGTAATCCCAGCAGCTCAGGAGGCTGAGACAGGAGGATTATGAGTTTAAAACCAGCTTCAGCAAAAATCCGAATGCTGAGCAACTCAGTGAGACCCTGTCTCTAAATAAAATACAAAATAGGGCTGGGGATGTGGCTCAGTGGCTCAGTGCCCATGAGTTTAATACCTGGTACCAAATAAAAAACACCTGGAGGACTAAAGAGGTGACTCAAGACTCATCCTTCATTCTTCTGTCTTTGAAGCCTTAACAACACATTGACCTGTTAGGAATGCTTGATAATTAGGAGGTAGTCACTAAGAGTTTTGTTACTCCTGTTGCTGCAGACTACCCTACTGCATGACTTCAAGCCCTTTGGAGCTCAATTTTTCTGCCTTTTACATTGGGTATACAGCAACAAGTCAGACATGAAACCTGTTCTGCAAGAGTTTACAATTTGTCAAGGAACATAGGACATAAATGATTGTTGTGTGAGGCACTCTATTAAGTGCTAAGTGAGAATTGATAGGATGGAGCTATCACTTGGAACTGATGAAGCAGAGGTAAAGTGAAGTTTGATCACTAAAATGCATTCAATTTGACAAGTTGGAAAGGGAACTGTCTGAAAGGGGTCTGAGGAGGTCTGAAGGAGACCTCTAATTAGAACTTCCAGGTCCTTGGCTCCATCACAAATAAGAATTTTAGTAAAGAGAGGAAGAGCTTTGTTATAAGGCAAAAGGCAAAGGTCTACTCCCTGCTGCAGGCAATCTCAAGAGTGAGCCACATTGCCAGGGCTGAAGGTTGGATTTTTGTTAGGGTACATAATTAGGTGGAATATTGTATGCAAAAGGATTGAACTTCCCTCTGGGATTCAGAATTATCATGTTTCCCACTGGGGGTTTGGAATGTAGGTTTCGATTACATGAACATCTCTGATGATCACTGGGTTATGGTTCAATCAAATGTTAGCTCCCTTCCCTGACAAGATTAATGATCTCTTTCTGTTGAGATTTTGTTCCTATTTTGCTATGTTCCAAAAAACTGATAGGGAACTGGAAAGTTGAAAGTAATTTGTGGACTATTTAGTGCATCCTTACATTTTGACCATTTTCTGTCCTTTAGTCTCCTTTATCCTGCTCATTAGACAGTCTATGAATTATTTGTTCTATATATTAATAGGAATATTTTTCCTTTAGAGACTTGGTGTTCTTTCTGTATCCCTAA
Source organism: Marmota flaviventris (assembly GCF_047511675.1). Lineage (NCBI taxonomy): Eukaryota > Metazoa > Chordata > Mammalia > Rodentia > Sciuridae > Marmota > Marmota flaviventris. Next base: position 60,580,376 of record NC_092506.1, on the reverse strand, counting down.
CTTTCTATATCAGAACAAGCAATTCAAGCAGAGGTAATGGCATGAGCAGAGTCTTGGAGGTAGGAAAAAAAATTTTGGTTGGAGATACAAAAAAGGATCTTTATGGCCAGGAGTATATCCAGGATCAGCGAGAAAACATGAATAAAATGAGCCAGCATAAATATTTAAAGAGAGAACTCACTGAAATACATTCAGATAACTTTAAAACATCTCTCACTAAGGAATTTTTGAAGCTAGGTGATGGATGCATCAGTTTGTTATACTAATATGTATGCTTTTCCATATACTTAAATTTTTCCTATAAAAAGTTTAGCGAGCCATGCACCATGTTGCATGCCTATAATCCCAGCAACTCAGGAGGCTGAAGCAGGAGGATTACAATTTCAGCCTCAGCAAAAAGCCTGGAGAGGTAGAGCAGCACACCTACAATCCCAGAGGCTGAGGCAGGAGGATCACAAGCTTGAGGCCAGCAAAAAGGGAAAGGGGACTGGGGGTATAACTCAGTAGTTAAAGTACTCCTGAGTTCAATCTCCAGTACTGTTTTAAAAAAAAAAAAATGATAAACAATTTAAGGGGCAATTCATACTCTCTTAGGAACTCATCTACATATAAATCCAACATTAACATTAATATGTTTTGTACTTGCTGCTCTCTTGCCTTGATGTTGCACTCCAGTTATTTCACACTTTTTTTGGAATCTCATTAGATGGTTCAGATCTGCTCCCTGCCCATCACCCCCACTAGGCCCAAAGTAGTAATCATCAGAAACTGGCTGAGGGCTAGAAATATAGCTCAGTGGTACAGCACTGGGTTTGATCAAGGCCATGGGTTTTTATCCCTGGGAACACACACACACACAAAAAAAAAAAAAGAAGAAGAAGAAGAAGAAAGAAAGAAATGGGCTGATGGCCTCAAAAACTCATATAATTAGAGAAACAGCCATAATTTTTTTTTGTCTTTTTTTTTTTTTCTTTTTCTTATGGGCCTTTTTTGTTTGGTAGGTTGGTTGGCAGTACTGGGAATAGAAGCTAGAGGCACTGTACTACTGAAAATACATCCCCAGCCCTTTTTTTAAATTGAGACATCTTCTTGCTAAGTGACTTGAGGCTGACCTCAAACTTGAGATCCTCAGCCTCCAAAGTTGATAGTAGTTTATTTTTCTTTTGTTTTTTTCTTCAGGAGTAATGTGAAGATTCTTGTTCTTCTGGAAGCTGCTAAAACCAAAACATAAACCAGTGTCAAAGTGGTAACAGAAGAATTCTTGAGATAAAGCATTTTTGCCCTGTACTTGGACAGCTGATAGGCCTGCCATGGCTCCTGTGAAGATCAGTCATGTGGTGTCATTTTCCTCTCAGGTATATCAATCAATGGGCATGTTTGTTTGTTTGTTTGTTTTCCTTGATGACTGAAAGGAATGAACAAAGTAGGAGACTTGGCTCTAATTTCAGGAAACTCCCAGTCTAATAGAAAGGACATGATGCCTTCTCTGGGAATCCAGAATCTAAGGGAAAAAATAGTTCTTGCCTTCAGGTTGTTCCCAGAGCAGTGCAAGAAACTGATAGAAATGTTCCCAGGACTTGAAGTTCCATAAAGGAGGTACCTCAGGATTCCACTAATAGCTTAAGGGTGCTGGGTAGTTCCTAGGCCCAGAATCTGCACCAGGGTCCCCAGAACAACCATTTGGTCAGTCTTGTCATTGAGAGCAGACCAGAACACTCAACATCATACCTGACCTGTGATATCATGACCACCATCAAGTGTGATCTCAGCCTCTTCCCTAAATGTTCTATAATTCCCACTTAGAGCTAAATCCCAGACCCTGAGCCCGAGCATTTCCCACATTTTCCTCTATTATCATTGCTCTACCCATTTATTCCTCCTCTCGTGTTAACTCTGGTCTTTCTCCAGAGGTGCTGTGGCATTTCGGGGGATAAGTCTACATTTTACAGCAATATTATTTGCATAGTGGGATATTTAGCATCCCTAACCCTGTGCCCCAATAACAGTATTGCTTATTAGTTATTATGATAGTCAAAAACATCCCTACACATTTCAGAAATACCCTTAGAGGGTCTTTAGGAACTACTATATTAACTTCTAAGTAAAATAAAACAATAATTACACTTATCCTGCTTATCTTCATAGTCATCCTGAACAGTTTTCTTCATAGACTCATAGTCTTATAAAAGCTAGAAGCTAACCATAACACATGTAAAATAACTTAATAAAATTGAAGGTACTCAAGATCGCATTATCATTTTTAGTATTTAGACTGTGCCTCCTGCATTAGTCTCTTATTATAAAGCCTTCATAGAGTTTGCATATTGTGCTTTTGGCTCTTGGTCCTGAGTACCACTGTGAACCCAGAAGTGTAGAAGTCCATAGCACAAGGCTGCTCTAGGGACACACAGTTACTCCTGCACAGGTGATACTTAAGCTAACTTGCAAGGCACCTTCCCTACTCAAGTCTTCATGGTGCCAGTAATCATTTATAATTCATTATATTCACTGAGCCAGTTGCAGTGGCACATACCTGTAATCCCAATGGCTTGGGAAGCTGAGACAGGAGCATCGGGAGTTCAAAGACAGCCTCAGCAACTTGGTGAGGCCTTGAGCAACTTAGCAAGACTCTGCCTCAAAATAAAAAAGTAAAAAGGGCTGGGGATGTGGGTAAGTGCCTCTAGGTTCAATCCTGAGTACCAAAAAAAAAATATATATATATATATATATATATATATATATATATATATATATATATATATGTATTTTTTTTTTCTTTTCTCTGATAACTTTATTATCAGAAATCAGCTCAGGGGTTTTCCTGCTATGATTGACAATTGATGGGATTCAAAAAAATCAAAGTGATTTTGAAAATCTCTTATGGCCCAGAGAATAAAACATCCAGTTTGTTTTAAACTACTTTTAGATTTTCTTTAAACTGTAGTGGAAGACCTTTGGATAGGCCCTATCAATTATTTTTGGACTGCCAGAAGAACTTTATATTTCCTTTTTAGATGGAATGTATTTTGTGTGAGCAATTTAAACAAATAGTACTAACAGACTAAAATAAAATTTTAGGTAAGACTGATTCATTTGTATTAAAAAAACAAAAAAAAATGCCAGAAGCTGGACATGGTGGCACATGCTTGTAATCCCAGCCGTTCGGCAGACTGAAGCAAAAGAATTGAAAGTTCGAGGCCAGCCTCAGCAATTTTGTGAGACCCTGTTTCAAACTGAAAAATACAAGGAGCTAGGGATATAGCTCAGTGGTAAAGCACCCCTGGGTTCAATCCCCAGTACAGCTACAATAATAAATGAAATGAAGTAATTATCCATCTTCCAATATTGTGGTTTCCAACCCTACTATGTGGGGGCCAACTTCTAGAAATTGAAAGGAGGGAGGACAAGTATGTCTCTAGGCATCCCCCCAACCTGTGCTTTAACCAGAGCTCTGCTTCTATTTGTTGAAAAAAATATTCAAACACACACATAACATGCTTCAGTATAAGATTTCAGTTACAAAAGGGGATTTGGGGCAGGGGATATAGCTCAGTTGGTAGAGTGTTTGCCTTGCATGCACAAGGCCCTGGGTTCAACCCCCAGCACCACCAAAAAAAAAAGGAGGGGGTGGATTTTATTGCTGGAATAACATGGTTAGAAACCATGTGTCTAGGGCTGGGGATGTAGCTCAAGTGGTAACGCGCTCGCCTGGCATGCGCGGGGCGCTGGGTTCAATCCTCAGCACCACATAAAAATAAAATAAAGATGTTGTATCCACTGAAAACTAAAAAATAAATATTAAAAATCTCTCTCTCTCTCTCTCTCTCTCTCTCTCTCTCTCTCTCTCTCTCTCTCTCTTAAAAAAATTATTAAAAAATGTGTCTAGCTTCCCCGCTCTCCTTATGGATGAAAAATTTTTGATCCAAAGAGGAAGTAGTTTGTTTAAGGCCTCTCAACCAAAAAGTATCTGACTTTGGGTTAAAACTCAGAATTTCTTTCTATGTAAATATATCACTATTATTGTCTTGGAATAATCACTTTATATATAGCATCCATTGTAAACTTAGAATAAAAATCTTTGGGGCTGGGGATGTGGCTCAAGCGGTAGCACGCTCGCCTGGCATGCGTGCGGCCAGGGTTCGATCCTCAACACCACATACAAACAAAGATGTTGTGTCCGCCGAAAACTAAAAAATAAATATTAAAAAAATTCTCTCTCTGTCTCTCTCTCTCTGTCTTTCTTTAAAAAAAAATCTTTGCCCTTTTAGGATTGTTATAAACATAAGAAAATGTCTGAAATAGCTGATAAATCAAAGACATTAGTAGAGTGTAATGGTTAAAAGCTCTGGTTTTAGAAACCTGCTTTGGTTGGTTATCTGGCATGAGTCCTTGGGTAAGTTTCCGAGCTTCCCTAAACTTCAGTTTATTGATTTACTAAGAAGTAATAATAATAAACATGTAGGATTAAATGAGGGAGTCTGGTAAATAGATAGAGGTAGATGGTATCTAAATCTCTTGGTACATGGTTCCTGTGTTACTGTGGATTCCCATCTGGTGCCTTTCTGTAATGTTAGGATGCTTTAAAAGACTTGGGATTATAGGGATGCCTTATTCATGGGCATATTTTTCCCCATAGACTTAGTAAAGTTCCTGATTCTCTCCTTCTCTCTCTGACTTAGGATCCCAAGTATCCTGTGGAGAACTTGCTGAACCCAGATAGTCAGGGGAGGCCTTGGCTCAGCTGCCCTCAGGACAAGAGTGGGCAACTGAAAGTGGAACTACAGCTGGAGAGGGCAGTGCCCATTAGCTATATTGATGTAGGTGAGTGAGTTCCCTGGGGCCTCTGAGGTAAGACACTGGAGTGATATTCCCCTCTAACCCCACTACTCAGAGGTCTTAGTTCATTCCAGCCAGGCAGCCTTCTGGAATAAGCCCTGCACAGGTGTGAAGGAGAAATGTGGCCTTTGCCCTTGGGGCCGATTTGGTGTTGGAGAACTCCATGGTCTCCATTCATATGAAATACAGTGTGAATGGAGCTCCTTGAACTATGCAATGTTCGGCTTTGATCTGTGTGATCTGTGTAAAGCCTTAGGACATTGGCCTAATTATAAATGCCAACAAATAGAATTTGTATACACCTCTAAATATTAGTGTCTGAGGATTACTGGTAAGGTGAACTGTGCATAGGAAAAGGTTGACTTAAGAATTCTTTGAAATAGAGAATTGACAAAGTCATCTGGTGCCAACTTTATTAGGACAGAAAGATGTTGGGCTTCCTAGCAAGGATATAAGAGAAACAGAATTTGGCACTGCTTTCAGGGCCCAGGACAGGGAAGCAGCAAGTCTCTGCTGGATCTTCCCATGGTCATTTAGTGTAATTCCATGTTGTCATGTAGCCTGATACAGAACCTTTGTGTTATCATTAAATTATTGGTTCCTTGTGTGATTCCACATGTTGCCAGACCTTTCTGACTACCTGCTAGTTTTAGAGTGAGGAATGTCCTCTTCCCGTCCAGTTCCCTTGTGTATAATTATTTCTATCGCACTTATCCTTTTCTCATCCTTTTGTCCCCAGGTAACTGTGGCTGTGCTTTCCTGCAAATTGATGTGGGCCGTTCTTCCTGGTCCCTAGACAGACCTTTCATCACCCTGCTCCCTGCAACCACACTAATGTCCCTCACCGATTCAAAGCAGGGGAAGAACCGCTCAGGGGTCCGCATGTTTAAAAATGGTAAAGAGGGCAACAGCAGAAGGGGGGTATGTTCCCGAGTAAGAAGGATGCAGTACTAGAGAGGATGTAAGTGCTTTGGAGTATAGATTGTGGGAGGGAGCCTGTTCAAGGGCTTAGTTATCTTAGGCTACTTCCTAAGAAGTAGATTAATTAGTGAGTGACATGCTTGTATGTGAATTCTTCGTGACGAGGATGCCTGATAGCTGGGGATGTTTATTAGCTACTGTATGATTGGTATTTCCCGTGACTTGTAGAGTCTGAAACAAAACACATGTTAATTACTATGTTTTTTGTTTGTATAAATGTATATAAGTATAGATGTAAGTAGCAGAAGGCTACATAATGGTTATATTTTATGTAGCATATAGTGTTTCCTGAATTCTGTTTATGTAGATATGCTCAGTGGGCACTGCAAAAGAAACATAGGATTTGATTCCTGTCCTCTAGGGATTTAGAGCCTAGTAAAGATTTGTCTGTGTTTAAATTGAAGGTGTTTGTAATGTCATAAAGGAAGAATGATACTGGAGGGGCATGTGAGGTGGAGAGGATGAAGTCCTGACTGGATAGTGTTAGAAATTAGAGTTGTGTTAGAAATTAAAGAGTTTGTAACATCAGTGTTTGATACTATGAGTGAGTGAATGTGCAGGACTTATAGCATCGTGAGAGAGGTTGAGGTCTTGTGGTTCGGGAAGGGTTGATATCTCAGCTAATCCATGAGTAAGCTGTTTCCCCATACCCTAGCACCACAGATGCCTCTTGGTTGATTGAGATATTGATGAGGTCCCTAGAGAGTTGTAGAATAAGGATGTACCCAGGCTGGAAATGGTGTGGAAGCATAATGGGGGAGTGATGGTCAGAAGGCAAGGAACTGGGTCTGAAAGAGCCCTAACAGGACTACTTGGTATTACCATTCCCTGAGCACCTAAACCTGAGGGGAATATTTACTGGTCGTCTTCATTCTTCGTCCTGTTGAAATTTGCTCTGTATAACCTGTCTTCTCTTTCCTTGGGATAAACTTTCTTTTATTTTTTTCCCTCCATTAATTCATTTTCCCCCTCAGTTTGTTTCTCTTTTTTCCTTGAGATGATTTCCTGGCTCCAGCCTCAGGAGAATCATGGGATCGACTTCGCCTGACTTGTTCCCAACCGTTCACACGTCATCAGTCCTTTGGCCTGGCCTTTCTGCGGGTGCGTTCCTCTCTGGACTCCTCAGATGACCCTGTGATGGATCTCTCAGTCCCTGTGAGCTCTGAGCTAAGCCAGGTATGTACTAGGGTAGAACCAGGATTTAGTATTTTCCCTCCCTTTGAGGGTTTTGGGTTAGAAAGCTGGTGCTTGATAATGAGGGGTAGACACACTGCACACAAGCACAGGTGGGCATGCTGCCCTTTCTTACAAGTAGGAATGAACTCTTCCCCTTCTCTCCCTTACACAGGGAAGTGCAAGTGAGTGAGCCAGGTTCCAGGATTGCAGGGCCCGGAGCTGACGTGAATGGAGCTAAATCTCCATGACCCTGGCCTTTCAATAAAATGGAAGCTCTGTGAAATTAGGGACCTGTTTGTCTTGTTCTATAAATGTATTCCTGGCACCTAGAACATTTCCTGGTAAAAAAGTTCATTGTGTAAAGGACCCTTGGAGGGGAGTTGCAGATAGTCACATAAAGTATTATTATTCAAACCAAAACACTTTAAAGGCAAAAGAGAGTACTATTAATATTTGTAATGAGCCCAGCTCAATGGCACACACCTATAATCCCAGCTACTCAGGAAGATCACAAATTCAAGGTTAGTCTGGGCAATTTAATGCCTGTCTCAAAATGTTTTAAAATGGGCCTGGGAAGGCCAAGGAGGTAGCTTAATGGCAGAGTGTTTGCCTAGCATTCTTGAGGCCCTGGGTTTAATCCCCAATACTGTAAGTAAGTAAATAAATAAATAGATAGATAGATAGATAGATAAAATTTAGGAAGCCAGGCATGGTGGCACACACCTATAATACCAGCTGGAGGCTGAGATAGGAGTGTCTCAAGTTTGAAGCCAGCCTCAGCAATTTAGCAAGATCCTGTCTCAAAATAAAAGGGATTGAAGATGTAACTCAATGGTAGAGTTCAGTTAGCCTGGGTTCAGTCCCCACTACAGAAAGAAAGAAAGAGAAAGAAAAAATATTTACAGGACTGTCCCAGACAAACCAGGACATATATATGATCACCTTACTTTTTGGATAAATAAGGGATTTCCAGAATTTCTTTCATTTTGGCTGTTGAATTACTCTGCACTTCCACAACCTTGATTGGCTTGCAAGAAAGAAAGTTAACAACTCCAGAGCCGAGTCAGTAAGGCACTGAACAGTGAATAGAGTTAAACACACATGTAGTTACCGCATGAAATCATAAGAAAAGGCAGTGTAAAACATTCTGACAAGAGCCAGTTGGTACTTGGAAACCATTGGTGATACTCAGTTTTATAATTTTAAGATATCTAAAATGTCATAGGCCTTTTTTTCTACAGTGTAATTCTAATTGGTATATTGGAGTGAAAGCAAAACATAACAGCTTTTAACCTTCTGAAATAGAGTTATTATGATCACAAATATTCTAGTAAGAAAATAGGTCACACTGCTAATTCTTGGAGAGGATTTGAACCCAAGCTGCTTGACTCCACCTGGCCTGTGCTCATAAGCTAAATTCTAATGATCAATCTCATGTAGAATTAAGGTTAAATAATTATCTCCAAACACATATCTAGTTAGTTACCCTTTCTAGTAGTATTCACTCTAAAATTCATGTGGCAGGGCTGGGGATATAGCTCGGTGGTACTCTAGCATGTATTAGACTCTGAGTTTAATCCCCAGCACCAGAAAATATAAAATAAAATTCATGCAATTATATAAAGAAAAAAAACTAAAATCCTCAAAAATTAAACAAAATATTTTAAAAATAATTATAGTTTATAATGACAATTAGAAATAGTAAACATTGAACATGTATGAAGACCCGAATTGTTGTGACTTTACTTTATATACAACCAGAGATATGAAAAATTGCTCTATATGTGTAATAAGAATTTTAATGCATTCCGCTGTCATATATAAATAAAATAAAGAAATGCAAAAAAAAAAAAAAAAGAAAGAAAGAAAAGAAATAGTAAACAGTCAATGTGAATAAAAATACTAATTTCCAAGCTTTCAGAATGAGGTCAAGTCATACTTTATAAAAACATTTACCTTTAGAAGAATCCATAATAAGCCAAATGAAGTGGCACATCCCAGCAGCTTGGGAGGCTGAGGCAGGAGGATTATGAGTTCAAAGCCAGCATCAGCAACTTAGCAAGGCACTAAGCAACTCAGTGAGACCCTGTCTCTAAAAAAATTACAAAAAAGGGCTGGAGATGTAGCTTCTTTCTGTAGGGCTGGGGATCAAACCCAGGGCCTCACATTGCTAGGAAAGCAGCCTATGACACTGAGCCACATCCCCAACCCAATTATTCTTTTTAACTTAAGGGAAAAAAGGAAATTTGAAAAAATAAAAAGGTCAATAATGACAGGTGCATTTTTTAAAAAAATATTTTTAGTTGTAGATGGACACAATGCCTTTGTTTATTTAGGTTTTTTATGTGGTGCTAGGGATTGAACCCAGTGCCTTGTGAGGGCTAGGCAAGCATTCTACCACTGAGCCACAACCCCACCTCACAGATGCATTGCTTTGACAAAGAATTAGAAACTGTAGTGTACTACCTAAATAAAAATCTATGTAGAAATGATCATGTGATATCTATATATGCGCACATTTATACACGTGTATATATATATATATAAAAATAAACATCTCTTTATAGGTAGCTAGAAATGATCACCAAATGTGGTAGGCTTTTATTGCACATGAACAAAATTGTTCACAAAATGAATCATACTGTTAATTAAACAATATTATCAAATAAATACATACATATTATTTTTTTCTCTCAAAGATATATAGACGGCTGTGCAGTAGAGCGCTTGCCTACCACGTATGAGGCCCTGTGTTCGATCCTCAGCACCACATAAAAATAAATAAATTAATTAAATTAAAAATAGAGGTATAAAAAGATATATAGAGATGAATGACTTAAATCAATTTTATATATTGACAATTAAAATATACATATTTTTGAAAGTTTGAACATGACAAACAAAAGTTTGCACATGATATCAGTTTCTATAGCCCTGTTTTTTCCAATAGGTGTATTTTTTTTATCCATGGGGGTTTTCATGGTCATGGCAAAACTCTTTGCATTGGAGAACTAAATATACAAAATCACAGAATCTTATATCATAGAACCAGAAGAGAATTTGAGAGTCTGCACACATCTGCCAATATACCATGTATAAGTTACAGCAGATACATTCACTAAGATGAGTTCCTAGGTGACAGTGTCCCCTGGTGGTGGATCTTGATATTCCATATTTCTCTGTTCTCAGGGCTCTTCTGACACTCAGGAGTCACATCCTCAACCCTGGCTGGCTAATCCTTCTATCCGGAGGACATTCTTCCCAGAACCCCAGACGTATGTAGCTGCCAGAGCAAAGATCTACCAGTCACTTCTCATATCTTTCTCCTAGAAGAGAAAGGCTACCATGTCACTCCCAAGCACACAAGCCCAGCCTGGGTTTCCCTAATTAATCACATCTCTCTCGCCCTAACCCTACCCATATATCAAACTGGCTTTCTCACTAGATGCCAGCAACTTGGGTGAGCAGAACGGGATCTGTGTTCCAAGTGAAATTATTAACTCTTATTTCTCTGCAGAAGCTCTAAGAAGATTTCAGAGCTCAAGGATATCCTAAAGCAGCTACAACCAGGGACTCTGGGGCGTTCAGCCCATATGGTGCTTTCTGCAGCCCGCAGGGCACCTTCAGCCAGTGTGGCAAGCCCAAAGAGCAATCATGCAGAACCAGGTCCCAGTCTTCCAAAGAAAGCAGGTAAGGCCTAGTAACCTGCTCCTTAATGTTCCTAGCAATGTCCTTTCTTGAATCCACCACTGCTGTACATGGATGGCTCACAAGTAGTACTTCATGTGAAAGAAAAAAAACTATTGTCAGCAGAGAAGAGAAGTCAAATAATATATAATGATTGAAAGAGCATTGACCTAAATCAAAAATCCTTATCTCTTTGGGCCTCAGTTCCCTTGTCTTAAAAGTGAAGGGATTAAACTAAATACCTAGACTTCTTAGAGTATCCTTATTCTGTGGTCATCTCAGAAAGACAATTGAAGAGTGATGGGGTTTGGAGTTTATTGGAGAAATAAGGTGGCAGAATAATGTAGTTTAATGAGAAAAGAAGAAATAATTAAAAGATTCTTGGTGGGGCTAGGATTGTGGCTCAGTAGTAGAGTGCTTGCCTAGCATGCATGAGGCACTGGGTTTGATCCTCTGCACCACATGAAAATAAATAAATAAAATGAAGGTGTTGGGTCCATCTACAATTTTAAATATATATATTAAAAAAAAAAAGATTGTATCCACCAAAAACCAAAAAAAATAAATATTAAAAAAAAAAAAAAAGACTTTTGGGGTTCTGTTTTGCACCAGACATTGCTAGGCACTTTTACCAACTTTACCTATTTAATGTTCACAACAAACTTATATCCTCACTTTACAAAGAATGTAAGGTTCAAAGAGGTTACATTTTTGAGTCACTCTAACATTCTGTTCTTTTTATTTTTCCAAATAGCAAGAAAGAGAAAACCAATGAGGTTATCAACAAAAAGTTAAAAACACAGGATAGTTTGTTGTTTCATTGGGAAAATTTTTTAAAGGAAAAGGTTTGCCTATCATTTCAAAGGACTAAACAAATTAGTGAAATAATGAATGTATAATTTTATTGCAAAAATAGGAAATATTGATTCTGTTTTGTTGTGTAACAGATTACCTCAAAATCATCTTATGGTCTGTGATGATTAAGAATCCACTTATGGCTTAGGTGGGTCCTCTAGCTCTGGATCTGTCACAAGGCTGTAGCCATCTCAGTGCTCAGCTGGAAAGGGCCTGCTTCATAACCCACACACATGGTTGTTGGTCAGATTCATTTCCTCATGTGATATTGGACTGTGGTTCCTTCAATTCCTTTGCTATCCAGGCACAATGGTGCATGCCTATAATCCCAGAGGCTCAGGAGGCTAAGGCAAGAGGATCACAAGTTCCAAGCCAGCCTCAGCAACTTAGTGAGACCCTAAGCAACTCAGCAAAACCCTGTCTCTAAATAAAATATTTAAAAGGGCTGGGGATGTGGTTCAGTGGCTAAGCACCCTTGGGTTCAATCCCTGGTACAAAAAAAAAAAAAAAAAAAAATTTCCTCTGCCATGAAATACTCTCTATAAAGTATCTCACAGTGTGGTAGCTTGTTTCATTAGTGAACAAACAAGAGGGCAAAATGGAGTGCCAGAGAGAGGGAGTGTGCACATGCTACAGCATGTTGCAAGAAACTGACAGATTATGTCATCCCATCACTTGTGTCATATGCTGTTCTTTAGAAGCAAGTCATTAGGTCCAGGCCACACTCAGGGAGAGACATGAATATCAGGAGACAGCAATCAATGGGAGTCCTCTCAGAAGCTGTCTTCCATATAATGAAAGACATAGTTTATTATTTTAAGAGAAGGAAAATGGAATGGAACCAACCATTTTGGGACATTTACTACATACTGAGCTCCAGAGCTATAAAAGCACTTTGATATTAAATGCTGTACAAAATGTCTCTTAAATTCTGAATAACTAGACAGATGACAGTTACTAAATTTTGTTATCACTCATTGCCAGATATTTATTGAACATTTCTTACATGCCAAGCATGTGCCATGTTACCACAGTAAATAAAATAGCAATGATTCTACCCTAATGAGGAGATATGTACCCATGTCACACAAAGAAATCTGAAACTAAAATAGTGATAAGTACAGCGAAGGAAAATCATAATAGGATGATTAGAATTAGATTAGAGAATCCAGGAAAAACGACTCATAGGCAATAGCATTTCATCTAAGACTTGAAGAGTGAGAATTAACCAGGCAAAGAGGGTGGAAACGGTATTCTTCAAAGAAGATACATGATATGTGAAAACCTTTTGTGAATGAGCTATCTTTAATGAGCATTTCTAACACAGTGCCCAGAGCAGAGGAGGAGGACTCAGAGAATGATGTTGGCAGGACAAAGAGACGAAAAATGCAGGACCAAAGGTAAGTAGGTCAACGTGAAAGGCCAAATCACCTCCCCAAACCTTATCATCCTTCTACAGCTGTTCTCCACCCACTCATGCGTCAGGTAGGTCAGAGAGCACCCTTGGGTCTGGGTCTTGAGCTCTTAGTCTAGAACTTAGAAGAGAAACAAGTACTTGTCCGTGTGTCATCAGGCAAGAAGGCAGCCCTATAGGGAGCCAGAATCTGTAGATGAGTACACTGCGTCTCAAGGATTTCATAAAAATTTAAATCTTTTCTGCTTCAAAAGTCATTTTCAAGGAAATAAAATGATATTCCATTGAATATGGGAGAAAATATTTGTATATTATATTACATATTTTATATATATATCTCTTAAATATAAAATATATAAAGAACTCTTCTAAATCAACGATACAAAGATAACCTAATTGTAAAAGTGGACAAAGAGGGCTGGGGTTGTGGCTCAGTGGCAGAGTGCTTGCCTAGAATGTCTGAGGCACTGGGTTCGATCCTCAGCACCACATAGAAATAAATAAAATAAAGGTCCACCAACAATTAAAACAATATTTTTTAAAAAATGGACAAAGAATCTGAATAGAATTTTTTCTCAAGAAGATGTAAAATGACCAATAAACATGAAAGATGCACAGCATCAGTCACCATCAGAGAAATGGGATGACTAATTAAAAAGATGGACAATAACAAGTGTTGGCAAAGATTTAGAGAAATTGGAACTTTTATAAATTACCAGTAGGAATGTAAAACAGCGCAGCTTAGACTGACAACATAGCTCAGTGGTAGATATTTTCCTGGCATTCATAAGGCCTTTGGTTCAATCCCCAGCACTGGGGGAAAAAAAAATCAAAGTTAAATAAAATAGTGCACCTGCTTTGGAAAACAATTTGGCAATTCAGAAACCTAAAGATAGAGTTACCACATGATTCAGTGATTCTATGCCTAGTGTATACCCACAGGTATTCACATAACTTATATGTCCATAGCAGCATTATTCACAATAGTTGGAAAGTAGAAACAACCCAAATATCCATCAACTGGTGAATGGATAAACAAAGTGTAGTGTTTATATACACAATGGAATATTATTTGTCCATGAAAAAGGAATGGTTATAGTTACTTGAAAGGCTGAAATGCTGAAAAAGGAGGTTTACAAGTTTGAGACCAGCCTAGGCATCTCAAAATACAAAATCAAAAGGAATGGAATATAGCTCAGTGGTAGAGTGTCCCTAGGTTCAATCCCCAATACCTAGGTGAATTTAGTATTTTAGATGTATTGTATAATACCTGTTCTAATATGAAAAAACCTTGAAAACACTGAGTGAAAAAAGTCCATCACAAAAGACCACATGTAGTAGGATTCCATTTATACAGAATGTCCACAATAGATAAATCCATAGAAACACGAAGTATATATAAGTATTGTAGTACAGAGGAATGGGGAGTCACTGCTAATGGGTTTGGGATTTCTTTGGGGGGGGTAGTAAAAACCTGTCAGAATTAGATATAGTTGTGGTTACTTGACTTGGTGAAGATACTAAATTTACCTGTTGAGGGTGGGTACTGGGAATTGAACCCAGGGGCACTCTTCCACTGAGCTATATTCCATTTCTTTTGATTTTTTATTTTGAGATGCCTAGGCTGTTCTCAAACTTGTAATCCTCCTTTTTCAGCATTTCAGCCTTTCAAGTAACTGGGATTATAGACTTGGCCCACTATAGCCTGCCAAAATTCACTCTTTTTGCGGGGAGGAGGTACTGGGACTTGAACCCAGGGGTACTTTACCACTAAGCTACATATATTCTCAGTCCTTTTTTACTTTGAGACAGGATCTCACGAAGTTACTTAAGCCCTTGCCAAATTGCTGAGGCTGGCCTTGAATTTGCAATCCTCCTGCCTCAACTTTTTAAGTAGCTGGAATTCCAGGGTATATTACTGCACCTGGCCAAAGTTCACATTTTAAAAGGGTGAATTTCAGACTGTCTTTCTGGAGATAACCCATATTCTCCTGTAAATATACTTCTACTTTCCTATAAACCTGTGTCTATGCTTTTTTTTGTGTGTGTGGTGTTGAGGATTGAACCCAGGGTCTTGTGCATGCGAGGCAAGCACTCTACCAACTGAGCTATATCGCCAGCCCTCTGTCTATGCCTTTAAAAAAAAAATGAAGGGCCCAGCATGGTGGCACTTATCTGTAATCTCAGCAACTTAGCAAGACCCATCTCAATATAAAAAGTAAAAAGGGCTGGGGATGTGGCTCAGTGGTTAAACACCCCTCGGTTTAATCCCCAATACTAAAAAAAAAAAAAAAAAAAGGGGGGTAATGTTATGGTATGTGTATGATACATCAATTAAAAAATAATTAATGGGGCTGGGGATGTGGCTCAAGTGATAGTGCGCAGGCCTGGTATGTGCGAGGCACTGGGTTCAATCCTCAGCACTACATAAAAATAAATTAAAAAGATATTGTGTCTACCTAAAACAAAAAAATAAATATTAAAATAATAATAATAATTAAGGGCTGGGATTCTAGCTCAGCAATAGAGCACTCGCCTAGCATAGGCTAGGCACTGGGTTCGATCCTCAGCACCACGTAAAAATAAATAAAATAAAGGTATTGTGTCCAACTACAACTAAAAAAATATTTTAAAAAAATAGGGCTGGGTTGTGGTTTAGTGGTAGGGCACTTGTCTCGCATGCATGAGGCACTGAGTTCAATCCTCAGCACCACATAAGTAAACAAAATAAAGGTATTATGCCCATCTACAACTTAAAAGAAAAAAAAGTGTAAAAAGAAAATAAATAGGGCTGAGGTTGTGGCTCAGTGGTAGAGCGCTCACCTAGCATGAGCAAGGCCCTGGGTTCGATCCTCCGCACCACATAAAAATAAGTAAGTAAAATAAAGGTATTGTATCCAACTACAACTAAAAAATAAATTTAAAAAGAAAAGAAATAAATGATTTAAATCTAAGAACAATAATAGAAGCTCTGGGTTTTTTTTGGTTTCATTTTCTTCAGTGGGGATTAAACCCAGGGTCTTCATGCCAGGCAAACCCTCTACCACTGAACTATACCCCCCAGCCCCAGAAGCTCTGTTGTCAGATGTTCAAAGGTTAAATGATTTCCTTCACCCAGCAGGGTAACACACACCTATAATACCAGCTACTCAGGAGGCTTAGGCAAGAGGATGGCAAGTTCAAGGCAAGGGCAACTTAGACCCTATTTCAACATGAAAATGATTAGGGTTGTACTTAGTAGTTGATTACTTGCCTAGCATGCAAGAGGCTCTGAGTTTAATCCCCAGTACTACAAAAGGAAAAAAAAAAAAAGTCCTTTAAATCTGGTATGTCAAATGGGAAAACTATCACTCCAACCCAGTGTTACTAGGTCAACATAACTGTTCTAAATACTTTTTGCTCTAATTCTAGATTCCTTCAGCCCTTATAGCTTCTCACGGATAGCTTTTTCTTACAGGCCTTTGACCAACTCAAACTCCCAGCTGAACAGGAAGGGGACAGTAAAGGCAAGGCAAAGAGAATACCAATCCCAGGCCCAAAACAGTGGTGTCCAGGATAGTGAACAATGCCCCATTTGTGCAGGTAAGCTGCTTCAGTCTGGGAGGGTGGTCATGTGATTACTAAGCATTCCTTAAGGGAAGAATAGGAAATCTGGGGGTACTGTGCAGAAACTTTTGGATTTGGACTCCTTGCCTCTGTCATCTCTACAGTTCCCACCTATGTAACCTGTGTGTCCCACCTATGTGTTTTTAGCCAAATGTCATTCAAGACAAGTTTATATTGAGCACCTGCTCCCTTCACATCAGGTAAGCTGAGGAAGTGACAAGGGCCCCAACTCTCTGGAGAAGCTAAACACAAACAATGTAAAACACTGTCAGAGAAAGCCTAGAATTTTCTTCATAACTTTTTTCTCTGTCCAAATTCTGCTTACTCTAAGTTTCTGTTCAAATTGTTATTTCTTGCTGGGTGTGGTGGCATATACCTGTAATCCTAGTGACTTAGAAGACTGAGGCAGGAGGGTTACAAGTTTGAGGCCATCTTCAGCAATTTAGCAAGGCCCTGAACAATTTAGTGAGGTTCTGTTTGAAAATAAAAATTAAGGGGTCTGGGGTTGTGGCTCAGCGGTAGAGCACTTGCCTACCACATGTGAGGCCCTGGGTTCGATCCTCAACACCACATAAAAATAAAATAAAGATATTGTGTCCACCTAAAACAAAAAAACAAACAAAAGGTATTGTGTCCAACTACAACTAAAAAATAAATATTTTTTTTAAAAAGAAAGAAAATAAAAATTAAAAGAGCTGCAGCCGAGCACAGTGGCACACGCCTATAATCCCAGCAGCTAGGGAGGATGAAGCAGGAGGATAGAGAGTTCAACCCAGCCTCAGCAAGGCGCTAATCAACTCATTGAGACCCTGTCTCTAAATAAACTTCAAAATAGGGCTGGAGATGTGGCTCAGTGGTTGAGTGCCCCTGCGTTCAATACCCAGTACCACAAAAAAGAGCTGGAGATGTAGCTCAGTGGTAGAACACCCCTGGAATGAATGGTACTTCTTTGCCAAAACTTCTCTGATCTTCACAAATAATCTCTCCCAGTTGAGCTCCTGCAGCATTCTCTTAATTCCATGGACTATGCACTTCTCACCTACTTTCTGTCAATATTTTTTTTGTTCCCAGTTTATCTTCACCACTAGACTACATTCCATAAGGACAGTCTGTTTACTTCAGCTCTTAGCATACTGTCAGGCACATAGTGAATACTTAATAAATGTTTGACAGATACATGATAGTGTCTCTCAGGTGTCACATATTTAGCCATGATAAATTTTCTACAAGAACAGCTGCATTTTGGCAGTAGATACACCTTTCAGGCTTCTTTTTTTTTTTTTTTTTGTACTGAGGATTGAATCCAGGGATGCTTTACCACTAGGCTACATCCCCATTCCTTTTTAATTTTTTGAGACAGGGTCTTGCTGAGTTGCTTAGGGCCTCACTAAGTTGCTGAGGCTGGCTTTGAATTTATGATCCTCCTGCCTCAGCCTCCTGAGTTGCTAGGATTACAGGCATGTGCCTCCATGCCTGGCTCCCTTCAGACTTCTTGGGGTGCCATCCTTCCTAAGAACAGGCCCAATTGTGTTTACCTCTTTATCTCTCCCTTAGGTTCCTTCAGCATTGAGATTCTTCCCCTGCATGCTGCCACTTGTGGAGAGACCTCCCCGCCTCACCCAGCTTCTCCCTCCTCACCATCTTCATCCCAGTCTGTACTGTGGGTGTCCTCCCCAGAGAGTTCACCTCCCATTTCCTGGGTCCAGTGTCCCATCTGCCAGTTACAGTTCTCAGCAAGAGAAATAGAAGAACATGCCAGTGTGTGTGGGGAGGTTTTTCCAGCGTGAGCCATGAAATCCTGTGGTTTGGGCCCCCACTATGACTAAGACAGAGAAGTAGGTCTCTCACCTCTCACCTCTCTCTCTTTTTGTTGTTGTTTTGTTGTTGTTATTGTTGTTGCTGGAATTCAAAGGCCTCATGTGTCCTAGAAAAGGGCTGTACCGCTGAGCTATACCCCTAGCCCTGAAAGTGGATCTCTTGGCAGCTGAGAAGGACTGATGAAGGCAGTCCTCCCTTCCTCTCTTCATTTATTCCCTCAGGACACGCCTAGGGTACCACTGGGCCCAGCTCCCCATTCCTAGTTGTCAAGGATCTGTCACCATGGCACCCAATTCTCCTAAGAGCAGCTCTGTCCTTTTCCCCCTTGGAACTTTTGGGATGGAACTGGTAATCTTTAGGGCCTTGGGATAATGTCCAGAATGTCCTTCCCTCCAGGAATGGTATATATCCTCATGTCCATTTTCCTAAAAGGAAAACTGAGGACTAGTCAAAAGAAAAATACTGCCTGACAGATAAGATCCTATTGTGTTCTGGAAAGATAAGTTTTGAGCATGAGACTGGCTTTTATATCCTTAGTTCCTGCCCTAGCTGTAATCACGTACTGCCATGTGACTTTAGTACAGTTATTTATCTTGGGCCCAGAATTTACTGTTGTAAACAGAGAAAATCCCTTTACCTGCTGCTCACAAAGTAGTTATAGAGCCCACATAGTTTAATGACTGGGGAATAATGCCAGGGACCTTGCACAAATCCCATTGCCCTTATACACAATGAGGTAGTTGGACCAGAGGGTCTCCAAGTTCCCTCAAACTATGATAGTCCAAGTTCTATTTCTACCTTTTTTGAGCAACTATGCACTCTCTCCCTTTTCCCAGAGGATTTCATTGTATGACACTAACACCAGTTTCACTGGTCCCCAGGGCAGGAAGCAGAGGGGGAGCAGCTGGTCCTGGCAAAGGGAGGGCCCGGGGCGGGGTTTTGAATGAGTGGGAAAGAAGATACTAGATGCATTCAGGGGAGCAGACAGAGGAGGAGTTCATGCCTTTGGTCCTTTCCTGCATAGGTGGGTGCAGCCATGGACCCTCTCACGGTAAGAACCCTCTGCTCCCCTTCCTCCATCCTACTCCCATTCCTCATTATGGACAAAGCAATAGATTGGTGAGTCGGCAGGGGAAGCTTAGCTGCCAGGCAGGTTGTGAGCTTTACTATGTGAGTGGAAGAGCCCCCAGAGCCTTGAACTGAACCCAAAGGAAGAGCAATGAGCATGGGCCTCAAAGAAGAGGGATAAGGCAGTAAGTACCAAGGAGAGAGAAATGCCCTCCAAAGTAGCAGAGGGCAAAGCGAGAGGGGTTTGTTGGAGAAAAAAACATGTTGGGATATTGGTAGGAGTTCTATTCAGAGCTGGGGATGGGTGTTCATAGTTAAAAAGACCTTCCTGTGTGGACATGCTTGGACCTGCCCTTTCAAGAAGCTGTGGGACTTCCAGAGGGATGAGCAGCTGGAAGGTGAAGTCAACAAGATGGGAGCTGGGTCCTGGCCAGGTCCTTTGTGCCTACATGTAGGGTTAGGCTCCCTGTGCAGCCCTGCTTTAACCTACCCTTTCTCAGGGCATCCATTTGGACCCAATGTATTTAGGTCCCTGTGAAGGTGGAAGTTAAACTAAGGACAAGGACCGGCTCAGATCCATTCTGGCACTATCTCTTTCACTAACATGAGAATCTACCCAATAAAATGGTGAATAAGAGACTTTTTGCCTGTATGTATTGGGCAGGGAAGGACACAGTGGTAGCTAGTGGGAGGGTAAGAGAGACTCCAAAACAAAGGAGACTAGAAACTCAGAATCCTGTCCTCTCCACTCCTTCATCCAGCTACAGCCTAACTGGACTGAGATTGTGAACAGAAAGCTCAAGTTCCCACCTCCACTCTTGGGTGCCATCCAAGAGGGGCGACTGGGTCTTGTGCAGCAGCTGCTGGAGTCAGGGGTCGAGGCCACAGGCAGTGGGCCAGGTGGGCCCCTGCGGAATGTGGAGGAGGCTGAGGATCGCTCCTGGAGGGAAGCTCTCAACCTGGCCATCCGCCTGGGTCATGAGGCCATCACCGATGTGTTACTGGCCAATGTCAAGTTTGATTTCCGACAGATCCATGAAGCCCTACTAGTAGCAGTGGACACAAACCAGCCAGCAGTGGTGCGTCGCCTGCTGGCCCGGCTGGAAAGGGAGAAGGGTCACAAAGTAGACACCAAGTCTTTCTCGCTGGCTTTCTTTGATTCATCGATCGATGGCTCCCGCTTTGCACCTGGTGTCACCCCACTCACCCTGGCCTGCCAGAAGGACCTATATGAGATTGCGCAGTTGCTTATGGACCAGGGTCACACCATTGCCCGGCCCCACCCCGTCTCCTGCGCTTGCCTTGAGTGCAGTAATGCCCGCAGGTATGACCTGCTGAAGTTCTCTCTGTCCCGCATCAACACCTACCGAGGCATTGCGAGCAGGGCCCACCTCTCACTGGCGAGTGAGGATGCCATGCTGGCTGCCTTCCAGCTCAGCCGCGAGCTCAGGCGCCTTGCACGCAAGGAGCCTGAGTTTAAGGTTGGTTCTCACACTTCCTCCTACCCTCAGTTACCTGCATCTGTTCTCAGGAATAGATAGGAGCCACAATCAGTCCTGGGACCCCTAGTCTTTGTCGTGGTGGTGTTGATACTGGTGATTAAACCCAGGGGTGCTTCACCACGGAGATACATCCCGGTTCTTTTTTTTCCCTAGTCGTTTTATATTTTGAGACAGAGTCTTGCTAAGTTACTGAGGTTGAACTTGCTATCCTTCTGCCTCAGCCTCCAGAATAGCTGGAATTACAGGTGTTTGCCACCGTGCCAGGCTAGGGGCACCTAGTCTTATGCAAGAGGCACAACCCCCACCCTAGGGGTGCTCTAGGTCTATCTGAAGGAAGAGAAAGAAAATAGAAGAACAGTTGGACAGACTTACATATGACATTCAGTAGAACCTGTCTTTTTGGAGTTCCTATTGTGTGTTCCATGGGGTGGGGCCAGGCAATGGTGTGGCCCTGGTCCTGGATATTGTGTCTTGGGACTCTAACGCAGGGAGAGGGTGACAAGACACTCCCAGGGCTTCATTTAGTGCTTCTGTGTTCACAGGGCTGCCAAAGCCCAGAAAGCAGTCAGGAAGCTGCAGCTGTTGTGTTCAGGGAACACTCCAGGGAGGAAGCAGCATTCAGGTTAGCTGTGCGTGGAGAAGCAAGAAGGGTATTTGAAGTAGGGCTACAGTCCTAGCAAAGGCTGTCAGGTAGCAAAAGTATGTGTGGTGATAAGTATAGGGGAACCCTGTGCAAGATCGAATATATGAGTGGAGCCTGGAGCCAGGGACCAATCCTGTTCACCCATCTTTTAGCCACTGGCATCCTGTGAACCAAGCCAGACTCAAAATTGCCATTAGACAGGGAAGCATAGAAGAGTGTTAAAATGAAGGCCTGAGCCTGGCGCAATGGCATATGCTGTGGCTTGTGCATAGTCCAAGGCTAGACTCAGCAACTTGGTGAGACCCTATCTCAAAAATTAAGGGCTGGGGCTGGGGCTCAGTGGTAGAGCGCTTGCCTAGTATGTGTGAGGCATTTAGTTCAATTCTCAGCACCACATAAAAATAAATAAATAAAGATCCACCAACAACTAATAAAATATTTAAAAACAAAAGTAAGAATGGCTGGTGATATAGCTCAGTGATAGAGCATCCCTGGGTTCAATCCCCAGTACTGCAAAAATAATAAGTAATTAAATGAAAGCCTAAGGCAGGATGTGGCCTGTTGCCATGCCAGCCAGGGCAGGAGCATGCCTCCCCCACCAGGAGCTTGGATGGACAACATGAAAAGCTCCCACTGCACAGCTAGCAGGAAAGGGCGGTCCTTTCCAAAGGACTTTCCCTCCATTCTCACAGCAGCCCATGGAAGGAAGCAAAGTAGAAAGTTCCCATCTCCACTTTTCAGGCAGGGAAACTGAGGCCTGAAGTAGGGAAGGACCTGACCCAATGTGACACCACCAAAGGGGCAGTGCTGGGAGGTGACCTAGCCTCTTGAAAGCCTGCCTTAGATCTTCTCTGGGGTAAGGGCCCCAAGTGAAATCAAGGGTAAGATGGGTAATGTGCCTTATTCATTTCTGCATCTCCTAAAATTGCCAACACGGGTTCTCATATAAGGTAGATGTTCAACAAAATTAAATGAGCACAAGAAAGATTAGAAGTTAAAGTGGGACAGGAAAAAGGAAAGTACAAGGAACAGGCTGAGGTGACAGAGGGTTTGGTTTGAAGTAACTTAGTGATGAGGTTGAAATAGCACCAGATAAGCAAAGGTGACTTGGAGGTACCTCATTATAGTAAGAAGATTGATGAGGTGTCAGAAAAGAAGTCAATGACTCAGTGATATCAGATGTAGAAAGGTCAAGACAGGTAGTCCACTGTCTGGGTGGGGGGGGGGGGGGCGGTAGGGAGGAAATTGTGTCCACAGGTGGCTGACACACACAGACCTACTTCCCTACAGCCTGAGTACATTGCCCTGGAGTCGTTGAGCCAGGACTATGGTTTTGAGCTGCTGGGTATGTGCCGGAACCAGAGCGAGGTCACTGCAGTGCTCAACGACATGGGCGACGACAGCGAGACTGAGCCTGAGGCTGAAGGACTGAGCCAGGCCTTCGAGGAGGGCATCCCCAACCTGGCAAGACTGCGGCTGGCTGTCAACTACAACCAGAAGCGGGTCAGCTGGGCCCTGCCTACCTCTCCTCACTGCCTTGATCCCTTGCCCTGCCATCTCTAGGTGTCCCCCAGTCCAGCCCCAAGCAACTCGTTTTCCTGGCCTCAGGACCCTCTGAGATGTTCATTCTGAGCACCTTCTATCTAGGTCCCCGACCTTCCCTTCTTACCTTCAATCTAAGCCCCTAACCTCTCCCTAGAGAATCCACCTTTACACCCAGGCTTGCAGGTCTCAGGTTTAGCTTTGTCTCTAGTCTGCTGAGTGACTTGGGCCCAGTCTTGTTCTGTTGGATTTCAGTACTCACTGTACAAGATTAGACTGGATGTCTCGGGAATTAAACATCAAGTGATTCTTATTCTGTCTTATTAGACAACACCCCTCCCCCAATCTAAGACATGCTCCTTTTCTAGCTGCCTCTAGTCTCTTACCCCTTAATGTGATCTACCCTCAGATATCCTAACCCACCAAAAACTTAACTAAAACCCTTCCTCCATAGTGGCTCCCTTGGACCAGCCATGCAGGACAGCAAGCCCACTTTCCCTGCTCCTTCCCTTCTCAGGAGTGTTCAGACTGTTGTTACCCCCACATCTCTAGAAGGCAGGGAACCCTGGGAGTTCTGGGACTTGTACTCCCAGTTTTACCTGCCACTGCCTGACTTAGGAAACTCTTAGAGTTAGCCTCCTGAGGGCCAGAGAGGGCAGGGTCTGCGTGGGCTCATGGCAAGTGAGTTGCCTCTCTTCTGGGCTGGCCAGCAGGGAAAGAAAAGAAGGATGTTTGATCACTGGCAGAAAGTAAGGACATGCACCCAACCTGCTCATTCCTTCTCCCTGCCAGGTGGCTACCTCCTCATGCCCCATCTCTGCTTAGTTTGTAGCACACCCCATCTGCCAGCAAGTCCTGTCCTCCATCTGGTGTGGGAACCTGGCTGGTTGGCGTGGAAGCACCACCATCTGGAAGCTCTTTGTCGCCTTCCTCATCTTCCTCACCATGCCCTTCCTCTGCCTTGGCTACTGGCTGGCACCCAAGTCTCGGGTACAAGAATAAGATAACTTGTTTATTGAGCACTTGGTTTATGCCAGGCCCTGTCCTGGGTGCTTTGTAGCTATAACTTTGTGCATGTTCCCACTCAGTAGCTTGATGAGCTCTGGAAGGTAGGGATTGCATTCCCAGTTGGTGGAGGAACTTCAGACACAGGCTATTTTTGCCCAGGACACGCAGCAAACAACAGTATCAGGATTTAAACTGCGGCCTCTACCTCCAAAGCCTGAATCCCTTATACAGTCCAATATTCTCTCTAGGAGTCCTAGCCCAACCAAATATTTCTTTGAGGCATTGGGCCTGGCACTGGGATATAATAAACAACCAGTCCTGTTCCTGCTAACCAGGCGAGGAACAGGGAGAGGAGTGTCCATGAAGCAGGAACAACATGGAAGAAGGCCCAGGGGAGGGAGAACTTACAGCATTAGAGACTGAAAGGAGCTCTCTGCTGCTAAGGCAGAAATGCCAACAGCAAGTAGTGAAGTGGGCAGGGGCCAGCTCTCCCAGGGCCTTGTAAGCCATGTTAAAATGAAAGATGCCAGACTAATGAGGTGAGTGCCCCATGGGTTTTGTGTTTTGAAAAGCTCCCCCTACTAGTCATGTGAAAGATGGATTGGGGACAGGGAACTGGGGTTAGGGAGACTGTCAGAGTGCATGTGAGAAAAAGCATGTGGAAAGGCTGTTCAGGTTCCTGGGTGGCCTGGTCATTTTATGAGATAGGAGGAACAAGTTTAGGATAGAAGTAATGAATTTACCTTTTAACTTGGTTGAGTTTGAAAAGCCTGTGGGACCACAAGGGAAAGTAACTTCACCTTTGTGTTTCATATGGTTGTAAAGGAAATAATAGATATGAGAGAACAGGGCCTGATATATAGTACATTCTTTTTTTTTTTTTTTTTTTTTTTGGTACTGGGGATTGAACCCAGGAGCACTTAGCCACTGAGTCACATACCCAGCTCTATTATTATTATTATTATTATTATTATTATTATTATTATTATTTATTTATTTATTTTGAGACAGGGTCTTGCTAAGTTGTTTAGGGCCCTCACTAAGTTGCTGAAGCTGGTCTTTAACTTGCAATCCTCCTGCCTCAGCCTCTCAAATCTCTGGGACTACCGGTATGCATCCATGCCACTGATTGATATATAATACATTCTTGGTGAATAGCTGAATAAGTAAGTGGGTAAATCTGAGAAAGCAGAGTCTCATGTGGCCGAGTGATCCTGCAGCCTGCCAGAGGGGAGACTTTGAGAGCCATGCTCTCCTGCTTTCCCAAAGCTGGGCCGCCTGCTGAAGATCCCAGTGCTGAAGTTCCTGTTACACTCCGCCTCCTATCTATGGTTCCTCATCTTCCTGCTGGGAGAATCCCTGGCCATGGAGACACAGCTGAGCACTTTCCGTGGCCGAAGCCAGAGTGTCTGGGAGACTTCACTACACATGATTTGGGTCACAGGTACATATGTGGGATTCTTTATTTATGGCATTCTTCTTGAGGCCCCCTCACTATTCTTCATGATAAGCACCCCAAAGGGAGAACCCTGCCTTTGTAGATGCTCCTTGATATATAACCAAACCCCTATGGCCTTTAGCACACCAAGAATTTTTTCCCTTTATCCCAATCCGGGAACCTAAACCTGTGGCAGATTCCCTGAGCAGGGACACCATTCTTCTCCTTGGCACCTCTCACTTTCCATTCTGGAAGTTTCAATCCTCTGACAAATAAGACACTTGTCCACAGTGTCCAGTGGCAACTTGCCTTGGTGTAATGGTAACATACACGTGTACTTCCAGACAAGCTATCCCAGAAATGTAGAACAGAAAAGCTCACAGACCAACTTAAAATGCAAATAACATAGTCTGTTATATCCACAAAACATGTTGTTATGATGGTGTTACGAGGTTTCAGCAGGGAGGTGCAATGGACAGAGGTGCCTAGGCCACTACTTGATCTGTGGGAAAAACAGTGGCTAGTATGCTTCAGCATAGCTGTGGCTTGCCAGTTATCCTCATGAGCAGCTATGAATTTTATGTGCATTCTTTGAACAGAGGACTTGTGGAACCAGCATTGGTGTCACCAGCAGGTTGCTGACTTAAGAGCTGATAAATACCAAGGGCCTCATATGCCTCATGTATATTCAATGTATCATGAATATTTGGTGTTTATCCTTGGCTTTCTGTGTATGTCATATGCATGTGCTCTACCTGCTTTATTTGTTCAAACTAAATCATCTGTGCTTAATGCATGTTTCATCCATTCTATCAGTTTTCTTCTTTTCTATAGTAGAACCAAGTTTTCTCAATTCAGCAAATACAGTTTATAAGAATCCCCAGAGTTCCACCAACCTCTGGTTGGTCAGCTCATCAGGCTGGACTAGTGGCCTGTTCCTTAGCTGGCCTCCCCTCACTTGGCAAACTCTCAGGCCAACAGTATACCAAGACCCGTCCACATTGTACCAAGCCAGTCAGTGATGGCCAGAAGTAAATCTTTTGTTTTGTTTTGTTTTGGGGGGAGTACCAGAATTGAACTCAGGGTCACTCGACCACTGAGCCACATTCCCAGCCCTATTTTTTATTTTATTTAGAGACAGGGTCTCACTGAGTTGCTTAGTGCCTTGCTTTTGCTGAGGCTGGTTCATAATCCTCCTGCCTCAGCCTCCCTAGCTGCTGCAATTACAGGCGTGCATCACTGTACCTGGCCAGAAGTAAATCTTTAGGGAAAGAGACAAGAGCAACCCAAAAGGAAAACTTTCTTATCCCATTATTTATTAAACATTTATTGAGCCAGGTGCAGTGGTGCATGCCTGTAATTCTGTCGACTTGTGAGGCTGAGTCAGGAAGATTGAAAGTTTGAGGCTAGACTCAGCAACTTATCAAGACTCCAAGCAACTTATTGAGACACAGAATAAAAGTAAAAAGGCCTGGTAATGGACTCAGTGGTTAAGTGCTCCTGGATGAAATCCCTGGTACAAAATAAAACAAAACATTTATTGACCTGCCCTGTAGAGATGTAACCAATAAAGTTCTTCCTCTGTCTGTAGGAGAAGAAACATCTTTTAAACACATAAAGTAAAACTCATTTATTCAGGTAGTGTATGTTTGCTGAAGTCCTACTGTGAGCAAAGCCCTGAGAATACATGGATAACTTAAGTATGTTTCCATTCATTCTATACACATTCACTGAGCCTCTAGCCCACACAACAAGGTGCTGTGCTGCCATATAGCATTGATTTCCCACCCTGATCACATCCTATTTCCACTTGTGGCCAGGCCTTTGCTCCTCACTTTTCCTAGAGCACTCACCACTTCCCACACTGCCCCTTCACCCACTGGCTCCAGCTCCTCTATCAGGTCTCAGCTTAAATGTCACTATCTTTGAGAAGTTTTCTGGGGCCCCCAAATCAGGATGAGGATCCATCCTAAACACTCCCAAACAGCACCTCAGTTCCCCTGCTCCGCAGTCCTAGCATGACCACATTGTGTTCTGCCTGTCTCATTAGATTATATGTCGTGGGAGGAATGGTACTATATCCATCTTATTTACCACAGGATCTCACTGATACCTGATAGGAGCTTAATAAATATTAGTTAATTTGTTCTGGGTACCACTGGCAAATCTATGAGATATGGTCCCTGTCCTTGAGGGACTCCAAGTTCAAGGGGACAGGCAGGGATAGGGCAGACCCATGGGGAGATACACTGCAATGCCCCGTAGTGAGAGCATCGCAGATATGAATAGAGAGCCAGGAGGATGCCGAGCAAAGGCAACTCCTGCACCTGGTTGGGAAGGCTTCATGGAGGAAGTAATATTTGTCCTGGGCCACAAAGAGGAGCGGGGCTTCCAAAGGATACGGAAAGGCATTCAAGATAGTACAGAGAGCACATATGCAGGGAATGGAGAAGGGAACAAATGGCACAAATGACTAATGGAGACCAACTGTCAAGACTCCCGCATCCCCAAGTCTGGCAGTGGGCCCCACTGAGTGGGGCCTGAGTAGACTGATAATTTGGAGTCCCTTCAAATCAAGATTATTTCAATATTTGTCTAATATTTATTTGGTGGAGGTCAAAAATAGCAGATGTAAACCATTTCCTCCTAATGCAGTTCCTCACAGGTGTCACTCACTTTCTTTCTTTTCTTTTCTTCTTTTTTTTTTAAATGGAGAGTTGCGATTTTTTTTAAGTATTTATTTATATATTTTTATGTAGTGCTGAGGATCGAACTCAGTGCCTCACATGTGCAGGGCAAGCACCCTACCATTGAGCTACAGTCTCAGCCTGTCACTCACTTTCTTTTTTTTTTTTTTTTAACAGTTGATTTTTATTTATCCATTCCATTCAGTTTCTTTTTTTTTTTTAATTTTTTATTGTTGGCTGTTCAAAACATTACATAGTTCTTGATATATCATATTTCACACTTTGATTCAAGTGGGTTATGAACTCCCATTTTTACCCCATATACAGATTGCAGAATCACATCAGTTACACATCCATTGATTTACATATTGCCATACTCGTGTCTGTTGTGTTCTGCTGCCTTTCCTATCCTCTACTATCCCCCCTCCCCTCTTCTCTCTCTGCCCCCTCTACTGACATTCATTTGTCCCCCTTGTATTATTTTTCCCCTTCCCCTCACTTCCTCTTGTATGTACTTTTGTATAACTCTGAGGGTCTCCTTCCATTTCCATGCAATTTCCCTTCTCTCTCCCTTTCCCTCCCACCTCTCATCCCTGTTTAATGTTAATCTTCTTCTCATGCTCTTCGACCCTACTCTGTTCTTAGTTACTCTCCTTATATCAAAGAAGACATTTGGCATTTGTTTTTTATGGATTGGCTAGCTTCACTTAGCATAATCTGCTCTAATGCCATCCATTTCCCTGTAAATTCTATGATTTTGTCATTTTTTAATGCAGAGTAATACTCCATTGTGTATAAATGCCACATTTTTTTTATCCATTCATCTATTGAAGGGCATCTAGGTTGGTTCCACAGTCTTGCTATTGTGAATTGTGCTGCTATGAACATCGATGTAGCAGTGTCCCTGTAGCATGCTCTTTTTAGGTCTTTAGGGAATAGACCGAGAAGGGGAATAGCTGGGTCAAATGGTGGCTCCATTCCCAGCTTTCCAAGAAATCTCCATACTGCTTTCCAAATTGGCTGCACCAATTTGCAGTCCCACCAGCAATGTACAAGTGTACCCTTTTCCCCACATCCTCACCAGCACTTGTTGTTGTTTGACTTCATAATGGCTGCCAATCTTACTGGAGTGAGATGGTATCTTAGGGTGGTTTTGATTTGCATTTCTCTGACTGCTAGAGATGGTGAGCATTTTTTCATGTACTTGTTGATTGATTGTATGTCCTCCTCTGAGAAGTGTCTGTTCAGGTCCTTGGTCCATTTGTTGATTGGGTTGTTTGTTCTCTTATTGTCTAATTTTTTGAGTTCTTTGTATACTCTGGATATTAGGGCTCTATCTGAAGTGTGAGGAGTAAAGATTTGTTCCCAGGATGTAGGCTCTCTATTTACCTCTCTTATTGTTTCTTTTGCTGAGAAAAAACTTTTTAGTTTGAGTAAGTCCCATTTGTTGATTCTAGTTATTAACTTTTGTGCTATGGGTGTCCTATTGAGGAATTTGGAGCCCGACCCCACAGTATGTAGATCGTAGCCAACTTTTTCTTCTATCAGATGGCGTGTCTCTGATTTGATATCAAGCTCCTTGATCCATTTTGAATTAACTTTTGTGCATGGCGAGAGAAAGGGATTCAGTTTCATTTTGTTGCATATGGATTTCCAGTTTTCCCAGCACCATTTGTTGAAGATGCTATCCTTTCTCCATTGCATGCTTTTAGCCCCTTTATCAAATATAAGGTAGTTGTAGTTTTGTGGATTGGTTTCTGTGTCCTCTATTCTGTACCATTGGTCCACCCGCCTGTTTTGGTACCAGTACCATGCTGTTTTTGTTGCTATTGCTCTGTAGTATAGTTTGAAGTCTGGTATCGCTATACCGCCTGATTCACACTTCCTGCTTAGCATTGTTTTTGCTATTCTGGACTTTCTGAGCATCAACCATCTGTGATCCTTGGGGCAAGTCACACTAGCCATGGGTATGCATGAACCTTACCCTTGTTTTCACATAAGATCATTCTACACTTGGATAGATTAAACATTTACATTTTATTGACTTTACCCCAGTGATGTTTTAGCTCCCCCGCCCCCATCAAAGGGCCACCATAATCTGGCTCTGACCTACAAGGAGGAACAGAGTTTTGCCCCATCCTGTCCTGGCCCCCTTCCAGGCTTCCTGTGGTTCGAGTGTAAGGAAGTATGGATCGAGGGCCTGCGCAGTTACCTCCTGGACTGGTGGAACTTCCTGGATGTGGTCATCCTGTCCCTGTACCTGGCAGCCTTCGCACTGCGCCTCCTCCTGGCTGGGCTTGCCCACATGCACTGCAGGGATGCTGCCAATGGAGCTGCCTGCAACTATTTCACCACTGCTGGTGAGTATCCCAACTCAGCCCTGAATTCCCTAGTCCCTTCTCTTCCTTGTCTCTCAGCCACTGTCCCCATTTCATCTGCACAGAGCGAAGTGAGTGGCGCACGGAGGATCCCCAATTCTTGGCTGAGGTGCTCTTTGCTGTCACCAGCATGCTCAGCTTCACCCGCCTGGCCTACATTCTGCCGGCCCACGAGTCTTTGGGCACTCTGCAGATTTCCATTGGCAGGATGATTGATGACATGATACGGTGTGTACTGTCACTGCTAGAGTGTCCTCCTTTCTGATAGACTCCACTTAACCTCCTGGTGACTTTCCCCAGCTTTAGTGTGGCACAGGAATTCTTGGTTTGCCTTCCTCCAGAGATATAAGCTCTAGAGACCTCTGAATGCCTGGAAGTATAGACAAGATTGGAGTATAAATATGAACATACATTTATTTTGAGGGAAGGTCTATAACTTTAACCTACTTCTCAAAGAGGCTCATGACCCCAGAAAAGATGGTAAACCACTGTCAGCTGAAAGAGCCCTTGGTTATAGTAGTCTCGGTTCCATGGGTTTCCCCTTTTTGGAAAGATAAATCATGTACAGCCAAACCTGGTCTCTTGTCCTAATCAGAACACATGGTTAATGCCTACTCCCTTAGGATCCTGCCTCAGGTGGGACTGGAGACGGTGCCATTGGTGAGAAAAGTGCTAGTTATATCTCTGAACAGCTGCAGGTTGGCTTAGCTTGGAGGAGAACCTCATATCCCACGTAGTGATTCTTCCAGCCTTCCCTATTGCAGGATAACTCGTTCTCTTGTGGTTCTAACTCTCTAGTGATGGCTCCCACCCAATAAGAATCCCTGATTCACAGCCATCCCTATACAATCTCAGCATCACAGTCACTCCCTAAGAGACTGGTCCTTCCCCAGCTTTGATTGATTAGACCCAATACCCATTATTCTTTTTTTTTTTAAAGATATTTATTTATTTATGTATTAGTTTTAGGTGGATACATTAGTTTGTTTTTATGTGATGCCGAGGATCGAACCCAGTGCCTCATGCACGCTAGGCAAGCTACTCTACCACTGAGCCACCACCCCAGCCCCCAATACCCATTATTCTTAAGGGAAATCTTCTGCTTTGGCACTTACTTTAAATTCCTTCTCATTCCCATCCCCTAATTTCTTTACTTTTAATAGTAACCAAATTGAATACTCCTGAGAGCCATAAAGTTCATTACCCCCCAATCCCTCTTCCCAAAGTCCTATTTCTCTGAGGGTGAAGACCTTCTCTGACCCTTCCATATCCCATCCCGTGCCAGGTTCATGTTCATCCTCATGATCATCCTGACTGCCTTCCTCTGTGGCCTAAACAACATCTATGTGCCCTACCAGGAGACAGAGCGGCTGGGCAAGTATGCTGGGGCAGAGGCTGGGGACTTGCAGCTTATTCATCTCTTTTTCTTTCCCTTGTTTATTCATTCAATCAGTTTTCTTGTTTGCTCACTATCTCATTAATTCACTTGGTCACTCATCTGTTTATACATTCATCTGTTCACTCATTTCCTTCATAAACTTTTCATATTGAAAAATGGCACTCTTATGAAAAAATTAAAAAGTATACTGGACATCCCTATACCCTTTACCTGACTTTACCAATTGTTACTGTTTTGCCACATTTGCTTGGTCTATTACTCTCTTTTTTATTTGAAATGTTTTAAAGTAAGTTGTAAATCTCATGACACTTTACCCCTAAATAGTTCAGATGTTTCCTAAGAGAATAACCACAAAACCATTATCCCACTTAAAAAATGGTTTTTGTTCATAAAGTTTTATTAGAATGTAACCATGCTCATGTATGGTCTGTGGCCAATTTTTGCCTTACTGCATACTCAAAAATTTAATATCAATACCATAATATTACTTACTATGCATTCCTCATTCAAACTTCCCTAGCTGCTGCTAAGCATGGTGGCACACACCTGTAAGCCCAGTGACTCAGGAACCTGAGGTAGGAGGATCTCAAGTTTGAGGTCAGCCTAAGCAACTTAGTGAGACCCTGTCTCAAATAAAAAATTAAAAAGGGCTGGGAATGTGGCTCAGTGGTTAAGTGCCCCTGGGTTCAATCCCCAGTACACTTCCCCAAAAAAATCCCCAGTTGCCCAAAAAAGTCTTAAGAGTTTTTAAAAATTAAAAATCCCATGCATTGAATCATACATTGCATTTTCCATTTTATTGTCACATCTCTCTATAGTTTCCTTTAATCTTGAACATTCCCCCTTTTTTTAAATGTCTTGTATGACAAATGGACTTTTGTCAAGACTGTAGACCAAGTCATATTCCACAGCTAGAATTTATTTCCTCATGATTAGATTCAAGTTAAGGAGCTCTGGCAAGAACACAACTTATTTGATGATGGATATTTTCCCACATTGGGAGGCACATTGTTGAGACCCTTTATTCTAGCAAACCTCTGTTGCAAAGGTACTAGAGAAGCCCATCTAGTAATGGGAACATGTATGGAGATACTGGGATTAAACAGCTCCCTTTCAGTCTTTCTTTTACCCAGTGATTTTAGCATCCATAATGATTTTTGTGTGTGTGTGTGTGGTGTTGGGGATTAAACCTAGGGCCTTGTGATGCAAGGCAAGCACTCTACCAACTGAGCTATATCCCAAGCCCATAGATTATTTTTATCTGAATCAATTTCTATAACTGCAATTTTAAGATATAAATTTTCTGTCTCTATATTTCTTCTTCTTCTTTTTTTTTGTGGTGCTGGGGATTGAACCCAGGGTCTTGTGCATGCAAGGCAAAGCACTCTATCAACTGAGCTATATCCCCAGCCCCACCTTCTTCTTTTTAAAATATTGCTATGGGTGCAAATATCTTTTAATTTTCTATTATAGTCATTATTCTTTTTTATGCTCAATTCTTCCTAAATATGGCCAATAATTAAATTTTTTCACTCAAGTATTTGTTCATTCATTCATACACTCACTTTTTAAATTCATTGACTTTCAAAGCCATTCAGTTTGTTGTTGAAGTTCTCACACACTTACTGACACCTTCCTTGTAGTCGTCCCTGGATCTGGAAGCACAGAAAGAAGAAATTAACCAGACTTGTTCTTTTTTTTTTTTTTAAGAGAGAGAGAGAATTTTGATATTTATTTTTTAGTTTTCGGCAGACACAACATCTTTGTTGGTATGTGGTGCTGAGGATCGAACCCGGGCCGCACGCATGCCAGGCAAGCGCGCTACTGCTTGAGCCACATCCCCAGCCCCAGACTTGTTCTCATAGAGAAGATAGCTATGTCTACAACAAGCTCAATTTGGCATCATATGTACTATGTAAAAGGAGGGCTTATGTTGAGAGTGCCAAGAAAGGAAGCCCCTTCCTCTGCCTTGAATGCTCAGAGAAAGTTTTATAGAGAAAAGAGAATCTGAACTCCACCTAGAAGGTTTATAGACTTCAGAGAAGATACAGGGCATTCTGGGCAGAAAGGGGCCATGTACCAAAGCAGGAAGGTATATTTGTAGAACAGCAAGATATATCCCATGGTTGGTGCATGAAGAGAAATTTTTTTTTTTGGTGGGGAGTATACCAGGGATTGAATTCAGGGGCACTTGACCACTGAGCCACATCCCCAGCACTATTTTAGAGACAGGGTCTCTCTGAATTGCTTAGCACCTCGATTTTGCTGAGGCTGCCTTTGAACTCATGATCCTCCTGCCTCAGTCTCCCAAGCCACTGGGATTACAGGTGTGTGGTGCCCGGCTAGGGAAGAATTTTGTAAGGGGCAACTGTAGAAGGTAACTAGGACAAGGTCTTAGAGTCATGAAGGTCTTCCTTAGGAGCTTGGTCTTTCTACATCAGGCCAGGGAGCTCCAGGTGATACTTAAACTGTCACCCAATCATAAATTCTGCAACTATCATGATGGTTTTAATTACGATACTAAAAGGACAAATACTTGGGCCTGCAAATACTGGTTAAGACTCTCATGGTTTCAGGGTCTATCAAAGCTTTATTCAGTTTCTTACAGAGAATTCTGGCCTAAACTCAGGTTATTATCTGAGATCTATTAAGATTTATTTATTAAGGACTGAGATTTCACAGTTTAAACCATGAATCTTAATACCAGGGACGGAAGCTACTCATTCCTGCATGCTTCATGGTCCTAGTGGTTTCATTCCACAGCAGCAAGGCAAGGCTGAGCCCTCCTGAATTGTTTGTTCTTAGGTAATATAAAATTAAGTCAAAAGTATTTTTGTTGAGTGCTGGGCACAGTGGCACACACCTGTAATCCCAGTGACTCAGGAGGTTGAGTCAGGAGGATCACAAGTTCAAGGCCAACCTCAGCAACTTAGCAAGACCCTTAACAACTAGTGAGACCTTAAAAGGTCTGGAGATGTGCTCATGGTTAAGCACCCCTGGGTTGAATACCCAGTACCAAAAAAAAAAAAAAATAGTATTTTTGTTGAAAATCTGAGATAGGTTGTATGGTAGACATATGACTGAAGATTGCTAGGAGTATTTAAATATTGACACATACAGGTCAGATTAGCGTTTTGAAAGAACACCCTTAGTGTAATGTGGAGGTCAGAGTAACAAGAGACTGATTATTGCAATGGGCAAAAGTGTGACATCTGCAATCGAAGGGAGAGATGAAGAATGTCCGTGCACTTCTGCCCTTTTCAATGTTTATTCACTCATATCACTTAATACAGTTTCACTCTATAGGTTCTTAATCAAGAAATGACAATCCTTAATGCTGGGCATTGCAAAAGACATAATCAATTAAAAGCAAGTAATTTTAAGTTAACTCTAAGCACTGCAAACACACTCAATCATGACAGACCTATTACAGACATTCCCTCTGTATGCTAAGCTTAAGTGCTAGATTTTAAGTTTTAAGTCTTAGGTCTCAAGTCCAGGAGATGCACTCACTCAGACCATAGCAACCAGGTCAGGAACCAATAGAGGCTTCTCCTGGGGTGGAGTTGATGGCTGGCTGAGGTGACAGTCATAAGGAGAAGTTCTTTTCTCACCAGAGTCAAGAGGCTGCTGTAGAGTTTGAGAGTGATAAGGACGATGCAGAGGATCAGGCAGATGAGAAGAGTTGGGATGTCCTAGGTCCTCAGGCTCTCAGCCTTGTGTGCAGCAGTGTCAGCTGGCTGAATGTCTGTTCATTCACTCCATGATTTATGCTAAATTTGGGGGTTTCTGACCACCCTTTCAATCCCTATCAGCTGTTACCGGGTTTCTCAGTGACATCTTTTGTTCTGATGTCAAGTCATCTGGTCTGGTGGTCTCCACCCTAATCTCGCCTTTTGCCTTTATCAGGGCGAAAGCAAATGATAGAGACTTCACTCTGAGTTTTATCAGGGTTGTGGAAAGTGACTTTTTAAAATCAGGCTATGCCTGATGACCATATTGGAGGGTTCCATAGGCGTACCTGGTGGGGACTGCAGTTTTATTTCAAAATGGAGGTACTTAGGCTAAGGCCCTTCTTAGGTTAAGGCCATACTTACACTGATCCAGACACCAGATCCAGTGTGAGGTTGTGGTCATGTATGTCTAAACTGGTACCAAGATAGAGGGAACAAGATAGATTCACAAATAAGTGCAATAGGAAGAAAAATGTAATGAGAACTGTGAATGACTAACAGATAAACATGTTCTGCTGTGTTTAGGGAAGACTGATCAGAAAGGGCTTCCTGGAAGAGGGAGCACTGAAGTTGCTATCACTGTGCTTCATACTACCATCTTCTCCCACCCAGACCACAATAACAGTGTCTCTGTTTCTCTCCCTCATATTCTCTCTCTCTCTGTCTCTGTCTCTCTCCCCCCCCACCTCTCTTAGTGCTGGGGACCTACCACTGAGCCACACCAGCAGCCTAACAGTTTCTTAACTGGTCTCCAAACCTCTACTCCCATCTTTTCACCAGCATTCTACTCACAACATGATCTTTCCAAATGTAAAGCAGGTATCACCTCTGCTTAGAATTCACTCTAGCTTCCTATTGTTCGCAGAGCAAGGTAAGCATCTTAGGTTTTACTCTATGAGGTCCTACATCTGGGTGGACCCTACTTCCCTCTCAGAGGTCCAGACTCTGCCCTCTGAGATGAGTCATGCTGACCTCTCAGTTCTTTAAACCCTCTAAGTTCATAACCCCTGCTTTGGGGCATGTTCTTTATCTTATCACTTCTCCGCATTTTGGCTAAGATCAAGTGTTAGTAATGTCCATGTCACCTCCCAGAGTGATCCTCACCCCAGAACATAATGTCCTTGGAGACAGAGACTGCTTGTCTTGTTCACCAATGTGTTCTTAGCACCTATGACACTACAGTGTGCTCAATAAATATTTGTTGACTAAAAGAATAAAAGTTGAATCCCAGAAATGGCAAGGTTGCAGAATATGGTGGCACACACTTGTAATCCCAGATACTCCAGAGGCTGAGGCAGGAGGATCCCACATTCAAGGCCAGGGTGGGCAACTTAGTGAGATCCTGTCTCAAAATTTTAAAAAGGGCTGGGTATGTAGCTCAGAGGCAGAATGTTCCTAAGTTCAATCACCAGTATCAGCCCCCAACACACACACACACAAAAAAAAAAAAAAAAAGAGAGAGAGAGAGAGAGAAAAGAAGTGGCAAGCATTCCAACATAAGGACTTCATGAATACAGAACACCTTTGGCTGGATCCTGGAGGGTGAGGAAGAGTGTGTCTGGGCAGAGTCCAGGCTGTTCCCTCACCCCTCATTTCCTATCCTTTTCTTGACCCCACATGCCAGTTTCAACGAGACTTTCCAGTTTCTGTTCTGGACCATGTTTGGCATGGAGGAGCACAGTGTGGTGGACATGCCTCAGTTTCTGGTGCCTGAATTTGTGGGCCGGGCCCTCTATGGCATTTTTACCATTGTCATGGTCATTGTGCTGCTCAACATGCTCATTGCCATGATCACCAACTCCTTCCAGAAGATCGAGGTGCGTGAACCAAGGTCAACCTAAGCTAGTTAGAAGAAGGGAGAAAGGATGGAGAGGAGCAGGTGCAAGGAGTTAAGACACTTGTGTTCCTGCTCTGCCTTCTCTGTGGTCTTGTTTGTGGCTCTGGATAAATTCTCCTCTGAAAAATGAAGGTCCCGGTAATGCTGTTAGTGTCTCTAGACATCAAGTCTAGTGCTCTTTCCTCTTTCCGTCAGGGGGAGGAGTGCATTGTGGAAAAGTAGTTGGGAACATGAGAAGAGAGAGGCAAGGGAGGGGAAGGGTTATGGTTTGCATGCTGGAGAACAGGCTGGGCAGGATCAAGATGTGAGGATGAGAGATAATGGGGAGGGAGAGAGGAAAGGTGGAGACAGGCAGGGGAGAGGTGGGTGTCGGAGGAGTTGGAAGACAGAATGGGGAGAATGGTTGACACACTGGGGAGTAAGAGATGTGAGGACTGAGGGAGAAGGCCGATTCATTGAGCAGGAGAGCCAGGTGCTAACCTGGTCCTTCACAGTCCCTTGCCTCCTGGCCTCCAGGATGATGCTGACGTGGAGTGGAAGTTTGCTCGCTCTAAGCTCTACCTATCCTATTTCCGAGAGGGCCTGACTCTGCCTGTGCCCTTCAACATCCTGCCCTCCCCCAAGGCCTTCTTCTACCTTCTCAGGTGATGACCTCAGAGCTCTCACCCCAACCCCTGAGCACCCAGCCCCCACACATTACCCAGCTCCTTACCCCATTTCTTTTTCTTTTCTTTCTTTTTTATTTTTTGTTGTTGTATTGGGCCCTGTACATGTTAGGAAAGTACTCTACTACTGAGTCACATCCCCAGACCTCCTGCCCTCATTTCCCTAGAACTGTTCTGTAACTAAC
Organism: Marmota flaviventris; assembly: GCF_047511675.1. Taxonomy (NCBI): domain Eukaryota; kingdom Metazoa; phylum Chordata; class Mammalia; order Rodentia; family Sciuridae; genus Marmota; species Marmota flaviventris. The sequence continues at coordinate 60,541,917 of NC_092506.1, read as the reverse complement.
CTCTTTCCACCATTGAAATTTCTCAGGAGAATTTTCCAGTTTATTTGCTGTTGCTGCTCCTGCTGCAAAACCAAGAAGCCAGACTATCCCCCAATCCCCACTTATGTGAGTACCTCATCTACTTATTGGCCCTCTCACACCAGGCTTCAACTGTATACCATCCATTTGTGTGCACATCTCTGGCATAGCTATCCTTCCAGCTATGTTCCCAGAACATCCTTTTCCCTCTTCTTGGCTCTGGTCATTTCCTAAATTCCCAGTGCTGTGTTATACAATGTGAACAGAAGTTCATGCCACCCTCCTCCCAAGCTACAAATACTTCAAACTGGGCCAAGATGTGGCTGAATGTTTTTCAGAAATATTTTAAGAAGCCAAGGGTAAATTTGTCCAACCAACTAGGAAATTATCAGGCTGACAGAGACCTGGGAGAGGAAGGTGGGCATCCAGGGGGCTCACTTACTCTGCTTTTCTGTACCCTAACCTGGTCTAGTTGGGCACGACAGCCCCTTCATGTTACTGCCATGTCTTTTGGGGGTTCTCCTATCTCTCCTCTACCTCCTTGCCTTTGCTTCCACCCACTACCATGGGCCTCTCGTAGTCGACCCTTCCCTAGCTTCTGGCCCCGATCCTTCTCACTTTTAGGACTCCACTGTGAAGTGGAGGCAGACCAGGTCTAGGTGTGTGGCCTATAGGGACAAAGAAGTCTGCACAAACTTTGACTTGGTCCTTTATTGCTGGGGTGGCACAGTGATTAGAGGAAGGCTGAGGGTAGAGAAATCTCTCTCACCTTCCTGTCTTCCCATTCCAGGCCAACCAGGGGGCAGGGGCAGGGCCTGGGCCTGGGGAGGGAGAGCGTGGGTCCTACCGCCTTCGTGTCATCAAGGCTCTGGTACAGCGCTACATAGAGACTGCCCGGCGCGAGTTTGAGGAGACACGTCGGAAAGGTTAGTGGTCAGCCTCCAAGCTTTCCCCACCCCTGTTTCTTGCTCATCACCCCTCATTCAGCCTGCATGGTATGTGGCCCCACCCTACACTTGGAAACCACAACCTGCACAATATTTGCCCCTTGCACTGAATTACCCCCTGACCCATTCAGGCACTTAGGCCATCGTTTCATTTAATCACCTAGCCCTTTTATTCACCTGTTCATTTATTCACTCATTCACTTACTTACGTATTCAACCTGTGATTGTTGCTGTGTCCTCCCTTGTTCTAGGCTTGTCTTGAAGGGAGGGGCACTGTATACAGCAGGCATACAAGGGAAGCTTTCAGTATGGGGAGAAGCCATCATACTAGGTGGAAAGAGAGACACAGATTGCACTGGGAACCCAAAGGACAGGAAAAGCCTATTGTTTTGAGAGGGAGAAGTTGGAGAAAAGGCAGGTAGAATTTGAACTAAACCTGAAGGACAGGAATGAGCTAGCCAGGTGTAGATTGGGGAGAGGGCTGTTGGGGCAGATGTACAAATCCCTACCAATTAAAATTTCTCCCCATGAGTCATCTTGCCTTTTCTGACCCACAAGATCTTCCTTCTTTATAGCTCTAAAGCAGCCACCCTCCACCACTACTTAGCTTCATCTACCTCAGATTCTGTCCACTCACTGACCCACTGACCCCTCAGTTCTTCCAGTCCTGGGTCCTCAGGAATCTCAGACAAGGTGTCCCCTGGGGTTCTGTTGAGGGCAGAAGAAATACTGAGTAGGCTCATCTTCTGAAAAACATCCCTCTCAATGTTCCACCTCTCAGACCTGGGCAACCGACTGACAGAGTTAACCAAAACTGTGTCTCGACTACAAAGCGAGGTTGCTGGTGTTCGTCGAAACTTGGCAGCAGGAGGGATGCCCCGGCCTCCTGATGGTGCCAGCATCCTCAGTCGCTATATCACCCGAGTGCGCAACAGCTTTCAAAACCTGGGGCCTCCCATCTCTGAGACCCCAGAGCTGACCATGTCAGGAACTGTGGGGATCCAAGACTCTTTGGAAACTGGGCTTCAGACTGCTGAAGAGGCTGGGGCTCCAGCTTCTAGAGAGTCTGGCCTCTCCTCCCCAGCTCATGTGCTGGTGCACAGGGAGCAAGAAGAAGAGGGGGCTGGGGACTTGGACCCACAAGAGGCTTTGGGGACCAATAGGGATTCCTAATGCAGTGGAAAGGCCTCTTCCTCTACATTCATCAGCGTAGTTGGGTGGGGGCGAGGATCACTTAGTAAGAGCTTTCCTTGCTTCAATAAAGTTACTACTGGTGATATCAGATGCCCACGGAGTATATGAGAATTCCTGTGTCTTGATGCTTTAAGATCCTTCCTCCACTTCCTTCTGAAATGAACCCTGTGTGAGCAGGGCAGAAAGAAATGGCTTGCTCTGGGCTTCCAGATATTTTTGGGCTTAGAATTCTACTTTGGGATTCCTCAGATCTTTGATGGAAAAGAGCTCTGGACTAGGAGGCGGGAGGCCTGGGAAGCAAGAGGTTTGGCTGCAATACTACCTATCTGACCTTGAACAAGTTAAGTCCCTCTTGGCCTTGTATTCCTCATCAGACAAATAGCGCTGAGAATTCCATCTGTCCCTTTTCCTGCCTTCCTGGGTGCTGTGAGGACCCTCTGGCTGTTAAAGCTTCTGAGTTTGCAAGATAAAGTGTGTGATGGGGGTCTGACAGGAGACCATGTCTCAGAGTGACCAGAAAGTTACTCTTTTTATTTCCTCAGTCCCTGAGCCCGGCAAGGGCAGATGGTCCAGTCTCATGGAATAAACCAATCATATAATTCCATGTCTCCATGCTGCGACACCATTTAATTGAGGCGCCATCATAGTATTTCCCTTGCTTGTCCAAGGAAGTCCCCACCAGATAGTGTGCTTCCCTCAACCCTGCAATGGCCTAAGGTCTCCCCACACCCTTTTGGAATATGGCTGCTGGAGGTGGGTCCAGAACCATGGTCTTGCTTCTCAAGGCTATTTGAAGCCCCCTTCTTCATATGAAGGTCACCAGTTCCCAGGATTCCTAAGTGGCAGGTGTTGGACTTTCAGGACCCAGCTCTTGAGAACTGGAACCTCCCAGGAGCCAAGAGTGGGATTTTCTAGGAAAGTAGAAAAGTTCCCCTTGGAAGGAGACTCTGGCTGCTCTACTTCTGGAAAAAGAAAAGAAAGTGAGGGGGCCAGCAGTCCCAGGAAGAGTTGAAGCAGCTGAGAGGTGGCAGGAGAGCGACTTACCTGGTCCAGGCACACATCGCCGCCTCTTCTCCCCTGCAACAGACAGCAGGTGAGACAGACTCACACCCCAAATGTCCTACCCACCAGGCCTTGCCAAGGCCATTTCCCCACTGAATCCATCTTTTCCTTCACTTAAAGGCAAACTTCTGATTTTTCTTCCTTCTCCTTCTCCCAGGAAATCCTTCTAGATTGCCTATCCACCTCTGCTCCCATCACACCCAGTCACTCTTCCATTCTGTCCCTGCCTCAGCACTTGGGAATAGCATATTTGTGTCCTGTCAACCCCATCAAGCCTGGGGCCTCTGAGATCTGAAACAGTACTCCTGTCTTTTTTCCTTTGTGTGATAACCTCCCTAACCAAGTTCCTTTGGTCTGTCAGACTATAGAGTAGAACCTTTGTTGCTGGGGATTGAACCCTGAACCTCATGAATGCTAGGGCAAATGCTCTACTACATAGTCATATCCCCAGCAGCAGATGACATGTAGAATCATCTGAAAATGTTCACAGATCTAGAAAACATGGCCCTGGCAGAACCTGAGTCTCAGAACTCCAGCTGAATTTTAGCCTCCAATTTTCATCAAGTGAAACCAAGTGGGTCTCCTGAAGGCTCTGGGAACTGTGTTAAGGACATACTGGCTTTTTTCACCCACCCTGCCAGTCCTGCATCCCCCATGCACAGCTCACCACCCAAAAATGCGCAGTTAAAGTGGCTGCAGGTCCGATTATAGCTCCAGAGAGTCACTAGGTTCCGGGGTCCATCCTGGGAGAACCCAGTGACCAAGAAGACTTCATGGGGGGGAATCAGCACCTCACGTTCTTCAGGGAAGACAGACAGGGCCTGAATACGAGCCCCAAAACAAGTCCTTAGAGAGAAGAAGGTGGCATTACCAAACCTGCGGGCTACTGCCTCATCCAGGGAACTGGAGGCAAACTGGCCTAAGCGGACAGAGTCTCCCAACCTCTTGGGTTCAAACCGAAGGCTGCCCACGCCTCTAAACACCACCTCCCCAGATCCTCTACTGCAGCCTCCATGGCTCCGCAGAAGCTGCAGGGCTCTGGTTAGGTAGAAATGCAGGGCTTTGAAGGGGAAGTGTCTCATGTAGTATTCGCGGGAGACACCGCCCATCCGCACGGCCTGATTCAGCTCCCAGTACAAAGTATTAGATGAGTTGGTGTAGACCATAATGGCTATTCCATGCTGGGCTTTGAAGCCAAGGGGCAGAGTGAGCCCTTGACGACGATGTTCCCAGGCCTTCTGGGCTGCCTCCCAAGATTCCCGCAGCAGGGTGTGATGAGCCATCTCCTCCTTTAGCAGGAGGGCTGCCTTCTCCTCCATCTCCTCTAAGCAACCCACATAGGCATCATCGAAGGTGTCTGGAGCCAGGCCCAGGGGCAGAATAGGAACAGCATAGGCCTATGGACATAAGGAGTCACACAGGAAAGAGTATTTCAGAACTCTGGACAAAGAGCCTAGTGGCAGGAGAGTTCAGAAACACAGTGTAAATAACACACAGCACTTGAGTCAGATAGACATGGGTCCAAACACCACCTAATAGCTGTGGGATCTTGGGGAAGTCTCAACTTTTCTGGGATTCAGGTTCTGTGACTATAAACTGAGGATATTTCCAACCTCACAGGGTTGTTGTGAGGACAGCATAAAGATCACTTCAGCATAACCTAAAAAGGGGTCATCTTGTCATTGGAAAGTTTCCTGCATTCAGCGGGAGTTAAGGCTGGATGACCCCTGGCACTTTTCTGGCTCTAAGATTCAGTATGCAGGTGATGAACATGCAGTCCACATGCAATTACCTGATCCTGTCCCCATCCTCCTCAGACTCTTCCCACTCATCTTTCTGGAAGCCCTTGGAGCCCTCAGACACCACACCAAATCATTGTCAACTTTGAGATTCCTGAGTTCTCTCCTTTAGAGAGAGGACTTTAGAAGCCTTTATCCCAAATTTGGGGGTGGTGTGAGGAGGTCAAGCCCTGGTCAAGGAGGGGGTATGGGGACAGAAGGGCACAGGTGGAGTTTCCAGAGGCTGAACATGGTGGGATGTGAGAAGTGAGGAAGAGAAAGTTGGGAAGGATGACACGAAGGAGGGAGGATCACATGGAGAGCTATGGGGGTGGATGGGGATTCTTGGAAAGGGGATGGGAACCTGGGATTCTCTTCAGGGATGAAAGTTCCCGAGAGGAAGAGGACTGAGAGGTGAGGAATCCTAGGGAAAAGTCCCTGGAAGACAATTTTGAGGAGACATCCCTCAAACCACCTCCTCGGGGTCTGCCCCCAACTTCCCCCTTTGTGGCAAGGAATGGTTCCTCAGAGTTACCTGCCGGAAGAGGGTATTGAAGCCCAGGTAGCGGAGGGTGATCAGCAGAGCCACCAGCATCATGCCGGGGCCAGATGAGGCTCACGGCGTTGGAGTCCTGGCTTCGATGGACTCCAGCACTCTTCCTCTCTCGCAGCGTGAGGGGTCCCTTGGTTGGACTGGGGTCCAGGTGGGACGAGGGCGGGGCCAAGGGCGGGCCTAAGGGTCAGCGGAGGCCTTGAATTTTACAGTCCCCTGCACACCCCTGAGTGTCTGCTCCCCAGACTACCAGACGCCCCCACACTCAGTATCTCCAGTCTTGTGGCTTTTTTTGGCTAAGCAAGAACTCCCCCACTGAGCCGCATCCCTTGACCCCCCCCCCGCCTTCTTTTTTTGAGACATCGAAGATGGGGCGATCATAGGGCTCCGCCTGAAGGAGTGAGGAAGGGTTGGGGAACCCAGGACCCACCTGGAGGTTGTGGAGGCAGAAAGCGGGAAGGAACCCAGAAGGGGCTAAAGTTCCTGCGGGCGCAGCGCTGTCCCCCGACTGCTAAACAAAGTCTCTGCGGCTAACTATAGCCCCAGCTGTAACCCGACACCTGTCTTCTGCAACTACAGACCCGGCGTGGGCAGGGTAAGGGGCTGAGGACGAAACTGCCTTGCCCAGAGCCTGCAGGTTCTTTCTCCAGGACCCTCTTTGGCCCCGAGCAAGGCCAGGGCTGGGGGAGGAACTTGTGAGATTCGGCCTCCCCATCCAGGGTGCCCTGACCCAGCCAGGCCCGGCCCCCAGACCAGGAAGAGGGTCGCCCCGCTAGGGTCCCTGGTTGCTAAGAAGTGGTGACTTGAGCACTCGCTAGTTTGCATACAATTTGCATATGACCCACGCGTTGGTCACGTGTTCCAGTCTCAGACTCAGGTGACCCCGTGTTTGTAAACACTAGCTTTCCCTTCCACCCTCTGTAAGCTTGACTATAAATAACCTGGCTCTGAGTTTTGGATGCCCAAGTAGAGGTAATGAGAGAAGGGGCCAGCTGACTTATCAGTAAATGGCTCAGGGAAGAGCTTTCTGACAGCCTGAACATGGAGGAGAGAGTGGGGGTCCTGAACATCAAAATTTAAGAGATGTCACCTGATGGGGCTGGATTAGGCATGGGAAGTTAGATCTACACAAAGGTCTCTATCCTGATCTTGTTTTACTAATTTGTCCCATCCCTGCCCTGCTCCAACCCTTCAGATTGTCCACCAAATAAAGAGTTTCCTTCACCTGAATCCTTTTTACTCCCCAAACCCTTCCTAAAAACCAAAGAAGATAACAAAATGTGTCCAGGTATGGGGCAGGTAGAGAGGGAGATGGAAACAGTGGCATCTTCCCAGACAGAATGCCTGATAGGGAAATAGCTTCAAGAAAAGTTCTTTTGCTCCTTTCCAATGAGACTAGCCACCTGAGGCCCTCCTAGGTTAGAGAATCAGGAGGCAGTCTACCATTTACCATAATTGTGAAAAATAGCACCTTGCCTACATATCTTACCTGCCCCTCTGCCTGGAGGGACATGAGTGTTTGCAGTTGCAGGGACAGAGGATAGAGTGGGGACAGCTTGGCCTACTGGAACAGCCCCCAAGGACCAGACTTACTGAAATCATTGCATTGTTCTCTCTCCACCCTCTGGCTTTGAGGAACTGCTTCTCCCATCCTAGGACCTAAAATCCCCACAAGTACTCAAGTGATGGACAGGGGTGCTGAGTGGGGTAGAAAGTCCTTCCGGATCACATGGCAAATCAGAGTTGGAGCTGGGACCTAGAACCCAACCTCCTTATGCTGAATCTCTCCTTCCACCTCAGATGAGTCGATATTCACAAGAAAGGAATAAAATGCAAAGAGAAGCCTTCTGAAGCCAGGGTTATTGAAGCCACCCTCTCTTTTTCCTTCTTGGTGAGCAGGGCATAGGACCAAACCCAATGAAGAGGTAGTTTTCCCAGGCAATATCCTCCATGCCTCAGCCGACCTTCCATCTGGCTTTAGGGATTCTTTTTTTCTTGGGCAGAGCACTGGGTCCATCAGACTGGGCAGAGAGACTTGTGTTCCTGAGCCTTGAGGAGACATCCAGAAATAGAAGGGGGAGTGTCACATTTCTGAGCAGCTGTGTGTGGGAGGTACAAGGGGTGGGGAATTGACAGTATAAAGGAGAAATCTGTCCTCCCCTCCCCTGGTGACCATCACGGGAGACCACCAACAGCTTCCCCACCCTGGAAAAGGCCTAGGTAAGGGACAACCCACACTCCTCCAGGTTGTGAGGCAGGGAAACTTTTTTGAAGTGAGATTTGGGGGATTAATGGAACTTTTAGGAATCATAAGGAAAAGTTTTAGGGAACACTTGATAAAGAGGTTTGGGATACTGAGGAAGGTTTGGGGTCATAGGGAAATTTGGGATTCCTGGGGAGAGGTATATACTCACATTTCCAGAAGGGAACGTTCAAGCTGGAAAAGAAGAAACTAACAAGAGAATTGCTATGAACAGGATGAAAGGAAGGACAGAGGAAGGGCAGCTCCCTTGACTGAAGAGAGATTGCCCACTATTTCCACTTCCTCACTTCCCCATTATCCCTAATCCCTCTGACCTCTGTCCCATCTCCCCCTGAAACTTGTCACCAAGGTCAGCCATCTACCTGCTCTTCAGTGTTCTACCTTCTTAGCTGTGCCCCAAAAGCCTCTCCGACTCTCAGTAATCCTTCTGGGGGGGGGGGTGTCTCATCTTCTGGGTTGCCTGGCCTTGGGCTGAGGTCAAGCCTGGTCTCTGTCCAAAGTAACTCATGGGCCAGGAGGGGAGAAAGGCATACATGAGGGCAGCTCTGTATGCTTAGGGCAGTGACAGAGGACAGCATAGTATCATGGAAGGGGGAGGGGTAGAGGAGTCAGTGGGCTTCCTGAAGGAGGTAGCTCTGGGCTAAGCCTTGAAAAGTGAATAGCCAGGAGCAGGGTGTCCCAGGGAGAGGGGAAACAGCTGGGCCTGTTTGGAACTTGGTTCTGTACTGCAGAAGCCAAGCAGAGGTGGAGGGGAATGGGACTAACGAGGTACAAAGGGCCTCAAAGGCCAGAATACAGGGGCTGAGGATTTAACTCAGTTGGTAGAGTGCTTACTTTGCATGCATGCACAAGGCCCTGGGTTCATGGGCCACCAAAAAAAATTTTTTTTTTAAGTCTGGGGTATAGAGATTGGACTTTATCCTGAGGGTGTGAAGGGATGTTTTATTTTCTTTTGCAAGACATGTTCTCATCTCTACTGCCATAATTGTCATCTCTGCAGCCATAATTGTCATCTCTGCATTTTTACTCTAATTTTTTTTTGGGGGGGGCACGCATAGGGCCTTGTGCATGCAAGGCAAACACTCTACCAACTTAGCTATATCCCTAGCCCTTTACTCTGCTTTTTTTTTTTGAGATATTTCTTCCAGTCAGTTTTGGGACAGAGGGTTTTTAAGCAGATTAGGAAGATGACTAGAGCTTCAGCCACAATGAATGTAAAATAGCATCATAGGAAGATCGTTCTTCCTTCTTGTTCTTTTCTCCAAGTCTCTCTTGTTATCCAGTTGTAACTTATTAATGGTCAGGACCTGAGGTCGAGTTACCATGAAGTTGGAGTATGAGAACTCTTCATCTGCACTGTTCCCTGCTTCATGATAATCTAACAGGGGTGAAAGAGGAGGTAGGGAGGTCTCCAAGGAGGCAAGTGCAGACCTGACTGTGGGGTGAGAGGGGATGAGCAAAGGGAATGAGAATCCAGGAGGGGTCCATATTGTGCCCAGCATTAGTTGGTAACTACACTTTTTGGTTTTGTTTTACAATGTGTGGGTTATAATCCAGGGCCTCCCTCATACCAGGCAAGCACTCTACCACTGAGCAACATCCCCAGCCCTTTTTAAAAAATTTTGAGACACAATCTTGCTGACTGGCCTTGACCTTGTGATTCTCCTGTCTCCTGAGTAGTTAGGATTACAGGGATGTACCACCACACCTGGCTCAATGTCTCTTATCATCATTCAGCTACCTCTTGGACATCTTCCCTTGGAGAATTTGCATTTACAAACTGAAATCACCATATCCCCTCCAAACCAATCATTCATTCAATGCATTTTTAGTGAGACTCTCTTGTGTTCTGGGACTGCAAAGAGCAAAATGGGCTTTTAAAATCTATTCAGTACAAGATAGTGCCCATAGTTAACAATTGGATACTAGGCACTTAAAAATTTGTAAAGAGGTTAGATCTAACATTAAGTGTTCTTGCCACACATACACACAAAAAAAAACAAAGCAAAACAAAAGAAATAAATAAAATAAAAGCAAAGGGATACAAAAAAATTTTTTGAGGTGATAGATATGTTTAATATTTTGATTGGGGTGATGGTATGAGCATAACATTTCCAAACCATATCCCAAATTAATATTCACTTAATTAAAATGAAAAAAAATAAAAAGAGATCAATAATATCCAGCATTGGCAAAAACATGGAAAAAAGAGCACTTTCCACCTTTTTTAAAAAATATATTTTTTTTAGTTATAGATGGACACAAAACCTTTATTTTATTTGTTTATTTTTTTATGTTCTGGGGATTGAACCCAGTGGCTCATGCAAGGCAAGCACTCTACCACTGAGTCACAACCCTGGCCCTCACCTTCATTTCTGATGGGGACAAAATGGTACCTTTTTGGATGACAGTTTGGCAGTGCCTGTCAAAATTAAAGACATTCATGTTCTTTAAATATCATTCTACTTCTTGAAATAATTCCTATAAAAACATGCACACAAATAGACAAGAATTTATATATATGAATGTTCACTATAAGTGATGCATAATATTTTAAAATTAGGAAAAATACTTAAGTATCTATCATATGATTTAACTATACCATGAAATACACCATGCTGTCATTATAATGAACAAGGTAGATATGTATATACTGACATGGAAGGAAATCCATAATATATTGTTTCTTGGCGGCAGTGGGGTGGGAGGTAATAGGATGTGCATATGTAAGCATGTTTCCTTTCTGAAAAAATGACAATAAAAACCAGAACAAGGGGCTGGGGTTGTAGCTCAGTGATAGAGCACTCGCCTGGCATGGCGTGAGGCACTGGGTTTGATCCTCAGCACTACATAAACCTAAAAATAAATAAAAATAAAAGTATCTGTCTACATACAACTAGGGAAAAAAAAAAGCAAAAAAACAAAACAAAAAAAAAAACAAGTGGGGCTTATTTGAGGCCAGCCTGGCAACTTAGCAAAATCCTGTCTCAAAATGAAATTGGTAGGCTGGGGACATAGCTCAGTTGGTAGAGTGCTTGCCTCATATGCACAAGGCCCTGGGTTCAATCCCCAGCACCATAAAAAAATTTAAAAAAAGAAATGGGCTGGGAGGTCTGGGATGGCTAGGATGTAATTTAGTGGTGGTGGTACATGCCTGTAATTCCAACAGCTTGGAAGGCTGAGACAGGAGGATCAAAAATTTGAGGCCAGCCTCAGCAATTTAGTGAGATTCTATTTCAAAATAAAAATTTTAAAGTGGTAGGGATAAGCTGGGCACAGTGGCACATGCCTGTAATCCCAGTGACTTGGGAGGCTGAGGCAGGTGGATCACAAATTCAAAGCCAGCCTCAGCAACTCAGCAAGGTCCTAAGCAACTTGGTGAAAACCTGTCTGAAAATAAAAAATAAGGGGCTGGAGTTGTGGCTCAATGGTAGAGTGTTTGCCTAGCATGTGTGAGGCACTGGGTTTGATCCTCAGCACCACATAAAAAAATAAATCTATAAACTAAAGGTATTGTGTCCATCTACAACTAAAAATATATTTAAAAAATAAAAATAAAAAAGGCTGGGATGTGGCTCAGTGGTTAAGTGCCCCTGGATTTGATCCTTGGTACAAAAAAAAAGTGCTGGGGATGTAGCTCAGTGGCAGAGCACCCCAATACAATACCACAAAATAAAAATAATAAATTAAACCAGCTGTCTATAGAAAACTATATATATGCATTTAAATATATTATTTGTATATTCTCTGAGAAACTTCTGAAAGATACCCTTATCACTGGTCTCTCTGTTCCCACTGGCAGGGGTAGGTAAGAGTGGGAAGGACGTGTGCAGAAAGTGAAAGAAGAAAGGGAACTTGGATTTTGTGTTTCATATACCTACTTACCTGGCAGCAAGCACATATTACTTCGAAATAAAATAATAAAAAAGAGGAAGGCCGGATGTGGTGGTGCACACCTGTGATCCCAGTAGCCCGGAAAGCTGAGACCAGGAGGGTCTCGAGTTCAAAGCCAGCCTCAGCAAAAGTGAGGTGCTAAGCAACTCAGTGAGATCCTGTCTCTAAATAAAAAATACAAATTAGGGATGGGGATGTGGCTCAGTGATTAAGTGCCCCTGAGTACCATCCCCTCCAAAAGGGAGAGGCAGGGAGGAAGAAGAAAGATGCAGCACAGTAGCAGCAGCCCTGAATTGGAGACCACCTGTCTGATCCTGACCCAATGCTGGAACACCCTCTTCTCAGTCACTTTGGGCCCTCAGGGTGCAGGAAGCTGTGGTTCATCCTGCTTCCCAGGGGAGGTGGATGCCCTCTGTACACTCCTCTCTCCCAGCACCAGGGGTCTCTATCAATCCCTCACCGGAAGCAGCTGAGGTTTGGGAGAAGAGGGCTCAAGAGATCTGCAGAGAAAGTGGAGGACCTCTGGATGCCCCCAGGCCCTGCTTTGTCTGTCCCTAGAGTCCTGCTATGGCCCCACCTGCTGACTGCTCCTGGAACTGCCCCTGTTCTGGCCTCACATCCCTTGTGAGGTGAAGCCCAGTCCCTTCACGACTGGTCTTCCCAACATTCCCATCCCCACAAGCTCTGCCAGACTAGATAACATGTTATTCACTCTTTATCCTCAAAGTTCCTCCTTCTGGTACCTTTACTCTTTCCATTGCTGCTGCCCCAAACTCCTTTTTCTCTTCAAGCCCCAACTTTTTCTCACCAAGTCTCAACTTGCTGTTATATTGATCCTAGTTACATGTCATCTCCTCCAGGAAGTCTCCCATGTTCCTTCCAGCAAGAAGAGTTCTCTCGGGCTGGGGTTGTGGCTCAGTGGTAGGGTGCTTGCCTAGCAAGTGTGAGGCACTGGGTTCGATTCTCAGCACCACATACAAATACATAAAATAAAGGTCCATCAACAACTTTAAAAAAAAAGAATTAAAAAAAAAAAAGAGTCCTCTCTATTCTGAACCTTCATTTATATCTTGGGTGCTCTGTGCAAAGCACTGGGAGTGGCACACACTAGGTGTCAATTAACATTTATTAAACTGTGTAGATTAACATTGCAATTTTCCAGATGAGGAAAAAGACACAGCAACTTGCCCAGGGTCACCTCCAATATGCAGATTCCTGCCATGATGCCTTGGCTACTTGTGTCCATGGGCCTCATGGACACACTTCAGGTACAGTATCCTCTACTGTCCCCATCACCCCAGCAGGGAGCTTGGCTGTCAGCTTCTGAACCCTGGAAGTAGAAACAGAGGGTGGAAGGAATGTCACTTCCCTTGGGGATCACTCTGCCTAAGGGGGCAACCCCAATGCTGGTCTTGGGGAGCTTACAACCGGCAGTTCCAAATCCTCTACCCCTCCAGGTGTGCTTGGGCCCTTTATGCCTTTCTCAAGCCTTATCTCATGGAGGGAGAACTGGGTAATAAGGACCTCATTCTCACAGGGGCATATCCTCTCGTCCTTGCTGCTCCCTCCCATTCAGGTCCACAGCCACCTCATCACACAACGAGATGTCTTCTCTCAAGAAACACCCCTAGACATGGCCCCAGCCTCCTTTGATGACCAGTACACTGGCTGTGCAGCAGCTATGATGGCTGCCCTTACAGATCTCAACCACACGGAGTTTCAGACCAATAAAGTGTATGCAGATGGCTGGGCACTGGCAAACAGTCAATGGCAGGAGCGCCAGACCTGGGGGCCAATGTGGGGCCTCAGCCCTACCCGCCTTCCCCCACCACCTCCAGGCTTCCGAGATGAGCATGGGGTGGCCCTCTTGGCCTATACAGCCAACAGCCCCCTGCACAAGGAGTTCAATGCAGCTGTGCGCGAGGCAGGCCGCTCTCGGGCTCACTACCTCCATCACTTCTCCTTCAAGACACTCCACTTCCTGTTGACTGAGGCCTTGCAGCTGCTGGGCAGGGGTCAGCGTTCACCCCAGTGCCGCCAGGTGTACCGAGGGGTGCATGGCCTGCGCTTCCGGCCAGCAGGGCCTGGGGCTACGGTAAGACTAGGGGGCTTTGCCTCCGCATCCCTGCAGAATGTTGCAGCCCAGCAGTTTGGAGAGGACACCTTCTTTGGCATCTGGACCTGCCTTGGGGCTCCTATCAAGGGTTACTCCTTTTTCCCTGGAGAGGAGGAGGTGCTAATCCCACCGTTTGAGACCTTCCAGGTGATCAATGCCAGCCGACCCGCCCAAGGCCCAGCCCGCATCTACCTCCGTGCCCTGGGCAAGCGCAGCACATACAATTGCGAGTACATCAAAGGTGAGGAGGGGCACAGGGTCAAAACTGTGCAGAAAAGTGGGCTTCTGCATCTACAAAGGATTTTGGCAAAACTGAGCCCCGTCCTGTGTCCCAGGGATACCTTCATACATATTAAAAGTAAACCATCAGTGAGGAGCAGCAGTCATGGCACAGTCCCTCCAGCCTCCCATTGTTTCTGAAGTGGAATGCTTCTAGTCCCTGAAGGTATCTAGGCCACAGATGGCCACCTGCTTGATGGGAGGCTAAAGAGGGCTCCCTGACCAAGGCAGGGTCATAAGCTATCTGAGGGGGCAGGCACACCTGGTCACACTCTTCTCCCAGCAGGAAAGGAACTCATTTCCAGCTACAGAATCAATACACAGACTGCTGTGGCCAAAAATGAGTGAAAGTCCCAACTTCCATTTCTAGGAGAAGCATATTTATAATACAGAATAGGAATTGTGTGCTGTATCATGTGCTGGGTTGGGAGGGGGCGAGACAGCAGCTGGCGTTACACTCCAAAGTTTCACTTCAGGCTTAGGTCAGGCAGGTGTTGATTGCCCCTCCTGTCCCATCCTGGGTCTGGCTGGAGACAGAATCATGAGGTGAAGACAGGTCCATTAATTTCTGAAGAGGCTGTGCACTGCTGTTCCTGGCCGAGCAAGGCTCAGTTTTATTTATTCTTTTTAAATAGTTGTAGATGGACAACATGCCTTTATTTTTATTTATTTACTTTTTTATGTGGTGCTGAGGATTGAACCCAGTGCCTCACACATGGTAGACAAGTGCTGTGCTTCTGAGCTACAGCCCCAGCCCAAGGCTCAGTTTTCATAGAGGACAGAACTGTGACCCCGGCTAAAATGGTCCATTGTGGCTTCTGGTCCCAATTTGGACAGGAAGCATAATGACATGAGCTGACAGAGAAGACAGGCCAAAACACAAGTCCCCTTGGCTGGTTCAAGGAGCCGGAGAGGTGAGTGTAGCAAGGAGGCACAGTTACAGCTATGGGAGCAAAAGTCGCCCAGAAGGGGCCCTAGCTTTGATGACTGCCTTCTGGCCCCACTGCTCATGGATCAAGTTAAACAGCCCAGGGAATTCCCATCCTGGGCTAGAGGGAAATGGACCAGCAGAACTAGAAGGAAATGGACCAGCAGAACTAGAAGGAAATGGACCAGCTTTTTCTAAGCAAGACAGGGCTGAGTCACCAGAGCTCTGAGGGTTCTTTTCACCTGGAAAGATACTGAGGCTTTTGTTGATTTTTTGCTCTTTGTTTCCTACAGACAAGAAGTGCAAGTCTGGATCCTGTCATCTGGATAACTCAGGTAAGGGCCGCAGGCATCCGAGAGACTCAGGGTAGGGATGGCCTTTTACTTCAGCTACAGAACCCACTGTCCCTATTAATGTATTCAGTATTTGCTCAGACCCACCTTTGAAGGCCAAGGCCTGGTCTTGGGTTCTGGAAGTCTGGATTCTAGTCCCGCCTCTACTTTAATTTTCTCTATGACCAACCTGTTTTTCTCTGGGCCTCAATTTCCCTATTTGTAAATAAGCAAATAAGACCAGATGTCACCAGGGTTTCTTCTCTTCCTTTGAACACCTATCTATGCTAGGGCTTACCTGGGCCACCACTTCTCTTTGAGGAAATAGGCTACTTCCAGAGAAGAAACAGCAACTCCCCTGCCCCCAGCTGTGGGTCCTTCCTCCCTTCCTCTCTTGGGGGCTCTCCAAGTCACCGGCAGGAAGGATCCCAGTCTCATTTTGTTCTCCCCATTCTCCTGACAGTAGTACTTAAGAGTTCCAGGTGCATCACAACATTATCCTACCATACTCCAGTATCACCCCATTCTATGGAAAACAGAACTAAGGCCCAGAGAGAAGCAACCAGCCCTTGGCCACACAGCTCCTAAGGGGCTGTAGAACCAAACTCTGAACCACCCTACAGGATGGCTCCCACCTTCCCCACACATCATCTCATCTATCCTTACCAGACAATAGTCTGCTAGAAGGAGGCAGAACAGGATTATGGACCTCATTATATATAGTAAAGTGAGACCAGAGACAGAAGCGACTTGCCTAAGGTGACAGAATAAGTGGCAAAGCCAAGACCAGAGGCTATCCCAGCCACAAACTCAGGCCTCTTCTTTAAGTTCTGATATAATTTCAGACACTGGAAGAATTTAGGATGTCTCCCCCACAGTCTACCCAGCATGTCTCCTACCAGGTATGGGCAGAGGAGCCAAGTTTAGCATTACTAGACCTCATTCAGATCTCTATCCCTCATTCTATCCCACCCTCACACCACATTTTTGTCGACTTCAGAAGGCATGGGGTTCAACCTAAAGACCTCTGGAAGGGGAACCTGGGCTCTCACTGATCTCTATATTAGTCTACCTTACTCTCTCAATTCTTGCGTTTCATCTGTCTTCCATTATATTTTGTGTATCAGTCCTGCACACTCTGACAGTTTCTCCATCCTGTTTCTTTTTTCTTTTTTAGTTATAGTTGGACACAATACCTTTATTTATTTTTATGCCGTGCTGAGGATTGAACCTAGGGCCTCACACGAGCGAGGTGAGTGCTCTACCACTGAGCCACAACCTCAGCCCATTTTATTTTTTTTCTTTTTAATATTTTTTTTAGTTGTAGATGGATTCAATATCTATATTTTATGTGGTGCTGAGAATAGAACCCAGTGCCTTAGCTAGGCAAGCATTCTACCGCTGAGCCACAATCCCAGCCCCTCCGTCTTGTTTCATAATGTCCTCACTTTGCTCCTAAATCTCTCTCTCCCTCCCCATCTTTGCTTTCCCTGCAGCTACAGGTCAAGGCTCCCTCTTCACAGTCTGGTCCCTTCTGCTGCTGCTCCAGTTCCTTGTCGTGGGGTCCCTTCCAGAGAGTCCAGGCTTCCTCTGATCCATCAGACACTGAGCAGCCTTACCTGACATTCTGCCAACCTAAGGATGTTGGCCATGTGTGTACTTTAAGTGTAGCCAAGATGCCTGGTAAACCCATTTGCAGGGATCTGGGACCTTCTCTGACAGCTTCCAGACCTCTCAGACCTGGAGACACAATAAAGAATTTAGGGACTGAATCTTCCACCAGGGTGCTAGGAATGATACTCTGACTAGAGGCAGGAGGATTCCAGAACAGGCAATCACTCACTTGGAGATAGAAGAGATTTCAATTTATTGGGGGCTGACTGGGTAGGAAAGCACTTGGCCATAGGACTTGCTAGTGTAATTCAAATGCTTCACATATTTACCTGGAAAGCTCTAATTCACTCCTCCAGGAAGCCTTCTCTGACCTCTGCCACCTGCCTGGGTTATGGGCCCTGCCTCTGTGAATGCTTCCCATATCAGATTGTGAGATTCCTGAGGATAGGGACCAAGTCTGAGGCACAGAGATAATGCCTGGAACTGTGTGGAAGTCAGAAAGGGACAAATTCCTGTGAAAGGCTGGTCTCTGCACTGCCCCTACTTTGGACACTTTCAAGCTCACCAAATGTAAGTGTGTGGGAATTGGATGGACTGCATCTAAGTCCAGAGCTCAGAGAGAAGAAGAAATAGAGCTTTAGGCCCTCTCTGAGAGTCCCAGCCAAATCCCAGTTTTCTTGTCAGCAAAGATGTTAATTTATGCTGTGATTCATGAGTCCTGAGGTGCCTGTCTCTAGAGAAAAACATGGATCCCTGACTTCTGCCACCATAGACCACCAGGGGAAGACAGGACATCAAGGAGATACTAGGCACACACTTTATTATAGATTAAGGCTTTGGAAACAGATGTCTGTTTCACTTCTTGCTCTGGAAAGCAGACAACGAATTGTTTTCCCTGAGCCCTAGATAGTGATAGGCAAGACCGACCATGTTTCCAAAGCAGTGGCTGCCTATAAAGACAGGAAATGCAGTAACCCTCTTCCTTCTTCCTTCCTTCCTGAGCTGGGGATTGAATCCAGGACATTTTAACACTGAGCTACATTCCCAGGCCTTTTTTAATTTTTGAGACAGGGTCTCGCTAATTGCTGAGGTGGGCCTCAAACTTGTGTGATCCTCCTTCCTTAGCCTCCTGAGCTGCTGGGATTACAGGGGTGCACCACCATACCCCGCTGCTGTTTCTTATGTAATCACCTGCTCTTTTCCCACTAAGAGCTCTAACTCTGAGCATGCTCATTCAGTTCTGTCCAAGTTTATACTTCAATCTTGATCCTTCCTGGAGTTCTTCTTTAGGAATTAGGGCAGTGTTAGGATCTGGATCCCGCTTAGTAAGGGCATGGACACAACAAGGGTTCCTTGTAGATTGTGAAATCAGCAGTACTGATTCTGAAGAGAGGGTTTCCCAGGGTCTTAGCAGCAGTAAGGAGAGGCTGGATTATTTGAGGATCAACAACCACCTGGCTTTTGCCATCCATCCTGTGGCTGCTGTGGCTATGGATGCTTTCTGGGACCCAGTCCCAGCTCCTCACAGGGCCTGTACCAGCACCAGAAGACTCATGACCAGGGCCATGGAAAAGAAGATTCCCAGGAAGAAGCGGTCCATCACACGTGCCAGGCGCTTCCAGTCTTCACGGCGGCGCTGGGCAGCCCTGTGGCTGCAGAAGGTGCTGGCAATGGTGGATACATGGTGTAATAGGGCTTCCTGCCTGCACAGACAATGTGGCTCATGGCAAGGCCCTGCTGGGGGGCCAGCAGGCGGCTGGGGGCTGGGGACTGGCTCCGGTGGCCTGGGCTGTCCACAGGGCTCCCCTCGTTCTCGCACACACAGGCCTCTTGCCAGGTGTCCTAGCAGGAGGACCCTAGCCCAGGCTGGTACTGGGCGGGCACTGGGACCACAGTAATGCAGATTCATGATAAGGATGGTAAGTGCTGTCGAGAATGTAACCATGGTCATAGTGGCCATGTAGTACTTCCCTGTAAGAGAAATAACCAGTTGGGGTCCCAAAGAACTTCAGGATCATGAGTTTCTCAGCTGCCTCCCCCCTAAATAGAAGCCCTCCAGAAGGCTTTGAGGACTCTTCAAACCCAATGAATAGAAAAACAAAGGAGTTAAGAGCCCAGTTCTCCTCATTCCTCATCCCTCCCAGTGCACCCTCAGAAGTTGCCTGCCTCCTGCTTGTTTTCTACACTGGTGGAGGCCCATATAGTTATGGGCATACTCTCAGGCTACATGCCAATCCTTTCTATACAACTGGGACAACAAGACGTTGTCCACAGACGTCTGTGGTAATGCTCACCTAAGTTAATAAATGTCAAACACACAGAAGAATGCCTGGCACACAGGGAGCACACAATACATTTTGCCTATTATTATATGATCTTCCTTCATCAAAGCCCCAAGACTGACTCCTTCCCGCCCCTAGTGGTGAGGGCTTTTCTACTTTTTTCCCCTCACTTCAAAATGCAGGATGCGCCCATGACTCACTCTCTCCCACTGAAGCAGAGCCAGTCTGCGGCCTCAATCCCTGAATCCGCTCCTGGTTGGGCTGGAGCTCAGCGCTCCCCTGCCCTGTATTATGGATGCCCAGGAGCCTCAGCCCAGAAGGGGACCACCTCTCCCAACGTCCAGGCGGGCTCACCGATAAGTGGCACGCTCTCTGCTGGCGGCATACTCTCAGCCAGGAGCAGCTGGAAGACGGTGAGCGCCAGTAGCACGGTGACCCCGAGTGACACCTTCTCTCCCGAATTAGCTGGTAGGTGGAAGGCGAGTGGCGCAAGCAGCGAGATGAGCACGCAGGGAAGCAGCAGGTTGCACACATAGGCGGCGGCGCGGCGGCGCAGCAGCAGCGTGAAGGTCACGTCGGGGTAGGGCTCTGAGCAACAGCCATAGGTGAGCACACGCCGCCGGGCCGGCATGCCCAGCACACGCCACTCCACGTTTTCCACGAAGTCAGCCAGGCTGGCGGCGGCGCCACGAGGCCGCACATCCAGCTGATGCCCACCATGTGTCCATGAGCCAAACGTCAGTCCACAGCGCTGAGCGTCGAATGGGAAGGCTGACACGTCTACGGGGCATGAGCTACGCGTGATGGCCGGTGCATCCCAGCGCACTGCGCCATCATGCCGCACAACCACATTCGTGCTGGCGGATGCCGATGACTGCGCGTCAGCCCTGCGAGCAAGCGGGACGAGGCTCACCAAAGTGGCCACAGCGGAAGAGTGCCCCTTAATTCATAGAGGGCAGTGCAGCACCAAGGGTGGAGTGTGCCGTAAAGTGAAATTCCACCTTTGGAGGTCTAAAATATGTAGTGCCTGAAGGAGTCTGAAGGGACACAGTGCTAGCCCAGGACAGGACAAAAAGGCTTTTGTAAAACTGGTGGTGACGTTGGGAGTATCCTTGGGTATCATCTTCAAAACTCATTAGAGGGCCACGGGAAAGCTATGTAATACCACGTATTATTTGGGAGAGACAGAACTGATTAAGGTGGCATAAAAGAATGCTTCAGAGAGCTAGACCCTGGAAGAGAAAGCTCTGGGAATCCCTGAGACTTCGAGCTGGTCTTGCAGAGTGGAGGGTGCCAGAGAGGTAATGTACCACAGACATCTTTCTTTGAGAGACATAATTGGTCAGAACCATGTAACGGGTTCCCAGGACACATTAAGTTTGAGTTGGCTTGGGACAGCCTAAAATGGGGGCCCCATGGAGGGTCTGTGAGCTTCTGGTATTTTAGATGGGTCCCAGGGAGAGTTTCCTGGGCAGCATAGCAACAGAGATTAGGTGGTGGGGAGGGGGATCAATACACACCCAGGGCTAAGGGCAACTCTCTAAAGGGATAGGAAAGGGGAGGGGCCCAGGCAGGCAGTACTTGTTATAGAGCACGATGTCTGGCCGCCACACAAGACTACTGGGGATGCGGATGGAATCCAGGCCACCATAGGCATTGGGGTCCCATCGTAGGTAGGCATCCATCCATTCCTGCCGGATCCACAGGTACAGGGTCAGCACCTGGTTCCGTTCATCCTGGTGGGGGTAGGGAGTAGACATCTGTATAAACATATCTTGCCCTCTTTGTGCATACTCACCTACAGGATTCTGGTCAGCACCCACTAAAATGATTTGTATATACAGTCTAGTACTTGTTATGTCACCTTGGCCTCACTTTCCTCAGCAGTTACATGGGGTGAGATTCAGGTATGAGATTGAGTTCAGGTGGGCAAAGTGTTGGGCACAGTGGGAACCCCACAATTAATAGATGTTATCATTGTTGTTAATATAATGCTTGCAGATAAAGAATTATTGGGATAATAATCCCCATCTCTTATCCCTTTGTCCCCTTGACATGGTTACAAATAACATTCTACAGCTGTACTACCACCATAACGCACCATATCGATGATCTGGGACAATGTCACTTCCAAGGTCACATTCAGAGTCTGGTCTGTGTCTGCCACAGGTCTGAGGGCACTTGTGTAGTTGGCGAAGAGGTCACGGAACAGCTTGTGAGCCAGCCTGCCCTCAGCTCCCAAGCACTCTGGAGGATTGATTAGAAGGGTTGTCCATCCATGACCCTAGTCGAGGGGCTCTTTGCTCATATCCTCCACCCCTGGCTGGAACCTTATCATCTGCTTCACTATTTTATAGCCTTCTGATATTTGTCCTCTGTCCCTTTATCTATGGCTCTTTCCTCCCTGGTCTGCCTCTAGGGAGGAATTAAGTAAAGACCATGGAACTCGTCTCTGGAGCAATGCTGACTATTTCTTCCCCACTCTTCCCTGCCCAAGGACCTGGATTCTTCCTGCCTTGCTACAGAGGCTAGAAGGACCCAAATAGGCCACAGGAATCCAAATTGTTATCCAGGTATTCTGAATTCTATTATCCTATACCTCTATTCTCTCAAATCTTTCCACTCCTTCATCTACATTTCAACTGTTTTTCCCAAAGCTTCCAATATATGGAACATTCCCTCTTTTGCAGTCAGCTACTGGTTAGTTGGTCTGTTTGTTTGCTTGCTTGTTTTGAGACAGGGTCTCACTGTGTTGCTCGGTCTCAACTCCTGTGCTCTTGCCTCAGCCTCCTAGGTAGCTGGGACTATAGGTGCATACCACTGTGCCTAGCATTATCTCTTTGTAAAACACATTAGGTCTCCCTCCCCACTCTGTACTGCGGATTGAACCCAGGGCCTAGCCTCCCCTCTTTTAAAACATTTTGAGACAGGGCCTTGTGAAGTTGCTGAGGCTAGCCTCAAATGTGGGATTCTCCTACTTCAGTCTCTTGAGTAGCAGGTACTACAGGCATGCACCACTGCACCCAGCTCACACTAACCTTCCGAAGACATTTTCCTCATTCCCTGACTTAAACATTATTCTCTCAATCCTGTCCCATGCTCTGAAACTTTTTTTTTTTTTTTTTTTTTGGTGCTGGGGATCAAGTCCAGGGCCTGGTACATTCTAAGGTTGTCTTCTACCACTGAGCTACACCCCTAACTCCTAAAATCTGCTTATTATCTGTGTTTACTATCTCAGCAAACTGCATCCCTAGTGACCTCAGGAAATCTGGGAATTATCCTGCCTTTGTCTTCTCTCTCCTTCTTCGCTTGCAATCCAGTCAGTCTCCAAATCCTGTCAGGTCCTCCAAATTCTGTTAGACATCTCTTGAATCCATTCTCTCCTCTCCATCTCAGGACACTTCCTCCCTCCTGAGCCATGGCAGCAGCAGCATCCTCACTGCTGCTCCTATCTCAAGTTTATTCTCTCCTACCACCCTTCATGCCTCCTGTAAATCAAGCTTTTAAACATGCAAATCTGACCAGGCCAGTACCTGCTTAAAACCTTTAAGGGCTCCCACTGGCTGTAAGATAAAGCCCTGATCTGGCATTCAAGGTCCTTCTCTGACTTTTCCAGCTCTGTCTCTGGAAGATCCCCCTGTCACTGTTCCCACCCCAGACAGGCAAGTCCCCTTTCACCCTCTTTAGCACTCCCTTCCTTCACAGTCCCAGCCTGAGAGCTTGTTCCCAGCATAAAAATTACTGAAGAGAAAGAAAAAGAGAGACCATGTGGAGAGAGCGTTGGGGCAAGAGGAATAGCAGCCATAGCAGGAGAGGCTGTGTCTGGTTCACTGAGCTTCCTACCTGCCGAGAGCAGGAGCAGGAGCAGAAGGCCCAGGCAGAGGTGGTGACTCCAGGTCTCCATGGCCCTGTTACAGCCAGAGGTGGGGCAGGTCACTGGCCAGACCTAGGACAGCATCAGGCCCAGCCAGCAAGAATGGTGTGGACAGTACCTGAAAATCAGAAAAAGACTGAGAACTCTTGTGTCCACCTACCCTCTGGGGAACTCTGTGGCCCTTTTAGTTATCTGACCTTCTGATTCACACCTGCCCTACTATGTTAGTATGTGGCCCTTGGCACCTGTTGTTTTTTCCTTCTTTGCTGGTTCTTACCTCTTCTGGCCTGAAGTCTCTCTCCCTTTCTATGCTCTGTAACCATTTACTTCTAATCTCTCAATTTCCTTTTCTTCTGTAACCATCTTGGTCCCTCTGCCTCCCTGACTCTGATCTTTCTCTGCCCCTTTCCACTCTCCCTTTCTCCTTTTGTTTCAGTCCCCCCTGACTTCTGTCCTCTGTTCTTTGCACCTGAACTCTAGGTGAGTTTGTTGATCTCCCAGCAGAACCAGGGGTAGGAATGTTATCAGCCTGAGGGTTCTGAGGCATAGGATAGTGGCCCCTCCCTCCTTGCCCTTTTTATTAGCTTACAGGGTTGGGGCACCTGTGCCCATGGAAACAGCAATTGAAACTGACACCTCAGGCTGTTGGGACCTAAATTATTCAAATTCTGTAAAGCAGCACTCAGGCTGAGTCCATCCTAGGACTGAGTACATTCTAAGGTTGTCATAAGCCATAGGGTGTGTGAGGCCAGGGCCCATGGATGGCAATTGTTCTTCCAGCTCTGAAACCATTGCCTGAATTCTGGAGGCTTGCTTTCCACCTGCAGCTTTCCTCTCAGTGAGGCTAGGTGCTTTGTGCCATGAAACCTTTCCCCTCCTGGTGGGAGTCATGCTGAGCCTTAGGCCATGCCAGGGGATGCAGCCCGTATCCTCTTCACAGAGTCCTTGCAGTCTGACTTCGTCCCCTCCCTCCCTGACAATGTCCAAACACTGACAGTGTGGGGTTAGAGGGAAAGTTTAGGCTTTCAGCTCAGCTTTATGAGCTGTCTGATCTGGGTGATATTGAAACTCTGAGTTTCAGTTTTCTCAATCTGGATAATGGGATTACTGGTACTCACCTTGAAAGCTGAAGAATTAAATGTAATAACCAGAGAGTACAAGATAAGTGCCTAAGGTAGTAGACAATCAATAGTATTTGTTGTAAGGTGTGAGTTAGGACAGCTTCAGGATCATACACTTAAAATTCACAGGTATTTACCATGCAGTTTTACATGCTTTTGTCAAAGTTGGCCCATTAACTGACCAATGGCTATACATACTTTTCTGGCAATTACATTCATGGCCTAGAATCAGATATTGTAGATATGTCAATTCCTTGCTTTCTCCAGCCCAGTCCTCTCTCCTACATGATCCCTATATCCATCCACCTTCCCAATCTCCCTCTGGATGTTGCATGTGTTTCACATCATTTCAAAATGCAAGTGCTCACAATACCCAACACCCTTTCATTTTAAAAACTCTTAGCAAACTCAGAACAAAGAAGAACTTCCTCAACTTAACAAAGAACAAAAAATCT
Organism: Marmota flaviventris; assembly: GCF_047511675.1. Classification (NCBI taxonomy): domain Eukaryota; kingdom Metazoa; phylum Chordata; class Mammalia; order Rodentia; family Sciuridae; genus Marmota; species Marmota flaviventris. Next base: position 60,517,207 of record NC_092506.1, on the reverse strand, counting down.
TATGGCTAACATTATATTTAATAGTGAGAAATTAGAAGCTTCTTTCCTAAGAGCAGAACAAGGAGGAGCAAATGAGAGCAGAGACATGGGGAAGCGAAGAGTGATGCATATTAAGATTTCTGGTAATATCAAAGGAGAAGAGCCTGCCCTTCCTTCTAGAATTACTGCTTTATGTCAACACGATGCAACTTGTTTCAGAATTCCTTTCAATGACAAAATGATTTGGGAGGAATGTAGGTACTCATAATAGGAGAATGGCATGTAGATTATTCTCAGTGATAAAGCATGTACTTGCCATTATGTGAAACCCTAGGTTTGATCCCAACACCAAAAAATAAATGAACAAATAAATAAGTTTTGAAGGCTTTGTAGCAACATGAAAAAACACATGATATATGAAATAGAATGTCAACTACAATCAGAGCCAATAGAAGTGGTATGAGGATAAGAATATAAACTTTCTCGTTAGACCAAATTGAGAATTCAGTTCCCATTTTCTCTCCCACATAAGCTGTGTGATCATCTGCACATTTCTTGATTTCTCTGGGTTTTGGTTTTCTTTGCCAGAAAGAAACCAAATTAAAAACTCAATAAATAAATATTAGTCCCTGTATCAAATGAAATATTTCTTATATTTAGTATGTTTTGGGGTGAAAATGTTATATTGAAAAAAAGTTAATAGTCCAAAATTGGTTAATTTATATTTTAAGTTGTTGATAGACCTTTATTTTATTTATTTATACGTGGTGCTAAGACTCAACCCAGTGCCTAACACATGCCAGGCAAGTGTGCTACTGCTGAGCCAAAGCCCCAGTCCCCAAAAGTAGGTGATTTTTTAAAAAAATATTTATTTATTTATTAAGATTTTCACATGCAATCTTTTTAATGTATGTTACATATTTATTTTTAAAAATATTTATTTTTTAGTAGTAGTTGGACACAATACCTTTATTTTATTTATCCACTTCCATGTGGTGCTGAGGATCGAACCCAGGGCCTCGCACGTGCTACACGAGCACTCTACTGCTGAGCCACAATCCCAGCCCCTAAAGTGGGTAATTTTAAGGAGTTATTATGGCAAAAAAATTGTAAATCATTATTATATCTCTAATTTGAAAATAATGAGATGACCACACATATAAAGTTATAGGATTTACAATAATGAAATGATGGAATCCTGGCCACAATTGTTAGGAAAAAAGTTGACAGGAATTTATAAGGATAATCAAGCTGACAAGACCTGAACCAACACCTTCAAAGTGGGACAGCCACATGTGTCCTTTGAAGTAATAAAGTAGTTTAGTACACAGCACCACCTATGAAGTATTGGGAGAGGTGGGAAAGAATGGGAACCAAGTCTCTAGATCTAACCAACAGTTTATAAAAAATACGGCAGTAGAGGCACAGTGAAGTCCCCAGCCCTCTATTCTAAAGGACAGATGCCCATTACTTCAACAAATAAAGGGCATTAAAAAGTTGTAGGGGATGGGCTGGGGATTTAACTCAGTAGGTAGAGTGCTTGCCTCAAATGCACAAGGCTGTGGGTTCAATCCTCAGCACCACCACCAAAAAAAAAGATGGAGGGGGTGCTGTGCGTGGTGGTGCATGCCTGTAATCCCAGCAGCTTGGGAGACTGAGACAGGAGAATTGCAAGTTCAAAGCCAGACTCAGCAATGGCAAGGTGCTAAGCAATTCAGTGAGACCCTGTCTCTAAAATAAAATACAAAATAGGGCAGGGGATGTGGCTCAGTGGAAGTGCCCCTGAGTTTAATCCCTAGTACCAAATAAAAGAGAAGATAGAGGGTGACTTAGTATACTTTCTTTTTGATATTTTATCTATTTCTTATAACTTTATTTTTATATGGTGTGAGGATCAAACCCAGTGCCTCACATGTGTAAGGCAATTGCTCTACCACTAAGCTACAATCCCAGCCCCCTCTGTATTATGTAGACCCTGCTGAGATTATGATTCATGTAAACAAATTGGATTCACAGCTCTGTTGAGTCTTGGGAAAACTGGTTACGGTCTTTTGATTTTTGGGAAATTAAAACATTTTTTTTTTAAAAAATGGGGCTAGGAGCTGGGGTTGTGGCTCAGTGGTAAAGTGCTTGCTTAGCACACGTGAGGCACTGGGTTCAAACCTCAGCACCAAATAAAAATGAAATAAAGACTTTATGTCTACCTACAACTAAAAAACAAATATTTTTAAAAAATAATGGGGCTGGGTGGCACACACATGTAATCCCAGAATCTCAGGAGGCTGAAGCAGGAGGATTGTAGGTTTGAAGCCAGCCTCAGCAACTTAGTGAGACACTGTCTCAAAATAAAATATAAAAAGGGCTGGTGATGCATCTCAGTGGTTAAGTGCCTTTGGGTTTAATTCCTGGCAACAAACAAAAAATAGGATTTGGAGATCTAGAAGAGATTTATTTCTTACCTTTAAGTGGTATCTAATCTCTATGATGCAACATGGCTTTTATAATAAACATTTGATTTAGAACTCTTTTTATATGAAGGAAATAATACTCGAAAAAAGAAATACTGCCCATATTCAACAATCTTTAACACTGCTAAAAGCTAATCACAGCACTCTTGAAAACACCTCTGGCAAAGAAAGCAGGTTAAGAATTCTTTGCTAGAAACCTAGCAGTGTTCTGTCACTCACTCAGGTGGTCAGTCATGGAGGGAGGGGGATTCCCAACTGAATAACATTGTCCTCAAGGGCCCCAAGTTTAATTGAAGCCCTGGCCACAGGGAAGAACCACTCTGCTTTCTTATCCCCTAATATCTCAGTCCAGAAGTCTTTGGCCTAATCCTAACTGGAATTTGCTCACAGCTTGTTTGAAAAATCAAAATAAAACCTGAGTAATACTTATTTTGCTCTTTTGATTCCTCTCAAAATAGCCCTGTGTAAAAGCAACATCCAGAATCATCATTGCCTTTACAAAAAGGAATCTGAATTTGGAAAGGTGCATGACTCAGGTGTTTGTTGTTTGGGTGTGGATGTGGGGCACTGGGGATTGAACTCAGGGCTTTGCACTGGCCAGGCAAACAGTTTCAGCCCCATTCCCTTTTTTAAGTTGTTGATGGATCTTTACTTTTTTGTTTATTTATATGCGGTGCTGAGAATCAAACCCAGTGCCTCATTATGCTAACCAAGTGTTCTATCACTAAGCTACAACCCCAACCCCCATTCCTTTTTGAGACAGGGTTTTGAACCCAGGCTGGCTTTGAATTTATAATCCTCCTGCCTCAGCTTCCTGAGTAGCTGGGATGACAGTCCTACAACATCATGCCTGGCATGACTTGAGATTTAAAAACAAACAAAAATACTCAAGTAGAAAAGCAAAGAAGCTTTGAATGGTAAATATATTCTATTGGGCAATATAAAGACCATCAACTGGAAATCTATGTGCATAAATGTGTAGCAATCAGTAAAAATTAATAATCAATTCCCTTGCCAGTAAATTTGCCCTTTGGGCTAGTTTGTGGTATCACTTCAGCACCAAATTAGTCTCCCTTTAACATAGCCTATCTCTATTTAGACTCTCCATTCCAAATACAGATTAAATCAAACAAGGCCACCATACAGATTTTTGATGTAAGAAGGCCCACAAATACAAAGGGAAATCCAATACCAGGAATGCTATAAACATTTCATTTTATTTTTTTTTAAGAAAGTAGATTCAGAAAAGAAGAAAATAATCTAGATCATTTATTTATATATATATATATTTTTTTAATAAAAACCTTTACATAATCTTCATGCATAAAGACCCAGGAGTGGCCATGTTGTCTGGGACAGCCCTGACCATCAACTGCCTCAGGCCAATCCCTGGGGATCCCCATAGCTGGCAGCAATGTAGAGAAGGCCCTCTGCCTGCCCCTAAAGCCCAGCTCCTTGTCTGCCTCAGTGAGTTTTACCTTCTGGAAGGGTGGGAAATGCTTTGGGGTTAGAATGGGAGGGGTAGGTAGGGCTACCTAACCTGCCATTTTATCCAAACTCTTCAGATAAATCCAGACAGGTGTTCTAGAAGGACGACTAGTAATCAGGGACTAAACCAAGTTTCTGGGAGCTTCCCAGAGACATATGTGACCAAGGACAGCCTACACAGTAGTAGGGAAGGTATTGTGTTCATGGAACATTCACATACCTTGAACATCAGTCCCTCCATGGCAGGCACACCCTTGTACCCTAAATGTGTCAGAAAGACCCTGTTCTGTTTTCAAAATCAGTCCAACCCTTTTTTGACTCCAAAACTCAGTGTTAATTAGCCAATCTACTTCAGAGACAAATGACCCTTCCTTCTGGGGATAGTTACCTGATAAGGAAGGACAATTCTAAATCAGTGCAATTGTCCCATCATCTCTGTTTCCTTTCAAAGAGTCCTAGTATAAATAGACTGGAGTAGGGTAGCAGGTTGGCATGGAGGGTCACAAGATCCAGAATGCTAGGAGGGTAAAAGAATTCTCTGGTTCTTTGGGGAATTCTGCCAAAGGAGCTTTATTGACCATTTTTGAAAAGGGGGAAAAAATGTTGAATGGTCTTGAGGATGGTAAAAGGAGACTTGCCTCCTTTTTTTTTTGGTTCCAGAAGCCCTTACACTATATTCAGTATTAAGAAAAGCCCTGAACAACTGTGGGATGCTGCCTGAGGCAGCAGGGAGGAGTGGTTTCCATAGCCAACCCAGAGAATGGCAAACAGTGGCAATAAAAACAATGCTGAGGACTGCTGTGGTGAGTGTGCATCAGCATGTGAGTGTGGTGACAAAAGCCTGGGGATCACTGACTTCCAACAGTCAGTTCTCGCAGATAGGACTGTGTGAGGCTGCGCAGTTCCTCCAAGGCGTAGTCCTCAGGCATGGGGAGCCGACCAATGTGGGGAGCCAACAGGCGCAAAGGGACTCGATGAGGGTCTGGCGTTGAATCAGAGGTTGCATCAGGGGCATGCTGCAGGCTCAGTACCACTCGCAGCAAGTTGGCTACACGTTTGGCCATGTCTAGAGAAAAAAAAAAGAGTGAGCGATGAGAATGGGGATGGGGTAAAGTGGACACTGGGGTTGGTGGGAGAGGTGTAATAGTCACAGATAGGAGGCAAATCACCAGGAAGGGGAGACAGACTACAGGCTTACCTGACTGAGCCAGGCGGTCCTTGGCATTATAACACTGAATCTGCTCTATCCGGCTGCACAGTGATGTCACTTTGGTGTGTAACTGTTCTAGTTCATAACCTGAGCAATCCACCTGCACAGAAGCAGAGAAACCAATTAGGCCCGAAGTTTCTGTTATTCTAATCCTACTCACAGACTCCATACAAAGCCCCGAAACAACAGTAAGGTGAGGGAGAAGAAAATCCAAGAAACTGACTGGCAGTGCCATGCTATCACCACTGAGCCTAGTTGCTAAAGACAAGGTACTTAGCAGTAATATACAAGAAGGTAACAGTGTATAGAGCCTTGGATTGGGTAGGTCTTGAGACTCATGAACCATGTAACTAGCAAGCTTTAACAAGGCACCAAAAAATCTAGATAAATCTGGGTTCAGAGAGAGATGATTTCTTAAGAGCACATAGTAGTAAGTGATCCACTCCTACAACTCCAATTATAATCAATCTGTTGATGATTCTTAAATCTTTATCTCTTGCCTAATATGCTAATTTTTCACCTTCCTTCCCATGCTACTATTCTACAACTACAATAGTTTTTCCAAAAAGCAAATGTACATATATTTTTATCCATCACTTACACTCTAACTACCTTCCAGCAGCATCTTATTGTAAAGCCTCAAAAATGACTGTTGGGTAGGTCCTCTCTCACTCTTACCACTGTAAATCTCCCCTCACCTTTTCCTTTCTCCAAAGGGCTCACAACCCTTCCAAGAGGTAATCTTTCAATGAATCCATTTTTAGGGGGCTTGCACAGTCTACCATTTAATGTCTTTACCACTACTATCCTTTTCATTTGCCTTTAAATTGACTTTTTTTTAAGTTGTCAATGGATCTTTTATTATATATATGTGTGTGTGGTGCTGAGGATCGAACCCAGGGCCTCACACATACCAGGCAAGTGCTCTACCACTGAGCCACAACTCCAGCCCCTAAATTGACTTTAAAAAAAAAAAATTATTAATTGTTGATGAAATTTTTTTATTATTTTTATTTATTTGTATGTAGTGCTGAGAATGGAACCCAGTGCCTCACATATGCTAGGCAAGCACTCTACCACTGAGCCATAATTCCAGCCCCTCCCCTAAATTAACTCCCCTAAATTTAACAGTGATGAAAAAGATAGGATCTTTGTTCTCATGAAACTTAAGAAGTAAGAAAATGTCAAAGTAATGTCTTAAAGGATCACAAACCATATAGATAATTCAAATAGGCTGATGTGGCAGAAAGAAACTAATAGCTATTTCAGACTGGGAAGTCAGAGGAGGCTTCTTTGAGGAGTTCATATCTAAGTTCATACCTGTGTGACAAGGGTTGAGTTTTCAAGAAAAAGAGAACAGTAAAGCTCTGTAAGATGGGAACACAAAGGAAGTTTACATGGTGAAAGGGGAGGTAAGGAGGAAAGTTGAACAAGATAAAACTGGAGAGTTTTAACTAAAAATTAATGTTTCATTAAATTTTGAATGCAGATATTAGCAACACTATAACTTGAGACTTTTTTTTTGGTGGTACTGAGGACTGAACTCACTATCTCCAGCCACCCCCTCCTCTGCCCCCCACTTTTAATAGCTTTACATATTTATTTTTATGTGGTGCTGAGGCTTGAACCCAGTGTCTAACACATGTGAGGCAAGCGCTCTACCACTGAGCTACAGCCCTAGTCCTCCCTGCCTTTTTGTTTTTTGAGACAGGGTCTTGCCAGATTGCTGAGGTTGGCCTCAAACTTGCAATTCTCTTGCCTCAGACTCCTGAATGTCTGGGATTACATGTATGTGCCACAATGCCTAGCTAGATACTCTTTTTATTTGCTGCTATAATGACAGCACTCTTTGCTTAATCCGTACAATTGAGCTATAGTAATTGTTGGTTTACTTGTAACTATCTCCCCTATCAAAGTATTACTTTGGTAAGGGCAAAACACATGCTACTTACCTTTATATCCCCAAAATTCATGAAAGTGCATGACACATATTGGATTCTCAATAACTAGGATGTGTGAGCCAATGTTTAATATAATGTTCAATGAGAAAAAGGGGTTTGTTCAGTGATTATTTAGGGAAGATGCTCTTAATCCATACTAAAAATGCAAACATTAAGAATTATGTCAGGGCTGGGGTTGTGGCTCAGAGATAAAGGGCTCGCCTGGCACGCGTGAGGGACTAGATTAGGTCCTTAGCACCACATAAAAATAAAAGTATTGTGTCCACATACACTAAAAAAAAAAAAAAAAAAAAAGAATCATGTCTATTATGTGCTAGGCACTTTTTTCTTTTTCTTTTTTTGGGTGGGGGCAGGGTACTACAGATTGAACCCAGAGGTACTAAACCTCTAAGCCACATTCCCCAGACCTTTTTGAGACAGAATCTCACTAGGTTGCTTAATGCCTTGCTAAGTTGCTGAGGCTGGTTTTGAACTTGAGATCCTCCTGTCTCAGCCTCCTAAGATGCTAAGATTACAGGTATATGCCACTGTCTGCCAATGAGTTTTTAGGTGTATACTAGGTCTGGGGTGTAGCTTAGTGGTAGAGTACTCACTTGGCATGCACAAAGCCTTGGGTTTCATCCCCAAGATCCTGTTAAAAAAACAAAACAACCCCCCCCCCCCACCAATCTCCATCAAGTGCATAATAAGGCCTTTTGAAATCTCTGAACCTTTAAAGGGAGGGGGAAAGGAAAACCAGGTGGAGGATTAAAGAACTCAGGTACCTGCTGAATATGGTGGAGCATTTCAATGACTCGAATATAGTCCAGATAAACGAGTCCAGACATTTCCCAGTCCTGAATTAGAGTGCTGCGCTCTGGAGGTGCTAGGTCTTCCAAGAACCCCTTCAGGTAATCATAGTTCTCATTAATGATGGCATCTGAAGAAACAAAACATCGAGAAAAATGTCTGTAAAAGTAAACACATGGTTCCTAAAGGTGCAAAGATCCTGGAAGAAATGACAGGAAGGAAGGAGAAATAATGTTGGGTCAGATTTGAGAATTTTAAGTAGACACTGTGAAACTCTCCAAAGGGAAATGTAGAGAATTTTTGGCTTCAGGTCCCTAAGCAGAATGTCTGGTGCTGTTGGATAAAATTCCCATAAAGAGTTTAATATAATTAGTTCACACCCTGGCAAATGCTAACTTGATAATACTGCTTTCTTCCCCTGCCCCTCTAGCCCTTCATCCTGGCTAAGTCACTTCCGCAGAAAGCTTTTGCAAAGTGTGATTTGCTAACTGTATGCCATGTCCTGTACTGGGCATCATCTCTGGCCTGGCCCATCATGGAGGTTCAGAGGGGCAGAAGAATTTGGGGTAATTCCAGGTGATGTGGGCCCCAGCACTTACCAGAAGCTAAGTGCTGGATGACAAGTTTGTGGCAGCGGTTCCAGTGACCAGCTTTAAACAAGTAGAGGGCCTCCAAGTGCTTATCACATTCCATGTGTGCTCGCACTGCTTTGGCTTCATGAATCCATTCAGCAGGCACGCAAAGCTTCTGCGTAAGGAAAGTCTCCTTAGCCCAAGATTCAGGGGTCTCCATTAGCTGGCAGTGCCGGGTAAGTAGCTCTCGAACAGCTTTCTCACGCATGCTATAGGAAGAGAAGCTGAATTTTTACCAATCTCAATCATGGAGAAGGCTGCCCCAGAGATTAGAGGGGCTCCCTGGGACAGTCTCTCATACTGATCCTTAGTGAATCATTTTAAACTTCACTAAAAATATTAAGCTATCACACCAACATTTATTTATTTATTTAAATACAGAAAGCTATGTCATAGGAAATAGTACTTCAACTTTTTTTTTTAAAGAGAGAGAGAATTTTTTAATATTTAATTTTTAGTTTTCGGCGGACACAACATCTTTGTTTGTATGTGGTGCTGAGGATCGAATCTGGGTCACACGCATGCCAGGTGAGCGCGCTACCGCTTGAGCCACATCCCCAGCCCCCCAACATTTATTTTTTAATTGAAAAAGAATACAGAGTATTTAAGCACATATGTTCATAATCATAAAATCAGAAACCTAATATTCTAGGGGAAGATGGTCCACTCCCAAAAAAGGCTTTCTCTTTGTAGGATCTCGTTCTTTTTCCTGTCTAGTGACGCTATCTAAATTAAATGCTAGTTTGGCTACCACTTAGAAAAGTAAGGACTTGAATAGGAAAATTCTGTTCCACAGAGCAGTCCTCTTTTCCAACTTTTGCTCTTCTCTGTTCCCACAAGGTCAGTACAAGTGAACAGAGAAGTTTCTGAAGGTAATGTCTCTTCCAGGGCTTGCTTTTCCTTTATTTTCTCAAGCTATCAGCCTTACTAATTCATTCTCTCTACCTCTAGGATAAGGCCATTAAGGAGAATTCTTTGCTGTCAGGGTTACAGGGTTAAAGGATCAGTCATTTATGTATCAGATCAAAACTATTCTCCTGGCCAAGTATGGTAGCACATAACCTATAATCCAGGTGGTGCAGGAGGTTAAGGCAGGAGGATTGAGAGTTCAAAGTTAGCCTCAGCAACTTAATGAGGCCCTAGGCAACTCAGTGAGACCCTGTCTCTAAATAAAATGCAAAGAAGGACTGGGGATGTGGCTTAGTGGTTGCGTGCCCCTGAGTTCAATCCCTGGTACCAAAAAACAAAACCAAACCAAACACCAAACAAACTGTTCTCTTTGACTCTTTTCTGAACTCCTAGGTTTTTAAGAACTCCCAGTCAAATTACAGCCACCTCCTGTTTTTGGCAAACAGGATCTATTTCCTCACAACCAACTCTGAAACATCGTTCTTTTTTTTTTTTTTTAAGTTGTTGATGGACGTTTATTTTATTCCTTATATGTGGTGCTGAGAATTGAACCCAGTGCCTCACACATGCTAGGCAAGTACTCTATCACTGAGCTACAACTCCAGCCCCTGAAACATCATTCTAATAGCCAGCCTTTTAGCACAAAATCCCCTATTAGTATTTTTAAATAAACTCATGGCATACTCTGTGTTCCTTTCACTTCCTGTTAAGGATGAAGCAGAAAGAAAAATTGATGAAACTAGGCTGTGCAAGATGCTTTATACTTTTACTCATATTAATCCCATAATCACCTCTGAATAGGGACAGACATCATAATTTTACAGATAAGAAGACTGGAGAGTATCTTTACCCAAAGGCCAAAGTGAATAAGCTTCATCCTAAATCAAAGTGATATATGATAGACCCAGCATTTTGACAAGTATGACTATAAAACCTAACCCACCACAAAACATGCCAGCAGAGACAGGAAACTCACTTTCCCATTTACTAGCTATATGACCCTAAGTATAAAATGAGTTAATATGTGAAAAGTACTTAGAGCAATTACAACAAAGTACTATATACATGTTTATTTTTGTTATTTTTTTAAAAAATATTTTTTAGATGTTGATGGACCTTTATTTTATTCGTTTATTTATATGTGGTGCTGAGAATCAAATACAGTACCTCACACATGCTAGGCAAGTGCTCTACCACTGAGCCAAAATCCCAGTCCCCACTTTGTTATTATTTTTTTATGGTTCCAGGGACTGAACCCAGAGGCACTTAACCACTGAGCCACATTCCAAGCCACTTTCTATATTTTTATTTAGAGAGTCAGGGTCTCATTAAGTTGCTTAGGCCCTCTCTGAGTTGCTGAGGCTGGCTTTGAACTGGTGATCCTCCTGTCTTAGCCTCCCGAGCTGCTGGAATTATAGGCATGCACTACTGTGCCTGGCTGTTATCATTTTTAATACCATCCTGCTTCTGTTAACAAAAAACAGGGCTGGGTGGATTGGTGCAGTGGCACATACCTGTAGTTCCAGCTCCTTGGGAAGCTCAGACACAAAGATCCCTTGAGCTCAGGAGTTCAAAGCCAGCCTGGGCAACATAGAGAGACCCTATCTAAGAAAAAACAACAATAATAACCTCCCCAAGAATCTAGGGCTGGGGGTTTACATCACTGGTAGAGTGTTTGCATAGCATGCAAGGCTCTGTTCTGCCTTCAATTCCCAGCACCACAAACAAAAAAATAGAATACTTCCAACCTTCTCTTGTTCAAACCATGGTGAGAAGTTCTCTTTTTGGATACAGAACACCAAAACACATGCACCTGAGCACAAGGTTGTTTGGTAAATATAATACTATCAAACTTAAAGGATGGGTAAGTGATAAAGGATGGACAAAGGAGGAGAAAGTGGTTGACAAAGAAAAAGTAAGGGTCCTCTAACTAACCTATTATATTATTACCATGGATCCACTAAGGCAGCTCAGCTAGCATTACTACTTTATAATTCCTAAATATGCCACCTTCAATTGAATCTGTGTGTAAGATAATATGTTGCCTCACCCAGGCATATGCTTCTATTTCCATTTCATTCGTTCTTTTTTTTTTTTTTTTCTTGGTGGTACTAGGGATGGAACCCAGGGCACTCTAGCACCAATATACCTCCTTGGACTTTTTTTGTGTGGAGGGGGTCGGTTACTGGGGATTGAACTTAGGGACACTCAACCACTGAGTCACATTCCCCAGCCCTATTTTGTATTTTATTTAGAGACAGGGTCTCACTGAGTTGCTTAGTGCCTCATAGTTGCTGAGACTGGCTTTGAACCTGCGATCCTCCTGTCTCAGCCTCCCAAGTTGCATGTGACACTATGCCTGGTTCTTCACAGACTCAATGCAGCTCACAGAGATCTCTTCATCCTTCTGAAACTACTGAAGTGCCTTGTGATAAATATTATTTGGCATGTAAACAAAGGAAATCTTTTTTAACTGATTCACATGAATCCAGAAACATTCTGGGCTGAGGGTTTAATTGTATTGCGGTTATCACATGGCTAGTTCCAATACACATTCTAAACAATTACTTGCTGAACAGAACCTTAAGAGACTGTGACTCCTTTGGGGTTGCTCTGGAATGCCACAGGTACCTGGCAGGTTCAATGACTCCTTACTCACCTCGAGTTGTCAATGTGCAAGAGGACGAAGATGGCCCACTCCCAGAGCCCTTCACTTTCAAGTTGGCCAGCATAACTGGCCTGCAGCACACCCTTAGACTGCTCTGAGAGATGGGTATAGTTAAGAGCTCGCAGCACCTCCCACAGATGCCAGCTTAGGCGGTAATCCAAAGGATCTGCGGTGATGCTTCGAGGCTCCAACAGCTGATTGAGATCATAATGTCTGCAGAGGAGAAATTGTTCAGAGTTACTATATCTAGCTACCAGCTCACCTGTAATGAACAAGTCAACTGTTCTGGGCATCTCTCAGAAGACAAAGGAATCAAGAGGGCAAAAGCATTAAAGGCCTCTGGAGACTATGTTTTTCAGCCAGTCTATGTGATCTAATAGGTTTGTTGGTACTGGTGTGGCCTGTACAGTTTTACCATCTTAATACAGACAATTATAATTGTCTGAATATAGACAATTGTCTTCACAATTCTCACTTTTCCCATCATTCATTAGAGAGGCTATTACTTTTCTTAAAGCTACCTTAGTGTCTTTCACATTGTTCTATTATCTGAAGATAGTTGATTCTCCCGTTTGTCTGAATAGCTAACAGTCTTATTGAGGATTATTTTGTTCTATGGTTTTTAATTTTTATCTGCTTGTCTTCAACAGGTATTATTATTATTATTACTATTACTGCCAATGGATTTTTAACTTTGTTTATTCATATGTGGTGTTGAGGATTGAACTCAGGGCCTCACACATACTAGGCAAGCACTCTACCATTGAGCCACAACCCCAGTCCCAATGGGTATTATTTTTTATACAGAAATACAAGTACCCTGAATTTTCAGTGTTTCTGCAGAGTTTTTTGCTTTTTCCCCCTCTACTAAGATCCAGGATTTTCAACAGTCCTGGGCCAGTTTATATGATAAATTCATAACCTGCAATTCAAATAAGTGAGAATAGCATAAACTAAGATTCCTTACTTCCAAGTTTTAAAGATCTAGGGCTTAGGTTATCAACCAATAACTTTATCTTTTCACCTGAGAGCTCAGTCATTTTATAACTTACTTTCTTTTTATTTTGAGACAGGATCTAAGTTGATTGGGGCTTCATGAAGTTGCTAAGGCTGGCTTTGAAATTTTGATCATCCTGCCTCAGCCTCCTGAGTTGCTGCGATTACACACTTTCTAATACTTCCTTTGGTAGTTAGTGAAGTTTTTCTACATCAGTGCTTTTGAAATAGAACATTATGTGATTAATCTGCCTTAACCAATTTCCACTTAAATCATGGTTTGATTGAATGAATAATTAAATGAAGTTCTAGATCATTTAAAAGGACAGGGTGGGGCTGGGTTATGGCTCAGTGGCACACACCTGATATGATGGTTTAATTTACATTTCTGTCAACTACTGAACATCTTTCCTGACCTCTGGGCCATTTTTTTGTTTTGTTATGGTACTGGGGGCTGTCTCAGGGGTGCTCTACCACTGAGCCACATTCCCAGCCCTGTTTATTTTTAAGACAAAAGTTACCCTAACTTGCTTAAGTTGGCTTTGAATTTGTGATTCTCCCTTCTGTTTCCTGAGCTGCTGGGATTACTGGTATGCCCACCACATCCAGCTCTGGGTCATCTTTTTTTCCTAAACTTTATTTATTCATTTATTTTTGTGTGTGTGTGGTGCTGAGGCTCGAATACAGTACCTCACACATGCTAGGCATGCACTTTACTACTGAACCACAATCCCAACCCATTTGGGTCATATTTGATGAAGCATATGTTTTAAGTATTTGCCCAATTGTTCAATAGGGTTGTTTACTTTTTATTATTGAGTTTTAAGATTTCTTCATTCTGAATATAAGACCTTTATTAGATATAGGAAGCATAAATATTTTCTCCTAGCCTGTGATTTGTCTTTTCATTCTCTCTTTTGGGTACTGGGGATTGAACTCAGGGGCACTTTACTATTAAGCTACACCCCTAGTCCTCATATTGCCTCAGCTTTCTGAGTTGCTGGGATTGCAGGCATGTACCACTGTGCTTGGATTTTCATTGTCTTAAGTTTTTCAACAAGAAGCAGCTTCATTTTGTTTAAGTCTTACCATTTTTTTTTCCTTTCATGAATTGTGCATTTGGTGTCTAAAAAATCTTCATCTGAATTACAGCTGGAAAGATTTACTGCTTTCTTTTAGAAGAGTTATTGAGTTTGACAATTTATGATCCCTTTGACCAGGTTAATAGGGATAACAAAACTTAAAAATTGTTTGAAAAGGTCAACAAAATTACTAAACTCTAAGCAGACTTAAGCAAGGGTACCTTCCAATATGAGGACAAAAAATTTTTGAAAAATGTAACATTCATTAGTAATTAGAGAAATGCAATCCAAAATTACGCTGAGATTTTATCTCATTCCAGTCAGAATGGTAGTCATCAAGAATGCAAACAATAATTGAGGTTGGAGTGGTAGCTCAGTGGTAGAGCGCTTGCCTAGCACATGTAAGTCACTGCTCAGCACCACATAAAAATAAATAAGAATAGGGCTGGGGATATAGCTCAGTTGGTAGAGTGCTTGCGTTTCATACTTAAGGCCCTGGGTTCAATCCCCAGCACCACAATAAATAAATAAACAAACAAACAAACAAATAAACACACAGTAAAAAGAAAAAAATTCTTTAAAAAAAGGAAATAAAGGCATTGTGTCTAGATAAACAATAATAAATGCTAGAGAGGACATAGAGAAAAAGGAATACTTTTATGCTGCTGCTAGGATTGTAAATTCATATAACCACTATGGAAATCAGTATGGAGGTTTCTCAAAAGACTAGGAATGGAGTTACCACATGACCCAGCTGTACCAGTTCTTAGTATTTATCCTAAATAATCAAGTCTTCATACTGTAGCAATATATATATATATCCACAATTCACAATAGCCAAACTATGGAACCAGCCTCTATGCTCATTAATGGATAAATGGATAAAGAAAATGTTATATGTGCATAAGAGTTTCATTCAGTAGGAAAACAGATGAAACTTGAGACCACTATATTAAGTGAAATCAGTCACACTAAGAAGGTCACGAGTCATATGTTTTCTTTCAAATGTGAAAGCTATAGAGGAAAATGAAAGGTGCTTATGGGGTTTCTTATGAAAATGAAGGGAGATTAGTAGAATAGAGAAAAGGGACCAGGGTGAGGGAGAAAGGAAGAGAAAGAGGAAATAATGGGAAATGATAATGGCCAACTTATATTGTGTGAATGTATGAATACATAACAAATGCCACTAGTATGCACAAATATAATGCATCAATAAAAAAAGGGGAAAAAGTTATAAATATCAGAAAGCCATAAGATTTTTAAAAATCCTAAAAATATATTTAAGCATAATAAAAATATCAGAAATAACTTTATGCCAATAAATCTGGTGACTTTGGTGAAACAAACTCCCTAAAAGAAACAAAGGATCAAAACTTCATTAGTCCTGTATCAATTAAACAAATTGTAATGTAAAACCACTTTGTCGCCAATGCTGGTCTTGACCTCCTGGGCTCTAGTGATTTTCCTGCCTCAGCTACCCAAGTAGTTGGGACTACAGACATGTGACACCATGCCTGGCTTGACACAACCATTTCTGGGTGTAAATATCCATAGCAGCTTTATTGAAACTAGCCAAACCCAACAAAATCTAACTGCCCATTAACAAGTGGATATATATTATGCAAAACCCCCTACAAAAACAACTCCCTCTAGCCAAAAAAATCTTCTTTTTCTTTTTGGCAGGGGTGGTGGTGGTGGTGGATATTTAATGTAGATTGAACCCAGTGGTGCTTTACCACTGAGCAATACTCCTAGCCCTTTTTATTTTTTGAGACTGGGTGTCATTAAGTTCCTGAGGCTAGCCTCAAACTTGTGATCCTCCCGCTTTAGCCTCCCAAGTCAAAGTAATTACAGGCATGCACCACTGCACCTGGCTCAAAAGTGATTTCTGAGGGTTTGGGGTGTAGCTCAGTGGTAGAGTGCCTGCCTCTCACATGTGAGGCACTGGGTTTGATCCTCAGCAAAACATAAAAATAAATAAATAAATATTGTGTCCATCTACAACTAAAAAATATTTTTAAAAATTAACTTTTGATACACATATTAATATGGATAAATCTCAGAATTATCATGCTGAATGAAATAAGCATGGCACTAAAGAGAATATATAGAATTATCTCAAATATATGAAATGCTAGAAGAGCAAAACTAAATTATAATAATGAAAAGACAGTCAATAGTTGTCTGGGCTTAATGATTAATTGTAAAATGGCACAAAGGTCTTTTTTTGTGGGTAATGGAAATATATTGCTTGTGATGGTAGTTACACTGTGATAATTATGATCAAACTGTTACTTTATTATATGTAAATTATGTCATTAAATCTAATTAATGATTAGACTTTTAACTCTCATTCCAACATTCTTTCCCTCTAATTACTACAAGTTACATTTGATAATTTATACAGACTTATAGCAATTCAGAGGCATATGAAAGGGAAAGGATTCCTTAGGGGCTCATGGAGCCCTCTCTAATTCCTAGCCATGGTTTACCTGTCACTGTAAAGTTTCAGAAGGTGAAAGCAGACGTCTTGAAGTGGTCTCCGTGAGTCTTGCTCCTCCTCTACCACACAGCCAGAATCCTCCAAGTATGAAGGAAGTGGGGAGCAGGCATATCTGTCACCTTCAGAGGTATTCTGAAGAGAAAAATTTGATAGAATAATATACCAGCTGCTAGTCTGTTTCAATAGATGCTATCGTGTCTCAATCATTTCACACCTGTATTAAGAATTATGTGACGCACGCCTATAATCCGGCGGCTTGGGGGGGCAGAGGAAGGAGGACTGAGAGTTCAAAGCCAGCCTCAGCAATTTAGAGAGGTGCTAAGCAACTCAGTGAGACCCTAAATAAAATACAAAATAGGGCTACAGATGTGGCTCAGTGGTCAAGTGCCCCTGAGGATCCCGGATACACCCCTCCAAAAAAAAATTATGTGACAGGTGTGGTAGTATATGCCTGTTATCCCAGCAAATCTGGAGGCTGAAGCAGGAGGATTGCAAATTGGAGGCTAGCTTCATCAATTTAGGAAGACTATCCCAAAATTAAAAAAGGGCTGGGGACATAATTCAATGGTAGAGTGGCTCTGGGTTTAATCCCTAGTACTACTCCTTCCACACACACAAAATGATACATCAAAATAATCAGTAAAAAATTTACAACTGGGGGATGGGTTATGGCTCAGCGGTAGAGCGCTTGCCTCGCACATGTGACACCCTGGGTTCGATCCTCAGCACCACATAAGAATAAATAAGTGAAATAAAGGTATTGTGTCTAACTACAACTAAAAAATAAATTAAAAAGAATTTAAAACTGTTTTGGTTGTGACACATACTACCTGTCTTCAACTGACTGGTAAAGATTTCAAGTAGCTCTCACTAAACCTAAGCTTGACACAATTTTTTTTTTTTTGATATGGGATTGACTCAGGGCACTTTACCATTGCGCTGCATCCCCAGCACAATCCTTTTAAAAATTCTGAGACAGGTCTCACAAAGTTGGTGAAGTTAGCCTCAAACTTCAATCCTCCTGACTCAGCCTCTAAAATGCAGGGATTACAGGCATGCACCACTGCACCCAGCTCTACAATCAATTTATATATATATATATATATATATATATATATATATATATATATATATATATATATATATATATATTTTTAGTTGTAGGATGGACACAATAACTTTATTTATGCATGTTTATGTGGTGCTGAGGACCAAACCCAGAACCTCACATGTGCTAGGCAAGTGCTCTATCACTGAGCTACAACCCCAGTCCCTACATTCAGTTTCTTTAGTGTTCTGTCTCCTGATAATAAATGTCACTCTAATAAATGATATAAAATATGGGAAGATTCAGAAATGATGAAATTAAATCCTACAACTACTTTGACCTCAACATATAAAATATGATTATTTGGAGGCAAATTTTAGACCTTCTAATTAGGGCAAAACCAAACCTCATGCTGTATAATATCATGCAATTCCCAAATGGGTAATACAGCATCAGGAATGAAGAAAATCTCTTATTTAGAGGCAGGAATACAACTGTGCAAACTTTTTACGGTACTTTCAAAACGGCAGTTAGTAAAAAGTACTATATTATAGAAAGCGAGTTAACAGCTTTTTCTCAGCAGGACTTCTCAAAGACAGAACACCCACCAGATATTTACATGTACTACTGGATAGATATACCTGAAATGCTTCTTCATACATGCTGAGTGCCCTGGAAATGGAGGCTGTTGGTGGAAGCAAATACCAAAGATGAACAGCAAGGGAGCGTTTCCAATCTAGCTGAGAACACACATTGATTTGCTTCTGCTCTGAAAGCTGCCACACCTGCAGGAAACAAACTCATCACCACAGCTGTATTTTATCTTGTTATTGCCTACACCTGCAAGTTATTCACTTATTCAAGTAATATTTTAAATTACTTATATGCCAGTGTTAATGACCCAGATATACAATACAAAGTCTGTCAGTCGCAGGTGAGAAGGTGGATTTGAACAAATAACAATCAATGCTCTGAGATGAGAGCAGAGAGGAGGTCTTCTCATTGCCTATGGTACTAACTTATAAAATTTTAAGATGAGAATAAATTTTGACTAGCTATTACATTTCTGAAATTTGACTTTAAGAAGGTAATCAAATAGGTAGGTAGTAATAGATAACTAGCTTAAAATAATTATGTTTCATCATCCATAAAACGAAAAAGAAAAGGCTATTATAAAGATTGATGCTGTAGGACATGAAAAAATGTCCACATAAAGTTAATTTAAAGAAAATAAGGGGGCTGAGGCTGTAGCTCAGTGGCAGAGCTCTTGCCTAGCATGTGTGAGGCACTGGGTTTAATTCTTAGCATCACATAAACATAAACAAATAGAGGTGTTCTGTCCATCTACAACTACAAAAATTAAAAAGAAAGAAAATAAGTTGCAGAATTGCCATGCATAACTGATTTTACTTGTATATACACACATGTAATATTTACATTATTAATCATTCTGATATGTGATATGGTGAATTTTAACATTTTAATTTCTATATAGCTAGATTTTCTTTTTACAACAGGTACATCTGCCTTTATAATTTGAAAACATTTACACTGGAAATACAAATTACCCAGTTATGTGTAACAGTGGATAATTTACAATAATATAGTTTATAAAAAAATTGATGTGAGATTATGGTAAAGGGGACAATACCGGTTTTCCAGCCAACAGGGCAAAGATACGTAGTCTCTCATCCTGGATGAAGCAGTCAGCCTGGAGCTGATGCCAATCCACCAGTTGCATGGTGAGCAGCTCCCGAACTGACTGGCTACCCACCAACTGAGATAAAAGAAGGGCAAGACGGTGATCACCTATAAGAGAAACAGAAGTTCTCTGGTGATTATTAAGGACTTATGGACTTGGTGAAACACTTGGGGGCAATCATTCTTTTTATTTTTTCCACCACTCAGTGGGGAGAACTTAACACCCACCCCTGACTACTTCCTGCAACAGTACCAAAATACTAACCCAAAATTTACCACTGGGCTGGGGATATAGCTCTGTGGTAGAGTATTTGCTAGCTCTAGACCCAGGTATAAACCTTAATATCTCAAAGCAAAGCAAAGCAAAAAACAAAAAACATTTCCTATTTGAGTAGAAAATCAAGTAGAAATACTTGAACATAACCTAAATTATATATAGACAGCATACATATAGAGATCAATGGCAGATCTACTACGTCTATGACCCTAAGCACATATCTAATTTAAAGGTTTATAGTGAAAATTTTCTAGAAAAAAATGTGATTTTTGACAAAAATTCTTTGTTTTAGTTCATATTACAAACTCCTAAGTCAAGAGTCTTTTTCCTTTTCTTTATGCCTGGGGATCAATGCTTACAGGATTATATAAGGTACTGTCCTGACAGAAGCTAAAGCTCTCATCTTAAAGGGTTTCCTTCACAAATTAGAGTGGCCTGCTTGAAAGAAATCATATATCAGGAAAACTTATGGAAATCTGCTGCTAGGCCAAGTTATCTCCCTATATGCATACAGGTATAAGACCATGAATGGGTTATGATTCATGCAGTAAGTATTGCTTATTTGACCATAAGCTGCTAGTATTCTGGGTGACAAATACAAAAGAAAATGGACAGGGAGTAAAGTACACTGGGGTTCAATCTCTAGTACAAAACTAAACAACAAAAACCCATTATAGTTTGATACATTAAGATGTCTTTGCAAACTAATCAGGTTCTGTCAATCCTTGACATTTTACACAGACTTTACCACTGAAAATATACTGAGCCAGAGGCTGGGGCTGTAGCTCACTGGTAGAGGGCCTGTGAAAAATCGCACATGTGAGGCACTGAATTTGATTTTCAGCACCACAGAAAAAATAAATAAATAGGGGCTGGGATTGTGGCTTAGTGGCGGAACACTTGACTGGCATGTGTGGGACATTGGGTTCTATTCTCATTACCGTGTATCAATAAATAAAATAGAGGTCCACTGACAACTAAAAAAATATTAAAAATAAATATATAAAGATACTGTTTCCATCTACATCTAAAAAAATATTAAAAAGAAAGAAAGAAAAAAATTTACTTAGCCAATGGCAGAATTCTAGGATACTTGCTCAAATAAATTTTTGTGTATGAGGTAAGGATCTAAAGTTAATCTTTTTTTTTTTTTGCAAATGAATATCCAACTACTCTAGCATTATTTATTGTACAGAGTATCTTATCCACATTTAAATAGTTCTGGGTACTTTTGCTTGAGAGAGAGAGAGAGAGAGAGAGAGAGAGAGAGAAGTTAATCCAGGTATGGCTGCATACCATGCCTATAATCCCAGTAACTTGGAAGGCTGAGACAAGAGGATCACAGGTTTGAGGCCAGCATAGTTGATTTACCAAGCTGCTGTCTTAAAACAACCACCATCACCACCAAACAAAACAAACAACAACAATAAAACAAGACTGGGAGAGTGTGGTTCAGTGGCAAAGCACCCTTGATTTCAATGCCTAGTACCCACCTTAAAAAAGGAAGACTAGAAGTGAAAGGATTTTATATTTGGATCCTCATTTTTGTTCCATTCATTTATATGTGCACCCTCCTAATTATCTTGGTTATTGTAGCCCTAATATAAGCAAATATTTTGAAATAAACAAATATTGAGTACTCTCTAGTCACTCTCCCGAAAAAGGTTCTTTGCATTTACAAATAAGAATCGAGTTTTCAGCCAGGCACAGTGGAGTATGCCTGTAATCCCAGTAACTTGGGAGGCTGAGGCAGGAGAATCATGCGTTCAAGGCCAGCCTTGGCAACTTAGTAAAACCCTAAGCAACTTAGTGAGACCCTGTCTCAAAATAAAAAATAAAACAAAAAAACCCTGGGGATATGGTTCAGTGGTTAAGTGCTATTGGGTTCAATCCCCAGTACAAAAAAAAAAAAAAAAGAGTTTCATTTTCTGCCAAAATAACTGTTGGAGATTTTAATAAGAACTGCATTGGGGGCTGGGATTATGGCTAAGTGGTAGAGCGCTCGCCTGGCATGGGCGGGACCTGGGTTCAATCCTCAGCATCACATAAAAATAAAAGGCATTGTGTTTAAAAAAAAAAAAGAACTGCATTGAATGTGGGGAGCCATTCTGACACGTGACTGGGCGGCTCCCGTTAAGGGTCTGAGGCATTCTGGCTGTGTCGGAACTTTCCCGGCCCTTTCCTGATGAGAGAACCCGTCCGTGTGGAGGTATGACTGACCACTGACCCCGGGGGCCCAATCACTGACCCTGACCTTGGAGTGCGGCCCCCCCCTCAACCTTCATTGGATGGAATTATCCCCTGAATTTCTTGTTCCCCAATAAAAGGCTACTCCCTGGCGTGCTCTCTCTCTCTCTTTCCTGTTAGCCCTGAGTAATCCTTGCTGCCCTACGGGTGGTTCGAGGTTGGAGCCAGAGAGGGGAGTCGTCTCGGACCTGGTCATAGAAAAAGGTAACTGAGTCTGTGTGTTTTATTTCGATCTCTGCTAGCTAACTTTTACGCCAAGAACCTCATTAATGAAACCAATGCGCAGGCCGCATGGTGGAATTGGCGCCCAACGTGGGGCATTCTAGATTAGCTAGATTGAGTGGGAGCGCGCTATAAAGATAAGATAAAGGAAGTGGTGACAATTTAGAGTCACAAAAGTACCTGGAGATACTGAAGGAAAGAGACGTTAAATTAATTAAAATAAAAAATTCAACTTCTACGGATAAGGAAATGTATCTGACTATTTTAGACAGTATAATTAATCAGAAAGAAAAACAGATAAAGAAAGCTCAGTTATTACAATTCTTAAAGATTGTAGGTAAATATTGTCCTTGGTTTTGTGAACAAGAGTCTCCAAATTTATCTACTTGGGAGAAATTAAGAAGAAAGTTACAAAAAGTCTGTCTTTCTAATGAACTACCTGGAGGCATAGAAAATATTCAGAAAACTTGGACGGCTCTAAAAGTTTGTCTTTTTGAGTATATGGGCCAAAGTTCGTGGCCCCCTGAAGACCTGTTAAAAGGCTTACAGAGGGCTATTAAGTCTATTCAAATGAAAAATCCGCCTGAGGCTAAGTTAATTCCTTTTCCCTTAAGCCGTTTAAAAACAAAGACGCTAGGGGCCAAACCAAAGGTTAGGAATGTGACTTTAAACTTACAAGACCAGACTAGCCTACAGGGAGATTCTAGGGACAAATATCATAGAGGACAAACCTCCAAAATCTTAGAAAGCCCTCCAAAAGAGGTAGAGGATCTTCCTGCAGAGGAAAATCCGGAAGAGATTCCTAGAGGGGCTCAGAGTTCTTCTCAGCCACATGGTTTAAAAACCCAAATTCAAAATGGCGATAGTACAAAGTCTGACCATGGCTCACAGTCTGAGGGAGAAGAATCAGACGTTGAAATTCAGGACTTACAGAAAAATCTTAACAGGCTGCGTTTAACACCGCCTGCCCAGGCTATTCAAATTCGGCCAGTGCCTGCTAAAAGAACAAAATTTAACAGGTACGCTGGATTAACAATGACTTTTCTTACCCCGTTCCAGCGAGGTATTAAGAAAGCACAGAAAGATGGGGAGGATACTAGCGGTTTTCAACTTTTTCCAGTTTTTGAGCAAGTTAATGAGCAAGATCAGAGGGTTAGAGTTCATGCTGTAATCCCATTTAAGACCATTAAGGAACTAAAAAGTGCATGTGAGACGTATGGTCCAAATTCCCCTTTTGTACAGAGCCTGATAGAAAATATTTGCTCACAACCCCTTCCTCCTAGCGATTGGATTTCTTTAGCCAGATCTTGTCTGAGCGGGGGAGATTTCTTACTTTGGAGGACTTATTGGACTGATTTTTGTTCTGAACAGGCAAAAAAGAACAAAAGACAGGATATAAAAACACCAATAGAGATGTTTCTAGGGACTGGTGATTTCGCTGATTTAGAAAGACAGTTAAATTATAATTTTGTAGTATACAATCAAATAACTAATTGTACAAAACGTGCTTGGAGACAGATCGTCTCCAAGGACCAATCCAATTTAGTTCTTACCAAAATCAGGCAAGGTGCAAGTGAACCTTACTCAAATTTCGTAGCCCGATTGTACCAGGCTGCAAACAGGTCAATCGGGGACTCGGGAGCGAGTGAGTTCATTGTTAGGCAATTGGCATTCGAAAATACAAATAAGTATTGTCAAGACGTTCTTAGACCGCACCATAAAAAAGGGACAGTTTCCGAGTTTATCCGCTTATGTTCTGACATAGACTCTACTCATTTACAGACAGTAGCCCTAGCCACGACACTAAAAGAAACTTTGAGGCCACAGGATTTAAGACAAAAACCCCGCGAAAAATGTTACATTTGCGGGAGAAATAATCATTTTGCGCAGTAGTGTCGCATGCGCAATTTTAAGTTCAGGGCTCCATCTACTGGTGATAATAGATATTACAGGACTCAACCCCACGTGGCAAGTCAAGATGGCGCGGATCAGCTCGCCTTCTTGTCATCATTTCCGCCTGGCCGGAACACAAACTTCCGGTCGGCCCGCCCCCGGGGCCGAGAATGAGGAAGTAGGTGGTCGCGCAATGTGACGTCATTGCGCCGACCATGGGGGCCACCATCTTTGATTTTACCGGAGCGAAACAAGCAGTTTCCATACAAACCCCTAATGATTTTCAAGGCTTTTAAGAGATATTAATTGGCTAAAGCCATCCTTAAAACTAACTACTTCTAAATTAAGTCCTTTATTTCAGATATTACAAGAAATCCCTCTCCAACCTCTCCACATCAGCTAACCTTGGAGGCTACAATAGCTTTAAAGAAAGTTAAACATACAATTAAAAATACACAACTTACTAAAGTTGATCCTAAAGAAATACTGTATTTATTAATATTTCCAACTGAACATACCCCAACAGGAGCCATATGACAAAGATTAGGAGTTATTGAGTGGATTTATTTATCCCACTCTCCTCAAAAAACATTAATTCCTTTTCATGATTCTATAGCTCAACTAGTAATTAAGGACAAAACTAAGATTTTACAATTAATTAGATCTAAGCCTGATATCATAATTATTCCATTTTCCGTTCCGCAGACTAATTGGCTTTTTCAAACTTCTAGCTCATGGCAGATAGCCTTTGCTGATTTTCTTGGCCAGATAGATAGCCATTATCCTTGTGATAAGATTATACAATTTACATCATTAACGTCACTTATTTTTCCAAAGATTGTACGTGCACATCCTATAGATGAAGCTTTATCAGTGTTCATGGATGGTTCTAACTCAGGTAAAACAGGTTTTTATAGTCGTGTTCACACAGAGGTAATACAAACTTCTTATACTTCTGCCCAAAAAGCAGAGCTTCAAACTCTGATTTGTACCCTAAATTACTTTTCTAATGAGCCTAATAATATTTATTCTGACAGCTTATATGCAGTCAAAATTACTAAAAATATTAAAACTTGTTATTGGGTATACTTCATCACAAAAATTATTTAAATTATTTCATCATTTACAAAAGACAGTGCTAATGCGAAAGTACCCATGTTTCATAGGACACTTACGGGCTCATACAAATCTTCCAGGACCCTTAGTTTCAGGTAATGACAAGATTGATAAATTAGTAACCTTTTGTCAACAGATGTCTTCATATGACTGTGCACTAGCTTCCCATTCCTTACATCATCAAAATGCTTCTAGCTTACATAAAAAATTTAATATTACTAAAAAACAAGCTCGTCAAATTGTAAGCCAATGCCCTAAGTGTGTTATTCACACTCCATCTCTGCCATCAGGGGTAAATCCCCGTGGATTAAAACCAAATCAAATATGACAAATAGATGTAACTCATATTCCTCAATTTGGTAAGCAGTGTTATGTACATGTCATAGTGGATACTTATTCTAGATTTATTTTTGCCACAACACGTACTAAGAAAAATACTCAACATGTAATTTCTCATTGCCTAACAACTTTTTCTGTTTTAAGGTGCCCTATACAGATTTAAACAGATAATGCTCCAGCTTATGTAAGCTCTTCTTTTCAACAATTTTGCCAAGAGTTTAAAATTAATCATAAAACAGAAATTCCTTATAACCCTCAAGGCCAAGCCATTGTGAAACGAGCTCATTTATCTATTAAGCTTCAATTACAAAAATTAAAGGGGGGGAATAGGTTTATGACTCCCCAAAATAGCCTTAATCATGCCTTGTTTGTTTTAAATTTTTTAAACTGTGACGCAGAAGGTCACACTGCTGTTGAGAGGCAAATGTCTCCCTCAGTAACAGGCCCTTTAGGCAGAGTTTTGTGGAAAGATTTACAGACTGGTCAGTGGAAAGGCCTGGACCCGGTGATGATGTGGGGCAGAGGTCATGCTTGTATCTTCCCAGAAGGCGCTTTTCGTCCTATTTGGGTACCTGAACTTGCTATCAGACATGCAAGAGACAGAACCCAGATTCAAGCGACTGAGGATTGACCTGGAGGAGCCCCTATCCAGAAGGAGGAGATATCGGAAAAAGATTAAGAAAGACCAGATTGACCCAGCCGAAAAGCTGATTTCATGGGAAGATGTGAAGAAGCTAACAACCCAGGCTTCCCGAATACTTCGACACCTAGGAGAGAACAGGACCCCAGTGATGATGGTAGCAACAGTAATTGCCCTGCTGGGCTGTCAGGTAAAAGGGGATCAAGTAGACACTTACTGGACATATTTCCCAGATCCACCCCTGGTACACCCAGCTGTGTGGACTGGAAAATCTATTCCAGTATTTACTAATGACTCATTCATGATGGGAGGATTTACAGATACTCATATTACTCCCAATCATGTGACTAGATTTAATTATTCTGGCTACAGTGCCCAATTACCTTTGTGTTGGTCACATGATAAACATGCTGGCTGTCTGAAAGTATCATTCGAAGAAAAGACAGCGATTGGTAGACCTAGACTGACAAATAATTCTATTTATGGGGACTTAAGACCTTATACTAGATCAGTAACATAACATAACAAGCCAGTCATTTCTGCAAAACCTCCACGAATACACCACTGTCCAAATAGTTCTACAATTGAGATTGGCACCTTTCGTAGATGGATGGATTGTGTAAATACCTTTCCTGTACAACATAAGGTGTCTAAAAATAGTGGGTATATTTTAGACTGGTCTCCAAAAATTGATAAGAGACAACTACGAAGAAATTCTGCTATGACTCCTGCAGGATTTGTTAGTAATATTTTAACTTATAGTGAAGGTGGTGTTCAGAAAGATGTTTGGCGTTTAATTGCTGCCTCAGAATTCTTACATTTTACAGACAAGCCTTTACCAAAATTTGTTGGCAAGAACTGTAAAGAGGGATCTTGCTATGGCTTACGAGCCTGTGTCCAATATCCTTATGTTTTAATTATTGGAAATGTAAAAGTTAAATGGATAGATGACAGATATATTGTTACTTGTAATAAATGTAACCTAACCAATTGTATTACTAGGTATAATGGAGGAAAAGGAGTGCTGATACTACATCAGCCCTCTTTCGTTTTATTGCCTGCTAATATTTCAGAGCCATGGTATGCTGATACTGGTTTACAAGTCTTGCAGCAAATTCATGCCCAGTTAGCAAGGCCTAAACGTGCTATTGGAGTTATAATTGTTGGTGTTTTGGCACTAGTCTCCTTTATTGCCTCAACTGTCTCTGCGTCTCTGCCATTGTCTCAAAATATTCAGCATGCAAAATTTCTTAATAATTTAGCTCAAAATACTTCCAAGGCTCTGCTTAATCAAGTAAATATTGATAAAAGGATTGAAACTAAATTAAACGCCTTAGAGGCGACTGTTATAGACATAGGTAATGAAATTTCAGCCTCAAAATTTAAGGAAAGGCTTAAATGCCATGCTAATTATAAGTATGTTTGTGTTACAGCTGCCAAGTACAATGCTTCTCTCTGGGATTGGGAGAAGGTTAAAAACCATTTGTTAGGTATTTGGCAAAATAGTAATAATAGCTTGGATATTCTGGAACTTCATCACCATATCCAAGACAATCAAAATAATAGAGCTAATTTTTCAGATCCTTCTTCTTTGGCTAACCAAATATTGAAGGAGTTGAATGGATTCAACCCTGGAAATATTCTTAAACACTCGGCCTGGTACATTATTGGATTATTCTCTTTGCTGTTAATTCTCTTTTGGATTGTAATTATAGGATGGCAAATCTTCGGAACAAAAATACAAAAACTCCAAAGAGTGAACCGCCGCCTCATTTTTAAGAATAGAAAGGGGGAATATGTGGGGAGCCATTCTGACACGTGACTGGGCGGCTCCCGTTAAGGGTCTGAGGTGTTCTGGCTGTGTTGGAACTTTCCTGATGAGAGAACCCGTCCGTGTGGAGGTGTGACTGACCACTGACCCCGGGGGCCCAATCACTGACCCTGACCTTGGAGTGCGGCCCCCCCTCAACCTTCATTGGATGGAATTATCCCCTGAATTTCTTGTTGCCCAATAAAAGGCTACTCCCTGGCGTGCTCGCTCTCTCTCTCTCCTGCTAGCCCTGAGTAATACTTGCTGCCCTACGGGTGGTTCGAGGTTGGAGCCAGAGAGGGGAGCCGTCTCAGACCTGGTCATAGAAAAAGGTAACTGAGTCTGTGTGTTTTATTTTGATCTCTGCTAGCTAACTTTTATGCCAAGAACCTCATTAATGAAACCAATGCGCAGGCCACATGGTGGAATTGAATGTATAGATTAATTTTGGGAGAACAGACATCTTAAAGATACTGAGGTTTTGAGATCAATCAGTGTTTCTCAACTAGGGTGATGTGCCTCTTGGGAAATCTGTTATAATTTCAAAAGGGTAAAGAACAGGGATGGTGTCAAATAACTAAAAATGTCCATGACAGCCCAACAAAGATAACGATGCTAAGGTTCAGACATATTCTATGAACCTAGAATGTCTCTCTTCATTTCTTTAGATCTATTTATGGTACTGAGTATCAAACCCAGTGCCTCACACATGTCAGCCAAGTGCTCTACCACTGAGTCACAATCCCAGCCCCAATTTTTTTTTTAACTTCATTTTTTGGACAGATTGTTGCTGAATCAGTTGTATTTTGCATATTGATTTTGAATCTAAGACCTTGCTGAATTAGGTTTGGTTCCAGCACGTTTTTGTGGATTCCTTAGAACATACAGAATCATGCCATCTCCAAATAAAGACAGTTTTTACTCTTTCCTTTTTTTCCCCTTCTTGGTGCTGGGGATTGAACCAGGATGTAGCTCACCACTGAGCTACACCCCCAACAATCCTTTTTTATTTTGAGACAGAGTCTAAGTTGCTTAAGACCTTGCTATCTTCATGCTTCCCAAATCGCTGGGATTACAGGTGTGTGCAACCACACCAAGTCTACCTCTTCCTTTCTGTGTTTTCTCTTTCCTGAACTGGCTACAACATTCATGACAGTCTACACAAAAATAGCATGCCCGATTTTAGGGATAAATCACTTAAATCTTCCATCATAAAGTATATTAGCTGTAGATTTTCCATAGTTATACTTGAATATCAGGGTAATAATGGTATCAAAGGATGAGTTTAAAAGTACTCCTGCTTTTATTTTCTGAGATGGACCTGGACCCGTGAGCAAGTGCTGTACACTGAGCTACACTCCCAGCTACAGATTCTTGATTTTCTCTTTAGTTTTTCTAGTTTATAGTTATGAAAGTGGAAGTAGTGAAGAAAAAGTTTTTAAAGAAACCTGGAAGTCAATACTAAGGATCTGACTTCTGACAATTTTAAGACCTTTCACACTACATATAGTTGTGCTGGTGATTACAACATTATCTTTGTGTGTGTTTGTGTGTCGGGGTTACTGGAGGTTGAAGCCAGTGGTGCTCTACCACTGAGCTATATCCCTAAGCCCTTTTAGTTTTGAGACAAGGTATTGCCAAATTGATAAGGCTGGCCGTGAACTTTCAAGTCTTGCAGTGGAAGAAAAACCAAAAACCAAAAGAAAGAAAGAAAGAAAATCACCAAGTAAATAGCTCAACGCAGAGTTAAAATTCTACATGTTTTCTGTAGGTACCTCTGTACCTAGAAGTGTTCCAGGATAGCCTCCACACCAACAAATTAAATAAACAAGACTCAGATGTTAAGGCCACTGCTCGTTCTGCCCTCTGCAGCCTCTTTCTGCTGTCATCCTTACTGGGGGCATTTTTTCTTTTAGGGGTGGTAGTGGTTGTGGTACGGGGATTGAATTGTTCCACCATTGGGACAGTGTCTCCCTAAGTTACTTAGGGCCTCGCTAAGTTGTTGAGGATGCCCTTGAACTTAAAGATCCTTTTGCCTCAGCTTCCTTAGTCGTTGGGATTACAGGAATGCATCAACATGCTCAGTTCTTTCTACTTTTTGAAAAAGATCTTGCTAAGTTGCCCAGGCTGGCCTTTAACTTGTGATCCTATTGCCTTGCTCTTTTTAAAAAATTTTTTAGTTATAGGTAGGCACAACATCTTCACTTCATTATTATTTTATTTTTATGTGGTGCTGAGGATCAAACCCATTGCCTCATGCATGCTAGGCAAGCGCTCTACCACTGAGCCCCAGCCCCAGCCCCTGCCTTGGCTTCTTTAGTGTCTGGCTAAAATACTTTTAATTAAGTATACTTATGTTTAAGGTTCCAGAGAGACATTTAAGAGAACAAGACACAGTCCCTATTCTGGTGAAATCAGCAATCTTCCTGAGAAGCCCAGATTTAAAAATTCACAGGTTATAAGACAAATTCACAATTAAGAGAGGGGACAGCCTTTGCTCGGCCTGCTGTTTTCACCTCGCCCCGCCCCGCCCAGCCGCCAGACAGTATGCCTCGTTCTTCGCGGTCATGGGCGCTTCGTCTGCCATGATCTTTAGCACCCTGGGTGCTGCCTATGCCACGGCCAAGAGTGGCACCCGCATCGTGGCTATGTCAGTCATGAGATGAGGCCGGAGATGATCATGAAGTCCATCATTCCAGTGGTCATGGCTGGGATCAACGCCATCTACGGCCTAGTGGTGGCAGTCCTCATCCTCATCGCCAACTCCCTGAATAATGGTATTAGCCTCTACAGGAGTTTCCTCCAGCTTGGTGCAGGCTTGAGTGGCCTGGCAGCTGGCTTTGCCATTGGCATTGTGGGACATGCCGGTGTTTGGGGCACTGCCCAGCAGCCCCGGCTGTTTGTGGGCATAATCCTGATCCTCATCTTCGATGAGGTGCTTGGCCTCTACGGTCTCATGTGGCCCTCATACTTTCCACAAAGTAGCCCCTCAAGCTCACCAGCCACAGCACACGATATAAAGACCACCCCCTCCTCATTCCAGAACGAACAGCCTGACACACACACACCCTGGCAGCCGCCCCCTCTGTAGTTGGTCTTATAAATGTACAGTGTCCTAGTGCCCATCGTCTGCTGCCCCGCCTGGCCCCTTCCTCCCCGTGTTGTGGACATTGGGTCCATTCATCTCCCATCCAGGCCCCCAACCAGTGAGGATGCCAGCCTCCGGCCCCCGCCCACCGCCCTACAGTGCTCTGTGTATAAGGATGAATTAGAGTTGTCATTTTTCTCTTCACTGGATGTTTATTTATAAAAGATATGACCTGTTCATGCGTCTGTGGAGCAACCCTCGTCTCCCAACTATATAGTACCCTTTAGGTAGAGTGTTGCTTTGTGGGGTCCCCCTTGCTGAGACTCCTTAGATGGAACTGCCCCTTGTGCCTGGTGCCCTGGGTGGTGGCAGAATGCCAGCCACCAGGCCCTGGTGTCCAGCTGTGTCCAATAAAGTTCTGGGAAAGAGATAAGGGACAGTGAGTAGGAAGTAGTCAGAGACATAGAGAAGGGCCATATTACCTACCTGACTGCTGTGCTAAAGAGCAGGCTTCACTGATCCTACTGCCTGTGAGGTAGCTGAAGACAGCTTCTACTGGGTTGTCTTTTCGGGTTAGGGAGACTTCCTCTTCAATCTGAGGAGCAGCAGTGTGGG
Organism: Marmota flaviventris; assembly: GCF_047511675.1. Classification (NCBI taxonomy): domain Eukaryota; kingdom Metazoa; phylum Chordata; class Mammalia; order Rodentia; family Sciuridae; genus Marmota; species Marmota flaviventris. The sequence continues at coordinate 60,485,526 of NC_092506.1, read as the reverse complement.
ATAGCCAGCGAGAGAATGCTCTTCTTCGCTCCAGAATCTGAATGTATTCACTGGGCTCATCCAATTGGCTGTCAAGCTCCTTCAGGTGGCCCCATAGGGCTTCACATAGAGTCCATGTCAGGCTCCAGTGCTTCACAACTTAGCAAAGAACAAAAAAAAAGCAATGCTATGAACCCAAGTCTTATAATAACTTCAGAGAGGGAATCATTCTATAATGATGTAAGGAATATATAAATCAACACCACAAACACTAAGTTGAATACCCTGAATCTATTTCCATATCATTCAGCTTTGTTTCAGAGATAAGTGATACAACTACTTGCTCACTTGATGTATCAGAGGTACATAAGATAACAAATATAACTCTGGTCTTTAAACAGGTTCCCCTAGCCTAATTATGGCTAATTTCACCTCACGTGACAGAATTTAATGAAATTAAAGGATCTTTTCTCTATCTACAAAATGCTTTAAGGAATGTAAATCCTCTGAAAATTTGTAAGGGACTATTCTGTTATAGGGACAACCTAAAAATTACTGGGTCTAAATGACATTGTTCAAAGTAACTTAAGAGTAAACCAATTCTAATCTAGACATTTATATACTAGGTTCACTTCAACTTACAGTTAAATACAGAGTTAAGTGACTTGCTCAAAGTTAGAGACAATATGAAGCTGTGCTAGCCAGGACTCAAAACCAGGTAACAAGTCCAATTTCATACTTTTTTTCTTTTTTCTTTTTTTTTTTTGGTACTGGAGATTTAACCCAGGGGTACTTTACCACTGAGTTATAGCCCCACTTAGCCTCAGCCCATTTAAAAAAAAAAAATTTATTTTATTTTTTTGGTTTGGGGATTGAACTCAGGGGCACTTGATCAATGAGCCACATCCCCAGCCCTGTTTTGTATTTTATTTAGAGGCACGGTCTCACTGAGTTGCTTAGTGACTTGCTTTTGCTGAGGCTGGCTTTGAACTCACAATCCTCCTACCTCAGTCTCCTGAGCCTCTGGGATTATAGGTATGCACCACCATGCCCAGCCAACTTCATTCTCTTAACCAGAATGCTATATTGCCTCTCAAGAAATAATGATAATTAAAAAGGTAGCCCTGTTTATCAAGCCACTTATAATTATGTCTTGGGAAGATAACTTACAAGTTTGAGAAGAATATATATGAGACAATGAACAAACACACAGGGCCGAACATAATAAACAAGTCCCCAAATATACAGTACAGCACATTCTAAAATAGTGTAGACTTTTCAATAAAGGCAATTTACTAAACATGTAGTTAAATATAATTTTTCGACTCTTTCGTAAATCCAAGTCATTTGACTGGTTACGGCTCTTTTGAAGAAGGATTTATATTAAAAGGCCTAAGAATAATTATAAATGTTGACAGTTTCTTACTGGAGATTGTATTTATACCAATTCAATTACAGAAAAGTATGAGCTTAGGCATACACTTACTAGATTGATGGCAGGAAATTTTTCCTCCAAAAAACATAAACTACTATACCCTTTCCCTTTTTCTTGGGACATCAAAGGTTAGTAGTTAGTAGTAGTGTATACTTACTTTGTGTTTCCAATAATTCTCTAGATGCATCCTTAACCCAATCTGCATAGTCATGAATGACAGCAACACCCGGATTGGGGACAATGAGAGGACACAGTTCATCCACATGGACAGTGCTATGTTTTAATTTAAGCTCCAGAGGTGTCTGGTATAATTGTAGATCTTCATCTAGCTTCCTCTGCCTCAAACTGAGTTTTTCCAAATGAACTTTGAATGGAGACTCAGTCAGTCTATAAGAAACAACAAATGAGGAATAAGATAGAAAATGAAGATAAGGCAGAAGCTAAAATTTTCTTACAATCAAATTCACGTGTCTTCTTAGGATTACAAACAGAATACAAAACATTTCACTGTGATTTTTAAAGGATTTTGTTATCTCTGTAAAACCATCAAAATCCAGTTAGAAAAAAAATAAACCCCTTCCCAAGTTCAAAAAAAAAAATTATTCCCTAACATTGAGCTATACTGAACTCATGTGAGATACTGAATAAACAAATAATCTGACCCTGGCATTCAATATCCAAAGGCCAGGTTGGTTATAATAAGCATGGGAATTGTGTAGTCCAGACTTGGAACTGATTATAGCATGTATTGGAATTCTATAAATCCAAAGGCAAAAAATGCAGAATACCCACTTTACAAACACTTAGGTATCGAAAGTCATGAAGCTAAGCTTGTAGATACTAAAGAACCCACTTTAAATTAAAATGAGAATATAGTCAACTTGGCCTGGACACAGTTTTTAAGAATGATGCTAACAGCCAGACGTGTTAGTGCACACCTGAATCCCAGTGGTTCAGGTGGGGAAGGAGGACTGTATGTTCAAAGCCAGTCTCAGCAATTTAGTGAGACCCTAAGTAACTTAGGGAGACCCTACCTAAAAAAAAAAAAAAAAAAAGAGAAAAGAATTATGTTAACCACTTCCAAATTACCACAAAATCAAGTTTATTCTAGAACTGATCACTGTTTAGTGTCTGTGAGGTTCAAAAGATAGTGGTTTATTTTTTTTTAAGAATCAACTCAGAATACATAGTCATCTTCATTTAATCTGCAGCAAAGATTGCTTTTTTAATTATAAAAAGCAAATAAAAAATTTTACATAGATCTCTGTTAACAGAGAACTTTATATATAATCTGTTAGACACAAATAGTTCTATATAAAGTACATGTAGAATGTAACAATAAATCCCATCATTATGTACAACTATAATGCACCAATAAAACATTTTGGGAAAAAAAAAGATTCTAACAATGAAGGGCTGTCAGCATAAAAACGTGCATATAAAATTGTTATGTACCCATATGTAAATGTTAATTGTGGAGGCTATATAGAAACATTACAAGCTACCATACATACAACATATACAAAATACTTATCCATGGACTATCAATAGTTTATACACTCACCTTATACGACCTAAGATACAAGAAATGTGCTTAATTGAAAACATCACATATATTATGAAATCAATCAAATATCTAAGCAACAAATTAGAAAAAATGGCTAAGGCAATAAAAATGCTAAAAACCCAAAGAAGTTGGGAATATTAGCATTAGGTCTATTACTTTCCTAACTAAAGTATAACCATTTGGTAAGTATGCTTCATAATTTGATAGAATAAATGTAGCTATCTTATTTCAGTCCATAATTATAAAAATATATTCTATCTAAAATTGTGCTAGAAATGTATTTAGAAAGATCATAAAACAGGGTCCCAATCTTGGATTTCTTGATAATGAATTTTTTTTCCTCACTTACATATTACCTTTCTTAAAAAGCATTAAACATTAATACGGCTGGGCAACCCAAAGGCAAAATGCTTGCCTAGTACGTGCAAAGCCCTAGGTTCAATTTCCAATATCAAAAACAAACAGAAAACAAAATATCAAGAAGTGTAACTCACGATTTAACAACTACTGGATTGGGCAGGAATCCATATTCCATAGAATCAGCAAGCTGATGATTTTCCAGTTCATGAGAGCCATTCAGTTGTTCTCCACTATTAGCAAGAGTCCAGTTGGGGCCCCAACCAACCCGAAATGAGCGTCCCATGAATAGGGCCATGTCCATCAAGAGTTTTCCCTTGCCAAATGTAACAGACTTTTCAAGAGGGACTAGGCCTGGTTGCCTGCGTGTACCTACTGTTTTCAACTGAACCTCTGGGGCTGGGCTGGGCACTGTAAACACAGTGGTCAAGGGGGGAGGGACAGACCAAGAGGATGTGGATGGGATATTCATTAAAGATGATACTCTGGGAGTGCGACATTCTTGCACAGAGGCACTTGGTGAAAGAAAAACTCCACTTGTAAATTTTGATTGTAGTAACCCACCAACTGAAACGAGGGGGGGGAAAAACTCTTAACAACATAGTCTATTGTTTCCTGAACAACAACAAAAATAAGTCAAGCTTAAATCAGTCAATATATTATCAAACTAATTGAATCAGATATGGATTACCAAAGCATGTTAAATCAGTTTTTGCAGAAATTATACATGCAACCAGGAATTCAAGGCAAGAATTTTAGTGATAATGTCAATAACAATACGAACAAACACTACTATTACTACTACTACTTATACTACTATTTTCGAAAAATTACCTAGTGCTTACCTGCAGCAGCCTCTGTATGAGCCATTTGTGTACATTATTTAATTTCATTCTTTAACAACTTTAAATAATGTGCCTTATTATCAACTTCACTTTAAAAATGAGAAAATTTGCTCAAGTTAAGTGACCAATTTCACTAAGTTACCAAGTGATAGGACTAAGAGTCAAGCTTAGGTAAGTCTGGCATCAATGCTCATGCCTTTCTTAGTTCATACTAAATAGTAAGATCAACTCTCAAGTTCTTACCCTCTAATGCTCAATGCTAGACTTAGCACAAAAATACTCTTGAGCTATCTTATGAATGTACATGTACCTTTCTGAAAGACAGTTCTTATTTACTGTCTGTTTTTCAATTTTACATGGTTTCTTTCTTAAAACATGCAGTTAAGAGTTATGGCAGCCTGAGATTCCATGTAGTACTCATTATGGAAAAGGTTATTTAAACAGGAACTGGGGATTTAGCCCAGTGGTAGAGGGCAGCATGCAGAAGATTCCAGGTTTGACTGCGAACACCACAAAGATAAATAAAAATAAATCAATAAATAAAGTTAAATAATGCTTTATCAATTAAAGAATATAATTTGTAATAAGAGCACACAAAGGAATTGAAAAGTAAACACTGAGTTTTTAAGGCAACATAAAGAAATATCTCTCTGGTAGTTCCTCAATTTTCAAAATGTTTTAAAATTGTATTTGCTTAAGTTCTTCATTGACATCAACATTCTATCTACAATTACACTATAAAAGGGAAAGCCTTTTTTTTTTTTCCCCCTTCTGGGGATTGAACTTGGGGGCCACTGAGCCACATTCCCAGACCTACTTATATTTTATTTGGAGACAGGGTCTCACTGAATTGCTTAATGTCTCACTTTTGTTGAGGCTGGCTTTGAATTTGCGATCCTCCTGCCTCAGCCTCCCAAGGCAGCTGGGATTACAGGTGTGCACCACTGTGCCCCACAGTTGAAAAGGAAAAGCTTTAAAATCAAATATGTAATTGCTTCTCTAGGAAACTGGGAAGGTTTAGGGAAAAGAAGAAATCTGATGATTTCTGTGCATCATGGAAAGCAATATTTATCCCTAGAAAGCAGTAAGATAGTTAGGCCTGCATTAAAAAAATGCAGCACAGAATAATTTGCTGAATCCTCCAAGCAACACATGATAAAAATTAGGTAATCAGAGCTTACTATCTAATCCACATTCATAAGCATACAAAAACATGGCCCCTAAACAAAGTATAAATGCTCTTCTGCATAAAACTTCTGAATCTGCATTACCAGAAGTAACTGTGGTTCTTAAAACTTGGCTACTCCCAAAAGATATTTAAGAGTACAATTTCTTTTAGCATTCGTATGTCATACATATGGCTGTTAAGGGATATGTGCTAGAGACGTTTGCTCAGCTTAGAAGATTAGTGAAAAGTAGAACTTTATGACTCTTCATCTTTTTTGTAAAACAATACATTTTATACAGTACCTAGTGAACGAGATTTTGATGAGTGGGATGCTGAAATGGGGAGTCTGGGAGAACATATTTCTTGAGAAGTATCTCCTTTGGAAGAAAGATGACTGAAGTGTTGATCCATTGTATCTACATCTTCTTCATCAGCAAGCAATGATGCTTTCATGATCTAAAAAGGCAGGATATCTATAGAGTGAGTGTGCTTCCCAGAAATAAAAGGCCATAAAAGAAAAATGGCAGTTTATACCAACCAAAAAACTGCTACTGTTTAGGTTGTGTTCAATTTGAGTATATACTGTATGTGCCTGAAGGACATTAAGTCATATTATTCTCTTTTTTTCATCTGTATTGTCTAACCAGAGCCTGGCGTACTGCAGTTGCTCATGGTATTTGTTGTTGTTGTTACTGGGGAATAAACCTAGGGTCACTTAACTACTGAGTCACATCCCCAGCCTTGCTAAGTTGCTAAGGCTGGCTTTGAACTTGGGATCTTTCTGCCTCAGCCTTCTGAGCCATTGGGAGTACAGGATGCTCCATAGCTCAGCCAGTTGCTCATGTTTTGCTGAATGATTTTAAAAACAAACATAAGCCAAAAGTTAAATTCTACAAAAGGACATGAACCACGCAATGAAGAGACAGTGCTCAAAGAAAGCTGTACCTACCAGGTTTTTAGAATTTTTATACGGAGGACTTCAGAGAGCCTCAAAACCAACACATGAAATACACAAAGTAATATTTATAGAAAAAAAAAAAAAAGAATCATTGCTCACAGTTGTTAAATGACATGTCTAAAGTCATAGGGCAATAAAGTATAAAACTTGGATTAGTACCCAGCTAATGTAAAATCAGAAGGCTTAACTTCTGATTTTCAATATAAGATTCCCACCCTGAATGGGAAAATAAGGCACAAACATTGGCCATGTTTCTCTTTTTTTCATTTCAGTGAGTACTCAATGGTTTTAAGTAAATAATCCAGGAAGAGGCCTGATATTATGCAAAAAAAATTAAATATTACTTTTGCTTTCTGTCTTAATAAAAGTGGATTAGAACTTCACCTGTAAGACATGTGGATTAATTCCCAGGGAAGATGCAATGTGTGTTGAGGCAGACACAGGTTCCTGATCCTCAGGCACGCTCTCTTCTAACATGGAATCCAAAACTGGCTCCTGGGTGATATCTACCATGTCACTGTCCAGTTCTACAACCCTCCCTAACTGTTCCACCTCTGGGCTCTGGCTCTGTAGATAGCAGAAAGATCAGGGAAGTAGGATTAAATTATACCAGATAAATACCAAGTTTCTAAGATCAGATTTAATTTATTCAGAGTATGATCCAGCAATATTAGATTCTGCCCAGTATATCATGACGTGAGGCATCAGATCTGCCATAAGATTTAACATTAATTATCCCTCCCCGGACAAGTACTTGGGCTCCAAATGAGGATTTATGGACCTAAGCCAGCCCCATATGGAAACCAATGGTTGTATTCAGACAAAGATTATGCCTTACCTGACTGAGCCATCAACTATAATTTTCTGATTTACAAACTACCCCCACTTGCCTTTTAGTCAGAAACCATTAGGAAGAGAACAAAAGGTACAAATGTCAATGTCTTTAGTAACTCTTTTTTCTTTCTTTCTTTTTTTTTGGATACTGGGGGGATTGAACCCAGGAATAGTTTACCACTGATTTACATCCCCAGTCTTTTTTATTTTGAGGGTCTATACCAAGTTGCTTACGCTGACCTCAAACTTGGGATCCTCCTGCCTTCAGTTAATCAAATGTGACTGATATTATAGAATGTGCCACAGTGCCCAGTGACAGTAACTGCATTTTCCTATTTGATATTGGGAATTAAATCCAAGGATACTTTACTACTGAACTAAACCACCAGCTCTTTTTATTTTTATTTTGAGACAGGCTCTCACTAAGTTGTTTAGAGCCTTTCTTAGTTGCTGAGGCTGCCTTGAAGTTGTGATCTTTCTGCCTCAGCCTCCTGAGTAAATGGGATTACAGGCATGTGCCACTGTGCCCTGTAGTAACTATGTTTTCTTAAAGAACATATTCAGAAATACATTTCTAGTTAACACAATTTTGGGTTTAGAAATTTATCTTTTGGGTGAGTGAATACCAAAATTAGATAGGCTTTATCTGCAGTACCATGCAAGATATGAAGACTGTCTAATTTCCCAAAGGGATACATAAAGTAATAAAATCAGTAAGAATTTTAAACTAGGAGTAATCTGTTTATATTTGAAAGATTTGAGATATATTTATATTTATTAAGCAGTTTTAAAGATATAATCATGACAGTTTATGGTCAAAAGATAAATACTCAAAAGCTGAAGCATTATATAATTGGTTCAGTACAAATTCACTTCATGTCCTAAATTCACATAAGACTGACTAAATGTTAACAAGTTACTGAGCCAATTTATGAAATATTTGTACATAAAGTTGTACCAATTATTTTTCTTTTTAGTACTGGGGATTGAACCCAGGGGTTACCATTTAGCTACACCCCAGTCGCCCCACAGTCATTGTTGTCTTCCTTTTTTTTTTACACTGAAACAGTGTCTTGCTAAATTGTTGAGGCTGGCCTCAAAATTGCAATCCTCCTGGGTTGATGGGATTACAGGCATGTGCCACTGTGCCTAATTATTTTTCTTATTATAATATAACTTGCAGATTAATATCCTTCCACAATTTCTGGCTAACTTTTAATGAGTAGCTTATTTCATGATAAAGCTCAAATAAATGCTATTCTAAGACATTTTTAAAATTTGAACTGAAAATTTTTTTTTAAATCACCACTTGTTAACTTTTTCAGTTTTGTCTTCAACTGGATTATTAGTTAGTACTATCTTGCATTTCTTTAACAAATATCTTTACTAAAAGAATGACTGCTACCATATACAACTGCAGAGAAACTGAGGTATTAGACACATGGTGAACTGATGTTTAAGATGTGAATAATACTCAAGAGTGCTCTAATGAAACTGATATTGATTAAAAGGCACAGATGAAGGCCAGGGTTGATACTCTGTGATAAGAGTGCTCTCCTATGCAAGGCCCTGGGTTCCATTTCCTACAGCACAAAAAAATGTCAAAGATGATACTATTTTTTAAATTGGGGAAACTACTAGCAGGTTTGACTACTTTTATGCTTTAAAATCCTTGGTATGAGCTAGGTATGAGAGTGCAACCCTAGAATCCCAGCTACTCTGTAGGTTGTGGCAGGAGGATTGCAAGTTCAAGGCAAGCCCAGACATCTTTAAAATAGAAAAGAGTTGAGGAGTAGATCAGTGGTAAAGCACTTGCCCAGCATGTGCCAAATACTTTTTTTGTGTATGCTCTGGGGATAGAACCAGGATGTTATACATGCCAACCATGCACTCTACCACTAATATATAACTCCAGCCACAATTCACTTTTAAGAAAAGTCCTGGGCTGGGGATGTGGCTCAAGCGGTAGCGCGCTCGCCTGGCATGCGTGTGGCCCGGGTTCGATCCTCAGCACCACATACAGACAAAGATGTTGTGTCCGCCAAATACTAAAAAATAAATATTAAAAAAAAAATTCTCTCTCTCTCTCTCCCTCTTTCTCACTCTTTCTTTAAAAAAAAAAAAAAAAGAAAAGAAAAGTCCTGATACTCCCTATCCTCTATCAACCTCCCAGTTATGATACGCTACTTTATTTGGCTCCCATAACACTGAAGATATACTTCTTTTATATCATGTATCAGATCTGTATTTTCTTGTACATATATATAGCCCGAAAGTCTGTCAAGGCTTGAAACAGGGATTACATTTTACTGTTTTCTGTATCTATCACCAACCACATCATTCAGTTAAGTTCAACATTCATTGAATATTTGCTTATTTTTACTGCATAATGCAGTGAACACAGTATAGAAAGCAATTAACTATAAAAGAAATGGTGAGGATGGGTTGGAAGAAAGAAAGGAGAGGATAGTTCCATCTTACTACACTACTCAACAATGGAATAATACTAATGGCAAAGAGATGCTCACCTATAACATGTTTGGGCAAAATGAGAGAATTTCATTAAATAATTAGATGAAGAGATTGAAAGGACACAGCATGTTTTATCAAGAATCTAATGATCAAGGTTTTATTTGTTTCACCCTTACACCAGACTTACACAAGACTTCAAGGTTCAAAATATCATCTAATTAACTGAAGGGGAAGGGAGTTACTATAAAATTATGAGGATCTGGTAAGCTTCTTGAATCCGTGTGTGTGTGTGTGTGTGTGTATGAATTTTGTTAGAATATATCTAAGTAATTGAATAAACTTCCTAAAAAAGATTTTTAAAGAAGTTTTAGTAGACCAGGTATTTCTTCAAAGCTGGTCCTGGGAAGAAAGTTAGACCAATTAAAAACAACAACAAAAAGATGACTGAGAAGACATTGAGGAGCAGGAAAAAAGTACCCCAGGGAAATGTGTTTGAAAGAAAGGCATGTGTTAGAAAAAACTAAGATATCATTATTTAAACTCTCCCTTTCCTACAATGTCACCTCTTGAAGATGGAATCATACTTGTTTCTAAATCCCAGCACAATACAATTAAAATACTAATTCATAGATAAAAGTAAATATATGGAAGGTGAAGCTTTACAATCCTTCAGTGAATTATAAAATTACAATCCTTCAGTGATCTGATAAACCTTTACTCTCCCATTCAAAAGAATCTTCCTTAAACAAAACTGCCAATATCTTAACAATATAACATCTCTTAATCTAAGGGGGTAATAAGTGAGATATATTAAGATACCCTTAATTTAACAAAGAGTAAATGACTAGTCCAAGGTCAAACAGATGTGTGTAGATACTATCATCGTATCCAATTAATTTGATCCAATGTATCTACTATTCCTGCCTGCCTCCAACACAACTTGTTTTCTAAATGTAAAGAGTATTTTATATTCATTTGAAAATCAGTTCTGCTACAATTCTGTATTTTCCAAGAGAAATTGCATATTAGGGTTTCAAAGGCCCAAGAACATAAGTATGTTTTCTTATATACTAAGAAACATTATACAGAAAACGTAAATGTTAATAACAATAATTTTATGTGTAATTTTAAAATTAATTTTCAAAAGAGTGCAGACAAAAATACATTAAGAAAATCTGTCCTTGTGGCTATAAGAAAAAAATATGCAAAATATGTATTACATAAATATCTTTAAAATAGGTATTGATTCAGTGGATCAACTTAGCTGCCCTTTTATTTCAAATCACAGTATACACAAAAAGAAACAGACCTGCCTTCTAAGCTGTAATCACTTTTTTCTATAAAATTTTAAAAACAAATTTGACTAAATTTTTTTTCTTCATTTTCTTTTTTTTTTTTGGTACTGGGGATGGAACCCAGGGGCATTTAACCACTGAGCCACATTCCCAGCTCTTTTTTTGTGTTTTATTTAGAGACAGGGTATCACTGAATTGCTTAGAACCTTGCTAAGTTGCTGAGGCTAGCTTTGAACTCTTTGTCCTCCTGCCTTGACCTCCCCAGCCACTAGGATTACAGGCGTGAACACTATGCCTGGCCTAAATTAAGCTTCTGAGTAAGCCATAGCTGGCCTTGGTGGTGCTGAACACAAGTTACACTTTAGTTATGAGGCCCCACATAAAATGTTACATGTATCTCTATCTGAATGCTAAAACTCTCAGGCCTTTTAACAGTTTCAAAACATAGCAATATATCTCAATCACCTGGGAGAAGCATTTAAAAATAAATGTCTGATGTCCATGCCAGACCTAAGAAATCAATGTCAGGCTTACCACGGCAGTGACAGAGCCAGCTACAAACTGGATCTCAGACCAAGAGTTTGAAACAAATGTTCTAGTAAAACATTTCTATAACAGCCTTACTTTGTGTAATCAAGGTTTATCTGTCAATATTTTCTCTAACCTAAAAGATACGGGACAGAATATATGAAAATTTAGCTATCTTTGTATTTTCTGGTTGCTTGATGGAACTGTGCATATTGTATAAAAGGCAGTGCAATAAATCTGACCATTTTAAAAAATGCAAACCTTCCTAAAAGCTAGGGGAACACTCTTCCTTCTCTCTTTTTTTTTTTTGTTAGAGAGCCTGAGGTTGTATACTGGCTTAAAAACAAAAAACCACCACAAAAAAAAAAAAAAAAACAGAAAAACCAGACAAACAAAAACTATGGCAGACTCTAAGAACACAGACAGTATCACGGAAATCAACCAGGCAAATCAGCCAGGCAATGCTGTGAAGATAGTTACCTTGATGCAGGGAATGAATAAGACTGTGCTGCTGTTCCAGTTCATGGCTCAGGTATTTTCTGCATGCCACGTAAACTGTAGGGTCTGGGGGTGCAAGTAACTAACGACTGACATTTCCCATCTGACTCTCCTATGTCACAATGCAATATAAGGTGAAGTTCTCTAGAGGCCCATATAACTTCTCTAGCAGATTAAGTGCAAGAACTTCATAAGTAACACAAGTATATAAAACTTCAAGTTTGGATATCTGAACACTTCTATCCATTTCTCTCATTTCTGCTCTGTGTATCCAAGTCATTTGGAAAACAATAACAAAAAACCCCTATTCTCTCTACTCTATTTGTCTATTTTGAATTCTATCACCTCTCTAAAAATTTTTGATGCTCAATTTCGCAAAGAAGTCTTCACTAATACAATGTCCTTACTGTAATTCATCGTTATTTTCTAGGATCTGCATTCTGGAAATTAAAGAGCATGATTCCAACATTACACAGATTTGTTCTGTCTGTCCACACAGTTGAAGTTTTGTTTTTCAGCTATTATCTTTTTTAAAAAATTGTTTTTTTCTTAGTTGTAGATATACAATACCTTTGTTTTGTTTATATATGTGGTGCTGAGGATCAAACCCAGTGCCTTACATTTGCTAGGCAAGTGCTCTATCACTGAGATAAAACCCCAACTCCTTCATCTGGTATCTTTAGAATTCTATATATTACTTAATTTTCTTGTGCTACTGAGGCTCAAACCCAGGGCTTTGTGCAGGGTAGGCAAGCACTCTACCACTGAGCTACATCCCCAGTCCTACATTACTTTCATTAGCAGAAAAAAAGGCCATGTTACTGTTTTCCTAAGAAATATACATAATGAGGGCTGGGGATGTGGCTCAAGCAGTAGCGTGCTCGCCTGGCATGCGTGCGGCCCGGGTTCGATCCTCAGCACCACATACAAACAAAGATGTTTTGTCTGCCGAAAACTAAAAAATAAATATTAAAATTTCTCTCTTAAAAAAAAAAAAAAAGAAATATACATAATGTGAGATTAAAAAGCTCTTTTTTGCAAAGATTGATTTTACAAAGCATCTAATTTAGACAGAATAAAAATGGATAACTGAAAAACCAAGTTCATTAATAGCATTTCTTAGGTAGATTTCTTTCTTTTCTTTTTAAAATATTTGTTTTTAGTTGTCAATGGATCTTTTATTTTATTTATATGTGGTGCTGAGGATGAAACCCAGGGCCTCAAACATGCTAGGCAAGTGCTCTACCACTTAGCCATAACTCCAGCCCCTCTAAGTTAGATTTCTTAGGGCATTCTAAATACTACAAAGATTATAAACATAAAAGTTAACTTCTAGTTTCTCATTTTTATCCCCCTTCCACTGTGCACACAAACATGAACACACATACACGATATTCTCCAGAAAGTGCCTCCCAAGAAATTATTTAATAAATCATAAAAATCACATATTTCAGCAGCCATAAGAATTGTAGCATGAAAATTCCATAAGGTCCAGCTGTTAGCAGCTGAGAGGTAGAAAATGCTTTACAAAGAAGTCCCATATCAAGAACTCTTGAGGCAGGGCAGGAAGGAAAAAAATATTTTAACTTCATTGAATATAAATAATATCCAAATTAAGATAAAACTCCTTTTCATGAATTGGCATTTAAAGAAACTACCTAATATTTAAATTACAAACCTTTCCCTATATAAGGACAAAAGGTTTATATTGGCTTAACAATACTGAAAAAGAGTATGATACAAATAATTGCAATAAACATCATAGCTCCTTTCTCTCCAAGCTAAATAATTAATCTGCATTCTAAAATCATCTATTTTCATAAAGATTATTAAAATACAAATATCAAAGAGGTTACCTGAAGTATAAAAGCAAACAACTGGAGAAAATGTAGTTTAAAACCCTTGCAGAAAGGTTAATTTAACTTAAAAAAAAAAAAAAATAGAGGTAAAGAACAAGATTAAACTGCACATTAAATAGTCATTAAAAGTAGGATTTACTTTGTATCAACCCGCATGAGCAAAATGCTATCTTAAGTTGATCACTGAACAGAAAATCACAAGTCCAAATGAGAGAGAGAGGTGTTTGAGAATAACAATCTGTAGAGGAATGATCCAAATAGCAAGAGAATTCTTTAAATCTCTCAAGTAAAAAAAAGGTGCCTGCACCACCTCTTGCCCTCCCTTGTACTAGTCTCAACATGATTGCCAATATGTTTGCATTCTTCAAAGTTCCAGGAGTCATAAAACAGCTTTGTAATAGCTGAATGACTTGCTTTCAACTTCTTTATCATGGATTCCATTCAAATTCACTGTCCTTTCTCTACCTGAGGTGGAGGTGCAGGTTTGCCATTAAGAGCCATCTGAAAAGGGGTAGTTTGGCCTGCAGGAGGCAAAGGGGCAGTCTTCAACTTCTTTGTACTAGTTTTGGATGGATGTTCTTCCTCCTCTTCGTCAGAATCCTGAAGGCCATATTTAGAAAAATGGGACACCTAAAGATGGGGGCGGGGGAAGAAAACAACAAAACGAATTTTTAACAGTGTTCTTTCTGTTCAAAGGTTTTCAAAGTACCACCTTCTGGCATTATGTTTATAAAAAAAAAAAAAGATATGTTTTAAAGAAAATGAGATGTTAACTATCATAGTTTACTATTTTTCTAAGATTTAGATGATGTTAGGCACATGTACTAGTTGCTCATATAATTAAAAGAATATAGATTACACACACACAAACACACTCACACACACACATACGTGCGCGCGCGCCATTTTATCATTATTGAGGTTACTAGGGATTGAACCCTAGGGGTTACTAGGGGTGCACTCTAGCACCAAGCTACATTCCTAGTACTTTACTTTTTTTATTTTAAATTTTGAGACACGGTCTCACCAAGTTGCCCTGGCTAATAATGAACCTGTGATCCTGCTAGCATCAGTCTCCCAAGTAACTGGGCTTACAGGTCTGATACCAAGTCTGTCTAAAATGCCATTTTAAATGCAATCATTAATACAAAGGAATCCATTAATCATTACATATGCTACCCTAATTGTTCTCTTCATACAACTTGTTAAATTATCAATCAGCCCAGAAAAAGAAGAAACCATTGGGTAAATCAAATCAAGGATAGGAAGGAAGTAAATCTCACAGAAGGGGATAAAGGACTTGAATAATAGGCCCATGATATAATATGCTCATTATTGCTGAGTAACTAGGTGTGGAATTTAGAATATATCATGATATATCTATCTATGTCCACACCTATTTCCTAATTTATAAAAATATAGAGAATTTAAGACAGGAATTCCTTCAACACAAACATTTTGTGATTCCCAACTACAGTTTATAAAATAAAATTTAAAAAACAGTTAAGTGACTATACCTTAAACACCCAAGAACCAGTTTCAGGTCTGTACTCTTTGAACTGAGCTCCTTGTTTCCTTGAAACTGCTTCCAATCTCCCCTCATAGTTGATATCAGCAAGTCGATCTGGGCTCTTTATTAAACAACGGGATGTTTTATCTGTTGGCCAAACCCCATCCAAGGTAACTTCAGCCTTCCTGTAAAGTATAACCAAGCAAAGTGTAAACGCTTCACATTTAAAACCAGAAAGCCAACCAAAACCTATATAAATAACAAATAAAGGTAGTTCTACTACTCTGAAATTATTCTGCAGTTGTTTCATAAAATTGAGTCTTGCCTCCCACAGTAGTCAAGGTTAAAAACAAGGAGTCACTACCAATATCAACTAACTCAATATCTGGTTTATATAGTCAGACTGCATTTATTTCAAACTACCATGGTACATCAGTCATTTCCAATCTAATTTTAGTAACACTTAAGTTATGAATAACTGATTCAAAGTTATTTAGGTCACAGTCTAATGTGATACTTAACTCTCAATGTCAGTCTCAAAAGTTCTACTGTGCTAAATAGTAGTAAGTAAGATGATTTATTAATAATAAATGTTTATAGAATAAAATATCAAGAACAGTGAGTATTGACTATTAAATAATGAGTGGAGATAAATACAACAGTTATGTAGATTATTTTTCAAATTGTAATAAAAACACCATGTAATTTATCATCTTAACTATTTCTAACTGTACATTTTAGTAGTTAAGTATACTGATATTGTTGTACAACCAACCTCCAGGACTTTCATCTTATAAAACTTAAACTCTATGCCTCTGCTATGGTTTTCATGGAAAACCGTGTATCACTCAAGGCTACTTATTTATTTTCTCCTTTTAATATTTTTTTAGTTGTCAATGGATCTTTATTTTATTTATTTATATGTGGTGCTGAGAATCAAACCAAGGGCCTCACCATGCTAGGCAAGTGCTATACTACTGAGCCACAACGTTAGTCCCAAGGTTTTATGTGTTGAAATTTAATCCCTACTGTAAAGTTAAAAGGGCAGAAACTTAATCCAATTTTGGTGTTTAGGGTGATCAGGATTAGATAAGGTCTTACACTGGAATTCCCATGACTGAATCTTGGTGGGTTTATAAGGAGAAAAACCAGACAGATATACATATACACCACCACTCCCTGTCTCTAGCAATGAGATGCCCTATATTGCCTCAGGATTTTGCCATCAAGAAGGCCATCACTACCTGCTGCTGCCCAATCTGGGACCTTGAATTTCCAGGACAATGAGCCAAAACAAAACCTTTTTTTAAAAAACTCACACAGTCTATGTTACTGAACAGAAAATAAACTAATACACTAAACAACTCCCTATTTTTCACCCACCCGCAGCTCCTTGCTACCATCATTCTATTTTATTTCTATGAAGTTGACTTACCTAGATGCCTTCAAAGCAGAATCATTCTTAAGTCTTTTTTAGACCTGTTTATTGCATTTAGCATAATGCCCTCAAAGTTCATATATGCTATAACACGTCAGAATTTTATCTTTTTTGAGGCTGAATAATATTCTATTGTATGTATATATAAAACATTGTGCATATTCTATCCATTTGGTAATGAGCAATTGAATTGTCTTCAATTTTCTATTATGAATAAGCACTACCACCAACATTAACTATACAAGTTTTTAAATATTTTTTTTAGTTGTAGATGGACACAATATTTTTATTTATTTATTTTTACGTGGTGCTGAGTATTGAACCCAGCACCTCATACGAGCGAGGCAGGTGCTCTACCACTGAGCTACAGTCCCAGCCCCTACAATTATTTCTTGAAAGTGATCTTGCTTTCAATACTTTCTTATACACAACTGGAACATTATGAATTTAATCAACCATAGATCAAAAATATGCAAGGAAAACAATCCAACCCTATTTGTACTTAATATTTTAAGACATTTTTCCTTGTTACCATCTCCTAAATATAGTGTAAAAACTACTTACATACCATTTACTCTATACTAGGTATTATAAGTAAGCTAGATACAATTTAAACTTCTTGAAGAATGTGTATAGATTACATGAAAATGCTATGCAATTTTATATTAGGAACTTTACCATTAAAATTGTGGTTTCCATGAGGAGTGGGGTTTTGGAACCATGGATACCAAGGAAGGACTACATGAACACTTTAACAATATTATGTCTTCTACCCATGAACATGGGATGTCTTTCCTGTTTCTGTGTCCTCTTTAATTTCTTTCAACAATGGTTTATAGTTTTTAGTTTATTCTTTCTGATATAACTGTAAAGTACTAATATTTTTGTGGAGCCTTGAAAACATAAATTTACTTCTTCAAAATTACATGCCTTTTATTCCTTTTTCTTGCTTAATTACTCTAGGATTTAGAGTAGTTATATTTGAGAGAAGTAGAAAAAGCAGGCATCCTTATTTTGTCTTAAAGACAAAGCTTTCAGGATTATAGCATAACCATATAAACTGTGTTTTTCATATATAGTCTTCATCATATTAAGGTAGTTTCCATCTATCCCTAGAGTTTGTTAAGTGTTTATATTATAAAACAGTAATAAATTTAATCAAATACTTTTTCTACATCAATCAAAATAGTCAGGTGGTATTTTCCCTTTTATCCTCTTAAAATGGTGTACAACATTGATTTTCATATACTGAACCCTCTTGCATTCCAAAGTTTATCACTTGGTCATGGTGTGTAATTCTTTTAATGTTCTATTATTTGCTATTTCTTGTTGATAATTTTCACATCAATATATTCATTAAATACACTGACCTGTTGTTTCCTTTCCTTATAGTGTCTGTCTAGTTTTAGAACCACAGAAGCAATTTGGAAGAGTTCCCTTTTCTTCAATTTTTTGAAACAGCTAGAGAACTGGTATTCTGGTGTCTTTTTTTTTTTTTTTTTTTTGTGGGCAGCAGGTGGGTGTTTGCTGGGGATTGAACCTCAGGCCTTGTGCTTGCTAGGTATGCAAGCTCTGTACCACTAAACTATATCCCCAGCCAGTGAACTTGTTTTTAAATGTTCAGTAGAATCAATCAGTGAAGTCATCTGGTCTTGAGCTTTTCTTTGCTGTGAGGTTTTAGATCATTGAATCAATCTTCTTCTTGTTAAATGTTTACTTAGATTATCTATTTTTTCACAATTGAGGTTTATAAAGATATATTAGTTTAAATTGAGGTTTTATTATAAAGACGAATTAGTTTAACTATATTTCTTTCACCTATCTGAAGATATATTAGAGGCTAGGCTCTCACACTAAAATAATAAGTGTGGCCAGAGCAGAAACAAGGATGGGGCACAGGCAGGGAACCAACAGTACTGGAAAAGAATTTTTAAAATTAGCAGTTGGATCTGTGACTATTAGGGAAAAGGAGTCCCATTGTCATAGTATAGCTTTGTTTATCATAATTTTTTAAATAGATAATACTGAACACAGTGACACATGTCTGTAATTCTAGTGATTCAGGAGGTGTATCAAAATATAAAAATTAAAAAGGGCTGGGGAAATGGCTCAGTGGTTAAGCACCCCTGGGTTCAATCCTTAGAACCATTAAAAAAAAAAAAAAAAAAAACACCAGAAATTTATTCTCTCATACATCTGGAAACCAGAATTCTAAATTAAAAGTACTGGTAGGGGGCTGGGGATGTGGCTAAAGCGGTAGCGTGCTCGCCTGGCATGCGTGGGGCCCAGGTTCGATCCTCAGTACCACATACAAACAAAGATGCTGTGTCCACCAAAAACTAAAAAATAAATATTAAAAAATTCTCCCACTCTCTCTTTAAAAAAAAAAAAAAAAAAAAGTACTGGTAGGAACCCCTTCCTTCAGGGGTTCTAGTAGAGAAGTCTTACATCCTTCTTCAGTTTCTGATGGCTGTCAGTATTCTTTGTACCTGCATCCTGTAGCTGCCATCATTCTAATCTCATTTTATTTGATTTAGAGCCCACTCAAATAATTCAGGATATCATCTCAAAATTCTTAATTACATTTCCAAGGGCACTTTTTGCAAGAAGGTCACTTCACAGGTACTGGATATTAGGATGTGGTGTATCTTTTTGGGTAGTCAACATTCAAAAGGATGTAGATGACACTACAATTTCTCTTGAGCTTTGGTCAGGACATTCTTTCTTATAAAAGGACATTTGAGCAGAGATTAGCATGTGCAAGGCCTTGAGCTTGTTCCCAGTTCTTTTGAGTGTTTACCAGAAAGTTTCCATGTCACTCAGAAGTACCTCCTTGGGAGTTGAGGGGCCTCAGGAGGGGGGGTTGCTGGCTTGCTGGGGCCTAGAGAAGCCTCAAGTTTTTCCCTAGACAAAGGTCATGAGGACTGGGCCTAGAATAACTGGGTTTTTGAGGAAAGCCTACAGGCCCTAGAAAGTCCTTCCAGACAGTTCTCACCATTGCTACTGATATCAGGAACCATTTCTTTGGCAATGATATGTATAAAACTCTGTCAAATGCTTTTTAGCCAGGTGCAGTGGTACAGCTACTCTAGAGGCTGAGGCAGGAGGACTGCAAATTCAAGACCAGCCTGGTGCAACCCAGAGAGCACCCTCAAACATGACCATCTGAATTAACTGGCTTCCTGGCTTCCACCTGAAATCTCTATGAACCTAATCTCCTCACCAAGAGGGACAATTCTGAAGAATAGAAGGACAAAATAAGATGTCAGCTGGTTTTCTTTCTTCTGATACCTCTTCCCCCTTTGTATATAGGCCACTTTCATGCTGTGTCCTCACTTGGTTTTTTTCTATGTGCATTCGTGTCTTTCCTTCTCCCTTGGTATTGGGGGTTGAACACATGAGCATTCCACCACTGAGCCATATCCCCAGCCCTTTTAAAAAATTTTATTTTGAGGCAGGTTCTCACTAAATTGCCCAGGCTAGCCTTGAACTTGCAATTCTTTTGCCTCAGCCAGAGTAGCTAAGATTATAGGCATGTGCCTCATTTATACTTTTAAATGAAAGCAGAGAAACAATAATCAAACTTACTATAGGTTAGTCAACAAAACCTGGCTGCAGAAGGAAATACATATACAGGAAACACATCCATGTTTAAAAAAAAAAAAAAAAACTGTTGGTTAGTTTATTATTTTCTATATCCAAATAAGTTTATACCTATTTAGTCCTTCGCCCACAGGTGGTTTCTGGTTATCATCTAAGTAGACAATAACTTCTTTCCTTCGGATATGCACAATATCATCCAAATTTAGATTGGTCAAATTCACATCGCCTTCAAAATAGATAGAGCCATAACCTAAAAGTGTGAGAGTAATAGTTAAAAGTTCATCCTGTATGAGGGAGCAAAATCCCACTTTTTATCTAAAGTAATTAAATAACCAGAAGGGAAAAAGAGCTTTAAATAATCAATATTTTAAATCATCTAGCATTGTGAAGTGGGTGATTTCCATCCCAGCAAAGGAAGAATGGGGACAGAGGGACTGACATAAATTACCCTATTATCTGATGTAACACCTGCACTTTTACAACATTTCTGCTATCTCATAACAATCTTCTTTTTTTTTTTTTTAAATGACCACTGAGACACATGCCTAGATCCTTTAATTTTTTGAGGCTGGGTCTCACCAAGTTGTTTAGGGCCTAGCTAAGTTGCTGAGGCTGGCCTCAAACTTGCTATCCTCCTGCCTCAGCCTCCCAGATCACTGGGATTACAAATATCTGACACACTGCTATATAAACAACTCTTAGTAATTACTTAGCCTGCCATATGTAAATTAAATTGCTTGAGGGCACTCCCACTTTTTCAGAGGTACTAGGGGTTGAACCTTACTACCACATTCCCAGCCTTTTATTTTATTTTGAGACAAGGTCTCACTAAATGGCCCTGGCTGGCTTCAAACTTAGATTCTCCTATCACAGTCTGCCAAATAGCTGAGATTATACATATGGGCCACCACGCCCAGTTTGCCTGACCCCTTTTTAAATATAATATAGAATGATAAGAATTTTCTTCCAAGAAAATAAAGTCAGCTGTAATGATAATCCTAAGTATTAAATATTCTTTGCCTATTATTCAATTTTCTCACCTAGTATGTCTTGCTATTTTCTTTAATTTTAGAAAACTGAATCAAAGCAAACAGTTACCAGCCCCAGATGGGCATACCTAAACCAATAGAATGCTATATCGTCCTAGTCTTTCTGGTTTTGTTACTTATCAATCCAAGTTTCTACTATTCAGGACAAGGGAGACCTAAATGTAGGAAAAAACAGATTCAGATACCAAAGACTTTCCTTAATTAGAAAACAGGTGAAAAATCCTGGCTTATACACTAACTCCTAAACTCACACTTACCTTTACGACCAATGGTGAAGTCAGAGACAATGCACTCTCCTTTTTCATTGGTAATTTTGGCAAGATCATCCATAGATGGAATAGTGTAGTAACCAACCTTAGTGAGGACAATGCCTATGACCATAAAAGAAAGAAAATATTAATCGTGACTATCATTGGGTAGAGGAATTCTCAGTAGTATTTATTTAATTTTTTATTTATTAACTTCTTTCCTAAAAGGACCGGGGTGTGGCTCAGTGGTAGAGACCTTGCCAAGTATGTATAGGCACTGGGTTCATCCCTCGGTACTGATAAAAAATAAATAAAAATAAAACACAACTATGAAGTGAGCATTTAAAAAAAATTACCTTATATAATAGCTAAATTATTATATAAAGAGAAAATACAAAGAAAATATTTTTTCCAATCTAGTTTTTTATCAAATACAAAGGAAAAACTATTTTTTGAAAAAAAGGCTTCATGGTCCCAAATGCTGAGAAACATACATTATAATTAGAGGGCTGGGGATGAAACTCAGAGGCAGAGTGCTTGTCTAGCATGTGTGAAGCCCTGGGTTCAATCCCGAGTACAGCAAAACAAACAAAAATTAAATATTTTACAGTCTCAGAACATTTACACTAAAATGAAGACTAACTATTTAACTCTGCTTAAACTTTGTGGTCCCCAGACTTAATCTGCTCTTTTCACAGAAAACTCATTTCAAAGGATATTCATTAACATCCTCTAATATGAAAGGCATTTCATAGATTACACTCTGGGAAAGTCTTTCTTGAACCACTTTTATTTTATATACAGGATACCAAACCGAAGGCGAAAATAATGTGCCTTGGTTTACATTTAGCCATAGAGGTGAAGACAAAACTCCAAACCCAACACTTTCTGTTTTATAACCTACTGTCTCTCAAATTTACATCTTTTGCACAGCTAAATCAAGATGATTTGAAAAATCCAACATGAGAAAGTTCCATGAAAAATGAAAATTTAAAGGACCATAATTACTATTACTAAAAAACCATCAACCAAATAGATTTCAATAATACCTAAATGGTATCCAATGGCCCAAGGAAAAGAAATATTAGCGTGGAGAAGGGTTTCAGAATATACCAAAAAAAAGGATAAGATGTGATAAGATTTAAAAACAAAATGAACAAAAACACTGCAACATTGGTATGGTTGTTCTTATCCCTCCCTGTACTATTATTTGTAGCTAGGTTATCAGGGTAGCTTGCTTTGACATCAGATCCAACTCCAGCCTCTAGCATAGTCCACTGGCATACTTGCTTTTCACTGGCAAGGTTTAGAGGGTTGTTAGAATGTCTGTGGGAAGGGAGATCTAAATTAAGTGTTAGGAAACAAGGTAAATGAGAAAATTAGAATCAATAAAAAACGTTTTTTGGGTATTTAAAAAGACATAATATTGGAATAAATTTGTAATGAATATAGATACTTGAGATTACTTATGTAAAAGTACAAAGTTGTTTACTCAGGAAGCAAGTAAACAGAAGATATATACGAAGGCAATAAGAGAACTAGATTAAACAATTTTTTTTGTTTTGTTTTGGTCTTTTTTGGAACCAGGGCAGTCGAACCCAGGGCTTTGTGAATGCAAGGCAGATGCTTTTCTACTGAGCTACATCCCAGCCTTATATAAAATTTTTATAGACACTTCAATCCAAATGTTCATTCACAGAGAAAGGTTAAACAAAATGTGGCATATTTTTATAATGGAATACCACAGAACAATAAAAAAAAATTGTCAATATCATGAATGAATTCTCATAAATAATATTAAGTACAAAAAGAAAATATATCAGTTCCATTTGTGTCAGATGCAAGAACAGCCAAAAGTATTCTATGTGACAGAAACTAGAGTTCTGGTTAAATTCTGGTCTATCAATGAACTTTCCAGGGTTTAAAAAAAAAAAAAAATTCTCTATCCTGTTTGGGGTGTTAGATACCAGATACATACATGTCAAAATTAACTGAAATAAACACTTAAAAATTAATGTACGTCTTCGTTATATGTATATTTCACATGAGTTTATAAAAATAAAAATAATAATCTTCATCCAAACCTGAAACACTACTGTGTTAATAGATAAAAAAGGTAAAAGATGATCAAGATACTTGATCTTGTAGTTTACTTGTTTAATGGATTAATTTTGGGGGATTTGGGGTTAATACAACAATTTCTATCTGAATGTCCAATACAGGTCAGGAATTATGATCTCTCTATATACTTATTCTAGCTCAAATCTTGAAAATTTAATATAGCAGAAAATAATCACACTCATTTAAAAACTAGTAAGCGGGCTGAGGTTGTGGCTCAGTGGTAGAGCACTTGCCTAGCATGTGTGAGGCACTGGGTTCGATTCTCAGCACCACATATAAATAAATAAAATAAACACTGACAACAACCACAATTAAAAAAAAAAAAACTAGTATGCAAGCTATCTGAGTTGCAGAGTTAGGGAATGTATCATGGCAATCTCTTTGATTATAAAATTGGGCCTCTTTAAACTAAACCAGGGTAATTAAACACATTAATTTTAACTATTTCAAATGTAGATAATGTACATGAATCTGACCTGCTGGATGCACATGATAAGCACTATTTTCTATTTCTTCTCTGTCATCTTGCAGTGACTCATCATGAAAGGAGGTTTCTTCACTGCTTCCTTCCAGTCCATTTCGCAAAGCAACCCGCATGTTTAATGCAACAATTGAATCATCCACACTATTGCTACTGTTGTGTTTACTTCCAGAATTCTCTGGGGTTTGAGGAATGGGTTTGGCAATAGGATTATTATAAAAACGTGATACAAGAGAATCATCATCACCATCCTGCTGATGGTTCTCATCTACAGGTTTGCTCAGGAAACTAAATCTGAAAAAGAAGAAAATAATTTAATAACTCCTTAATCAGTAATAATAACAACACTAACCTTTAATGACCCTTTACTAAATATCTGGCAATGTTCTGGGTAATTCCAAATATTAAACATTAATTTTGTATTTAAAGCAATCCTGTGAAATAGGTTATAATTTCTTTTCCTATTTTACAGAAAACTTGGCACAAAAAAATAACTTGTGCAACGCTGCAAAGTTGTGAGTACTGAAAAAAAAAATTTTGATATTTAAAAAAATTTTTAGTTATAGATGGACATAATATCTTTGTTTATTTTTATGTGATGCAGAGGCTCGAACCCAGTGCCTCACATGTGGGAGGCAAGAGCTCTGCACTGAGCTACAACCCCAGTCCCTAAAGCTGAAAAGTTTTTTCTTTAATACATGGACATAATATCTTAATTTTGTTTACATATTTTTATATGCTGCTGAGGATCAAACCCAGTGCCCCACATGTGCAAGGCAAGCACTCTACCACTAGCCACAATCCCAGTCCCCCTAAAGCTGAAATTTTAACACAGAAACTTTACCTTTAGATTCCATGTCTTTAACTGCTCTATTTTCATGAATGAATGGATCTTAGAACCTCAATTTTTGGTCTAAAACAAAAATTTTAAGCTGGGGTTGTAGCTTAACAATAAAGCGCTAATCTAGCATGTAAGAGGCTTTGAGTTCAATTCCTAGCACTGCAAAAAAACAAAAACAGTATGCTCAATTCAAAGCCAGCCTCAGCAAAAGCAAGGCACTAAGCAACTCAGTGAGACCTTGTCTCTAAATAAAATACAAAATAAGGCTGGGGATGTGGCGCAGTGGCCAAGTGCCCAAGTCAATCCCCAGTACCACCTCAAAAACAAACAAATAACCAGTATGCTCTACTGTGTGGGAACAAATGGGTGGTGATTAATTTCAAGATAAAACACTGAAAAAATTTTAACTTTAATATTAGAGTCTGCATTAAATAAAGAAGTATTATTAATCAAAGAAGTCTTTGTATATTCTAAGTAGAATGAAGTATAATTAAGGATTTTTGTACTAAAGCATTATGTTGAAGAAAAGAATAATAAATAATCTAAATATCCAATAATGGAGAACTAGTTTATCTTTTTTTTTAAAATATTTATATTTTAGAAGTAGTTGGACACAAAACCTTTGTTTATTTACTTTTATGTGGCACAGAGGATCCAACCCAGGGCCTCGCATGTGCTGGTCGATTATTTACTGCTGAGCCACAATCCCAGCCCCTAGTTTAATTATCTTACATTCACCATAATGACTATATAGCCATTAAAAATAAGAAGGCAGACATATTCATACAAACATGGAAAGGCAACTACAATAGATGGAAATAAGCTGGTTGTAAAATATCATATCATTCATGCATAATTTCTACAATATTAGTATTTATAAATCAACAAATTTCTTCAGTGGAAAAATTTATACCAAACTATTAAGGATTAATATAAATACTATCAACTCCTCTTTTACAAACTCCACACCGATTTTTTTTTTTTTGCTCAGTTATATTTTGCTAATTATACCAGACAAAGTACTCTTTATTGTAAGGAAGTGAGTGTCAAATGTATGCTAACCCTGTTTAAAACAATATGTACTGATACCAAAATGGTTTTGCAGAAATGAAACAGAATTTTACAGTTTAAAGTACCCAAGAAATAAAAATATTATTCAGTTTCTAGATACCTCTAAGTTGTAATTCTTCTATGGAATATTCACAAATCTTTAGACATTTTCATAAAATTCTAAGCTCAGAATCTCCTCTAAATGAGAATAGGATTTTAAAAGCAACTTAAAACAATTAGCTTACCTCTCACCATTTTCTGGATATTCAGATGGTGAAGCTAGGTCTTCTGAATCACGATTAACAGGAGAAAAGAGATTGCTATTGTTAAGGTTCTTCAAAACCAACTTCTTGATACTCTTCCTATAAACAGTGACCAAAAGAAAAATAAAAATAGAATTTAGTTATACAGTTATATCACAGACATCTTCTTAAAAATAGATCCCAGGGCTGGGGTTGTGGCTCAGCACTAGAGTGCTCACCTAGCATGTGTGAGACCCTGGGTTCGGTCCTCAACACAACAACAACAACAAAAAAAAACAAATAAAGGTACTGTGTCCAACTACACCTAAAAAATAAAAAACAAAACAAAATAAAACAAAAAAACAAACAAACAATAACAACAAAAAAAACTAGAGCCCAAAAGGATATACTCTTGTACACCAAAAGATGATCTAACAACCTGGATGCGGTGGTATACACCTATAATTCCATTTACTTGGGAGGCTGAGGCAGGAGATTGTAAATTCAAGGCTAACCTGGGCAACTTAGCAAGACCTTATCTCAAAATGAAAAGGGTTGGGCAGGTAACTCAGTGGACAAAGAGATCTAACAAGTTCATTTACATCTCTTCTTAGAAATGTATAATTATAACATAAATAGCCCCAACATATTATATTCTAATTTTGGGAAGAATAAAGCTAAGGACCTTCAAATTGAAGTAGAAAATCCCCTTCCTCCTCTGAACCCCAGAATGCTATCACCCATTACAATGATTATATTTTTAATTCATGCCTTTACTCTTTTTAAGAGATTTTTCCTCTATTTTAGAAGTTAGTATTTTACAATCTCTTCCACAGAACTTAATATGCTATCTAAAAGAAAACAGGTGAACAGATACTTGTGACTAAATGAGAAAGATTTTTTTTTTTTTTTTAGATTTTTTTTTTAAAAGATAATGAATGGAATAAAAACTCCTGGTATTTATTCAGATACCTTAAAGTTCAGGTTTATGTACAGCATGTTTACTTCAAGAACTTCCTATCATATACAAGTTTTGTTTTGTTTTGTACTGGGAATTGAACCCAGGGGTGCTTTACCACTGAGCTACATCCCCAGCCCGTTTTATAAAAGAATTTTAAGATAGAGTCTTGACAAGTCTTTCGAAGTTGCTGAGGATGAACTCAAACTTGTGATTCTCCTACCTCAATGTCCATAGTTGCTGGGATGATGGGTGTGCCCCACCTTTTCAGGTATTTTTCAATTATCTTAAAAAGCACATTACTTTTAAAAGAATCTCTTGTCAGTGGTGAGTACTTGGCTAGCATGCACAAGGTCAGGGAATCAATCCCCAGTGTGCCCCCCCCCCCCAAAAGAATGAATTTCTCTGAGGGCCAATATCATGCTTGAAGTCTAGGTACTGCCAGACAGTTTTGTAAATATAACAACTGACATATAAAAAAATATCCAGACACACAAATAAACAAGACATTTTTTCAGAGAAAAAAGTAAGTGCTGACAAGGAGAAACTGAACACTGCTAGTGATGTGAAATGGTACAATTGCTGGGAAAATAGTTTGGCATTTCTCAAAAAGTTAAAGACAGAATTAACATTATAACCAACTCCATTCCTAGGTATTTACTCAATTGAAAACAGACATGTTTAGATACCTGTATGCCAACACAAACAACAGCCTTATTCAAAATATTAAAAAGGTGGAAACACACTAAGTGTCCATCATCAGAAGAATAAATTTTTAAAAAATATTTTTAGTTGTGGTTGGACACAATACCTTTACTTTTAGAAGATGATGAGGAACGAAACCAGTGCCCTGCACATGCTAGGCAAACACTCTATCGCCGAGCCACAACCCTCGTCCCCAGAAGAATAAATTTTTAAAATGTGGCATATCCATACGATGGAACATAATTCAACTATAAAAAGGAACAAAGTTCTGTTACATTCTACATGGATGAATCCTGAAAACACACTATATGAAATAAGCCAGACAAGAAAAACAAATGAGGTGGGCCTGGAGTTGTGGCTCAGTGGTAGAGCACCTGCCTGGCATGTGTGAGGCCTTGGGTTCGATTCGCACCATAAATAAATAAATAAATAAACCGTTTAAAAAAAGAAACACATATGATTGTCTTTAATGTAAAGTATCTAGAATAGGCAAATTTATAAACTAAGTAAGTAATAAAGAGGTTATCCAGGATTGGAGTTTTAGAGAGAATAGGAAACTACTATCTAATGAATACAGAGTTTCTGTTTGGAATGATACAAAGTTCTAGAAATAGTGAAAATGATTATACAATATTATAAATGTATACACATAAAATGGTTAAAATGGCAAGCTTTATATAAGGTTAACAACATAAAAATTCAAAAGGTTAAAAAAAAAGTAAAAAATAGAAGATACAGGAACATTATAAAATTTATTATAAATATTAAAATGGAGCCAGATGAGGTGATGCCTGCCTGTAATTCCGGCAGCTTGGGAGGCTGAGGCAGGAGAAACTTGAGTTCAAAGCCAGCCTCAGCAATCAGCAAGACACTCAGCAACTCAGTGAGACCCTGTCTCTAAATAAAATAAAAACAAGGCTGAGGGGCTGGGGATGTGGCTCAAGCAGTAGCGTGCTTGCCTGGCATGCATGCGGCCCGGGTTCGATCCTCAGCACCACATACAAAAAAAAAAAAAAACAAAGATGTTGTGTCCGCCAATAACTAAAAAAAATAAATAAATATTAAAAAAAAAAAACAAGGCTGAGGATATGGCTCAGTGGTTAAGCACCCTGGGTTCAATCCCTGGTAGGGGGGGGGAAAAATTAAAATGGATAAAGTTAGGAAGATTGTAGAAGTGTTCATATTTTCCTGTGATATGTGAACCCAAGGAAACTAGCTAAAAATTAAGCATGTATGTAGCATGTATGTAGAAGTTCTTAATGATTCAAATGGTGTAACTTAAGCTCATCGTATCCAACAACTACCGAGTACACATCTTTCTCAAGTATGTAGACATGGAACATTTAAAACTAACATTACATTGAGCCATTAAAGCAAGCCGTAAATTAATAACAAAAAGATATCTATGAGTCCCCCCTTATTTGTGGTTTCACTTATAATACAGTCTGAAAATAGTAAATGGAAATTCCATAACTAGAACAAAGGCACATTTTTTTTTTTTTTTTGGTTAAATACCCCTTTAATTTTTTTTTTTTTTTTAATGTGGGGTTCTGTGGAGGGAATCCAGTGCCTGGCTAGGTAAACACTCGACCACTGAGCTACAACCCCAGCCACACATATTAACTTAATTATTACAGTACATTGTTCTAATCATTCCATATTATTAGTTCTTAATCTCTTACTGTGCCTAGTTTATAAATTAGATTTTATCATAAGTATGCATATATGTATAGAAAAAACACAGTAAAGATACAGTTCTGTAGTAGGTTGTAGATTCAGTTTCTGTAGTAGTTCGGTAGAATGTCTGCAGTTTCAGACATTCACTGGAGGTCTTGAAACTGAATCCCTTGGGGCTGGGGATGTGGCTCAAGCGGTAGCGCGCTCGCCTGGCATGCGTGCGGCCCGGGTTCGATCCTCAGCACCACATACAAAAACAAAGATGTTGTGTCCGCCGAGAACTAAAAAATAAATATTAAAAAAAATTCTCTCTCTCTCTCTCTCTCTCTCTCTCCCACTCTTTAAAAAAAAAAAAGAAAAGAAAAGAAAGAAACTGAATCCCCTTGGAGAAAAAGGGACTACTGTTCTGGAAAGAAGTAAAACTGAAAATCAAAGACCAAAATATCGATTTAGAAAAAGAACAAATACAAAAGGGGACGGTTGGGAAGAAATTAAGACAAAATAAAAGTATTAATGAAGATAATATAATATAAATTAATGAAACAGAAACAGTCACAGAATAGAGAACATCAATACTGCTAGAAGTTAGTTCTTTGAAAATACCAATTAAATTGGTACATTCCTTACCAAACTGAAAAAAAGAGAAGGCACAAAATAATTAATGCTAGGACTGAAAAAAAAGGGCACCTCTACGGATTCTACCAACATAAAAAAATATAAGGTTATTTTTAGATAACTTATTCCAATAAATTTGACATTTTAATTAGGTGAAATAATTACTTTAAAAACATGACTTGCCAAAAGTAATTTAAAAAAAAAAGTATAGCTAGGCATGGTGGTACATGGCCTGTAATCCCAGTGGATCAGAATGAGGCATGAGGATTGCAAGTTCAAGGTCAGCCTCAGCAAATTAACAATGGCCTAAGCCATTGCTATTCATACTACTCAAAACAGAAACTTAGAAAATTTATAAGCTGTTTGGGGTTGTGGCTCAGTGCTTGCCTAGCATGTATAAGGCACTGGGTTCGTCCCAGTACCACATAAAAACAAACAAAAAAATTAAGGTATTCTGTCCATCTACAACAACAAAATAATAAAAAATAAATAAACAAATCAAACTGGAGATGTAGCTCCAGGATACAGCATACCTGGGTCCTGGGTATGCTTTATCTCCATCTCCATTTTTTTTTTTTGAGCTCCATCTCAAAAAAAAAAAAACCACACACACACACACATACACACTGCTTATTTCTGGAAATTTCCACTTAACATATCTGGAACACACTTGACTCGAAAAATAAAACCATAAATGTAATATCATGAATAAGAGGAATTATAGTATTAAATTATAGAAAGCTGACAGCAGAAACTGGAAAGATTTTTGGATTAGATGACCACAATTCTTTTTCTTTTTTAAAGACAGGATTTTGTTATGGCTCTGAATTCCTGGGCTCAAATGATCCTCCTTGCCTCAGACTTCCAAGTAGGGTTCATAGGCATGTCACAGCACCGTTTTAGAAGATCACTATTTCTAAGCCCCTCCCTCCCATGAGTAGTTATAAGCAAACTGGTGAGATTATCTCCTTATAATATCTCCTAAAAGCCACATTCATATATTCTCCATTTATGGGTCAACCGCCATATTGTAAGAACTCTTCTAGGCACACTGAACTATAGAAAAAAAATCAAAGTTCTCTGCCTATTTAGTTTATGTTCTAGAGGGACA
This sequence comes from Marmota flaviventris, assembly GCF_047511675.1. Taxonomy (NCBI): domain Eukaryota; kingdom Metazoa; phylum Chordata; class Mammalia; order Rodentia; family Sciuridae; genus Marmota; species Marmota flaviventris. The sequence continues at coordinate 60,454,082 of NC_092506.1, read as the reverse complement.
AAATGGACAAAAACCAAATATAAAATAATATGTATATTATAAAATGAAAGGAATAAAAAGAATAAGAAAACAAAAACAAGAATGGAGCTAGGTGTGTGGCACACACCTGTAATCCCAGAGACTTGGGAAGCTGAGGTAGAAGTGCAAGTTACAGGTCCACCTAAGTAACCTGGTGAGACCCTGACACAAAATAAAAAAATAAAAATGGCTAGGGATGTAGCTCAGTGGCAAAGTGTGCCTACTTTTAATCCCCAGGAACAAAACAGGAAGGGTATAGGGTGGTCAGAGAAGCCTTCATTGAGGAGAAGAAGCCTTCATTGTGAGTAAAGAGTGAGAGGGTTAGCTATATGGATATCTGGGGAAAAGTGTGTGAAGAGACCAACTGGGGCAATAGCAGGCCCATTCTGTTCTTTTAAAATAGAGTGATCTTACTCTCTCATGATTCTGTTCTTTTTTTAAAGTAAGGATCTTACTGCAAGGAAGCAGTAAGATTAAAGCAGAGTGGCTGGGGTTGTGGAAGGCAGTGTGATACAATATAACTTATTCTTCAAAAGGATCACTGTGGTATCTATGTTTATCTCTGAAAGCAAAAGTGTAAGGGTAAAAGCAGAAACATTAGTTAGGAGGATATTATAGTAATTCAGGCAAAAAATGTTGTACCTTAGATTGGGGTAATAACTGTTAATGTGATGAGAACTGGTCAAATACTGAGTAATTACTAAAGGTAAAACCAAGGAGGATATGTTAATGGCTTGGATAAGAAATGTGAGAAAAAGTTGAAGACTGCTCCAAAGTTTCCGACTAAAATGAGAGAAATGCAGTTACCTCAGATAGGGATGGCTCTGTGTGAAAAGGAACTGAGATGGAATTTAAGGAGTTCAGTACTAGACATGCTAATTTTGAAATAAAGGCCTACTTGGCATCTAAATGGAGATGTAGAATAAGGTTGAACATAAGAATCTTGAGAAGATGAATGTGATGGCATATGCCTGTAATCCCAGTGACTCAGGAGGCTGAGGCAGGAGGATCTCAGGTTCAAAGTGAGCCTCAGCAAATTAGGGAAGCTCTATGTAACTTGGGGAGACTGTTCAAAAAATAAAAAGGGTTAGGCAATCCTGTTACCTAAATAAATGAATAAATAAATCAGGAGAACGACGTTTCAGTTAGAGATAAAAATCTGGGAACCATAAGATAATAATGATATTTGGAGAAAGATGAAATCAAAGCACTCTGGAAGTAAGCACAGATAAAATGAGTTCAAGGACTAGGTCATGGGAATCAGGTTGGGATGGACAGAAATTGGCAAAGGAGACCAAGAAACGTGATCAGAGTGGTAGAAAATTAAGCACAAAGGAACAGATCAACTACATGAAATGCATGTAGTATAGTAAAACTGTTAACAGCAAATCCACAGAAGTGAACCAAGGAAAACATGTAGTATTAATAGTAAATAAGAGCAGCTTTACCAGGTACAGTTGCACATCCCTATTAATTCTAGCAACTTGGAAAGCTGAGGCAGAAGGACTGAAAGTTTAAGGCTGGCCTTAGCAACTTAGTGTGACCCTGTCTAAAAATAAAAAAAAAAAAATCAAAAGGACTGGGGATGTAGCTCAGTTGTAAACAGCCCTGGGTTCAATCCCTAATATGAAGGGGAAAAAAAAAAAAAAGTATAAAACATGCCCCTTCCCACCCTAATCCTAATAAGACCTCTTGAAATTGCCCTGAGAACTACTGATCTGATGGATACAATAATGTGTCCATGCCCTCTTTACATTCTATGTGCAAAGCAGTGTGGAAAATACCAGGACATACCTGTGATTAATACAGATTCCTTGCCTTCAAAATAATAAATCACTATTATTCTATGAAATGTGTAAAAGCAGATTTTCCACCTTTTGTGGAATAGTAGTATATCACATGTCTAAGAAAAAAATTTGTATTTTTTTTTTTATTTTATTAACATTCATGAGCCAAGAATTGTAAGTAATGAATTCTCATTTGTTATCCAAAGATTACTAAAAGAAAAAATGCTCACCTTATTGTTTTTCTGATTAAAGTACATGTTCTTTTTAAAAAGCCTACTATGTGTCTGCTATTTATCTAGAAAAATAATCCAGAAAACAAATACCCTAATATTCCTTCTCCTGATGTTAAATGCTGTTAATGGTTTGGTGTATAATTTTCTTCAGCTTTTTACTGTAGATTATCAGAATATACATGGAGAAAAGTTTATTAATAACTCCTCTACATACTTTCCTGTATTTTTTTTTTGTGTGTGTATGTCTATGTGCTTTATTGTTGGTTCTATTTATCTGTGAATATATTCTCAATTCCGGGAAATTAAAAAAAAGAAAGAAAGAAAAATAGATTCTTAATTTAGCCTCTTTTTTCTTTGCTGGTTTTATAGTGGCCAGGGGAAAGAACCGAGGGCCTACTGGATGCTAGGCAAGTATTGCACCACTGAGCTACAGCCTCAGTCCCCTGACCATTTATTTATAAAGAGACAAAGAAAAAGAGTACTAATTCCTGGAAAAAACAAAATTAAAATGTGCATTTGTAAAACCAGAAGCATATCTATCAAAACATTTTTACATCAACCATAAGTAACTGAATCATTTTTATTCTGTGATATCTTGGGTTTTCTTCTCATTTTTTTTTAAGTAAACTGTATTATATTTGTAGTAATTTAAATAATCTTATTTTACATTGTTTGTAAAATAAACTCACTTAGGCATGAATGCTCCATTGGCTAGGGATGGTTCATCATCATCCAGCCCATCAAAGAGATGTGATTTGGCTGTGCCTGTTGTTTGTAAAGCCTTTGGACGAACTCTGGTGGCAGGTCGGGGTGTCAGTTTATAATGAGTAGGTGTAGTAAGAGCCTTCTGGGCTGCTGGATTTGTTGGTTTCAATCTCTGAAAAACAAAAGAAAAACATCAAAGGACAATCTAGTTTAATTCAAAAGTTGGCACTGGCTTTAAAAATCAGATGACAGGGCTGGGGATGTGGCTCAAGCGGTAGCGCGTTCGCCTGCCGTGCGTGCAGCCTGGGTTCGATCCTCAGCACCACATACAAAGAAAGATGTTGTGTCTGCTGATAACTAAAAATAAATAAATAATATTAAAAAAAAAATCAGATGACAGAATTCAAACCTAAGTTCTGGCATACCTGATAGATTCCTCTTGAAGTTGCAGCTCCCTTAAAACAAAGCTGTTAACATCAAATATTCTACGTATTTACACATGTGAATGGAACTATTTTTCTCTGTAACTGAGCTCCCAGCTCCCATTTGGACTAATTTGTCTGACATTTTTAAAAATGCTACTGGAGAAACTGTGTGGTGGCACACACCTGAGGCAGGAGGTTTGCAAGTTCAAAGCAATCCTCAGCAACTTAGCAAGGCCCTAAGCAACTTAGTAAGACGCTGTCTCAAAAATAAAACGAGCTAGGGATGTGGTTCAGTAATAAGTATCCCTAGGTTCAATCCCTGGTACTAAATAAATATATGAATAAATAATGCCACTGAGATACTGGATTTGCAAAGCACTTTATAATTAAAATGGATTAATACCACATATTATTAATTTGCCCTGTCCATTTATCTCATAAGAGAATTTAGCTTCTAACAGTTTCATTCTTTAAAACAAGGATGACAATATTTCTTTTTTTAAAGAGAATTTTTTTTTAATATTTATTTTTCAGTTTTCGGTGGACACAACATCTTTTATTTTATTTTATATGGTGCTGAGGATCGAACCCAGCGCCCCGCGCATGCCAGGCGAACATGCTACCACTTGAGCCACATCCCCAGCCCTAAAGACACATTTTTGTATGCTTTTCCCTAGGTCAGCAGGAATTATTTTTTCTGTATCTGAAAGGCAACATGACAAATGGAGTAATCAATTGAATGAAGGGCAGGGCTAAGGTTTGTTAGTTTTTCATTTTGTTTTGGGGCAAGGATACTGGGGATTTTACCCAGGGACAATTTACCATTGGTCTACATCTCCAACCCTTTTTATATTTTATTTTGAGACAGATCTCACTAGAACCCACCTTGCTAACAACCTGCATCTCTACTTACTTGCGATGTTAAACATTAAAATACAAAGCTCTAACACGGCATATACTTTACAAGGAAATGTGTGTAACTGTGATACCTCTAATGAATAAATACCTTCTTTTTCAGTATTCTCCCAAAAAAAAAGAAAAAAAAATTTACCTCTTCTTTCTTCTTAGGGTCTGACATAGGATTCCGGAAGAGAGGGGAGTCTCCAAAAGGTGAGTATGTTAAACTATTAAGGTGTTGTTGGAGAACAGCCTGTTGGGCAGCAGTAGCATTTGGATCTGTCAGAGCTTTTCAAAAAAAAGAAAGGGGAAAAAATATCAGTCCAAGGATACAATGTGTTTATAGCAGAGAATGCAGTTCTCTATTTGGAGATAATAGTCTTCAAAATATTCAGATTCACTAATGGCACTACTGGTTGAGGAAAGAAAACAGAAAAAAAAAAATCACGAGTAACATAGTTAAAGACATCAAGAGCCAATTTCATAAGGAATATTACACATAAAAATTCATTTAGAAGGTGTCCACTGTCACTATTAATCCAAAAAATGCAAATTAAAACAATTTTGAAGAAATATTTTATATCTACCTTACTATCAATGGCACAATAGTATAAAAAGTTATGGTCTTTGCCCTATAGAAACATTAAAGACTACTTTAATCTGTCTAAAAGAAAGAATGACAAGATACAGATCAAGTACTGCTTTTATCATTTTTATTTCTAATTTTTAGTAGTACTAGAGATTGAGTCCAGGGATGTTCTATCACTGAGTTACATCCCCAGTTCTTTTAATTTTGAGACAGGATTTCACTAGGTTATCCAGCCTGGCCTTGAACTTGTGATTCTCCTGCTATGGACTACTGAGTCAATGGGATTATTTTTAATCAATTAATTTCAACTACAGAAATTTAATCCAAGGACTCAATTAAATTGGAAATAAAACAGAAATATTCCTAAGTGTTCACTGCACATTATCTAATTATTTAATAAATGAAAATTCCTATGTGTGTATGTGTGTGTGTATATATATATAATTTTTTTTTTAAGCCAGTGTGGTGGCACACACCCATACTCCCAGCTACTTGGGAGGCTGAGGCCGGAAGATCACAAATTCAAGGCTAGCAGGAGCAATGCAGCAAGTCCCAGTCACAAAAAAATAAAAGGGGATAAAGATGCAGCTGAATGGTAGAATATGAAGTACCAAGTTCAAGCCCTAGTACCACCAAAAGCAAAAAAACAAACCAACAAAAGTTTTAAATGGGCTAGAAGCATAGCTTAGTGGTAGTGTGTGTGCTTAGCATGCACGAGACCCTGGGTGCAATCCCAGCAAATCCCCCTTTCAATAAAGTAATTTTTTGGGGGGACAGCGGGGGGCAGCGCACTAAAAAATACAAAGATGGCAGCATGCAAGCAATGAAAATTATTAAGACATTCTTATTTATTTATTACTTACATTTAATACATCAAAAGGTAAAAAGGACTACCTAGTATAATTTTTCACATATTATTATTTTCTTTTAAATATTTTTTAGTTGTCAATTAACACAATACCTTTATTTCATTTTTTTATTTTTAAGTGGTGCTGGGGATCAAACCCAGTGCCTCACACATGCTATGCAAGCGCTCTACCACCGAGTCACATTCCAGCCCCTTCTCTCATAAGAAATATTTTTTATCAGTTGCAGAAAACTTTTATATGAAGACTATATTCATGACCTACAATTGTTCAAATCATTAAAAAAAAACCCACCTACAACACACTGACTGATGAAGAAACCTCTTTGCAAGATAAATAATTCCAAAAATACTAATTAAAAAACAAATAACAACTCATTTTAGAAATAAAAAATATTATTTTTTTTCCCTTTAAAAACATTTAGAAATAGGCTAAGGTCAAAATATATTGTGATAATTCACCTTAAAGGAGTGCCAAAAACAAAACGTTTTGAAATTTCTCAAAATGGAAGGAAAAAAACAAAATCATGTTGGGCGCAGTGGCTTAGGAGGCTGAGGTGAGTTCAACGTAAGCCTCAGCAAAAGTGAGGTGCTAAGCAACTCGCTGAGACCGTCTCTAAATAAAATACAAACTTTGGCTGGGGATGTGGCTCAGTGGTCGAGTGCTCCTGAGTTCAATCCTAGATACTGTCCCCCACCCCAAAAAAAATCAACTGCAGTAACAACAACAAAAACAAGAATAGGTAGCTACAGCTAAATAAATGAAAATAGAGGAGGAGTACATCCACTTTAGTCAAATGAAACTTTCTTTAGATTGGATATACTCATTAAATACTAAAAGATTCTATATTGACATTTAGAGAGTACAAATTTGCTTAGGATATTGAAATTCAGAAGTCAATTTAAAGAACACAGAACAAATCATCTGTATTCAGAAACTTCCTAAACCCAATTTGACACCACAGGCAAGCAAGTACCTGGGATTTGAACTCAGGGTCACTCCACCACTGAGTGGTATCCCTGGTCCTATTTGTATTTTATTTGGAGACAGGGTCTCAGAGTTGCTTAGCACTCAGTGAACTCTTATTAATCTTTATTAGTCATTTTGTTACTTGAGAGCCATTTATCAACTTAAAAAACTTTGACCACTAATAACTAATCCCACATTATAATTAGTATAGGCCACACTATCTGCACTGGCTCAAAAAGGGGGTGGGGGTACGAAGTAGTGAACCCCTGTAATTCTAGTGGCTTGGGGGGCTGAGGCAGGAGGATTGTGAGTTCAAAGCCAGCCTTAGCAACTGCAAGGTGCTAAGCAATTCAGAGACCCTATCTCTAAGTAAAATACAAAATAGGGCCAGGGATATGGCTCTTGGTGGAGTGCCCCTGAATGTAAATCCTGAGTACAAAACAAAACAAAACAAAACTTCCTTTAACAAACCCAAACAATTAGGAAAGTGTGTAAACATATTTTTAAATATTATAAATATGAAACTTTATGTTAAGAGTATTATTAAAAAATACAGAAAACAGAGCTGATTAAGTTGGCAAAAATATAAACAAGCAAGCACTGGTTAAGCTACTACTTGTGTTATACTCAATTCTTGTCCTAACAATTTAAAAACATATTTAAAGGACTAAATTGTGATCAAATGATTACAGGTACAGGAAAAAGTAGAAAAAAACCAAGTCTTTTAATAACACAGAAGAAACTCATGATGTTTTATTTGGAAGAAAGATAATAGGGTTCCACAAAGGAATTATATCAGTCTTGTTTTTCTTAGCTTTAGGAGATACAAGAAGCACAACTGGGTGCAATGTCTATGGAGGCTAGTTTAGTTGTCTAATGAGCCTGAACAGATGGAACAATAAGGGTGAACTCACGAAAGCTCTAAAATATCTTCCAACTAAGATTCAGCAGTACAAAGAGTTACATTCTAAAATCAATAGTTACTTCTGAGTGAACAGTAATATTAATATAAAAACTATAATATTAAATTCTTATATCAGGAACTTGTAATTGGCTTAGGAAAAATATATAGATCATTAAAAACCAGTCAAAAAGTCCAAGTAAAAATGGCAGTATTAAGGGAGGGAGAAGAGGAATAGCATGGATGGTAGAAGGAGACCCTCATCATTATACAAAATACATGTATGAAGATATGAATTTGGTGTCAACATACCTTATATATAATCAGAGATATGATAAATGGTGGTATAAAGGTGTATTAAGAATTGTAATGCAAAAAAAAAAGAGAGAGCTCAAGTATAATGGCATTAAAAAAATGGCAGGATTACAGTATTTATACTACCTCCTTCTACTGAAAACAACCAAAGATAAGGAAAAGAAATAAAACCAAAATATCTTTAATGATAAAGACAATTCTAAAGTTCACACAGAGATCAATTAGAATTCTAATTTACCTTTTCTCTCCAAATACTTCATTAAAATCTATGGTTTTTTAAAAAAGGAAAATTTATCTATATAAACTCACGACAAAAAAAAAGAAGGGCTGGAGTTGTAGGCTCAGCAGTAGAGTGCTTTATTCGCAGCACCGGATTTGATTATCAGCACCACATATAAATAAGTAAATAAAATAAAGGTTCATTAACAACTATAAATTTTTTTTTTTTTAAAAAGCAAATGAACAGATGAGAAAATATTAACAAATTTTTAGGGGAAAGAAGTGGACAAAGGAATGACAAAGCAGGATAGAGGAAATTATAGCTTAGAATATTTTTAAAGGGAATTAGAGTCAAATGGAGTATGAAAGATCCATGGAAGAATCCCAGAAGATTAGGGACAATAATACCAGGTTTGATGAATAGAGACTGAAAATAGGAGGGAAAGATTAATGAATAGTCTATTTAAAAAACTATCTACTATCATCCTCCTGATTAACCCGATGCTCAAAAGATAGGTCAAAAACATAGAGTATGACAGAACTAAGACAACATAAGGAAAGGACAAGGACAACTAATATAATGGCATCATCCCAGAACTAAGAATTTAGCATTCTAACATTTAGAGGACCTTTGGATAATAGTTGGTTTCCAGGCTACATAACCTAAAGTGAAATATTGGTAAACAAGCCTTACCCAAATACACAAAGTTGACAGTGTTGTTTAAATTAGTATTTTATTCCTAAGTATTCATGGAAACAATCATCAAACACTAGGATCAAAACAAAAAATAAGCTATGCTTGGTAGGCATATGCCCATAATGCCAGCATCTCTGGAGTCTGAGGAAGAAGGATTGTCAATTTCAAGGCCAGCCTCAGCAACTTAGCAAGACCCTGTCTCAAAGTGAAAAAATACAAGAGGACGAAGATGTAGCTCAAAAAGATTAACAAAAAAAGCCTCCCCCAAAATCCTGATGGAACAGGGGAACACTAAGAAAATTTTAATAATAATTTAAAAATATCATTTCAATGAAAACTGTATCTAGAATCAGATGCTTTAAAAAAGGAACATTCAGAGAACAAGAAAGAAATCTTACAATCAAAAGGCTCATAGAAAGTAGAAACACAGTTGACATAATAAATAACTTAAATAAATAAATAAATAAATATTTTAAAAAAAGAAAGAAACAGGGGCTGGGGATGTGGCTCAAGCGGTAGTGCGCTCGCTGGTATGCATGTGGCCTGGGTTCGATTCTCAACACCACATACAAAAACAAAGATGTTGTGTCCGCCGAAAAACTAAAAAATAAATATTAAAATTCTCTCTCTCGCTCTTAAAAAAAAAAAAAAAGAAACACAGTTGACAGACATTAAAACAGAAAAAGTCTAAACAAAACACCATGAACTTTCAGGACAAAAGGACAACCCTAAATGCTTTTGAGGATGTGAGGAACAGGTTACAAGAATAAAGCAGACATCAGTCCTGCCAATAATGGTCACTACAAAAAAGGTAAAGTCAATTTCTAAGGATAAATAATTTTCACATCACAATTTTGTAATACTGAATTGTGAGGAATAAATGAAGTTATTTTCAGACCTGTTAAGCATTCAGAGTTTACTCCCTTATTGTACTTCACTTGAAGATAAATTCCAGAAAATCAGGAAAGAAATTAAGAGGAAAAATTTAGGACACAGCAGTTCTCGCTAAGTAAATTTAAGGGGAAAATCCTGCCGGGCATGGTGCTGCACGCCTGTAATTCCAGCAGCTTGGGAGGCTGAGGCAGCAAGATCACAAGCTGAGGATAGCTTCAGCAATGTATTAAAACCTTTTGTCAAAATAAAGTATGGGCGGGGGCGGGGGGGGGGGGGGAAATCCAAGTAAGCTCAGTGGTAACCTCTCCTGAGTTCAATCACCAGTAATCCGCCTCCCCCCACCCCCCAAAGAAGAAATTCCAGGGGGAAAAAGCTGTATGAGGAATGTGTACCTGGTTGGGTGGTAATGTTTTCATAAGTCATTAAAAAACAAAGGTCAGGTCATGTGAACTTTTAAATTATTTTAAACCAAAGAACAGAGGATAGTTAATAGTTATAGGATAGAACATATCAAATTTTTTTAAATATCTATTTTTTAGAAATAGGTGGACACAATATCGTTATTTTATTTTTTATGAGGTTCTAAGGATGGAACCCAGTGCCTCATGCTTGCTAGGCGAGCACTCTACGTCTGAGCCACAACCCCAGCCCAGAACATATCAATTTTTCCAAAATAAAAATACAAAGATAGAGCCTGGCATAGTGGCACACATCTGTAATCCCAGTTACTTGGGAGGAGGAAACAGAAGGATCAGAAATTCCAGGTCAGCCTAGGATACTTAGCAAGATCCTGTCTCAAAATAAAAAAGGCAGGGGGCTGGGATTGTGGCTCAGTGGTAGAGTGCTTGCCCTGGGTTTGATCCTCAGCACCACATAAAAATAAATAAATATATTGTGTCCAACTACAATTTTAAAAAATTTCAAAAATAAATAAATAAATAAGGCAGGGGATATAGCTCAGTGGTAGATAGCTTTCCCAGCAAATGCAAGGCCCTGGGCTTAGTCCCCAGTGCCCCCCACCCCCCCCCACACACAAGAATGAATGAACGTATGCAATGAAGATGGGAAAAAGATTGTGGGAAAGAGAAGGGTAGGGTAGGGCACCAATATCCTCATTTGATAAAACACTATCACCTAGTTGACAAAATAAGTATAAAGGAACTGAACTTAAATTGCAAAGGTTTAAAATGTGGCACATGTCATAAGAGTATAGGAAATAATTTAGTGGTATACAAACAAATTTCTCTTTTTCTTTCTAACTCAATTACTCTATTTCAGGTAATACCAGTTTTCCATTTCTGGTGGAAAAGGTTTTTCTTTAAAAAGATATTTAAATTAAAAAATAAGATAGTTTTCTTGGGTGAGAAATAAATATAGTAGAAAGATAACAGCAAAGGGTTGGAGATGTAATCAGTGGGAGAGCATTTCCCTAGCATAATTTAGACCCTAGGTTTGATCCCACCCACTGCTAATTAAAAAAAAAAAACAAAGATCCTGCAAAAACTGAAAAGTAGTATTCAAATGAATGAAGTATGTAAAATATTTCAATAGATAACTAAACTTACTATATTCCCAAAGTTTAGTTTTAACGGTTATGCTGGAAAAAGCAAACAAAAAAGGTAGAGGTAATAATAAGCTAAATTCTCAAATAGACTTAAAACATAGCACATCACTTAATGATATGAACTTAATTACACACTAGATAAATTAAAAATGTAACACAAGTTGTTTCTTAGAGTAACTGGGCCGAGGAATGAGGAAACAGGGAAAACCCTCTATACTACATGATTATTTAATATTGGGCATATATACACTGCTCTGGTAGGGATACGACCTGGGTAAAGTAGAAAACCAAGTCAGCAAGTATTAGCAAGAAATAAACTGAGTAAAGCCTTCTAAAGTGACTGACACTTACCTATTGGGGCCTGGGGGGCGCCAAAGCCCAAAGTGGCTGTCGTAGTATTAAATCCAGGGGCCCCAAAGGCTCCTGTACCAAGAGGCCCTCCGATCTTAGGTTGGTTGTTCCCAAACAAAGATGCCTGTCCAGCACCAAGAGCTATGGAGACAAGAGGAAAGAAAAAAAGTGCCACAGAAGATCCTTTGAATGTTGTGCAGGTCAGTTACTTAAAAATATAACACATTTGGAAACTTCAAAATGACTAGTCACATTTTAATAAAACAGCTAATATGGTAAATGCTAAATCTATGCTAGGCATTGGGCTTGATACTTTACATATACCATAGGCAAAATTACTTAATTTCTCTGAACTTCAATTTCCTCAACTGTAACGTGAGATTATATTGCTTATATATTTATCCTCAGATTAAAATAAGTAAATATGTGTAGCATTTAGAAATGTCTGCTACACACTAAACACTCATTAATATGCCTAAAGTAGAAACTATTATTCTCATTTTACAGATGAGAAAACTGAGGGTTTAGACATGAGTTCAATGTCACAAACGTAAATGGTAGTGAGCTGTACACAGTGGCATAGGACTGTAATCCCAGTGACTCAGGAGGCTGAGGCATGAGGATCACAAGTTTGAGGCTATCTTCAGCAACTTAGCGAATCCATCAGCAACGTGGCAAGATTATGTCTCAAAAAATAAGAGAAACGGGGGATGTAGCTCAGAAATAAAGAGCCCCTGGGTTCAATCCCTGGTGTCCCCCCCACCCCCATAGAAAAAGTAAGGTAGAAATGTGGATTAAACCTAGATTCACCTAACACTGTAACTAGGGTTTAGGGTTTAACTATCACTCTATAGTAAGATAGATATACCATCTCATGAAAACTGCTTTAGCTAAACAAAACAGTTTTTACAAAAAAGAGAAATATCTTGCAATAAGGTTATTAAACAGACTCAAGTTTTGGCATAAACCAGACTGGATTTATGCCAAATAAATAAATATATGTATGTATATGTGTGTGTGTGTGTGTTTTTTTTTTTTTTGGGGGGGGGGATGTACTGGAGACTAAACTCAGGGACACTCAACTACTAAGCCACATCCCCAGCCCTATTTTGTATTTTATTTAGAGACAGGGCCTCACTCATTTGCTTAGCACCTGGCCTTTGCTGAGGCTGGCTTTGAACTTACAATCCTTCTGCCTCAGCCACCTGAGCTGCTGGGACTGCAGGTATGCACCACCACACTTAGCTTGGACTATGAATTCATTTTCACCAGAGGGAAGGCTTATTACAGAAATTTATCATTCTTTTCCTAAAGAAATTTGTAATTTGGAAGCTGGAGGTATAGCTTAGTGATATAGCACTTATCTGAGGTCCTTGATTAAAAGACACAGAGAAAAAAAAAAAGAAAAATACTTGGGAGTTAAAAAAAATATAGGAACTGGCATGAGATCACAACCAAAAAAAAAAAAGTTTATACATACAGAATACATAATGAATGGATAAATTATTCCTTGCCTAACAGTCAGGCATGGTGGTGCATGCCTGTAATCTTAGCAACTCAAGCAGATGAGGTGTGAGGATCACAAATTTGAGTTTAGTCTCAGCAAATTAGCAAGGCCCTACGAAACTTAGCCAGACCCCATCTCACAACAAAAAAGTAAAAAAGGCTGGGGATGCAGTTCAGTGGGTTCACGCAACCCTGCAAAAGACAACAATGTGGTAATGAGATTATTTCACCTTATAAAGCCCAGTTTTGATACAGGTCATAAGACTAGTTTACAGCACAAATTTTAGGATTTATTTTTTTCTGGTAGCTCAATACCTCCTAAACCCTAAACAAAAATTTAGGTGAAACCCAAATACATAAAATGGATAAAAATTTCTGCTCTGGATGGGTATTTCCCTCATTTTTGCAGCAGCCATGGATAAAGATATGAAACATAAAACTCATCATATTTCAGTAATTCTCAAAAGAATAAAAAAAGCACTATGAGGTTACAGTGATCTGAAAAGGACTGACTGAGCTGGGTATAGTGGCTCATGCCTGTAGTTCCAGTGACTCCAGAGGCTGAGAGGTGCAAAGAGAGACCAGGCCTGGCAACATTCCATCTCAAAATAGGAATGTGGGGCTGGGACTGGGGCTCAGTGGTAGAATGCTCTCCTAGCATGTGTGAGGCACTGGGTTCAATCCTCAGCACCAAATAAAAAAATAAACAAAATAAAGGTACTGTGTCCATATACAACTAAAACAGAAATTCTTTTTTAAAAAAGGGGGGGGATGTAGGTCAGTGGTTAAGCACCCCAAGGTCCAATCCCTTTAAAAATAAATAAATAAATAAATAGCCTGATGGCAGATTATTATGTACCAATGGAAAAATATTTTATCAAACTCTGCCTTATTTTATGCACAAATGGTACTTTCTCCTTAATGAAGGGACTTACTAATACTCTACAAGCTGAGAAGCATTCTAAGTGTGGTGTTATATATGATATGATAATGGTACTATAAATCTTTAAGAAAATGTGCTAAGCAGGCATAGTGGCACACTCATATAACCCCAATGTCTCAGAAGGCGGAGGCAGTAGTATCAAAATTTCAAGGACAGCCTCAGCAACTTGGTAAGACTGTCTCAAAATAAAAAGGGCCGGGTTTCAGCTCAGTGGTAAAAAACTTCTGGGTTCAATCCCCAGTACCAAAAAACAAACAAAAAACCCCCAAACAAAACAGAAGAAAAGGTGCTGTATTTACCATCAGTTGTGGGAGTCATAAGGAAGCTATAATGGGGGAGTAAAATGGTTATAGTGGCCTTATAAAGTTCAAGAATACTCAAGAAAAAAACAAAATAGTTATAGTATTTTATTTTTTGTACCGGGGATTGAACTCAGGGGCACTCGACCACTGAGCCACATCTCCAGCCCAATTTTACATTTTATTTAGTGACAGGGTCTCACTGAGTTACTTAGGGCCTCACTAAATTGCTGAGGCTGGCTTTGAACTCAAGATCCTCCAAGGTGCTGGAATTACAGGCATGTGCCACCGTGCTCAGTCGTTTTTATCTATGGTATCTCTTAGCTTTAGATAGAAGATATTTCTGTGTTATCTCTTTTAAATTTTTGTTGTACTGGTATTAAACGCAAAGCTTTGTGCATTTGATGTGAAAACACTCTACCACTGAGCTACATTCACAGCCCCTTTTTATTTTTAAATTGAGACAGGGTCTCACTAAATTGCCCAGGCTAGTCCCAAACTTGCAATACTCTAGCCTCAGCTTCCTGAGTAGCTGGATACTATGGCCACGCACCACAGCACCTGGCTTTTCCATGTATCTCTTAAATTAAGAATCAACCTTAATAGATGTAGGGACAATCATAATACTTCATGGAAAATGTTAAAGAAAAAAAAAAACTTTCAAATACTATTTTAAATAACTAATAAGAAACTGGTGTCCAATAGATTGTGCAACAATAGTTAATGGCATCAAATATGAAACAAGGTATGCTTATGACTTAATAAGTGTTTGTTGGTCTGACCATATGGGGGTAAATATTACATGCCAAGAGTTAATATAAAACTTTATATTAAGACTGGCCAGGCATGGTGGCACACACCTGTAATCCCAGCATCTTGGGAGGCTGAGACAGGAGGATCACGAGTTCAAAGCCAGCCTCAGTAACTCAGTGAGGTACTTAGCAACTCAGTGAGATCCTGTCTCTAAATAAAATATGAAAAGAGGGCTGGGGATGTGGCTCAGTATTAGCACCTCTGGGTTCAGTCCTCAGTACCAAAGGATGGGAGGGAATACTGGTAACCTAAATCAAAGCATATAAAAAAACCTATGTATTTCTACACTGAATATCTGTATATTTGTACAGTCCATTAATCCTGAAGTACCTAATGTTACAGGAAATTTTACTTCGATTGAGGGATGAGTTTGAATCTATCACTCAAAACAGGAATCTGCCAAGGAAACCCACTTCACTAATGCCCTCCAGAAATATAGACCAGAGCTACAGTACTAGTTTACTTATGATACCATGAAATGCAGAATTCAGGAGTATCTCAGGATACTCTAGAAAACAAGTCTGCCTTAGTAAATGTAATATCAAGGAATTTCAACTGTTTGTGCTTGGTAACTCTCACAATTCTCATTTCCTTTCAGAATTGACTGCTGCTAAGGTTGTGGGTTAAAATTCTTTATTGATTTTATTTGTCTTTTAGTTTCTATAGACAAGATATGAATGAGACATATATAACAGCAACAAAAAAAATCTGACTCACTGTGAGGGAGAATTGTTTAGGGAGAAACCAAATATATTAAAACAAATCAAAAGGTTAGATTATTATAATAGTATAGAATAGGAGACCACAGCATAATCTTGTCCTCTAGGGGAAGACATTGTTAATCCTAATCAGCAAAACCCAGAAACCAAAGAGTAAAGAATAACAGTAACATAAAAATTAAACTTATTTATGAAGAAAACTTGTCTATAAAGTTAAATAACAAACAAAAGGGCTTGGGTGAAAATATAGACAGTATCCTCAATTTAAGACTTTTTTCACTAAATTTACAATGGTGCAAAAGTGATAGGCACCCAGTAGAAACCATATTTTGAAAACTGAGTTTTAATATTTTCCAGGGTTAATGATACTCTCGGGCAATGCTCAATTGTAGTCTTAATTTAAGTGTTCTGAGCACATTCAAGTTAGAATTGGCTGGGGTATAGCTCAGTTGGTAGAGTACTTGAGTCACTGTACATGGCCCTGGTTCAATAACCGGAACCACTAAAAATTAAAAAAAAAAATACATTTAAGGTAGGATAAGCTAATCTATGATATTCAGCAGGTTACACATACTAGAAGCACGTTTGACTTACATATAATATTTTCAACTTTATCAAGATGGCTTTATCAAGACATAACCCTACTTTTAAACAGCACATGTATCTCTAACAAACACTAGCTGAGTGCAGCGAAGCACACCTGCAATCCCAGTAACTTGGGAGGCAAAGGCAGGAGTATTTCAAGTTTGTAGCCATCCTCAGTAACTTAGTGAGATATTGAGAAACTTCCTCAAAATAAAAAAAGGCTCAGTGGTTAAGTGCTACTGGGTTCAATCTCTGGTACCAAAACAAAACACAACACTAGAACAACATCTTATCCAGGACTTAAGTTTATGTTCATAAACTTTCTAGAGTCAAAACTACCACTGAAACTTTCCTCTTTAATTTGCCCATACCCCAAGGCTACTTTTTCCCCAGGTTGGAAGAAAATATTGATGTATTTTGCTTTGTATTAGATCACACTATGCCAAAAACACAAAAGTTTTCAGTTTTTACTTTAAAATTATGTGGTAGAATTTGTGTAAGTTGAAAAGCTCAGCCAGGTGTGTTGGTGTACACCTGTAATCCCAGCTACTTGGAGGCCTGAGGTGACAGGATTCCTTGACCACACAAATTGGGTAACAAACTGGGCAAGTTGGTAAGGTTCCCCATCTCAAAACAAACAAACAGATGAAAGTCTAAAACCATAAAAACATTAAGATCCACAATATATAAAGCACTTTGAAAAATAAATCAAGAGAAGCCAGGTGCCATGGCACACACCTGTAATTTCAGCATCTTGGGAGTCTGAGGCAGAAGGATCCCAAGTTCAAAGCCCAGCTTCAGCAACTAAACAAGGCCCTAAAGCAACTTAGCGAGAACTTTGTTACAAAATAGAAAATTTAAAAAAGGGCTAAGAATATGTTTCAGTGTTAAAGAACCTCTGGACTAAATCCATAGTACTAATAAATAAATAATCAAGAAACAAGGTTCATATATTATAAAATAGAACTAAATTTCTTTTAAAATTATACACGGACACAATATCTTTATTTTGTTTATTTATTTTTATCTGGTGCTCAGGATCAAAGCCAGTGCTTCACATGTGCAAGGCAAGTGCTCTGCCACTGAGCCACAACCCCAGCCCAGAACTAAAAAATTTGAATGGCCAATAAACTTACATACGGATATCCACATTTACCAGTAATCAGTTAAGTATGAACTAAATTATATCAATTTCTACTACCACATATGAAAACACTTGAAAGCCCAATAAAAAATTTCAGTGACAGATGCCTGTAGTCCCAGCTACTCAGAAGGCTGAGGATGGGGAAGATCCCTTGAGCCCAGGAGTTCGTGACCAGTTTAGTCAGAACATCCCATCACAGAAAACAAACAAAAAGAAAATTAGCAAAATGGAAACTGGTATTCTTTTTGTTTTTTAGTACTTGGGACTAAACCCAGAGGTGCTTTACCAATGATCTACATCCCTGGTCCTTTTTATTTTTTTATTTTGAGATAGGGTCTTGCTAAGTTGATGCAAATAGCCTCAAACTTTCAATGTTCCCACCTAAAACTTCCTGAGTCATTGAGATTACAGGCACATGCCACTATATCAGGCATCACTGGTATTATTTTGGAAGGAAAATCAGCAAGATGAATCAAAACTCAAAATATGCATATATTCCAAATGCAGCAATTCCAATCTGATTTACCTATCCTACAGATATAGACATGCAAAATCACATGACAGAAGTCTTAATGCATTAAGGACTTGATTAATAACACCAAATAACTGAAATATCTGCCAACAGGGGAGAAGTTAGATAAATTATGGTGTATGTAAATTATGCGTGTATATATATATATATATATACACACACACACACAAATACAAATCAATATTATATATTTTTAATATGGTAGATCAAATATGAACTAACCAAAAAGAAAAAAGGAAACTGATAACTTGTAAAATGAAAAAATACACACTATAAACATATAAACAGCATACTACCATAAGACAGTTTCTTTCAAATATATTTTACTGTGGCACAAGTGATGAAATATACTGAAATGGAAAACACATGCATAACTGAAACAAAGTCTGATGAAAGGACAGTAATCTTACTGTGTGCAATAATTTTTAATTCCAATTCATTTTCTTAAAATCCTGGCTGTAGCCCACTAAAATAATATCACAACCAACTAATGTATCTCAGCCTTTGGCTTAAAAATCACTCATACAAGGCTGGGGATATAACTCTGGAGTAGAGCACTTGCCTAGCACAGGTTTGAACCCCAACAATGCCAAAGGAAAAAAAAAAAAGAGAGAGACAAACACTTATGTAAAATATGGTTGCCATATAAGAATATAATCCAAAACCCCATCTATAAAACACATGTACAAACATGTTATGTATGCATGCTTGAATAATGCATACAAAGGAGTCTAACAAGGTATATGCCAAACTTTCAACAGCTGTTACTTCACAGCTGAAATACTTATACTTCTCATTTCTGAACTGCTGAAACATTTTACCAGCATTTTTAACTTTAATTTAAAATAGAAAATGAAAGTTAACAGTTCATAGCACAAAAGGAGGTTCAACTAAGATGTTAACTCTGCATACAGAAACACTTATCTATTTTATGGCCACAACACCTTCCAATTGTTTAAAACAGATGGGCAAGTAGAAAATATGTTCAAATGCACTGAAAAATAATTATGGTAAAATAATTATGGATAAAGGAGTGACATATCAGATCTTTATCAGAATAAAACACTGAAAGATATGCTCAAACCCTGCAAAACCTGAGTATTTGTTAATTATTTCAGCATGTGCTTACGTAACTCTGCTTACTTTAGGGCTTACTTGATAAACAGGTCTAGATCTCAAATCCCTGTTACTAACACAGGGAGACTAAATGTTAATCATGTCATCTTAGTGACAACTCTTATGTTATATACTGAAAATCCCAGATAGACCATAGCTATTAAATGAAAAACATTTGGTTAAAAAAAAAAATAATTTTTCTGAAAAAAAATCCCACACTTTGCAGAATTAATGTAGAATTTATTTGTAAGATAAATGTGCCAATATTTTGGGCCTGGAAAAATATAACTGCTGAGAACGTCTTACTAATCCATTTGTAAAAATGAAAATCTAGGCCTCTTAATTTCAGGCATGTGATCAGACAAAGCTCTTAAGTTCTAGCAATCAGAAAACCAAGTTACAATCTGTCGTAAAATTCATGGTAGTAGATCCTTACCTGTTCCAAATCCTGCACCAAGCCCAGTTCCCAGAGTCCCAGGTGCTGGTTTACTTCCAAAAATACTATTCCCGCTGGTATTTGTGCCAAAGCCTAAGAAGACAAAAGAATGAGTGGGTTGGAATTTTAACAAGACACTCAATTTTCCCTACAGGGAGCAGCCCAACTTTAAGCTTTGCATCCTTTCAATTATTAACAATATTTAGAAATTCTAAATTATAGGCTAATATGACTTTTTAAAATTTTTGACACCTGCAAACAAGCCTTCATATTTACTTAATTACATTTTGGCCGCAAAATATCACTACAACATAGGATAATACTGAACAATAAAGCAAAGTGAATGTGCCTGAGCTTTCGAAAGCATTACCTTTTATAAGGCTCAAGCCATTCAACACATATGCTTTACATTTACTTACAGGAAGAAAAACTCATTCCCTCAAACTCTCACTAAAAAAAATAAGACGATCAACAAATAAAGACACTTTATTGAACCTAAAGGTTCTTACTAAGAGAAAATAATCTAAAAATCTCTATAGCAGCTTTTGTTTTAACAGATGGACCTGGTATAGGCTATAATGTGTGGCAGATCACGCTCAATTGACTCAGGAAGAATCAAGGACTTCGCTAGCTAATATTAGAGAAAGGGCTGGAGTTGTAGCTCAGTGGTAGAGCACTTGCCTAACACGTGTGAGGCACTGGGTTCAATCTTCAGCACCACCCAAAAAATAAATAAGGCGTCAGGGATATAGCTCAGTCAGTAGAGTGCTTGCCTCGTATACACAAGGCCCTGGGTTCAATCCCCAGCACCACACACACACAAAAAAGGTATTGTGTCCATCTATGACTAAAATTAAATAATAAAAAAGAAGATAACTTATGAATAACTTATCTTGAGTTGGAATGATTTATTTCACTGTTGGAGATGATGGAGAATTGGGAAAACCATCCTCCTTCAGTACTGCTTGCCATTTAGAGAAAATCCTTTAATTCCCCTTTGAAATTCATAAGTATGAAACAAAATACCTATATTGCATTGCTATTATTATGTTTTTGTTATTCAAATACATCTAAAGCTTCATTATTCCTTTTGGAGCTAAACAGCAACAAAACAACTAATAAACTTATCATAAATAAAGGATGAAAGAAAAAGCAATCATAAATGAAAAAAATTCACTTCTGAACCCCTGTTCATAAAACACTTGATTTTGTTTTAAAAATTGTGATGGATGGGAATAAGCCGCCCCAAAAACAGAGATTAGAGAATATTTTGGAATCAATAACAGTATCACTGAGAATATTATATTCTGTCATGACTGTATATAATTATCACATGAAAGAGGTCAAGAAAAAAGTTGAAAAATATAGTTTGAAATAATGCTTAATGTCATTTTAAAATCTAAGTAAGTCAACCTCAACACATTTAAGGTTCATGTATTCATTAAGTCTTTTCTTGAATTGTGCTAATAGCTATGCCATAAAAATGGAGTGCTGCCTACTCAAGCACCAATTTTCTTGAATGAATAAATGTAATAAAATGTACTTGTAGACATTCTTTTTCTTTTTCATTTAAAATTTAACCAGAAAAGATCTCATAGCCCGTTAACATCAAAAAATAAGATATTCATGAACTACCTCAAACCCATAGGAGGGAAAATAAGTCCCAACTTACACTGTTTATACCACACACTTCCTCCGATTCTCCTGACAAGTTATCAATGCTGTTATTTCAAAACAATTTTACAAATTAAAATTAAGGATAATTCAAATTCAGCACATAAGGTAGTGAGAGAAGTAAGATAAAAATGAGACCTTTCATTTTCAAATCAGTGAACATGAGTGTGAATACATTCATACAACAACAATAAAAATCCTTGGGACTGGGGTTGTGGCTCAGCAGTAGAGTGCTCGCCAAGTGCATTTGAGGACCTGGGTTCGATCCTCAGTACCACATATGAATAAATAAATAAAAGTATTGTGTCCAACTACAACTAAAAAATAAATATTTAAAAACAAAAACAGGGCTGGGGATGTGGCTCAAGTGGTAGCACGCCATGCCTGGCATGCGTGCGGCCCGGGTTCGATCCTCAGCACCACATACAAAACAAAGATGTTGTATCTGCCGATAACTAAAAAATAAATATTAAAATTCTCTCTCTCTCTCTCACTCTCTCTTAAAAAAAAAAAAACAATAAAAATCCTCCAAATCAGAAATCTACAACCATGGAATAAGATAAAAAATATTTAAGGGGCTGGGGATGTGGCTCAAGCAGTAGCGCGCTCGCCTGGCATGCGTGCGGCCCAGGTTTGATCCTCAGCACCACACACAAAGATGTTGTGTCCACCGAAAACTAAAAAATAATAAATATTAAAAATTTTTTTTTAAATATTTAAAAGTACAACCTATTTCATCAGGTATAGCCTAAACAAATAACATTTAATTCTGAACATGAATATACTGCAATATAGCTTTCATTTTAGAATAACTGTAAACTTTCATAGAAAACCTATAAAACTGCAGTTTAAGTTTCTACAGGTGTCCTATATGTAGGATAACAGGACATAATGGATTAAATACATGCATTTTCTTTTCTTTTTTTTTTTTTTGGGGGGGGGTGTTGGGACTGAACCCAGGGACACTCAACTACACCCCAGCCCTATTTTGTATTTTATTTAGAGACAGGGACTGAGTTGTTTAGCACCTCAATGTTGCTGAGGCTGGCTTTGAACCCACGATCCTCCTGTCACAGCTTTCCAAGCTGCTGGGATTACAGGTATGCGTCACTGTGCCCAGAAAATACATGCATTTTCAAAGGAAGTGTAAATTCCTTCTTAGCAAACTAAAAATCTTAGATACAAGTATTTATGATCCTCCAAAAGGCCACAGAACTTACAGATACAGTATATGTGTGGTATTAATATTTCAGATGAGATCAGGGCTGGAGATGTGGCTCAGTGGTCTAGTGCCCCTGAGTTCAATCCTCATTATTCTCCACGCCCAAAAAAGAATAGTTCAGATGATGAGCCATGCCTGATGGGATACATCAATAGCCCCAGCTACCAATAAAGGATAGGGCAGAAGGATCTTATCTTAAGCCCAAGAGTTTGCAGGCCAACCTAAGCAACACACCAAGATCCTATTTCAGAAGGGGAGAAAAAAAATCAAGTGATTGAGAATAAAGGTTGACAAAGGTTCTTTGGTAAAGGGAAATGACAGACTGAAAATAATAATAATAATAAAGCTTAGAAACACTCATCTGATCCTTTAAAGTATCCTTCCCTTCTAGGTTTTTAAGAAACAAGTACGTCAACCAGATATATCTTAACTATTCTAACCAAGTCCCCTGTTCAAAGCTGTTCTTTAAAACAAAATACAACCAAAAAGAATTATACATGGAATTATTTTTTTAAAACATTTATTTTTTAGTTGTAGGTGAACACAATACCTTTATTTAATTTTTATGTGGTGCTGAGGATCAAACATAGTGCCTCACGCATGCTAGGCAAGCGCTTTACCTTTGAGCCACAATCCCAGCATGTAATTATAATCATTACCAGCGGCAAGCAAACAATATGTAGTAATAAAAGGGGTTATCAAATACAAAAATTTAAGAATTGGTACCTAACAAGGACTTATCTTTTCCATACAGTTCTAATTTCTGTGAAAACATATTAACCTTCCAATGGATGATTGTTTCTCTAGTATATTTTAAGATCATTAAAAACTCACAAAATGGCCTACAGATAGCTCAATGATAGCATGCTTGCCTAGCATGCTTCGAGTTTGACCCCTAGCACCACACACACACACAAAAACAGCTGGATGCTATGGCACAGTCTTGTAATCCCAGCTACTTAGGAGGCTGAGGCAGCATGATCATAAATACAAGACCAGCTGCAGCAACTTGGTGAGGCCTGCAGCAACTTTTACACCTTGTTTCAGAATAAAAAATAAAAAGACAAGAAATATAGCTCAGTGATAAAGCACCTCTGGGTTCAATCCCATGTATGTACTTATGAAATAAATAAATAGGGCTGAGGAGGGGATATAGTTCAATGGTAGAGTGCCCCTCAGTTCAATCCCTTGTACCAAAAAAAAGAGAGAAAAACAAACCCAAAAAACCTCAATTTGTTAAAGAACTATAAATGCCGACCTTTGCTTTCTTGTCCCGTGCCCCTATCAATCAGTGCCTAGTGATATATCTAATAAAAGAAATCTTCAACAAATATTTCTACCAAATAAATATTTCCTTTGTCAATAAAATGAACGTTCCCTATCCTACACAAATAATGTTTAATTGTTTGAGAGTTTAATGAGGTAGTTATGATACTGAAAATAATATAATGTTTCTACTAAACTGGTCTCTAGTATATCTCTATAGTTTAGGAGCTTTTGTTTTTGTTATTGTTTTCTGTTTTTAATTGTGCAATCTTCTCTGTATTTTCTGAAAATTTTTTTACAAGGAACATGAATTATAAAATAAAATTTCTGGAACTACCAGAAAACTATGGAATAATCCCCCAAATCACAAAGAATCATCAAATCTCTCCAGTACACTACACTTCTATGTTTGAAACTTGGCCTAAAAGAATGTGTTATTTCAATCTATGTGTTTCATTTATGGTTTCTTGGCTATTGATTGGTGAAGTAATTCAAAGAAAATGAAAGTCAATTTATATCTCTACTAAACATCTGAAGCCAAGTCCATGACTTTAAACCTTTTCTTCTGGTACCTCACATTAAGCCACAGCTTACCTGAGAAATTTTTATATTTCCAATCATATGAATCAGGAGGATGATGTGTGGTATAGTCAGTATAACTTTAAGAGAGCCAAACCTGCTTTTTATATGTACCAAAATTGGAAGTGTTTGTATTGGTTCCTAAAGTCAGGGTTGGTTTGTTACCAAAGAGCCCGCCACTGGTTGTACCAAATGAAGAAGCACTGGTTGTGCTGGTTCCAAAGGTAGTAAGCTTGTTATTGCCAAACAGGGTCTAAAAAGAACAAAATAGAGGACAAAGTTTTAAAAAATAGAGATACTTACCAAACAATAAATAAAGGCTATTTCAGCTATGATATACTGGGTGTGAGATGGGGGTAAATATATAATAATTTTTATAAAAAGATAGATGAATGAAGACCATGAGAAAAATAATCTGAGGGCTAGGGGTTGTGGCTCAGTGGTGGAGCACTTGCCTGACGTATAAGGCACTGGATTCGATTCTCAGCACTGCATATTCATTTATTTTGCGAATAAATTCATCTACTTAATGAATAAAATAAAGTTCCATCAACAACTAAAAAATACACATAAAAATAATTTTAAAAGGGGCTGGGGTCGTAGCTCAGTGGTAGAGCACTTTCCTAGCATGTCATCCTTAGCGCCACATAAATATAAATAGATAAAATAAAGGGATGGTGCCATCTACAACTAAAAGTATTTAAAAAAAAATTAATATTTGCAGCCTGATAAGTTAATGGTAACATCTCAGCAAACAGAGGATTTCAGTGAGGCAAGAAAAAAATAACAAGGAAATCGATTGTTTTCCTGTTAACAGAAATGTATCAGACATGTAATTTGTCAGAAGAAATACTTATCAGAAAAATTTTAAACATCCTACAATACGATGAATCTTGAAAACATGGTGCTAAGTGAAAAAAAGTTACAAAAGATGATTCCACTTATGTGAAATGTCCAGAATAGTCAAGTCCATAGATACAGAAAGTAGGCATGAGGTTACTGGGGGGCAATGGGAAATAACTGCTAATGAGTATAGGACTGTGCTTCTTCTCTTTTTTTTTTTTTTATATCTTTATTTTATTATTTTATTTTTATGTGGTGCTGAGGATCGAACCCAGTGCCTCACACATGCTAGGCGAGCGCTCTACCATTGAGCCACAGCCACAGCCCAGGATTGTGCTTCTTGATGCAATAAATATGTTCTAAAATTGGTGTGATGATGGTTGCATACTCTGAATGCTAAAAACCAATGAATTATATGTTTTAATAAGACAAATTGTATGGTATGTAGCTAATACACCAAGAAAGTTACTATTAAAAGGTGTATAAATTTTCTGTGGCATTATTTGATTTTCTCAATTTTTCACATCAGTTACCTGCTCAAATGAGATTAATAAAAAAAAATTTCAATCTCCATGAAAATAGGATCATATATTCTGGAATTTTTTTTTCTGATATTTAACTAATCACAATAGCAAATTCAAAGCTTCTTTGACTTTGTTTTCTTTTTTGGCATTGGAGACAAAACCCAGGACTTAGCATATGTAAGGTAAGCGCTTTACCACTAAGAAGCTATATCCAAGCACAAAGCTTCTTATAATGGATACATAATACAGTCTGACTACATTCATACTGATTCTCATTTAACTATTTTTTAAATGATCATATAGAATTTAGTATTAATTTTATGTAAACTACATTTCTAAATAGTAATTTTTCACTTAAATGGCTTAGTAGACAACTTAATTCAGTCAAGCCTCAAGCAGTATGTAAACCACGAGAACCTGAACAATTTCAAGAACTTAATATATTTTTTTAAAAGTTTAATATCCAAATCATCCAATCTATCACCGAAACACAAAGGGGAAAACTAGTCATTTAAAATTATCTGATTTACACATGAAAGGATCTCAACAACTTAAACTAACCACCCAGATTCCACAATGTAATACACTTCAAAACTTCATGTTTTTAAAATACAATGCTAATTGTCAATTTAAAAATAAACTAGCCAAATGAAATGATACTTTGCTATTAGAAACAAACTGCACACAAGCACTGAAGTGAAAGATTCACTAACTGAAAATAAACCTATTGAGTTCAATCAGTAATTTCATTTTGCATCAGAAAAACTTTTATTTGCTCTTAGTATTAAATCATCCAATATACCCAAAAAAAAAAAAAAAAACTTGGAATACAATGACAACTTTCTTTTTTTTTTATTTTTAATTTTTTATTGTGACAATGACAACTTTCTATAAATTCCTTTATCAGACTCATACATATGATGTAATTATACTCAATTGTGAACACCTACCGAACCAACTGCACCAAACCCAGTATTGGTCTGCCCAAAGAGACCTGTTCCTGTTCCAAATGCAGTCCCAGTACTGGTGTTTGTAGCTGTCCCAAAAAGACCTCCTGGCTGAGAGGCTTGCGTTACTCCAAATAAACCCTGCAAAAGGTAATTTATGTTAAGAGCTATCCCACAGTAGTTTTTTCTTTCTTTGAGAAAAAGGAAAAAGAAGTTTTCCTGTTTTGCTAGTAAAGAAGAAAGAGAGGACTCCGTCCTATAGCCACAGTAATTTCTTGAAGAATCTTAGATTAATAAAAATAGTTATCATTATTATTTTTAAAGTTTATGTGACAGGTACTATGTAAAGATACACTTTACATGGAGCTTATGTCTCTTCACAACAACCCTAAAAAGCAAGGAGTACAGCATCCCCATTTTTTGAAAGAATATAAAGCCCAGAGCAATTAACAACTTTCCTAAAATGTCACAGCTCACAAATGATAAACTGGATGATAAATTCATATCTCCACCTAAGCTGCTATTTAAAATTGATCTGGCTATGGTGATGATAAATTCATATCTACATTAAGCTGCTATTTAAAATTGATCTGGCTATTTTATTGATGTTTCATTCTTTGGGTTTTTAAATTTTTTTTATTTTTATTTTTTTTGTTACATATGGACACAATATTTTTATGTGGTACTAAGGATTGAACCCAGTACCTCACACATGCGAGATAAGTGCACTACCACTGAGCCAAAACCCTAGCCCTGAGTGTTTGTATGTTTTTTTTGTTTTGTTTGTACCAGGGATTGAACCCAGGGCTCCTTAACCACTGAGCCACATCCCCAGCCCTTTTGTATATTTTATTTAGAGACAGGGTCTGAGTTTCTTAGGGCCTTGTTGCCATGGCTGGCTTTGAACTTCTCCTGAGCTGCTGGGATTACAGGCATGAGCCACCACACCCAGCTGAGTGTTTTTATCATGAAAGTATCATGAAAGTATATCATACACTTTTTCGGCATCTACTGAGGTGATCATGTGTTTTTTGTTCTTAGGGTACTGCAATGATTCAATTTTTTTTTTGATGGTGCTGGGATTGAACCCAGGGCCTTATGCATGCAAGGCAAGCACTCTACCAACTGTGCTATATCCCCAGCCCTATGATTCAATTTTTAAGTTTTTAATAATTAATTTTCCTAGGTTACACCAACATATCTGGGACAAATCCCACTTGGTCATGTGTATAATTCTTTTTATATTTTGCTTAATTCAGTTTACTGAATTAAAGATCTGGGGATCTAGCTGTACTTGTTTTCTTTAATAAGGCAAAGCATCTCTAACTTTAGCACCAGGTAAATTCCAAGAATTTTAATCAATTAAACATACCTCAAATCAATTTTTAATTTCACACTTCCATAAAAAGGGTCTCTAGAAATAAACTAGTAATGACTGTGAGAACTTTTACTTTCTGCAAAGAAGCAATTATCTAATACTGCTCTGAGTTTTAGGTCTACTCCCCTCCTGTATCCTGCAAGTACTAGACTTTGCCTGAATCTACCTTACCAGAATAAGCTGAAAGAATATTATGAAATATAACAAGTAATTGACAACTATTTTTTCCTTAACCCTATAGAATGGCAATGTCACAAGTGGAGTTTAGAAATAGCCAACTATAGCCCAGACTATAAAAGCTCTTGCTTACTGATGAGAAAAACATGTTTGGAAAGAATAGATGACTGCTCAACAGACTCTCAGTGAGTAAGGAGATGAGACTGGACTGAAATCTAAATCTTAATTCCTTGTGAATTGTGTTTTCTCCCCTTTACCAAATTCTCAACTCTATAAAGAACTCAAGCAAAGATAGAAATTGCCAGTTTGGAATGATTAAAAGCCTAATTACTAAGCTCTATAAGACCTGGAATTAACTAAAGGCCTGTTTCCTTACTATGGTGTTGGTGCTTGGTTGTCCAAGGGTGCTGGTATTACCAAAGGAAAAACCAGTGTTCTGTGTGGTTGTGGCCTGGCCAAATGGTTTGCTGAAGAGGCTAGTAGTCTGCTGATTCTGCTGGCCAAAGAGACCACCCGGATTTGTTCCAAATCCAGTTGTACCTTTCAGGAAAAAGAGGAAAGATAAAGTAATTGGAAAAAAGAAACAAAAATAACTAAACAAAACCTGGAAACTTGACATTACCCTATAATCCAGCAATAGTATTATGTTATCCATTACGATCTACATTACCTTGCATGTATTCACTATTCATTAACCCTTTCATGTTTTTGTTTTGTTTTGTTTTGGTACCAGGGATTGAACCCAGGGAACCTCAACCACTGAACCACATCCCCAGCCCTATTTTATATTTTATTTAGAGACAGGGTCTCATTAAGTCGCTTAGCACCTCACTGTTGCTGAGGTTGGCTTTGAATTTGTGACTCTCCTGTCTCGTCCTCCCAAACTGCTGGGATTACAGGTGTGAACCACCACACATGGCAACCCTTTCATTTTCTATCCTAAGAACTCTAGATTAAGTTAAAACTTTAATATCCAGGCTGGGCTAAATGCTCTTCCTTTGTAAATGCTTAGCTTTTTATTATTATATAAGAGAGCATCATCAAAGTCTACGTTGTCATTTCATCTTATTCAACTAAGCTATTCTTGAGAAAAGAGGCTATTTCATCATATCAAAGCATCTAGCCTCTGGTCTGGTATATAGAATTCAATAATGAATATGTGCTAAATTAAATCACAGAATAGTAAGATTGAGAAGAACATAAGATATCACTTAAACATGTATGTTATGTGGCTGGGCACGGTGGCACACGCCTGTAATCCAATGCAGCTTGGAAGGTGAAGACAGGAGGATCATGAGTTCAAAGCCAGCCTCAGCAAAACCGAGGTGCTAAGCAACTCAGTAAGACCCTGTCTCTAAATAAAATACAAAATAGAGCTAGGGGGCTGTGACTGTGACACAGCAGTAGTGTACTTGCCTGACATGTGTGAGGCACTGGGTTCGATTTTCAGGACCACATATAAATAAATATATAAAGGTCTATCAACAACTAAAATAAAATAAAATAAAGCTGGGGATGTGGCTCCGTGGTTGAGTGTCCCTGAGTTCAATCCCCAGTAACAAACCAAAAAAAAAAAACCAAAAAACATGTATTGATGTGTATATTTCTCTACAAGGTTATGATAAAAGTTAACTTTTGCTTATTTCTACAGATACAAAATGGTGGCTAGGGGAGAGACATAATGAAAGAAAAAATCTTTGGTTATATGGTTTTTTGTAATTTTGTGAACTCTGCACCATAAACATGCACTACTTTTGCAAAAATATATTTTTTTGTAGTAGGGATTGAATTCAGGGTGCTTAAGCACTGAACCAGATATCTAGCTCTTTTATATTTTGAGACAGGGTCTCACTAAATTGCTTAGGGCCTCGCTAAGTTGTGAGGTTGGCTTTGAACTTACAATCCTCCTGTCTTAGTCTCTTTAGCTGTTGAGATTATAGATGCACGCTACTGTGACTAGCAAAAGTAATATTTTTTTAGATAAACATTAGATGTTATTTTTTTTTTAATTTTACTTGGAGGCATTTTTTTTTTTAAATATTTATTTTTTAGTTTCCGGTGGACACAACATCTTTGTTTGTATGTGGTGCTGAGGATCGAACCCAGGCCGCAAGCATGCCAGGCGAGCGCGCTACCGCTTGAGCCACATCCCCAGCCGCAAAAGTGATATTTTTATAAAAATAATTTAGCTATCAACATGAACTCCTCTTTCATATCCCATACTAAATTAACCTATTTCAGCCAAGTGCAGTGGCACATGCCTGTAATCCCAGAGACCCAGGGAGGCTGATGCAAGGATATCACAAGTTCAAGGCCAGCCTCAGCAACTTAACAACACCCTAAGCAATTCAGTGAACCCCCGTCTCAAAATTTAAATTTAAAAAACTGGGGCTAGAGTGGTGGCTCAGCAGTAGAGTACTCGCCTAGCACGTGCGAGGCCCTGGGTTCGATCCTCAGCACCACATAAAAATAAATGTATTGTGTCCGTCTATAGCTAAAAAATTAAAAAACAACCAACCAAAACAAAACAAAAAAAAATGGTTGGGCACGGTGGCCTACATGGGCAAAGTGCCCCTGGGTTGAATCCTGTTTGTATGTATGCATAAACCAACCAACCAACCAGTTATATAACTGAATTCCAAAATGTCTCTTCAGCACTGTGAATTGAATGGAGGGCCTTATGTACACCTGGTTTGCACTCTAGCCCTGAGCTATACCCACAGACCAGATCTTTTCTTTTAATTTTGGTACCAGGGATTGAACCCATCAGTGCTTAACTACTAAGCCACATCCCCAGTCCTTTTTTAATTTTGAGACAGGGACTTGCTAAATTGCCGAGGCTGATCTCAAACTAGCAAATCTCCTGCTTCAGCCTCCTAAATCACTGGGATTACAGACATGCACCACCACACCCAGCTTCTTCTTTTTATTATTATTTTTTTAACCATCCTTGTGTAAACAACCATCATCTCTCATGGAACAAGAACTTTCAAACTAATTTGTTCCAACATCTACTCTTAATATAACAGCCTTCAGAATGATCCTTCATTCATAATCACATTTCTTTTTTTTTTCCCCCCTTTGGTACTAGGGATTGAATGCAGGGGCGCTTGCCACTGAGCACATCTCCAGCCAGATTTTTTTGTTTAATTTTCTTTTAGTTGTCAATGGACCCTTATTTAACTTATTTATTTATATGTGGTACTGAGAATCAAACCCAGTGCCTTACACATGCTAGGCAAATGCTCTATCACTGAGCCATGACCTCAGCCCTACCAGACACATTTTGCTTTATTTTGAGACAGGGTCTCACTAAATTGCTGAGTCTGGCTTTAAATTAGTGATCCTCCTGCCTCATCCTCCCAAGTTGCTTGGATTACAGGCATGTGCCACTATCCATGGCTTCATGTTTTACCGTAAAAACAACTCTTATGAATTCCCAAATCAAATAAAAACTCAAGCCTTCATATTGGTCCTCCATTTCCCCAAAACACCACCTTTCCCTCTCCTCTTTGGCAAAAACTTAGGTTATTTATTTGGTTCTGGAGATTTAACACAGGGGTGCTTTAAAACTGAGCTATGTCCTCAGTCCCCCCTTTTATCATTTTTTTTTTAAGATAGCGCCCCACTATGATGCTTGGAGTTCTGCTAAATGTGTGAGGCTGACCTGAAATTTGTGATCCTCCTATCTCAGTTTCCTGAATCACTGGGATTAAAGGTGTGCACCATTGCATCTGGCTGAGACTCATGGTTCCAAGTATTTGAAATGTTTCTCCTCCAGAAATGTATACAATTTTTTATTTTACCTTCTTCAGACCAGTCACTTCTCAAATAACAACCTTATCAAGTGAAGCCCACTTAATTATGTTCATTTAAAATTGTACTTCTCCCACACTTACAACCAGACACTCCCTATTTCTCCAATATCCCTGAATTATTTTTCTCCATTGCACTTATCATAAAGTGACCACTATGTTTTACTTTTAGCTGCCTGTTTTTTCTTAATATATTTCAATATGATGTCAAGTGCTTACTCGTTCCAAAGGCAGTTTTGTTCTGACCATATGCAAATCCTGAATTAGTAGTGGAAGAGCTGAAGAGTCCTGTTGCACTGGAGGTGGCCGGAGAAGACCCAAACAAGCCAGTTGTGGTACCTGCTCCCACCTGGTTCTGTGGGCCTTTACGGTTAGCCTGATAATCCTCTAAACGAAGTTCCTAAAGAGAAAACATATTTACAATCTTAATATGTAGTAAAAAAATTTAGTTATGAGCCTCAATACTTGAAATTAGCATTTAACTTCGATCTTCATACAGGAGTCTTGACCATAAAAATCACAAAACTACAGAATGACATTAACAATACCATTTAAAAAAACATTTCCAATAGACACTAAAATCCACACTATAAAAAAAAAAAATGCTGGACAGCCAATCATTCTTAGTATTATTTTATAAATAGTGTCTTTTAATAGAATGCTACTGCTACCCTAAAATATACAATTTAGTTGATAAAAGATGAAGGATTCTATGTTAAGGGGGTGTTCAGAAATTCTGAAAAATGGAGGAATAAAATATAGCAATTTTATCTCTAAGTCAGGAGTTGCTGCACGCTGCAATATAGCAAGCACAGTCTGGGATATAGGAAGAAGCAAACATTATAATCAGTAATGAGAAACAATAATCAGGAAATGAACAACAATCCATTACAAAGCAATCAGAATGCACAAACTATGCAACGCCATAGAGGAATATCACAATACTGAACAATAGTACATAATGTAAAATTTCAACCACATTAAGTTCATAAATAGGCAAAAATTGGGCAGTCAAGATAGTGGTTACTTTAGAAAGGGGAGAAATGTAATGAAGGGCAAGGCAAAAGGGATGCTGATAATACTGTTTCTTGATTTGGATCCTTTCATATAATGAAAACTTATAAAGTTGTATGGTTATGACTTTGCACCTGTTCATATAACCTGAATATTATCCCAACCATTAAAAAAAAAAAAATCTGTAAATACTACTTAATATTTACAAACTTGGTCAATGTTAAGTTTGCACAGTGTAGTTCAGCGGAGTGCTTGCGTAGAATGTGTTAAGGCACGGGGCATAATCCCCAGTACCACAAAACACAAAAAACTTTTAAACTTCTTTTTTCCATGCTAGCATCCAAACCCTGGGATCTCAAGCATGCTAGAAAAGCATGCTACCACTGAACCACAGAATCTACCAAAAAAACACCCACATTTTAAAAAGCTGCTTTCCAATAAATTCAAAAGGTTACACTGCTATTTTGTATTTCGTTTTACTCACCTCTAATGACTTGCTTTCATATTCTTTCATAGCAGTAATACACTGATGTTTGGTACTGATGTTAGTGCTAACTCCAGCTTTGACCATAGTATCTGTACCAGTTGGAGGCTGCAAAGGAAGATAAATGTGTCATTTATTTTTTATTTTAAATTCACTGTCATTTAGATTTAACTTTAAATTCAGGATTATAAATTTCTTTTATGAATTAAAAATCTTACCTGAGAAATTCTTTTTTGGCAGTTTTTTTTTTTTTGCGGGGGGGGGGGGGGGGGGGTGCAAAGTATTGGGGATTGAACCCAGGGGCACTCTACCACTAAACTACATCCCCAACGGTTTTGTTTTTTTTGAGAAAGAGTCTAAGTTGTGAAGTCTGGCATTGCACTTGTGATCTTCGTGCCTCAGCTTTCCAAATCTTTCCGGAGTAAATTTTAACAAAAAGTTTCGCCAACACCTATTTGTGCCAGAGATTTTCATTAGGCTTATTGCACCTCCAGCCTAAGCCATTTACCTAAAAAGATATTCCATATATTTTTATATATAAATCCTTCACCCAACCCCTCTAAAAGAAAAAGGAAGGAAAGCAGGGCAAATGGCACAGGCCTGGAATCCCAGCTACTCAGGAGGCTGAGGCAAGAAGATTCCAAGACTGAGGCCAGGCTCAGAACTTAGCAACACCCTGTTTCAAAATAAATAATAAAATGAACAGGCATGTAGCTAAGTGGTAGCTCTGGATTCAATCCCCAGTACCGTTAAAAAAAGGAAAAAAGAAAAAAAAAATTATTGTCCCAAATTTGCCATTTCATCACAAAAAATTTATTTTTCTACAGATACAGAATACTAATAGATTATTCCATATTTCCTTAAGGAGGTTTTATTTTCAATGATGTTTTTATGGTTTGCCCCTTATTCTTTATAAATAATGGTTGATCCTGCAACTTGGGAGGCTGAGATAGGAACATCACAAGTTCAAAGCCAGCGTCAGCAACTTAATGAGGCCCTATCTCAAAAAAAAAAAAAAAAAAAAAAATGAGTATTCAGAGGCTGAGTTATAAGCATAGTAAATTAAAACTCTAGGGCTGAGGTTATGGCTCAGTGGTAGAGCACTTGCCTAGCTTGTGTGAGGCAATGAGTTCAATTCTCAGCACCGCATATAAATAAATACAATAAAAAGGGCCACTGACAACTAAAAAAATAAAAAACTCTACCTTATACAAGTTATTACAAATTTGTAGATACAAATTTGATTGGGATAAGCATATATTTTTGGTAAAGGGGATCGAACCCAAGGATGCTTTGCCACTGAGCCACATCCCCAGTCCTTTTTTATTGAGACAGTGACTTGCAAAAGTTGCTTAGGGCTTCGATAATTTGCTGAGGCTGGCTTTGAACTTGTGATCCTTCTGCCTCACCCTCCTAAACTGCTGGGATTATAGATGTGGGCTACACACTTGGCTGCACATTATAATCTAAGTTTATGTTTCACAATTTCTCCTGCTTACTACACAACTATTTACAGATTTTTGTTTTGGTTTGATTTTATTGGGTGCTGGGAATCAAGGCCTCATGAATGCTAGGCAAGTGCTCTACCACTGAGTTATATATCCAACCTCTCAGTTTTCATTTTTAGTACATCTTTCAGGAAGAGTTGTACCATGCTGTGCATAATTGGAAAAATTATTATTATTACAATTCATCCTACAAATATACAAGTGGGAAAGAAACATACTCCACAAAAACTGGAATAAAATACATACATTAAATTTAATAGTAGTCCCAGTAGGTGCCGCTGTAAAACTACTTGGCCCAAAGAGAGAGCCAGACGTGCTACCAAAAGGATTAGAGGTGGTATTTGTAGTTCCGAAGAGTCCCCCACTGTTAGTACTTGTTCCAAAATCTGTTAAGGTTAGAAAGAATAATGAAAATTAAATACTAGAGAACTTATGATCTATAAAACACCTTGGAAGTGGACTATGGCATTAGAGTAGCAAAACTTTCACATCCTCAAATAATCTTTCAATTCTGCCAAGCAAATAAATACATCCAAGCAGATATTTCATACAGACGCATGCATACTCCCAGGCTCACAACTTTAAAGTAAAATAAAGTCTGGAGCCTTTATTTAACTAAGTGTTCCATGAAGCCCTTTTAGGGCATTCTAAGACAAATTAAAATAAACACTACTTTTGTTTTATCATAAATTTTATCTCATTTTTCCTTTTCTAAAACTAGACACTAAATGAAACCTTCTGAAAAAATCTTGTCACAACAGACTTTACAGGAGTGATATTACTTTATTTATACATATTACATATGCCCACACAAAATTTAAAAATTGAGAAAATCTATGTGGTCCTATTGGGGTAATCAAACATAGGTTAATGTAAAATTTGACCCCCTCCAAAAAATTTAGAAAGATCAGTAGATATTATTGATCATTTTTACGGAAACTAATACAAAAATAGCAGATCCTTAGAATGTCATATTGTTCCAAAAAGCTGAGTTTTAAAAAACCATTACATGTAAGTGAATTCAACTATCATCTGAATAATATATTTCTCAAAATATAAGAGATGCTAATCCTAAAAAGAAGTTCTACATACAGTGCCAGAAATATTGGTAAGCAACAAAATTTTGTAAGCCAATATTTAACATCAAAAGACCCCCTAATTACCAAGTTAAAAAGATTGTGATTTCTCACTGGCAAACTGTTATTTCTTTCAAAAACCATGTCCTAATATACAATGTAGGGCTGGGGATGTGGCTCAAGCGGTAGCCCGCTTGCCTGGCATGCATGCGGCCCGGGTTCGATCCTCAGCACACATACAAACAAAGATGTTGTGTCTGCCGAAAACTAAAAAATAAATATTATAATTCTCATTCTCTCTCTCTCTCTAAAAAAAAATAATAATATACAATGTAATGTAAACAGGCACATCTCTTTTGAATTAGCACTTCAGATTGCATTTTATATTGTCTTGGTTAGATATTTCAACTTCCCCACAAATAACTTTTCCTTTGGAAAAATATGAATAGCTGACTGACTACTTATGCTATCATCCTCTTGTGCCAGAAACGGTACCACCTAATAGGGCATACTTGAACAACTAGTAGTGATTGCCCTAAAGAACTGTGGAAAAATAGCCCCAGGCCATATTTGGACATAAAGAAAAAAGAAGCCATTAATTACAAACATCTGCCATAGAAAAGGAATAGCAGAGTAACCATGTCATGTCCAGTATGTGTTATTTCTGCTGTAATGCCTTCATATTAACTATGAGACAGAGGTGAGAAGATGTCTCTTAATAGCATATTACTGACTTCAAAACCTTCCTCTTTGACACTTTCCTATCTTAACTCCAATGACACCACTCTGCCTAACTTTTCATCTTATCTCTGGCATTCCATATCAGGTTCCTCTTCCTTTGTACAGCCCTTTAATACTAGAGCTTCTATAATCCATCCTTAGAGTGACATATATAACACCTTCATTTCCAGTCTAGCAAATTTTTCCATACACTTTGAAGTTTTTATCTTCCCATACTTTTTGCCATTTGGTAGGGAAAAAAGGTGGGTGAACACAGGTAAAGGGAGAAGAGAGAACACATTTGATAAGCAATTCAATTATTGAATGCACAAGTTCAATGATATCCAACTTACTCCCAAAGCCAGTTGGTTTATTTTGTGCAAAGGCATTGTTTTGAGATGAGAAAAGACTGGTTCCTGTACTTGCAGTTCCAAACAAGCTATTTGATGTTCCTGTTGATGTACCAAACCCAAAGCCAGTGCTTGTGGAGGTAGCTGGTTGACTGAATGAATTTGTACCAAATAATCCTCCTGTGGAGACATAGACAGAGAAAAACTGTTAAATAGATCAGAGTCACTAAGTGAAGTCCTATACTTGATACAAATAAACCAGTGGTATTTCATATAAAGTCTGTACCTGGTTTGGTCTGTGAATTTCCAAATAGGCCTCCAGTATTGCTGCTAGAACCAAATGCAGATGTTCCAAATGCCCCTCCACTAGTAGTGCCAAACCCAGTATCTGAAAAATCAATATGCAGGGAAAAATAGAATTTATAATAAAACCTAAATCAGTA
This sequence comes from Marmota flaviventris, assembly GCF_047511675.1. Taxonomy (NCBI): domain Eukaryota; kingdom Metazoa; phylum Chordata; class Mammalia; order Rodentia; family Sciuridae; genus Marmota; species Marmota flaviventris. The sequence goes on along the minus strand of NC_092506.1, from coordinate 60,416,539 downwards.
GATGAATAAAAAAGGGTTTTAATATTCAATATTCTATGGGCTGGGGCTGTAGCTCAATGGCAGGGCACTTGCCTAACATGAATGAGGCACTGGGTTTGATCCTCAGCACCACATAAAAATAAACAAATAAAATAAAGGCATTCTGCCCATCTACAACTACAAAAAAAAATTAAAATATTAAAAAAAGAATATTTGGGGCTGGGGATGTGGCTCAAGCGGTAGCGCGCTCGCCTGGCATGTGCAGGGCACTCGGTTCGATCCTCAGCACCACATAAAAATAAAATAAAGATGTTGTGTCCACCAAAAACTAAAAAATAAGTATTAAAAAAATTCCCTCTCTCTCTCTTTAAAAAAAAAAAAGAATATTTAATGTTCTACATTTGAATGAAACTAGTCTAATTTAGAAACTTTTTTTTTTTTAATTTCATCAGAACTAGAGAGGAAAAATTAAGACACAAGAATTTTATTCACTTAAGTCATAAAGGTTGGCCCAGTTTGGTGGCCCAAGCATGTGGGAGGCTGAGGCTAAAGAATCTCAAATTCAAGGTCAGTCTCAGCAATTTAGCAAGACTGGTCTCAAAATAAAATGGGCTGGCAGGACAGGTATGAAGTGATAGGAAGGGCCAGACTCCTGGGTGAATGTACACTGGTCACCCCCTCCTGGCATGTCTTTCAGCCTGTGGCTCACACCTGTCTATGTTGGTGAGATGATGCCTGGCCTGCTGGATAATTTGATTGACCTGGTTTGGCCCTCAGCATCTCTCAGGTTTGGCCTTGAGATTCAGCTTGACTCAGTTCTGCCTTAGCAGTGATGGGTCAGACCATTTGGTCTCCCTCCAAGCAGAAGAGAAGGAGACAAAAGCAAATACAAGGCCTGACACCTCAATGACAGCTGCCTCAGACCCTTTGGAGAAATCATATGTAAATGCACAAATCAATAAAAAATAAAACATAATGTCTGTCAAAAATAAATTAATTAATTAAATAAAATGGACTGGGATGTTGAAGATGTGGTTCAGTGGTAGAGCACCCTGGAGATTTCAATCGCCAGTATAGCAAAAAAAAAAAAAAATTATGACTTTTACACTGGACATGGTGGCACTTGCCTATAGTCCCAGCTACTCAGAAGACTGAGAAAAAGAACTTCTTCCATCTAGAAGTTTGAGGCCAGCCTAGACAACAACACATAGAAGCCCCTTCTCAAACAAATTGTGACTTTTCAATAAAATGTGTAGATGCTGATAGGTTAAATGCTGATTAATAAACCTCAGAGATAAGTACACATGAATTCATGATACCATTCTAACTGCCTCTGTGCAAATTATAATTTTAAACAAAAAATTTAAGTGAGTAAGTGTTCATATATGCAACCTGTCACATAAAGTACTGGGTAGGAAAGGTAGTGAACCTCCAGAGACTTGGTGGCATCTAGGAACTTCACCATTTTAACATTTCTGAGTGTGACATCTTATTATAGACCAAATTTCAAGGCACCGTGTAATTATTTTTTATACTTTTAATAAAGATATTTTTCTAGCCTGAAAATTAGTAATAAATCCTAACTTTCTGCTTAAACAACCTTTCAAACATTTCAAGTGTTTTGTATTGATGATCAGAAAAAATCATGAAAACTCAGAAGTGATTTCTATTTTGTTAGAAAACTTTAACAAGATCTTATCCTGATTATTTTTCAAAGACACTTTGAAAAAAGACCAAGATACAAATTTTAAAAATCCTATCTTAAGCTATTAGAGTGAATTCGCTCTAAACTTAAACCAGTCTAATTAAGATGATTTGCCTTTTTTCATTTTGTTTTTTAAACTTACTCTGCCCAAATGTTGAAGTTGTGCCAAAGCCACCTGTGCTACCCCCAAAGGGGGTTCCAAATGACTTATTAAACATCTCCAAAATGAGTCTTTGCTTCAGAAAGCTGAAAAGAAAAAAAGAAGCACTCTTTTAAAAACCATACAAAGCAATGTAACTGTTTAAGAAAATCTATCATTCTACCTATTTAGCTGGATCCATTCAAATTATAGTGTATACTCATTCAATATCCTAAAACTGCATGATAAAATAAACCTTATGGTAACGTGCAATCAGGTATCCTCTCTCAGGATGAGAGTTCTGTTTCTCTTCTTGAATAAATCCTAATTTTATCAGAAATAAAATAAACATTATGAAATTATCCTTAAACCACACTATTTCTGAGCTAAATAAACTTCAGAAGTCATGAATGGTCATTCCTTTAAAACAATGTTTTTCAACTTCTTTTCCTCTTTGGTGTTGGGGATTGAATCCCACATGCTAGGCAGGGGCTCTATCATTGAGCTACACCCCTAGACCCCAATTTTTTTTTAACCTTCCTTTTAATAACAATTTGAAGTCTACTAGGTCAGATTTTGATAAGATCCACCTAGGAGGTTATAAAAAAAATCACAATCATGGGCTGGGGTTGTGTCTCAGTGGCAGAGGGCTTGCCTAGCATGTGTGAGGCACTGGGTTTGATTCTCAGCACAGCATACAAATAAGTAAAAAAATAAATAAATAAAAAGGTCCATCAACAACTAAAAAAAAAAATTTTTAAAAATCACAATCATATTCTGCTATCCCAACCATCTCAAAAACCAAATTTTTGTCAAGCTTTATTTTCCAGTTTGCATTATTAAAACTATTTTTTCTTTCTATTTTTGGGGGATGTCAAATATTATAATAGTAAATGTCTCCAAGGTTCTGTGGCTGTGGCTCAGTGGTAAAGCGCTCACCTCACAGGTGTGAGGGCCTGGGTTCAATCCTCAGCATCACATAAATAAAATAAAGGTATTATGTCCATCTATAACTAAAAAAATATTTTAAAAAAATGTCTGTCAAAGTATGAATGTTCCTCCTTCTGCCTCCAAATCCCAGAAATTCTGGTGCCCCAACATTTTCTGTGAGATTACTATTTAAGATTACTCTGTATAGTTTTTTATTTTACTTATGAAAACATTACAAAAAATTCCTTGATGAAAATCCCTCATTTGCCTAAATACACGTGAGGCACTGGTTTGGCAACCACACAACAAGCAAATAAAAAATAAAGATAAATTTTAAAAAAAGAAAGAAAAAGAAAACCACCCTTCACTTAATATAAATGATTTCCTTCCAATATCCAAGCTATGCACTGTTCACTTAATGAACTGAACCAAAATGTTCCAATAACTACAAAGAAGTGTCCACCCCCACCCCTCTGATTTTGGGGGAAAAAGAGGATTAATAGAATAGTTTATTCAAAAGCAAGAGCCTGAAGAGTGTGATGGTACCTATGCTCCTATAATTTTGAGGATCACAAAAGTTCAAGGAAAGCTTGGGCAACTTAGTGAGACTATGTCTCAAAACTTTAAAAAAGTAAATAATAAAAAGGGATGGGAATACGGCTCAGTGGTACAACACTTGCCTAGCATGTGTGAGGCCCTAGGTTTGATATTCAGCACTGCAAAACAAACACACACACACCTTTTTTTTTTTTTTTTGGAGTATCAGGGACTGAACCCAGGGACACTCAACAACTGAGCCACATCTCCCCTATTTTGTATTTTATTTAGAGACAGGATCTCACTGACTTGCTTAGCACCTCACTGTTGCAGAGGCTGGCTCTGAACTCAGGATCCTCCTTCCTCAGCCTCCTGAGCTGCTGGGATCACAGGCATGTGCCACCACACCCAGCCATACACACACTTTTAAAAGTAGCCAATCATACTATTTGGATTTTGCAACAGGTATTAAGCTTTTATTCTATTATATACAAAGACACAATGAATATAAGAATTTTTTTAAATCATGCCTCATTCATAATAATTATATTTTGTGATTCTGAGGTGCTTCCCACAATGTTCTTGTGTCCCATTTTGTGCAACACTGAAAAATATGAGGTTGTCGCTTAAATATGTGATGCTTTACAGAAATTGACATTATGTTCTTAAAGCTAGAGGTTATGTTTCATGCCCATCATTTATCATGTAATGAAATCTACATTATTAAGTTTCATGCCTTCCCAATTATCAGTTGTCACAAAATGACAAATTGAGCTTTTACTAAACCATGACTCATTTCAGGGGAAACATCTTGGAAGTGCTTAGCAGAACTCTAGACCTCTATGGGATCTGGGATCTGTATATATTGCATTTAACAGTTGGTACTGGGACTGAACCCTGATGGGTTTTTCCACTGAACTACATTCCCAGCTCTTCCAATTTTTTATTTTCAGATAAAGGTCTCACTAAGTTGCTTAGAGCCTTGCACTGGCAATCCTACTACCTTAGCCTCCCAAACTGCTAGGATTACAGGAATGCACAATAAACTTATTTTGATGCAATCTCTCTCATGCTATGCTCTTAGGTCATAGTCCCTACTAGATCTACTTTCCTGTAACTGTTGACTAAGATTTGGAATCATCATCAGTAAGACAAAATTTTTTAGTTGCAATCCAGTTATGTTAAATTTACTATTAGCACCCATGAATAGGAATCTGTTCATGTAAATCGGACATCATCTATACGTAGCAGACATGACAAAATTCAGAAGCTGAGTAATACAGTTTTTCTGTGAAAATCATCCTTACAGAAATTTAGTGTTCATCTGGATTTTGCCTACACTAAGTTCTACAGACACTAGGTTCCAGCTCCAAACAATGAAGCTGGGTTTTTTTGGGGGGTGGGGTGGGGTACTGGAGGAGATTGAATCCAGAGATGCTTCACCATATGCCACACACCCAGGCCTTTTTATTTTGAGACAGGGTCTCACTAACTCGCTGAGACCTGTGATCCTCCTACCTCAGCCTCTGAGTAGCTGAGATTACAGATATAAGCCACTGTGGCTGGGTGAACTTTTGATTTTCAATAATCTTATCCTAACACAGTAACCTACCATCACACATATACTTCACAGAGATTTTAAGTAATAATAAAATGTCCTGGGAAACAACTCACCATTTACAAGCTCATTTATATATAATCTCAACAATCCTGAAAGGTTGTTATACATCACCACTAGTATCACCAGTGTTTTACAAAGAAGCAAACAGGATCATGTATTTAGCAAATTTCCCACAGGTGGAAGAAGTGGTAAGTGGTGGAATCCCAGTTTAACCTACCTTCTAACTTCCAACAAACACTAGATCCTTGAAAGATTATATACACAACAAGTGAAGTATACTAAGGAAGTTCATCCAATCAGAAAAACAAGAGACAGGGCTGCGGTTGTGGCTCAGAGGTAAAGTGCTCGCCTAGCATGCATGAGGCACTGGATTTGATCCTCAGCACCACATAAAAATAAAGACAATAAAGTCCATCAACAACCAAAAAATTTTTTTAAATAAATAAAATAAAAATACTGGGGCTGGGGTTGTGGCTCAATGGTAGAGCGCTCGCCTCACATGTGAGAGACCCTGGGGGGCTGGCAATGTGGCTCAAGTGGTAGCGCGCTCGCCTGGCATGCGTGCAGCCTGGGTTCAATCCTCAGCACCACATACAAACAAAGATGTTGTGTCCGCCAAAAACTAAAAAATAAATATTAAAAAAATTCTAAAAAAAAAAAAAAAAAAGAGAGAGACCCTGGGTTCGATCCTCAGCACCACATAAAAATAAACAAACAAAAAAGATATTTTGTCCATATATAACTAAAAAAAATATTTTAAAAAAATAAATAAAAATAAAAATACTGTATCCACCTATAACTAAAAAATAAATATAAAAAGAAAAACAAGAGACAACGAAGGGAGAAAATCCAATTTATATTTATGGAAAAAGATTCTTGAGTGCTGCCAATGCCCTGGCGATCAACATCAAATTTGAATTATTTAAAGGGGATACAAAACTATTTCTGCAATGCAGACAATTAAGTGTGTTGTGGGCAATCGTGCTTTTGGTAAAATATGCCTCCTGATATCATACAGGACAAACAAATTTCTATCCGAATATGCACCAACTGGTTTTGCAACTATGCAGTCACCATTATGATTGGAGGGCAATCATATATTCTTGGACTTTTTTTTTTTATTATTGTAGTTGGACACAATACCTTTATTTTGTTTATTTATTTTTATGTGGTGCTGAGGATCAAACCCAGGGCCTCGAATGTGCTAGGCGAGTGCTCTACCGCTGAGCCACAACCCAAGCCCTTGGACTTTTTGATACTGCAGGGCAAGAGGATGACAGATTATGACCACTGAATTATCCACAGATGTATTTCTAGTCTGTTTTTCAGTGGTCTCTCCATCTTCATTTGAAAATGTGAAAGAAAAGTGGGTGCCTCAGATAACTCCCCACTGTCCACAAAGAGTTCATTCTTGATTGTTGGGATCCAAATTGATCTCAGAGATGACCCATATACTATTGAGAAGTTTGCCAAGAACAAAAAGAAGCCTATCACTCCAGAGACTGCTGAAAAGCTGGCCCATGACATGAAGACTGTCAAGTATGTGGAGTGTTCTGCACTCACACAGAAAGGCCTAAAGAATGTGTTTGATGACACAATACTTGCTGCCCCAAGCCTCCAGAACCAAAGAAGAGGTACAGGTGTGTGCCGCTACGAAAATCTCTCCAGAATCCTTTCTTCATAGCTACTGTTGGCATAATACTAAAAGCAATGTTTAAATCAAACTAAAGATTAAAAATTAATATTCATTTCTGCAATAAAAAAAGAAAAAGATTCTTAAACTAAGACTGCCTTCTTAGTTTTGGCAAGAATGAATATGGCTGAATATCATTTGTCATACTGGGAAAAGGAAGGCGTTGAATCCAGGGGTGCTTTTACTATCTTAACAACCCACTCAGCTACATGCCCAGTCCTCCAGTCTTAACCACCCACTCGGCTACATGCCCAGTCCTTTTTTTTTTTTTTTTTGAAACAAGGTATCCCTAAATTGCTGAGGCTGGCCTTGAACTTGTGACCCTCCTAAGCCTCCTGAGTTGATGGATTACAGGTATGCGCCACCACACCTGGCTCCAAAAATATTTTCTTAAAAATCATCACTATGGGGGCTGAGGATGTGGCTCAAGCATGCGGGCGGCCCGGGTTCGATCCTCAGCACCACAACAAACAAAGATGTTGTGTCCGCCGAGAACTAAAAAAAAAATTAAAAATTAAAAAAAAAAAATCATCACTATTGGGGCTGGGGTTGTGACTCAGTGGTAGAGCGCTTGCCTAGCATGTGTGAGGCACTGGGTTCAATTCTCAGCACCGCATATAAATAAAGGTCCATTGACAACTAAAAAAATATTTTTTAAAAAAATCATCACTATGGGAAATGAAGTTGTAGATCAGTGGTAGAGCGCTTGCCTCGCATGTGTAAAGTACTGGGTTCAATTCTCAGCACCACATAAAAATAAATAAAGATGTTAAAAAAAAAAGAGCAACAATGCATTGCTATGCCTAATTGCGTTAATAATGCCTGAGCCAAAATAAAACTCATTAAAAAAAAAAAAAAATCACTATGTCCAGGTGCAGTAGTGTGCACATCTGTAATCCCAGCTACCTGGGAGACCAGGGAGGGATTCCAAGTTTGAGGCCAGCCTGGGCAACCTAATAAGATTTCAAAATAAAACTTAAAAAGGGCTGTGGATATAGGTCTATAGAGTACTTGCCAAGCATGCACGAAAGGCTGGGCTCAATCCCCAGTATCGCACAATAGAAAATCAAGATTTTGGAGATGGCCTCATGATTTTTATTGTTAACTGCCAGAAATTTAAAAATGGCTTAAGACATTTAACTTTTTAGTCTTGAAATCACTTTCTTTGCTATGCTGTATAAATGTCATTCATTCAATGAAAACTGCCCCCTCTCCACTCTTGCCCCTGCTAAACAACGTTCTAAGTCACTCTTTAAAACCTAGCTCAAGTATCATCTCTTCTATTAAGCCTTCCCTAACTTCCTGTAGCAATTAGTCATTCCTTTGGGCTGCATTAGCTCATTATGATTTCTCAACACACATCTATCTTGACCTTTACTCCCACAATGGATGGACATGTGAAATACCCAACCACATTGAATCTTTTAGGATTGAGGATTTATTGAACCAGTTGCTACAAAATGCTACCAGAAGACAGTCCTCGCCTGTCAGTCCTCTTCACCACTGTCTTCCCTGAAGTTAGCCTCACCCAAGATCCTTTGACCCAATTCAGGATTACTCTAAAGGGTGATTCTAGCTTCTTACTTTCAACAGAATTAAGATAACATCACAACTCAGTCTCTCCCTTAGCCCATTCCAGTTTCTGTCAGTCCTCCCCTCCCACAAGTGACTATTCCTATTGCTTTTCCTAATAAAACTTCTATAGGATTATATCCAATTCAAAGTCAGCTTCCCAAGGAACTCAACTTTACCCCATTTATAATCAACTAGCCAGGATAGAGGCAACATCATTTGTTTACTCTTCCAGAACCCAACATTCACTTTCACACCAATCACCCTATTAATGTTTTTTGTAGGTTTTCGATTTTTGTTTTTGGTCCTGGAGATTGAACCTGAGGGTAGTTTATCACTGAACTACATCCTCAGCCCTTTTTACTTTTTAGTCTTTATTTTGAGATATTATCTCTAAATTGTTTAAGCTGGCCTCAAACTTGCAATTCTTCTGCCTCACTCTCCCAAGTAGCTGGGATTACAGGATTGTGCCACCACTCCCAGACGATCACAGTATTTAAAAAAAAAAAACAACCAGAAACACACACACACACACACTCTAGAGCTGGGCACAGTGACCCATGCTTGTAATTCCAGTAATGTCAATTATAGTTATTGAGAATCTGTCTCAAAATAAAGGGCTGAAGATGTAGGTCAATGGTAGAGCACTCTGTACTGCAAAAAAAAAATAAAATGCCAGATCAATTTTCACAATGAAAGGAGAGTTTAGAAGAGAAGATTCCTAATGGAATTTAAATCTAACTCAAAAAGGAAAACATTAGGGTTGGGGATGTGGCACACACCCAGCCCTTTTTATTTTGAGACAGGATCTCACTAAGTTGCTTAGGGTCTCACTAAATCACTGAGGCTGGCCTCAAACTTGTGATCCTACTACCTCAGCCTCTGAGGTAGAGTGTTTGCCCAGCATGCTCAAGGCCCCGAGTTCAATTCCCAGTATGGTTAAAAAAAAAAAAGCAATTTATGTGGTATCTTATATGTCCATACATATGATTAAATGTTTATATATACTGTAAACTAATATGATTTTTAAGTCAGGAGGGTTTGGAGGAGAAGCTCAGTGGTAGAACCTGAACTTAGCATGTACAATGACATCCTGGCAATTACACATTGGTGCTTAGTATATAACTGTTCATTTGGTGAGAACATCCACTATCCAGAGTGCCACCACACTTGTGATTTTTTATATAACCAGAAAAAGTACCCACATATTAAAAACTCAGAGTGTCCTGAACATGGTGGTGCACACCTACAAATCCAGATACTTCAGAGGCTGAGGCAGGAGGATTGCAAATTCGAGTCTGGACTCAACAATTAGAAAAACTTTCTCAAATAAAAAATAAAAAGGGGGATTGGAGTTGTGGCTTAGTGGTAGAGTCCTTTCCTAGCATGTGTGAGGCACTGGCTTCGATCCTCAGCACCACATAAAAATAAATAAATAAAAATAAAGGTACTATGTCCATCTACAACTTAAAAAATAATAAATAAAAAGGACTGGGGATGTGGCGTAGTGGTAGAGTATGCGAGTTCAATTTCCCATACCATAAAAATAACAAAAGTGTGTAAGTACAAAGACCCACAAAAGAAAGTCAAAATAAGGCCAGAATATGAGTGGGAAATGTAAGCAAAATTTTGGGGGATTTAGAATATGAACTGGGCTTTCAGGGCCTAGGAAAAAAAGAAAGCATGCGGAAAGTACACAGGGAAAAATGAGTATCTGTGTACCTATTCTATATGGACCTTTAATCTCAACATGGTATGCATATAATAAATGTATTTGCCAGTTTATTATGTAGTGATGTCATTAACCTTAAGTTAACTGACCATAGAGCATTATACTAAGTATATAACCAGGCTGTGGTATCAGAATAGGGCATGCTATCAGCTGGTAGAACAGTTGCTTGGTATGTATAAGGTTCTGGGTTCAACCCTCAGCACTGCAAAAAAAAAGAAAAAAAGAAAAATATGGCATAAGCCGGTCATAGAAGCACGGGCCTACATTTCCAGCTACTTAGGAGGCTGAGGCAGGAGGATTACTTGAGTCCAGAATTCAGGAGGCCAATCTGGGCAAAAGAGTGAGATACCAAGACACCATACCATTTCAAAACAAAAACAAAAAACATAACAAGGACATGTGGACAAAGTTACTTTCCAAGAGTTAAGTAAATGTTGTTTAATTAAAAAGGTTTAATAAGATACATTTGGCAGATTGGCAGACCCTTTAAGTAAAATAGAAAAGACAATTTGCTTTTTTTTTTTTTTAAAGAATTCTTTAATATGTATTTTTTAGTTTTCTCCGGACACAACATCTTTGTATATGGTGCTGAGGATCGAACCCGGGCCGCACGCATGCCAGGAGAGCACGCTACTGCTTGAGCCACATCCCCAGCCCGACAATATGCTTACTTATGGATACATAGATGCATAATAAAAGTAGAGAAATGTAGCTTAATGGTACAATACCAGCTTAGTATGTACAAGACCCTGGGTTTGATCTTCAGCAATGCAAAAGGAAAAACAAACAAATAAAAAAATATAAAACATAAAAGTTAAGGGGTTGCCTCTGGAGACAGAAAGGAGAACAAGATATGGGCAGAGAATTCAAAGGACCCAAACTTTTCTATAATGTTTTATTTCCTCTATTAACAACAAAAGATCTAGAAGATAGCGGTGTTTGCATAAACAATTTAAAAATGTAGTAAAGTCCACTACAAAAAAGAAACAGAAAGGGCTGGGGATGTAGCTCAGGTAGAATGCTCTTGGGTGTAATGCAATTACTAGTACTGGGGGAAAAAAGAAAAAAAAAAAAAGTGCTATGCAGAAAAAGACAGTTAATTTTACATCTTAATTTTACAATGCTCTCTATAGTCCAACAATCTTCTAATTAATATTCAGACTCTCTGATATAAGTAATTTTTTTTTAGAGAGAGTGGGGGGGGGTGGAAGAGAATTTTTTAATATTTATTTTTTAGTTTTTTGGCAGACACAACATCTTTGTTTGTATGTGGTGCTGAGGATCGAACCTGGACCGCACGCATGCCAGGCGAGCGCGCTACAGCTTGAGCCACATCCCCAGCTCCAAAAGTAATGTTTAAAATAATCAAAACTCTCTAATACAAGAAAGAAGTAGTGTTAATGAATGTTAAAAATAATCAAAACTCTCTAATACAAGAAAGAAGTAGTGTTAATGTATGGGTTGCCGGGCGTGGTGGTGCATACCTATAATCCCAGCAGCTTGGGAGGCTGAGGCAGGAGAAACAGGAGTTCCAAGCCAGCCTCAGGAACTGCGAGGTGCTAAGCAACTCAGTGAGACCCTGTCTCTAAATAAAATACAAAACAGGGCTGGGGATGTGGCTCAGTAGTCAAGTACCCCTTAGTTCAATCCCCAGAACCAAAAAAATAAAAAATAAAAAAATACACACACACATTCGCACACATCAGTAGTCCAGTCAGTAGACAGAAATATATTCACCTACTGTCTCAAATGAAGCTCTGTAAACTGATGTCCTATTTATTTTTTATACCTTTATGTTATTTATTTATTTTTATGTGGTGCTGAAGATCAAACCTAGTGCCTTGCACATGCTAGGTGAGCACTCTACCACTGAGCCACAACCCCAGCCCTGATATCCTGGTTTCTATATCTAACTTTTGTGAGCTTTGTGAACTCTGTGTACAATGACAAAATTTTGTTTTCTACTCAGAAAAGTGGTAAAACTAAGCAACTTCAAGCATTTTTGAATAATTAAGCAGGCTTCCCAAGACATTTCCAGATTGTTCTTCTCTAACGCCATAAAGTTATACAAATGGAAAGTAATTTTTCCTTTCCACTTCACTGAGTTCCTTTGTATCAAAGCCAGCAAAGAGGAAAAACAAAAAAATAGGTTAGATGAATAGTCTAGCAGAATACTTTCCACTGTAAAAAGCACTTTTCCATACATTCTCTCATCTTCATGAAAGTGATAGGAAAGGCAAGCAATTATTATCTATAGTCAAATTGAATGGAAAAATTAATTTAAAAAATTTAATTTTTGCCTTGGCTGAGAGGAGGGTTGGACAGAATTCCAGGAAGATGAGATTAGATGAGTCTTAATCACCAAGTATTACATCTCAGCAAAATTATTGGTTACCTTTGTTTTACAGTATCCTTTCTATGATGTATCCCCTTATCAAGCCATTCCCTTTGTTAGAACACTTATTCCTCTAAAAATTATGTCTCCCCTTTTCTTTCTAAAAATTGTTTAAACCTCACTTGCTTCATAAAACTTACAGATTAGACCCTTCAAACTGTTCTCATTATAAAAACACTACTCTTCCCCCCTCCCCCTTTCCAGCCTCAATTACATAAACTAATCTTTCAGCTGTTTTTAGTTATGCAATATATTTGTTGTTATACCTGCCACTTGAAAGTATGAGCAAAGCTATTGTGCTAAAAAAGAAAAAAAAAGTTCACTTTGCTCACTGGGGTGTTAATTAATTTAAAACAATCTATGTTATCTAATTCAGCTGCTTCCTCACAATACTGGGTAGCATTTTCTTCATCCCCTTAATACAACACTCATCATTTTACAAACAGTGATTAGAATACATTAATTTTGGAGTGAGACAAATCTGTGTTCAAAATCCTCTGCCACTTACTACTATTACTGTGACTTTCACTATAACTCTAAAATTAGTTCAAAACAAAACAAAACAAAAAAACCTCTGCCACTTGCTACCGTGTAATTATACTAAGTCATAATATTTAATCTCTTAGACCTCAATTTCTCTGTCTAAACTATGGAATATATGGCCTACACTAAAAAACCATTAGGGGAAAGTTGCCTCAGATTACAGCACCTCAAAAATAGGTCTTCTTGGGGCTGGGATTGTGGCTCGCCGGCAGAGCACTCGCCTAGCACATGCGAGGCTCTGGGTTTGATCCTCAGCACCCCATAAAAATAAAATAAAGATATTGTGTCCAACTACAACTAAAAAATAAACATAGAAAAAAATAGGTCTTTCCCCCCCAAAAAAAGATATGCTACAGTTCGTTAATTAGAAAAGTGTAATAATGTCCCATCACTCTAAACACCTTGCCTAATCTTGGTTTAGCTAGAACTCCATATCTAATCATTTCTAATTTCCTAGGATATATCATTCACTGTCCACTTAGCACAACCTTATAAAACACCATTGCAAACCACAAAAACAAATACCCACCCCTCCAGAAACAAAATGCCATGGTCATTCTGATCATTTATTCTCTTTCATTCATCTCATATTTCTATCTTTAATCATCCACCTATTTTACTTATAAATTCATTCACCTATTCCTTAAGAAGCTCACTCTGGGCCTGGCACAGTGGGGCACACCTGTAATCCCAGAAGCTCAGGAGACATAGGCAGGAGAATCACAAGTTCAAAGCCAGCCTCAGCAATTTAGCTAGGTGCTAAGCAACTCAATGAGACCTTTGTCTCTAATAAAATACAAAATAGGGCTGGGGATGTGGCTCAGTGGTTGAGTGCCCCTGAGTTCAATTCTGGGTACCCCCTCCCACCCAAAGAAGCAGCAGCTTACTCTGGCAAGAAAGTTATGCATGCAGATTCTAGTAATCTCTGTGTCAAAGGAAGTTGGACTAAAGAGAGACTTCTTTCAAGGGCTCCTGAAGTCAAAACTATTTTCATAATAAAAGTAAGACACTACAACCAGAAGAATGAGAAATTATACTCCATTTATGTATGATGTGTCAAAATGCATTCTACTGTCATGTATAATGAATTCTATTAAAAAAAAAAAAAAAGCATAAATCAGATGTAGTGGGATGCCTGTAATCCTAGTGAAGCAGGGGGCTGAGGCAAAGGGATCCAAGTTCCAGGCCATCCTCAGCAACTTAGCAAAACTCTTTCATAAAAAATAAAATGACTGAGAATGCAACACAGTGGTAAAACGCCCCTGGATTCAATGCCCAGTACCCTATCACACACTCAAAAAAAAAAAAAAAGGCTTTGACAATAAAAAATTAGTTGTATTAATTCTCAACATTTCAGCACACCTCTTTTAAAATATTCTATAACAAAAAAGTATTCAAAAGCACTTGTGGTGCATACTAAAACAAGGGTTGATTAAAAAAAACACTTGTATGATTACTATTGAGAGTTAAATTTTCTTTTTTTTCATGGAAAAACATTTCTTATTTCTTACATGAATGTAAGCCATGGTATTAAGATCTGATGTAAAAATTAGAATATTGAAAACTTTTGTTCTACACTGAGCTCATCAGCTTCCTAATTCTTAAAAAGACAAACCTGATGAGATTTATAGAAGGAGTTAACAACTGTATAATTAAATGTGTCAGCATGTACATCTGTAAAATTCAGTGAGCAATTTCCAAATGACCAATGCATGAGGTTATAAAATCATTCATGAGTAATGATACGAAGTTTGAGATAGAACATATAGAACACATAAGTTCAAAGATGTTAAATCTCTAAATTTCGTAGTCCCCTAGCTTTTCAACAAGTTGCCTATTTTGTCTCTTGATTAAAAATTACATTATTAGTACTATTATATCTTACTTCCTGGATTAACTGCCACTATATAAGCAATATTAAAATAACATAATACAACTGATTTTTTTTTTCCATGCTTTGAATTGGATTCCTAACAATACTTGCTCTGAGTTATCTATGAGCTAGTACACTGGAACAAAGTACTATGTAACATATAAACAGAAAGGGTCTCCTTATCTGGGCCCCATATTTAAGGAACACACAAATACCCAGCCTCTTTATTGGTTATTTTTAGGTTTAACTTCTCCACACTTGTTTATTCATATTCAAAACAACCACACTTACTGAGGGCTATTATATGCCAAATAACCCAAATACAAAGACAAAAATATTTTACTATAGACTAATAAAAAGACAAAGAGCCAAAATACAAAATGATGTGCTATAAATAGAAGTATCAAATAAGCTTTATGGAAGCTTACAGGGGAGAGAATGCCAGAAAAGGCTTCCCAGAAGAGGGTAATCCTGGAACTGAAAATGTTACAGAAAACATTCCCCACTCACAGTTTAATATTTAAACTTCAGTTCTGTTCTGCTCTTATGAACTACTAGTTTTTAGTTTTTGCTTTGTCATATAAACAACTGCAAAGTGATAACCTGATGTAAACAGACCAAAGTGGCAACAAATTTCATCAAATTTTAATTGAGTCAAAAATGAATTTACCAAAGTTCCCAGTACCTCCATACTGCTCAACTTCTGTTTTATTTTTGTAGTTGTAGATAGACAGCATGCCTTTTTATTTTATGTGTCTTATTTTATGTGCCTTACACGTACTAGGCAAGCACTCTGCCACTGAGGTATATCCCCAACCCAAACCTCTTTTGCTTCTCACTTTTTGGAAACTGACTCTGTGTTAACCCAGGATAGCCTCAAAATCTGGGGTTCAATCAATCATCCTGCCTCCCCTCCCCCCATCCTGGAGTATCTGTTGGCATGCAATGCCACACCCAGCCTGGTTTTGCTTTTTTTTTTCCTTTCTATTTTTAATATTCTAACTTCTTCCACTACTAAACACTGTCACATTTATTAGAGTTTCTTTGTAAACTTCTGTCACTGGGAATGATCACTGCTCCTTTCTTTCTTCCCATTAGAAATTAAGTCCAGGAGTTTAATTCCCTGGATTTATCCTACTACAATATTTCACTTTGAATTCTGCACCCCAGAGGAGCTATGAGTTCTACAGTACAACTACAAAGTGACTGCTGCCTGGTTGTCTAAGTCTTGTAAATATTCCCTGCTGTCTATTCCAGTACTGTTGTTAAATCACTAATTGGACTCTCTCCTCTGGTTCCCCAACAGCTGACATAAGTCAAAAATTCAAATTAGCACGGTAAACTAGCCAACGACCTTTATAAATTCATTTTCAATATATAGCATCACTGACGTTCTTTAACCTTTTTCTTTTTTTAAATCAGTTCTCCAAAGTCTAGGTTAGGCAGAAACTAATGAAGTTTCTACCTTATCATGAACAGAAACATTATCTACTAATTTGAAAACTATGTCTAGTAGCTACCGAACGCCTTTGGACTCCCTCACGCCACCAAACAGAATACCCAAAAATGGAAGGCTGGAACATACAGGAAGGGTATACTAGTAGAATATTTTCTAATTTCTCTCTCTTTTTTTTTTTTACTCTGGACCTCGCTTTCTTCATCTATAAAACTTGCATGTAATGTAGATTAGGAGGACTTTAGTAATTTTTAAGATCCTTATGGCTATAAGGATCCAGAAATCCAATCTTTCTCCTCAATCCGGCTTTACACAAAACATGCAGAACCACAGAAAAGAACCTTTTACTCCACTGGACCGACTCTAATTCTCAGATGATGGCTTGAAAAGCTAAAGAACTTCCGACTCACCCGCCTTAACCCTTGGGCTGCCCCCGTGTCTCCTACCGAGAAAGCAAGACAAAGTCCACGCAGTAGGATCATCAAAGAAGTGCAAGGAAGGCCATATAGTGGTTTCGAAGCTCTGCCCCCCGCAAAGGCCGGCAAACTGCGGGCTTCTAATCGCCGCTCAGTGAATGAATGAGTACGACCAGATAGGTGGACGCTCCTTCAGCTTGGGATGCCACTGGAGACCCTGGGCCTAGACCCCAACGGGGTGCATTTCAACCCTGTGCTGAGAAACCCAGACACCCGGCCGCAGGGTCTTGGGCCCGGCCCCGCCCCCTCCCTCCAGCCAGAAGGTGCGCGCCCCTGCGCGAGACTTCGGAGCTGAGGGCCTGGGACGCCCCGCGCACTCGCCTTCCCTGAGAGGAGGAGGAGCCTGCGGGTCCCCGGCCGCCGTCGCTCCAGCTCCCGCTTACCACGGTGCGTAGGGGGAGGGAGAACGTCAGGAGTGAGAGCCCAGGCCCGTCCGCCACTCGCCGCTCACAGAGCAGCGCGCGGCCGCCAGGAAACCGTCGCCACCGCCGCTACCGACCGCCGCTTCGGGCGCAGCGCGCAGAGGGCCCGACTGCGTCACACGCCGTCCGCCGTCAGAGGCTCGCTCTGAACGCTCCGCCCTCGTCTTCTGCGCATTTGCAGACAAAGCTGCCACTCTAGGTCCGCCCTGTTACTCATTGGGCAACGAGTCTTTTGAAACCGAACGTGAGGGCGGTCTTCGGGAGAAGGAGCTGGGGGAAGAGGCGGGGCATGAAGACTAAGGAGGAGGAAAAAGGGAGGAGCGATGGGAGGGACATGGAGTCCCACCCCTCCGCCGCGGCGGTTGGCTGAGAGAGAGTAGTGACGTCACAGGGCTCCTCGAAGTGGATTGGTGAGGGGCTAGACTGGTGTTCACAGGCTGGGGTGTAGAAAAAAATTGGTGACGCCATACCAAGACCCCGCCCCCTTCTTTGGAGCGGAGAGACTTCGACTGCGGAAGCTCGGGCCAATCAGGAGGAAGGCCCCAGGATGGCTTGGTAACTATTCTACCCTTCCCTTGCCCCAGTCCGCAGGCGGTGATGGGAAAGCTGCCTGGTTGCCCTGTTCGCAGTTCCTAGCCATACCACGTGCGGAGCTGGAGGACCCTCCTAGGAGGCTCCTCTGTCCGCATATCTTGTCTGTGAGCTGCTCTGAGGCCCCAAAATCAGATCCGTTTCTGTCCTGACCCATGCCAGTGCAGCATACTCATTTCCCTCTGAATTCCTAAGATAGACCTGAGCATTAGAGATGCCCCATAGTAATAGTTCACTGTAGGGCCTGATAAAAATAGACGATTCTTGGAATCTCCTTTCCAGCTACATTTTGATAACTCCTACTTATTCTTAAAGGCCTGGTTCAATGTTCCCAGCTTCTCTGACATATGCGTGCTAACTCCTCGCAGCTTGTTGGGCTAATTCTTGGGCAGGCCTTTGTAGTTCCTTGTCCCTTTTTGTGCACTTATTATTTTCCCGTATTTTATGCCAATCCCTAACCCTCACCTCTCCGTAGATCATAGCTGCATTTTCTTCTTTTTTGGTGTTGGGGATTTAACCTGGTATTGAACCCAGGGGTGCTTTACCACTGGCTGCATTCTCAGCCCCTTTTAATATTGAAGCAGGGTCTCACTAAGTTGCTTAGGCTTTTGCTAAATTGCTAAGGTTGTCCTTGAACTTGTGATCCTCCTGTCTCAGCCTCCTGAGCCACTGGGATTACAGGTGTTGCCAACTACACCCTGCAAGAGCTGCATTTTCATCCTCTTGGTGTCCCTTTCCTCCTGGGACCTAGCCTAAAGTAGACACCTGATATTACCAGAGGGAGGGGTGGGTATGTTTTTAGAAACTAGACCTCTCCAGGGCTGAGGGTCTCACATAGAACAGCAGGAGCTATGCTAAAAAAAGCAAAGTATATGCACACTGCCTCTCCACCACCTCCTGAAATATCAATACAAAATTGAAAAATGATTTGCCAAAAATTTAGATTAATTCCTGGGAGTTTTCAATAGTAGCAAGGAATTAGAAATTATTTGTTGAAAAGTGAAGTGGTCGTAAAGATGGAATAAGAAGAAACAGGATACTTTGTAGATGTTCAGTAGATGCTTGAAGGAAGAAAAAAGTTAATGTGTGGATGGCCAAATAGTAAGGCTAGTTTAAGCTTCCATTTGCAGCCACCTCCTAACTCCTTTGTCCAAACACCCCTGCTTTCCTTTCATCTTTATTTGCTTTTGCTCTACATTAGAAAAGTCATTAGTGCTGGGCTTATGGCTCAGCAGTAGAGTGCTCACAGCTAGAATGTGTGAAGCCCTGGGTTTGATCCTCAGCACCACATAAATAATAAAATAAAATAAATGTATTGTGTCCACCTATAACTAAAAACAAATGTTAAAAAAAAAAAAGTCATTAGCACTTACTGGATAGTCACAGAAGCTTCCTCACTGCTCTTCTCTTGTCCTTTAATCCTCAAACCCAACTCTGTTTTAAGCTCAACTCTAGTTTTTTTGTCTGGTACCTAAGGCCATGCACACAGAAGGTGCACTATAGATTTTTGGTGAATGAATGTGTAAATTGGTTTCCTTAGTAGGGGAAACTAATAGAGACTGGTGAAGTTTGGAGTCTCAGAACCCTGGGTTTTAATCTGGGTCAAACCATGTATTAGTTGTATGAACTTGGGAAAATTTCCTAACCCCCTGATCCTGATTCCTTGTCTGTAAAATGGGAATAACAATTTTGCTTGCATCACAGGGTTATTGTGAGAATTAAGCAAAATAATATGGGTAAAGCTCTTAGCATGATACCTGGTGCATGATAAGCCCTCAATAAGGGTTACTCTTTTTTTTTTTTTTTTTCTGGTACCAGATGATTGACCCCAGAGGCACTTAATCACTAAGCCACATCCTCAGCCCTTTCTTATATTTTAGTTACAGACAGGATCTCACTAAATTGGTTAGGGTCTCCCTAAGTTGCTGAGGCTGGTCTCAAACTTGTAATCCTCCTGCCTCAGCCTCCCCAGTTGCTAGGATATATAAAATTAAGCACTATAAAAGTAAAGGAGCTAGGCAGGGTGGTGTCCCCTTAGAATTCCAGCTACTCAGTCTGGAAGGGTGATGGTTCCAGACTTCTTTTTCTTTTTTTTTTTCTTTTTGGCAGTGCCAGTAATTAAACTCAGGGCCTCATGCCTTTTTAAAATTCATTTTTATTTTTTTGTTCTATTTTTTTTCAGATTTCTTATGTGGTGCGTTGGACAGAGCAGCAGAGCTGGAGTCAAACAGAGCTAAGTTAAAATCCTAGTTCTGCTAGTTTTTAGAGCTTGCACAAACTATTTAACTGTTCTGTGCCCTAGTTTTCTTTTCCATGAACTGGATACAATACTTCATATTTTATAAGTTGATTGTGAAGGTCAATTGAGGTGATGGGATTTGTAAAAAACTGAGCATGTTTGGCTCATGGTAAACACTCAGTAAATGTTGACTCCCTTTCTCTTTCCCTGAACTTGATAAGAAAGGGTGAGGTTGATAAATAGCATATAATTGGAGTTTTAGAAATCTTGAGTACATACCTTTGACTTTTTTTTTTTTTTTTTTTTTTTTTTTGCACTGGGGATTAGAGCCCAGTGGTGCTTTATTGCTGAGCTACATCCCCAGCCTTTTTGAGACAGGGTTTCACTAATTTGCTTAAGGCTTCACTAAGTTGATGAGTCTGGCCTTGAATTTGGGATCCTTTTGCTTCAGCCTGTTGAGCCAATGGGATTACAGGCTTGTGCCACATTTTGTTATTCCATTAAAACAGTTAATGTCTGGGCACTTTGGCACATGCCTGTAATCTCAGAGGCACAGGAGGCTGAAGCAGGAGGATCCTGAGTTCAAAGCCAGCCTCAGCAAAAGCAAGGCACTAAGCAACTCAGTGAGACCCTGTCACTAAATAAAATACAAAATAGGACTGGAGATGTGGCTCAGTGGCCAAGTGTCCCTGAGTTCAATCCCCCCTACCCAAAAAGAGAGAAAAACAGTTAATAGACATTTGGGTTGTTTCTATTTTTAGCTATTATGAATAATGTTGCTTTAAACATTGTGTACAATTTTTTTTGTAGTCATATGTGTTCAATTCTCTTGCATCTATCCCTAGGAATGGAATTGCTAGTAATTTGTGGTTCATTTTTTCCCACATGGGTCAAATGCTTTATTTCTGATTTTTACCTGTTGATTCTTAAAATCGCTTTTTTAGTTTTTGTAAAATATTTATGGAAGTAAAGTTAAAATAACATAAAAAAATATGCACTATGAAAGTAAAGGAGCTGGGCAGGGTGAATTCCAATTCCCCATTGGAATTCCAGCTATTCAGGGGGCTGAGGCAGGAGGATTGCAAGTTTGAGGTCAGACTGGGCAACCCTGTCTCAATAAAAAGTGCTGGAAGGGTAAAGGAGGACCACTGGGGATGTCACTCTATGGTAGAGTATCCCTGGGTTTGATCCTCAGTACTGCAAAATAAATAAATAAATAAAGATAAATTTAAAAAATAAAAATGAAGGGCTGGGGATGTAGCTTGTGGTAGAGCACTTGACTAGCATTCCCAAGCACCACACCAATAAATAAATAAATATACTTTTGGCTGGGAATGTAACTCAATGGTAGAATACTTCCCATTGTTGAGCCCCTGGGTTCAGTCCCCAGCACTGCCAAAAAAAGAAAAAAGTAAACAATTCCAGTAGTATTTGATTTAATACATTCACAATATTTATGCAGCTACCATCTCTATGTAATGTATAACATTTCATCATTGTAAAGCTAAACCCTTTTTTCACTAAGCTGTATCTCCCTGTTCCCTTCTTCTTCCAATGTATAACTATCAAATCTGTATCAATGGATTTAATTACTCTGAATATTTCATATAAATGGAATCATGCAATGTGTGACCTTTTGTGTGTGGCTTCTTAGCATGTTTTCAAAATTCATCTGGTTGTAACATATACCTACTAGTACTTCGTTCCTTTTCATGGATGAATAATATCCCATGGTGTGGACATACTATATTTTGTTTATTCATTCATTTGTTGGTAAACATTTGGGGTAATTCCATCTTTTGGATATTGTGAATAGTCCTGCTCTAAAGATGTGTACAGTTTCCTGTTTAAGTACCTTTTTTCAGTTCTTCAGGGTATATTCCTAGGAGTGGGATTGCAGAGTCATATGGTAACTTTATGTTTAACTTTCTAGGAACCACCAACTGTTTTCCAAATTGGCTGCACCATTTAACATTTCCAATTAGCTATATATGAGGGGTCTAGTTTCTCCACATCCTTGCCAACACTTATTTTCCTTTTTTTTTTTTTCCCTTATTATAGTCAACCTACAGGATGTGCAGTAGTAGACTGGATCTTGTTAAGTTGCTTAGGGCCTTGCTGAGTTGGTGAATATGGCTTTGAACTTGTGATCCTCCTGCTTCAGTCTCTCCAGCCTCTGGGATTACAGGGGTGCCCCACCAGGCCCAGCTCATTGTGGTTTTGATATGCATTTCCCTAATGATGTTGAGTCTCTGATTAAGAGTGCATGTGATGGGCTGGGAGTATAGCTCAGTTGGTAGAGTGCTTGCCTTGCATGCACAAGGCCCTGGGTTCAATGACCAGCACAGAAAAAAAGAAGAATGCATGTGGTAAACATGCCATGGTGGTTCATACCTGTAATCCCAATGTTTTAGGAGGCTCAGGCAGGAGAATTGGGAGTTCAAAGCCAGCCTCAGCAATTTAGCAAGGCCCTAAGCAACTAGTGAGACCCTGTCTCTAAATAAAATATAAATAATGGCTGGGGATGCAGCTAAGTGGTTAAGTGCCCCTGAATTCAGACCCTGGTACCAAAACAACAAGAACCATAACAACAAAAATGAAGAAAAAAGAATGCATATGGTAATTTCTAGGGAGATCACTAAAATAATAATACCGGGGAAAAAATGGAATAATCCAAAAAGAATTTAAGAAGACAGAGGTATAAATGACAAAAAAAAAAAAAAAAAAAAAAAAAACAGTGAAAATATTTTCGTGCTAATTAGTACCCTTTATAGGATGGGTAGAGTTCTCTCAAAAGGGAAAAATAAGAACATTCTAGGCCACATAAACTGAGGAAGCAAAAGGGCCAGGAAAGAATGTAGCATATCCAGGAATACAAACTGGAAGTGAAAGAGGGAACAAAGAAAGTTCTATAGAACAATGAAAATTCAGTAACTGAATCAGGGTTCTGGAAGTAGATAGGTAAGTCTTGGATGGATAGTTTAAAGCCATCCAAAGAAGATGTCTTGGTCATTTAAAAGATCTCTGAGAAGAATGAAGAATAACAAATCCTCAACCCAGGAAGAGACTGATTTTCTTAAGGCTTCCAAGGAGGCTGAGGCACATTGTGGCCTGAAGTTGGATGTATTTTTAGCACTGTCTGCATCTCTGCCTCTTCACTGTCCTTAGCCTTGCTCCTCACTTTGTCCCCCATTCCTAGAAGTTGTTCTTCAAATGCCTTCCTGTGGTTCTTAAATCTTTGCTTGATCTATCTAAATACTGCCCATCCTTCAAAGCGCACTTCAACTGGGTATGGTGGTGCATACCTGTAATATCAGCTACTCTGGGGGCTAAGAGAGGAGAATCAAAAGTTCAAGGCCAGACTGGAGTTGTGGCTCAGTGGTAGAGTGCTTGCCTTACATGTGTGGAGCACCAGGTTTAATTCTCAACACGACATGAATAAATAAAATGAATGAAATAAAGGTATTATGTCCATCTGCAACTAAGTTCAAGGCCAGCCTCTACAACTTAGTATAGATCCTATCTCAAAAAGAAAAAAGGGCTGAGATGTGGGTCAGTGGTAAAACATCCATGGGTTCAATCCCCAGATCAGGAAAAAGAAAGAAAAATGAAACACTTCAATTAAATTAAAATATTTTCTGAGTTCCTACTATATACCTATGCAAGGAATGTATGAAATGGGTGGAGTTTCCCTCTTTAAATGAGTTCCCAGAAAAGTGGGGAAAGGGACAGAAACAAATTATTTTGCTACTTTGTGGTCAGAGCCCTAATAAAGTTTGGTAAAAGGCACCTAATGCTGTGGGAAGATCATGGGGTTTGGGGTTTGAAGTTGGGGTTGGGGGGAGATACAAAGAAAGTTGAGTAAAACTTCATGGGAGAGTGAAGTATAACTAGAATATAAAATTTGTGCTTGAAACATTGGATGGCCAGTTCATGAAGAATATTAAATACCACACTAAAGAATTTGCTCTTATCCTAAAAGCTATACAGAGTTGGGGCTGGGGATATAGCTCAGTTGGTAGAGTGCTTGCTTCGCGTGCACAAGGCCCTAGGTTAGAGCTGGTCTAGCTGTAATGGGGAGGATGATAGACATGAAGACAAGGAGACCAGTGAAGGAGATCCCCTATAGGAAGCTTTCCTTGACAATTACTTCCATATTCTGATCCTCTCATCTGCCCCCTACATCTACACTTCCACCTTGCTACTAGAGGTGGAACATCATCGTGAACATTCAGTCTCCTTGGGAGTGTGTAGTCTGTATGTGTGGAAGGGAGAGTGGTACAGTGATTGTGACTAAAACAGACTCCAGACAAACCTCACCAGGAGGGCAAGAGACTCCAGGAACCCTCAAGTGCAGCAGCAGCTACATGGACAATGGACAAAGGCCAGTTCAGCAAACACTGAGTGCCTATTGAATGAGGGCAAGAGTAGAAGCTTAAGTGGTCATTCAACTTCTTTAGCTATAAAATGTATTTCATTAAATTTACCTCACCAGATTTATTGAGGATCAAATGAAAGAGTGGACATAAAGTCCCTGGCACATAGGAAGAACCCATTCTTCCTTTCAAACTGACAGGAGAAGAAACATATTCAGAGTGAATCAGTGACAGCCAAGGTCAGATCATTCAGAGAAGGCTCAGCCAGGATGAGTTCAAACTGCAGCTCACACATCTGGTTTAATAACCACCATGCATTGGGTGCCTTCCACATGCCTGGCACATTGCTCTGATTCTCACAACAACTGTATGATGTATATAGTCCTAAAACAATTTTACAACGGAGAAACTAAGGCTCAGGGCTAAAAGGGCCCACATTGCCCAGGTCACCAGAGAATTAAAGGCAAGATTAGAGAATGTCAGGGTTCAGGCAAATGGGCCAGAAGCAGGCATATACAGAGTGAAGGAAGGCAAGGAGGATGACACAAAGTTCTAAGAAAACCAAAATTTATTTGTTGAAATCAGATGGAAGTGGTTCTTTTAAGTAGAGTTTTAGTAATCATTTTTCTCTGAGCCCTAACTCTTAAGTACAGGGTAGTGGGCTGGGATTGTGGCTCAGTGGTAGAGCGCTTACCTAGCATGTGCGAGGCCCTGGGTTCAATCCTCAGCACCACATAAAAATAAACAAAATAAAGATATTGTGTGCAACTAAAAAATAAATATTTTTTTTTTAAAAAAGAACAGGGTGGGGAGAATTTAAAGTCTTATTTTAGAACAAGACACCATCCCTCCAGGTTTGAAGTCTCAACGAGTGAGTCTAAAATATGTCTGTGGGTCCCCTACAAGTGTCTACCACAGAGAGGGCCTGGCATGAATGAACAAGACTAAATGCATGAAAAAGAGTTCTGGCAAGTTGATAAATTTGAGCCTGTCTCCCATTCTGCAAAGTGGCAATTATAATTATCTTATGGGACCAGCAGTATATAGTGATTGAGGGAATGACCTCAGGTGCCAGGATGGAATCCTGGTTCTGATATTTACTAGCTGAGTAGGTAAGGTACCTTCTATTTTCCATTGGAAAATGGAGATGTTAATAGTGTCTACTTCACAGGATTTTTATGAAGATTAAATAACACATAACATGTAGAAAAGTGAGTGGGATATAGTGAGTGCTCAGAACGTGTTAATTATTACTTTGAGGATTTAAATGAGAAAGGTGTGATGTTAACCTTGTCTAGTTCAGAAATCCTCCACGCACTGCTTTTGTTTCCTCATTCTCGGTTCTTGTGGAATAGAATGGTCTTTGCAAAGGAGCCAGGGACCAGCTTGGGGAAGGAACCTGGGAGTTGATTTCTGGGATCAACCCTCTTTGTGGGAAGGCCCAAGGCTTGGGCAGATCCTCTCTCCCTATGCTTTTGTTAGACAAGACAGAGCGCCCTCTCCTGTTCAAATGTGGGAACATCACTGGCCCAGAATTTTCGGGGTGAGCCTCACAGGGTCTCAGAGCCTGCAAGGTGCTCTTCCCCAGAATGAAATGCCCCAACCAGCTCAGAGGAGCAAGGTTTGGAGGAGGGGCGCCGAAGCTGGGGCAAATCAGCCTTAATATTTCAGAAGGGCGAGACGGGATAATTCATTTAGGATGTGGGTGGAAGACAGGAGAAACTGGGGTCAGGGAATGACAGAAATCGGGGTCCTGTTCGATTAACTTTATGTTCTTTCAACAGGTGATGGGGACGCGGCCGAGAGGTAAGGTGACAAAGTAACTTATCCAGCACTTCACTCCTAGATGTCTGACTGCCCTCACGCTGCCAGAATTAGTGGCGCCTGGCGCGTGCCTGTAATTCCAGCAACTGGGGAAACTGAGGCAGGAGGATCGCAAGTTCAAAGCCAGCCTCAACAATTTAGCGAGATCCTGTCTCAAAATAAAAAAAATAAAAAGGGCTGGGGATGTGGCTCACTCGTTTAAGTGCCCCTGGGGTCAATCCCCGGTACCAACAAAATAAAACAACAACATTAAAGCAGAATTACTGGGGCCGATCAGGGCTGGAGGGACATGGTTTGTGGGGACGCCAGATTAAGGGGGAAGAGCCAGGGGTCTGGGTCCCTAGAAGCCGGGAAGAGCCCACAATCGGTGGGGGAGCAGTTTCCTCCCTAAGTTCCGCCCCGCGCGCACCGGCTCCGCCCCGCGCTCTTGCAGCTCCGGCAGGCCCCCAGCTGCTAGCCCCCGGCCGGCGGGGCCTCTCTCCTGGAACCCCCAAGTTCCCGTACTGCGCTGGTGCGGCCTCTTCGTCACTAGTGCTTGGGTAAGTATAGGGATGGCTATACCCGCCCACGGGGCAGCCCCATTCGGGAAGTTAGGCCACGCGGTCTAGCCGCTTCAGGAGCGGGCCGAATCTCTCGGGTCCTGGTGCCTGCCTTCTTCCCGCACACTCTCTGTATCCCAGGAACTGCTTCTGTCCGGATGTCCTGAACTGACCTCCTTCCTTCCCCTCCCCAGCGTGGAGCGAGGTGTGCAGGGATTAAGCTCTCCCTTCTTTACTCTGCAGGGCCTCCTGGTCAGGATTCCTCCCAGGTGCTGCGGATGGAGGCATGGGGTAGCCTTGGAACCCCATAGACTAGTTTCGAATCTCAGCTCTGCCAGTTATTAGCCTGTGACTTTGAGTAAGTGTTTTTAACCATCTTAAACTCTTTTCCTCTTATGTAAAATGGAAACACAGCCTATAGTGCCACTTCATGGAATTATATTGAAAGAAACAATGTATATTATTAAGTGCTGAACAGGGTGCTTATAGGCAGCCATTAAATGTGATGGGAGTGTCTGCTGAAAAAAATCTCTAGGAACTTTGGATGTGAGGTAGGAATACTCTTAAGCAAGCAGTTTTCTACTAAGTAGTATGTGTGAGGAAGTTAAAGCTGTCTGGGGGGCAAAACTATAGGTAGTGAGCTCCCTGTCCAGAGGTGTGGAAGAGCAGTGTGACTAAATTGGAGAGCCCTTAAAAGTAATCTAAACCGTCTGATCTCCTCCTTGCACAATTGTGGAAACAGGCCCAGAGTGCCTAGTTGACTTGCCCAAGATCACACAGTTAAGAAAGAGGACAGACATACCTCCAAGAACAAACTGGAACAGACTATCCTTTTTTGTTTTGGAAACTGTCCCTTGAAACAACCTCATCAACCCAGGGGTTCCTGAGGGACCTGGAGCTACAGGCTTTGAAGAGGGATGTTGGGAGGATGGACTAGGTATACTGCAACTGTAGAGTCTTGGTTTGGACTGGGTGGGGTGCTTTCCAACTAGGGCCCTGAGGGACTTCCAGGGCGAGTAGAGATGATCCAGGGAATGTGTTGGATTAGGGAAGGTACCAGAGCCACTTTAAACTCCTTGGGGAGATCCCTGACCACCTCCCTACCACCCAAGGGAAAAAGAAACTTGAAAAATTGGGACAGGCAGCCTGATTGGGCCTGGCATAAAGGGAAGGTAGATGAGAATTCAGAAGCTTATCCACCTGGATTGTTCTGGAATGCCAGGATGCCAACCTAAACAGGTCAAAGTTCTTTCTGTGGGTGGGGCCAGGGAGAGTTAGGACTTGATTTGGCAAGGCCTTTGAGACCAGAAGGGCAGGTTTTTTTTTTTTTTAATGTATCTGGAACCAGCCCTAATTTGGCATCAAGAAGCCTAAATTCCAGAGATAGTTTTGCTCAGGCCCAGCTTTGAAGAAAGGCCTTTCTCCCTCTGCATCTTATTTTCTCTATCACTACAGTGGGAACTGGGCTGATTGGCTAAACTCTGTAGGATTTGGTTTTTCTATTTCTTCCTTCTTTTCCCACCCTCATTCCAGTCTTAATCTGAATTTTCTGCCCAGAGCTCTGACCCAGAGAGGAAGGGGTAAAGAAGAGCCAGAGTTGCCATGTGTAAACTTTTCAAGGGCTCTGCACCTCCCTACTGCTGGCTCTCCATCTACTTTCTACAGGACCTTGAGTAGATACCTGCCTTAATTTTCCCTGCTATTAACTGATGGTGTTGTTGGTGTTCTTTTTAGCTATTATGGTTCTTGACCTTAGATACCCTTGTTTGAGGGAAAAATCAAGTCCTCAAGAGCTCTCCTGTAGTCTCAGGGAGAGGGTGGACTGAGAAGCCTCCAGAAGCTGACCAAGCAACTCTTTCCTGCAAACAGCAAGCCTAGACTAATGCCAGGCCTGATTCTGCAAAGCCTTTCACCCTCAGAGCACGTGAGGCAATAGGCAGGGACAAACAGGAGTTTGAGGTTCTCTCAGCTTCCATAGAGGCCCTAATGCTGTGAACTGCTTTGCCTGCACACAGAAGGGACTGAGGGTGCAGGAGGGCTCTGAGCCAGTGGGTGAAGCCTGGAGACTTGGCCTTAGGCTCAGAGGCTTTGGGGAGGAGATGGGCTATTCTGTCCACTGGTTGGTTGTAGAAACAAGAGACTAGATAAACTAGCTTCTGTAGTCCTAGAAGCCAGGCAGAGGAGTGAGGAGAAGGTCTCCCAATCTGTTCAAGCTTCATCCTACTCTAGATTGGGTTCATTGTCTTCCCTCTGAAATTGAGTTTGAGTGTTGTCTTGGGATTCTGAGTCAGTCTTCCTTATCCATGGCGGAAGCTGTCCAAATTTAGGAAACATTATTCTCAGACGCCCCACCTGAACACAAGGGCTGACTTCACTGAGTCCCAGCCTGCTGTATGGGGCCCTGACAGCACACCACTCCATCCCCAGGTCTGACAAGATGTACCAGGTTCCACTGCCACTGGATCGGGATGGGATCCTGGTTCGGCTCCGCTTCACCCTGGTGGTCCTGGTCACGGTCTGCTGTCCATTTATCGCCTTCCTCTTCTGCATCCTCTGGTCCCTGCTCTTCCACTTCAAGGAGACAACGGCCACACACTGTGGGGTAGGGCTTCGGGGGCACTCATACCTCATATTCAGGCCCATCTTGATCTATTTTGGATCCTGATTTTATTTTGATAGGATTAACCAGCTTTCCAGTAGGGTCCATCAAATATACTGGACTTCTTGTGGGGGGGTTACCTGAAAATTGAGGTCTCAAGGATTAGACTCCCTCCACCTTCCATGAAGGTTCTAGGGACTGGGGCCACTGAAATTGGGCAGCCCCCAAACCCACAACTCAATCATTACTTCAAAGAGGACACATTCAGGAGCCCCAGCATTTGCTGGAATGTAAACAGAACAGGACTGAAGGCATTTTGGGTCTCATAGTGGCACTGTGGGCTTGTGCCTGTCTTTGAGAATGTGATTCTGTATATGTATATGTATGTGTGTGAGTGATATAACTATATATAATGGCTTTGAGTGGGGTATATATGTAAAAGAAACTCTTATCAGTGCCTGTCTATATGGGAACCCAATTATGTGCATGTATTATATGTTCTGGGGTGGGTCTCATGAGCACTGAGGCTCCACCAATTGTCATCTACCCTCTGGATGGGAATATGGGGTGTCTGGGCCATGAAGATAGGAGAGTTCTTTCTCTGTAGGATATCAGAGTAAATAGGGTGAGACTTGCATTAACCTCTGCTATGTTCTTAATTCATCCACTGAGACCCAGAGCTTCAGTTACCCATGTCTAAAGTGAGGTTGAGCCAGGTACAGTGGCCCATAACTGTAATCCCAATGACTTGAGAGAATGAGGCGGGAGGCTCAGCCTCAGCAACTTGGTGAGACCCTGTCTCAAAATAAAAAGGACTGGGGATGTAGCTTGGTGGTAAAGCACCCCCAGGTTCAATCTCCAGTACTAAAAAATTAAATAGTGAGGTTGATGATTCCTGTCCTACTCCTTTTCCAGGGCTAGTGTAGAGCTCTAGATATTGCAAAGATGAGAAAGTAGTTTGGGGAATGTGAAGGGTGAGGGTCAGGAGAATGAGGAAGAAGAGATTGTTAGAGAGGAAGGCGGGCAGGAGATGAAGTTATCCTTGGGACTCTAGGTGAAAAACCAGGGCCTGAACATGGACTCTTGGGCTAGTTTCTGAGAGAGTTTTGAAGGCCCTCAGCTAACTTCCTTTATAGGAAGTTGTGGACCTAAAAGAGCATCTGCTTCAGAGAAAGAGGAAGAAGTAGCAGAGAGGTCTGGTTAGGAGTTTGGGATGGAACCCACTTCTTTTGTTCATATGACATGAAGTTTTCCCTCAGATTTGTCAGTGGATAGGCATGAGTCTTTGAGTATAGGCACTTAGTCTGATGAGACCTGTTGCTAGGAGCTATCAGAAGGAATAGGACTGGAAGGAAAAGGAGTGACCAGGTGATCTGAGGGAGAGGATTACTCTTTTCTGACTTAGTGCTTGTTTCAGATAATGCATCAGTGTTCCCATTACTCTGGCCAACTCTAGTTCATCCAGCAGAACTCTACCAAGATGTCTTCTCCTCCAGAAAGCCTTCCCTTTGGGACAAACTTATAACTCCCTTTTCTGGGTGCTTACAGTTCCCTGTGTTATCTTTCATATACTTATATATTTGTGTCTATCTTCCACACCAGACCAGGATCTCCTTGAGGGTAGATAATGCATCTGAGTCAGAATGTATTTGTTGAATAAATGGATAGGACCCCCCCAACCTAATGCCACAGGAAAAGGAAGACGTGGTATAAAGCAGTCATAGTCTAAAAAAAATATATAATATTTATACAACATATAGCATTAAACTGAGTAGGCTGTTTGCACTGACACTTGTGGCTGGCCCTGAGGGCTAATAGGATAGATAACCTCAGCATACTTTGTATACCTGTTACCTACTCTTGGCATACCTGTTGGGAAACTAAGGCATAGGTAGTTGTTGAAGGTTACCTGGTCATCTGGAGCAGTAGTAGGCCTGTTGGATCCCACTTTTCATATATGCTTTGGATTTCCCATCTGGAATATTCCAGGAGCCAAGCCTGGTGGCGCATGCCTGTAATTCCAGCAGCTCAGGAGGCTGAGTTAGGAGGATCACCAGTTCAAAGCCAACCTCAGCAAAAGCAAGGTTCTAAGCAACTCAATGAGTCCTTGTCTCTAAATAAAATACAAAATGGGGTTGGGAAATGTGGCTCAGTGATCAAGTGCCCCTGAGTTAAATCCCCACCAAAAATAAATAAATAAAAATAAGAAAAATAAAATAAAGAAATGAAAATGGCTAGGAATGTAGCTCATTGTTAAAACTCCCTTGGGTTCAATTCCTCAATACCTCCCCCACCCCCAAAAGTAGAATATCCCAGGAATGGCCAAACCAAGGAGTGAAGAAAGCAACCTAGCACAACACATCTATAATTAACAACTTTTCCTCTGCTTGCACATGCCCTGTGATGGGGCTTCCTCCATTTTCAGGTAACCTTTTCTAAGGCGGCTTAGAAGTAACAATCTCTCTCTCCTCTCTCTCTCTCTCTCTCTCTCTCTCTTTTTTTTTTTTTTTTTTGGTACCAGGGATTGAACCCAAGGGCACTTGACTACTGAGCCACATCTCCAGCCCTTTTTTATATTTTATTAGAGATAGGGTCTCATTGAATTGCTTAGTGCATCACTAAGTTATTGAGGCTGGCTTTGAACTAGTGATTCTCCTGCCTTAGCTTCCCTAGCTGCTGGGATTACAAGTATGTGCCACTGCACCTGGCAACAATCTCTTTCTTATAGTGAGCATAGGATTTTTTTTTTTTTCTTCTTTTTTCCTTTCTGTAAGTCTCTATCCTGACCCTGGCTCTGCTTTGATAGCCATGGAACTACTCTCTTATTTTGGCTTTAAGTCAACCTGCAGAGATCGAGAAGACAACAGTGGGGCTGTGTCGTGTATGTGTGTGGTGCTAGGTGCTGGTAATTGAACTCAGGGGCACTCTGTCACTGAGCTACATCCCCAGCCCTTTTTAAAATTTTTTAAAAATTTGAGACAGGGTCTCACAAAGTTGCTAAGACTAGCTTTGAACTTCTGCCTCACCCTCCTGAGTCGTTGGAATTATTGGAGTGTGCTATAATCCTGGCTCCTTAGGAGGTCTTTTTAGACAGCATAACTATAGTTTCTTCAGGCAACACACACAGGACGTGGCCTCTAGGCTTCTCCCCACCTTGAACATACCCTTGGATTTGACCTAGTTGGTAACTATTTTCTCTGTGTTGGGCCTTGATCTGGGCATGGGACTTCAGGTAGCCTGGGTAGTATAGGTGAAAGTAAGATTATTCATTCCTATTACTGGCTGTTAGATATCTGTTGATGCAGCCTGAGTTGCCATTAGCTGTTTCCCCATAGGTACAGGCAGGACACTGATGTTTCATATTCAGATCTGCCTAGATTCTTTTGAATCCTATGATTCTATTATTATTATCACAGATTAGCCAGTTCTCTAATGGGGCATAACATACATACTTGGTTTTGCTCCAGTCAAAAAGGGCCAGATCCAATTCTGTTTTTTCTCTTTTCTAGAAACCTGCATGCATCCCTGATTACAACCCTCAGAGAGGTCCCCACCCCCACCCCGGCAAAGAAGCTGCAGTGGACTGACCTCAGCCACTATCACTTCTTAACCGTTGCAGAGTGTTCCGGGATTTATGATGTGGCCTTGTTGATCCTGGGAAGGCTGTGTGCCTGGGCAGCCGTGGAGAACTAGGCTCTGTGGGTGGGAGGGAAGGCCCTGAGGAGCTAGGGGTGGGACCCTCCTGTCTTAGAGCAGTCTCAGTCTGGCTAGAGCCCTCAACTCAAGCCCCGGATTCTTCAGCACCCAGTGTGAGTGTTGCTTAGTGAGCCCCCACCCCTACCCCATCCCTGATGAGTAGCTGGACTAGTAGACTGGGGTCTCCTTAATGAAGGGAAGTATAAGTCCCCAGGGGAGATCTGATCTTAGGCCTTTTACAAAGCCATCTCTGTCTGCCTCAGAAGGGAGCCAGCTTGAGGGGTCATGGTGGTGGGGCATTAGCAGGTGCAGGGAGGGATAGGGAGAGGTAAAGCCCAGCTCTCTGGGTTTTTGTCTGACCTGGACAGAATCTTCCTGGGTCTGGCTCAGCACAGCAGGCTGATGCTGAGTGGAGAAAGTTTCTATGACCCTCAGATTCCCCCATCTTTGGATTGGGTGACGTGGTCTTCTTAGATGGGGAGATGGGAGTTTGAACCTTCACAAGAACCCTGATATTCTGAGTTCAGGGTGCTGATGGCCTGAGGCTTTGCTCATTCAGAGCCTGGGGGTGGGAGGTCTGGTAGCCTATGGCCCCACTGAAATAGGTTCTAGACACTCCCATTGTTCCTAGTTGAACTTGGGTGAGGAGGAGGAATGTGGTCAGACGGGGTGAGTGGGAGGGCTTTACCAGTTCAAGCCAAAGGTTCTTTGTCCAGGTTACTTGGCTTGAAGGAGGTCTTGATGTAGAGCCTTAAGCTGTCCAGTGGCAAGAGATCTTAGTCCTAGTGTTTGATCCTGTATAGTTCTGGACCTCAGTCTTTCCTTCTGTGGGATGGGAATAATAACCTTTCTACTTCTGATCCTTCTCCTTAGTGACTGTGAGGTCGTGAGAGTGAGGTGAGTCATCAGGACTCCCAGGTCCTGTCCCCTGGAAGCTTCTATTGCCCAGGTTCTTCAAGAGGTGAACCTAGATTCTCAGTGTACCAGCAGATTCCCAAAAGTTGCTCCTGTCCCATCTCCCACTGTTCCTTGGCAGTCTTCCTTTCCCCCCTTGTGTCCTTTCTACCATTTCTGCTCTGGCTCTTCCCTATACTCTGAGGAACCAGCTCTGGAAAAGGCCCCACTTTCCCAAGCCCAGATATTTCACCAGGCCCCAAGTTGTGTCCCTTGCCCTTCTTGGGCCACTTCCTACAGGATGTTCTCTGCGGCCTCCCAGCCCTTGGACCCCGATGGGACTGTGTTCCGGCTCCGCTTCACAGCCATGGTCTGGTGGGTCATCACTTTCCCTGCGTTCGGCTTCTTCTTCTGCATCATCTGGTCCCTGGTGTTCCACTTTGAGTACACAGTGGCCACTGACTGTGGGGTGAGTGCCAGGCTCCTTAGCACTTGGGTCAGGGCCAGGGTAAGAGATCGTGGTGAGGCAGGATTGGAGAGTAGGAGAGAACTAGAGGGTCAGAGAGGGATAGAGAATTTGGCAGTAGAGATTCATAGTGTCTGTAGAGTCACAGTCCTCCACGAATTGGAATTGGAAGAGGATTATACAAAGTCCAAAGGAGCTGGACGTGGTGGCGCATACCTATAATCCCAGTGGCTCAGGAGGCTAAGACAGGAGGATCACAAGTTCAAAGCCTGCCTCAGCAACTTAGCAAGGTCCTAAGCAATTTAGCAAGATTCTGTCTCTAACTTAAATAAAAGGGCTGGGGATGTGGTTAAGTGCCCCTGAGTTCAAGTTCAATCCCCAGTACAAACAAAAAGGAAAAAAAAAAAGAAAGAAAGAAAGAAAGAACGTTCAAATGGAGTTGGGGTTTGGGAGGTTGATGTAGGAGAGAAGGGAAGGGGTTGGAGGACTGGCCAGGAGAGATCACGAGAGGGAGAGGTAGCTGAAAAAAGACCAGACTACAAAGGAAGCCAGTAATGAGAAGGTACAGTGAGGCCCAGAGCCAAAAGTAACAGGTGGCTTAGCCCTACTCTAGGATTCTCAAGCTTTGTTTCTCCACGAGCAGCCCTAGCCCCACAGCCTGTGGGGTACACTCAGGGCTCTGCTAGCTGGAAATCTGGATGGACTTCTTGCTTTCCAGATCAGTTCACTAGATCTTTCCTGAGGGACCAGGGGTAGAAGTTCTATGTCAGGGACATGGAGCTGAAAATGGACTTGTTCTCAGCATCTCATTCCTGCAAGAGACAGTCCTTGGGCACAGTTGAAATATAGTGAGTTGGGATTCTTGCAATAAAAGGGAATGAAGGTTTTCAGGGATCAGAGGAAGCACCTAACCCAGCTTGGATGTTGGGGAAGTCTGACTTTCTATAGGAGGGGGCATTGTTTGTGGGAGATAGGGGGATGTGAAGAAGGATCTTTGTGAATGCCAGGCCGACAGCTTTGGATTTTATCCAGAGGGCAATGAGGAGCTTTGGAAAGATTTTAAGCAGGAAAAGGGATATGATTAGATTTGTCCTTTAGAAGATCATCTCAGCTCCTGAGTGGAGAACAGATTTAAGGGTTGATACAAGAATAGGGATGCTAGTGTAGTGACGCATACTATTGGAGACCAGAGCTAAGATGGAGACCATGAGGTTAGAAAGGAAAGAGGATGGAGTCCAGAGAGGAAAAGGAAATAGGATTGACAGGAATTAAAATTTTTGTTTAGTTGGCAAGGGATGAGGAGGCAGCAAGGCAGGTAGAAAAAGTCATTTATAATTTGGGGAGGACTTTTAATCTGAGACCAAAGAAATGGATCTCTAATGGTAAAAACCTGGGGAATTCTTAGAAACCCCACTTTGTGAGTTTCTGATCTCCTGCGCTATTAGAAAGGGGTTTTCTATCAGGGGCTAGGGATATAGCTCAGTTGGTAGAGTGCTTACCTTCCATGCACAAGGCCCTGGGTTCAATCCCCAGTACTGCCAAAAAAAAAAAAAAAAAAAAGAAAGAAAGAAAGGGGTTTTCTACCCATTTCTCAGTACTTTTAGCTCTGGGCTCATGGAGAGGTTTGGAGTGAGCTGTGTATCTGGTCTCTGATAGATCTTGCTGTTGCTTATTGCTGGCACTGTTGGTGAGTGAGCAACTTATGTGCTGGGAATGGGGGTGGAGGTGGGGTATATATATACATACTTGATTTTGTTTGTGCATATGTGAGTATGCACGCATGTGCCCCTGTGTGTGAAGAGACAATCCCTGCTCTTAGATTCTCATCCTAATCTGAGAGGATTTTGTGAAAACAGAATGCAGTCACAAGGCTCTAACTTTTCACTTCTCCCCAAGGTCTCCCCCCAATTCTCCATCATCTCTACCCAGTACTTGTTCCCAGCATCAGAAAGGACTCATCACTTTTGAGTGCTTTGAGCTCTTCCAGTCAGGCTTAGGTACTGGTCCTATTCCTCTTAAAGTAGCTGAGATTAGGGAGCAATCTTCAGAATAAATATTCCAGGAAGAAAAGGCAACACTCATTAACCGAACTGAGAGTAATGGAGAGGCTCAAAAATCAAGTCAGGCGGGCCTGGGGATATAGTTCAGTTAGTTGAGTGCCTGTTCCACATGTACAAGGCCTTGGGTTCAATCCCCAGCACTATACACACACACACACCAAAAAAAAAAAAAAAAAGTAAGGAGACTTGGAGGTCTCACTGTATCTGGTGTCCTGCCTCTCAACCCATAAACAGGCCTGGCTGACTGGCCACTTGACTCACAGTGGCCAGTCTTTTCAGAGAAAAGCCTGCAGGCATTTCAGAGAAGTCTATCTTCTGAAATCTGTCATTTATTGTACCCACTATGTGCCAGACACTGCAGATGCTTTGCATACCTTACATTTAGAATTCATAATCACTCTGCAGGTTAATGGTGTTATACCCGGGTTACCAATGAAGAAATTGGAACTCAGAGAGGTGAAGTGCCTTGCTCAAGGTCCCCCAGATAAGCTTGGATACAGACCCATCTTTATGAAGTTCCAAAGCCTCCTGCTGCCTCTGCACTGATTACTCAAGCCATGGCCTTGAGAGCAGTGTCTCTTCTTGGAGAACTCTGTACTAAGTTTCCTGTGACAGAGCTGAACTTGACAGTGCTATACTTAGCTTCCTCCACACATTTTTTACGGAGGCCGTGAAGTCCCTGACTTGAACCCTTCCTCAGGCCCACCCCTCCCCTGTGAGCTGTCTCTAATTTTGCCTACCTTCCCAATAGTCTGTAGATCCATTCCACTAGAGGAAAGGAATAGTTTTTCAGAGCTCCATCTCTGAAGACTTATTCCTTCAAGAGAACAAGTTCATTCCCTTGCTGGGTCACTGGATTTCTGACACTGCCCTGGCTCTTGTTGAGAGTCTAAAAATGTCATGGAAGCTGGGTGTGGTAGTGCATGCCTGTAATCCCAACAATTTGGGAGGCCAAGGCAGAAGGACTGCAAGGTCGAGGCCAGCCTCAGCTACTTAGTGAGACCCTCTCACTAAATAAATAAATAAATAAATAATTGCTGGGGATGTGGCTCAGTGGTTAAATACCCCTGGGTTCAATCCCTGGTACCAAACCAAACCAAACAACAACAACAACAACAAAAGTGCCATGAAAAGTGTGGGCAATGAACTGGTAACTTCCAGTCTTGGAAACTTTTAAAAATACAGGTGCTCAGGTTTCAAAACCTGCATTTTCACACATCTTCCCAGTGAGTTGTACTTAGTTTGCAAAGCACTGCTGTAGGCCAGAAAGTATTAAGAGATCCTCCTCCCATTCCTGTTTCCATCTCAAGTACTGTTCACTTGTCCCATATTGTTTCACTGCTCATACAAGCAATACCAGTCCTTGAAGCCTCCCCTTTTCTCAGCCTACAATGAGGTTGCATTTCCTTAAGGAAGGAGGAGTTCCAGGTATTGAGAAAGATGGATAGGGAGATGCACAAGAACAGGGTCATTTTCTCAGACTATATCAGGTTAGAAGCATCCACTTTCTTAAACATGATCAGTATAGGGGTACCCTTCTTGCCTAGCTCCCTCAGGATCTCTCAGCACCCTCTACCACCTGGGCACATTTACCCTGAAGAATGAGTGGAACTGGAAGCAGTGAGAGGAACAGCTCAGCTAGGTAGCCCTGTTCTAAGGAAGGTCAGAGAGTCTGTGACATCTCTGTCCTCAGGACTAATTCTAGAGTCCTGGATTCCTGGGACTCCCCTGGGGTCTTTTCTGAGACACAGCTCTAAGCTATGGGCATAGGAGCATTTGAACCCATCTACACACCTGTCCAAATGTGCAGGTTCCAGTTTGTGGGGAGATAGAATATGCCTACCCTGCCCTTGCACAAATCTCAGTCTGGCTGGGGAATAAAAACCCAGCACCCTGGGCCCATGACCTGGAAGGGAAGGTCTCTTGGGAGAGCTCTGGGAGCACTTAAAAGAAGACTTCCTGGAAGGGAAGGGGCTGGAGCAGAGCCCGTGACTGTGATAGATTGGGTGGGCAGGACCAGTGGAGGACATGCACGGACCAGTCACAACTTTCTAGGTGCCCAATTATCTACCCTCGGTGAGCTCAGCCATCGGCGGAGAGGTGCCCCAGCGCTATGTGTGGCGCTTCTGCATTGGCCTACACTCAGCACCCCGCTTCTTGGCGGCCTTCGCCTACTGGAACCACTACCTCAGCTGTGCCTCCCCGTGTCCTGGCTACCGCCTGCTCTGCCGCCTCAACTTTGGCCTCAACGTCGTGGAGAACCTCGCACTATTAGTGCTCACCTATGTCTCCTCCTCTGAGGACTTCAGTGGGTGCTCCCACGGTGGAGGGGTGGAAGAGGGTTTGGGAAAGGGACAGAGCCCACCCCTTCTCACATACAAACCTTCCTGTGGAAGGGTGAGGGCGCTGCTGGCTGTGTGTGCTCCCCATCCTCCTCTCTCCCTCCAGCCGTCCATGAAAATGCTTTCATTGTGTTCATCGCTGCTTCCCTCGGTCACATGCTCCTCACCTGCATTCTCTGGCGGCTGACCAAGAAGCACACAGTAAGTCAGGAGGTACGGTCTACCCTACTGGGCTCCACGGGGCCCAGAAGAAAATCAAGAACATCTGTCCTCAGGATGCTGGTAATGATGGGGTGGGAACTGGAGTTCTAGAAACCCTGGCAGAGGGGTACTGGGTTTGGGGCTGAGGCATGGAAACAAGTTAAAAGTGGCTTATTTGTCAGAATCTAGGATTATGTTTGGGTAGTAAAGGAGATTAGAATAGAAGAAATGGAGACTCCAAATAGGGGTAAAATGAGTAAGTAGCAGACAGGCTCTAGTGGCTTAGGGACAGTGTCAGGGTACTGCAGTCTAGATTCCACCCACCCATACACATGCCATTCTTTGCCACACAAAGTATCTGAGGAGTGTTGGGTTGGTGGGTGACTCCATGTAACTTTTATACTCCATCCCTCTGAAATGGAAGAGGCAGGGCTCATCAGGGATGTGAACATACTTGTCATTCCTGCTGCCCATGCCTCTGCCCCCTTCTATGACCACTATGGGAACCAAGGGAGGGAAGGCCCAGCCCTTAGAAGCTGGGGCTAAGAGGGGAAGCTACCCACATATACCCAATAAGCTGCAGAGTGATCAGACAGCCCACCCCCTAGGATCGCAAGTCCTACAGCTGGAAACAGCGGCTCTTCATCATCAACTTCGTCTCCTTCTTCTTGGCACTGGCTGTCTACTTTCGACACAACATGTATTGTGAGGCTGGAGGTGAGGCCAGGCTAGGATCCATAGATGGTCATAAGTGTCTTTGGGGCAGTTGTGATGTTTTTGAGAGTGGGCAATAGTCTTGGGTACTGGCTGACTACTATTATTTCTCTGTAGTGGGTTGGTGATTTAAGAGGCTCCTAAAAGGAAGTAACAGGAGGTTACTTGTGTCCTTAAAACAGTATACACCATCTTTGCCATCCTGGAGTACACTGTCGTTCTAACCAACATGGCATTCCACATGACAGCCTGGTGGGACTTCGGGAACAAAGAGCTGCTCATAACCTCTCAACCAGAGGAAAAGCGATTCTAACACCTCTGCTGCTGGGAGAAAGTAGCCCACTGCCTAGAAACAAGAAACCACTCTGGCCTTCCCCATACCTGTGTCCTCCTGGGTCCTTCTGAAATGGGGGAGAGGGAAGAAGGGCATAGGACAAGGCTGACCCCAGCATCTCTGGCTTCTCCTCCTCAACCCTCACACAGCCACAGGGGCCTTCAAGTAACGTCAATCTAAACTGACAGGCCCCAAGAAGCTGAGCTGGAAGGAGAGCTCCACCACTTGGTGCTAAAAAAAGTTCAGAGGTTTATGACCACCATCCAATTTTTGGCTTTTACCTAGCCACCTCTCACTGAGGTTAGGGACTGCTGAGCAGTGGCTGCAGCTTCAAAACCATAGCCATTTCTCTCCAGGTCATTCATTTGACTAGAACCTGATAATCTTCCATGCACATTTAGGCCTGTGGCTGTAGTCCCCTGCTGGGTTTGCCCAAGTGTTTTAGTCCTGACTTCACTTCTTTAGTCTGGTGTGGGCCCTAAGGTTTGTATCCTTACCTATCTGAGCCTCAGTGTGTCCATGTGTATGATGGGGGGAGGTGGCAGTGTGTGATCTCCAATGGCTTTGCCAGTGTGCTTCTGACATCATCTGATGGAAGTGGTCTATACCTGAAGGATGACCTGTTCCAGAAAAAGCACCAGCACGGCATGTGTTTCTCTTCCCTTCTGAAATCACTAGCCTATATACCCTTCCTCCTTGCAAAGATATGGGGTAGAGGGATCAAGAGGCACAGTTCCCTACCACAACACAGGCTCCCTGGTGTATAACTCCCTATTACCCCAGACCCTGAGCTCTTCTGGTTGTACATTTTATTTCAAATGAAAATAAAATTTTTTTTTCTTTTGCCAACAACCTGGGCTAACCTTTCTACTCTTGAGGTTCATTCCTTGTTTAATAGTAACTGAGGTAAGAGATGGGTTCCAGGATGGAGGGAATAAGTCTATGGCAGAATGTTTTTGGGCCTAGAGTCTCCTAAGGCTCCAAAATGGAGGTTTATAGATGGAGGTTCCCAGCATCTGTGGATGGGCCCCAGAGCTTTGTTAGGGAAATTGGGGGGCGGGGTGGGGGACCACAATGAAGCCTATTGTCTCCTGTCCCCTCTTAAAGGAAACAAAAGCCTCCCAGTCTCTGGGGAGCCCTAGTCCATGCCCACCCCCTAATGCCCAGCACACAGGGAGGAGCCAGGGTCACTGGAGACAGGAGGTTTTATTGATGCTGTTGGGGGTAGGAAAGGCCCCCAGGAGCATGGGGGCTGAGTCAGTCAGCAAATGCATAAGGCCTGGGCACATGGGGGCAGGTTAGGACACATTTATCTTCTCAGGATTCTGTGGCTCCTTCCTTGGGGGAGGGAGAAGACATCTTGGGGGGCAATTCCAAGAGCAGCAAGGGCAGAGGTTAGAGATGGCTGATAGCCCCTAACCTGAGAGGAGGCACCACAATAGGCAACAACTTTGTGGAAAGCTGGATGACTGGTCAGTAGCAGAAAATGTGAGAGGTGGAGACACTGGGTTGGCCTCTTGGGGAGGGTCAACCTTGGCCCAGGTGAGCTCATGAGAATACCTGGTGTTCTCAAGCAGAGTGGGGTAGGACCCAAAGTCCATTTCCCATGGGTCTCCTTAAGGAAAAAAAGGTATTCAGGGAGCCCCCTGGCAAGGGATGCCAGAATTAGTCCTTAAGGCACAGCTGGGGGCAGACAAGGCGCCAAGGCACAACTGGTGGGGGGTCAGGGGCAGCCTCCAAGCTGAGGGCCAAGGTCATAAGAGGATGCAGGACCGCCCACGCTTGATTGGCGTGGGGTTCAGCACAGCCCGGACAGCCTCAGCAAACACTTCCTTGACGCCGTCCTGCTGCAGGGCAGAGCACTCGAGGTAGCGCACAGCATGGATCTGCTTGGCCAGTGCCTGGCCTTGCTGAGGTGTGATGGGCGCTTGGCCCTGCTCCTTGAGGCGCCGTAGGGTATCAGGCTGAGATCTCAGGTCCTTCTTAGTGCCCACCAGGAGGATGGGCACATCAGGGCAGTGGTGGCACACCTCTGGATGCCACTTGTGCCTCACGTTCTCGTAGGAGGGTGGACTGGCAATGGAGAAACAGATGACAAAGACGTTGGTCTGGGGGTAGGAGAGTGTGCGGAGGCGGTCATATTCCTCCTGGCCCGCAGTGTCCCACAGGTTCAGGTTCACTGTGCGCCCATCAACTGCACTCTGGGCACTGTAATTGTCGAACACTGTGGGGATGTACTCCTTGGGGAAGGCATTAGTTGTATAGCAGATGAGCAGGCACGTCTTGCCCACAGCCCCATCGCCCACCACCACACACTTGATGCTCTGCATTGTGGATAAAGCTATAGTAGTGGAGGCAGTGCCTCCTGCCTCTTCTGGGCCCCTCTGGATGCAGTGACCTATGGAGAAATGAGAGGGACACTTGGTTAAGAAGGCTTCTACCTGTTGGGAAGAAGAATGGCATTCTGCTTGGAGGCTGCACCTGCCCCCTTGCACCAGTTTTGCCTTGGCACCTTATCTGTCCTCAGACAAAGGACTCCCTTGTGACCCTTAAAGAAGACCATAGGACTTGGCATGGTGGCACACTCCTTTAATCCCAGTGGCCCAGGAGGCTGAGACAGGAAGATCGCAAGTTCAAAGCCAACCTCAGCAACTTAGTGAGACCCTAAGCAACTTAGTGAGACACTGTCTCTAAATAAAACACAAGAAATGTGTTTTGGGCCCTGCCCAACTCTGCTTGGGAACACCAGGTATTCTCATGTGCTCACCCAGGCCAAGGTGGACCCAATAGGCCAACCAGTGTCCCCCCTGCTCCTACACACAGAAACCAGCTCCTACTTCCTCAACCTGACATTATCCCCAATTAGAGAGAGAAAGAGAGATACAAATGAGCAATATCCAGCAACATGTTACAAAAAAGCAATGTAATGTGGTGGGAAACACATCAGCACTGATATTAGGATAATTTAAGGTCAAATCCTGGTTCTGCTCTTTTCTAGCTGTGACCCTGGACAAACCACTTAGCCCCTCTATGCCTCTTTTTCTTATCCGTAATGTGGGGATAAAATAATAACGTCATTGGTTAATGTGAGTTTTATATATATGTTTGTGTATGTGAGTGTGTGTATTCTCCTCCCAGTACTGGGAATTGAACCCAGGGCCACTCTACTACTAAGCCACATCCCCAGTCCTTTTTATTTTGAAACAGGATCTCAATAAGTTGTTGAAGCTGACCTTGAACTTGTGATATCCCTGCCTCAGCCTCCCAGACACTGGGATTACAAGTATGGTGCCATCACATTTGCCTATTTTAGAAATCGTAAAGCATTTAGAATAGTACCTGGTCAATAAATATCAGCTATTTTTATTTTTCCCAAGGTAGCACAAACAAAGGAGGGTACAATACACTAGTACTGTAGTGATCTACTACAGAGTCTACAAAATATGGATCCCAACATTTGATCTCTCAGTTCAAAAGTCTCAAAAATCAGACAGTGTGTGTGTGTGTGTGTGTGTGTCTGTCTGTCTGTCTGTCTACTGCAAAGTAGAAAAGGAACTTTGGTGGTGTGGGGGCTGGAAAAAAGGACAAAGGACTTAGTCCCAGTTCTCTTTTAGGCCAGTTTCCCCTGGGACCAGTTGGGAAAGAAATGGTTTGACTTTTATAAGGCTGCCTCTCTGGTTAACACTGACAGTATTTCCACCTTATTTGCATCAGAGTATGTATGTTGCTCAGCCTCAGGACATCTAGGTAGAAATCCTCAGAAAATGGGTCAAGAAAGGAACCAAGGGCCCTCTAGGGCAGTGGAGAGAATCTCAGAGTGGAAGTCCAGAGACTTAAGTTCTAGCCCTAGGTCTCCTGACTCACTGCAACCAAACATGAGACACTTACCCTTTCTGGGCCTCAGTTTCCCTTTCCTGGAAACAGCCGAAAATGCTTGTGACAAAAGGCAGTAGAAGTAGGTGCTACTACTTGTGCCCACTGGATTATCTGGAGGCCCTGGCGTTTTATAGCAGAACTCCTGGGCCTGTAATCTTCCAGTTCCACATAAAGTAGGGGAGTGGGTGTGGCCTTTGAGAACTCACTCCCACAAGCCTAGCAATGGGCTGGCCCAGGCAGGAAAGCAAGGAGGGAACTCTGGCCAGCAGTTATAAGCCCCAAGAGACTGAAAGTACAAATGGCTCTCTAGGGATGTAGTTATCAACCAACAATCAGTAAATCGGCCCTCAAAGGAGCAGGGAGGGAGAGGGTAGCTTCCGGGCCAGTGAGGAAACAACTGACACCGGAAATGGATTATGAATGAGGTAGTATCCAAAACAAGGTGTGGTATAAGGCCAAGAGCACCAGATACCTAAATCTGACCTCCTTGACCCTTCATAAAATGCCCTAACATGGGCTTTATACAGTACAATGTCACTTGGTTCTACTGACAGAGGAAACAAACTCAGAGCAGTTATAGTAACCCAATGTCACACAGTTAGTATGGGAGCCAGGACACAAGCCCAGTTTTGTACTCTAAAAGACTGTTTTCCTCAATGAATCACATAGTCTCCAAGTTACCCATAACCAGCTAACTATGTGACCTTGAGCAAATAAGTGACTTCCCTTCCTGGAGCCTCAGTTTCTTCATCACTACAACAGGAGTGATAATATTTGACCTCCCAGCCTCAGG
This sequence comes from Marmota flaviventris, assembly GCF_047511675.1. Lineage (NCBI taxonomy): Eukaryota > Metazoa > Chordata > Mammalia > Rodentia > Sciuridae > Marmota > Marmota flaviventris. The sequence goes on along the minus strand of NC_092506.1, from coordinate 60,371,922 downwards.
AGGATGCATGGAGAATCCTAAGCATGATAATGAATATGCTCTGTAAACTGTAATGTACTGTACACACAGGAGGTAACAGAAACAAAGCCTTTCATCCCAAGAGGCAGGAAGCATTGAGTATGCATAAGTTTGAGCGGTGGCAGCAGCCCAATTTTCCCTATTCACATTTAGTTCAGAACCTCATCCTCTCTCCCAGGACAACCCTTTTCTCAGAAACCCTTTGGCCGGAACTGGATTGAATAAGTTCCCCTAGCCCATTTAAGGAGTGCATATGCTAAAAGGTAGGGTCTAATGTATGCCAAAAAAGAAGGGATGTCAATGCTGTAGGATGCTAAATCAAGAGTAGCCCTCCTGGGGTTAGGGTTGACTTTAAGTGGCATTAAAAAAAAAAAAAATCTTCATTTAATAAATAAATTGATGTTTGTAGATGTATGTATTAGCTAAACTACAAGGACTTGTTCTGGCTTTTCCAAATTTAATTCAGGTCATGCCTGGTCCTTCATTTTGTCATTCAGAGTTCTTCAAAATCTGAAAGGAGTTTTGGATGCATATAGACCTGTGTTTAAAGCCTAGTTCTACCTCTTATCTTATATGACCCTAGACATATAAAGATTTGTCTCTCTAAGCTTCAATTTCTTTATCTTTTAAGTGCAGTAGCAACAGTATAAACCTTATAGGGTTACTATAAGAATTAAGTGCGTTAATATACAATGTGTATACAAAGTAGGTAGTTTCCAAGTGTGAATTCCCAGCTCCTCATACCCGAGAGGTCTTCAGTGACTTCTGCAGACAAACCAGGATAATTCTTGCCTTTGAACTTTTTAACTTTTTTTTTCCCCCTGTTGCCATTCCCTTTCCCTTGCACAGATCTTCCTGACTCTTAAACTGGGTGCAGTGGCACATGCCTGTAATCCCAGCAGCTTGGGAGGCTAAAGCAGGAGGATCATGAGTTCAAAGCCAGCCTAGCCTCAGCAATTTAGCAAAGCACTTAGCAATTCAGCAGACCCTGTCTCTAACTAAAATATTTTTAAAAGGACTGGGGATGTGACCCAGTAGTTAAGCACCCCTAGGTTTAATCCTCAGTACTGGGGGGGAAAAAAAATTCTTCCTGACTCCTCAAGGACTAGCTTAAATCTCACCATCCCATGAGGCTACTGAATTCATCTTTGAATTTCCATATAATGGCCAACCCTTTTAACCCTGCTTTGACTCATGTGATTCTCCTTTTCCAATAGTCATACATAAGTTACTCAGCTATGAATGCCCCTCCAATGCTGGAGGCTGGTCTTCTTTCAACTGCAAAAAAGCTGTGAATATAGGGCTGCATATACAACAGTGTACAACTACTGCATTTTGATCTGTTTGCACCTGCCTCTTTACTGAGATCTGGATAGATCCCTCCAGAAACCAGGATTGGATTGCCCCATCTCAGCCAAAACCATAGTGCTGAAATCTTACTGGAGAGTAATGACACCAAAAAGCTAAGACTAGGATAAGCAAAAACCTCTCTCCCTAGTATTTGCCTGAATTGGTTCCAGCAGGGAGTCCATGGGAGCATAACTCATGCATGGCCAACCCTAGGAGGGTGTTCCCTGTAGCCCAGCCTGCACCCAGTAGGCCCTGGGCTTGGGGTGTGGCCTGGACAGGCACAGAAGCTGGGAGGAAAAGGAAGCACTGATGTTTGCCTGATTGCCAGATCTCTGTGGCCGTTAGAGCAGGGGGAAGTGTCCCAACTGGGATGGGGGAGGGGAGGAATTGGCTCTAGAATGGGCAAGTGTAGAGGCAATGGGCTTTCTAGACTGCCTCTCTTACACGGGGTTCTCCTTTGCAGCCCTCTTGAATCTCATTCTAACTCTAATGTATCTCTGGGCATCCTAACCCTCAGCTCTGGCCATACTACCACGATCCTCTACGAGGTGGCCTCTATATTTTGTTCCCCAAAACAAAGTAGTGATACGGAGCCAAGCACTCTGCCACCTCCTCCAGCAAAGTTTTTGTGAATTACCCAAGTCACAAGTGACTTATCCTATCCAAAGTCTGGTCCCTGTCTCTCTTATTCTTGTATCACATGCAGGCTGATCTGAATCTTATCTCTTGTTGTTAGAGGGCCTAGAGGGCAAGGTCCTGGCTGATTTCTGTCTCCCTGAGCTGAACACAGCACAGTGGCTGTCAGTAAATAAATGAATGGGCTCAATCTGTCCTTAATGACTCTGCACACAAGAATACCTCTTCCTGGAATGCTGCTCACCGTCTTCAGATTCTTCCTGTCCATCAAAGCCCAGTTCTGCTCCTCAGTTTCTCTAGATTATAGCAACCTCCTCTCCTGCCTTACCTTTCCCAGTACTGACTGACTGTTTTATTCATTTTGCTGAAATAACTTGATGCCTCATAGGGAGGGAAATCTGTATTTCATTTATTTGCTGAAATCCAGCAGAAGGCTGAGCAAAAGCTACAGGCTGACACACACCTCCTACCCCATCAATTCACAGACATTGATGTTGGGAACAAGGAGAGCTTCTGTGCTCAAAGGATGCAGGACAAAGGTAGCCAACTTCTTTCTCACCTGGAGGAGCATGAAGTTAGGGTAACATACACAAGTTATATTGCTTTGTCCCTGGCTGGAAGGGCAAGGGGGTGAAGCAAACAGAGCTAGCTCAGAGGGGATGAGGAAGATGGGTAGGAAAAAATGTCCTGTCCAAATCCAAAAGGATAAGAACTGGATTGGACTATCTAAAGACCCTTGGTCAAATATAGGCAAGGGGTAGAGGAACTGTTGGAAAGGCCCGTAAGTCTGTTTGTTTGTTTATTTGTTTTTTTTTTTTTAATATTTTTTAATATTTTTATTTACATTTTAGTTTTTGGCAGACACAACATCTTTGTTTGTATGTGGTGCTGAGGATCGAACCCAGGGCGCACCCATGCCAGGCGAGCGCGCTACTGCTTGAGCCACATCCCCAGCCCCTGTTTATTTGTTTTGAAGGGAGGGGAGAGAGGTAATACAAGGAGGCCCACAGGGTGCAGCTGGCTGCAGCTGGGCTGGGAGGAAGAAGCTAGGGGGAGACATGAGGTCAGTGTGGGGCTGGGACCAGGCCAAGGGCTGAGTCTCTCTTTCTTCCCCTTCTCCCCACTAGCAAGGAAGAACAGAGAGCTTAGTTCCCAGGCTTAAAAAAAAAAAAAAAAAAAAAAAATCCATGCGGGAGGATTCTCAAGCTATCGCCATTCTCTATCCTTCAGCCTCTGCATAAATCCTGCACTACGTCAGGTAGGGTAAGAAGAGACTTGATGCCATCTCTAGGGGCTAGATACAGGAAACAGGACAATTGTTGCTAAGAAGGCTGTAGGACCCTTACATAAGTCTCCATCCTTCCCATTTTCCCTGGCCATCCTGGAACCTGAGGTGTTCCACAAAGGGTGAACCCTAGGGCTAGGACAGCTCTGGCTGGGGGAGCTCCCTCCCACACCAAGCAGCATAGAGAAATGCTCACACACTGGCTTCCTCCTCCAGCCTAGCAGTGGCTCAGCACCCCAGCAGCCCCTGAGCCCCATGAAAGACCTGTGAAATGGCACTTCCTTTGCCTTTGCTCATTTCACACGAGGCTATACAGAAGTGCCATTCTCCCAAGCCTGCCTCCCCCACCTGAAAATACCCAGAGAGAAACCCAGGGCTGCTCAGGCCCATCAGCCTCACTGAAGGCCTGTGGGGGTTTCCACAAGGGAAAATAACATCAGGGAGGAAACTCTAGCATCAGTTTTCCACCATCAGTGGGGCAGAGTGGGGACAGGGTACTCCCCAATCTTGCTGCCCCTGGCAAAATCCCCAACACTCTCCCTTCTTCTTAGCTCTTAACTTATAGCAATCCTTGTGTTTTGGAGAAGGCCTATTATATCAAGGATGGTGGGGACAGGAGTGGCCAGAATGGGGGCACTGCAATTAGGAATTTCATGGAGGGGAGAGAGTCTCCAAGCTATCAGTATTCTCTGTGCCCTTTGGAAGTATTGATAATGCAACTCCTTAATGTTGAAACAGAGCCAAGAGAAACTAAGTTGACCAGGGTTATACAGAGAGTTGGCTGCAAATCCAGGACAAGGACTTGGGTCTCCTAATCTCTAGCCTGATGTTAGTTCCACAGAGAGAAGTTCAGAACTGTTCCTCTAAACTGAAGGGTCCCACAATCTCTCTGACTTCATTTAGGATGGCCCTACTATGGTCCAAAGGAGTCAGGTTGACATATTTCTGAGTCACTTTTGCTTCTAAGTTTCCAGGTCCTCATGCCTAGCCCAACATACAGTGTTTATGATTTAGCACTAACATTACTGGCCAGCCAGCCCTGCCCTAGCTAAGAAGCTCCTCCTCTGCCCTTAGTTCCTGGGGAGATGCCCTCCCCCATTTGAGATGAGGACAAAAGAGGAAGCTGGACCCTGGACAGGAAAACCAGTCTGATCTGGGGAGGTGGCCTAGGCTTTGTCTTTGGTTTCCCTTCTTAACTCTTCTCACGGACCCCTACAAACCTTATCTCTAATGATCAACAATGTATATACAGAGAGGGGCCTCTAGTTTGAGCCTGGAATCCCTTCTTATTCCCAGTTCCCCAGCTACCATCATCCTAATATCTTTCCAATTGTCTCACTATAGCCACAACCTCGCATATCCTTCTGCTCATAATCTCCTAAAAGTTCATACCAACCATCTCATCTGCCCCAACATCTTGCCAGAGACAACTATCTAAATTCCAGATTTTCAACCAGGATCCATGACAATGTCACACCACTACTTCTTTTCATGTCACAGCATTGACCATTCATACTTCTTTAACTATGACCTCAATAGTAACTTCCTAAGTTGTACTTCCTTCCTCATAGTATTTTCCCACTTAGATCCCTCACTTCCTGGTCATATTTTTCGAGTCATGATTTTCTTGCAATTAGCTCAAACTTTCAGTGGGGCCAGATCTTGCCTGGAAGAGAGTCTCTTCCATACTATCTTTACCCTCACAATCCTGTAGGTTGCTTAGTTAAGCAGTATACTAAAACAAATACTGGCTTTCCGGGCCAGGGATCAGGACTTCTAGAGATTTTTATTGAGCTGTGATGCTAGGAAAGTGCCTTGTATGCACATCCTTCCCTAAGCCTTGGATTTCTTCCTGGGACCAAACCTCTGTACCTCCCAGAAATAAGAGTAAGAGAGACAGGTGGGTAGAAGGGCCGGACTGGAAAAAACAACTTATGGAAGAGGGACAACTGTGAGACGGGAGAGGACAAGATGGAGAATGAAGATAGCTATGCTTAAATATAGCTGTGCTTGAGAGATCTCCAAAATGTAGCACTTGGTCCTCTCCACTTCTCTTTTTTTCTAGTAGAGAGTATATTTCTAATAAACACAGAAGACTGGAGGAGGAAGAAAGAAAAAGATCTCTCAGCATGCAGCCCAAAGGCTTGCGGAAGGAGCTCAAGAATGGAGACAAGCACTTTTAGAAATAGGAGGGACTAAAATCAGAATTGGGAGAAATTCCTGTGAGAGAAGAGGGTCCTAGGTGAGAGGGGGAATATTAAAGATGCCTGGAGGAAAAAGGGTTAGCAGAACCCCAGAGGGCTTCCTGGTTACCAATATCCTGATACAGACCAGGACCATGGGTACCCAGCCTGGACAGCAGTGAAGAGGGGGCAGACAGCTCTGCCTTACATCCTTCTTTTCTTGATTTGAAATAAAAAAACAAGACTGAAGTTAAACCAGCTGCAGTCTTCTCTCCAGAATCCTGCCTTTGTCCCCTCCCTTTTCTTCCATCACACTAACTGGTTTGTCCCATTCTCCCCATTGGTTGGTGTTGGAACCAGTAAGTATTGAAAGTCAAAGTTTAGGTTATCCCTCAGTTGCCAGGCATGGCCTATTGGTAGAGCACCCCAGGGTTGGGGTGATTTTGATTTCCCATGGCCTCTCTCACCAGTCTTATTCCTGTGTCACCCTCCCCTGACTGCTATAGACTGCTTCCTCCTGCCTAACCACAATGTCACCCACTGCAGGTTCCCTTCATTCTATTCTGCTGGCTTCTGCTCTGGGCTCTCAAGGGTGAAGGCAGTTATTTTGTCGCCAAGATAAAGATGTAGAAACACAGGCACTTGTATGTGCGCGCGCGCGCGCGCGCACACACACACACACACACACACACACACACAGATTTCTAGCCCTTTTAATCATCTCTATCATTGGGAGACTGCAGCCTGTCTCTCCAAGACAGGGAGGTTTGAAAGTCTCTCAAACTTGCCTAATTTTCTACAGTAGTTCCTGATCCTGAAGCTGGAGATAAGTAGCTGAAACGGAAGGAGACAGACAGAAGGTGCAGGCTGAGAGATCAAGAGCAATGAGGGAGGTGAAAGGTGTGGCTGCCAGAAGTTGGGAAGAAAAGTAAAGAGGGAGGGGCTGGGATTGTGGCTCAGTGGTAAAGTGCTCGCCTAGCATGCATGAGGCATTGGGTTCGATCCTCAGCACCACATAAATGTAAAATAAAGACATTGTGTCCACCTAAAACTAAAAAAAAAAAAAAAAAAATTATGAAAAAAAAGTGAGAAGTAAATGTCTAAAAAAAAAAAAAAAAGAAAAGTAAAGAGGGAGTCTGTAGGAAACCAAGATGAACAGAGGGACATGCTAAGAGTAAGGTCTGGGCCTTGGCATATCTGTGTGTGTAGGGGAAGAGACTGAAGAGGATGAAAGTGGGTAGGCCCTAAAGAAAGGGTGCAGGAAGACAGTATATGTAGAATTCGGGAACTAAGGAGGGAAAAGCCTAGGAGATGATTCCCAATCCTTCCTTAAGGCTACAGCCCTATAACTTGTCAGTGACTATCAGTCCTGAATGAGTTCTGCCACCTCCAGTCACAGGACTAGAGCAGGCCCTTTCCTTCCTCAGTTTATCCCCAAAAGTGCAAGGCTACGTTTAGGTGAACTAGGCACAGCACATGTTTGCTTACTACAATAAGAACCTGTTGCTTAGCTCCAGGGATGGAGAGGTTGGGGTTCGGAAAAACAGAAAAGGAATGGGGCCAGCGGAGCTGCAGCTGAGGGCAGGGTCGTCCTGAGTGCAGGGGACCCCCTAGGCTGCATCCTCAGAGTGAGTCTGAATTGGCATCGGATCTTCCAGGGAGAAAGCTCTTTCCCAGCAGTGTCGGGCTTCAGAGGCCCCATACACCGCCCCCATCTCAGCCTTACAAATGTCACAACTGCCAGAGCAGAGGGAGCGCCTTCTCCGTCCCAGAGACCCTCTCCCCTCACACTTCTGAACACTCCCCACAACTTTTGAGGACACACCACCTCTGAATCCCAACTCCCAGCTCCAACCTTTGTCACTTCAAAATCTTCTGTCGCGGAGCCAGAGACTCTCCGACCTCAGGGGTCTCTCGCGGCTTCTGCAAGCCGTCATCGCCCCTGGAAACCCACCCTCACCGAACCGCCACCGACTCCAAGTGGCTGGGTCCTCGCCCCGCCCGGCTGGCCGCGCCTGCCCAACTTGGAGTGAGCCTAGAACCTCCCGCCGGCGGCCTCCCGCAGGCAAACTTCTAGAGCCCGCGCCCGCGCGGGGTCCCGGCCGGTCCAGGCTCCCCTCCCCAGGACCCTTGCCCGCCGGCCCAGGCTGGGCCTCACCTGGTGCCCTCCCCGCAGCGGGGGATCTGGGGGCGGCGGCAGCGGCTCCGGGCTCGAGAAGGAAGTGAGAGCGGGAGGCCGGAGGAAGTGGGGGGGGCGGGCCGGTGGGCCGGGGCGGGGCGCGGGGGCGGGCCAGGCTGGGGCGGGGCGCGACCAGGAAGTCCGCGGGCGCGTTCCCCCTCACCCTTGCACCCGAGTGTCCTCGGTCTTCGCGCCCGACTTAGTCTTGGGCTTCCCACTTGCCTCAGTCCCCAGCCTGTTCCCCTGAGACCCTTCAGGTCAGGCCTCTCAAGGTCAGGTCTCCCCGCCTTCTGGTTACCCCGTCCCCGCAGAGTTCCTAAGCTAGACCTAGGCATTCGTTCTCTTCCCGTGAGTCTCATCCCCACCAACCTTCGGGGAAATGGTGAAAAGGCACCCTAGGCCTGGCGCCTTCAGCCAAGCCAGGGATCCAGCGGTGGCCGAGGCTGGCTGGAGTATAACTATAATGGGTCAGCCTGGGGCAGTCCCCACCCCTACCCTGAGCCTCAGGGGAGTGCGGGATGGTGGTGATTCAGCAGTGGGAAGGCCCCAGACCCCTGGGGAGGGTGGGGAGACTGGGGAAAGCGGAGCTGGCGTCAGCACCCCGGGGAAAGACACGATCAGCAGAGGCACAGGCGGAGCTGCGGGCCCCAAAAACAGGATGTCGTGTCGTTGTTCCGCACCCATCAGCTCGGCGCCGCCGAACTCCGGGGAAGAGGGGGGCGGGGCGGACGGAGATCATGGGGCTCCCCCTGCTCCCAGTTCTCGCTTGGGGCGCGCTAGCTGCTTGGCGCCGAAGAACCGCACCCAGGCCTGAGGTCCGGCATGGGCCCCGGGGGCGGCGGGTTGGCGGACGAACTCATGGGCGCCCTCTGGTGCTTATGCTCCCAGGTCTTGAGCGCGGAGCCAACATATTGAGCGCCCACCATGTGCAGAGCTCTCTGCCAGGTGTAGTGGAGAAAAATCAGCGTTCAAGACAGGGTGCCTGACTTCCAGAGGCTTTCCAAATGAAGAGTCTAGTCAATCCCGGGAATATGTAGTTTATCTTTTCTGAGCCTCAATTCTGTCTTTGGTAAAATAGAATAATTTGTCCCTTATCTGGTGGTTGTGAAAACAACAGAGAATGGGTGTAAAAGCCCTGCTGTCACTGCCTGGCTACTTTATTGGAAGTGAAGTTAGAGGCTCTGTCAGACTCAGACTGGTAAATAATTCTTAAGTGGATGAATTTCGTCTCCAAGGTCCTTCTCCTGGCAGAGTATGGAGTTGCTCCCTTCTTTGGTCCTTATCGCCTTTGAGACAAACTCCTTTCTGTGGGGAGGGGAGGGCAGGAAAGACTAGGGGAAAATTTCATCCCCCTTCATACCCTGCTGAAAGCACATTAATGGATGAAGAAAGATTGTCCCATAAATGACAGGGTTCAGAGGCGATCACACATTAAAATGACTTCTATGAAGCCATTAAACATTATGTACTAGAAAAAGGGTGACTTTTGCTTTTGAGCCGTGTTCCTTAGAGTTCCTTTCCCAAGATTTGAGAGTAGGAAAATAGTGGGGCTTTGGACTCCTCTCCTTTAGACAAAGTTTGCTGTTATCTGATTTATATACTGTTGTTCTGGTTAAAGAGTTAAAAAAAAAAGTTTCCTGCAAAACATATTTGAAAATCAATTTAGAAGCAAAGTGGCGCAGGCGGAGTGCACATAAGGTGAAGTAGATTAGAAAACTGGATTGGGTGCAGTGGTCATGCATTCCTGTGATCCTGGAAGACTGAGGCAGGGGAATTGAAAGTTTGAGGCCAATTTAGCAAGACCCTCTCTCAAAATAAAAAGAGTTGGGGATGTGGCTCAGTGGTAGATGTCCCCAGGTTCAATCCTCCCTACCAAAAATAAAACAAAAAAGACTGAATTGTCATCCATAGGTTAGAGTGTACTTCCTGAGCTTCTGACTGTATTGGGCTTGCCTTGCCCTAATTCAGGAGGGATAACCTGCCTTGAGGATCTCATGGTCTGGTGGGTTAAGAGACTGTTGCAGATGAAGTTATCAGAGGAGGAAAGAGCCCAGGGCTGGGCTTCAGAAGACCTTGAAGTCTAGTCTTAGCTCAGCTGGATAGACTGGTGAGATTTTAGGTAAGCGCTACCTTTCTAGGTCTCAGACTCCTCCACAAGAAAACAAGGGTTTGAACTAGATGATACCTTTGAGCTCTGACCTTCTATGATGCACTCTTCAGAATAATAATTAAACAATTAAGGTTTATTCATATAGCACATTGCTCATAGGTTAATACCACTTAGGTCATCATGCTTTGTGTTGTAGTAAATTATATCAGAGCCTAATGTCTGTCTCCTCCTCCTCCTTTGAGGTTGTGTCTGATTCATCTTTGTGTCTACTCATTGGGCCTGGCATAAGCAGGCTTAAGAACACATTTTTTTTTTCAGTAAACATTGTGGAATTAAATTGCTTTAATAAGTTACTAATATATGTAAACACTTGCTTTGACAGGCAAGACAGAATCATCAGAGTCCAGCAGAGTCCAGGTGATTTGGAGCCACTTTTTTTTTTTTTTACACAATATCTTTGTTTTTTTATGTGGTGCTGGGGATCGAGCCCAGTGCCTCACATGTGCTAGGCAAGTGCACTACCACTGAGCCACAGCCTCAGCCCCTTGGAGCCACTTTCATGCAATAGATACATAAAAGGCCATTATGATCAGAGGAGAGGGAGAGGGCAGGTGAAATTGCCCACAAGGGCTTATTAGAGAAGGATGATGCTGAGCTGAAGAGGGTAGAAAAGGGCAGAATCCCAGATGGGCTCTTTCTTTTTCCTACTCTCTCCCCAGCTTTTCCTGAATAGATGAGTTCTTGAGTATGTGTGTGAGTACTCATAAACAGTTGAAGACAAGGACACCAAGCCTGGACATTTAGAAGTGAGACAATATATGAAAGTACTTGATAGAGTAAATAAAGTTCATAGACATGTTCTGGAGCCGCACATTTCAGGACGCAAATCCTGGTACTAACATGTTCAGTGTGGCCTTTAACAAGTCACATGGCCTCTTGCATTCAATTTTTTCCATGCATATTTATTGAAAATCTTCTTGGTGCCAGGCATAGTGTTTACATGCCAGTAATGAACTGAAGAAAACACAAGACAAGTCTCTACCCTCTTGTTATTAGCACAGAAGACAGACCTTAAGCAGGTAATCAAGGCTGGGTTTGTAGCTTAGTTTATAGCCCTTGCCTAGCATGTGTGTGAAGCCCCAAATTCAATCCCTGGCACCATAAAAAGCAAATAAAAATAACAGGTAATTATACAAAAGTATAGAGCACAACAAGAGCATATAACAGAGGTAACTTCTCAGTTTTAGTTTCATTTTAAAATAGAAATGACAAATAGTGCTTTGTGAGATTGGGGGGATTAGATAATGCATGTAGAATGGCTAGCAAGTTGTCCAATGGTATCACAAATAAACATTAATTTTTATGTCCAAATAATGTTTTAATTTTTTTTCCACCTTAATCAATAATTCCCTCTCTCTCAAAATCAAAACGTTAAAGCTCATTCAGTTTTCCTGAAAGAGCAGGGTGGGGAGAGCTGGAGGAGAAAGGTCCTAGATGATGTCACTTGTGCCCTGATATCTTCTAAATGGGTCTCAGTGAACTCCAGCTCCTGTAATACTGTGACCCATTGAGGACTTCTGCTCAGCTCAGGTCCAAGCCCCTTTGGCTAACCTTAATTCTACATTCTCCTTTGTCTTTGATGTGGCTTCAAGTACTCAGCCTACTTGGGTCTCCTCTTGATCCCTTTCTCTTTCTTCTCTCAGCCTGCCTGAGGAGTAGAATGCTGTCTCCTTTTTATTACTCCTCTTTATTGATACTGCCAAAGATAAGATCAGTGTACCATTTTGTGGGCTTTGACAGGAAAGATAGGAGACAGTAGAAAGAACTAACAAGGGAAGTGACAAAGTTCTAGAGTCATGTCTTCTGATCCGTTGTACTTGACTCCCTTAAGGAACTAAGTGGATGGTGGGGGATGGGACAGTGGCCTCTCCTCCAGGAGAGTCCCTCCTACCAGGCAGGCAGAACAATAATTGTCCTGTTTGCTTCCAGGACTCCTTTGCATCTCTGAGATTTTCCAAATTGGGTGGTACCTAGGTCATCTGTCATAATCCCCCCTGGAAAATTGTTCCTTCCTCAGTCCTAGTGTTCCAAGAACAACTCAACTCTAAGATGCTCAACTGATTCAGTATTCTTTGTCTGCTCCCTTTCTCCTCTAATGTTCATCTTTGCCCTCTACTTGCTGTGTGACCTTGGACAAGTTATGGAATATTTTAATAAAGTAACTTAGACATGCTTTACACTTTTATTAATATAACAATTCTATTAGGCAGGTAATGTTATCTTCACCTTATAAATAAAAACACCTACAGATAGGAAAATTTGACTTGTCAGAGGCTTAATTTTCTTCTTTCCTCTATATCTATATCATAAGATTGCTGTGGATATTAATCATATGAGATAACATGTAAGCTCCATGAGAGCAAGAAGTTTTGCCTATTTTATTAATGCTATATTCCCAGTGCCTAGGACAGTGTTTTTTTTTTTTTTTTTTTAAGTATTTTCTTTTTCTTTCTTTCTTTCTTTTTTTTTTTTTTAGTTGTAGATGGACACAATATCTTTGTTTTATTTATTTATTCTTTGATGTGGTGCTGAGAATCGAACCCAGTGCCATGCAAGGCAAGCGCTCAACCACTGAGCTACAACCCCAGCCCTAGGACAGTGTTTTTATTATATAAATACTTTGCTTAGTAAATATTTGGTGTTTTGTTTTGTTTGGGATACTAGGGATTGCACCTGGGGATTGCTGTACCACTGGGATACATTCCCAACCCTTTTTATTTTGTATTTTGAGATAGGGTCCTGCTAAGTTGCTGGGGCTGGTCTTGAACTTTTGATCCTCATGCCTTAACCTTCTGTGTTGCTGGGATTCCCATTGTGCCCAGTTTGAATGTTGATTTGCTATAGCATGTTTAATATAATACCTAGCACAGACTAGTTCCTTCCAAATTCAAAGCTAAGCTAGGCACTGTTCTAATTACATATATGAAGTCATCTAAGATTTACAGAATTCTTTTTTTCAGATAGAGAAACTGAAGCCAGAGAGGTTACTTGCCCAGAGTCATATATCAGAGCTTTGCTGTGAATCTAAGATGTCTGATTCCAGAAACTTTCCACTTGCTTCACCTTCCCCTGTCCCAGAATCTATGCTTCCACACAGCCTCCTTGACTGCATTAGGTAGTTACTTGTCCCCCCACTGTGGCCTTTCACATACCCCTGTAGCAATCCTCAAACCCAGGAGTACTCTACAACTGAACCATATCCCCAGCCATTTTTAAAAAATTTTTCTTTTCAGTTTTCAATGGACTTTATTCAATTATATGTGGTGCTGAGAATCAAACCCAGTGCCTCACAATGCTAGGCAAGCGTTCTACCACTAAGCCACAACCCCAATCCCCAGCCATTTTTTTTAAACTCTTTTTTTAAAAAATATTTATTTATTTTTTTATGTGTAGATGGACACAACACAATGTCTTTATTTTTATGTGGTGCTGAGACTCGAACCTGGGTCCCGCCTATGCTAGGCGAGCACTCTACCACTGAGTCACAATCCCAGCCCCTAATCCTCAGCCATTTTTATTTTTTATTTTGAGACAGAATCTTGCTAAGTTGCTCAGGCTGGCCTCAAACTTGTGATCTGGACTCAGCCTCTCAAGTAGCTGGGATTACAGGCATGGGCTACTATGCTTGATTCAGTATTGTTAAATGAATAAATTAACATTGGTAGTAAGATTCTAGAACTGATTCTGGAAGGGGAGATGATGCTCTGTTGCTTCTAAGCCAAGTTCTCTCCTCATTCCCTACCTGCCAGATCTTAGGCTATTTCTCAGAGTGATATCTATACTTTTCTTTTTTGGACACCAGGGAGCACCACTATTATCACAGCCCAAGCTCAGGGATTCCTTAATTTTTTCCAGCAGATTTCCCACTTGAATACACTTCTACCAAGTTTCTTTCATTTTCCAAATGAAAGCTATCGGTGACCAGAAATCTGTGATGAAAGGAAGGATAGTTAGGCTGCTGTACAGAACATACCTAATTCATTCATTCACTCAGCCAAACACTTATGTATTAGCTATGTACAGGGCAACCTAGCCTGTGAGAATATAAAGATAAATGAAATGCAGTCCTTGATGAGTTCAGAGGCTAATGGGAAAAGAGAGATGCTTATTAGATAATCAAAATTTAGTTATCTAAGCACTTTAAGGTATAGACTAGAGAGACAGGGCAAATCAGGAAGGTACCAAAGGAAGGGATGATTTGGAGTTATTTTTCTTTCTGTTTTAAAATCGTAATCCTTAGTTCATCATGACTGTCATCATTGGTTAAAAAATGAATGTTTTTATTTCACTTGAACTGAGACTTAAAGGATGGGGAGGAAATCTCAGAGGAGAAAGCAAGTTGGTTTTCAATCTACCACTTCTCAGCTTCATTTTTTCATTTATAAAATTATTATAGCCTCTGTCTTTATCTAGCAGAGTTGCTATGAGGAAGAGATGAGATAATAGATGATGTGAAAGTTCTTAAAAATAGTAGAATGGAGACATAAGAATTAGTTTAATCTAGCTGGGCAAGGTGATCCACACCTGTAATTCCAGAGACAGAAGAATCACATATTCAAGAACAGCCTTGACAATTTAGGGGGATGCTGTCTCAAAAACAAACAAACAAAAAAGGGTAGGGTATGGTAGTGTACACCTGTAATCCCAGCGACTCAGGAGTCCCAGGCAGGAGGATCACAAGTTCGAGGCTAGCTTCAGCAATTTGCAAGACCCTGTCTCAAAATAAAAAATAAAAGAGACTGGGGAGCTGGGCATTGTGACTCACGCCTGTAATTCCAGCAGCTCAGGAGCCTGAAGCAGGAGGATTGCGAGTTCAGCCAGCCTCAGCAACAGCGAGGTGCTAAGCAACTCAGTGAGACCCTGTCTCTAAATAAAACGCAAAATAGGGCTGGGGATGTGGCTTAGTGGTCAAGTGCCCCCGAGTTCAATCCCTAGTACTCCTCTCCAAAACCAAAACCCAAAACTTAAAAACCTAAAGAGTGATGCAAGGGAGACATACTTGGCACATGGTAAAGGCTTGGTGTATTGGTTTTAAAAAGAGAGGGATGGGGGAAATGGGAGTGGTAGCTCATGACATTAATGCCAGCAACTCTGGAGGCTGAGGCAGGAGGATCACAACTTCAGAGGCACCCTCAGCAACTTAGTGAGGCCCTAAGATGCTGTCGCAAAATAAAGAATAAAAAGGGCCAGGGTTGTGGCTCAGTGGTTAAATGTTCCTGGGTTCAATCCCGGTACCAAAAATGATGAAGAAATAAATGAGAGGTATGGAGGTGGGTGGGGAAGAAAGTTCTGTTTCATCCTGATATTTACAATGAGGTGAGGAATTCTTGCAGAGGCTATACTTAAGCAGGGACATACCATAAGGTTACTGAGGTTAGAGTTACAGCTTCTGATCCAAGAAGATCCATGATGTTTCAGGTTTTACTATCTTGTAGAACAGTAAAGTTAAACTGGGTCCATAATCTAGTAGGAACTCATTCTATGATTAAGGAGATAGATCCAGAGGGAAACTGGCTTTTCTAATGTTATATCATGATCATGGAGGTAGAGATGAGACTAGAATGTTCTTTGTATTGCCTTGTCCATGGCGTTGACTCCTAGACATCATTTATTTTGAATTCTGGTAAAATGTATGCAACATAAAATTTATTATCTTTTTTTTTTTTAAAGACAGGACCTCACTATGTTGCCCAGGTAGGGCTTGAGCTGGGAATGCAGTCCTGTGGTAGAGCACTCACCTAGTACCCACAAGGCCCTGGGTTCAATCCCCAGGCAAAACAAACAACAAAAGAAAACCAGTTGGGTGCAGTGGCACCCAGCAGCACAGGAGGGAGGCTCAGGCAGGAGGATTGCAAGTTCAAAGCCAGCCTCAGCAAAAGCGAGGGTGCTAAGCAACTCAGTGAGACCCTGTCTCTAAATAAAATACAACATATAGGCTGGGGATATAGCTCAGTTGGTAGAGTGCTTGCCTTGCACGCACAAGGCCCTGGGTTTGATCCCAAGCACCAGAAAATGAAAGTACTTTTGGGGCGTAAGCAATCCTGCCTCAGCCTCCCAAGTAGCTGAGATTATAGGTGTGTGCCATGGCACCTGGTTTTGTGGTGCTGGGGATCCAGCCCAGAATCTTGTGCATACTAGGCAAGCACTTTACCACTGAATCATATCCTCAAATCTTAATCTACCACGGGCTCCCCACCCTCCACTTCCCCTACTGGGATTGAATCCCAGGGTGTTTTCTCTCTGAGCTACATCCCCAACCCTTTTAATTTTGAGATAGAGTCTTGCTAAGTTTTCAAGGCTGGCCTTAAACTTGTGATCCTCTTGCCTCAGCCTTTGAGTATCTGGGATTACAGACATGTGTTACCATGCTTGGCTTCCTTAGTAATTTTTAAGTATATAATTCAGTCATGTTAAGTACATTCACACTGTTGCACAACCAATTGCCAGAACTCTTTTTATCTTGTAAAACCGAAACCAAACCCATTATCCCTCCCCTCCCCTTTTCCCAGCCTTTGACAAACACCATTCTATGTTCTGTCTCTATGAAAGTGACCTCTCCAGGTACATTATATAAATGGAATCACAGTATTTTATTTTTTTGGTGACTGGCTTATTTTACTTAGTATATTGCTCTCAAGGTTCATCCATGAAGTAGTGTGTGTTAGAATTTCCTTCCCCTGGGCTGGGGATATAGCCCAGTTGGTAGAGTGCTTGCTTTGCATGCACAAGGCACTGAGTTAGATCCTTAACACCACATAAAAATAAATAAATAAAATAAAGATTTATTTAAAAAAATAAAAAAAATAAATAAAGAATTTCCTTTCCCCACCACTTTTTTTGTGGTCTTGGGATTAAATCCAGGGCCTTGAACATGTTAGGCAAGAATTCTACCACCTAGCTGCAGCCCTAGCTCTTTAAAAATTTCAAGACAGGGTCTCACTAAATTGCTTAGGCCAGGCTTGAAATTTGTGATCCTACTGCTTTAGCCTCCTGAGTTGCTGAGATAACAGGCATGTGCCACCATGCCTGGCAACACTTTTTTGTGTATATGTGTGTGGAAGTGCTAGGGATGAAACCCAGGGGCTTGTGTGTGCTAGGCAAGTGCTTTACCACTGAGCTACCTATGCAGCCCAGAATTCCCTTCCTTTATATGACTGCATAATATTCATCACATATGTGTATATATCTATATCTATATTTATATAAAAATATTTTGTGTATTCTTTCATCTATCAATGGACACTTGGATTACTTCTACCTTTTCACTATCATGAACAATGGTGCTATGAACATGGTTATACAAATATTTGAGACCCTGCTTTCATATTTTTTGCCCAAACATATATACACAAAGTAGAATTGCTGGATCATTTGGTAATAGTATTTTTAGTTCCTAGACACCATTTTAGCCTCATAGGAAATACAACAGGCTCTGAGAAGTTTAAGGTTTTGGTGTGAACCAGGGTAACCCTGGTTTCTTGCTTCTAAGACAGGGTTTTTGTACCAAATAGGTTATGACTTATACCCCCAAAGAAATTACACAGTGGCTAAGAGAAATGATGCAAATTTGAGGGAAATTGGGTTAAGCATGTTTTGCTTTGTTCTTTTCTTGCATGTTCTCTTAACCAAATGAGTGCACAGGTAGGTGGCTTAAGCGGAAACAACAAACTGGCAGTCTGAGTGATTAATCTGGGCTGCAGATGTGTTTGATGTGGCATATAAAGGATTAAAAAAAAAAAACTTTACAAACTTAAAAATTGATGGCAACTTGTTATTACCCAAGAAAGTGAAATAAACTTCCATGCACTTTTTTACAAAGCAATTTTCCCCATAAGAAATGATGAAATATATAAATGGAGGAGGGATATCTAAAACCTGCCACATGACCAGTAAGAAATTACAACAATCAACAATTGTTTTCAATGACCTGCCAAGCACAAAATAAAAAACTACATAAGAATCAAACTTCCATGCATATTAGAAATGATTCGATTTACCGAGTCCCACACAATTCAAAATGGATAAAAATTTTATTAAGTAACTTAAAAACACTACCTATTAAACTCTTGCACTGTTTCTTTAAAAGTACTTATAAAATTATCAAACCTAAATGATTCTTTGTGGAAATAAGTAGTAAAAATTCAAAATCTAGAGATCCACATTAAGAATGAGATACTAGGGCTGGGGTTATGGCTCAGTGGTAGAGTGCTTGCCTAGCAGCACAAGGGACTGCGTTTGATCCCCAGCACCACAAAAAAACCAAATAAGCAAAAATAAAGGTATTGTGTCCATATACAACTAAAAAAAAGATATTAATAAAGAAAGTCAGTTTAGGCTGGGTGCAATGGCACTTGCCTATAATCCCAGTAATTCCTATAAAGAGTTTTATATTTTATTTATTTTCATGGTGCTGGGGATTGAACCTAGGGCTTTGTGTGTGAAAAGCACAAGCACTAAACTGAACTACATCCTCAGCCCTGGGTTTTGTAGTTTGTTGTACAATATTACAAAAAGAATTTGTCATATAAAAGTTCAGATTTCTATCTTCTTACTTACAATCGGTCAACAGTGGTCCTACCTTCCTGTCTGCTCACCAGTCCATAATCCTCACTACTCCCTATTACTCTCACTTACTTCTCTCAATCATATAACCTAGTTGCTCCTTTTGTAGTTTAAGACTCCTTGCTCAGAGTCTAGGATTAGTTGAATCTAGATAATGGGTTTGACTTCTAGTATGGCCAATTTTCCGGCACATAGCTGTTATTCAATAAATATTTGAGTGATCTGCAAGGCATGGCACAATCTGAGAGTCTTGGGAGGCTGAGGCAGGAGAATCATAAGTTCAAGGCCAGCTTCAGCAATTTAGTGTGAACCTGTTTCAAAATAAAAATTTTAAAAAGGTCTGGGGATGTAGCTTACTGGTAGAGCACCCTTGGGCTCAATCCCTAGTACTGAGAGGAAAAAAAAAAAGTGCTCAAATGAACTAATGCATGACAACCAACTTTTACTGAGCACCTAATATGTGCAAAGTCTATGGCTGGATCCAAGTGTCACAGAGAAGAATGACCTCTGAAAATTCAATCTCCTAACTATGGGGGTAAGAGCACACATACCTATGGTCCAACTCTGACCACAAACTGATTTTGAGGGGGTGGTTAGGGTAGGAGTTTTAAGCTTTCAGACATAGAACTGTGTCTGGAAGAATGGGAGGCCACCTAGTTATATGAAAAGCCTCCCCTGCAGAAGCTACAGCAGATATGCATGCTGTGAGGTGGCTTTGTTTGGGAAACTTAAAGAAGGACATGGGCTGGGGGTATGTAGTTCAGTGGTACAGTGCTTGCCTAGCATGCTCAAGACCATTTGATCCCCAGCACTGAAACAAACAAACAAACAAACAAACAGAAACAACAACAAAACAACTCAGTGTGATGGGAGCTTAAGAGAGTAATAGATGACGTTAGACATGTATTTTTATATCAACAGCCTAACTCTTAAGCCAGGCAGCTGTTGGGCAAATCCGTGTCCTGGTCTTCAAAGAGCTTGCTCAAAACAGGAATGGTTTAGCACTGTCAGTCAGAGAAGAGACTGGGCTTAAACCCTTCTCTGCCTTGGGTGCCAAGGACAGGGTAGGGCACAGAGGAGATTTCAGTAAAGATCTGCTGACAGTGTGCTTGAGAAAAGAACAGGAAGTGCAGGCTTTGTTGAAGGAGGCCCAGATGAGGCTCTCTTTGGGGCACTGGTTCTCAAGTCGCTGCCACTTCTTTCAACTGACTTTGAGAGCTGGGAGAGCGAGATGCAGGGAGGAACCAGCCACAGGCCATACCCGCAAAAACCTCAAGGGGTGGGGGGTTTGAGAGGCAGGTAGGAAAACGGGTTATGAGAGCTAAGCGAGGGCATCCAACTTAACTTGGAGGGTTAGTTAGGGTGTGTTCAGAACGCTTTTAGCTCAGACTCAATATATGTGTAGGGGGATTTTACATACAGGGTCTGGATATTTCATTTTGCTTTCGTCATAATTTCCTCTGAAAGTAAATGCTCACTGGCCCTAATGGGCCTCCCTCAGGGCGGGTCCTCCCTTCACTCTCTAACCCTCTGCAAAGGGGCAGGGCCTCCCAGGAGCTTGTCCTGCCTACACTACCTAGATTTGCTCACCAGGGGCCGCTGCGCACGGGCGACGGAGCGCGCGGGTTCCCAAGTCGCAGAGAGGCGGAAGCTGATTGGTTGTGAGGAGAGGCGGGAGGGCGGAGTCTGAAAGGCCGGTTGAGAGTGGGGGCCTGGTAGCGCGCCCCCCCCCCCCCCCCCGCCAAAGCCAGACGGTCTTTTTGTCGCCTCAGGCGGCTCCATGGGTGCTGTCGTTGTGTCGGGATTTCTGTCAGCCTGGCTCTAGAGCTGAGGCGAGTGGAGCAGCACCGCGGCCTGGAGATCAGGGCAGGGCAGCTACCGCCGCCGCCGCCGCAGGCCTGGGTTACCTGAGCAACTGCGTGTCAGGGGCGCGGGCGGTTAGCGCGGGAGACTATCCGGAGGAACTAGGGAGGCAGGGTCCTGACCTTTGGTTTGGGACCGGGGTCCTGGAGGAGACCAGCATAGGCTGGGGGGTCGGGAGACCCCATCGGGGACTGGGGGATCCGGGAAGCCTTTTCCAACAGGTTATTCCGGGATAAGCTCTGGCACTGGGGCGGGCCCGGGCTTCGCTGGGGGCCGGGCGGCGCGGGGCGGGCCTGCGGGAGAGCACGCCCCCGCCCGTCCCGGGCCCGCCCCGTGCCGCCCGCCGGCTGAGGAGCCGCTGTCCCGGGCCTGGCTGGTGTGCGTATGGCTGCTGGACCCGGGCACCGCCGCCTGCCTGGGCACGGGACTGGGCGGAGGCGCTGACCTCGGCCTAGGAGGTTTAGGATCCCGGAGACGCCGCTACCCGCTGGGGCCTGCGAGTCGCACGCCCTCCCCGAGCTTCTGCTCGCCGCTCCTTCGCGGGGCGAGGTCAGGTGTCCCCGTTCTCTTCTTTCCCTCCCCCACCTCGGTACCCGCGGGAGATCCTGCCCGCCCCCTTTCTCAAGGGTGTAGCAGGCTGCGGAGCTGACGGCAGCCCCGCAGCCACCCTTCCCAAACTCTCCGGAAACCGCCCGAGCTCAGGCCGCTGCAGCTCCGGCGGACCCACTGTTGGACCAGAGGCCCGGTCCTCCTCCCGCGCCCAAACTTGGAGCACTTGACCTTTGACTGTCGGAGGAGGCAGGCCCGCAGGTGGCTGGACAGCTGCGGCCCTGAGAGGGCATCTTGCCTGGGGACCGTCGGCTGCACTCCCGGACTCCGGGCTTTGCTTCTGGGATTGCAAGGTGTCCACTTAAGGCGCATGTGGATTGAGACCTAGAGTCATGGATGTTTGCGCTCGTCTTGCCCTGTGGCTCCTCTGGGGGCTTCTCCTGCATCAGGGCCAGAGCCTCAGTCATAGTCATAGCGAGAAGGCCACAGGAACCGGCTCAGGGGCCACTTCTGAGGAGTCCACTGCAGCAGGTAAGGCCTTGCTGCGGGCTGGACTGTGCTGTGGGCTTTAACTTAGAATTGAGTAGCCCAAAGTGGGTAAGTCAATGTAGGTTTGTACATGTGAGGTTGGTGGAGGATCCACACATTATTGTCTAGTTTCAGTTGTCCAAGAAGTTCTTTCTGTTAAGGGGTCATGGCTAATGTTACTATCTCCCTGAATAATTTTCCTCATCCCTCCTCAGGATGTCTTTTGTTGCAAGGAGAAAAAGACTTTGGGGCACTTTGACCTTTCAGATCAGGCTCCATCTTAAGACTACTTGTGTGGAAGGATGACCTACTCAGCTGCTTTTAGCCAGTTTCAGCACTTGATAGTAGAGGGGGGTTGAGACCACTCAGGCTGAGAGGGAAAATCAAGGCTGGGCCAGCTTGTTGTTGGATAGCCTGGTGTTCAGGTTTGTCTTTCTCTGTTCCAACCACCATGGGAACCCTAGTCCCTCCCTTCCTTTAAGTAATCTGTCTCTTAGCTGGGCCCAATTGACATATCAAGGCAAATCCTTAGATGGGATCTTATTTACCACTAGGGAGTAAAATGGCCTTTTTTTGGACATTAGCATAATATTATTTGTGGGATTACTTGTTAACTTACTTTGTTTCTTCTGACTGATGAGTATAGATATTCCGTGTTATTTTTTATCTGTCCTGATTTTTCCTGTGCACTTGTTGAACTTTTCACATAGCAGGAGTCCTGGTATACTCTTGCAATAGAAAGGAACACTTTTTAAATCCACTTATTTTACATAAAACTTTGAAGATTCGTTGCCTTTTCTCATTTCTCTTGCCTAGTGGCTCTGATCTGTGACCTGAAGGCAGGGTTCCCCTCAGGGGGTTGTTATACTGAATTTTTGAGGCTAGCAAACTCAAGTGAAGGGATGGCGGCTCAGTACCTGCTGATGCAAGTAGGAAAAGAAATACAGTGGTCGGAGACTTTCTTGGATGGATCCAGAACCTGGCATTAGTGGTAGGCCTTTCCTTGGGCACCCCCACCCCACCCTTAAGTTACTTGACTGGGCTCTGTGATTCCAGATTCCCCAAGGGCTGATTTCTCAATAAGGCCTGTGTTGTCTTGTATGCAAGCATGGCACTCTTAGCTGTTACTTTTTAAAGATAGGGGGTAGGTTCTTCTTTCAAATTAATTCTGTCTCTCTATAGGAAATTTCCTTGACTCCTGAAGCCTAGCCCTAAGCTTGGTTCTTACTGTGGTATGAAAGACATCTGAGGAACACCTCTGCTGTTCCCAATGATATCCCTGTTTATAATTAATATGTCCCATTTTTCCCACTTCAATATATGAAACTCTAACCATGAAATGAATATTTTTGAGAGGATTCTATTTTTTAGATTCATTTTTTTTTGGTGGGGTGAGGGATCAAACCCAGGGCCTCATGCATGCCAGGCAAGTACTGTACCATTGATCTACATTCCCAGCCCCCCAGCCCCTAAAAGGAATGTTTTGAGTTTTAGGCATTAGCTAGCTCTCAAGAATCTCCTCTCCTACCCCAAGGTAAGAGGCATTCCAGCATCCCTCAGTATCACTCCATGACTTAAACTTATGGAGATAGCCCTCCATATAACATATTAAAGAGGCCTATACTGAGTCCTCATTTTTGGTCTTTTCTTATTGATTTTGTCCTTTTCTTTCTCAGTCCAGAAATTGGTTTCTCTTGCCACAATAGTAATGAATTCTAGGGAGGAATGTCTCAGAGAGACATCCTAGGTGCTGGAATGACTGGTTTGTGGGAACCTGGATGTCCCATTTTTCTAGTAGGTTGTCCCATTAGGTCTTTCTGGGACTTTGTCTCTGACTCAGACAGAGAAGAGGTGGTTCATAGATTGGGTTCTGCAAAAGGGTTTGGGGAGAAATTTTCTATGCAACTAGGAACCTTTCCAACCCCTGTGTATCCTCACAACACAGGAGGAGTATTTATCTATCTATCTATCTATCTATCTATCCATTTATTTATTTATTTAAAGTTGTTGATGGACCTTTATTTTATTCATACCTTTATTTTATTTATTTGTATGTGGTGCTGAGAATCTAACCCAGTGCCTCATGCATGCTAGGCAAGCGCTGTACCACTGAGCCACAACCCCAGCCCCAGGAGGAGTTTTACTTGCTCTTAAAGCTACCACTTTTCTAAGTCAGATTCAACATTCCTAGTAAATTTGTGTTCTCTTCAGTTTGTATTTTATAGTTACACAGTTATTTTTCCTATAAAGTCTCATAGTATCCCTTTTGGAATCAAGGGTAGAATTATTAATACATCCTTATTTGCATGGGTGAAGAAACTGGGTCCTGTGCTTGGTGTTGTAGGCAGTCTTCTGATGTTTAAGTGCTGGACTTTTTCCATCTTCTCAGAAGTGCTAGGTGGGACCAGAGACTCTTGTTCTTTGGCAATTAGGCAGGCCCTGGTGACTTCATAGCTTAGATCTTTGGAGAGTGTGTTGCAGGTACTCAGAAAATTCAGTTTTGGATAAAAGTACCTGTCTCTTAGTTAGGTGTAAGATTTGATTCTAAGAAGGATTTAGTTAAAAATGCTTTGTCTTTCCGATGCATACACTAAGTATTATTAAATGCCTGACCCTGCAGTGAAGGCAGATGCTCTGATAGGAGGCTTTCTTAATGAGCAGTGTAGAGGTCTTTTCTGTCACTTTCTGACTTTTTAATAGCTTCATGCCCAGCTGTTTTAAGTTACTTTCTCAGTAAAGGTCTGTGCCTGGCTGTGTTGCTACGGGGCCTGCATTTCTGAAGTTGGCCTGATGGATAATGGAACTTTGCTTAGGCTTCAGAAACTCAAAAATGTTTTCTGTAGAGTATGTACAAGGTAGTCTGTAGTTGGGGCTGCCAATGTTGGAAGTATTGAGGGTCTCTAATCAAGAATTGTGATTTGGTTATATATAGCTAAAATAGGGCCTTGGAGGATAGGCATCTTAAACAATATAAAGAGTGCTGGCTGGCTTCTCAATCAATCCCTAATAGTGTGGCAGACCAGAGCCCTGCCTGCCCACCCAGCTAGTTGCTGCTGCCTCCAAGGCTATAAATGGCCTGGCCATCTTGGTAGCTATGCTAATTTTAGCTGAGGGTGGCTCCCGGAACTGGGCTGAGGCCAAGAGCAGGTGGGTGGGGCTTGGCTGAAGATAATACGGGGGGTTGGGTAGAGGGACACACTAATCCTGAGGCAGCCAGGACATCATCTGCTTCCAGGCCTCAGCTTTGACAATCACCTTTAGCTAGGTTAATTGATTCAGCAAACACTGAACAGTGCCAGCTCATGTGCTGTTTATTCAACAGGTATTTGAGTGCCTGTCCGGACCAGTTACTTTGTATGTTTTCTATGGGGATTTAAGAATGAACAATACAGTCATCTTCCCTACTTTGTGGAAGTTAGTCTTGTTGGGGAGATGGAAAATAAACACAAAAATAAATATATTATTGTGGTAAGCGACACAGAAGAGAACATAAACAGGGTGCTCAGGGGAATGAGAAGAGAACAGAAATTTAGTTAAAACTGAAACCCAGTGTCTAGTAGGAAAGTTAATACAGTAACATCAATAATAATAATAATAATAATAATAATAATATTTATGTGGCAGACACAATTATAAACATTTTATTTTGCTTAATTCCTACAATCATCCTGTGGAATAGATATTATTATCCTTATTTTGTAGGTGAGGAAATTAAATCATAGGTTAATAACTTGCCCAAGGTTATACAGATAGTAAAAAGAACCAGAGTTAGAATCCAGGTAGTTCTTCACCTTACCTCTACCTCAGCCACTAAGCTTTACATCTCTCAAAGCTTTGTGATATCCAGGCATGGTGGTACAAGTCTGTAATCCCAGTAATTTGGGAGGCAGAGGCAGGAGGATTGCAAATTCAAAGCCAGCCTCAGCAATTTAGTGAGCCCCTAAGCAACTTAGTGAGATCCTGTCTCAAATTATAAAATAAAAATGGCTGGGTATGTGGCTCAGTGGTAAAGTGTCCCTGGGTTCAATCCCTAGTACCAAAGCAAAGTGAAGAAAACCAAACAAAAGAAAACCCAAAATAAACAACAACAAAAACCACCACCAACAATAATGACAACAATAAAAAAACAACTTAATCATAAATGCTTAATGGAAGTATTTGTGTGTGTGTGTAGACACACGTGTTATGTATACATATATGTTATATGTAGATATATCTATACACACATATATATGCATACACATACGTGGCTGTTAGAAGCCCAGAGGAGCAAGTGACTAGCCTGCCTGGGAGAGCTGGGGGAGGTTTTACAGTTTCCCCCATAATTTTTTTCAGATCTTGGGGAGATGAAAAGTGGCTGCCTAATTCACAAGAGATGGAAAAATCAGTTAGTTCAGCCCACTTGTTTTTCCATGTGAAGAACGTGGAACCCAGAGATGCATTAAATAATAGTTTTAGAAGTTTCAACTAAGTTATGGTAGAATACTAGAGTAGGATTTGTGAGTCGGGGACCCACATGTTTGAGGCCAGCCTTAGCAGTTTAGTGAGCCCTAAGCAACTTAGGGAGATCCTATATCAGAATAAAAAGTTCTGGGCTGGAGTTATGGCTCAGTGTAGAGAACTTTTCTAGCATGCATGAGACACTGGGTTCGATCCCTGGCACAACATAAAAATAAATAAGGTATTGTGTCCATCTACAACTAAAAATTAAAAAAAAAAAATCAGCAAATGAAGTAAGGGGAAAAAAAAAAAAGGTCTGGGGATGTGGCTTAGTGATTTAGGCACAGGGTTCAATCCCTAGTGCCCAAAACCAAAACAACAATGTAGCAATCAGATTATTTCACCTTAAAAAGCCCAGTTTTGATACAGGTCATAAGACTTGTTTGGCAAGAAAGGGATGAGTTCTTATTGAGGGGAGTGGTTGCCTAGGTCTCCACAGGACTTGGGTTCCAGTCCCAAGAGTCCCTTTTGGTTTCCTCCAGGGCTGCCTTTTGAGAAACATTGCTGAGGGCTTTGAGGGCATTCTGTGGTACATTTTCCTCCGTGGGAAATGATTCTCCAGAAAACTCAACTACTCTAGCTGCCAGGCTTTTAGGGAGAGAAAAGATACCAAACAGGGCCCATAGTAGAGATTTTTTTTTTTACACTGATAACCAAATTATGAAATATTAAGATATATAACAAAGTAAAAAGAATATAAAGAATAATGTATTGAATATCCATGTTCCCAAAACAGTTTAAGAAATAAAACAATAACAACACAGAGGTTTATGTATCTCTTCTAGGATGCTTTGTATACATTTCTAATTTTATATATATATATATACACACACACACACACACACATATATACACATATATATATACATATATATAATGTATGTGTGTGTATATATCCAGTTACACACACAGCATAGGTCTTTGTGGAATTAAACAGTTTTCCAGCTACTCTTAAATGCTTTCTCCTAGAGAATAGCAATGATACACACACACACACACACACACACACTCCCTCACAAATGTAAGATCTTTGTGGAGGAAGGAAGGAGGTGTTATACTTTATCTGTTTTTATTGTGCTCAGCCTAACTTCTATTAAAATTTGTTGAAAAACTGGAATGATAGCCTGTTTGAATGGATTCTATTTTCTCTCTTTCAAACTATCTTATGTTTTAGTACATACATAATCTGGGCCTTTCCTCAACCTTTATAGATGTTTCTTCTCACCTAGGACACTTTGTACTAAGTTTCATCCAAGTTCAGGTATTTTTATCTTTTTTCAATCTTTTATTTAGCATCATTTTTGTCCATTTTAAAGATGGAGGACTTGTTGCTGAGAAATTTGTGTTCTAGGTTACAGGGTTAAAACATGGCAGAATCAGAACTCTTGGGATCTATGTACTAAGCCCATGATGTTTTTACCAAAACACATTGTTGGCATGTTCCAAAGGGGGAATTTCCTTGCTGATCAGGCACTTAGAGCTTTTATAGTCTGATCATAGCTGAGTTGACAAAGGTTTTTGAATAGTATGGTGAAAGCTGTGCTGCTCTGGGGGATAGAGTCTATATTGTTGAAGTTATCTGTTTGTGGGTCAGCCTTTTTTTTTTTTAACCTGTCCGAGATTTTATTAGCAGGACAGTAGTGGCCAGTCGCAGAAGAGAAGGGGAGAGAGAGAGAGAGAGAGAGAGAGAGAGAGAGAGAGAGAGAGAGAGAGAAGAGAAGAGAAGAGAGAAAGAAGAGAGAAGAGAGAAGAGAAGGGGAGGGGGGAGAGGGGAGAGGGGAGAAGGGAGAAGGGAGAAGGGAGAGAGAGAGGAGAGGGTCAGGTCAGTCAGTCTTATTATTCCATAAGCTTCTAAAGGGTTAGGACAGCAGATGTTTAACTTTTTACTTCAGACTTCTAGCACAAAGTTTGACATGTGGCATAGTTTGCATACTATAACATTTTTAGAATTGAACTGGATTTATTGTCTAGTTCTGCTGTAGTTTACTAGGCATATGATTAAAAGCTGAAAAATATTTTCCTTGGAGGTGTTAGGTAAATTGAAAGAAATAAGCTTGATATATTTAGAAAGTTCATTCTTAGAATTTCTCATTCACTTGATAAGTGAAATCTTGCTGTATTTGTTAAAACAAACAACAACAATGACAACAAAGCAAAAACACCCAATCCAGAGCAGTTTGGGACCAACAGGTTCACTTCACTTGGAAGAAATTTGTGAAATATTTTAAAGAGGCCAGACTCTTATAATTGCTATTCTCTAGGAGAAAGCATTTAAGAGTAGCTGTAAAACTGTTTAATTCCACAAAGACCTATGCTGTGTGTGTAGCTGGATAGAAGCCTAGACATAAAATAGGATGATTGGCTTTGGTTTGCTGAAGGGTCTGAGTTGGCCACAGTAATGAGGCATAACTATCTGGATTTAGAGTAGCTTTGGAGTTTGAGTCTCTTTCCTTACTAGCTGTGGACCTAGTGGAGGGTAAGTTACCTTATCTCTCTCAGCCTTAATTTTTTCATTTGTAGAAAGGGAATTACCTTAATGAAAAAGTTTGTGGTGAGAATAAAATGAGACTTTTATGAAAGGGCATTATAAACTATAAAATGATGTACAGTTGGGATAGTGTAGTTTTCTCAGTCTTTGCTTTTGTGGGCCTGAGAAACAGTCAGAATCTGAGTGTTTACTTAGGGAGCATGTCTTTAAGGGTAGTTGCATCTCTGAATCTTATTTCCTAGAGTCTTACGGAGTTTTTTTTTTTTTTTGTCCTGGAGCTTGAACCCAGATTCTAGCCTTGGCTTAGCAAAATCTTGGGCAAGTTGTTCTTCTCATATTTAAAATGAGAAGTCCCTAAAATCCATTGGGAGTCTCCAACCTAATGTAGTCATCTAGTATTGTTAGGGGTCTGCAACCTGTAAAGAGGAGAACAAGAAAATAGTTCACAGTATTGTATTATGTTTACAGAAATTGGACTGGACAGAAATAGGAGTATTCAAAGTCAGTGTCAAGTGCTGTTTTCAGGGAACCACCTAGCTAGAGACCATTTATATTCCAATAATATCTGTTGCATATTGTTTTAGTCAGCTTTTTCGCTGCTGCTACTAAAAGACCGAGCAGCACAATTATAAAGGAGGAAAGGTTTATTTGAGGGCTCATGGTTTCAGATGTCTTAGTCCATAGAAGGCTGGCTCCATTCTTTGGGACTCCAGGTGAGGCAGAACATCATGGTGAAGAGTATGGCCAAGGGTAGCAGCTCAGTAGTGATCAGAAAGCAGAGAGAGAGAGAGAGAGGTCTTTGCTTGCTAGATACAAATTTATACCCCAAAGCCATGTCCCTAAGGAACCATTTCCTCCAGCCATACCTCACTTGCCCCCAGTTACCAGTTAATCCCATCAGGGATTATTTCACTGATTAGGTTAAGACTATAGCCCAATTATTTCTCCTCCAAACCTTCTTGCATTGTCTCACATGTGAGCCTTTGGGAGACACATTATATTCAAACCATTACACATATGGTGACTAACATCTGAATGATGTACTGCTCTCTAGTAGTATCAGTTTAGTGGAATAAGAGATCTTTTGGGACGTGCAAAGTGGGTTCCTGAAGGAGGTAGGTCAGAACCTTATGCAACATGTCTCATTGTTTGGCTTAGCTGATTGCATTATGGATTTGAGGACTCCATAGGCAGGTAAATGTATCTAAAGCCTTGTGAGGTTACTTGTGGCCATCTGGAAAGTGCCAAAGGGAAGCATTCTGGGCACTAAGAATTTGACAAAGCCTTGCCTGTGTTGGCACAACTTGCTAGGCAGGAGAGATTTGAGTAGGGATAGCTGTGGCCCTGTCATGTTTATCAGAGTTGGGCAGATTTATTTTGTGTGAGAAGCCATGCAGGGAAAAAATCTGAAATGAGCCAAGGGCACTATAAATTTGTTTTCTGATGGAGAGCTTGGAATAGAGAAAGTGCAGGTTCTAAAATCTCTGTATGGGTGTTGGTTGCTTTCCCAATTTGGTTCTAGCCTAGACAACTTCACTCACTTCATCTCTGTTGCACTCTCTGCATTCTTGGCACAGCCAGTTTTTTTTTTCCCTTTGTCCTTGTCTGCAGAGCACACCATTACTTACGCTGCTTTCCTTTTGCCTTTTTATGCCATTTACTTTCCTCCTAGAATATTCTCCCCCATCCTTTTTTATTCTTATTAATCTTTCAGTTCTCTATGTTCTCTATGAAGTCTTTCCTGTCACTTATGCTAGTCATGAGATACCTCTCATCTCCAATCAAACTCTGTTGGCACTTACTGTCTGCAATACTCTGCATGTACTTCACACCTTGCTTATGTCTCTTAATAGTGAGAGGCAGCTTGATGTAGTATCAAGAGCACTGGGTGCTGCTTGATTCCTTGTTGACAGTATCATTTAAACTGTAGTTTCATGCCAGGTGCAGTGGTGCATGCCTGTAATCCCAGCTGCTCGGGAGGCTGAGGCAGGAGGATTGCAAGTTTAAGGCCAGCCTCAGCAACTTGGCGAGATCCTCAGCAACTTAGTGAGACCCTGTCTCAAAATAAAAAATAAAAAGGGCTGGGGATGTGGCTCAGTGGTTGAATAGCTCTGGGTTCAATCCCTGTACTAAAACCAAAAAAACAAAACAACAACAACAACAAAAAAAAAACCAAAAACAAAACCATTATAGCTTCCTCACTTGAAAAAGGAAGTTAAAAGAGAGTTATTGTGCTGGGTACAGTGGTGCACACCTGTCATCCCAGTGACTCAGGAGGCTGAAGCAGGAGGACTGCAAGTTCAAAGCCAGCTTCAGCAACTTAATGAGACCCTATCTCAAAAAAAAAAAGGATAGAGATGTGGCTTGGAGGTTAAGTGCCACCCCCCCCACCCCCCAGCCCCGTTTAATCCCTTGTACCAAAAAACAAGCAAACAAACAAAACAAAACAAAAAAAGAGTTGTTGTATAGATATTAAAGCCTTTTTTCTTTGCAAAATTTTCTTTTCTCTTGAGGATAAAAGCCATGTCTGGTTTGGCAACAATAGTATCTATCCTCAACATCTGTCACAGTGCTGATCAGACAACTTGTGTCCAGTAGGTATCTATTGAATAAATCAATGCATTACACTGAATGGATTTTAGGTTGAATAGAAAGGAGGGAGAATGCCAAATAAATTTACATCAGTTCCTGTAAAAAGCTTAAAATGTGCCCTGGCATTGGGTAGATTTATGTGGTGGGTTTTTTGTTTGTTTGTTTTTTGGTTCTGGAGATTAAACCCAGGGGTGCTTTACCAGTGAGCTACATCCCCAGTTCTTTTTATTCTTTATTTTGAGACAGGGTCTCACTAAGTTGCTTAGGGTCTTGCTAAGTTGCTGAGACTGGCCTTGAACTTGTGATCATCACCTGCCTCAGCCTCATAAGTCACTGGGATTACAGGCATATGTCACCATGCCCTACTGTGGTAGGTTTTCTGAGAAGTCTTGTGGGCATGATTTTCCTGCCTAAACTACTAACTCATCTTTACTTAGTGATCATTTACTGAAGCTGTGCTCAATGACAGTTATCAATAGCATTGCAGAATCATTTAGCTATCTGGCAGTTTTTGTTTGCCAAAGGAATGGCTATCCTTAGCAAGTGGTTGCAGTAGGAACAGAGTAGGGCTACTGTCAAAGAGAATATAAGATCTGTGGGTAAGACTTCCTTGGGTTCTGCTACTTATCTTTGTTTCCACAGCTCATATGGGTTTACCTCAGGTCAAACTTGCAGCCAAATGAACAGAATGAACTTTAACTGATTTTCTTAGCTTGGCTGTGGGATGAAGGAGGGAACCATTTTTTATGATTCCCGCTATTGGGCTTGTTGTGTACCAGGGAGGTAGGATAGTCCTGTGATGATTGTTGGCTTTTTAAATGTTATCTCTCATGCTGAGAACTCCTTGGACCTCTGAGAACTTAAGCCTGAACAGACAGCCCATCAGTTTTCATTGAAAGTATTAGGGAGGTACCTCTTGGGAGACATGATGGAGGAGGAAAAACAATAAGAGAGTCAACTGTGTTGTCAGCATGGCCCATCTAGGGCAAACCTGTCCCTTTCCTCTGTTATTTATACTTACAGAGCTCATGGCTGCCTTGGGTTGAGCCCTGGCCTAGGTAATGACCAGAAATCTCACCAGCAGGCAGGTAGGCAGGCTTCCAAATATCATGTGCCTCAAATTTTCAAAGTGGATTCAGTAGCTCTGCTTCTATTTGGCTTCTCTCGGTTATCTCAGGCCTCTTAGGAAGCTCTCAGAACTCTCAACACTAAGTGTATGTTAAAACAAATGTGTTGATGTTTGCCAAGTTCCCACAGCCAGCTTCCAAAATATAGTGTCCAGGGGAAAAGAATGCCCTTCAGGTACAACATAGATACACAGGTTAGAAAATTGTGTCTTTGTGTTTGCGTGTATGTTAGTCATCAAATTTATGGATGTCTAGTTTCAAGAAACTTTCATTGACAAGGGCAAAGATCATTCAAACTTGTACTTCATCATATCTCTGAAGAGATAAATATGTAATTTAGACAACTCAAATAACTTCAATGATAAGAATAATGATGGTAGCTACTATTTATTGAGCTCCTGGGTAGGTGCTTTAAAACTGCACAACAACTTTTACATGTGGATATTGTTCTTCAGTAAACTGTGACTCTTGAGAAGTTAAGGTAATTCTTCCAAGATGTTTGAGCCAGGATTTGAATTGAGCTTTATCTGATCCTAAGATCAAAAATTAGACAACATTGGGCCAGGGTTGTGGCTCAGTG
The DNA here is from genome assembly GCF_047511675.1 of Marmota flaviventris. NCBI lineage: Eukaryota > Metazoa > Chordata > Mammalia > Rodentia > Sciuridae > Marmota > Marmota flaviventris. The sequence continues at coordinate 60,339,312 of NC_092506.1, read as the reverse complement.
GTGGAGCGCTTGCCTAGCATGTGTGAGGCACTGGGTTCGATCCCTGGCACCGCATAAAAATAAACAAATAAAATAAAGGTATTGTGTCCATCTACAACTAAAAAAATTAAAAAAAAATTAGACAACACTCTCCAGCCAATTTCTTTTTGGTTTAATAACTTATGGGGAGGGAGAGAAATGGCTATATGATTTTAGGTACAGATATGCATTTTGGTTAGAAAGTATATAACTGTTGATGGCATTAGTTTATTGTATCACCTAAGGGGCCTGGAAGAAACTAGGATTTGGAGTTGGAGGGTTGGAGAGAGGGAAAGAAAGTCTATATTTCAGTATTCTGAATGGGTAGTATCATATTGGTAAAATGTCTAGGTACAGAGTGGTGTATATTCAGTTTTTACCTTCTAAAAATAGAACTCAGATTGAGCTGTTTTGGATATAAACCTTGAGATAGGGACTGTATCTGTGTAGTGTTCTTTACCTCTTCAGTCAGCATCTTACATGTCTGTTACATGTTTTATGACAATCCCAGCCTAGTAGAAGGGCTCAGTATGAGAGTTAAGATGTATATCTATACTTTATATCATAATGAGAATGCTTTTTAAATAGAGCATCTATTCTGTATCAGCATTGGGCTAGGTACTTTCACATACCTGATATTATTTAATCCTCACAGTAGTCTCCTATTTTATAGCTTATTGTTCAAGGCATTCTGTCTGGGCTCAGTACCCTAAGATTGATACTGTTAGTCCTGTAGGAAGAAGAGATCACCTTTGCCTAGAGAGATCAGAGAAGTTTTGTGGAGGAAGAAGCAACTTAGTGAGTACTTTAGGCAGAAATATAAGAAATATAAGGAAGGTTGAGGGAAGCATTTTATTCAGAGGAAATGTCATGAGTAAAGGTATAGAGTGGGAAAAACAGGAGAATCTTTGGGAGATGTTAGTCCAGATTGGCTGGAGACTGTTGTCTATAAGTGCAGAAGAGTACTGTATTAAGGATGGAAAGGTTAATTGAAGAAAGATCATGGAGGGCCTCAAAATATCAGGATAAAGAGTTTATTCTGTAGGCAGGTTTTGAGTAGGAGAGTGACATGACCTGAGTTTTGCTTTAGGAAAATTAATCTCACGGAATATGTTTAACATATAAATAGGAGTGAGATTGGAAACAGGGAGCCTAGATGGGTGACTTTGCCTTTGTTCATAAGTAGCGGAGATCAGAGTCTGCACTGTGGAGGTAGAATCAATAGAACTTTACATGTAGTGAGGTAAGGAAAGAAAAGAGTCAAAGGTGTACTAATGTTTTAAGTGTGGTAATGAAGAGACTGGTGGTGCCATTAACAGAAAATATATGGATATCAGAAGGAGGGTCAGTGCTAAGTTCTTTCTATCCTCGTTTCAGTTGCTCTATTTTATAGGGCCATACAGTAACTCCATGGTGGAATATAAGTCTGAGAATTCAGGTCTTTCTTCTGTTTTCAGCTATTAAATTTCCTAACAAAGCTGAGCCTTCTCCAGGAACTTCAGAGAAAGTCCTAAAAATAGACAAACCTGAGTTCAACTCCAGGCTTTGCCATTTTCTGTTTGTGAGATCTCAACAGGTTGCTTTTCCTTTTTAAACCTGTTTCCACATTTGCAAAAAAGGGAACGTTAAACTCAGCCTCATAGAGGCAGTGAAAATACAGGTACTTTGTAAAACTCTTTTTAGTACTGTGCCAGCATGTGGGTATTATTTCAAGAATATGGCTTGGGTTGGAACCAATATATGTAATGAATATTTGGTCAAATAAGAGTGGATTTAAACTCAGTTTTTCATGCAAGGTTTTCTTTCAACTTGTAGGCTGTCTTAAGCTACCCATTTAACTGCAGTTGGAAATTTCTGACTTAGTAACATGCCCAGGTTTTCCGTAGTTAAACATCTCCAATTTTCTAGAGGGATATGGATTTGCTGGCCAAACATTGAGTAACTTTACCCTACGAACTACTTTTGGCTTGAGAGAAGATGATTAGTATCCCTTTTCCCCTGGGTCTTTGACCAGCCTTTATGTGAGTTCAAGGTGTAAGGGCAGATTGATAGCTGAATTTAGGCTATGCTTGGGTGGGGTATAGGGGGGACCTCCTTGTACATTAGAGTAAGCCCTGACTTGGGACAAAGGAACCAGGGTAGAACTGCTGTGTGCTTTGAGTCTTCCTGTGGTTATCTCTTTGATTTAGTATACATATTCCTGAGTTGTCTTGAGAGAAGGAATAGGCTGCTCAAATAAGTGTATTGTCAGGGACCAGGGCTATGATTGGGTCACCTGTCTGTCATGGGAACAGGCCTGAAATGGCTGTTTTGTCTGATGTTTAGTTAACATATCCTCTAAGTGAGTGAAGGAGAAATACAAAAAGATTTTCCAGTTAATAAAATAGCTACATACTGTTTTGTAGCTTCCTAAAGCATTTTCTTTCCCTTTATTTCCCTTGGAACTTCCCTGCCCCTTCCTAACCTGGTTTTCTTGTCTTCACAGCTTTCTTTATAGATTATCTCATTTAATAAAAAAGATCACTAGACTAGGAGTTAGTTAAGCACAATTTAGTTTGGGTTCTGATACACTTTACCTTCCTGAGCCTCAATTTCCCCATGCTAAATGTTGTGGGGATTGCAGAACCTATCTTACAAAGCTGATATGTACAGATCTTATGAAATGATTTGATAAGCACTTTAGTCTTATAAAAATATAATTCATTATTATTAATTTTTCTCTGAATTATCAGATGATTTTTTTGCAGTTCTTCTGTTCATTCTGTCTTTTTATTACCCTAGAGCTTCTAGATTTTTCTCTTTTATAACCTTGCTATTTTTTTTTTTTTTTGTGGTGCTGGGGATTGAAGCCAGGACCTTGTGCATGTGAGGCAAGCACTCTACCAACTGAGTTATATCCCCAGCCCCATAACCTTGCTTTTAAACTCTTTTTTTTTTTAAAGAGAGAGAGAGAGAGAGAGAGAGAATTTTTTTTTTAATATTTATTTTTTAGTTTTCAGCGGACACAACATATCTGTTTGCATGTGGTGCTGAGGATTGAACCCGGGCCGCACGCATGCCAGGCGAGCGCGCTACTGCTTGAGCCACATCCCCAGCCCACAACTGGCTCATTTGTGAGAGAGAAGGCTTGAGCCCTTGGGAAAATATAAAGTTCATTGACTTTGGAGTAAAATGTTTTCTTATTAACTTGAATAATTTTTAAAATCTCTTTGTGACCTATTTTTCACATATGCTATCTAGTTTACGATTATATTCTATTCATTTTAGTCTTGAAGTCACTTCCATTTCTAAGAATTCTTTTTTAAAATTCAAGTACTATTGTATTGAGGTTACCCCTGAACTGAGAATCAAAACTTGCCTTTGCTAGCTTTTTAGTATGAATTAGATTAGAGTGTAGTTACTGGGAACTTGGGTGACAGTACAACTTTGAGTTGGGGGTGGATCCTGGCAAAAGGGAAGTTCTGCTAGCCCAGTTTTCCTGTTCAATAAGGCTGTCAGTGATTCAGGGCATACCTGATACCTTTTTGTGTAGCCCATAGCTAGCTGTTATTCCTGAGCAGAACATGTACCTGTACTGTCGGCCAGAAGTCCCAACTTGGTGAGCCTGATTCCCCAAAGAATTCAGTGATGAAAATTAGGGCACTTGAACAGATCTAATTGGCTAAACTCTGTGAAGGGCAGAGACTTTCCCTGGGGGCTCCTTTTAATCTCCCATGGTTATAGACTTTTAAGGTCGGACTAATTAAAATGTGTTGGCAATTGGACTGAATACTTGTACTAGGTCCTGCTCCAGCCTAGTGCCAGAAGTTGGTACAGGGCTATCTTTTTTGTGGAGTTGAGGAGTGGGTTTCCATTTCCTCATCTACTAAATGCACAAATATATTTGTTTAGAATGGGTTGTCAAACATTTTATGGTAGGGAGAAATGTTGACTGAGACCTGGATGTGGCCTGAATTTTCTATTCTCCAGACTCTTCAAGTGCCCTTTTCAGTTGATTCCCTGTTCCATTAGCCCCAAATGGCCTTGCTCTATTAGCTAGCAAGTCATTTTTATTGCCCTTGGGTATCCTTCCCTGGTGTGTATTCTTGTTCTAACCAGAAAAAGGGATGAGTAAAGGATACAAGTCCCATCATGTGCCAGGGCAGGGCTAGTGTTTTACACAGCTATCTTTTTTTGTGTGTGCTGGGAATAGAGCCCAGGGGACATTCGACCCCTGAGCTACATCCTCAGCCTTCTTAATTTTTTATTTGAGACGGGGTCTTACTAAATTGCTCAGGCTGGTCTCAAACTTGCAATCCTGCTTCAAGCTTCTGAGTAGCTGGGATCAGTCATGCACCATTGCTGCCCAGCTACACAGCTGTCTTTAGATGTATGTATTCTTTCTTTTTTTTTTTTTTAAGTTGCTGATGGATCTGTATTTTATTTATTTATATGTGGTGCTAAGAATCCAACCCAGTGCCTCACACATGCTAGGCAAGCACTTTGCCACTGTGAGCAACAACCCCAGTCCTTGATGTATTCTTTATAATACTGATTTTACAGATGAGGAAATAGATTCAGAGATGGAAAATAACTTGTTTGATGGTCATTGCAGCTTATAAACAACTGACTTAGAATTCAAATCTGTCTTTCCCAAGCTTCTGAGTACTTCCCTAAGGTACCACAAACGACTTTATATCTTTTTATCCTACTAAGCCTAGTTAAGTTCCCACCTCCAGAAGGCTAATTCTTTTGCTTTTCTCATCTGACTACTCCCACTTCTGTGAGGTTTGGTATTCAGGGTGGATTTGTTAAAGAACTGAATGAAGTCGTAGTGTTGGAACTTCAGCTCTCATGACAGACTGATAAATGAAAGGGTTTAGGCAGAGTCTTGGCTGGCTCCCTGAGTAAAGCCAGATCTGTGTCTTCGTGATTTGCCCAGAGTGAACTGTTTTAAACTGGAGGCAATGGGTCTTCTAGCAGGGCACCTTTTGGTTTCCTAGGAGTAGGCATTACTTCCTTTATGTTATTTTTTCTTGATTTCTGGCTTGCTTTCTTATAGTCTCCTTGCAACCAGTAGAGCTAGGCTTAATACTATCTGGAGTGTATTGGTGTGACAAAGCCCTCATTTGGGGTTGCTGGAATATATCTGTTGCTTGCTTGCTTGCTTTTTTTTTTTTTTCCCAAAGAGCATATTGAATTTTTAACCCAGCATTTGGGGCTTATACTTTCGGTCACCTCTGCCTATTGGTATGTGCTACTTCACAGGATACAAAGGCTTTCTTGGAGAAAGCAAGCACATGTAAAGGCATTTTTATAAGTTGAGTTACCCTTCTCAATGACTTGAAAATAACTATAAAAGTATTTTCAGGCATTTTTCCACAATACAACATATATGCTTATTTTTTATTTCTTAATATGAAACATTTGTTCCTCTGGGAATAAATGTCAAATTGGAACATAATGAAATATATAGTTCAAATACTTTTAATGGGAAGGGTGATAAAATATTGAGAACAATGTAAATTATACATTAGGATGGTTTTTATTTTGTTTTTATATACTGGGAAATATGAAATAGTTTAGTCAAACAGAATGAACTAAATAGTGACACAATACTTCTTTTCATTTCTCTGCTTTGAAGAATAGATTATGTTTTGACGAGAAGGGAGAAGAATACATTCTGAGGCTTGTGGGAACTGTGTTCTCAGTTCCTCTACTCAGTTGTCTTTGGTCTGGTAACTAACCTTATGAGTGTCCGTTTTCCTATCTGCTAAATGGGAATACTACCTACCTTGTTTAATTTTATGAGGGTTAAATAACCCTCATGTATGTGAAAGTGTTTTGTAAACTCTGAATTTCTGCTATTTTCACACTTACTAGGTGTCTGGAATGAATTTGCTAGCACTATAAGGAGGCTTTTGGTTTAGGATGTAGCTTGACATAGCAGGGAGGAATGATGCAGAATTAATGGATACACAGTTGAATGTATTTAGGCAGCAGCTGAGAGGAATTACCATGAGGTATTCACAGGAAAGAAATGCATTCATTCCTCCAATACATATTTATTGAGTCCTGTCTAGTGGAGAAGAAAGAAATAACTAGCATCTACCTACTAAATGTGCAGCATACTAAAATATGAAAGCAGCTTGGTTTAGAATGAAAACTCCATAAAGACAGGGGTTGTTGTCTGTTTCATATGTTGCTGTATATTCACCCAGGAGTAGTGCCTGTTATGTAGTAGGCTGTCAATAATATTTGTTGAAAGAAAACTTTAGTTTTATTGACCACTCAGTTTCTTCATTTATATAAAGGGATGAGGATTAGCTACAATACAAGGTTATTGGTAGGCTTTACAAAAAATAAACAAAATCTAAAAACCTTTGTATAGGGCCTAGCATATAGAAAGTGTTTCATAGTTCCTTTTATTTTCCCTTTCTGAAAGTGCAGTGGAAGCACAGAGGAAGAAACAGAATTGCTTGGTGGAGGCTGTACAATGGTCAGAGGTTTGATCTGACAATGTCTTCCTAATGTAGAAGGTTTAAACTATTGACATTATTTCCTTATAGGAGGAATTCTCTCAGATTAAAAAAGGGTCTTAGAATTGATATATTTTGTTTCTCTGCATTTTCTGTAATCTTGGTGGGAGTGCTGGCTCTTGTCTTTCCAGGCAAGGTCACATTTAAGTTGCAAGTTTGTGCAGAGGTTGTTCCAGAAGAAGCAGTTTCCACTGGAGTCTGGACTTAGCTGATTTGGTTTTGCCCTTTATAGCAAGTCATCACTCTTCCCCTACCCTCAAACCTTTCAATAATTGTTAGTTATGGCTTTGAAAACATGTACTCAGCTTGACTCCTGTTCCGGATCAGTTGTAAATTCTCTTTGGAGGTGGAACAGAGCGTGTTCACTTGGGTTAATCAGGTATTTAAGAGTTGACCTTTCCTAGTGAAAACCTAATTTCCTCTCATGCCTGAGTAACTTTAGCAAGCCAAGGGCCCTGTTCGCAGGCATTCCTGGAAGTTGGGTCAGGTTTGCCTGCCCTTGTTCAGTGTGCACAAAGACCAGTGAGATTTATCTACCTTTCATTCACCAAGGGTGTCCAGACCTCTTCCCTTTATTCTGTGGTATTTAAGCACTAGGAAGACCACTTTCCTTTCTCTGGTCAGCATTTTAATCTTCGGAGTATTCTTTTCTCATTTAATTTCTAGGAGAATGAGTGAGCATGGAGGAATTGTTTGGTGAAAGGGCTTCTTGCTTATTAACTAAATACACTTGGCAAGAAGTGTGTAAAGAACACATTCTGATGGCCAGGTACTATGGAGCATGCCTGTAATTCCAGCAACTCAGGACATTGAGGCAGGAGGATCACAAGTTCAAGGCCAGCCTCAGCAATTTAGTGAGCCCTTCAGCAACTTAGCAAGACCGTATTTCAAAATAAAATATAAAAAAAGGGCTAGGGATGTAGCTCAGTGGTAGAGCACCACTGGGTTCAAACCCCAGTAGCAACCAACCAACAAACAAATGAACAAAAACATGTTACCTGATGAGAGCATTGGGTAAATTAGACTTGGTTTGGGGTTTAAATGGGCTTGCTTCTCTCTAGGAATGGAATCAGTAAATGTATGTCTGATATCCTCTATATTGCTCTTTTTTGGGAGCTGAGCATTGCCCCAGAAGAGGTCTCAAATGTGGGGTGGGGGAGAAGGAGAAGGAAGATTGTTAATGAAATAAGAGACAAAAGGAGACAAAAGGAACTTTGGTGAGCTGTTACTCTATGCTAGGTGCTTTACATGAATTATTTTCTTTAATCTTCATGATAACCTTGTGCAGTAGCTATCATTAGTTTTGTATGTGATGAAACTGAAGCTCAGAGAGGTTAATCAACTTTCCCAAAGTCACAAAATTAGCAAATAATAATAATAATAATAATTATCATTTATTGGGAAGGCACATATCAAGCTTTTAAATTTTTTTAAATTTTATATATATGTATACACACATATACATATATATATATATATATATATATAGATGGACACAATACCTTTATTTTATTTATTTATTTTTATGTGGTGCTGAGGATTGAACCTAGCACCTTGTAAATGCTAGGCAAGCTCTCTACTGCTGAGCCACAACCCCAGCCCCAAGCTTTTATTTTTAATCTTCCAAAAGATTATTATTATTTTTTGCATTGGAATTAGCTTTTGCTTGCATAAGGTCACTCATCTTTCAGTGTCAGTATAGGAATTTGATTAAAAAGCTTGTTTTCTAGATGCCCATATCACTCTGCAAATGGAAGTGCTGGGATTCAATACAGAGTCATGAACATATCTTACTTTTCTTTGTGTCTCCATAACTTCTGACAGTGCCTACTACTTTGTTAGTGCCCAATAAATGTTTGCTGTGAAATCTAGTCCTGATGTCCTTGATAGCTCATGTCATCTGCAGTAGCTCCTTATTGTCAACTGCATCCTGCTCCAGCTTCTCAGCTGCCTATCTTCCCTGCACAGTTTGCATTATCCTACTTATCCTTTGTGACTTTCTTGACTCCCCAACACACAGTATCTATCCCGCATTGTTAATCTCCTGCTTCTTCACCCCTTTTCCCTGGCTACATACTTTTGCTCTTGCTGTTGCTCTCTACTACCTCCAGTCCTGTCTGTTCTTTTCTTTGTAGTTTCTCTAACCCCAGATACTTCCCTGTCCAGACTGTAATTTTCTTAGTCTGTACCATGTAATTTGGCACCTTGTGAAATCGAGGCAACTGCTGTATTACTGAGCTGCATTCCCAGTTCCTTAGCATAATTATCTACTGTTTTACTTTCTTTCTGTTGGTTATATGGACATTAATCTTCTCCCCAGCCAGCTGATGGTAGTCATATCATAATGACCCCTCAGATGGGTTTGTGCTTGGTACTTTATAAAGCACCCTCTATTCAAGACCTGTCTTTTGTTCACCACACCCATAGCAACTCCTTGAGGTATGACAGAAGGGGATTGTTAACCTTCCTATCACAGTAGGGAAAACAAGTGTAAAGAAGGCAGGTACTTCCCAGGGTTACGTATCTAATTAGGGACAGAACTGAGACTAAATCTCAGGTCTACTGATTTATGGTTTAGTGTTTTGACTGCAGTCTCATCCATGTTTCTGTTTTTCTCTGCCTTTCCCCTTCCTGCCTTTCCTCCTCCTGTCTTCAGAGGCCATTCAAGGCAAAACATCTACTTTGTAGGTTTTCAGGAGCCTTGGTTAATGATCCAGGGAATGGCAGAGTAGTCCTGATAGCAGTCAGGTACCTCTTAGTGGCTTCAGTGTTCTATATTACCATTGTCTATGTCATGCTACTAGGATTAATGTTGAACTAAGACACTTTGGATTATTTTGAATGGTCAGAGAACTCTCTCCTGGAGATCCAGAAAATAGGGCGGAATGTGTGGCTGCTAGACAGTTTCATGTTGTGTCAATGGCACAAATTTGGAAGCAGTCAGACCAGGTTTGAAATCTGGCTTTTCTGTTTTTTATTAGCCTCATGATCCTGGGTAAATCATTATTCTCTCTTAGTCTTAGAGCTATTATGAGCATGAATTTAAGGGCCATACAATGGACCTTAAAAAAGTTGTTGGCTTTTTATTATCAATATAATATTACTTTAAATATAGGATTCTTAAGTGGCATGAGGGGCTTAGTCGTGCCTCTGACCTTTGCAGGTTTCTCCTTGCATTTTGATTTCTGAGCATCAGTGACCAGATACTGCCTTGGAACCTGTTGACTAATAGGGGCTGAATTTTAATGCTTTACCCACAGTTTGTAGTCTCCAGGTTTCCAGTGCCTTCTGAGGGCAATGAAATCAGCTTATGGACAACATGGGTGTGGTTTCAGTGTCAGTCTTGGAGAGTGTTACTTCTGGAAAGTCAAGAACCTAGTTAATGAGAAATTTTAGTTATTTTAGAAACTGGATATAGCTCCAAAATGGTTTTTAATTAATTAATTAGTTCATTTATTTAAAAATTTTTTAGTTGTAAATGGAAAAAATACCTTTATTTGTTTTTATTTTTATATGGTACCAGGGATCAAACCCAGGGCGTCACGCATGCTAGGCAAACACTCTACCACTGAGCCACAACCCTGGCCCCTTCAAAACTGTTTTAAAATACTTCTCTATACTTCCTCACACATCCAGCAACTCCTCACACCTCCCCAAAAGAAAAATAATCAGATTCACACCACTGTGTGATGGTGGAGTCTTTGGCATCTAGTTTTCTGCTACTACCACTCAAAACTGCTGCTTCAAGAGAAGGCAGTCAGCTCCTTTTCCATACTCCCCAACCATGACTTGGTTTGTGCTATAAGGACCACTTGGATCCTATTTTAAAGAGAGCTTCCTTTCTCATTTGGGGATTTTAGACTGTTCAACATATAAAAAATGACTATAAAATTTAACCAAGGAGGAATATAACTCATTGCTAAAATGGCAAGTTTGGATGGCTGCAGGGTGAAAGGGTAGACTTCCTGGGGAGGTAGGGAAGGGACAGCTAGATGAGGAAATATTAATGACTTTTGAGTTTTTCCTTTTAGAGTATGGTACCATTGCCATTGTTTTTTTTTTTTTTTTTGAGTTGAAAGTTGCAGGAAATATTATGAACCATTTTAAAGTACACAATTCTGTGGCATTTAGAATACTCATAATGGTGTGCGACCATCACTTCTATTTCAAAACTATTTTCATAATTCCAAAGAAAACCCATACCCATTAAATAGTTGTTCTCATTCCCCCCTTTTCCTTTCTCTTGGCAGCCATAATTCAGCATTCTATCTTTATGAATTCACCTATTCTGGATATTTTATGTAGATGGAAACATACAATATATGACTATGTCCTTTCTTTTGCTTAACGTTTTTTTCCTCCTTCTCATCCTCCTCCTTCTGCTTTTTTGTGTATGGTACTGGGAACGGAACCCCAGCCTTGTGAAAACTAGGCAACTGCTCTACCACTGAGCTGCATCCCCAATTCCTTAGCATAATGTTTTGGAGGTTCATCTGGGTTATAGCATATATTAGTAATTAATTCCTTAAAAACATTTTTTTTTTTGTACTGGGAATTGACTCAGGGGCTCTTTACCACTAAGCTACATACCCAGCTCTTTTTATCATTTTTTAAAATTTTGAGACAGTGTATCATTAAGTTTCCAAGACTGGCCTTGAACTTGTGATTCTCCTGCTTCAGCCTCCTAAGTGACTGAGATTACAGGTGTGCACTACCACATTTCTTTTTATGGCTGGAAAATATTTCATGTGTGTGTGTGTGTGAGTGTATACACACACATCACAATTTGTCATCTGTCAATTGGTGGATATTTGGGTTGTTTCCACATTTTGGCTGTTGTAAATGTGCTACTAAGAATATGTTTTTAGCCATGTATGGTGGTGCATGCCTATAATTCCAGCTACCTGAGAGGCTGAGGTAGGAGGATCTCAACTTCAAGGTCAGCCTCAGAATCTTAGCAAGACCATGTCTCAAAATAAAAAGGGCTGGGATGTAGCTCAGGAGTAGAGTTCCCCTGGGTTCAATCCCCAATATTGCAAAAACTAAAATTAAAACTAAAACTAAAACAAAAATATGTATGTTTTTATGTGTATCTGATTGTGTGTATGTTTTAGTTCTTTGGGGTATATTTCTAGGAGTGGAATATCTGGGTCATCTGGTAATGAATGCTATGTGTAAATTTTGAGGAATTGCCAAACTATTTTCTAGGTTATGTTTCTAGAGTGAAAATAATATTTGATTCATTTCTATCCTTAGCATCTAGTATATGACCTTTCATGTAGTTGATGTCAAAATAAATGCTAAATGAAACTCAAATATAGACTAGAATTTTGAGCATAGCTGAAGGCTTACTTGGCAGTAATGGTTTGGTGGGGATCAGTTGGGTGCTGCACTAGATTCATCCACATATTTAATATTTGAGGCCCTATTATATGCCAGGAACTCTGCTAGCTAAATGGTATGCAATATAATAGTCCCTACTGTCTTGTTTTCAAGTAGGGAAGATAGACAATAAACAAATAGATGTAATATAACATGATGTTAGGTAAATTCCATGAAACAAATAAAATAAAGCAAAGGTTTAGAGAGTGATGGGGGTGATATTTTAGTTAGAGTGGTGAGGGAAGGCCTCTCAGTTTTTGGGCCTTACAGTCAATTCACAGGAACCTGGACCAGGAATGAGAAGACCTGGGTATTCTGTTGCTGTACCTCTGTAACTTAGTAAAGTTACTTAAAATTTTAAGGTTGGAGATATTTTGCCTATAAAATGGTTTGCAGGAATCCCTGCCTTGGTATTGTAAAAGCTCATTGAGTTAATTCACATTGAAAATGCTTTTTTTAAAAAAAATTGATTTTTTTTTTAGTTACACATGACAATAGAATATATTTTGACATACTATACATATATGGAGTATAACTTCCCATGCTTGTGGTTTTATATGATGTGGAGTTGCACTCATTTGTCACGTATACATATATGAACATAGGGAAGTTATGTCTGATTCTTTCTACTGTCTGAGAATGTTTTGTAAACTGGTACCAGCATGCTTAGTTTTCCCTTTCCCAAATTGAGAGGATGGGTGAACAATGTGGGAACTAGCCAGATTTTTTTCAGCACCTTGAAGGCAAAAGGAGCTGACTTCTACTAGAAATTCTCATGTTAACTTGTCTGGGATACTGATGCAGCATTAATTCAGGGGCTGAGAATGAAACTCATGCCTCAATTGGGGCTCCATGTAAATTAGCAAAAGGGAATAGCTTTGGGAACTTGGGTCCCTCTTGTGTTTAGTGCCCAGGATGAAAAGTGTGGAGACCACTTTTCACTCTTTCTTCCAATTCAGCCTAATTTTTTGCTATGTCTGAACCTAAATGGATTAAATAATCAGCATTCCTCTAAAAATAGCTTGAGCCAGGTTGCTTTGAGTTCTGCTCTTTGGTGGCACTGTGGGCCATAAAAGAGACTAAATGTGGTCTCTACTCTTGTCTTTGGGTACTTACAAATCATGTAATTTCTTACCTAAATGAGAGATTAGTATGCCCTGGAGTCATTCAGGAAGATGTCTGAAGGAGCTGTGCTTGAGTGGGCCCTGAGTACAGAATGGATTTAGCTTGGTAATTCTTTTTCATGCTTTTTGTTCTTTTCAGTACGAGGGATTGAACCCAGGAGTAATCTACCACTAAACTACATCCCCATCCTATTATTATTATTATTATTATTACTATTATTATTTATTTTGAGACTGGGTCATACTAAGTTACCCAGGCTGGTCTATATCTTGTAATCCTCCTGTGTAGCTGGAATTCCTGGTGTGCTAACTTGTCTGGATGTGCCACCATGACTGGCTTTTTCATTTCTCTTTAATGAAGTCTTTTATTTTTCCTCTCTATATCCACTTTTGAACATTACAGTTTTGAAGTCTTTTCTCTCTTTTTCTGGACCTTATTTTTGGCATTATCTCTTTATATACAATCATCTGTGTGTAATATAGAGATTAAACAGGTGTAAACTTTGGAGTTAGAATTTCTGAGTTTAAATCTTGGCTCTACTGGCTAGCTGTGGCCGTAGGGAAGTTATTTAACTTATAAAACTTTAATATTTTCATCTGTAAAATAGAAATAATAATAATAGGGTTGTTAGAGCTGGGCATGGTGGCGCATGCCTGTAATCCCAGCAGCTTGGGAGGCTGAGGCAGGAGGATGGCGAGTTCAAAGCCAGCCTCAGCAAAAGTTAGGCGCTAAGCAACTCAATGAGACCCTGTCTCTACATAAAATACAGAAAAGGGCTGGGGATATGGCTCAGTGGCCAAGTATCTCTGAGTTCAATCCCTGATACCCCCCTTCAAAAAAAAAAAAAAAAAAATGCACAAAAGAGTTTAAATGTGGGCCAGGATTGTGGCTCAGTGGCAGAGCGCTTGCCTAGCATGCATGATGCACTGGGTTTGATCCCTGACACCACATAAAAATAAACAAATAAAATAAAGATATTGTGTTCATCTACAACTAAAAATATATTTTTTAAAAAGTTCAAATGTTTTATAGGTAATTTAGCTTCAAACATAAAAATAGATCATACCATGTGATTTACCTATTTTCCTTCTAGATGTATACCCATGATAATTGAAAACATGTTCACATAAAATCTTGTACAGAAATGTTCATAATAGCATTCTTCATAATACATAAATAGTAGACACAACCTAAATGTTCATCACCTGATGAGTAAATAAAATGTGGCATATTCATGTAATAGAATATTAATTAGCCATAAAATGGAATGAAATTCTGATAAATACTATAACATGGCTGACCTCACAACATGCTAATTGAAAAGGTCATATCATATGATTCCATTTATATGAAATAACCAGAATACACAAATCTATAGAGACAAAAAGTAGATTAGTGCTTGTCAGGGTCTGGGGTCAGGGAGGTAATGGGAGGTGACTGTTAATGTATGGGGTATCTTTTGGAATGTTAAAAATGTCCCTAAATTAGTTTGAGGTGATGATTGTACAGCCTTATGAATATACTAAAGACCAATGTACAGTCTAAAAAGATGAAATATATGAATTATATATCAATTTGTGTTGCTGGGTACTTTATAAGTGAAAAGATTTTTTTTTTTTTTTTTTGGTTTATGATGTGGGTGGCTGGAAAGTCTAAACAGCATCGTACAAAGTCCTGGTGAGATCTCCCTTGGCTGCATCACATCATGGTAAGAGAAAGAAGAGAAGGTTGTATGCAGAAGAGACCAAGTTCATGGACTGTCCTTACTTTATAACAGCCACTCTTGGGAGAACTAATTCACTCCTGTGAGATCCAGCCACTCCCTGAGACCAGGATTTAACATTCATGAGGGTAAAGCCACATGACCTTAATTAATTACACTAGAATTTTTTGTTTGTTTTGATACTGGGAATTTAACTGTGGGTCTTGCATAAGCTAGGCAAGTGGTTTAACATTGAACTACATCCCTATCCCTTTTTATTTTATCACGAGATAGGGTCTCATTAAGTTGCTAAACTGGTTTTGAATTTGTGATTCTTCTGCCTCAGCCACCTGAGTAGTTGGCATTATAGGTTTGTGTCACCATGCCCAACTAGACTCCATCTCTTAAAAAGATTCCACTCTCTCAACACTGCCATACTGGAGACCAAATTTATAGTACACGAACTTTTAGGGTCAAACTTTTAGGGTAAACCACAGTAGTGAATTATAACTCAACTTAAACATAAATAATTTAGATCTTGCTGAGATCTATAGAAAATTATAACTTATTTTCTTTTCTGAGTATAAGTCTCTTCCCAGGACTTTAGCCTACAGAGTTGAGGACTTCTGGACCATATTCCAGTTTCAGATGTGAGCCTGAACATGATCTTAGTTATGGGCCCATGGTGTGTGGGTTGATAAAAGATGTAACATTGCTCTGCTTTCATGCAAGAGAATTTTTTTTTCCCCTTTTGGCTAAGAATTGGCATGGATGTGTCACTCCCCTAGTTTGGGAGATATAGGATGTGAAGAATGGGTTGTTGTTTCAGTTCTGTGGACATCTTGAATATCATAAAATTGTAGGCCAAAAATAGGTGCCAAAGCATTTAGCCTGAACCCTTTATAGAGAATTCCCTGGGAACCAGCTGAGGACCTAGAGAGAGAAAGAACTCAAGCCTGAGGGAACAATTAGCTGAGAGATACAAGTTACAAGTAACACACACTTTTTTTTTTTTTTTTGAGATGGGTTCTGCTCTGTTGCCTAGGTTGGCCTTTTGCTCCTGTGACTCAAGTGATCTCTCAATTGGCTTCTTGGGTAGCTGGGACAATAGGCATGTAACACAGTGCCCTGCTGACAGACCATTTTTTTTTTTTCATCTTTTCATAGATGAGCAATTAAAAGTTTGAGGGGAATTTATTTTTCTTTTCTCCCTGTCAGTAGGTGCCAGTGGACTTCCTTATGGCTGGTATTATGTTTTGTGCTATAAGAAGAGAAATTGGATCATATACTTAAGGAGTTCCCAAATACCCAGGAGGTGAAATACACATAGAATGACAGGAATCCAAGGACTAGTTCACATAGGATTGTGCACAGTCAGGGGAGGAGAGATGGCAATGAGCTAAGTAATAGGAGAGGAAGCCTGGGAAACCCAGCTTCAGCTCAGGTCTCTAGGGAGAAAAGGAAGGATACTTTGTGTGAGTGTGTGTGTGTGTGTGTGTGTGTGTGTGTTACTGGGGAATTGAACCTAGTGGCATACTCTACCACTGTGTTACATCCCCAGCCTTTTTTTTTTTTAAATTTTAAATTGCCCAGGCTAGACTTGCAATCCTGTCTGTAGCTGGGATTACAGGCGTGTACCATCTTACTGGTTCAGGATATGTTTTTGACCTTAAGTTTCCTGTCCTATTTCTTTCTTTCTTTTTTTTTTTTTTTAATATTTATGTTTTAGTTGTAGTTGCAGACAACTACATTTTGTTTATTTATTTTCATGTGGTGCTGAGGATCGAACCCAGGGCCTGAGCCACAACCCCAGCCCCTCCAGTCCTATTTCTATATCTGCTCACTTTTGCTCTACAACAAACAGACCTTTGAACATCTTTTCTGAGCCTACCCCTGCACTACACAAAACTGGATATGTGAGCATTATGAAACCTGGATCCTGCCTCTAAAAATACTTAATATGTTGGGGGAGATAGATCTGTAAACAACTGATTCTAATGACATGGATCAAGGTGTGTAATAAATAGACAAGAGATGAACTTGGTATGTGAGACTACAGGCTGGCTGATTTTAACATGGAATAGGAAAGCCTACCCTTGATAAAGGGCCTGGATGGAGGAATTGGTTAAGATTGTTGCCAGAAGAAGCAAAGGTGCAGAATACTTCTTTTGGAGTATGACCTGAAACACCTTCAAATTTGATGTTCTGTGTTTAGGAATCTTTCCCTCCTCATCACCCCTCTGAGCAGTTCTGGGCTGACTGCAGAAGGCCCTTCCCTTCTGCACTTGTTCCTCCTTTGCTGTTTTGGAAAGATGAAGCCTGAGCAGTGCCACAGCTATGCCAGTTGCTATGGGGCCAGAAACAGGTGAGACTTCTACACTGCTTTAGTTGAGGAGTGGAGGATTTGTCCTCTTTAGTTAGATTAAGGCTTGCCTTTGCTGTGAAACTGGATAAGTAGTCTACATTGCTTGTTTTTCATTTGGGTTATTTTCAGCAAGGTGGAATGATTGAGATGCTTTTGTGGGGTTCAAACTTTTTGTTTGATCCTATTTACCAGGATATGTTCTCAGCTATTTCCCAGATCAGCTTTTCCAAACAAGCAGTATTAAAAGCAAGGAACACTTCCCTTCTCTGTCAATGGCCAGAATAGGAACTGTAAGAATGGGTATTTAATTTACTTTTACAACCCAGGTATTAAATAGAGATAATGTGTAGTTTGGACATTGCCATATAGTCTTTAAAGCTGTTTTGAGGGACTCATCTGAATCCTTCTTGTTCCTTCTTGTCATCTCAATAGCCAGCTCTACTGTGAGGATTCGAGAGCTCTGTAAATGAGTAGGCCTTCTTCTGGTTAGAGACTTGATCAATTCTGTGCATGAATGACTCTAGGGGTAGTAAAGCAGAGGGAGTGGCCTTGCTGTACTAGGAAGTGACCCATCATTGACCCTTCAGTGGTCCATGTCCTAGAGTGTTCTCAGGAGTTCCCTATTTTTAGTTAGTGTTTACTGTGTGCCAGGCAGTTATGAATACCCATGCTAGGTGCTGGGGGTCTATCAGAGATACCTAAGACAAGAGCATTATTTTACCACTAAAGGTCAATTCATAAAAAAAAATGTGGTTTAATCATATTGGTACAAGGAGAAAAGTTTTTTACAGGGGGTGTGAGAAAGAAGCTTGCCTACTATGTGTCATGTACTGTGTTAAGTGCTCAAATAGACCTACCAGGAAGTCACAGGATATTCTGAGCTACTTCTAAACAGACAGTTAATAATAATGATTTTTATGATTAAAAATCAAATGTATATGGGGTACTTATGTGCCAGGTATAGTTATGTTTTTAATTCTCACAATAGCCAATGCTATAGATGTTGTTATTCTCATTTTATAAATGAAGAATCTAAAGTCAAGTATCTAGTAGTTGGTGGAAGTAAGACTCAAATCTAGTTAGAATTATTATTATTTTTTTCCCTTTTTTGTGGTACAGGGAATGGAACCTAAGGCTTCACTCAAGCTAGGCAAGCTCTCTACCACTGACTTACATCCTCAGCCCTAATAAGAAATTTCATGTCTAATTCTAAATCTATGTTTTCAAGCACTGCAATATGCTGCCTCTCCAGTGGCCTTGATAGATTCTTTTATTTTGGTAGACCAGGCTGCCTCCTTAGGAGGAGTAAAATGTGGTTATTTGCTGCTACTTCTTTAGCACTTGAAAATGTTATTTTTTGAAATGCTTGTTGAATGTTAGGCATTACTTAGGTACTATAGGTACTAATTAATTAATATTTTTATTTCTTCAATTAAAAGGTTACATATTCATTCTTCCCTTCTCTGTCTCTCTCTCTTTTTTTTTTTTGTGGTACTGGTAATTGAACCCAGGGATGCTTTGCCACTGAACTGTTTCCAAGTCCTTTTTATTTTTTTATTTTGAGACAGGGTCTCTCTAAATTGCCTACACTGGCCTTGAACTTGTAATCCTCATGCCTCAGCCTCCTGAGTTGCTAGAATTATAGGTGTGCACCACCACGCCCAATTACCTATTCATTCTTCAAGATATCTTTAAATTTTCTTCTCTATGAAGATTTGATTTTTCATTCCTATTTAATTTGTTCATTTTCTCTCTTGTGCCATTATTGTAATTAGTATAGCCCCTCACTATCACCATTTTACTTTAATGGTATCCTTCTATCAGATTTTGAATTGCTAGAGGGCACGGACTGATTAATCTTAATTAAAAAAATTTTTTTAATTGTTGATGGATCTTTGTTTTATTCATTTATTTATATGCAGTGCTGTGAATGGAACTAGTGCCTCACCCATGCTAGGCAGATGCTCTACCACTGAGCCACAACCCCTGCTCTTAATTTTTTTTTTACATGCCAGCAATACATATATTTTTTAATATTTATTTTTTAGTTTTCAGTGGACACACATCTTTATTTTATTTTTATGTGGTGCTGAAGATCGAACTGAGCGCCCCGCGCATGCCAGGTGAGCGCATTACAGCTTGAGCCACATCCCCAGCCCCAGCAATACATATTTATTACTCATTATTCATGAGTAATCAGAAGACTTATAAAATCTTTTATTATTAGTATAACCACACATATGAAGCATCACAGCAACATGGAGTATAAAGAATGGTTATATATTTATATTTAAAATATAAATATACACATAAACTGTAAATTAGTACAACTACTCTGGAAAGCACTATGAAGATTCTTCACAAAATGGAATACCATATGACCGAGCTAATCCATTTGTTGGTATTTATCCAGAAGTACTAAAATTGACATACCACAGTGATAAAGCCACTTTAATGTTTATAGCAGCACAATTCACAATAGCTATATTATGGAATCAACCTAGGTGCCTGTCAGTAGATGAATAGATCAAGAAAAGTGTTATATATACACTGGAGTTTAATTCAGCCATAAAGAAGAATGGAATAATAGCATTTTTCAGTAAATGGTTGGAAGTGGAGAACATCATGCTAAGTAAAATAAGCCAGATTCAGCAATCAAGGTTTGAATGTTTTCTTGCATATGTGGAAGCTAGAGCAAAATAAAGGAAAAAGGGTGGTGGTGGAGATTCGATATCATAAATATGTATATCAGTGGAGTAGAAGGAGAATGAGAGGGAGGGAGGAAGGATGTGAAAGGGGATAAAATATGGAATGAATTTAACAAAATCATGTTATATGCACATATAAATGTAACAAAGAGAATTTACCTTATGTATATGTAGAAAATATCAATCAAAAATAAATAAATAAATTAGTGAAAGGAAGAGCAGTAGAGTAGAGGAAGGAGAATAGGGGAGGGAAGAGGTAAGAGATAGGGGATAGGGATTGAAATAAAATTCCTTGACTGTATGATTTTTGTCAAAATGAACCCAATTGGCATGGGGTTGTAGCTCAGTGGTAGAGCACTTGCCTAGCATGTGTGAGACACTGTGTTCAATCCTCAGCACCACATAAAAATAAGTTAATAAAATAAAGGTGTTGTGTTCATCTACAACTAAAAAAAATGAACCCAACTACTATGTACAACTATAATGCTATAATAAATAAATTGCATTAAAGGCTAAAAAATAAAAGTGTTTCAGGAAAAAAAATACACATACACCCATTCTCTCGAGTGGTTACCATACACTGCTAAGAAAGCAGGAGGCATCAAACTTATAGATGGATATATACATACATATATATGTGTGTGTGTGTATATATATATATATATATACATACACATACTGTACTGAAGTTGCAAAAATAAAGTTTCTTTCTTCAAGTATTTGATCTGAGCTCAACCAAAGCAAATAATGATATCAGTAATTTTTGTATGGTTTCACACACTTTATTTTTTAAAAAAAATTTTAAATTTTTTGTGTACTGGGATTGAACCCAGGGCGCTTTATCACTGAGCTTCATCCCAGCCCTTTTTATTTTTCATTTTGAGACAGAGTCTCGCTAAGTTGCTTAGGACCTTGCTAAATTGCTGGGAGTGGCTTTGAATTTGCAATCCCCCTGCCTTAGCCTCCTGAGCCACTGGGATTACAGACATGCTCCACCATTTTGAAATAATCAACATACAAGTGTCAACAACTGCAAAAACAAAACATAAAAAAATTCAAAAAACAAGCAAACCAACACAACAACCCCCCTCAAAACACCCTGAAAATATGGAAGTTGTAATAATGAACAATATATTTCATCCAAAATATGTTTATAGCACATCTGTTTCATTTCTGATTCTCAAATATTTAAGAATTATAGTTTACTTTATTCAAACTGCAAGTTAAGACAGAACAAATGAAATGATAAACAAAAATCATTACTGCAAACAGCCTCATTGCCTATAGTTTTTTTAGACAGTTTCACTAGTACAAGACCATCATTTGCCTGAGAGATCATTAAGAGCTGCAATTAAAGAGTACCTTACAGATGATTTTCTTTTCTTTTTTTTTTTTTTTTTTAAAGAGAGTGGGGGGGAGAGAGAGAGAGAGAGAGAGAGAGAGAGAGAGAGAATTTTTTTAATATTTATTTTTTAGTTCTCGGTGGACACAACATCTTTGTTTGTATGTGGTGCTGAGGATCGAACCCGGGCCACACGCATGCCAGGCGAGCGCGCTACTGCTTGAGCCACATCCCCAGCCCCGATTTTCTTTAAAAAGTGTCACATATTATACTTTTCATTTTAAAAAATCCGTAATACCTAAATTAATAGAAGACTGTTTGTCTCCATCTCTTGCCAGGGAGGAAAGGCTGGAGTGATTCTTTGGTTCCAATTCAAAATGGTGTTCATTGGCTAATGCCCAATGTCTCTAATTTAAAGCAGTCGAGATGAGCATTTCATGGATGTTGAGCATTTCAGCTCATTTCATGAGCTGTCAGTAATAGGTCTTAAGTGAATGCTGGAGAGGTTGAAGGCATCCATAATTACACATGTCATTTTGTACTTAGTCATCTGTTTGTTACCAGACCAGTGAAAGGTTCCCTTAATTGTCAGTTCCATCATTCTCTGCCACCTGCTGACATACAGTGACCACATCTTTGACATATGTGGAAAACCTCTGCTGCTAGTAGAGCATGTTTACTGACTGATTGCCGAGTTGCACTTCAACAAACATGACTGTCATAGTACTTTCTTCAAGTTTTTCAACTTCCCCCATGTGGAACAGGAATTCTCAAAACAGCAGCTCTTAAATGGTTTTCCAGGTCTGCATTTTTTCCTAACAAAATTAGGAGAAAATGCAGACCATTCAAATTTATGGGACTTGGTGTGTCTTGCTCCTTATAAGGTGGATTTATTCCATCAAATACATAATCTAAGCTATTACAGATGTGAAATGCTCTGTCACTGCTTCCTTAGCTAATATTCCAAAAGCATCCACATTAAGTTGAGAAGCAATATTTGGCTGATTCTCTACAATATCTGGCCTCTCTGTTGTGCGATATACTATAACATGAAGCCGAGAATCATGCATGTGTGATGAACTGCATTAGAAACCAATAGATTAACTTGTTCAAATATTGGTCTTGCCTTTCTAAAACCACAACCCAAAACATGCCAGTTAATCTACTGAAATTCTTTGTATACAGCTCTGCCAAGAAGTCCAATGGCACCAGTAATCAGAACCCACCTACTGGGGATTTTTACTTTCTCCTCCACTAGCTTCCTGGAACAAAATGAATGGAAAGCTCTTTCTCCCATCCCACTGTGCTCACTGTCATGCTACTGCTGCAGCAGTTGCCACATCCCCAGGACTGATTAATTTTTATCTCATCAGAAAAAACAAGTATTGAGTTATCTCATACATACAATAAAAGTAATCAAATGCTTGATGAATATTTACCAATGTGTATGCTCATGTATGTAATAACCACCCAGGTCAAGATACAGATATAGCTGGGCATGGTGGTGCTCACCTGTAATCCCAGTGATTTGGGAGGCAGAGGCAGGGGGATTGCAAGTTCAAAGCCTGCCTCAGCAACTTAGTGAGGCTCTCTATCTTAAAGAATAAGAAAAGGTTTGGGGATACAGCTCAGTGGTTAAGTGCCCCTGGGTTTTAAGTACCAACCAACCAAACAACCAACCAAAAGGACAAAGTAGAAATTCGGTAAACGTTTGTTGAGTTGTAAACAAAAACCTTTATCTCAGAAACCCTTTTCTTAATTTTCTAGCAGTGGGGCAGCTTGTAACTTCCCCATAGACTGGTGATTTTGAGGCTGCTTCTTGGAGCAGGCTGCCTTTTGACAAATTGTGTTCATAAGGGAATAAAAATGTCATCTCTTGTAACACTCTCTTAATTTTGGTGTCCTTTGGAACCTTAGCAATCCATGAAAGCAGTAAAGGGATATGTTTATGTGAATCTCCTGAGGCCACGAACTATTATATCTCATTCATTATATCCATAATGCCTAGCTAACATGGATGGACAGAGATGCTTAATAAATATTTATCTTTGAATAAATAGTGAATTTAAGTTGCTCTCAGGATTTTAATAAGCATAATGGAAATTGTACATTTACATACAATGAACATATCTTTGCTTTTGATTTCAGTTATGCTAGTTCTGTGTGTACATTAGTTTGCCTGTGCTGAGTAGTTCTTTGACTGGAAGTTGATGGCATCATAGGACATAAACCTGTCCAGTGAGTGAATGACCTTGGACACAGTGTAAGGCCAAAATAAGCAACAGTTAGCAGGGCTAAGTGCTTGAATATCTACATGTTTACTTTCACTTTCTTGTTCATTAGCAATATTAGCTCAAACATGTTGTTATGAAGCTTTGATAATTGTATATGGTTGGTTAAAATCTGGATCAACATTTTGAGAAGAAAAAGTAGTGTTAATAAACACAGCTGGAAAGGTTGAATTATTTCCCAGTAAATGCACTTTGTTTATAGACAAAACCCTTTAAAACATAAAGGGCTGTGAAAGAAGGTAATCTAAGTGTTGATAAAAAGATTGGTCTCACTATTTCGGAGTCAGGAACAGGCAGTTAAATAAACTGTCACTAACACTGACAGAATTTCAAAATAAATAGAACTTATAAGTTTATGCATAATCATTTTAAGGTAGCTCTTTTGTTGTGCTTATAAACCCACAAACATAAAACATTTTCCATTTTTATTGAGGATAAGTACCTGCAACATTTTTGTCCCATTACCCCATTCTCTAATTAATGTCCATGCAGGTTTGATCATTAGTATGCTTACAAAATTATAACTGAATAGGTCTCTTACAATGACATTGTGCAAAATAGTGATAATATCATGGTCTTACAACCACATTATTTGTTATGATGCAGTTGATTAAGAGGAAAATTGTCATAACAGAATCAATGTTGAGGTATATGGAATCTTAAGATGACCTCACAGAAGAGCTGTTTATTTGCAATTAAACTGATAAAGTTCAGATTGTACTGATACACACACACACACACACACACACACATATACACAGACATGTGTGTACATATGTAACCATATGTATACATATATACAATACACATATTAATAGCTACATATGTATACATATACATGTGTATATATGTATTCAGCCATTTCCCCCCAATAGTTGGCCTTCATTACATGTGCCTTTTAATTATTTTTTTAATCTTTTGGGATGGTGATTTAGAGACATATGTCCTCTGATGGCCACACATATAGGGATTGCCCACTGAATTTTTTTTGTGCTGGGGATTGAACTCAGGGGCACTCCCCACTGAGCCACATCCCCAGCCCTATTTGTATTTTATTTCAAGACGTGGTCTTACTGAGTTGCTTAGCACTTCACTTTTGCTGAGGCGGGCTTTGAACTTGTGATTCTCCTGCCTCAGCCTTTTGATCTGCTGGGATTGCAGGCATACAGCACCGCACTTGGCTGATTGAATCTTGATTTCTGCTGCCTCTCATGTATTCACAGAATATTTATGTGTATTTATGTGTATTTGATGAAGATTGGAAGGGATTGGCATGAAAGTTAGGAATGGGGTGAGAGTTGACTAATATTACTGTCAGAAATAAAAGGCAAATTCTCTTCTAACATAAAAATATTTCAATCTCTTATTTGATCCTATTTGCTATTCTGGGAGGTAGCCCTATTTGCACAAGAGTAAGATGAAGCTCTGAGGGTAACTTCTGTAAGGTGTCATACTTCTATTAAGGCAGCAGAGCCAAGATTTGAATCCAGTTTTTGTTACCCAGGATCTGTATTTCTTCCAATGCAGCAGTGACTCTTAAACTTTTTTTTTCAGGTGTCCTCTGGCTTCCCAGAGGTACCTCAGGAATCACTGTGGGAGGGCTGAGTCATTGCTAAGAACTTGAGGCTCCTCTGATAAGTCTCAATTGTAGATTGTAGTCCCTCCACAATTAGCTTTTTTTTTTTTTTGGAGATGCTGGGGAACAAACCAAGAGCTATACCACTGAGCTGTATCTCCAGTTTCTAATTTTTTTGGTACTGGGGGTTGAACCCTGGGGCACTTAACCATTGAGCCACCTAAGTTGCTGAGGCTAGCTTTGAAATGGAATCTTCCTGCCTCAGCCTCCCAAATTGTTGGGATTACAGGCATGCACCATCATGCCTGGCCAACTTTTAATTTTTGAACTTAAAAAATTTTTATTGTGGGGCTGGGGTTGTGGCTCAGTGGTAGAGTGCTTGCCTAGCACATGTGAGTCACTGGATTCCATCCTTAGCACCATATAATAATAAAGGTATTGTGTTCATCTATAATGAAAATATATTTTTAAAAGTTTTATTATGGAAATTATAAACATATTTAAAACTAATAATAAATGTAATATATATAATGAACCCTCATGTGCCCATTACTCATTATCTACAATTATGCACTCATGGACAATTTTACTAATCTTGTTTCATCTTTATTCTTCCATCATCTTAGATTATTTTGAAGCAAATTCCATTTGTAAACATTTCAGATACTATATATCCAAAAGAACTGTTTTTGAAAAGATAACCAAAATGTCATTATCATGCCTAAAAAACCAATAAATCCCTTTAATATTCTCAACTTGTGATTTTATTTTAAATTTCCTGTAATGACCATGATTTTTTTAAAAAAATTGATTGTGTAGGAATTAAATCTAGGGCCTTTTAAATGCTAGGCAATTGTTCTACCACTGAGATATACCCGCCCTGATATTTTTGCAGAATTGATTTGTTTTTATCAGTACTCCAAGAAGGTCTATACATTGCTTGATCTAAATCTTGAGCCTTATCCATAGCTTCCCACTTCTTTTTTCTCTTTTCTTGCAATTTTATATAGAGGAAGTAGATAATTTGCTTAAAGGCTTTTCCAATTTCTGGATTTTGTTGATTGTCTTCTTATGGTGTCATTTAAGACATTCTTATATCTTCTGTATTTCCTGTAAAAAGGGAGTTTGATCCTAAGGCTTGGTCGGATTTAGGTTTAATCTTTTCCCCCCCTTTTCTTTCTTCTCTAACTGAATCTGTCTGATTTCCTTTTTGTGAGGTTAAAATGAATGAGTAGGGTCAGAGGTTGTCAACTTGATGTATTCATTAAAATATTTCCTTAAAATAGTTTCAAATGCAAGAGGGCTTCTTCCTCTATCCAAAGGGCCTGATTGGCTTCACTTGTGTCAGTTTTTGCCTAATGATTGTAGGATTCATTGATGTTTATTACCTCTGTCTGTTATTTCATTAGAGACCTAATTAAATATTGAGACTCATAATTAGGCTTGACTTGAACTATACTTGAAAATACTTGCTAAAGTGGATAAATAATACTAAATAGAGGAAAGAAACTGTCATTCCATTATTTAAAAATAAGTTTTAAAAACTAATGGATTGTAGCTGTTCTTTAATAGCAACATTTATTACAGGAACCAGGCACTGTGAAGTGGGGACAGTGACTGTAACTAACTTTTCAACTCTTTTTTTTTTTTGGTGATACTAAGGATTGAACCCAGGGCTTTATGCATGTTAGGCAAATGCTCTCCCATTGAGCTACATCCCCAGCTATTAAGACTTTTTAAACCTTTTTTACGTACCCATGTTTGTTGTTTATAGTTTATATTCTTTTAGAACCTAACAGTTAAACTCCTGCAACAAAAAGGGGGAGATAGTTGGCTTTTACCCCCAGAACCAGGCGTGGGGGAAGGGAGTACTAAGTGTTGGAGTAGGAGTTCTGCTTTAATGAGCAAAGGAAGTGGTTAAGTCCCTGAGGCCTATGCAACTTGAAGAAGAGTCTGAAAGTTGCCTTGGGAGCATCTAAGATTAGATATTCTTAGCTGAGCATGGGAGGACCAGTCCCTTTGCTTTACCTCCAGTTCCAAATGCAAGAGGGCTTCTTCCTCTATCCAGAGGGCCTGACTGGCTTCACTTGTGTCACACCTGGAATGTTCCAGACCTAGGTTCCTAGTAGCTGTGTGTAGGGCATATTCTTCAGAATCCTGAATTGCTAATCGCAGGACAAGGAGTGAAGGACTCCTTGTTTTTCACCTTGTTCTAAGGAAAACCAAGGACAGGAACCTCTTAGCAATAGTTTACGCTGATCCTTGGCCAGTAATACCTTATGTCACTCTGGCCAAGAGAAGAGCTGATGTGGAGCACTTGGTGTTCTCTAGCCTTTGCAGAGGTCACAGGCAGACGGGGAAGGGAAGCAAAGCCTTAATTAGCTAAGGATTCCTGGAGCACAGCCACTTGGCAGTGTCTTACTTTAGCTCCTTGGTGGGATTGGCTCTTTCTCCTAGTGACATTGCAAATACTCCATCCCTTTATAACTGCTAAACCATTGAAAGATTAGTCCTCTTTCTTGAGCTTCAACACAGAGTGTGCATTCTGGTGAGGAATGATTTTAGAAGCCAGAGAGGTGGAATGATAGTTTATTTATTTATTTTTTTTCCAAGAGCAAAAAGTTTATTTAGAGGATAGGGAATGATAGTTTCTTTCCTCTGTTTAGTATTATTTATCCACTCAAGCATTTTTTTTATAAATAGACCATAATTTTTTGAATAACTTTATTTTGTTTATTTTTTATGTGATGCTGAGGATTGAACCTGTTTCCTTATACCTTCTAGGCAAGTACTCTACCACTGAACCACAACCCTAACCCTCAAGCACATTTAATTTAATTTAATTTTATTTAACTGAACCAGCAGTTCTGTGAGTTATAGATAAGGAAACTGAACCCAGAGAGGAGAAGTACAGAACTAAGGTTATAGCATTTGACTCTGGATTCCTGGACTACTGTTCTTTTATTTTTTAATTTTTTTTATCAGCATATGTAGAAGGAGAAATGAGAAGAATGGTAATAAAACAGTAATTTTAATGCACCAAGCACTTTATAAGGTACTATTTTTTCACTACACTATTGTTTACATTTAAAAACAAATTTTCATTACTATTTATTTATGAAAAATAGTTTAATATCACAAAACTAAATCTGTATCCAGGAAACTGATCAAAAAAATATTGCTTTACTTATCTAAGACCATTGCAAGATTTATAGAGCAGAGAAATTCATCACATATGTGGTCACATTCTAATCCCTATTGTAATGACAGGGAAACTGAGCCTCAGAGAGGTCAAGTGGCTTTTTCAGGATACAGAGCTATGAATTGGCTAAACCTGGATTTAGATCTAAATACATTTGACTTTAAAGCCTGTGTCTTTCCTTCATTGTTCTATATTCCTTGGTTGTTGTTTATTCTCAAAGAAAAATCTTGATTAAATCACAAATGCAATGCTAGGTACAAGGGACATAGGAAGTGTAAAATTTAGTAGTTTTTGTCCTTATGGAACTCATTATTTGGTGATGCTGACTGCTATGATAGAAGGAATGGAGTATAGAGATAGTGGGGTAAAGGATAGTGAGGGTGTAGGGGCCTCCTAATCTTGGTAGTGGGGGACATTGTCGAGGAAGTCTTCCCAGATAAGTTGTACCTCAACTAGTGATAAAAATGCATGGGTCCTGGATCAGACTGCCTTGTCCTATTGCCTGCTACCTGTAATGTTTTGGGAAAGTTACTTAACCTCTCTGAACCTACTTCATCTGTAATAATCTATAATATGGAGATAATCATATTATAACCTCACAGGGTTGTTTTGAGGATTAAGATGAGATAATCTATGTTGAACATTTATCAGACTCCCTGACATATTAGCTCTTATTAAATGTTAAATGTTAACCTCTAGCCTGTGTTTCTTCTATATCCAACTCAAGTGGGGACAAAGGAAGTTAGGCATTCTTAGGTGTTTTTTTTTTAAAACCAGGGCTTGAACCCAGAGGCATTTAACCACTGAGCCACATCTCCAACCCTATTTTGCATTTTATTTAGAGACAGGGTCTCACTGAGTTGTTTAGCACCTCACTGTTGCTGACGCTGTCTTTGAACTAGTGATCCTCCTGCCTCAGCCTCCCAAGCCACTGGGATTGTATGTGTGTGCCACTGCACTTGGCTCTTCTTAGGGTTTTTAACATTCAGTTGTCAGTCCAAGTAATTTCAAAATACTCCCTTCAAGCTTAAGATTCTATCAAAGGAAAATCGGCTAAGTTAATTGTTTCCAGGAGGGCAGCTGTCAAGTGAATTTGTCTCTGGTGGTAACCCACTCTGGCTTGAGCTTCCTAAAGTCATACCTAGGAAGCTCTTGGGAATATCTGATAATGGCCCTTCTTTTCTCTCTTACCTCTTCATTGGATAGGTTGGAAGCTATATGAAACTAAGAGTACAACCAGGGAACTATCTTCTCCCTTGGTAATTTGTAGGTGGCCCAGAAGAAGGTTGGGGTGGTGGTGGTGGGGTGAGATTTCATATACCATTTCAGTCTTAAAAAACAGTTTTGAGTTCCTGTCCTCACTCTGCTATTAACCAGCGATATGGTTTTGAGTAAGGCATTTCTCCTTTCTGCTTTCCTTCCTTCCTGCCTCCCTTCCTTCCTTCCTCCTTTTCTTCCATCTGTCTATCCATGCATCTTTGGTAGTGCTCATTACTATGATAGAGGAGATGCGAGCATAGAGATAGAGGGAGAGAGGACAATGGGATCTAATTCATCCCTCCCTTACTCTAGAAGCTGAGGTAGGAGGATTGCAGGTTCAAGGCCAGCCTCAACAGTTTAGTAAGAACCTGTCTAAAATAAGACATAGAAAGGGCTGGGATACAGCTCAGTGGAGCATATCTGGGCTCAATCCCCAGTACTATGGGGAAAAATGAAAAGGATGAAGAAATTGGGTTAGATTGGTTATATCCAGTTAATACTTCTTAAACTTTTACTATTGGGCTGGGGTTGTGGCTCAGTGACAGAATTCTTGCCTCTCATATGTGAATCACTGGGTTCAATCCTCAGCACGACATAAAAATAGACAAAATAAAGATATTGTACCCATCTATAACTAAAAAAATAAAATAAACCATTTACTATGACCAAGTCACTGTTCTAGGATGATGGGAATGTATTGATTGAAAATCAGAATTAAATTTAGGAGAGATGATTAGATGATATGAACATGGAAGTATATGTTATAGTTTAAAACTTTAGTAGTTGAGGGAAGGCAGACATTTGTATGAATCACTGTAGTCTAGTAGTTTTCCTAGAGATGGTGTGATTTAACCAGCCTCTAAAACTCTGCTTAATGTTTATATAATGCAGAAGCTCAGTAGGCATTTGGATTATGAAAATGACTTGAATGTAGTTGGGAGTGAGCAGAGAATAGAATTCTCTGGAGAAGGTTGTACCCTACTATACTGTTGTTATGTGTGTTGTATGTGGGATACTACGGCAGGGGTTATTTCCTGGGAAGCTGAAGGTAGCATTGTCAGAGGGAGAATTTGCAACTAAGGATAGAGGAAGGAACTGAGCAGAAGCTCATTGGTGTTGTGAGTAGAGGCAAAGGATTACAAATGAGGTCAGAAATTAAAAGGATTGGGAACTGGTAGATGTTGGAAAATGAACTGGGACAGGGCAACAGTTTTTTTTTTTTTTTTTTCCAGGCTGTGAATGACAGAGGGTCTTGAAACCTGAATAAGCTTATATATAATTTACTAAGTCTTTACCATGTAGCAGGCACTATTCTTAGCATTTTAAATGTTAAGTTTGTTTAATCTTTATTATTAGCTTATTTAATCAGTAAACCAACCCTAAGAGGGTAGTATTATCTTAATGTTTCCCAGAAGAGAAAACTGAGGCTCAGAGAACTTAAATAAATTGCCCAAACCCACATGGTTAATAAGTGGTGAAGGGCTTGCTTTGCAGCACATAAACTAAAAATTGAAGTCATGCAGAGGAGATTAGCTTGGCCCCTGTGCAAGGATGATACTCAAATTTATGAACCATGCCATTAAAAAAAAAGTGGTGGAGTTGGAATTCAAGCCTAAGTGATAAATTTTCAGTCTTTTTTCTTAATTACCATGTTATACCATTTTAGACTGAGAGAAGTCATTATAGATTTCTGCTTAGTGAAGATACTTGTTGTGATAGTATGGGGCAGGGCATTTTCCTAAGGGGCAAATTGAAGTCAAGAATATGAGTCCAGACTGTTAAAAAAATATGCTTTTGAAAGTGTATAAAGGTCTTGGAGTTATTTCACATTTTTTTTCTGAGATGTATCTGGCAGTTGCCAGTCTTCCCTGGAGTCACAGCCCATTTTATAAATTATTTTCCAAAGAATTTTAATCTTAAGGAGGCTCTCTTTTTATTGAAAAGGCTGTTCAGGCAGTGGGGCCTCAGGAATCAGGTTAGGAATAGCTCCTTTGGGGTCAGAGTCCAAGCAGCATCTGGAGGTATTTGCTAGAGGGGAAGTTGAACCCAGTGAAACTTCCTGCTGCTTTTAGAGTTTGCTCTCCTGACAGAGTGGGGGAGTATTTCTTGTTAGATTTTAGTCAGTCTGGTTGCTCATCTTGAGATCTGGGCAAGTTGCAAGGGTTGTGAAAAATAGTTTTTGTCCATGAGCAACCCACAGATGACCAAGAAGATAAACAAATGCCCACAATACAGCGTCACAAACGCTACAATAGAGGTACATAGAAAATGTACTGGGAGAGAAACGAGGATCAAAATGTCTAAGATCTTAGAGTCAGGGAAGATATCAAAGCTGTTTAAAGCTTGATCTTCAAGGATGACCAATACTATGCCAGGCAGATGACTCTAGAAGGTGATTTGGTAATGTAAGTATAAAAAAGCATGGCATATTTAGGGAGTGGTGAATTGTTCTTTGAGCTGGAGTTTTGGGATACTTGGAAGAAGTGGCAGAAAGATGAAGCTGAATGTATGGGAGGGCCAGATCCTGAATGACCTTGTATTTCATAGCAAAGAACTGAGATCCTATTAGAGTTGAGCTTTGCTATAGATATTTAAGATGGAGATAATAGTTAAGAGTAGTGTAGCAAAATGAGCTCCCTTATACCTCTGCTTAGGATGGATAGATTAAAACTAGAGTCAGGGAAGTCAGCCAGAAGGCTGTTAGGATAGCAGATGAGGAGGCTGGAACAAGGGTCATGGCGGTTGACTTAACTTGAGTAGAGGGTGAAGGAGGAAGTGTTGGGTGACTGGATATTACTTTGATGCTATTAATACATGGAATACAAGGAGAGCTAATTTGGGAAAGTTAATTTTTTAAAAAATTATTGTGGTATTGAAGATTGAAACCCAGTGGTACTCTACCTCTGAACCATATCCCCTGCCCTTTTTATTTTTTATTTTGAAACAGGGTCTCATTAAGTTGCCCTGCCTTAGTCTCCTTAGTCACTGGAACTACAGGCATGTGCCAATGTACCTAACAGTTTTTGAAATACTTATGGGTGACATCCAGAGAAATATCTGTTACTTGTAGGGAGATATGAGTTTTGGGTCTTCCGAGAGGCGGAATCATGACATCTAAATGATAGTGGAAATCATAGAAGTAGATCACCTGAGTAAAATGGGGAAAGGAATGGGTTTGAGAATAGAGCCCAAGGAACTGTCAATTACATGTAGTGTTATGTAAAGTTAGGGAGCCTAATGAGGAGCGATCAGAGAAGTAGTTCTGAGAAAGTATTATCTGGGAAGCCAAGAATGAGAGAGCTTCTATAAGAGGGCAGTAGTGGCTATTGCAGAGAGAACAAGTAGGGTAAGCCCTGAAATGAGGCTACTGAGTCATTGGTGACCTTGGTGATAACAGTTTCAGTGGAAGGGTGGGGACGGAAGCTAGACTACTGTGGCTTAGGGAGTGAGCATGAGGTGAGGGTGTAGAGGCAACAAAAGACTTCTTGTTTGAGAAATATAGTGGTAAGGGAAAGAAGGAAAGAGGTTTGTATTTTGAAGAAGAGACAGGAGGGGCAGGTTCACAGATTTTATTTTTCAAGTTGGCAAAGTGGAGTGGAGATTTGAATAGATAAACATTGAATGGAGGAAAGATTGAAAAAATGTAGCCAGGGTGTAAAAAAAAAAAGAAAAGAAAAATGTAGCCAGGGTGAGATGCAAGGAGGGAGAGGAGAAATCCTGGGGATTGAAATTGGGTAAATTATATTGTTATATTGTGCACGTGTACGAATATGTAACAACAAATCCCATCATTATATACAACTACATTGCATCAAAAAGTGTGGAAGGAGAAAGAAAAAAAAAAGAAGTAACCAGTGAAGGTGCCATAACTCTTGGAATATTCCATATTATTGTGGGAGCCCTGATCTATGCCTCTGCTGATGTCTGTAATCACTAGGTATGGTGTAAACAAGGGAGAACTGTCTTCAATAATAAGAAATAATAGCATTATTGGGTAACCTCTGCATGTCAGGCATTTTTCTAGGTTCATCTGAACACATTAGGTACATTGCTGATGTTTACCACAGCTCCCAAAAGTAAGCATTGTCACCGTTTTCCAGATGCAGAAACAGATGAATGAAGACATACACAGTTAATTAGTGGTGGAGCCAAAGTTTCAGTTAGATCTGCAGAATTCCAAGGTGTGCTCCTTCTGCTTCATAGTGCTGTTTTTCTAGTACGAGTTTGATGTTGAGATTGCCTATGCAAGTGACAAGGATAAAGTTGGAAATGTTGCTAGTCTGGAGGGGGAGTATTACTTCATCTCAGGGATGAAGGAGGAAGGTCTTAATCTCTCCTTTCTGTCTTGTCTGCTTAGTCAGTGGGTCTGGTGTCTTTTTTTGAAAAAACCAGTGGTTGAACCCAGGGGTGCTAGAAACAGGGTCTCACTTAGTTGCTGAGGAAGGTAAGTTGTGATCCTCCTGTTTCAGCTTCCTGAGTCATTGGTATTACAGGTGTGCATCAGTGCACCCGGCTCCTTTTTGTTTTGTTTTGTTGTGATACTGAGGATATTGAAGCCAGGGGTGCTCTGCCACTGAGCTAGATCCCCAGTGCTTTTTATTTTGAGACAAAGTTCTCACTCAGTTGCTGAGGCTTACCTGAAACTTGTAATCCTTTTGCCTCAGCCTGCTAAATATCTTGGATTACAGGCATGCACATGATTCCTGGGTTTTTCTCCATCTTTCTGTAACTCCTTTTTTTAGTACCAAGGCACTTAACCACCACTCATCTCCAACCTTTTTTTTTTTTATTATTTTAATTTTGAGACAGGGTCTCCATAAGTTGCCTAAGGCCTTGTTAAATTGCTGAAACTGGCTTTAAACTTGTGATCCTCCTTCTTCAGTTGCCCCAGTTGCTGGGATTAGGGGTATACACCCCCCTTGGCACATATTTACTTGACATAAGGTAAGGAACTGTGTTTTACTTATCTCTCTATTCCCAGCACGTGGCACATGAACTGACTGAATAAATGTCCTAAATAAATTTATTCTGGACTCTTTGTCTTTATTAAATGAGAGAATTGGATATTCTTATTTCTAAAAATATTTCCAGTTCTAAAATGTATTTTCTATGAGCTTATTATGTTGAGTTTTTTTTCTTTTTCTTTTTCTTTTTGTATTGCAGATTGAGTCCAGGGGTGTTTTACCACTGAGCTACATTCCCAGCCCTCCTCCTCGTCCTCTTTTTTAAAATACATTTTTAGTTGTAGAAATAAATAAATAAAAAGAAATAAATACCTTTATGTATTTCTTTTTATCTGGTGCTGAGGATTGAACCCAGTGTATCTCACATTCCAGGCAAGCGCTCTACCACTGAGCCACAACCCCAACCCTTTTTTTTTTTTTTTGCTTCTTAATTTTATATTTTTGAGACAGGATCTCATTAAATTGCTTAGGACTCGCTAAATTGCTGAGGCTGACCTTGAACTTGTGATCCTCCTACCTCAGCCTTCTGAGTTGCTGAAATTATAGGTGTGTACCACCATGCCTAGACTTTTTGTTTTAATTAAAAAATTATAAGAACTATTAATAATTTAGAACTTACTATTTTACTACCTTATGAGGATCTTTATTTACTTATTAAGATATAAAAATTAAAAAAAACCTTTTGTCTGGTTACTTGAAAATATTGTGGTCCCTTGGCTCTAAGCTATATGAGGACAGTGCCTGTTCTTGTTCCAAAGCCCTATTGCTTAACACAGTGCTAGGCCTGTAATAGGGGCCCAGTAGGAATTTGTTGGACAAACTGGTTGTGGTGGTATACACCTATAATCCCAGCAGCTCCAGAGGCTGAGGCAGGAGAATCAAAAGTTCAAGGCCAGTCTTA
Organism: Marmota flaviventris; assembly: GCF_047511675.1. Taxonomy (NCBI): domain Eukaryota; kingdom Metazoa; phylum Chordata; class Mammalia; order Rodentia; family Sciuridae; genus Marmota; species Marmota flaviventris. Next base: position 60,303,958 of record NC_092506.1, on the reverse strand, counting down.
GCAATTTAGCAAGGCTGTAAGCAACTTAGTAAGACCTTGTCCTAAAATAAAAAAATATTTTTTATATTTTATATATTTAATTATATTTAATAAAAAATTTCTGGGGATTTAGCTCAGTGGTAAAGTAATCTCCAGTAAATTCCCCGCACCCCAGAAAAGCATTTTTGGACAAATGAGTGGATGCTTTGCCATCCATAAGGTAACAATTCTATAAGACAGAGACAATAAGCCCCATTTAAAAAAATTTATTTTCTAGTTATAGGTGAACACAGTATCTTTATTTTATTTTTATGTGGTGCTGAGGATCAACCCAGTGCCTCACGCGTGCTAGGCAAGCGCTTTACCTATGAAGCTGCAACCCCAGCCCCATCTTATGGAAAAGAAAATTGAGGCTCAAAGGTCATAGAACTAGTAAATGACTAAGAGAAAGAGGATTCAAACCCAATTCTAAAATTCTTGCTTTTACTGCTAACATCATAGTACCTTCACTTAACTGATGTTTTAATTGTAAATTTGAAAGGAAGGGTATGAGGAGAGTGCAAGAACAGATAATCAAAAGTAATTGTATTTTAATATTTATTTTTTAGTTATCGGCGGACACAACATCTTTGTTTGTATGTGGTGCTGAGGATCGAACCCGGGTCGCACGCATGCCAGGCGAGCGCGCTACCGCTTGAGCCACATCCCCAGCCCCTAATCAAAAGTAATTGTAATAACAGTTGCTATTCATTGGGAACTTTGAGTATTTCATAGCATTTAAAGGCCACTTTCACAGTTTTAATTGTCTTCTATTTATTGACAAATCTAGCTCAGACTTCTATCCTGAATTTTGGATTTGTATATCTAACTTCTTAATTATCTAATTTCTTAATTGACATTTTCTTTCTCAGAGAAAAAGCCAAAGTCCTTAGTGTTCTACAACTACAAGGCATGTATGAATTGGCTTCTCTTATGTTCGTTTTCTTTCCACCTGCTCACTCTGCCCTGTTGGTTTTCTCACTGTTCTTTGAACAAGACAGATATATTTTTGTCTCAAGGACTTTGCATTTGTACTTCCTTCCTTCTTTCCCTAACTTTTTGCATGGTTCATTGTCTTATTTCTCTCAGCTGTTTTGATCAAATATTACCTTCTCAGTGAGACCTTCTCCAATCCTATTAAAAAATATCCACTTCTTCCCTATAGGACACCACAACCTCTTTCTTTCTTTCCTTTTTTAATATGTATTTTTTAGTTTTAGGTGGACACAATATCTTTATTTTATCTTTATGTGGGGTTGAGGATCGAACCCAGTGCCTCGCGCATGCCAGGCGAGTGCTACCACTTGAGCCACATCCCCATTCCCAACAACCTCTTTCTTTTTATCCTGTACAGCGTCTATCACCATCTGATATATTTATTTTTCAGGCCTTTTATCTCTGCCTGCCACCCACCTTAGTTTCTTAAAAGCAAGGATTTTTATCTAAATCCTCAGTGCCTAGAATAGTGACTGGCATATAGCATACAATTATTAAGTATTTGTTGAGTGAATGAACAAATGAATGATGAAAACCTATGGGCCAGGTATAATTTGTGGATTCTTTGAGGTGTGGGGGAGGGATTGAACTCAGAGGTGCTTAACCACTGAGCCACACCCCTAGCCTTTTTTGAGACAGGGTCTCACTGAGTTGCCTAGGGCCTCACTAAGTTGCTGAGGCTGGCTTTGAAGTAGCGATCCTCCTGCCTCAGCAGGTGTGTGCCACTGCCCAGCTTATTTGTAGATTCTTTATTTATATTTGTTTACTTTTTTTTTTTAAAGAGAGAGTGAGAAAGAGAGTGAGAGAGAGAGAGAGAATTTTAATATTTATTTCTTTTTTAGTTTTCGGCGGACACACATCTTTGTTTGTATGTGGTGCTGAGGATCGAACCCGGGCCGCACGCATGCCAGGCGAGTGCGCTACTGCTTGAGCCACATCCCCAGCCCATTTGTTTACTTTTCTTCACGATCACCCTGCAGGATACCACTATTAATTCCCATTTTACAAATAGGGAAAGTCATTTGCCCAAGATTTCATGACTAGAAAATTGTAAAGCCTAGGTCTGTACTACTTAATACATTGTCAAGTTCGAATAAAATGTTATTGAGGGCTGGCATCTAAATATTATTGCTTTGCTGCTGAATGTAGTGTCTAAGACACAGGCCTGAAAACCTGAAGAGAGCCAAAATCTGAATGTTCTGAATTGGAATTTGCTCATTCACTTGGGAATACACTGATATATCTGTGATGCTACTACATCTAGAAACTTTAGACACACCTGGAAAAGGTCTTTGTGTAAAAGCTTCTGTGCACCATTTGATACACATTTGGCTTGTATTCTTAGAAAGTGAAGTTTGATGATGATAGGAAAAATTTTCTCCCTTCCCTGAGACTTTCATTCCTTAGTTTGGGATAGTATTAGAGTTACCTTTGGACCAGTCTCTTCATGTTGTTTTCCTTTCTTGGGCTAGTGTCAGTCAAGGCAAAAGTACAAACCAATTGCCAGGGTATGCTAGGGTTTGGCATGGTGATTGGGGAGGCCAAAACTAGAACTATTCACAAAGTAAGATGAAACAGCAATATCTCCAGGTAAAATGGAACTCGTTCCAGTGCTGTTCTAACAGAGGTATGTCACCTGCCAGAAGAGGTAGTGAAGGAGAATAAGATCAGTACTCAACCCTCCAATAACTGGGTTATGGGTATACTGTATCTCTTTCATAAGTTCCAGGTACCACTAACTTTGAGGTGAGAAGCCTAGTGAAGCTCTATGCTAATAAAATGTCTAGACAGAGCAGAAGCAGATATATATTCAGGGTACGGCTGTTCACAGTAACATGACAGAAGTAGAAGAGTAAGAGAAGGGAAAAAGTCATTCTATGATATTATATGGTAGTGACATGTCCAGAGAATAGTGGGTAGTTAAGTGTGGATCAGAGTAGTCCACAGGGTGAAATGAGGTTGGAATCAAAGCTGGTCCCAGGAAATAATGAAAGAGGATGAAAAATTTTCCAAAGATAAGCTTGCAAGAAATATAAAGAGTAATAATAGGGTAAGAGGAGAAAAATAGCATGCTTGATCAGCCATGAGTAGAAGGGGAAGTGTAATAAAGAATTTTAGGGCAATGTGTTTGGGAGATAAGGCTAGAGAAACAAGCAGTTGCCAGATGATAGTGGGCACTGTAAGTCTTGTTAAAGATTTGAAATTTATTCTTTGGGCAATGTAGAAACATCAAAAAGTGTTAAATAAGGGATAGATTTAGTCAAATTTGCTTCTGGTCATGAATGACCTGTTTTCTCAGGGGAGTTTAGGTCAAGAAAGTTTAGAAGAGAGTAATGGCAGCTGGGTGCAGTGATGCATGCCTGTAATCCCATTGCTCCAGAGACAGACAGGAGGATTGCAAATTCAAAGCCAGTCTCAGCAATTTAGCAATGCCCTAAGCAACTTAGTGAGACCCTATCTCAAATTAAAAATTGAAAAGGGCTGGGGATGTGGCTCAGTGATTAAGTGCCCTTGGGTTCAATGCCTGCTACCAAAAAATATGGCAGTTTAGGGACTCCAGGCAGATGTTTGCTGAAAGCCAGAAGTTTGAGCAGAGGTGCCTGGGGACTGGATGAAGCCAGACCTCAGTGAAAGTAACAGGGACTTTCCTGGGTTCTGATTAAAAGCTAAGAACCTCTAGCCTGGTGCAGTGGCATGCCTGAAATTCCTACTTGGGAAGCTGAGGCAGGAGGATTACTTGATCCCAGAAGTTTGAAATTAGCCTGTGCAACATAGAGAGATCCTGTCTCAAAAGGGTCCCTCCCAAAATGAACTAAGAATCTCAGTTGCTGGGCATGGTGGCGAATGCCTGTAATCCCAGCGGCTTAGGAGGATGAGACAGGAGGATTGCAAGTTCAAAGCCAGCCTCAGCAATTTAGGGAGGCCCTAAGCAACTCATTGAGACCCTGTCTGTAAATAAAATACAACAAAGAGCTGGGGATATGGCTCTGTGGTTGACTGCCCCTGGGTTTTATCCCCAGAACAACAACAAAAAGTGAATGTACAGCGTCGTGAATGTACTGTATGCTATTGGATTGTTCACTTTAAGATGGTTGGTTTTATGTTATTTGAATTTCACCTCAATAAAAAAGATAAAAAAATAAAAGCAAAACTAAGAACTTCATCCTGCCTGAGCATTGTAGGAGTGAACCTGGGGTTCCTTTACTGCTTTGCTCCCAAAGGCCTGGTTAAACAAAGGTGTCATTGGGGAGTTAAGGTTAGGAATAGATGTAGCAACAGGGATGTGAATCCAAAGTATGTCTGATTCTTGTCAGTCTTTCTTAATTGGTTGATAGATTCATCTTCCTAACAAGTCCATCTTCCCATGACCACTCCTGTTCAGAAGTTTTTGTTGCTTTTCCATTCCTTATAGATGATATAATCCAAGCTTCTCAGCCTGGTGTTCTAGGCATTCCATGATCTGAGTTCTGCATATTGTCTTTTCAGCAAATAGTTCTCTTTTCCTATGGTTTTGTTTATGCTTTGTTTCCCTTTTACTTTTTAGCCTGGTGTTCTAGGCATTCCGTGATCTGAGTTCTGCATATTGTCTTTTCAGCAAATAGTTCTCTTTTCATATGCTTTTGTTTATGCTTTCTTTCCCTTTTACTTGGAATGTCTTCCAACCTTTTTCTATCTGGTAAACCCCTGCTCCAATGTCCCCACTGTAAAGTTTTTTTCTGATCTTCCTGCCCATAGGCAGGCAGGCATTTACTATTATACTTCATATGTCTCTTGGTTAATTACTTGCTGCATCGTGGTTGTTTTGTGTATAATTGCTATGCAAGAATTTTTCCCCATTTTTTTAATGGGTGCATTATAGTTGTACATACTGATGGACTTCATTTTTACAAATTCGTATATGAACACAATACACCCATTAACAATATAATTTGTCAAATATCACTCTCCAGCACTTCCTCCAGATTAGAAGTCTTTTAAAGATAGAGACACTGCTTATTTAGGGTTTATCTATTTAACCCCTAGCCTAGTGTTATATAGAGACAGATCTTGTTTTTAATTTTTTTTTTTTTTTTTGTAGTTGCAGATGGACAGCATACCTTTATTTTTATGTGGTGCTAAGGATCAAACCCAGTGCCTCACACATGCTAGGCAAATGCACTGTCACTGAGCTACATCTCCAGCTCTGTTTTTTTTTTAATAGTAACTTTTATTTCTATTATAAATAGTCACAAAATGCATGTAAATGGGCTATTTTTTTTATCAGTATAGCAAGGCAAATGGGGCATCTATTCATAACCATCTTTCTTTCTTTTTGGGGGAGTTTCTGGGGATCAAATCCAGGGTCTTATACAAGATAGGTAAGTACTCTGTCACTGCAATATACCCCCAGCCCACCTGTCTTGTGATTTTTTTTTTTTATTTTATTCTACATTAACTAGCAGGTTCCACTGAACAGTAATTTCATACCTCAGGGAAGTGGGGCTTGAGAATAAGTTCTTTGTTAATAAAACAAAAAAATCTGGAATATGAAAAGCTGCTAGTTGTCTTTGCCAATATTGACCCTCCCTCTCTTCCTTCTTTCCTTCTTTCCTTTTTCTCCCCTTTCTTTATTGGTACTGGGATTGCTCTACTATTGAGCTACATTCCAGCCCTTTCCATATTTTTATTTTGAGACATGGTATTGTTAAGTTTCCCAGGATGGCCTAGAATTTGGCCTCAGCTTCCTGAGTCACTGGGATTACAGGTATGTGCCATTATATCCAGCTCAATCTTTCTTTAATGATAGAACACCTGAGTTTTAGCAGGTACATAACTGTCTAGCCTCCTTTGCAAGTAAGTGTGGCCATATGTCTCAGCTCTGACTAGTGGAATCTAAGTGGAAATATGTGTACCACTTGTAAGTTAGTACTTAAAAAGAGTTAAGTAGTGCTTCTCTTATCCTTTTCTCTTTTCTGCTCACTGGGAGGTGATAAGAGCTACTACTTTTTTTTTGGTCTCAGAGATGGAAGGCTCATGTTCATCAAGGACAACAAAGTACTACTCTCAATCCCAGACTACTCACCATTGAACTATTATATCAGAGAGAAATAAATTTCTGTTTGAGTTAATCTACTGTATTTAGGGGGTCTCTTAGTTACAGCTGTTTTACCTGCACCCTAACTAATGCACTGAAGCAATAGGTTGCATCTTGTAGTATCAAGTTGCATCTTGCTGCTTGTTGTTCCTGGGTATTGTTTAGTTAAACTATATTTATTGATTTTCTAGCCATTTCTTGCCTTACCTTGCTTCTTAGCCTTAATTCCTGATAACCAGATGATTCTCTTAATTCTCTCATTCAATTCATTTATTCTGGGAATTGAACCTAGGGGTGCTCTACCACTGAGTTATATCCCCAGACTTTTTTATTTTTTATTTCAAGAAAGGGTCTTGCTGAGTTTCCAAGGCTGGCCTTGTACTTGTGGTCCTCCTGCCTCAGCCTCCTGAGTCTCTTGAATTATAGGCATGGTCCATTATGCCTAGATCTCTCATATATTAAACATGTTTTTTTTTTTTTTAATTGAGGTGAAATTCACATAACATAAAATTAATTATTTGAAATTTAACAATTTGGAACTGGGCACAGTGGCACACATGTGTAATCCCAATGACTTGGGAAGCGGAGGCAAGATTGCAAGTTTGAGGCCAGTCTTGGCGACTTAGCAAGACCCTGTCTCAAAATAAAAAATAAAAAAGTCTGGGGATAGCTCAGTGGTAGAGTACTCCTGGGTTCAATCCCCAGTTCTACAAAAAAAAAAAAAAAAAAAAAAAAAAAAATGGAATAATTCAGTGGCACTTATTAAAACACACCATGTTATATAACTACCACATCTATCTAGTTACAGAATATTCCCATCACTCCAAAGGAATACCCCTTATCTTTTTTTTTAAATCTTTAGTTGTTGATGGACCTTCATTTTATTCATTTACTTATATGTGGTGCTGAGGATCGAACTCAGTACCTCTACATGCTGGACAAGCGCTTTACCACTGACCACAACCCCAGCTCAGGAATACCCCTTATCTTTTTAGTAGTTTCTTCCCATTCTCCACTCCACCTGGCAACCACTAATAGGGTTTACCTATTCTGTATATTTCGTATTGATAAAATAAAACTGTATGTGACCTTTTGTTTCTGGCTTTTTAAATTCAGCATAATATTTTGGAATTAATTTACATTGTAATGTGTGTCAGTACTTCGTTTCTTGAAGATTTTTTGATAATAAAATATATAGAACATAAAATTTTACATTTTAATACTTTATAAGCATACAATTCAGTGGCAATAATTACATTCATGGTGTTGTGTAACTATCACAACTATTTCCAAAAATTTTTCATCATCCCAAACAGAAACTCTGTACCTGTTAAGCAACAATTTGCCATTTCCTCCTCCTCTTAGCCCTTGATAACCTCTAATCTAACTGCCCCTCCCCCCCCCCCCCCACCTGCCCCACTACTGGAGATTGAACCTGGGGATGCTCTTACTATTGAGCTATATTCCCATCTCTTTATTTTTCATTTTGATATAGGATCTTGTTCAGTTGCTCAGATAGACCTTGAACTTGCGATCCTCTTGTCTGAGGCTCCCAAGTTGCTGGGATTATAGATGTATATCACCATGTTCAGTTCTAATCTACTTTCTGTCTCTGTGAATTTGCCTAGTCAAGATATTTATATAAGTGGAATCATAGTATTTGCCCTTTTATGTCTTATTTATTTCTCTTGGCATAATGTTTTCAAAGTTCAACCATACTGTAGCATGTATCAGAAAACTACTCCTGTTTACTGCTGAATTTTATATGTGTGCATGGGTGTACCTCACAGTTTGTTCATACATTCATCTATTGATGGACACTTGGGCTATTTCCACCTTTTGACTTTGTGAATAGTGCTGCTCTGGACATGCTTGTACATGTGCTTATTTGATTATCTGCAAGTTCAGTTCTTTTGGATACATGCCTAGAAGTGGAATCATGAGGTCATATGGTAACTATGTTTAAGTTGATTCTATGTTTAAGTTTTTGAGGATCTAACAAACTCTTTTCCATAGTGGCTAGATTATTTATATTCTCATCAACAACATATAAGGGTTCTAATTTCTCCACATTCTTTGCCAACATTTGTTATTTTTCTTTTCTTTGTTTCCAATTACATCTATCCTAGTAGGCTTGATGTGGTATCTCATTATTTAATATGTATTTCCCTAAGGACTATTGATATCGATCGATATCTTCCCAAGTGCTTGTTGGTCATTTGTCTGTTTGGAGAAATGTCTAGTGAAGTCCTTTGTCCATTTAAAATCAGATCATTTGTTGAGTGGTTAAAATCCTTTATATATTCTGGATACTATACCCTTATCATGTATATAATTTGCAAATATTCTCACCTATAATTCTACTGTTCACTTTCTTGTTAATGTTCTTTGATGCATAGTAGTTTTATTTTTGTGGTTTTGGGGATTGAACTCATGGCCTTGCACATGCTTGGCAAGTGCTTTACCACTGAGCTGCACTCTCAGCCCATAAGTTTTTTGGGGGGAGGAATTGAACCCAGGGACTTTGCCACTGAGCTACATCCTCAGCTGTATCCCCAACTATTTTACTTTGAGACAAAGTCTTGCTAAGTTGCTTAGGGCCTCGCTGAGTTGCTGAAGCTGGGTTCAAACTTGTAATCCTCCTGTCTTAGCTGCCCAAAGCTGTTGAGAATACAGGTGTGCCCCATGCCTGGCCCCAGCTTATAATTTTTATGGAGTCCAATTTGTCTGTTTTTTTCTTCTCATGCTTTTGGAGTCATATCTAAGAATCTGTTGTCAAAGCCAAAGTCATTAAAATTTGTGCCTGCCTTTTCCTCTAAAAGTTTTATGGTTTTAGTCTTTATATTTAGGTCATTGATCCATTAGAGTTTATTTTTATAAGTCTCATATACTTTTAGCTCTTGAATGTATGGTGTTGGTGTTTCCAGGTAGTAACAATTTTTAGGTTGTTTTTTTCCCCTGGTACTGGAGATTGAACCCAGGGGTGCTTTTCTACTAAGAGACAGATCCAGTACTTCTAATTTTATTATTTTTTAAAAAGTTTGAGACAGTGTCTCACTAAATTGCTGAGGCTAACTTGGAACTTGTGATCCTTCTGCCTCAACCTCCTGAGCTGCTGATATTAGAGTTGTGTACTACCATGCTTGGCTGATTTTTGTGTCTTAAGATCATAATAAATATAAAAGGGCATATTTATTTATGCAGTTCAAGGGATTGAACCCAGGGCCTTGTGAATGCCAAAAGCAGATATTCTACCACTGAAGTATATCCCCCAGCCTTTTTATTATTTCTTTTCTTTTGGTACTGGGGCCCGAACCCAGGGGCACTTAACCACTTAGCCATATCCCTAACCCTTTTTTATATTTTATTTAGAAACAGGGTCTCACTGAGTTACTTAGGGCCTTGCTAAGTTGCTGAGGCTGGTTTTGAACTTGCGATCCTCCTGCTTCAGCCTTCTGAGCTGCTGGGATTACAGGTGTACCCCCCAGCACCTGGCCCTTTCTATTTTTCATTTTGAAACAGTCTCACTATGTTGCTGAGGCTGACTTTGAATTTGCAATCCTCCTGCCTCAGCCTCCTCAGCTGCTGGGATTACAGGCATGTGCTACTATGCCCAGCTATTATTAGTTTTTAAAATTTTGAGCCAGGATGCTGCTATGTTGCCCAGGCTGTCCTTGAACTTGCCACCCACCTGCCTCAATCTCCTAAATAACTGGAATTACAGACATAACATTATTTTAGTTTCTGTTGGCTGATGTGTAGCCATAGGTACATCTCAGAAGACATTTTTTCCTTCTTAGAACCTATCCATTGATGTGCATTTGGTACGTTTAAGGGCTACTTATAGAGTAAGTCCACTGACTTTGAGGGCTGCCAGTCAGCTGAGTGATACTCCATTATATACATGTAGTGGAATGCTGTGCCATGGACTTGTCTGTATCTCAGCCTGTGAGGAAAAGGAGCATTGCAAGGCCTGAATGAAACAAGGCAAAGGGGTCAGGGGAACAGTGTGCTCAGGTAACAAGTCTGTGCTAAGCCCAGCCAATTCCCAGCTCTGGTTAGACTTGCTGAGAACTGTGCAAAGTAGTAATGAATAGTGAAAAGATATAATTTGGAGATAGAGGCCTTGATTTTAAGTTGGATGATTTTAAGTCTAGTCACTTCTGTGAAGCTAAATGTCTTCAATTATGTAAAGTATGGATGCTGACTTCACAGAGTTATTTTGGTTTTGAAGATCAGATGAGGCTATCAATGGGAAAGTGCTTTGGAAGCTCTAAAATGCCAGGCACATTTGGGAATATAATGGAAAATCCAGGAGAAGACTAGGTTTTCTACAGCATTTTTATAGGTTCACCTGAGTCACAAAAAATATTTGAGGTTTATTTATTGGATGATTTCAAGGAATTTTATATTTGTTGTGACTCTTTTTATGTATTTTTTTATTCAATTACTTTATTTGAATTTTTTTTTTTTTTTTTTTTGATACTGGGGATTGAATACAGAGACACTTTACCACTGAGCTACATCCCCAACCCTTTTAATGTTTTATTTTGAGATAGAGTTTTGCTAAGTTGCTTAGGACCTTGCTAAATTGCTGAGGCTGGCCTCAAATTTGCAATCCTCCTGCCTCAGCCTCCCAAGTCACTGGGATTACTGGCACCCACCACCATGCCTGGCTGTTGTGACTCTTGCAAGTGACAGAAAAAAATCTCATGACTTAAGCAAGAGACAGACTTATGTGGTAACTTAGACTGAAGTTACTGTATAGCCGAGAAGTAGATCTACTTTTAGATGTAGTCAGATATAGGGAGTTAAATGATATCATTAGAAACAAACTCTTCTTCTTTTTTTTTTTTTTTTAGCTCTGCTTTTCTTTGTTTTGGTGTCCTTAGGCATTTTGCTTCCATAAGTATTGAACAAAGAGATCAGATTTGAATATGCAGTTAATTGAAAGACATAATAGTGCTAATCCTACTACTATTGAAAGCTAATATATCTTTCATGGCAGTCCTAAGTAGGATTTTGGCTTGGGTATAATGTGCCCACCCTAAAGTAATCACTGGAGAATGCTTTCATTGGCCAATGAAATAGAGTTGTATTCCACTCAAGGAAATCACAGGTCAGGTCAGCTTTTGGAACCATGTAGATTAAGAGCAGTGAAGGGGCAAAGGGGTAGTTTCTAAGGGGAGAAGATCAAGGTACATTTACTCAAAGAAGGGTTTTGGAGGTGGAGAAACAGTTTAAATCAACAAATTCATAGATATCTATTGTATGCTACATAATTGAGCCATATTTATTTATTTTTTAATCTATTTATTTATTTGTTTTTGAGAAAAAGGAAAAAGAAGTTTTTATTGCTTTGCTAGCAAAGGAGAAACTAGAGACTCCTATCCCAGAGTCTGTGATTCTGCCCATCAGGGGAACAGAGGGCTTTTAAAGAGGTGGTTGGAAGACAACATTCCAGGTATGCCCTGATGGGGATTGCAGTTAATTTGTTAATTTGGGAGATTTTTTTAGATTTGTTTTGTTCCCATGGTGGTTGAGTGCTCAAGGACAGATAACTGGAACCTGGCTGGGGAAGAAGGGGAATCCTGTTCCCTCTGAGATTAGAGAGGGGGAAAGATTAGGGAAGGGAGGGGGAGAGGAAGAGAAAGAAACACGTCCTTTTAAAAATAAGTTTCAGTGTTAGAGCAGCAAGGACTATATTCAATGCATAAAGTTGACCATTGTTACATTTCCACACTGTCAATTTCTATGTTCTATTTCTATGGAAAAATGGCAAATGACATCTCTAACCTGCTTCCAGTTGAGAGAGAGCAAATGGCGGGAGAGTGACTTGAAGTCCTTGTTCTCTATCAGGTGGGGCATGAACCGGACAGTTAAGGGTATTTAGCATAGGGCAGTCCAGAGGCCCATGGTGGTAGTTGGCAGCTGACTGGACAAGGCATACATAGGACAGGGATCATTCAGATGGCCAAGGGTGTTGCAACTTTACTGTGTACAGTTTCCTTTTTCTCCTTGAATCATTTTTATTTTTTTAAAGTATGTTTCCAATATTTAAAACTCAACAAAAAAAGACTTACTCTACTTGAAAAAGTAGATATTATTGAGGAACCTGGGCAGGGAGAATGAAAAAAGGAGGAAAATACAGAACATTATTTGAAATCTGCTGGACAATTTATCTAATAAATATTGTTTGAGGTGGGATAGTGCCTGAAATCCTTTCTTCTGTCCATCTGGCCTTTTGTAATATTGTATTTTCTTTCTAATCAGAGAGAGGATGGTATGTGGCAGAGCCAGTTACCATTCGGGGTTGAAGATGCCTTGGACCTTTGTTAGCCCTCATATCAAACTTCACCTTTTTCTTTTTTTTTTTAAGAAACCATAAGTTGGGGTTGTGTCTCAGTAGTGGAGCACTTACCTCACATGTATAAGGCACTGGGTTCGATCCTTAGCACCACATAAAAATAAATAAAGATAAAAAAAATAAAAAGGAAAACATACGTCTTCCTAATTTAAATAGGAAGTCAAAGAGAACAGGAAGGTGTTGTTTTACAATGTATTGGCTAATATGAGTGGTGAAATGTATTTGTAGCCTAAGTATTTGGCAATTCCTCTATTTGCTAGAGTGTGTAAAACTATGAGCATGGTAAGCTGAGTGAAGGTAAAGCTGCCCTCACATACTGACCAGTTCACCATGCAGCCAGCAACCATTTGATATCTGTTATTGAGATAAAATAACATAATTTACCTTTAAATTGTATATATTAAAATGAACAATTTGGTGGTTTGAAAAACAGTTTTGTGGAACTACCACTACTAATTCTAGAACATTTTTATCACCCCCCAAAAGAAAGCCTACACTCTAATTAAAGCAGTCACTCCCTATTGTTTAGCCCCTGGAAATCATTAATCTACTTTGGCCTCTGTGAATTTGCCTATTCTGAACATTTCATGTAAATGAAATCATGTCTGGTTTCTTTTACTTAATAGAGGGTTAATATATATTTGTATTTTTTATGATACTGTTTAGGAGTAAAATTATTATCTGGAACTACCAAGTAGTCATTTTCCCTATCCTGAATACATAATTAGGATTGACAAACTTGGCAGTTGGAGTAGCATTCACATTAGATCTTTGGCCCATTGAATATGAGCTATCATACTGGGGAAGGCCAGTTGAAAACCTTTGAAATTACCTCCCATTCCTCTGGCCAAAATAGTGAATTAAAATCAATACCATGCTGGACATGCGGGCACTCACCTGTAACCCAGCTACTCAGGAGGCTAAGGCAGGAGGTCCATGAGTTGGAGACCATCCTGTGCAACATAATGAGCCAGTCTCCAAAAAACCTATCCAATATTACCTTCTGGGACAGATGGCAGACATTAGTGTTATCTTTAAGTATTCGAAATGTGCAGGACAGTGGCCCTTATTTTATCTACATTTAATTCATTAGTTTTCCCCCTATGGAAAAGCCCATGTGGAGAAGAATTGAGGCTTCCTGACAACACTGGGCTGTTGATCCAGGAGAAGAGCTGTAGATTTCAGAAAGTTTCACTTGGTATCCCCCATTATGATTGCTGTGGTGGAGTGGTATCTTTGCTACAACAGGTTATAACATGGCATGTGGCTATTGTATTCTTTTCTGTCTTAGTTAAAAAAAAGGATTAAAAAGTTTTCATTTATGTAGAATAGATATTAATATAGCTTTATAGTTTTTCCAGGGCTATGTAAATACTTCTACTCTTTTATTTATAATATGGTTAGAAGAGACCTGGACCATCTGGTCATCTCATAAGACATCATTTTGACCTATTACATTGATGGCATCATGCTAATCAGACAGAATGAACAAGAGGAGGTTAGCACACTGGAGGCTTTAAGGTAATGTGCTCCACAGTGGTATTTTAACACTCTTTACCAAAGTGAATATATTTGGTTTGAAAATATGTCCACAGATTCTTTGATACTTCCCAGCAAGAGGTAGAGCTGGGCTCTGTGGCACACACTTTTTTTTTTTTTAAAATATTTATTTATTTTTTCAGTTGGACACAATATCATCTTTATTTTATTTCTTTATTTTTATGTGGTACTGAGGATCGAACCCAGGGCCTTGCACGTGCTAGGTGGGCACTCTACCACTGAGCCCAGCCCCTGTGGCACATACTTGTAATCCCAACAACTCAGGAGGCTGAGACAGGAGGATCACAAGTTTGAAACCAGCCTTAGCTATTTAGCAAGATCCTATCTCAAAATAAAAAATAAGTATATAAATAAATAAAAATAGGTAGGGATGTAACTCAGTGGTAAAGAACCCCTGGGTAAAATCCCCGTGCAGAAAGAAAAAGCAAAAAACAAAACAAAACAAAACAAACAAACAAACAATTTCTCTCCCATTGGCTTAGCTGGACTTAGAAACTCAATTCTAGCAAGTAGAATAAAGTGAAAATGATGGTAATTGACTTCAGTGACCCAGGCATAAATGGTACTATGGTTTCCCCCTTGCTCTGTGTTTTTTGGGACATTTGCTTTGGGGGAAGCCTATCAGTATATTGTGAGGACAATCCAGCAGTCTATGGAAAAGTCCATGTGGAGAAGAACTGAGGCTTCCTGACAACACTCAGCACAGACTTGCTAGGAGTGTCAGTGGGATATTGTGATAACAAATCCCTCAGTCCCAGTCAAACTTTCAGGTGGCTGAAGCTCTTTTTAAAATCTCATAAGATTTGGGTGAGAGCCTGAGACAGAATGATCATGAGTTCAAAGCCAGCCTCAGCAATTTAGTGAGGCCCTGTCTCAAAAAGGGCTGGGAATGTAGCTAAGTGCTTAAGTGCCCCTGGGTTCAATTCCTAGGACAAAACAAAACAAAACAAAAATCCAAAAAACCCATACCACCACCACCAAAAACCTCATGAGAGACTTGAGCCTAACTGCTCGTTAAACCACATTGATTCCTCAAAATCTCTGTGAGATAATGAATATTTATTGTCTTAAGCTACGAATTTCTGGGGTAATTTGTTTGACATCTTTCTTTTTTTTTTTAATTTTAATTTTATTTTTGTTTGATATCCTTTATAATACCAGTTTTCCCTCTCTTTTTCATTTTATCCAATCTGGTAAATATTGGTGTTATCAAATTGTGTGTTTAATTTATGAATTTCTGATGACATAGTACAGCGTATTTTCATGCATATGAAAATACATATTAATATATAAAAATATATTTGTATATTTAATGTCTAGATTTATTATTTTGTGATTTTTGTGGTGTTAGGGATTGAACGGTGGGCCTTGTGCATGTTAGGCAAGTGCTCTACCGCTGAGGTACATCCTCAGCTTCTATTTTGTGAAGTATTTGTTCAAGTTTTTGTCGACTTTTCCATTTGGATTGTTTTGGTATTTCTTATTGATTTGTAGGAATTATTTATATATTTTACATATAAGTTCTTTATCTTATATATATGTTGTGAATTCATCAACTTTTTCCTTCATGTTTAGCCCTTTTTACATCATGTTTAAGAAATCTTTGCCTATTTACTCTAAGATTACGAAAGTGCTCTACTAATTTTTTTTTTTTTTTTTTGTACTGAGGATTGAACCCAGGGCTTTGCAAGCACTCTATTACTGAGTTACATCCCAGTCCTTTTTATTTTTTGTTTTGAGACTTGATTTTGCCGTTTGATCCTCCTGCCTCAGCCTCCCAAATTGCTGGGATTACAGGCATGTGCTGCTGTGCTTAAAGTCTCATTATAATTAAAGAACTGGTTTTATTAAAGAAGGTATTTCTTCTCTAGTAAATTTTTTCTTTAATGGACCTTAAAAGGCAGTTCCTTTTGTGTTTTAGTATTTAACGTAATGTAGCAAATACCCTTACCTGTTGTAAGAAAGAAAACTTACTTTATTAAAAACTTCCCATGCTGTGTAATTTTTAGTAAAATATTTGTTTTTTCTAATCTTGAACAATATTTTATATATATTTTCCTGTAGTATTTGTTGAAAAATGAATGTAGTTTTAGAAGTATTACTTTTCATTATTATTCAATCCATTTTTTTAAACTGCAGCAAGAAGGAATAAGTACTCACCTGCGATATGTGCATTTTTTTTTCATTGTTAAGCAAGAAATCAACAGAGTCTTCTTGGTACTGGATTGAATATCTCCAGACTTTAAACATCACAAAAATGTTATCAAAGTTTATCTTCATATATAATTTTTATGTGTTTTTTTAAAATTACTTAGATGGGGTCTCACTGTATTGCCCAAAGTGGTCCCCAATTCCTAGGCTCAAGAGATCCTCCTGTCTCTGCCTCCTGAGGAGCTGGGACTGCAGATACATGCCACCATGCCCAACTTTTAGATGTGTTTTTAATTATGATTGCTTTTATTTCATCATTTAATGTAAGGATCAGCAGACTATGCTTGTTTCTTTAAACAAAGTTTTATTGGAGCACTGTCCCATTTATTTGTCTACATATTGTCTGTGGTGACTTTTACATCGTATAATGACGTTAGTTATATAGAGATTGTATGGCCTGCCTACAGTCGGGCTTAAAATATTAATTATTTGGCCTTTAAAGAAAATGTTTACTGATTCCTGATCTACTATCCAAGTACAGTAAAGATGCTGTTTATTCAAGCACTTCACAGAAAAAGAAATACAAATGATCAACAAATATATGAAAAAATGTTCAACATCTCTAGCAATTAGAGAAATGCAAATTAAAATTGCACTAAGATTCTATCTGACTCCAGTCAGAACAGCATTTATCAAGAATACAGATAATAATAAATGTTGGCAAGGATATGGGAAAAAAGGTACATTCATACATTGCTGATGGGACTGCAAATTGTTGCAACCACTCTGGAAAGCGGTATGGAGATTCCTTGGAAAACTTGGAATGGAACCACCATTTGACCCAGTTATCCCACTCCTTGGCATATACACAATGAACTTAAAATCAGGATACTACAGTGATATAGCCACATCAATGTTTGTAGCAGCTGAATTCACAATATAAGCTATGGAACCAACCTAGGTGCCCTTCAACAGATGAATGAATAAAGAAAATGTGGTATATATACATAATAGAATATTACTCAACCATAAAGAAGAATGAAAATATGACATTTGCTGGTAAATGGATGGAACTGGAGACCATCATGTTAAGTGAAAAAAGCCAATCCCCCCAAACCAAAGACTGAATGTTTTCTCTGATAAATGGATACTGATCCATAATGAGATACTGTCTCAAAATAAAAAAAAGGAAGTGTTAGAGATGTAGTTCAGTGATAGAGTGCCCTGGGTTCAATCCCTAGTACTATAATCAATCAATAAATGGTAATTCTAAATATGCCACAAATTCATTGTGAAGCTTAATAAATAAGATGTCAGTGGAATATTAGCCATAAAGAAGAATGTAATTATGGAATTTGCCAGTAAATGGATGGAACTGGAAACTATTATGCTAAGTGAAATAAGCCAATCCTAAAAAAACAAAGGCCGAATGTTCTCTCTGATATGTGGATACTAACACATAATAAGGGGGGAGGGAAGAATGGAAGTTAGTTGGATTAGACAAAGGAGAATGAAGGGAAGGGTTGGGGGATGGGTAGGAAAGACAGTAGAATGAATTGGACATAGCTTTCCTATGTTCATATATGAATACACAACCAGTGAAACTTCACATCATGTGCAACCAAAAGAATGAGATCTTAATTAGAATAAGTTATACTCTGTGTATGTATAATATGTCAAAATACACACTACTGTTATATATACATCTAAAAAGGACAATTTTTTTTAAAAGATGCTATTTATTGTTAATAATAAATTTAAAAATTCATACTCCAAATAGTCCTTTGATAATTTTGAATTTTTTTCATCAACTTGTTTGAAACAATTAGATTGTTTTCCTGTAGGGTAACTCATATAGAGAACTCATGATAAGGATAGAGGGTCAGCTCTATCACTTATTATTTATTTTTGTTTGAAATTTTAATATCTTTTGTTCATGGGGATTTTCTTTTTTATTTGTTTACTTATTTGTAAGCATCCTTTAAAATAATTTATGTGGTGAGGATTAATTTAGTTGGGAAAGAATAGAAACAATGATAATAAGTTAATGTACTTAGACACATATTACCTACAGTGTGTTTTAGTACCCTGAAAACGAATAAATGACTGCAGACACTGATGTTCTCCCTTGCACACTGTAAAGCTCCCACTCTATTTTGGGGATAACTGGTATATAGTATGAGATATGGAAATATAATAAAAACCTAGAAAGGGTACTATTGTTAGTCTGTATAGTTAAGTATTGGTGAAACATCATTTTTATATTTGAGATTAAAAATAAAAATAATAATAAAAAAGAGTTAAAATATTTTTTCTATACTTAATTAGGAAGTCTTGTGCATCCTACATTAGCAATGACTATCTTAATATATATTAATAATTTTTTTAAAGAGAGAGAATTTTTAATATTTATTTTTATTTTTTTAGTTATTGGCGGACACAACATCTTTGTTTTTATGTGGTGCTGAGGATCGAACCCGGACCGCAGCATGCCAGGCGAGCGCGCTACCGCTTGAGCCACATCCCCAGCCCTCTTAATATATATTGTTTGGATAAATTCCTTTAAAATTCTGAGCATAGGCATAATCCATGAATATAAATGATACAATATGATTTAATAATCGAGCTGTAACTCCAGCAAGGACTACTGTATGTGGCTAGTATTGTCAGCAACTGTACATAGATAATCTGGAGGCTAAGCGAAGTCTCACTTAGATGCTTTATTTGTTTTTTACCTGTGTGGAGAGCTCTCTTTTCAAAGAAGATTTTGTATCTCTGGCTAACTGAATCAAGAATTTAACCTTAGAGCTAGCATGATGGCATATGCCTGTAATCCCAACAATTTGGAAAGCTGAGGCAGGAGGATTGCAAGCTTGAGTACAGCCTCAGAAATATATGTGAGACCCTCTGCAGTTTAATGAGACCATTCTTCAAAACTGAAAATAAAAAGGACTGGGAGCTGGGTGCGGTGGTACACACCTATAATCCCAGTGGCTCAGGAGGCTAGGCAGGAGGATCACAAATTCAAAGCCAGCCTCAGCAATTTAGGAAGGCCCTAAGCAATTTAGCAAGACCCTGTCTCAAAATAAAAAATAAAAAGGGCTGGGGATGTAACTCACTGGGTAAGTGCCCTTGGGTTCACTCTGGTACCAAAACAACCTAACATAAAGGACTGGGGATATAGCTCAGTGGTAAAGCACCCTTGGTTACCATCCCTAATAAAAAACGAAAACCAACAAACAAATTTAATCTTAGAATGGAGGATTCAGTATTGTGTCTCCCTGCCAATGTGAAACCACCTCATTGAGAGAGGTTACCATATGAGAGACCTCAGTAGGGATTTACTTTGGGGAGTTGGCAGAAGCTTAAGCATGGACTACACTACCTAGTTCAAATTCTGGGTTGCTTTTATTATTAGTTGTGTATTCCTGAGCAAGTTTACTTAACCACTTTGTGTCTGAGTTTCTTCTTATATTAAATAGGGGAGAATGGCATCCAACTTATTTGTTATGAAAAGCCAGTTAATCACATTAAGTGCTTAGAATACCATGAGGTACATGTGAAGTACTCAGTGAATGTTTTGTCATTAGTTAACTTTTTGGAGGTTCAGATTTTGTCAATTTATGAGAACATTTATCTCATATTAACCAGGTTCATGAAGCTGATGTGATAAAGCAACAAACCCAATTTTTTTTTTGTTGTTGATTGACCTTTTTTTTTTTATTATATGTGCTGCTGAGAATAGAACCCAGTGCCTCACACATGCTAGGCAAGCACTCTACCAACTGAGCCACAACCAAAGCTCAGCAACCAATTTTTAAAAATATTTCTTATTTGAGCATCATAAATATACATAGTAATTGAGTTCATTTTGACAAAATTATACGTGCAAGGAATTTGATTGCAAGCCCCATTTCCCCCACCCTTTTCCTTCCCTCCTTCCTCTTGCTATTCTCCCTCCTCTACTCTATTAAACTTCCTTTCTTCTACATATACATAAAGGTGAAATTCCCTTTGGTATCTTTATACATGAATATAGCATGATTTTGTTGAATTAATTTCATTTAACTTCCCCTTTCCCTTCCTCCCTTTCAGTCTCCTACATCTACTCCACTGATCTTTCCTGTATCTTTATGACATCTGATCCCCTCCTCCAAAGGCTTTCTTTCCCTTATTTTGCTCTAATGTCCACATAGAAAACATTCACACTTGATTTTCAGTGTCTGGCTTATTTCACTTAGCATGATTTTCTCCATTTCCAGGAAAATATTATTATTTTATTCTTCTTTATGACTGAGTAAAACTCCATTGTGTATTTATACCACATTTTCTTCATCCATTCATGTACTGATAGGCATCTGGGTTGATTCATAATTTGACTCTTGTGAATTGTGCTGTTGTAAACATTGTATAAAATCAGTTATATAGTATGCTTATTTTAGATCTTTTGGATAAAAACCGAAGAACGAGATGGCTGGGTCATATGGTGGTTCCGTTCGTAGGTTTTTGAGGAATTTCTACATTGCTTTCCAGAGTGGTTTCTAATTTGCTATCCCACCAGCAATTTAAGAGTGTACCATTTTCTCACATCCTTGCCAGCATTTATTATTATTCATTTTCTTGATAATTGCCAATCTAACTGAGTACAATGAAATCTTAGTGAGTTTTGATTTGCATTTCCTTCATTGCTAGAAATGCTGAACATTTTTTCGTATAGTTCTTGGACAAGGCGAGTTTTTAAGTTTACCTCAACCTAGAACTATCACACCTATTGTACTGGGAAGATCTGTACATTTTCTACCTTTGGATGGCAACATGGAATACCACATCCTAATCATAAAGATTATTGTGAACATAGTCTGAGTTAGGGATATTAATTAGATGAATCCATTGTTTTGTGTAGATGCCAAAGCAAGTATTTATTACCCTTTCCTGTGTTAAGAATTTTTTCACCTACTGGGTGTGATGGCACACACCTGTAATTCTGCCTAATTAGGCTGAGGCAGGAGGATTGTAAGTTCCTCCTGGTCAACCAGGCAATTTTGCAAGACCTTATCTTAAAATAATGAAAATAAAGAATAAAAAAGGGCTGGGGATGTAGCTCAGTGATAAGGCATCCCTGGGTTTAATCCAATAACCTGAAAAAAAATTACTTCACCTAAAATACCAGATATTTACTTTCTTTTTTAAAGAGAGAGGGAGAGAGAGAATTTTTATTTATTTCTTTTTTAGTTTTCGGCGGACACAACATCTTTGTTTGTATGTGGTGCTGAGGATCGAACCCGGGTCGCACGCATGCCAGGCGAGCGCGCTACCGCTTGAACCACATCCCCAGCCCCGATATTTACTTTCAACCTCTTCTGCAGTTTACCCTAGGTTCTTTTGGTTTGATCCACTCATCATGGACTTTGACTCTGAAGAGCTTGTGATGCAAAGAAGCAGGGTGCAGTGGTGGTGGTGCATGTAGCAAGTTCCTGGAGCAGCAGTGGCAGTGATATTATATTGGCTAGGGATAGTGGAGGTTGGCAGTGGAAGCAGAGGTGTCCTGATCAGACTAGTTCTGCTACCTGGTTTTAGGCGTTGTACTTGGCATCCACCCCTGGTTTTCCACTTCTCCAGGTGAGTCTGAGTTACTCTTTTGATAAGTTCTTTTTCCTGCTTAAATTAGCCAGAATCAATTTCAGTTGCTGAACTAGCAAACTAAGTTGTCTCTCAACTGAGAACCCTGATGATAGAGCAGCTATAATAGCCTGATGCATTTGTATTTGTCTGGTATTTGTCTCACAGAAGGATAGAAAGGTCATGGGAAAGCAACTAGAATGTTTGAATTTTGTTAGTTCCCTCTCTCTTTGAGGGTCACAGGATTATTATATTTTTAGGGTTTAGAATTGTGCTTGATAATTGTGCTCAGAAAACCTTTGTAGAATAAATGATGGGTACTGCCAACAAGTGTCTGTGACTCTGCTTTTTGTCAGCTTCATGGCTGACCAACATCTCTAATAAAGAATACTTTTTTTTCCCCCTGTAGTTTAGATATATTAATACAGATGTAATACTATATAACAGTCAAAGTTTACTGGTTTGGGACCAAAAAAAAATTTTTTTTTTAAAGAGAAGAGAGAGAGAGAGAGAGAGAGAGAATTTTTTTTTAATATTTATTTTTCAGTTTTCGGTGGACACAACATCTCCATTTTATGTGGTGCTGAGGATCGAACCCAGCGCCCCGCACATGCCAGGTGAACGTGTTACCGCTTGAGCCACATCCTCAGCCCCTGGGACCAATTTTTAAAAAAAAATTTTTTA
Source organism: Marmota flaviventris (assembly GCF_047511675.1). Taxonomy (NCBI): domain Eukaryota; kingdom Metazoa; phylum Chordata; class Mammalia; order Rodentia; family Sciuridae; genus Marmota; species Marmota flaviventris. Next base: position 60,281,489 of record NC_092506.1, on the reverse strand, counting down.
GATGTTGACGGACCTTTATTTTATTCATTTATTTATATATGGTGCTGAGAAGTGAACCCAGTGCCTCACACATGCTAGGCAAGCGCTCTACCACTGAGCCACAACCCCAGCCTGGGACTAATTGTTTTTAAATTCATTTGACTTATCTGTACTCTATGGATATTTTAGTCTATTTAGTCTCTGGAATGTGTGATTGTGTGTGTGTGTGTGTGTGTGTGTGTGTGTAGGGGAACACCTCATAGAATCCCTAAAGTGCTGACAAGTACCTGAATTTCTTCCTGGTGCAGTAAGGCAATCTGACAGTTTTCTTGGTATTCTGGAAGCAGTCTCTCTCTCCCTCCTTCTCTCTCTCTCTCTCTCTCTCTCTCTCTCTCTCTCTCTCTCTCTTTCTTCTTTCTTTTTGTATCAGGGATTGAACCCAGGGGTGCTAATCACTGAGCCCCATCCCCAGCCCTTTTGTTTTTTATTTTATTTTATTTTGAGACAGCATCTTGCTAAGTTGTTTAGGGTCTCACTAAATTGCTGAGGCTGGTTTTGAAGTTGCTATCTGCCTACCTTAGCTTTCCAAGTTGTTGGGATTACAGGTATGTGCCACCACACCTAGCTAAAAGCACTTTTTTTCTTGAGTCTTCCTCATGTGACTTAGTGGAGTTAAAAAAAGACCATTTACCCACAGAGAACTGTGTACACATACACACAAATACAGAACCTTATTTAGATCTCATATCTGCCACCTGATACTTTTATGATTATGGATAAGTTTCCTACACATATTCTGCTTTGTTTTTTCTTTGATTGTAGTGCTAATGTTGGGAAAGGCAGGACATACAGGCCCTTTCTCCTCTCTTTACTCTTTTTTCATATTCAGGCAGTCAGACCTTTGTTCCAGATCTGTCTTTTCCGGAACTGTACTTAGCACCCCACATTCTTATCTTTGTTTACATTTAAGGAGCCCCTTGCTAGATCCTGTGAGATAATGGCAATTTGAGGCTGGAGGCATTGGGATTTGGAGAGGTTAAGATGGCTTCTTCCCAGTTCATTATGTTCCTTGCCTTTCTTTCTGGTGGAGTGGCTGAGGCTAGTGACATAGGGTAGTATATCTGAGATCCCTGGTCTCTAGAACGCAGTGTTTTAGATTTTGGTTTCTTATAAATCAGGGCTACGACTTTGAGATGAAGATCTGTGATCAAGTTCATCAAGATATAGGGATCATTGCCCTAGCTTTTTTGGTTTCAAATGTACAAACAAGCCTGGAGATCAATGACTTGTCCAGTGAGACTCCATGTTCAATCATGAACAAAAGGGGTATCTGAAAATATTTCCAAAGGCAAATTGAAATCCCTAGAAAAGCTAAGCCCCACTTGAGTCTTACTGTAATATAAAGCTAACAGGGTTGGAAAGAGTGTGGGATTTATTCTGTTATTTCCTTCCTTGCACCTTGGGGAGAGTGAACATCTCTGAATCCTTTTTACCTCTGATTACTTTGGTTTACTCCCATGTTTCATTATTCAGTTCAGATCCTAGTCTGCAATCTTCAGTCTATAACATACTCCAGGCCTACATTGCTATCTTGAGCTGTAGGTTAAGAAATTTGTAGACAACAGTCCTGTGCTTCTCTGGACACGTGACTAAGCTAATAATAGATACAAAGTTCTGGGAGAGCCTCAGTTCCCCCACCCCCTTCAGCAGCCTGCCTGCTAGTAATTTCTTCAGTGCTTAGACAGAACTGACAGAGAATGGAAACAGGGCAATCTGCCCATCCCCTTTTGGGAGGCAATGCAGGCCCAAGTCTCTGTGAGTAGCTTCTGGCCTCATTTCTCTGTGCTACTTTGGTTTAAGTGAAAGTGGTCAGTGTTCCTTTAAGGAGGAAATAATACCTTTATGCTTTAGATGATTTTTTTCCTTTTTAAATAAGTATATGTTGGCCCTCATTATATGTAAGGCACTGTATTAGGCACTTTGCATATGTTAACAATCTTCCCTACAGTCTTGTGGGATAGGTTATTCCCATTTTACAGAGGACAGTACTAAAATTTAGTATCAGTTAACTACTAAGTAAACTGGTATCATGAAGCTAATCAGATTTGAATCCAGGTCTTTTGAGTCTAGCTTTCCTAAATGATAGAGTCCCTGTTTAAAACTTTGTATAGTAATATTGGGGTAGAATGATTTGGACAGGCTACTTTGGGGACACTTGTACTATTGAATTATCTTATATAACTTAAAAAAATGGGGGCAAACTTGAAAGGATGGGAAATAGACCTAATAGTCTGTGGGCTACAGAAGTTAGTGGATGGGTTCAGTAGGATAATGCCTATCATGTGCCCTTAGTGAACCCAAGTCAGATAAGGGACTGTCAAAAAGGTTAATAAACCATATTCTTTAGTATGGCATCTATGGCACTTACAGGTGGAGTTTCTGCTTCATAACTCTATTTTATCTCTCATTACTCTTCCTATCATATAACCATTCTTTGTTCTATTGTTGACTAACTCTGCTGTTATCTTTCATGCATGGACATTTGTACACTCAAGATTCAGTCAAAGGCACTTATTGACAGGTGTGGTGGCATATGCCCATAATCCCAGAGGTTCAGAAGGCTGAGGCAGGAGAATTGTGATTTCAAAGCCAGTCTCCATAATTTAGCAAGGCTCTAAGCAACTTAGCAAGACCCTGTCTTGCTCAGTGGTTGAGTGCCCCTAGATTCAATCTCTAATACCAAAAAAAAAAAAAGTAATTATCGCTAGTTTAGGACTGAGTAGACAGTTTTGAATCCCAATTACCCCAGAACAATTTTGAACTGGAGCTCTGTCATTCATTCATACATTCTTTAATGTATTCAGTTATTCTTGTAACATATGGGGTAGTAGCTCTGTGGCAGGTGCTACACTAGGGCCTGGGATTCAGTATAACGAACAAGACAGAGTCTCCTGGAGCTTATAGTGTCATAGGGAAGGCAAAAATGAAACAAATAATCATAAGCCTGATGAGTGTCATAAAACAGAAATTAGGAATGTGATGAGAGAGGGTACAAATAGCAGGGGGACTTAATGTTGTTTAGGGTAACAGGAAAGACCTGATGTTATCTGAGGAAGTGACACTTAAGTTGAGGTTTGAAAATTGAGAAGAATTGGCTAATAAATGGGGTTAGGAAAGACAATTCTAGGTAGCAGGAAGAGTTATAGATAGGGGCTGGGGATGTGGCTCAAACGGTAGCGCGCTCGCCTGGCATGCGTGCGGCCCGGGTTCGATCCTCAGCACCACATACAAACAAAGATGTTGTGTCCGCCGAAAACTAAAATAAATAAATAAATAAATATTAAAAAAAAAAAAAAGAGTTATAGATAAAGGCCTTTCGGCAGAAAGGATAAAATCATATCCATATGGGTTGGAGTTGTGGCTCAGTGGTAGAGCACTTACCTGGTATGTGTTAGGCCCTGGGTTCCATCTTCAGCACCAAGTATAAATAAGGAAGCTACATTGCCTCCTTATTTATATGTAAAAGATCCATTGGCAACTAAAAGGTATTAAAAAGTAAAAGATCCATAAAGGTATTAAAAAAAAAAACACTATGTTCATAGAAGTTTATTTATTCAGCAACTATTTACATCTGAGTTATATCATGCATTGTACTGGGATTTGGGGACATATAAAACAATCAGACGTGGTCCCTACCTGCCCTGGAGAAGCTCAGTGAGGAGCAGTGATGTAACTTCTTGGTAACTATGGTGCTAAGGTCATCCTAGATCTTGGACTCAGTTTCCTAGGTCCCATATGACAGGACTTAACACCTTTAGAAAAGCTGCCTGCCCTTGAGTGTTTGGCTCAACTGTTATGCAGAGAGGACATGGACCTCAACTGAAAACTTGCAGCATTTGCTGTTATCCTTGAATTCGCAATCACCAGATCCTTGATTGATGGAACTCTGCTATAAACTGAATATTTGTGATCCCCTAAAATTCATATGTTGAAATCCTGACTTCCAGCTGATGGTGTTAGGAGATAGAGCCTTTGGAGGATATTTAAGTCATGAGGACCAAGCCCTTACAAACAAAATTAGTACCTTTTTAAGAGACCTGAAAGACCTCCCCTGCCCCTTTTGCTGTGGATGGACACAGAAAGAAGATGGCCATTTCAAACCAGGAAATGGGGTCCTCATTGATACCAGATCTTCTGGTGCCTTGATCTTGAACCACTTAGCTTCTAGAACTGTGAGAAGTAAAATTTGTTTTTTAAACCACTAAGTCTATAGTTTTTTTTATTATAGCAGTGAAAATGAACTAAGATAAATTGGTACCAAGAAGTGGGGTATTCCTATAATAAATACCTAAAAATGTGGAAGTGCCTTGTAAGTGGGTAATGAGGAGAGCCTGGAAGAATTTGGAGATTCATGCTAGTAAAAGTCTACACTGGGACTTGGGATATAGCTCAGTGTTACAGTGCTTGCTTATTATGTACAATGCAGGAAATAGTAGGGATGGGGGAAGGAGGGAGAGAGAGAGAAAGAGAAAGAGAACACGGACAGACATACATGGAAGGAGGGAAGAGGAGGAGGGAGAAAGAGCCTACAGCCTATATTCTCATAAATAGATCTTTAAAGTTTCTGGTGAGGGTTTGGAATGAAATGAAGAGAGCAGTAGAGAAAGCCTCAATCTTTTTTTTGTTTTTAACTTATTTATTCTACTTGGTTATACATGACAGCAGAATGCATTTTTAATTCATAGTACAGCTATAGAGCACAGTTTTTCATGTCTCTGGTTGTATACAAAGTAGAGTCACCCCATTCATATCTTCATACATCCACTTGGGTAATGATGTCCATCTCATTCCACCATCATTTTTTATCCCCATGCCCCCTCCCTTCCCTCCCTCCCCTTTGCCCTATCTAAAGCTCCTCCATTTCTCCCATGCTCCCCACCCCCACAATCCCCATTATGGACCAGCATCCACAGAGAAACCATTTGGCATTTGGTTTCTTGGGATTGGCTAACTTCACTTAACATTATATTCTCCAACTCTATCCATTTACCTGCAAATGCCATAATTTTTATTCTCTTTTAATGCTGAGTAATATTCCATTGTGTATATATACCACAGTTTCTTTATCCATTCATCTACTGAAGGGCATCTAGGTTGATTCCACAATTTAGCTATTGTGAATTGTGCTGCTATAAACATTGATGGGGCTGTGTCCCTGTAGTATGCTGTTTTTAAGTCCTTTGGGTATAGTCCGAGAAGGGGAATAGCTGGGTCAAATGGTGGTTCCATTCCAAGTTTTCCAAGGAATCTCCATCCTGCTTTCCATATTGGTTGTACCAATTTGCAGTCCCACCAGCAATGTATGAGTGTATCTTTTTCCCCACATCCTTGCCAACACTTATTGTTGTTTGTATTCTTCATAGCTGCCATTCTGACTGGAATGAGATGAAATCTTAGAGTAGTTTTGATTGAGAAAACCTCAGTCTTCTTAGAGAATATCAAAGTAATCTTGTACAGAGTGTTGGTAGAATATAGATGGTAAAAATCATTCTGACAAGATTTCAGACAGAATTGAGATACAAGTTTTTGGAAATTAGAGAAAAGGTAATCCTTGTTATAAAGTGGCAAAGATCTGGCCACAATTGTACATACCTATAATCCCACCAAATAAGGAAGCTGAAGCAGGAGGATCCAAAGTTGGAGGCTAGCTTCTGAGACCCTGACTCAAAATTAAAAACAAAAAGGACTGGAGATATAGCTCATTGTAGTAGGGCACCCCTTGGTTCTATCCCCAATACCATTAAAAAAAGAAAAAGAAAAAGAGAAGAATTGCAAAGAATCTGACTGAATTGTGTTCATGTTCTAGTGTTTTATGGAAGGTAGAAATTGTATGCAAAGAAATAGGATAAATTTAATTGAAACAGTTTCTAAGTAAAGTTGTTTAAGATGCATCTTGGCTCCTTCTGCTTGCTTAGAGTAAAATGTAAGAGGAGAAAAATAATCTAAGGCATTGTTAAACAAAGAAGGAACTAGACATTAAAGATATGGAAAATTCTTAGCCTATGCATATTGCAAAAAAAAAAAAAAATGAGAAATCATGTTTAGAAGAGAACACTAAGAGTGTGATTTGATGAGGTTAGAATAGATGTGAACCATGACCCTAATCAGCTATCTGAATAGAAGCTAGGCATTGGGCCGGGGCTGTAGCTCAGTAGCAGAGTGCTTGCCTAGCATGTGCGTGCGAGACACTGGGTTCAATCCTTAGCACCACATACAAATAAAATAAAGGCATTCTTTCCATCTACAACTACAAAAGGAGAAGGAGAAGGAGAAGGAGAAAGGAATTATTCTTCAAAACAAGAGAAGAATGACCCCAAGAAGAAGAAGCAGCTAGGCATTATCCTTCAAAACAAGAGAAGAATGACCCCAAGAGTAATTGAGGGTAAAAAAAGGGTAAATGAGGGCTGGCTCATTGGTTTCAAATGACAGTACTATCACCCTGTTTTCAAAAAACCATATGATCTCTGCCTAAAGCCATGGGGAGATATGTCAACCAAATCTATAGGGGCAATACTGGTTGGTACTTTGGGGTCCTAACTCCTGTCAGGCAAAGCTGTAGGGGCATGACTGCCACCCTAGTCGGTCCTGAATGTGGGATGCCTGCCCAGAGGGCTTACAGGGCAGACACTTGAACCCAAATGTACCATCATCATCATCATCATCATCATCATCATTTTCTTACAGTGCTGAGGATTGAATCTAGGGGCACTTAACCACTGAACTACATCCCTGGCCCTTTTTATTTTATTTTGAGACTTGGTATACTAAATTGCCAAATTTGTTATCCTCTTGTCTGTACCTTCTGAGTAGCTGGGATTACAGGTGTGTACCACCACAGATAGCTAGAGGATTATTTTTGAGCCTTAAGAATCTACTGCTGGACATGGTACATATGCCTGTAATCCCAGCACCTCTGGAGGCTGAGACAGGAAGATTGCATATTCAAGGCCAGTCTCAGCAAATTAGTGAGGCTCTAAGCAACTTAGTGAGGCCTTGTTTCAAAATAAAGGGCTGGGGATGTAGTGGTAAAGTGCCCCTGGGTTAAATCCCCAGTACCTCAGTACCGAGAGAGAGAGAGAGAGAGAGAGAGAGAGAGAGAGATGTAGTTATGCCCATGTACAAATGTATCACAGTGAATTATGCTTATATATATAAATGATAATTCACTAATTGAAATAATAATAATAGAAGGATGATCAGTAAAGTAGAGTAAGTGGATTAGGAGAAGGAATGAGAGGAGATTTAATTATGTACATGTATGGATATGGCATAATGAATCCCACTATTATATGTAATTATAATGCACAAAAAAAAAAATTAAAAAAAAAAAAAAAACTTCTCAGGGGCCTGGATTGTTTCTCAGTGATAGAGCGCTTGCCTAGTATGTGTAAGGTCCTGGGTTTGATCCTCAGCACCACATAAAAATGAAAATAAAGGTATTATGTCTAACTACAACTAAAAAATAATTAAAAATAAACAACAAAAACCCCAAACTTCTCAGCACCTATTCCTTCTTCAAAACAAACAAACAAAAAAGATCTGGAGTTTACCTTATAGTTTGGACTTACTTGGGACTTGTTATCCCTTTCTTTTTTCCCTATTGCTCATTTTTGAGTATCGAATAGATATCCTATGCATAGTCTGCTGTTGTACTTGAAGCACATAACTTGTTTGGTTCCACAAGTTCACAGCTGAAGAGCAACCTTGAGTTCATCCATACCTGATTTAGATGATATTTAGATGAGACTTTAATTTTTAGACTTTAGAGTTGATGCTGAAGTAAGTTAATACTTTGGGGGAAAAGAAAGAGACAAAACAAAAAACTTTTGTACCTGTTTGGACATAATGAGTGTATTTTTCCTGTGAGAAAGATATGATTTTGGTGGGAGGCAAAGGCAGAATATTATAGACGGAATGTTTGTGTTCTACCCCAACCTCCCAATTATAGGTAGAGATCCTAATCCCCAAAGGAATGGTATTAGGAAGGGTGAAGCCTGTGGTAAATAACTAGGTCATGACGGCCAAGCCCTCACAAATATGGTTAGTGCCCTTACAAAAGAGGCCCCAGAGAGCTCCCTCACCCCTTCTACTATCAGAGGACACACTGAGAAGACAGCCATCTTTGAACCAAGAAGTAGACTATCACCAGACACTGAATCTGCTGATGCCTTGATCTTGGACTTCACAGCCACCCTGTCTATGATATTTTTGTTTCAGCACACTGTATGGATGATGATATGTTCATCTATGGATTTGAGTTGATTGAAATCCAGAAATTGGTTTTTGCTTCTTACCCTGGTAAAAAACATAAACGTTTTTTGGTTGAGATAAAAACTTTTTTTTGGTTGAGATAAAGCTACTTCAGGTTTTTGTTTGTTGTTGTTTTGGTACCAGGGATAGAACCCAGGGGCACTTACTACTGAGCCACATCCCCAGCCCTTTTAAATTTTTTATTTTGATACAAGGTCTCATTAAGTTGTTTAGGACCTTGCTAAATTGATGAGGCTGGCCTTAAACTTGCGATCCTCTTGTCTCAGCCTCTCAAGCTGCTGGGATTATAGGCTTGCACCACTGCACCTGGCTAAATTGCTTCATTTTCAGACTTCTGTGTCCCTTGGTGTCTAATATTTGTTATTACAATTGATTGTGTGGTCTCAGAACCATCCATTGTCTTGAATAAGTCTCAGGTGGTATTTAAGTTCCATTTATCTGAGTGTCTAATATTGTTTATAGACAAAATTCCTTTTTTTAAATAAAGAATTTAAACTTTATTTTATATTTATTTGTTTATATGTTGTGCTGAGGATTGAACTCTGTGCCTCATCCATGCTAGGCAAGCACTCTACCATTGAGTTACAGCCCCAGCCCTTATAGACAGAATTCTTAGTGATTGTTATTTTGGACTTTGCATTGCACAAATCCAGGGTGTGCTATTCGCATAGGCTGTGTTGTGATTGGGGCCACCCTTCCCTAAGGATGTAACATTGCAACGTTGTGTACCTGGTTAAAAGGAATGGAAGTAAAGTTATTTAAATACTGTGTGTCTCTAGTTAGATGGTTTGTATTCTTCATTCAGTACTTCCAGTAATGCCCTGAGGTAAACACTGTTACTGTTCTCATTTACAAAGGAGAAGACTGAAGTTTTGATCTAAATCAGCAAATAAGTAATGACTTAAGGTTAGAGCTCAGATTTAACTTTAATGTACTTCTTCTCCCTGCAGTTTCCTGGTATAGTTACAGACTTCAAGTCTTGTGTGTGTCATCTTGTTTCCATAGTTACTTTGACCTTGTCTGAGGCTCAGGAATGTGTCTTACTTGGGAGATAAGCTAGAGTCATTTTTTTTTTCATCTAAAATTTATTTTTGTGTTTATCATGAGGAACAATACAACTTTAAATGGAGTCTTTTGTATGTGTGTGTGTGTGGTGTGTGCTAGGGATTGAACTCAGGGGCAGCATTTGACCACTGACCCACATCCCCAACCCTATTTTGTAGTTTATTTAGAGACAGGGTCTCACTGAGTTGCTTAGTGCTTCGCAGTTGCTGAGGCTGGCTTTGAACTCGTAATTCTCCTGTCTCAGCCTCACAAGCCATCAGGATTTCAGGCGTGCACCACCGCCCCCGGCTTAAATGGAGTCATTTTTAAAGAGTAAATTAGTTCTGGATTTGTTGGGCCATCTTTCTTATTCCAGCTCTCGCAGAATCCTCAGGAAATGGCTCACAAAAATGAGTGGGAGTAAAGAAGGCTTTGGAATTGGATTTGGGTTGTGGGAATAGATTTCTACAGATTATCTAAATTACTTGGCTGTTATAGTTGGTTGGATCTTTGTAAATTAATACTTCTTGTCCCTCTTCTAGGAACCTAAGGTTCTCTGTGCTGTCTTTCAATAGAGGACCTGCCTCTTCTAGAGATTCTGAAGCAAGTGACCTTAGAGTGGGGACAGTTTTTTTTCCCCCCCACCACAGATTTGTCAGGGGTATTTATGGGATGGGAGAGAGATGTGAATGTGTAAAGGCAGGGTCCAGGGTTTGGTGGAATAGGAGGTGGGGTGTGTTATTTGTTCCTTTACCTGCTTTTTTTGTCTTCCTTTCTTCTTTTGTAGGCTTTGCAGTCCTCTTTGAGAAATAGGGTCCTAAATAACCCAAGGTTACTACACTCACCTGTCCTGTGTTTCTTTTCTACCAGTCTGCTTGCTGTTCCTGAAGCATGGAAGGCCTTTTCATATTTCAAGTCTCTGTACATTGTGTTGCCTCCATAAAAACTATTCTTTTCTATTCTATCTCACATATACCTATTTCTCCTTCAAGATCCAGTTTACATGTCACCTTTTCAGTAATGTCACCTTTGATCTCTTCTTTCTGTAGAGGCAGTCACATCCACTTGTTGGCCTCCATAGCACTTTATGTAGGCCTTTTGTAATTATTCACTTAGCTGTCTGCCTCCCTTTCCATGTCTTGAGCCACTTAAGAACAAGAGGCTGAGTTAGTTTTGTGTATCTTGAGCAAACACAGTGTCTCTATAGAGTGTCAATAATTGTTGAATTGAACATTCAGTTCATCACAGTACATAAATAGTATAGTGATGCCCAAACTAGAAGTAAAGAGTTGTGTACAATTATCTTATATACCTCCATAAACTAAAAAGATGCTTTTTCAATTCATTGAATTGCATATCTTCAAGTTCCCATAGCCCTTTCAACATGCATTGCAGTTGCTGACTTCAAGGAGAGCAGAGCACAGATGTTATCTTTGCCTGTTTTGCCTTACCTTGCCCTTTACCTCATGGCACTCTGTTAAACCCCTGGGCCTGACCCAAGGAAGGAGTAAGAGGAAATGCCAGAAATGAGCCTCTCTTGGCATCCTGACTACTTGGTTCACAGGTTTGGCCCTGTGGGGCAGTGCAAGGTGAGAAAATGGAAATGAACCCATTTCCTCTAAGAGCAGCTGAAAGGGAGCTACTCCAGCTTATTATTGCCATCATGTTGCAGCTGCAGCAGTAGGGTACTGGCTGTGTTAACATTCTGGATCTATGACAGAATCAATTCTGAATTTGCTCACTTGCCCTAAGATTTCTAATAGGGCTGAAGGTCTGAAACAAGTCATCTTACACTTTTTTTAAAATATTTTTTTTTAGTTGTTGATGGACCTTATTATTTATTTATTTATATGTGGTGCTGAGAATTGAACCCAGTGCCTCACTCATGCCAGGCAAGTGCTCTACCATTGAGCCACAACTTTAGCAATTACATTTTTTTTTTTTTTTTTGCTATATCAGGCCACAGTTCATGAGATTATCTTCATTCCTTCATTTTACATATGGGGAAACTGTGGTCCACAGTGGGCACGGGACTAGCTGAAGATCATGTTACTTGTGTCAGTTGAGGCTAGACACAGGTCTTCCAACTATCTGTAAGGTGCTCTCTTCACTGTACTTTGTTGTCTCTGATATCAATTTTTTTTTTTTAAATCCTCCTGTTTGTAAATTCCTGTAGATTGTGAAGTTGGTGAGGGTGAATTAACCCCTGGTCATCCTCTGGTTACTATACATTTTGATGACAATTTCTGTGGTTTGGCTTTCCCAGTGTTAAATGTATCCTTAGCTGGAGCATGGAAGACATATGGTTTGTATCACTGGTGTTTCATCTGGTGAAAGCTATATCTGTAAGGTAGCTTGTTGGAAAATACTATTCCTAGGTCAGCTGAGGATTCCCATGGGCCCCTATTCCTCAGGAGCAGTCACAGGACAGAGACTTGCATTCAGCTTTGAAAAATTTATTACAAATAGGTAATATTTGTTGAGCACTTATTATGTTTTCTGGAATTACTTCAGGTGTTTTACAATTATTTTAAGCCTCACAATCCTACATGGGTAGTTACTATAATTTTTTTCACTTTTCAAATTGTCTTTCTATATAATTTACATATATGTATATAATTTACTTATAATAAAATTCCCTATTTTTTATTGGTGCATTGTAATTATATGTAATGGTTGGATTCATTATGTCATATTTGTACATGCTTATAACATAACTGGATCCATTTCATTTTTTGGTACCTTCCCTTTCTCTCTTCTTCCTCCCCATAACTGCTTGCTGTTCCAAGCATAATAATTATTTTTGCATAATAATTTTATATATAAATATATTTTATACATATATGATTTAATTTGGTAAATTCACTTATGGACATAGCACAATTTGGTTGAAAATGCCTTTATTTTATGTGCTCAGCTTGAGTTTTGATATATGTATGCACTTGTGTAACCTCTTCCTTGTAATCAAGATATAGAAATTCCATCAGTAAGTACTATTAGTGTCCTTATTTTACAAAGGGTAAAACTGAGGTACAGAGAAGTTACTTTATCCAAGGTCCCATAGCTAGTAAGTAATAGAATCAGGATTTAAATCCAGGCTATATGCCTCCAGAGCCTATATTCTATTTTTTTTAAGTTTTTTTTTTTTTTTAGTTATCAATGGACCTTTAATTTATTTATTTAAATGCACTGCTGAGAATCAAACCCAGTGCCTCACACACACATGCTAGTCAAGCACTCTACCACTGAGTCACAACCCCAGCCCCCAGAGCCTATATTCTTAAATCCTTTCTTCCTTTTCTTTTCTTTTCAAGACAGGGTCTTGTTATGTTGCCCAGACTGGCCTCAAACTCCTAGGCTTAGGCAGTCTTCTTGCCTTAACTTCCAGAATAATTGGGACTGCTGCTGCTTGCCAGTGTGCCTGGCTTCAAGCCCATATTCTCAACTACTGGGCTGTATTGTCTTTTGTCTCTTCATCTGTGGTCTAACCATTGCCCTTCCTCCCCTGGTAGACAAGTGCCATCAGGAATGTGGAGACAAAGGCTTAAAGTCTAAGCACTATAAAATGGGATATTGGATGAACTGGGTGTGGTGGTGCATGCTTATAATCTCAGCAACTTGAGAAGCTGAGGGAAGAGGATTGCAAGTTCAAAAGCCAGCCTCAGCAACTTAATGAGACCCTGTCTCATAATAAAAAATAGAAAGGGCTGGGGATGTGACTCAGTGCTTAAACACCCCTGAGTTTAATTCCCAGTACAAATAAAGGGGAAGGGGGTGGAGGTACTGGGAAGCAAGAGGTCCAGAGAGAGGCAATGGGGAAGGGTAAAACAGTTATCTCAGTACCCCTACAATTCCAGGACCCAAACCAGGCTTGACTTTTGCCCAGGTTTTGCCTCTTTGGGCCAAAGAATGTGGTGAAGAATAAGGTGGACCAGGGAGTCTCAATTAAGGTTATCATTATGATGTGGTATCTGAAAAAAGGGACTGACCTCTAGGCTTACCTATGATACTCATGTGTACTGGAGAGAAGAGATGATTATCTTGTGTTCTGAAAGTGATCTCAGAAGCAGATCACAAGCAGATTTGGACATGCATTGTAGGGCCAACATGGACAGACCAAAGCATATGTAAAGGAGTAATCAGGATGAAGAGTGGACTTGAAATTGAATCTTGGAATGGTTAAAGGAGCCATGATTGGATGCCCTGAAGATAAAATGAAGTCATTGTCTTTATATCCTTGAAAGGCTATTCTGAGGAAGAGAGAGCTAATGTGCTTTTCTGTGTGGCTTCAGAAGACATAATTAGAGACCAGTGGGTGGGACAATGTATTTTATTTTGGAAAAATTAAAGTAAAATGAATATCACATACTTTATCAGCTTAAGGCCAGATCTCTTTTCAGTATTAATATTAATCTCCTGAATGAGTATGAGATTATCTGGAAATTTAGATGTCTCCCTTGAGGCCTTCACTCTTCCTTCTTTCTAAAGTATTCAAGAATGCTAAGGGTATGTTCAGTTCAAAGGAGTCAGACATAATTCCAAGTAAAAAAATTAGAAAATCCTACTCATTTGCTGTTGGGACTTATGTTTAGTTTTTATTGGTGCTATGTAGTATGACTTTTAAAGAAGTACTACTATACTCTGTCACTCACATTATGCATTTTTTTCTTTTATTGTATTCATGAGAACCAGGTTTGGCATAAGTCAAAAATGAAGTCATTGTCACTCTTTTTTTTTGTACTGAGGATTGACCTAGGGGCACTTAACCACTGAGCCACATCCCCAATAAAAAATAGAAAGGGCTGGGGATATGACTCACTGCCTAAGCACCCCTGAGTTTAATTCCCAGTACAAATAAAGGGGAGGGGGTGGAGGTGCTGGGAAGCAAGAGGGAGGCAATGGGGAAGGGTAAAACAGTTATCTCAGTACCCTTAAAATTCAAGGACCCAAACCAGGTAGAGATTCTTGTCTTTTGCCCAGGTTTTGCCTCTTCTTTTTTAAATTTTTTTTTGAGAGAGGGTCTTGCTAAGTAGGGCCTCACTGAGTTACTGAGGTTGGCTTTGAACTTGTGATCCTTCTTCCTTAGCCCCTCAAGCCTCTGGGATTGCAGGCATGCACCACCTTTATTATATTATTATTTATAATTAATTTATTTAAATTAATTATTTTAATTAGGTATATATGGCAGCAGAATGCATTTTGATTCATAGTATACAATTGCAGCACAACTTTTCATTTCTACGGTTGTACATGATGTAGCATCACACCATATATGGAGTCATACATGTACCTATGGTAATGATGTCAATCTCATTCTACCACTTTTCCTGCCCCATGCGCCCTCCCCACTCTGCCTCCCCTTTGCCCAATCACAGTTCCTCCATTTCCCCATGCTTCCCCCTCCCCATTATGGATCAGTGTCCACTTATCATAGAGAACATTTGACCTTTGGTTTTTTGGGATTGGCTTACTTTGCTTAGCATGATATTCTCCAACTCCATCCATTTACCTGAAAATGCCATAATTTTATTCTCTCTTAATGCTGAGTAATATTCCATTGTGTATATATACCACAGTTTCTTTATCCATTCATCTATTGAGGGCATCTAGGTTGCTTCCACAGTTTAGCTATTGTGAATTGAGCTGCTATGAACATTGATATGGCTGTGTTAACCACCTTTATTTTATAAGTGGTGTTGAGGATTAAACCCAGTGCCTCACACATGCTAGGCAAGTGCTCTACCACTGAGCAAACAGCTACAGCCCTTTCATTGTCATTCTTCATCTAGGGTCCACTATGCTTGAGGTCTCAAGGTAAATGCACAAATTTGTATCTATAGAAGCTTAGCCATTGCTGGAGTATACCTCCATAGCTTGAGTCTAGATGTGTTTCTAGCTTCAACCACATTATAATACCAGAGCCATCCTCCTTGTATTTTTGTTACAGTATTGAGCTTGAAACACTGATTCAAGCTCTTTCCTTAGTGTGAGCTTACCTCTGTTGGCTCTTCAGTGTCCCTTCTGGCCTTTAACTTCACTTAGGATCCCAGTCTGTTAGAGAACCTCTAATAGTGTTGAACTTCCAAAATAAGGGAGTCAGAGTTTCAGTCTCTGTTCTTAGGAGAGCTTTGGATCCTGCTCACATTTGGATTCACTTTTTTCAGCTTTGCATATTGGGGGATATTGGAAACAATCTTTGCCAAGTCATGAAAGATCCTGCTATATCCTTTTTCCCAAGAGCAAATGTGTGCCCATTTGCCTTATGTTTTATGATTAAAAGAGGGTTCCTGAAAGGTAAGGCTCTGCCCCAAGATGACTTGATGCTTCTAAGAGAGGGACTTGGAACTTTAAATGGCAGTTTATCTAATAAAGGAATTTTTTTTAATAGTTGCTCTTTTTTTTCTTTTACCATACGATTTATTTATTTTTTTAGTCATACATGACAGCAGAATGTATTTTGACAAATAATACATACATGGAATGTACATACATCAATCATATTGTCTATTCTATTCTGCTGCCCTTCCTATCCTCCCTACTCCTCCCCTCCTCTCCCATCCTTTCTCTCTATCCAATCTAATGTGACACACTTTTTTTCCCTTTTTCTCATTACAACATCATATATGTATTCTGTATAACAATGAGGTTCTCCTTCCATCTTCCATGCAACTCCCCTTCTCTCTCTTTTTCCCTCCCACCTCTCTTCCCTATTTAGTGGTAGTCTTCTTCTCATGCTCTTCCTCCCTATCCCATTTTGAGTCACCCCCCTTATATCAGAGAAGACATTCGGCATTTGTTTTTTAGGGATTGGCTAACTTCACTTAGCATAATGTGCTCTAATGCCATCCATTTGCCTGTAAATGCCATGATCTTGTTATTTTTTAGTGCTGAGTAATATTCCATTGTGTATAAATGCCACATTTTTAAAAATCTATTCATCTATTGAAGGACATCTAGGTTGGTTCCACATTCTTGCTATTGTGAATTGTGCTGCTATAAACATTGATGTGGCTGTGTCCCTGTAGTATGCTCTTTTTAGGTCTTTTGGGTATAGTCCGAGAAGGGGAATAGCTGGGTCAAATGGTGGTTCCATTCCCAGCTGTCCAAAGAATCTCCATACTGCTTTCCATATCGGCTGCACCAATTTGCAGTCCCTCCAGCAATGTATGAGTGTACCTCCCCCCACCCCCATCCTCGCCAGCACTTATTGTTGTTTGACTTCATAATGGCTGCCATTCTTATTGGAGTGAGATGGTATCTTAGAGTAGTTTTAATTTGCATTTCTCTGATTGCTAGAGATGGTGAGCATTTTTTCATGTATTTGTTGATTGATTGTATATCCTCTTCTCAGAAGTTTCTGTTCAAGTCCTTGGCCCATTTGTTGATTGGGTTATTTGCTTTTTTTTGTTTGTTTGTTTAACTTTTTGAGTTCTCTGTATACTCTAGAGATTAGAGCTCTATCTGATGTTTGAGGGGTAAAAATTTGTTCCCAGGATGCAGGCTCCCTATTCACCTCGCATATTATTTCTCTTGCTGAGAAAAACCTTTTTAGTTTGAATTCGTCCCATTTGTTGATTCTTGGTTTTAACTCTTGGGCTATAGGTGTCCTATTAAGAAATTTGGGGCCTGCCCCCACATGATGAAGATTAGGGTCAACTTTATCTTCTATTAGATGCAGAGTCTCTGGTCTGATTCCTAGCTCCTTGATCCATTTTGAGTTGACTTTTGTGCATGGTGAGAGAAAGGGATTCAATTTCATTTTGTTGCATATGGATTTCCAGTTCTCCCAGCACCATTTGTTGAAGATGCTATCCTTTCTCCATTGCATGGTTTTAGCACCTTTGACTAATATAAGGTAGTTGTAATTTTGTGGATTTGTCTCTGTGTCCTCTATTTTGTACCATTGGTCTACCAGCCTGTTTTGGTACCAGTATCATGCTGTTTTTGTTACTATTGCTCTATAGTACAGTTTAAAATCTGGAATCGCGATACCACCAATTTCACTCTTCCTGCTTAGAATTACTTTAGCTATTCTGGGTCTCTTATTTTTCCAGATGAATTTCATGATTGCTTTTTCTATTTCTGCTAGGAATGTCATTGGGATTTTGATGGGAATTGCATTGAATCTGTAAAGTGCTTTTGGTAATATGGCCATCTTAATAATATTAATTCTACCAATCCATGAGCAAGGTAAATCCTTCCATCTTCTAAGGTCTTCTTCTATTTCTTTCTTAAGGGTTCTGTAGTTTTCATTGTATAGCTCTTTCACCTCTTTTGTTAAGTTGATTCCCAGGTTTTTTTTTTTTTTTTTTTTTTTGAGGATATTGTGAATGGAGTAGTTGTCCTCATTTCCATTTCAGAGAATTTGTCACTGATATACAGGAATGCCTTTAATTTATTGGTATTGATTTTATATTCTGCCACTTTGCTGAATTCATTTACTAGTTCTAGAAGTTTCTTTTGAGTTTTTTGGGTCTGCTAGGTATAGGATCATGTCATCGGCAAATAGTACTAATTTAAGTTCTTCTTTTCCTATATTTATGCCTTTAATTTCTTTTGTCTGTCTAATTGCTCTGGCTAGTGTTTCAAGAACTATGTTGAATAGAAGTGTGAGAGAGGGCATCCCTGTCTTGTTCCAGATTTTAAAGGGAATGCCTTCAACTTTTCTCCATTTAGAATGATGCTGGCCTGAGGCTTAGTGTATATAGCTTTTACCATGTTGAGGTAATTTGCTGTTATCCCTAATTTTTCTAGAGTTTTGAACATAAAGGGATGCTGTATTTTGTCGAATGCTTTTTCAGCATCTATCGAGATGACCATATGGTTCTTATCTTTAAGTCTATTGATGTGGTGAATAACATTTATTGATTTCCGCATATTGAACCAGCCTTGCATCCCAGGGATGAATCCCACTTGGTCATGGTGCACTATCTTTTTGATAAGTTTTTGTATCCGATTTGCTAGAATTTTATTGAGGATTTTTGCATCTAAATTCATTAGGGATATTGGTCTGAAGTTTTCTTTCTTTGAAGTGTCTTTATCTGGTTTTGGAATCAGGGTGATGTTGGCCTCATAGAATGAATTTGGAAGTACTCCCTCTTTTTCTATCTCCTGAAATAGATTGTAGAGTATTGGTATTAGTTCTTCTTTAAAGTTCTTGTAAAACTCTGCTGTATACCCATCCTGTCCAGGGCTTTTCTTGGTTGGTAGTCTTTTGATGGCTTCTTCTATTTCCTCACTTGATATTGGTCTGTTTAGGTTGTTTATATCATCCTGACTCAATCTGGGTAGCTCATATGCTTTAAGGAATTTATCAATGCCTTCACTATCCTCAATTTTATTAGAGTATAGGGTTTCAAAATAGTTTCTAATTATTTCTGTATTTCTGAAGTGTCTGTTGTGATGTTGCCTTTTTCATCCCATAAGCTAGTAATTTGGGTTCTCTCTCTTCTTCTCTTTGTTAGCGTGGCTAGTGGTCTATCAATCTTATTTATTTTTTCAAAGAACCAACTTTTAGTTTTGTCAATTTTTTCGATTGTTTCTTTTGTTTCGATTTCATTGATTTCAGCTCTGATTTTAATTATTTCTTGCCTTCTACTGTATTTGCTGCTGATTTGTTCTTCTTTTTCTAAGGCTTCGAGGTGTAGTGTGAGGTCATTTATTTGTTGGCTTTTCCTTCTTTTAAGGAATGAACTCCATGAAATGAATTTTCCTCTTAGTACTGCTTTCATAGTGTCCCAGAGATTTCGTTATGTTGTGTCTTTAACTCTAAGAATTTTTTAATTTCCTCTTTGATATCTTCTGTAACCCTTTGTTCATTCAGTAGCATATTGTTTATTCTCCATGTGATGTAGGGTTTTTTCTTTCTTATTTTATTATTGATTTCCAATTTCATTCCATTATGATCATATAAAATAAAATGCATGGTAGTATCTCTACTCCTTTGTAATTGCTAAGATTTGCCCTGTGACATAATATATGGTCTATTTTTGAGAAGAATCCATGTGCTGCTGAGAAGAAAGTGTATCCGCTTGATGTTGGGTGGTATATTCTGTATATATCAATTAAGTCTAAGTTATTAATTGTATTATTGAGCTCTATGGTTTCTTTATTCAACTTTTGTTTGGAAGATCTGTCCAGGGGTGAGAGAGGTGTGTTAAAATCTCCCATGATTATTGTGTTGTGGTCTGTTTGACTCTTGAACTTGAGAAGAGTTTGTTTGATGAACGTAGCTGCAGCATTGTTTGGGGCATATATATTAATGATCGTTGAGTCTTATTGGTGTATGGTTCCCTTGAGCAGTATGTAGTG
This sequence comes from Marmota flaviventris, assembly GCF_047511675.1. Lineage (NCBI taxonomy): Eukaryota > Metazoa > Chordata > Mammalia > Rodentia > Sciuridae > Marmota > Marmota flaviventris. The sequence continues at coordinate 60,261,824 of NC_092506.1, read as the reverse complement.
TCCTTGTTTATCCCTTTTGATTAACTTTAGCTTGAAGTCTATTTTATTTGATACAAGTATGGACACCCCTGCTTGCTTCCAAGGTCCATATGATAATAAAGGAGTTTTAATTTTTGCTTCGAACTATTAGAACTCCTTTTTAATAGGAGTAGACTACCTAGAGATATGACTTGATGATATTACAAATGCTTAATTGGAGACTAGCTGCTTAGGGCCACTGTGAATAAATGCTGAATTTCTTAATAAGACCACCATTCAGAATGAGCAAAGTTAGCATTAGAAGATAGGAAGGGCAGTGATGGGAGCAGTAGCACATGCCTATAATCCCAGTAAGAAGACAGGTGAGGCCTTGAGCAACTTAGTGAGATCCTGTCTTAAAATAAAAAGGGCTGTGAATGTAACTTAGAGGTAGAGTGAACCTGGGTTCAATAATAAAAATAAATTCATAAATAGACAAAGAAAGAAAGAAGAGAGGAGAGTCAACTGGACCATGCAGTCTGAACCTAGATCTTGAAACTCTTTTCTCTGTGGAGAGCCTCTTGCTAATACCATACATAGTAGTATGCTCTACTACCATACTAAGGTACTATTCTTCTATTATGTTTGGCCCCAAGTTGAGCACAGGAGTTTTCCTGTGTTACCATATAACCAAACCCTATATAGACTATTTAGATAAAAATTTTCTAAAAACTCAGGGGTAACAATAGGAAAATAAATAAAATTATCAAGACTCTTGGAGGATATACACATCATCAGTGCCAGTGTGATCATTAGGTTGTTGCCTCGAAGAGTTATGAATTAGAATGGGTTGGCCTCTCTCTCTCTTTTTTTCTTTCCCTCCCTTCCTCCTTCCCCACCTCCCTCCCTCCATCCCTTCCCTCCTTCCTTTCTCTCTCCAGGGACTGAACTCTGGCCTTGTACATGCTAGGCAAACGCTTAGTCTACATCTTTAGCCATTTAAAAAAAAAAAATATTTTTTTTTGAGACAGGGTCTCACTAAGTTGTCCAGGCTGCCTTGAGCTTGTGATCCCCCTGCCTCAGCCTCCTGAATAGCTGGGATTATAAGCATATGCCACCATGCCAGGCTCTAAAGACCTTTCTAACTCTGAGATTTTATGATTCTTTCAGGACTTTGCAATCTAACAATTCTAGAATTGACTTTGTGCTGTGATTCCTGGAAATCTTACAGGCCCAACATTGGGGTCCAAAAAAAGTAGGTGACTATTATAAGGTTGAAGTTGTCACTCTTCTCATTTCTGCATTTCTTCCAACTTCTGCACTCCCCTTCCACCAGAGAAATAAAAATATAAGATATGGCCTCCTTATGATATGTATATTTTACTACAACTTTAAAAAATACAGCTTTATTCTTTGCCCATGATGTATGTTTGTTCTTATTTTTTATTTTTTTTTATTTATTAGGTGTAGATGGACACAACACAATGCCTTTATTTTTATGTGGTGCTAAGGATCGAACCCAGGTCCTGCCCGCGCTAGGCGAGCGCTCTACCACTGAGCCACAACCCCAGCCCCCTATGTTTATTCTTTCTCACTTACCTATCAATACTTCATGATGTGGGTAAGAAAGTTCTCTTATCAAGGTCATTTTAGAGATGAAGAAATGGACGTCTGGAGAAGTTAAATAATTTATCTATCCAAATCATACACTAGATTGACAGGTATCCTTAGTCCTCTCAATAAGTATTTGTTGAATAAATGAGTGACTCAGAACTGGAGCCTAAATTCTGTGTTTTCTTGATAGTATTTTTCCTTCCATATTATTCTGAGCCCCCAGGGGCTTTTCATGTGAACTTTTTGGGTTGGCCATTTTTTATTGACTTTCTCTTTGGGATTCCCTCATTCTGTAGCTGAAGCTGTGTGTGCATTCCTTAGTGATCACCATCCCAATTGTGTTCCCTACTGAGTGGGAAGGGAAAAAACACTCCACCCACTGTAATTCTTTTTTTGTTACTTGTTTTCTGGGATCTTCATATCACTGCTGACAAGAGTGACTCATAGACTTCACTCTGTGATTTTCTTTGTTAAGAGAACTTTTTCCTTAGAAATTAGTTTATTGTTATGTATGGTTAAGACACAGCTGTTTAGCATCCTTTCCCAGATAACAATAGATCTGTCATCTAACTGGGCTAATAAGACCTATCTTTTTGGCTTGGTGAAACTCTTCAGCCACTGTGGGCCTAGCTGTGTTTCAGGTGCTGTGAAGAAGCCCTTGGGATGATGGGAGAGGGGCTCATAGTCCAGTTGGGGAGGTAAGATTCATGCATAGACAGTAAAACCATTTAAGACAGTTTTTAATAAAATGCAAATTAAATTGTAGCTGGATATGGTGACACATTCCTATAATCCCAATGGCTCCAGAGGCTAAGGCAGGTGGATCCCAAGTTCAAGGCCAGCCTCAGCATTTAGTGAGCCCCTAAACAACTTATAAGTACTTAAATGTAGGGAATAAGTCTTAAGGTGCTGAGAAGGTATAGTGGAAAGAGTACATGCTTTAGCACTACAGGCCTCAGCAAGTTAACATAACTCTGAACTACATTTTCTTTGCCTGTAGAATGGGGATAATAATCAATATTACAGGGTTGTGAGGATTAGATGAGATGCTATGGGTATAGTATTAACAGTGTGACTGATGCGTGGTAGGCAGAAAACCATTGGTAAGCCACATCCCCCCTTCAAGGAGTCTCTGAAGGAACTAAACCTAAAAGATTGATTAGCATTTTGGGAGGATAAGAAGGAAGATGGCAAGCTATACATGAAGCTACAAGTAAGAAGCAGGGGAAATAAAGAGATAAAGGTTTAGATTTATTTAAAAGAGGTGTTTTATGGCAAGTGTTTTTATTTTGGGCAGGGGGGATGTACCTAGGGATTTAATAACCTGGGGCAATTTACCACTGAGCTACCTCCTCAGCCCTTTTTATTTTTTTGTTGGAGACACCAAGTTTCTTACGGCCTCACTAAGTTGATGAGACTGGCCTTGAACTTGGGATCCTCCCGTCTCAGCCTCCTGAGTTACTGGGATTATAGGCAGCAAGTGTTTATATGATGTGAAAGCCCTTCTTGTACTCAGTAATATAGTGTAGTAGCTAAGAACTTGGACTCTAGAGCAAGATGGCCTGTCTTTAAATGTCACCACTTAGTTAATTTTTCCATACTTCAGTTTTTTGATCTGAAGAATGGAGATGATAATAATGATATGTCACAGAGTTGCCATGAGAATAAATGAGGGAACAAATACAAAGTGCTTACAATAGTTCCTGACACAATGCTATGTGTATATAAGATGCTATAATAATAATTATTATTTTTTTTTGTATTACATATAGTCTTATCTCTTTATTTTATTTTTTTAATTTTTATTGTTGGTTGTTCAAAACATTACATAGTTCTTGATATATCATATTTCACACTTTGATTCAAGTGGGTTATGAACTCCCATTTTTACCCCGTATACAGATTGCAGAATCACATCAATTACACATCCATTGATTTACATATTGCCATACAATAATAATTATTTAAATGAAACAAAACTTCTTTAAATTTATTTTTTTAGTTTGGATTTGTTATATATGACAACAGAATGCATTACAATTCACATTACATGTATAGATCAAATTTTTCATATCTCTGGTTGTACACAAAGTAGAGTCACATCCTTCGTGTCTTCTTATACATACTTAAGGTAATGACAACCATCACATTTCACCATCTTTTCTACCCCTATGCCCCTCCCTTCCCCTCCCTCTCCCTTTCTCCTTTGCCCTATCTAGAGTTCATTTAATCCTCCCCCTGGCCCCCCACAACATATTATGGATCAGCATCCTTAAATCAGAGAAATCATTCGGCATTTGGTTTTTGGGGATTGGCTAACTTCACTTACCATTATATTCTCCAACTCTATCCATTTACCTGCAAATGCCATGATTTTATTCTCTTTTAATGCTGAGTAATATCCCATTGTGTATATATACCACAGTTTCTTTATCCATATACATCTAGGTTGGTTCCACAGTTTAGCTATTGTGAATTGTGCTGCTATAAGCATTGATGTGGCTAAAAACCTGTAGTTTGCTGTTTTTAAGTCTTTTGGATATAGACTGAGGAGTGGGATAGCTGGGTCAAATGGTGGTTCCAGTCCCAGTTTTCCAAGGAATCTCCATCCGGCTTTCCATATTGGTTGCACCAATTTGCAGTCCCACCAGCAGTGTATGAGTGTAATTTTTCTCCCACATCCTTGCCAACACTTATTGTTGTTTATATTCTTAATAGCTGCCATTCTGACTGGAGTGAGATGAAATCTTAAGTAGTTTTGATTTGCATTTCTCTAATTGCTAGAGATGTTGAACATATTTTCATACATTTGTTGATTGATTGTATATCATCTTCTGAGAAGTGTCTGTTCAGGTCCTTGGCCCATTTATTGATTGGGTTATTTGGGTTTTTTTGGTGTTAAGTTTTTGAGTTCTTTATATATTCTAGAGATTAGTGCTCTATCTGACATACGTGTGGCAAGAATTTGTTCCCAATTAGTAGGCTTTCTATTCACCTCACTGATTGTTTTTTTTTTTTTTGCTGATAAAAATCTTTTTAGTTTGAATCCATCCCATTTATTGAGTCTTAATATTAATTCTTGCACTATAGGAGTCTTATTAAGGAATTTGGGGCGTAATCTGACATGATGGAGAGTTGGGCGTACTTTTTCTTCTAGTAGACACAGTGTCTCTGGTTCAATTCCTAGGTCCTTAATCCACTTTGAGTTGAGTTTTGTAAATGGTGAGAGATAGGGGTTTAATTCCATTTTGTTGCATATGGATTTCCAATTTTCCCAGCACCATTTGTTGAAGAGGCTCTATTGCTCTATAATATAGTTTAAGGTCTGGTATAGTGATGCCACCTGCTCTTTCTTCTTGCTAAGGGTTGCTTTGGCTATTCTGGGTCTCCAGATGAATTTCATGACTGCCTTTTCTATTTCTATGAGGAATGTCATTGGGATTTTTTTTTAAGGGGGGGGAGAGAGAGAATTTTTTAATATTTATTTTTCAGTTTTCGGTGGACACAACATCTTTATTTTATTTTATGTGGTGCTGAGGATTGAACCCAGCGCCCTGTGCATGCCAGGCGAGCGCATTACTGCTTGAGCTACATCCCCAGCCCTGTCATTGGGATTTTGATTGGAATTGCATTAAATCTGTATAGTGTTTTTGGTAGTATGGTCACTTTGACAATATTAATTCTGCCTATCACCACTTCTATTTAACAACAAGGTAGATCTTTCCATCTTCTAAGACCTTCTTTGATTTCTTTCTTTAGGGTTCTGTAGTTTTCATTGTAGAGGTCTTTTACCTCTTTCGTTAAGTTGATTCCCAAGTATTTTATTTTATTTTTTATGCTATTGCTTATGAGGTAGTTTTCCTTTCAGAGGATTTGTTACTGATATACAGAAATGCCTTTGATTAATGGGTGTTGATTTTGTATCCTGCTACTTTGCTGAATTAATTTACTAATTAATTAAATTAATTAGTAAATCTAGAAGTTTTCTGGTGGAACTTTTTGGGTCTTCCAGGTATAGAATCATATCATCAGCAAATAGTGCTAATGTGAGTTCTTCTTTACCTGTCCATATCCCTTTAATTTCTTTAAGTCTGTCTAATTGCTCTGGCCATGATGAAACAAAACTTTTACAAGACAGTGTATGTCTTTCCTGATAAACCCTGATAAATAAAATAACTGACCCACTCACTGAGGGATTGATGTCTGCAGTTTGAAGATCTCTGCTGTAAGTAATGAAGAACCATCAAAGTGGTGAGCAAGGTGAGGCCTGCATAAAATGGGATTAAACAAAACTGATCTGATCAGGAGGTTGTAGGAAGAATTAGGAAAGATAACAATGAGTTCTTTTTTAAAAAAATTATTTTTTAGGTGTGGATGGACACAACACAATGCCTTTATTTTTATGTGGTGTTGAGAATCGAATCCGGGTCCCACCCATGCTAGGTGAGCACTCTACCACTGAGCCACAATCCAGCCCTGCAATGGGTTCTTTTTTTTAAAGAAAATTTTATAGAGGACACAGAAACCAACCCACAAAACTACAACTATCTTATATTTGATAAAGGGGCTAAAAGCATGCAATGGAGGAAGGATAGCATCTTCAACAAATGGTGCTGGGAAAACTGGAAATCCATATGCAACAAAATGAAACTGAATCCCTTTCTCTCGCCATGCACAAAAGTTAATTCAAAATGGATCAAGGAGCTTGATATCAAATCAGAGACACGCCGTCTGATAGAAGAAAAAGTTGGCTACAATCTACATACTGTGGGGTCGGGCTCCAAATTCCTCAATAGAACACCCATAGCACAAAAGTTAATAACTACAATCAACAAATAGGACTTACTCAAACTAAAAAGTTTTTTTTCAGCTAAAGAAACAATAAGAGAGGTAAATAGAGAGCTTACATCCTGGGAACAAATCTTTACTCCTCACACTTCAGATAGAGCCCTAATATCCAGAGTATACAAAGAACTCCAAAAATTAGACAATAATATAACAAACAACCCAATCAACAAATGGGCCAAGGACCTGAACAGACACTTCTCAGAGGAGGACATACAATCAATCAACAAGCACATGAAAAAATGCTCACCATCTCTAGCAGTCAGAGAAATGCAAATCAAAACCACCCTAAGATACCATCTCACTCCAGTAAGATTGGCAGCCATTATGAAGTCAAACAACAACAAGTGCTGGCGAGGATATGGGGAAAAGGGTACACTTGTACATTGCTGGTGGGACTGCAAATTGGTGCAGCCAATTTGGAAAGCAGTATGGAGATTTCTTGGAAAGCTGGGAATGGAGCCACCATTTGACCCAGCTATTCCCCTTCTCGGTCTATTCCCTAAAGACCTAAAAAGAGCATGCTACAGGGACACTGCTACATCGATGTTCATAGCAGCTCAATTCACAATAGCAAGACTGTGGAACCAACCCAGATGCCCTTCAATAGACGAATGGATTAAAAAAATGTGGCATTTATACACAATGGAGTATTACTCTGCATTAAAAAATGACAAAATCGTAGAATTTGCAGGGAAATGGATGGCACTAGAGCAGATTATGCTAAGTGAAGCTAGCCAATCCCTAAAAAACAAATGCCAAATGTCTTCTTTGATATAAGGAGAGTAACTAAGAACAGAGTAGGGACAAAGAGCATGAGAAGAAGATTAACATTAAACAGAGATGAGAGGTGGGAGGGAAAAGGAGAGAAAAGGGAAATTGCATGGAAATGGAAGGAGACCCTCAGGGTTATACAAAAGAACATACAAGAGGAAATGAGGGGAAAGGGAAAAATAATACAAGGGGGAGAAATGAAGGTCAGTAGAGGGGGTAGAGAGAGAAGAGGGGAGGGGAGGGGAGGGGAGGGGGGATAGTAGAGGATAGGAAAGGTAGCAGAACACGACAGTCACTAGTATGGCAATATGTAAATCAATGGATGTGTAATTGATGTGATTCTGCAATCTGTATATGGGCTAAAAATGGGAGTTCATAACCCACTTGAAGCAAAGTGTGAAAGATGATATATCAAGAACTATGTAATGTTTTGAACAACCAACAATAAAAAAAAAATAAAAAAAAAGAAAATTTTATTTTATTTATTTTTTTTTTAGTTTTAAGTGGACACAATATCTTTAGTTTATTTTCATGTGGTGCTGACGATGGAACCCAGTGCCTCATGCATGGTAGGCGTGCACTCTACCACTGAGCTACAACCTCAGCCCAGCAATGGGTTCTTGAGTGTGTCCATGTTAAATCATGCAGAAGTATAAATACTTGTTTTATCTGAAGAATGTAATTCCTGGTAGGGTTAGTAGTTGTAGAAGTATAGGACTTAGGCAGTCTTATCAAAGAACTTGAGTTGTAGTAAATGAAATGCAGCAATACTGTAGCAAACAGTGCTGCCATAAATAAGCATTTATACATACTTTTGAGTGAATAAAGTACCTAAGTACAAATAGAGTGATCACTGAGAACTGCAGGAGGCAGACGTTCCCTTTAGAGCAGGCACTACTTGGATTGGGCTTGAAGATAGAGGAGGTTTTGATCAGTAGGGGGCACTACATGGATGTAAGAATGGGTATGGTGTGTGATCAAGTCAGTGCAAAACCAGGACTTCAACCTGTATTTCATTGAGCTCTACAGAGAAGCTTTCTGTAAACGGCCTTGCAATGTTTAGACCTCATGTGGGATGAGTAACACCTGTATCCTTGGAATATATAGCTTCTTTACTGATTTTCAGGTCCCAGAAAGGCCAGGGTGAGTTGTCCATGGTTGGCTGTGGGAAGGTTACCAAGGCAACTGTCCTCTTCCTCTTGGATAGTGCTTCAAGAGTGTCTGAAAGCCTGCTCCCCTGTCTTTTCCAGTGTTGCCTGGGCTATGTGCCTAGGCTGGGCCTACCTAGATCATGAGTTTGGTGATAGGTGGGCAAGAACCACTGGATTTTTGGTATCTACCGAATGGACTCTGGTTTAGTATGAGTTATTTGCTTTGCTTTATATTTATGTTGCATTAAAGAACCTTATCTTTGGTCAGCTCAAGGTTAAAACCTCTAAAGGTTATACCCACCATTTCTTACTTTGGCTGTCTTTAAGCTTAGGTTTTTAGAGGTGGTATCTAGCAGCAGAGCTCTTTGTGAGATAGTTGGCCCTGGCAGCTGTGGGAGCCAGTTTGCAAAGCAAGAAGAAAAAATGTTTGAGAGCAGGATAAAGAAGCCTCTTGTAGAGTCTCAAGCTTATAACTAGAGTTTTGGGCCTGAGTGCAGAGCTAGATCCATTACAGATTTTGATGGACTTTGGATTAGTGATCTAAAAGGATATCTAAAGCACCAAGGGCTCTAGCATCTACCTTCTTCCCTCTTTTCTGTCTATCTATCTGTCTATCTATCATCTCCCTTTTTGAGGCTCTGGGGATTGAACCTTGGGCCTCCTTGCCTCAATGATGCTTGGCAAGTGTTCTACCATTGAGCTTCACCCCTAGCCTATATCATATTTCTTTAACCCCAAGGCAATTATTCTTCTAGGAGCTGTGACCCTTTAGCCTGCCCTTAGAAATCTGTCTAACTCTGTATGCAAACTCAGCCTTCTAGCATCTGGAAGTTCCATGTTCCCCAAGTTAAACTCCAAAGACCAATTCAGATTTCTTTTTTTCTTTTTGACACTGGGGAGTAAACCCAGGGGCACTAAACCACTGAGCCAGGTCTCTGGCCTATTTTATTTTGAGACAAGTTCTTGTTAAATTGCTTAGGGCCTTGCTAAGTTGCTGAAGCTGGCTTTGAGTTTGTGATCCTCTTGCTTCAGCCTTCCAGGTTGCTGGCTTAAAGTCATGTGCCACTGTGCCTGGCCCAATTCAGATTTCTTAAAAAACAAAACAACAGGGCTGGAGTTGTGCTTGCCTCACACATGTGAGGCACTAGGTTTGATCCTCACACCACATAAAAATAGATAAAATAAAAATATTGTGTTCATCTACAACTAAAAATATTTTAAAACAAAACAACAACAAACCATCTAGAATAGATGGAATAATATACTAAGAAACAAATAAAATACAACTTTCTGTTCATTCCTCTTCTCCATACATCTTACCTAGTCAAATCACTAAGACTTGAAGAAGACAAATTATCACTTGCATGTATAAGGTTCACATGGATGACAGGGGCAAGAGAATTAGTGAAAAATGGCTTTATCAACAATGAAGCACAAACTAGAAGGTAAACTTTTTGAAGACAGATTTTTAAAAAATTGTGTAGCTCTAGAATCTAACATAGGTTGTGTACAGAATAGGCATCAATAGAGGCAAGAATGAATGAATGAATGAATGATGGGTTTTCAGTGTTTCTTGTTAGGGACTTAAGATTCCAGCCAACTAAGTTGATGTGGTGGATGGACGCAGGCTGGGGCCAAATTCTAACTTCTTTGTACACTAAGATAATATGAAATGTTTCTCCTCATAGGGTATTACTCTTGGCCTTTCCTTTTTTAGCATTCCTCTCTTTTCTTTAATTGCCATTTAAAGATCTGTATTCAGTGCAAGAGATGATGAGGGGAATGTTTCCCTGAGGACATGGCTTTATAATGATAGCCAAGGCTTTGTGCCTGATTAACTCACTGACCTCTGAAGACACTGAGGCGGGAACACAGTTTTAAGCAGTCAGAATTAAAAACTCTTGTGAGTATGGTGGGAGTGAAGGAGGGAGTGGGATAGGAATTATGGTAAGATGAAAAGAGAATAGTAAGAGAAATCTAGAGTTTTTAACCTCTTTCTCAATATCATGTTTTTACCATGTTTTGAACTTTTGTGACCTAGTAGAAAGGGACAGAACCAAGAGATTGTCTTTTGCCAATAATTCACAGTACCACCTAGGACTAACCACTGATGCTCTGTGAGTTTCATTTTCATTTGTCAGGTGGAATTTGGAATCTCTGCCTTTACCTGAATTCCTGAATTGTGGTGAAGATTGATGAGACATTGAAAGAGAAAGCTCTGCAGAATAGAGGTGATGATGCCTTGAATCAATATAGAGAGAGTGTAATGATTGTGGTCACCATTCTATCTTTATCATCATCTGAAAGAATAAGCCATTGTAGCCCTGTCCTGGATACTCAGTTTCCTCTGACCTTTCTGTTCTTTCCCGTCACTCCTCATGGTATAATGTGGGTGATCCAGAAAAGCCAGTTGTTTCTGCAAGGCTTTCTGTGCCTCTGATTTCACTCTGTTGGAGCAATCCCCAGGCTATCTTGTTATGGTTAGTCTGGAGGTATCTATAACGAGTACAGACTCTGAAGTCAAGGTATCTGGATTTGAATCCTTATTTTATAATTCACTGGCTGTGTGTGTTTGAGCAAGTTAAATAATCTTTCTGTTCCTCAATTTCCTATCTATAAAATGAGGAGAATATAATAACTGCCTCACTGTGTTACTGTGAGAGTCAAATGGGAAGTATATGTGGAGATCTTGGAATAGCTCCTGGCATATAGTTAAGCATTCAAAAATGGTTTGTGTTATCTTAATAATTATTATTATTCAACTGGATTTTCCCTGATAGGAACTTTTTTGGACTAGGGACCATGTCTATTTCATTATTGTATTTTTAGTCCTTAGCACAGGGTTGATGACAGAGCAGGCACTTGGTAAGAATTTCTTGAGTAAGCATAAGCATTTGAATACTAGATCTGCCATATATGGTACTAATTTTACAACTATGGATAAAAGACTTGTCTTCTCTAAGTCCTAGTTTATCTTTTAAATGGGAAATCATAAGCCTTGCCTTGTGAGACTGATGTGAGAATTAAATATATGTGAAATGCTGAGCAGTATGTAAATATCATTCTTCTTTTTTTTTTTTTTTTTAAATGATCAAAATGCTTTATTTTTTAAAAAAGAACAAACTATTATGTATTCTTTTTTTTTTTTTTTTAATTTTTTTTTTTTATTGGTTGTTCAAAACATTACACAGCTCATGACATATCATCTTCCATACATTTGATTCAAGTGGGTTATGAACTCCCATTTTTTTACCCCAAATACAAGTTGCAGAATCACATCGGTTACACATCCACATTTTTACATAATACCATATTAGTGACTGTTGTATTCTGCTACCTTTCCTATCCCCTACTATCCCCCCTCCCCTTCCCTCTCATCTTCCCTCTCTACCCCATCTGCTGTTGTTTAATTCTCTCCCTTGTTTTTTTTTTCCCCCTTTCCCCTCACAAACTCTTATATGTAATTTTGTGTAACAATGAGGGTCTCCTTCCATTTCCATAGTTTCCCTTCTCTCTCCCTTTCTCTCCCCCCACTCGTCTCTGTTTAATGTTAATCTTTTCCTCATGCTTTTCTTCCCTGTTCTGATCTTAGTTGCTCTCTTTATATCAAGGAAGACATTTGGCATTTGTTTTTTAAGGATTGGCTAGCTTCACTTAGCATAATCTGCTCTAATGCCATCCATTTCCCTGCAAAATCCATGATTTTGTCATTTTTTAGTGCTGCGTAATACTCCATTGTGTATAAATGCCACAGTTTTTTAATCCATTCATCTATTGAAGGGCATCTGGGTTGATTCCAAAGTCTAGTTATTGTGAATTGTGCTGCCATGATCATTGATGTGGCAGTATCCCTATAGTATGCTCTTTTAAGGTCCTCAGGGAATAGACCGAGAAGGGCGATAGCTGGGTCAAATGGTGGTTCCATTCCCAGCTTTCCTAGGAATCTCCATACTGCTTTCCATATTGGCCGCACCAGTTTGCAGTTCCACCAGCAATGTACAAGCGTACCCTTTTCCCCACATCCTCGCCAGCACTTATTGTTGCTTGACTTCATAATGGCTGCCAATCTTTATCATTCTTCTTTATACCTGCCATCTCTATGACATGTGGGGCCTCGTAATCTGCTAGTTACTGTATTACTCAAGTAGTAGGCTGCTGAACCCAAAGATGCTTGTTAAGTGGTATTTTCTGGATATTGGGCCTAGAACAGAAAAAGAAAATAGTACCTTAGGGTTATCTTTAGCATTTCTAGCCTTTTCTCTTTGCCCATCCTGCTTGTTTTTGCTTGGATAGTTCTAAGTTCCTAAAATAGTCAGAATTATGCCTCTTAGTTTTCCAAGTGTCTTAAGTAACCAGAAGCACTTTTATTTTGGCTCCTTTAAAGGTTGTTCTGTTTGGTCCTTGCCATTCTTCATTAACCATTAGTATATCCTGCTTATATGCAGTTTCCTGACCTCCTGTACTTTTTCCAGGGTCAAAACAGCACCTACATCATTCCAGGTAGATCATTTTTTCTGGTTCTCCTATACCAGTGGAAAGCATACTGGCCTATGAGGTAGAAGACCTGAGTTCCAGTCTGGCTCTGCCACTGTCTAAAGTGTGTGACCTTGGGCAAAGCTCTTACCCTCTCTATGTTGCAGGCTTTTCATTATTAAAATGAAGTATTTGAACCAAGTAAGTGGTCTTTAAGTATCCTTAAATTCTATGTCTGAGTTTGGACAAATTATCTTTTTGAGGTGTCTTTTCCCATTTGTAAAATAAATAGGTTGGCCTGAATAATTTCTAAAGACACACCTAGATCTGAATGTTTTTTTTTTTTTTTTACTCTTAGTGTTTTCCTTTTCTTTCCTTTCTTTTCTCTTCTGTCTTGTATTGCTTTCTGGAGCATTTCTGTGACAGTTAACAGCTGCAGACAGGAAACCCTTGAACACTTCTAACTTGGCAAAGATAGCTGCTCCCTCTGAGCCTCATCCCAGCACATTTCCTGTGTTTACAGCTTTTGGGTTTTGCACTTAGTGACAGGCCTGACAGTTTATACTCTAGATCTTTCTTCACAGCTTGGTGCAGGTTAGACCAGATGCACACCAAATTGGGAGTCAGGAGACAGAGTCAGTCTCTACTCAGCTGTGTGTCCTTAGACAAATGACCTCCCTTCTTAGAATTTAATTTCCTCCTCCAAAGAGCTGGAAAGTTTAACATGGTCTTTATGACCATAATGTTGAAGGATCTGACATTTGCATCCCTCTCATTCCCCTGAAGGGCCCTCTTTTTAGCCTGTTTCTTCCACATACTCCATTTTGGAAGGATTCCAGAGAGCTTCCTTTGCATTTCTTATATGGGACAAAATAAGAGGAAAACAGGGAGCCAAACAGCCTTTTCAGGCACTGCCTTGTAGCAGAGAATTGTTGAGATGGGGAGCTGGTGTTACTGAATGACCCAACAAATTAGCTGTGTGATTGCTAACTAGGTAGACCCCAGTATACATTTATTCTTATCAAGACTCTGGAGACAGAGTACCCCAGTTCCAGCTGAGCTTTCTAAGTCTATGTAACCTTGAACAAGTAAAAGGGATAACAAATGTAGAAGTGTTCAGCATAATATCCAACATGTTCATTCTCTCTTTCTACCTTAGTTAGAGTGTACTAATTCTGTTTTTGTAGAGAAAGTAAAAAGATGAAGAGAAGCTAGAGACAGACTTCACCTGTGATTAGAACTTTTGTGAGGTGGTGTCTGGGCCAGTCTAGGCTCAGAGCTCTGATCCTAGAGGAGGAGACTTATAGGGCCTGCACTGGTTGAAGAAGGATTCTTAGAGCAATAGGGATTTTCATTAGCCAGGGAGGGCCAGAAAGTCTTAAGGAGCTAGAGAAAGAGTAATTCTGTGTTGCTGTCTGCCCCTTCTTAAATTTTGATGCTTTGTTTGGTATAGGTTGGCTTCTCTTAACGTGCCCCTGACTCTTCATGAAGAGGTATTATCCAAGGGATTTATATTTTATTTTATTTTTAAGGAAAAAAAAAGTCTTAAGGAGAGAAGCTAACATTTGTTTTGAACAAACTAGTTTTGCTTAATCAATTGGCTATATCATTTGCTTACATAATCTTAAATACTTAAAAAGTTATATGGTGATGGTGTGATGATGATAATAATGATGATAATGGTGGTACTGTGGAGTGAAACAGGGGTGCTTTACCACTGAGCTACATCCCTAGTCCTTTTTATTTTGAAACAGGGTCTTGCAAGTTTCTGAGGGTCTCAAGGCTGGTCTTGAGCCTGAGATCTTCCTTCTTCAATCTCCTGGGTTTCTGGGATTGCAGGTACATGCCACCATGCCTGGTTCCTCAATCATTTTCAACAAGTGGATAGTAAAAGAATAGTGATTATTATATGGAACTGCAGTTATCACTGGGAAACTGCAGTTTTCTCCATGGTAACGTTTTGAAAAAACTGTAGTATATCGTGATCAATATTGGTATTGATATCATCCACTGATCTTGTTCAGATTTTCCCAGTTTTATATGCATTAATGTGTGTGTATGTATGTGTATGTGTATTAGATTTTTTTCTAATACCAAAGGATTCTTCCTGTCCTCATATAAATACCCGCAACTTCCTTCTATCCCCTTCACCATTCCTAACCTCACTAATCTTCATTTCTAAAATTTTGTCCTTTTGAGTATGTTATATAAACGGAACTATAAAGTATGTAACCTTTTAAAAATTGCTGCTTTTTTTTTTTAATTACTGAGGATTGAACCCAGAGATGCTCTACCACTAAGTGACATCTCTAGTCCTCCTGCCATTTCTTTTTTTTCCTTTCTTTTTTTTTGTTGGTACTGGGGATTAAATCCAGGGGTGCTTTGCCACTGAACTACATCCCTAGCCTTTATTATTTTTTATTTTGAGACAGGGCTTGCTGAGTTACTGAGGCTGGTCTTGATATTGTGATCCTACTGCCTCAGCCTTCTGGGATTGAGTTGCTGTAATTACCGACGTGTGACATTGAGCCTGGTTTGAAATTAGCTTTTTGGGGGCTCAGTATAATTTGCTGAAAAACCATCCAAGTAATTGTGTGTATCAATAATTCATTCCCTTTTTTTGTTGATTATTTTTCCATTGTATTTAAATATTGTAGTTTAACCATTTACTTATTGAAGAACACAAGGGCTGATTCTAGTTTTTGGCTATTATGAATAAATATTCTACGAACATTTTGTGTGAATCCACAAAAGATTTTATTCAGGAGAGTTATCTCAGATTTGAAGTTTAGAAAAATTGTACTGACTTCTTTGTTGAGGATGAGTTTGAGAGAATCTAGAACACAGGAATATCAGTGAGGAAACGGTTGTGGTAACTCAGTCAAGGTCTGAACTAAGTTCTTTGTGGACTGGGATATGCTTTGCCTTGAGACCTTACCTTAAGAAGTCAGATCAGGCTTGTGGAGATGAGGGAGCAGGGCTGAGAGTCTGGACTTTCATGAGGATGAGGCACTCTTCTTTTTGGACAGCCCCCAATTGAGGGGAGACATTCTGCTGCCATAGTGGAGAAAGACAGCAGTAAGGAAGAGCTAGACTTAAGCTGCTAAGTCTTAGAATGAGACTTGTGGCTGCACAGTTGTTCAGTAGATGTTCTTGGCTATCTTTCCCCCCCAAAAAAGGAAGAGGGAACTTTTATTGTTTGAGTAGAAGTTTATGTGGGGTAGAAAGATAACAAGAACTCTCTCCTAGTTCTGGTCTCTTGTGGAGCCTAGAAATGTGTTTTCTGGTATGCCAGCCAGCAACAGGTCTCAGAGGTTTGAGGCCCATCCTCTTGTTGCTATTGAAACTGGATACACATTGTTTTTACCCCATGTGGTGGTGTGCCTCAGTGTTTATATCATCAAGGCATTTGTCATTGTGCTGCTGTGTTTGAGACTGATTTTGGGGAGCCAGCCTCACTTCTGAACCCAGAAGTGTATGATCATAGAGGGTCTACAGATGGATTGGACATCTCTCCTAGACACTGTGCCCTTATCCCTATCTGGGAAAGTCCCTGGGTGCCTAACCTAACACTTTTAGAAAACTTTTCTCAGAAGAAAGCTGTCTTGAGTTGTCTGTAATTATTTTTTTGGTCATCTTAAACCCTGACAAGTGCTGGCTAGGGCACAAGAATGTTTGGGTCAGGCACCAGGTCGGAGAACTTGGGGTTGCTTTTGAACAAGTGTGTGTTGATTCACTTCCTCTGGGGATGTCTTGTTTCTTGGCATAGTCAACTTTAGAATATAAAGACCTGTGGCATGCGGGCCCCTAAAACTGGAAAGCTAATCTTCAAAGTCTGTACACAGTTTTCAGTTGTCTCTAGACAAGATATTGTGTTGCCCAGTACTGGGCTAGACATGGGGGAATATGAGAAAATATCAAAGACTTCTCTTGCTGTAGTTGGTAAGATGGTAAAGCAAAGGTAAAGCAAAGAATAGAGATCTGACAAATGAACAACTAACATTGGTACAGGGCTTTACTATTTTTTCAAAGAACTTTTCTGATTTTTTCAGATAAGAAAATTAATACTTAGGAGTAAACACTATAGAGGAAAGTTAGAATTCAAAGATTCACATCTGCCACCACTAAAATTCAGCATATATTTCAGTAATTGGAAAGTGGGGACAGAAGAAATCCTAGAGACCAGAAAATATATATGTCTTATTTTTTCTGATTTCCAGAACTTTTGGCTAGTTCACCTGGTTCAGTTTCTAGCAAATAGCTATTTGAAAGTGTTAAATGAGTGTTGAAATAAGTGTTTCAGCATGTAAAAACTGAACCAGAGGTTAGATACTTTTAATAAGAAGGTTATAGAAATAGAAGAGCGGGCAAATAGGAAGTCTAGAAGGAGTGTGCAGTCCTGTGGGAGATCAAGAAATAGGCAATGGGAAAACAGAAGATGCCTGCCCAAAAGCCCACGTTACTGGCCTGTGTGGTGGGGACTAGCTTTAGGGTTTGGCCATTTTCTTCTGAAAGGAAGCTTCTCGTGAGATCAAAGTTTGAAGAAAAGGATATTTAGAGGAAGAAGATAGAAGTAGAACACAGGAAGGAGTGGCTTTAGTGCCTTCCTGAGGAGAGATGACTAAAGATTTCTTCTTAGTCAGCAAATGATTAGGTTTCATATGCTTTCAGAGAAGGTCTTCTTTTGCTTTTCTTGCTCATTCTCGCTTATATTAGAAGTATAACATTGGTACAGGCTATCCCTTTACTAGGGATTAAGTTTTTTTTTTTTCTCTCTCTAGTGACTTTTATACTTTGTTTCTAAATTCTAATGAGAAGGGGCCTTTGCATAGTTTTTATCAGAGGGCTAGACACTAAAGAATTTAAGTGTTCTCTCTTTGCTTCCTGGCCCATGTCCTGAGCTCCTTCCCTCCACCACACTCTTATACCACGATGTTCTGCCTCATTTTGGGCCCAGAGTAACGGAGGAGGCCATCCATGGACTGAGACTGAAACCAATTTCATCTGCTACAAGCTATTGTTGAGGGCAGAACTGAGGAAAGTCATGGGAAGGCAGATTACAACTTGATTGGGATAGAACTGGCCAATCACTGCATAGACTTCCTTATGAGATGTAAATATCTATCCCAGCTGGTGCTGGTTAGTTTGGATGACTGTCAGAACAGGATGATAGGAGTTCAGTGCAAACCAACTGCATAGTTCATGAAGTCAAAGAAAACACTATGTGTGTGGTGTTTTATCAACAAGGATCAGGTGGAGTTGGGTTGGTTAACAAATGAAGAAAAAATAATAAGGATGATGGCAAGATAGGCTTTGAATATGGAAGGATTTAAAGAGATCATTAGAAAAATGAATAGGGCCCTTAAATATTAAACAGTCTCTTAATGAAGAAACAGTCTCTTAATCACAGAATGTAGTATCGTATGAACACATCCGTTTTAAAATAATAATAATAATTATTTTTTAAGGTGGACACAATATCTTTATTTTATTTTTATGTGGTGCTGAGGATCAAACCCAGGGCCCACACACACCAGGCGAGCGCGCTACCACTTGAGCCATATCCGCAGCCCCTGAACACATCATTTTGTTGGTATAAAAAATAGACATAACAACACCCCAAAATAACAACAACAAAAGAAGAATTTAAGACAAAGCTGTGAAGTTCTATCTTATACTATTTGGAAACCAGTACAAGCCAAGTTCTTGTGTTTGCCCTTAACAGAAAAAAGGAACCCAGTAGAACAACCTCCCACCTCCAACAGCCTTGTGTTGTTGGCCTTAGTAAGAGTAGTGCTAAGAAGCCCTGATACATAGGCTTCTCCACACCTCCCAACCATAGCCTTGAAACAGGACGTGGCATAGGAAGTTAGTATGGTTTCTAACCGAAGTGTGGTCCTGCTATTACTTTGCTGGTCAACCTAGGGTAAAACACCTCATTTGATGCCTTAGTTTTTCTCTCCAGATATAAAATGAGTAGTGGTCCTTGATGCCCTCCAAAGCCTTTGTAATATCTTCCATTTGCAGTCAGTACAATGAGGATCCCAACGTATTGTATGTCAGCAGCTTTTGCAAGATCGGTAAGAGCACTTTGACTTTTTAGTTTTTTAATATTCTGGGTTGTATAAGATGCTGTGCTTCTTGCCCTTGGGCTTTCTTTGCTTGAGTTGTTCTCCTTTCTGCTCCCAACATCTTAT
Source organism: Marmota flaviventris (assembly GCF_047511675.1). NCBI lineage: Eukaryota > Metazoa > Chordata > Mammalia > Rodentia > Sciuridae > Marmota > Marmota flaviventris. The sequence continues at coordinate 60,242,812 of NC_092506.1, read as the reverse complement.
CTCTGTTGTTTAGACTGTGTTATTCCCTATTACTCTGGTTTCTTGTCCTTTGCCATATTTCACTTTGTGTCTTTGTAATTCATATACTGTATTCATTCTCTTCGTACTTTTTGTGAGCAAGGACTGTTCATCTCTGAATTTTTCATTCAGCAAATTCTTCTGGACATTCATTTGTTCATTTACAATTGTTTATTGAAGCCCAACTGTTGTGCTAGGAACTTAGCTAGGTACAAGGTATTGGCTAGAAGCCTGGAATCAGCTGTGAAGAAGATGGCCATGGTTCCTGCCACTGTGGAACTTAAATTTAGTGAAGATGACAGACATTAAGCAAAGAAATGATTATGATTGTGAAAAGTACAAGTGAAAAATATAGGTTGTTTTAAAAAACGTTTCATGTGGACCTAAGCCAGTTTGGGAAGGAGAGTAGGGTTCAGGGAAGGTTCTGTTTAGAAAAACTATTAAGCTTGAGATCAGCAGCACGAGTCAGAGTTTGCAGATTAAGAAAGAATGAAGGATGTGTTGACACATACCTCTAATCCCAGCTATTTGAGAGGCTGAGGCAGGAGGATCACAAATTTGAGGTCAGCCTGGCTAACTTAGCAAGATCTTGTCTCAAAATAAGAAAAACAAAAAAGGCTGGGAGTGGAGCACCCCTGGGTTCAATCCCCAGGACTGCCTCCAGCGAAAAAAAATTCCATGCCTCCCCCCAATTTGGCTTTTATTGGTGCATTATAACCATCCATATAATTGGGTTCATTTTGTATGTATTTAATTTTTTTTTTTAGGTCCTGGGTATTGAACTCAGGAGCACTTGACCACTGAGCCTCATCCCCAGCCCTATTTTGTATTTTATTTAGAGACAGGGTCTCACTGAATTGCTTAGGGCCTCACTAAATTGCTGAGGCTGTCTCTGAACTTGCGATCCTCCTGTCTCAGCCTTCCAAACTGCTGCCCAGCTTCATTTATATATTTTTAAAAACGTTTTATCAATTCTTTTTACTTATGTATAACATTAAGATACATTTTGATATAATCTGAAAAGCATGGAATATAATTTGCTCTAATTCATCCCCAGCACTTCCCCCTTGCCCTTTGTTTGCTAGACCTCTAACTCGATCCTTTCTATTGTGACACTCAGCACATAGTGTTTTAATTGCCTGTCTTTCCCACTGTAGTAATTGAACTCCAGAGAGCAAAGGTAAAATCTGATTCATAATCTTTATGTCTGACTGCCCATCATGGGCCTGAAATATGAATCATGCTCAATACATGTTGTTTAAATGTTTTTATCATATGCTGACCAAAAATCTCTGACATGCAAATTATATGTGCTTTTGTGTGGTACAATTGATCTTTCTGAAATTTATTTATAGTTTTATAAGTAAATTCCCTCTCTGAATTCCTCTCTGGAGGTTGAGGAATCTAATCTTACCTTTGTCTCTCTGGTTAGCCTGCCACCCTCCATCTTGTAGCTACCTAGCGGTTGATAGCCATCAGTCAGTCTATGCATTGGTATACAAAGAGCTCTTTGAAGAGTTCAAGGATTTTAGAAGTGGTATGTCAGGAAATGGAGATGAAGACCAAATATATGTTTTCTAATATCACAACTAAAAAATCATTCATTTTATTAAGTTTTATCCCATGAGTATGTGCCTTTTAGTATTCTGTGTAATGAAGTAGGAAGTACACATAAAGCACATCTGCATGTATAAATTTGATTATCTCAAGGAAAAGCACTTGTGTGTTGAACTGTAAATTGAACTACCTCCTTTTTTTCAGGGAACAGTTTTTACTTGAAAGAACAACTGGATAGCCAATTGTGATTATTCAGGCTTGTTAGATATTTTCTAGAAAGTTAATCAAATGAATATTTTCCCTAAGAAAAACAACTGATAGTATTTGTTGCCAGTGATAAACTCCAACTTGTAAGTGAAAATTAGATTCTGGAGAATTTATATCTGTCACTATGAGTTTGACAATTTCCCTGGACTAAAAGCTTTCCTGATTAAATAAGTGGTGTGGTGATATTAATAATTGTGATTATTTTGATACTATCTAAATAAAATATGTCAACATTTGGAAGCTCTGCATAACTTAGTGAACCAATAGTTTCCAAATGACTGGTACATCATGTTATAAAATCATGCTTATATAAAGATCCATTCAAAGTACAAGATAGACCAATGAATTTCAATGTTACAAAGTACAAAAAGTTTATCCATATAGTTTCAGATTTCACACTGCAACTAACCTGTAGTTAACGTAACCATAACTTCTTGTCAAGCTCACATGTAGGATCAAAGAAGAATAACCATAATTACCTGAAAAAGCTATTGAAACACTCCTGCCTTTTCCAACTGCTTATTTGTTTTGATCTTCAGTCAAAACAATGCAGAGTAATAGAGTAAATGCAGAAGTGAGTATATAGACTATCTAGCTGACTTCTATTAAGCTGGATATTATAATGATTTGTAAAAACATAAAACAATTTTATCCTCATTTTTTTCAGAAAATCTTTTTCTGAAAAAAATTCATATATATATATATGAATGAATATGCACCAGGATTTGTTCTAGGAAAGCTCACTCACTGAGCCACAAACCCAGCCTTTTTTTTTTTTTTTTAAGATAGGGTCTCACTAGTTTGCTTACAGTCTTGTTAAATTGCTGAGGCTTCACAATGGAATATTACTCAGCATTAAAAGAGAATAAAATTATGGCATTTGCAGGTAAATGGATAGAGTTGGAGAATATCATGTTAAGCAAAGTAAGTCAATCCCAAAATACCAAAGGCCACATGTTCTCTCTGATAAGTGGATGCTGATCCACAATGGGGAGGCGAGAGGCAAGGGTAAAATGGAGGAACTTTGGGAAAAGGAGGAGGGGGTGGGTAAGGAGGGTGCATGAGGGCTGGAAAATGGTAGAATGATATGGACATCATTACCTTAGGTACATATTTGACTGCACATATGGTATGATGCTACTTCGGGTACAACCATAGAAATGTAAAATTGTGCTGCAGTTGTGTACTATGAATCAAAATGCATTTTGGTGTCATACATACCTAATTAAAATAAACTAATTAATAATATAAACAAATAAAAAATTGCTGAGACTGGCTTTGAACCTATGATCTTCCTGCCTCAGCCTCCTGAGCTGCTGGAATTACAGGTGTGTGCCATTGTACCTGGCAAAAATAATTATTTGTAAAATGTGTTATTTTATATTAGTTATAGATTTATTATTCCAAGATCAATTAATAATATAAAAATTTCTGGGTTCATTTTTATTATGGTAAATATCAAATAATTCTTTGGGATTTAAAATCTTTAATTATATGAAGGAGTACTGACACCAAAAAGCTTAAAAACCTGGGCCTATGTTATTCTTTTTGCCTAGAATGCTCCTTTTTTTTTTTTTCCAGGAGAAATTATACATATAATTGTGAAGTTAATACTTGGATTATTCATTAAAAAAAAATCAAAATGACAAGCTGGGCATGATGGCATATGCCTGTAATCCTAGTGACTCAGGAAGCTAAGGCATTAGGATCACAAGTTCAAAGCCAGCCTTGGCAATTTAGCGAGGCCCTCAGCAACTTAGTGAGACCCTTTCTCAAAATAAAAAATAAAAAGGGCTGGGGATGTGGTTCAGTGGTAAAGTGCCTCTGGATTCAGTCCCCAGTACCAAAACAAAATATTTACTGAATATCTTATCAAGAACCTTAATTTTTTCTTGCTGCTGGGGAAGTGGTCGCAAACCACATTTGTGAAGATCATATTCTAGTGGGGATTAGACAGTTGCTTTATAGTATAATAAATGTTACCAGTGATAGCACATAAATGTGTGGGAGTTCAGGCTAATGTCAGAGTCTTATATTTGCCCACTCAAAGGAGTGGTCACTTTGATTGATCTGAACCACCCATTTGATTCTCAGTGTGACAGGAAAAGTGGCTAAAGCAAAAGATGGGAACTGTTCATTTACTGCTCTGGGAGGAAAGGATTCTGTAAATGGATTGAATGTCAGCTTTACATCAGTCCCTCTTCTACATGTTTTAACAAATTCAGCTTTACTTAATGTTCACAAAAAACTCATGCAACAGAATTTGCTAATGATAAATTGGAGGCTCAAAGAAGTTAAACAACTTGTTCAATATTATATGGTATGTAACTAATGAAGGTGGGATTTTGCTGTGTTCTGATTGTTAGTTCAGGGTTCTTTCTTTGAAGTAATAATTCATTGCTAAATGAGTGGATCTTCTAAGATATTTTCAGATGGCTGAAGGAAATCTTGATGGGCTGGAATATATAAGCAGTAGAAAAAGTCTCAGGAAGGAAGGGAGATGACTTAGGAAATGCTTGGTTGAAAGAGTTATTTGTGAATTTTGGCTGACATAGTTTTTCTGGTCATGGTTCTACAGCCATATGGGACATCAAGCTTTTGTACTCTCTCAACCTCAATCCCTTTAATCCTTTTCCATACCAGATGATGCCAGCAGCAAAGGTCACCTGTCTGTCTGATCAGGTTACAAACTAGAGCCTGCTGTTTGAAGCACATACTTCTAGACCTATCATAGACCTTTGGGAAAGGCACTGGCTGACCCTGGGCCAGCGGTGTCCAACTTGGAGGCCCCCAGTCCTTGGAGCTGGGTAAACTATTTCCATTATTTTAAAAAGCCTACTAAGAGCAGTTAGTAGCTTATGGATGGATACAGACTAATGAAAAGTTTGGATTTCTTTCCTTTATGTTAGAATGTTGTCAACAAAACATGATTTAAGTGTGTTACCTATGATCTTCTGTTATAGGTTCCAACAAAATATGACCTATGGGCTAAATCCAGCCCACTGCCTGTATTTTTGTAAAAAAAAAAAAAATTCATTAGAACACAATCTCATTCACTTATGTTTGTCTGCGGATGCTTTTTGTGCTACAATTTGGCAGCAGAGACTATATAGCCTACAAATCCTAAATTGTTTACAGTGTAGTCCTTTATAGAAAGAATTTGCTAGACCCCTAACTTGACTCTTTTTATTGTGACACTCAGCACATAATGTTTTAATTGCCTGTCTTTCCCACTGTAGTAATTGAATTCCAGAGAGCAAAGATAAAATCTGATTCATAATCTTTATGTCTGGCTGCCCAACATAGGCCTGAAATATGAATTATGCTCAGTACATGTTGTTTAAATGTTTTATCATATGCTGACCAAAAATCTCTGACATGCAATTATATGTGCTTTTGTATAGTACAAAAATAGGGGCAAGAGAGGGAAAGAGTTAATATTGATTATGCTAATCTCAGTGTGCTTTATCTGTGAACTGGTTAGTTAATACTTTTTGTAATTTATTGGGTTGATAAATAGTTTTTCTGGAAATGGGTTCCAAGAATGAAAGTATGATGCCAGGAATTCTTGTGGGTGAGGAAGTTGAGAAACAATACCTCAATCTTTGGCTGTATTCTACTTTCTCCTTCAGTAATCTCCATCCCACCCCCAATCCAACCTGGCAGGACAAGTAGAACTTAAGGTTACATAGAGATATTTCTTTTGTATGCTTATCTTATTCTTTTAATTTTATAAAACAATTTTGTGTTCTTACCAACATTATCATCTGGCTTCCAAAAGATGAAACCAACCCAAAGCTATCTGACTGCTGTAGTAAAAAGGCCGTCAGGTTAAGTGCTGACATGGGAGTCAGCAGACCTCGGATCTTGCTGTGGCTCTTGAGCGGTTTTTTGACTTTGGGCACATCATTTAACATCTGTGAGCCTCACTGTTCAACATATTTCAGTTGAGTCACATCTGTGATTCTTTAAGATTTAATATTTATACTTCTCCTTTATTTTGAAAAGGATTTGGACAACCAGCAAGAGATAGAGAGGTGACCTATTCTATCTTCACTGTCTCTAGCAAACAGATAAGTAAACAATTACATGGATCATGGTGTTTTAGTGCCTTTTGATGGGCTTAGTATCTTTATCTGTCCTGCTTTCTCCTCCTGACAATATTCCTATTACCTGGGAAGTCAAAGTCTTTTTTCTTCTTCCTCTCCCTGCGATTTTGGTATGGGGGATTGAATCCAGAGATGCTCTAGCACTCAGTGACATCTCCAGCACTTTTTATTTTTTATTTTGAGACAAGGTCTCACTAAGTGAGATCCTAGAATTTGGGTTCCTCTTGCCTCAGCCTCCCAAGTTGCTAGGATTATAGGCGTGTGCCACCAAGACTGGCTCTTTCTTTTATTTTTTTGTGGGGTGATATATAAAGAACATTTTGCCTAGGAAGTAATAGTTAAGATCCAAGTCAAAAGGAAAGACAGATTTTAGCACCTAGGAATTGGAGGATATATACTAGAAACTTGAGTCAAAATGCCTTTTTTCAGGCCAGTTTCCTGATACAGACCTGAAACTCAGGAGGCTAAGACAGGTAGTTCAAGGGCAGCCTCAGCAACCTAGTGAGTTCCTATCTGAAAATAAAAAATAAAAAGCTCAGTGGTAGATCAGTGGTAGAGTACTCCTGTACTGCAAAAGAAAAAATAAGTCTTTATTTCTTTTTTTTTTTTTGAAAATTTATTAGTGTATTATAGTTATATATAATAGAGGAGAATTTCCTTTTTTTGAGTGATAAAATGTCAAGTTTATCTAATTTCACTATTGATATTAGAATCATATTTTTCTTTTACCTCTAAAATGAAAACAAAAAAAAAGTCCTAATTACTGTTACTCAGCTTTTTGTCTCTAAAAACCTTTTTCTTTTTTAAAAAAATTTCAATTACTTTATTTTTTATTTGTTCTAATTAATTATACATGACAATAGAATGTATTTTGACACATTGTACACAAATGGAGCACAATTTCTCCTTCCTCTGGCTGAACATTGATGCACTCACACTGGTAGTGTAATCATACATGTATATAGGGTAATAATGTACATTTCAATCCCGTTCTTTCACCTTCCCTCATTCCCCTCTGCACAATCCAAAGTTCCTTCATCCCCTTTCCCCCTCATTATGGATCAGCATCCACTTACCAAAGAAACATTTGGCCTTTGGTTTTTCAGGTTTGGCTTATTTTGCTTAACATGATACTCTCTAGCTCCATCCATTTACCTGCAAATGCCATAATTTCATTCTTTAAGACTGAGTAATATTTCATTGTGTATATATACCACATTTTCTTTATCCATTCATCTGTTTAAGGGCATCTAGATTGGTTCCATATCTTAGCTATTGTGAATTGTGCTGCTATAAACATTGATGTGGCTTTGTCACTGTAGTATGCTGATTTTTAAGCCCTTTGGGTATAAATCAAAGAGTGGGATAACTGGGTCAAATGGCAGTTCCAGTCCAGGTTTTCTGAGGAATCTCCATACTGCTTTCTAGAGTAGTTGCCCCAATTTGTAGTTCCACTAGCAATGTATGAGTGAACCTTTTCCCAACATCCTTGTCAACACTTATTGTTGCTTGAGTTCTTGATAATTGCCATTCTGACTGGAGTGAGATGAAATTTTTGAGTAGTTTTGATTTACATTTCTCTAATCACTAGATATGATGAACATTTTTTATATGTTTGTTGATCAATTGTATTTCTCTTCTGTGATGAGTCTGTTCAGTTCCTTAGTCCATTTATTGATTGGGTTATTTGTCAGTTTTTTGAGTTCTTTATATATCCTGGAGATTAGTGCTGTATCTGAGGTGCATGTTGTAAACATTTTCTCCCATTCTGTAGGCTCTCTCTTCATATTATTGTTTCTTTTGCTGAGAAGAAGCTTTTTAGATTGAGTCCATTCCATTTTTTATTTTACTTCTTGTGCCTAAAAGCCTTTTTCAAAAAATGAACTTGAGGCCTGGAGAAGAGAAGTGACCTCTGTGGTCACATGGTGGAGCTAAGTCTAGATTGGAGCCTCTTTTTGCTGTGTGTTTCTGTTATGGTACGTTTTCCAGAGTTATAAGAGGTGTCATGGAATGAGCTAGGGGGCCTCTGCCCTTATGCTGGTTTTACTGCTGCATGCTATGTGGTGGTAGGCAGAGGAAACTGCTTTCCAGACCTCCAAAGCTGTTGTATCAGATGAGCTTGGGATCTTTAGATATCTAGTAGATAACTTGCTGGATGTAACTATCTATGAGAAGGCACAAGGTATGAGAGATTTTACTATTTGGCCTGCAGCTGGCATTTTATGTACAGCAATGACACACAGGAAAAGTATGCATTATTCATATATGGGGACTAATTGGCTGTTGTTCTATTTCTGGAAAGATTGTATTAATTTATATTTGTTTATTTGACCGATTTAAAAATGGTATCTCACTGTCTCCCAAACTAACAAGTGAATTACAACTCTGGACAGAGAACACGATGGGAATGTGACCTTTGAATCACCTCTTTAAAAGCCCCCTGTTCCGCTGGGGATATAGCTCAGTTGGTAGAGTGCTTGCCTCACATGCACAAAGTCCTGGTTTCAATCCTGAGCATGACAATGGAAAAAAAAAGTCCCCTGTTCTCTTTGATGGGCAGAATCACAGTCTCTGGGGCAGGAGTCCCCTGTGTTTCTCCTTTGCTATCAAAGCAATAAAACTTCTTTTTCCTTTTTTAAAAAATCATATCTCAGTGGAATATGTATTTCTTTGATTACTAGTGAGTCTATTTTTTTTTCTTGTGTTCACTGGTTATTTGTATTTTCTCTAATTTGTGAGTTAGCTTTTCATGTTTTTGTCTAGATCCCAGTGTACTCATAGTCCTATGTTAGACTTAACTTCCAGGAAGCTGTTAGGATGATAAAGCACCGTCCCTGTGTCAGAAAGCTCAGCACATTTTCCAGGAGACAGTTAAAAGGCTAGATGATATGCTTCTGTCACTGTATACATGGTTGGTTATAAACTTTTGTGAGGAGTCAGATACTAGAAGCTAAGGATACTGACAAAGGTGGGTGATAGATGCTGAGTGGCAGCTCTGAGTAATGTTGTCTCTTGCTTTTCCTGTACAGAGTTCTGCCGGATTGACAAGCCCCTGTGTCACAGTGAGGATGAGAAGCTCAGCTTTGAGGCAGTCCGCAATATCCACAAGCTGATGGATGATGATGCCAATGGGGATGTGGATGTGGAAGAAAGTGATGAGGTGAGATTTCTCACCCTGCCATGACTCTCTTCTCTTCCTGTGTCAAAATATCCCTGAAAACTTTCTAGACAGAATGTTCCCTCTGAAGAGATGTTCTCTGCGTTGTTGTTTTTTTTTTCCCTCTAGGAATTCATTCTCATCAGGAGAGGTGGCTTTCAGCATAACAAGCCTTCAGGAGCCAGCCTGGCAGAGTGCAGGCTTTATATCTGTGTCTACACCTGGGTGGGTTCCCACCTGCCCACTGGCTAGGTGGGCTGATCTTTGCAGTTTCCCTGGATTCTTAATGTAATCCTGATATACATAAAGGCCATCTGTGCTTAGCCTTGTGTTGGCATGTGGAAAAGAAGGCCAAATAGTCATATTCTGTCATCTGGGAATTTATATATATTTGGGAAGACATAAATCTTAGAAGATCATTCTAAATTTCAAGTTATAATTGTTGGGAACCAGTTAAGAGTTTCAGATAATAAGAACTAGAGGAATCTCTAAATGGAATAAACTTTGTTATTGTTTTCTGTAACTTTTTATTTATTTAATAAACTCTGTTATTGTTTCACCTTTTGGCATTACTGTGGCTCCAACTCAATAGAGCCCAGAGTATAAAGTTGTTATATATGAAAATATTTAATAAAAGTTTCTTGATTTCATGCACTAGTGAAGTTACCCTGTTATGCCATATCTTTAAGAGAGAAAATGTACATTATGAGGGAGGAGGTAAGCTGTCTGAACTCCCTGAGATTTAGTCTACCTTTGAGTTTTGAATTCAATTTTGAATCTCACATCATCAGAAGGATTTAGAATAGTAAAAGACTGGCAGAGAGGAGTAACATGATGATGAAGAATATAGAAAGTATGAAGTAAAAAACATTCAACTTAAGTTCAGTAATGTCAATTGTGTCTATTATGTATGTGCCTTTCACTGTGCTATGTATGGAGATGGGACAATAAATAAGACAGACACATTCTGTCCTCATATAATTTACAGCCTAGTGAAGACACTTTAGCCTGGAGAAGAGGAGATTGAGGTAATGTAATTTCTATCTTTAAATACATAAGAAGTAGGAAAAAGTCAGATTTTTTTTTTTTGTATCAACAAAGATGTAGAGGTAGTAAGAAACATGGTGGTTTTTTTCGGTTAGAGAAATTATGGTAGAAAACCACCAAAGAGTTGGAAAGTGGGGCCCAGGAAACCAGGCAGAGATATGTGTACCTGTACTTGAGATATATGTGGATTATTAAGCAAGGATAAAAATCATGATCAAAGTATCTGATTTTTTTTTTATCGTATTTAGAACTGACCTTCAAAGGATTAAAATTTCATTGATCTATGTTGAGAATAGAGCCAAGTTCCTGGTAGGGAAGGAGACTTACAGATGTTCTGATTACTGTCCTAGGGCATTGACTGGGGAATGGAATGCATAACAGTTAAGAAGGTGATGTAATCCAAGATCTACATATTCTTGGATATCTTTGTAATCCACTCCTCTTTTTTTTTTTTTTTTTTCCAGTTCTGCTGAATTGCTTTGTCAATGAGGAAAGGAATAAAATGTTCTTTTTAGAGGAATGTTACCACAACAAAAAACTCATCAGCACAAACTGTTCCAAAATAACATAAAAGCTGTCACCCTGCTCTTCTCTGCATCAGTCAGGAGCTGTTCTTTTTCAGCATAGCTTCTGTATTGCCTTGCCTTTTCCTGTTCTCCCTCCAAGGCTAAGGCCTCTTGTGGTTAGAGGCTCCTGAAAATCTGGGGTTTCACAATCAATCACAAGCTACGTCCTTGAGAGAGAAAGTAAAATGTGGGTGCTTAACTCAGTCTAAACATATGAGACAGTATTGGAATTCAGGATCTAACTAGAAAGTTGGATAGATAACTTAGGGCTTAGAATGTCAGGTAATGGTTGATGAGGCATCATGGATGAAACGCTGTTGTGCTGGTTGATGTTGGTAAATTTCTCAGAAAATATAAAAGGAACTGAAGGATTTACCTCAGTGCTAGAGCTTTTAAAATTTTAGCTATTTTTGAATTAAATCATTTTTTTATGGATTAATGTGACCAGAACATTAGTTTTCTTTATATGAATTAAAACATGTCTTCAGGGGCTCTTACACTATTACCTCAGCACCTAGATTCCTATATGTATTGTACTTGCTTCTTGCAGTCCACCTCCTCTCCACCCCACCTCCCCTGATTGGCACTAGGGATAGAATCCAAGGATACTTTACCATTGAGCCATATCCCCAGCCCTTTTTATTTTTTATTTTAATACAGGGCCTTATTAAGTTGCTGAGACCTTGCTTCAAACTGGTGATTCTCCTGCCTTAGCCTCCCTAGTCGCTAGGATTACAGGTGTGTGCTGCTGCACCCTCTTCTGTCTCTTCTTTGATTTATTCTCATTAGCTAAGTGATATATTAACTCTACTGTGAACTGTAAGATTAGATTTACAGTAAACTCAGCAGGCATTTTATAAAATATACATAATCATTTGGTAGGGGGCAGCTACTTTGGCTGTTCAGTTGCTATTTTTTTTTCTTCTGGATAGCGGACGCTGTGTATTATGGGCCCTTCGGATGAGCAAGAGGGCACTATTGGTGATGGTGCCCTTCTTGTAAAGCTGGCAGGAGGTTCCATCATGCTGGCAGTATGGAAATTCATGACCTGTCTTCTGTTCTGAGTTCTGGTTGGACACTGCCATGGGAAAAGGATTTGTCCATGGAATAAGGCTGTCAGATTGTTCTGATAGTCTGAGGTGAGCCGACAGGGGCCTGCCTAAAAACACTGCCCTCTTGACTGGACCAAAGTCTTTGAAAGCAGTGTTATTTTCTTTTCTGGAACCCACATGGAAAATTAAGGCATTTATTTGGCCACTAAAATAAATTTTTATTGAATACCTACTATGTGTCAGTCATTGGTTGAAGGCTAGGAATTTAAAGTAAACTCAGCAGGCATTTTATAAAATATAAATATATTTACATAGTGTCCTAAAGAAATAAGATTTCTGGCCAGGCAGATGGTGTGTGCCTGTAATCCCAGTGACTCTGGAGGCTGCGGAAAGAGAATTGCAAGTTTAAGGTCAGCCTCAGCAACTTAATGAAGGCCCTTTTTATTTTTTAGAAAGGGCTAGGGATTTAGGTCAGTGGTAAAGCACCCATGGATTCTATCTCCAGTACTCCCCCTACCACACACTAAAAAAAAAAGTTCCCAGCACAAATAAAGAATTATCAATACTCAACAATAGAAAACAAATAAATCAATAAAAAACAGGAAAACAGGAAAAGATTTGAACAAAGACTTCAACAAGCGAGATACATTGGTGACAGTATTACTAGCCATTAGGGAAATGCAAACTAAAACCATAATGAGATTCTGCTGTACAGTTATTAGGATGACTAAATCTTAAATGGACAATACCAAGGGCTGGGTGAGGAAAAAGAGCCACTAGAACTCTTACTGATGGGACTTCAAGATGATACAGTCATTCTGGAAAAGTTTGACATTTTTTGTGTTTTTTTGTTTGTGTTTATGGTAATGGGGATTCACTCCAGGGGTGCTCTGCAACTGAGCCATACCCCCAGCCATTTTAAAAACTTTATTTTGAGACAGCGTCTTGCTAAGTTCCTGAGACTGGTCTTGAACTTGTGATCTCCTGCCTCAGCATCCCAAATTGCTGGGATTACAAGGTGTACACCACCATGTGTAATCAATGTTTTCTTATAACCATAACTTACTATGTGTCCCAGCAATTCTACTTTTAGGTATTTAGCCCTATAAAATTAAAATTTATACTCACACTAAAATATATACATGCATGTTTATCACAGCTTTATTTGTAATCTCCCCAAACTGAATATAGTCCATATGTCCTTCCTTTGTGAATGGATAAACACGCTATGGAAAACTACTCAGCGATACAAAGGATTGAACTGTTGGTGCACACAGCATAGATGAGTCTCAAAAATTTTATATCAAGTGAAAGAAACTAGTCTCAAATAGTTTTGTCCTATATGATTGCATTTATACGACATTCTGATAAAGGCAAAACTATAGGGATGGAAATTAGGTCTGCTACTAAGGATTAGGAGTATAGGGAAGGTCTGAATAGAAGGTCAGCATGAGGAATACTTTTTTGTTTTCCTGTGTCCATTACGTTGATATAACTATGCATTAAAATGTATAGAACTATATGCACACAAAAAAGTTAATTTCATCACATATTAACTTAAAAAAAGTTTCAAGCATAATATCTGCCATATAATTCAAGCTCAGTGAATGCAAGTTACTTTATTCTATATTTCCAGGAAATTGACATATATCTAACTGTTGTATTTTTATGTTTGTATGATTGATGTGCTTATCTCACCAAATTGTGAGCCCCTTTAGAGCAGGGACTGACCTTATTTAGTTTGTCTCTGTTTTCTTCAATGACCAGCATATCCTATAACAAAATATGGGCTTAATCACTGTATTGAATGATTGACCAATGTCACTATAGCAACATGGATTAGGCTGAGGTGGGTGTTCAGGGCAAGGGAGATTTTCATAGATTTTTAAGTGGGATGGGTAAGTAGCTGTATGAGCGCAGGAAGCTGCACAGTCTACTTAAGATTCTAGTTTCTGTGATGTCTGATATGGATGTATAACACAGAGTTAATGCCTTCTCTTCTGGAGCCAAACACACATGATTCTCCCTCTTACCACCTGTGCAAGCTTGGTGAAATTACACAATTTATGTCAGCCTGTTTCTTCTTTAGCAGTTGGAATAATAATAATGATAGGTACCTTATAAAGTTTCTGTGAACCATAAATAATGCACCTGGTACAATGCTTGGTAACAGTTTTTATTGTTATCATAAGAAAGAGCATATATTTTGATGCAAACAGTATTGTGTTCAAAACTTGGCTATATCACTTACTTCCTTAGGCAAATAATTTCACCTCTCTGGGCCTTGATCTTTTTATTGGTACTGGGAATTAAACCCAAGGGCACTTAACCACTGAACCACATCCCAGCACCCCCACCCCCTTTTTTAAATATTTATTTTTCAGCTGTAGTTGGACACAACACCTTTATTTATTTATTTATTTTTATGTGGTGCTAAGAATCAAACCCAGGGCCCCGCATGTGCCTGGCGAACACTCTACTGCTGAACAACAACCCCAGCTCTATCCTTTTTGTTTTTTTATTTTGAGACAGAGCATTGCTAAGTTGCTTAGGGCCTCTTGAAGTTGCTGAGGCTGGCTTTGAATTTGAGATCTTCCTGCCTCAGCCTCCTCAGTTGCTGGGATTATAGATGTGTGCCACTGTACCTGGTGGTCTTGATTTTTTTTTTTTAATTATTTGAGGAAAATAACTGCTTGCAAGATTATTGTGAGAACTTAATGTTTGCAAAACCCCAAGCACCATTCCTGGCACATGATGTGTACTCACTCTGTTTTTTTCCCCTCAGCATGATGGTTCAGTGAGGTTTGGCCTATATAGCAAGAATTCCAAATTAGCCTTTCCATCATTCCATGGGACTACAACATTCAGGTATGGGAGCTACCACAGCAGTGTGGCTGACCTGATGAGGGCCAGGATACTGTAGTAGATTGTTGTATCTTTGCCCGAGTGGTTGATGTTAAGAAAGGGGGCATGATAGAGTATTTCTAGGGGCTTCATCTTCTCTGGAAGCTTGCTCAGCGTCAACCTGAGAACTTTAGAAAAAGGTCTGTTTTTTTTAAAAAAGGTCTGGGTAATACCTTCTAATGTTTCCCTACCCATCTGGAAGACTAAAGGATTTTGAACAGCAAGTTGTACCATAATACTTTAGAAGATGTGCTTGAATTTTAGCAAGATAGAAGTAGACTTCTTTGGCTATCATGAGCTAATTTGTATGAAGATAAGTATCTGGGCTATCCACAAAAGTTTTTACCATGACTAATAATAATTTTTATTCTGCCTCAGCTTTGGGCATCATTCCTTAATATCCAGATAGCTCTAGACCAAGTGTTCTCTGCCTCTAATTTCTGCCTTACCAGTTCCTGCTGAACATGCTGCCAGTGATCTTCCTAAACTACATTTTTTGGTTCTGTATTTTCTGAATGATTTCCTTTTTCTATTTCCTCTGACTTCTTGTGTTGAATGCTCCATTTTTTCACATTTGGTCTTAACAATTCTTAAGATTCTCTAGTTAGGCAGTGGCACATGTCTGTAATCCCAGAGACTTGGGTGGCTGGGGAAGGAGGATTGCAAGTTTGAGGCTAGCCTCTGCAACTTAATGAGACCTTGTCTCAAAATAAAAAATAAAAAGGGCCCCTGGATTCAATCCCCAGTGCCAAAAAATAGAATAGAATAGAATAAAACAAAACAATAAAATAAAATAAATTGTCCAGTCATACCACTTTGGTCTGACTGCTGTTCTCTTTGTATCATAAACATTGTCTATTTCCACTCCCTTTTCTTTGCTCAGGTAGTTCTCCCTACCTAAAATTAAACTCTCATATTCCTCTCTGTCTATATTAATCTTAGTTGTCCTTTGGTATGAGCCAGCCTCACTTTTCATGCACTCTCCCTGACTTTTTCATCCTCACTAGTTTCCCTCATCTCAGTACTAAGTCCTACAGCACATAGCCTGTATCACTCTAGTTAGTACTTAATTAGAAATTGTCTTTCTTTGTGCCCTAATGATTGTGACTGTGTTCGTTTGTCTGTAAATTTGTCTTTCTCTGCAACTATTGGAATTACTAAAGCACAACTCATCTGATTACTTCTACCTTGTAAGGGTAGTGTGGTAGAAAAGGAGCATCCTATAATATGTCAAACCCAGCTGATTATATATTCATTTAATTCTCAACCACTCTATGAGGTAGTTGTTATTAACTCCATTTTAGAGATGCTGAAACTATGAGTAGCTTATTTAACTAATCTAAACTTTAACCTGCTCTTTAGCTAGTGCTCTCACTCTGGTTTTAGATCATCTGACTAGTTCATGTTATCATGCATTCATTCCCTTACTCTATGCTACAGTCATTCCAAATATGCTCTTCATATCCTACCACTGTGCACTTGCTCCAAATCCTGATCCTGGGAGAGCAAGAGTACAATGTTGATTGGTCAGTGGGGTCCTTTGGATTTGTAAATTTCTCCCCATGATAAAGCTGAAATCAGTAGAATTGTTTCTCTGGAGTTGCTCAGGTCTGGGCTCTGTCCATGTTAATGTATGACTTGTAGGTCTGCTGTCCTCTGTGACCTTCTTCCCTCCCCTATTCTGTGAATCATGTGCAAAATCTGACTGATAGAGGTCAGATCATTTTAGTTGAAATAAAGGGAAAACCTTAGAGGAAAAACACTAGAGGGGCACAGATAAAGAAATAAAAGAAAAAGACACTGAGAATACCAAAAGATTATGTAACAGAGCAAAAGCATATGTTTTTGGAGCAAGAAAGATGAAGTATGTAGGTGTACTTTATTAGTTACTGGACCTTGGGAAATTTCTGAAATTCTGTGAGCTTTTATCCTCACCACAATTTCTGCCTTAAATGATTATAGCAAAGAAGAAATCATGTATATGTAGTGCCCTGTCTGTGTCCTGGTTTATAGTTGCAATATTACTACTTCTTCTTTTCCTATTACCACTGCTACAGTGTACTAGTCCTGTGCTAGCTACTCTTATGTACACTTTTCTCCTAGAGTCTCTACAAGAAATCTGTAAGACTGATAATATTTATAGTAAGGAAATTGACTTAATAAGACTGACAACACTTAGTTTTCCATTTTGGGGGAGGGAGTTATTGCAATTCAGATCTGCATCAGACTGATAACATTGTTCTAAACATGGATTGTTATGATGGTTTCACACTTCTGTGAATATGCTAAAAACCATTGAGTAATATGCTATTAGATTTTATAAAAATCTTAAGAAAATGAAAGTATTGCTACTTTGATTGGAGTGGTGTCACCTTCTACTTGCCTTTCTATAATCCAACCCTTAAGAATCCTTAGGATTCAATAACACTTTGAAAGCCTTATTGATTTTGGTCTATATTTCTCTTACCCCCAGCTTTGACAGAGAAGCCTTGATGCTTCCAAGTCTGAAGTATCAAAGAGCCCTATTTTGCTGAAAATGAGGTTGCTCTGTTTTTGGGTGGGTATCTGTGGCTTTTGAGAACACCAGACTGATGAGTCCTAAGGCATTCTCTTTGGAAAAATTTTGTTCTTTTTCCCTCCATACCTCCTCCCTCCCTCGCTTCTTTCCCTCTTCCTTTTTTATAGTTGACCCTGTTTCTGAGGAAACAAATGTCAAAGAAGCTGTAAGATAACCCAGGTTGTAATTCCCTTTCACCCACATACCAGCATCCTGAATCAGTTTCTTGACCCTTATCTTATGGAGCACCATGTGGAGAGTCATCAAAGACAACAGGCTGAGTTGTTTTGGTTTTATTTTTCCTGGATTCACCTTTGTGCTCAGGGCCTCCCTTTGATTCCCACTGCTGCAGTATCACTCCCAGGCACCATGTTGGCCTAAGGGAAGCAGAACTTTCCCTTTTGTTTCTGGAACCAATTCTGAACATTGATTTTCTTTGCATTCCCCCTTCTTTTTTTCTGCTTAAATTTGACTACATGCAGATTAACCTCAGTATAGGTTTCAAATAGATACATTTCTGTTGCTGCAGCAATTCTTCTTTGACCTTAGTTTGGAGGTACCTTTTTGCTTTTCTTCTTTTCTAGCTCTCTGCCTGTATCCTGGTGCAATTACCATCCTATCTCCTACTTCAGTGTAATAATCTGAACTCTAGCCTTAATCTAGGACAAGTATAGATTAAAGTCTTCTCAGGTACTTGGGACAGAGCAGAGATGACCAAAATCATGACATTATTCTTCAGGTTAAACCTGTTCCTTAGGCTAAAGAAATTTCCTCTCCCCTCATCTTTCTTGTAAATAATTATAGGGAAGTTGTCACATTCACCTACTAGGAATGGCTCATAGTTTATGGGCCACAACTTCCATTTAGTCCAAGTTTTTTGGCACTGCTTTTGGGTTTCTTAGAATAAACTATTTGGAAACTGACTTTTTAAGATCTGGGATGTTGCTATGTGCCTAGGCTGGCCCAGAACTCCTGGGCTCAATCAATCTTCCTGCCTCAGCCTCCTGAAGAGCTGGGACTACAGGCATGTGCCACCAAGCCTGGCTCGGACATTGAGTTTTTATATTTCTTTATTTAGCCTTATTGGGGGAGAGTGAACACAGGCTCTCACACATGCTAAGCAAGTGCTGTACC
Organism: Marmota flaviventris; assembly: GCF_047511675.1. NCBI lineage: Eukaryota > Metazoa > Chordata > Mammalia > Rodentia > Sciuridae > Marmota > Marmota flaviventris. Next base: position 60,224,444 of record NC_092506.1, on the reverse strand, counting down.
ACTGAGCTACAATCTTGAGCTCTAATTTTTCCCCCGATACTGGGGATTGATCCTAGGGCCTCATGCTTGCTAGGTGAGTGCTCTGTCACTGAGCTACATCTCCAGCCTGGACATTGAGTTTTTAAAAGTCTATCAGCTTTGGAATTCAGGTCCACATTTTATAATAATAGCTGTAGGGCCAAGTAGTTTGGAGTTTTACTTTCCTCATCTATAAAACTGAGATGAAAATAAGAATCTCTTTGCCACTGGCAAGCCCTCAGACTAGTGAGAGAGGTATATGTATAAATAGCCAATGATAGTAGCACATTTTAAGGGCTGGTAGTAATGGCATTCACAGGAACTTGGAGCTTCAAGAGGAATAAGGGCGTGATCTAATATGTTCTGTATAGCAGAAGATACATTGTCAGTTGGCACTCAGACAAGGATACCAGTTGCCAGACAAGCTGAGCTATGCAGCAGAGAGAGTAGGCATAGTTTACAATCTGTCCCATTGCTTTAGCCAGATACAGGATGAGGCAGCAGCTCCCCCAGATGGTATTCCTCATGTTTCCAGGAAAACCCAGACGGTGGCTTGTTTTGACAGACAAGGAAATTCCTTCTCACCAAGCAGGCTGTTGTTTTGATTCCTCCCCTCTTTGTTGTGCAGTCTGCTTTGTCTATTCTGGATGGCAGTCCTGTTGATGACAGGGATTAATTACATTTGTAAGGCTTCTTTGTATGTCTGTATATGTCTGTCTGTATCTTTGTATTTCTTTGAACATATAAGTCATTTTTTGCTTGTTTAGATACATGTCTTTCTGAGTTTTGATGTTTGTTTGTGAATGACAAAAAGTGGAGGAAGGGAAAGAAGACTGAGCCAAGGAAGTAGGGGCTGAGAGAAAGCCCACAAACCAGTTCAGAGACCAGGGAGAAAGGTAGAGGCAAAGGGTTAGGCCTAATGCAGGACTTTGAGGTAAAAGCAGAGCCAGATAGGTAATAGGAGCCCAAAGATACTGTTAGTCTAGGCAAGCTCTGGGCTCTACAAAATGGGAGGCAGAATGCAAGGGCCAGGAATGGTCAAACCATCAGAGAGAAAAATTCTACTAAATTTCTGACTCTTCCTATCCAAGGAAGAATAGGCAGCTGGCTCCCAAGGCCCTGCTTGCCTTTGTTTGTTTGTTTATTTATTTATGTATACTGGGGATTGAACCCAGGGACACTTTACTGGTGTAAAATAAACTTTAAAAGGGGCACACCCGTAGCCCTTTTAATGTTTATTTTAAGACAGGGTCTCACTAAGTTGATTAGGGCTTGGCTGCATTGATAAGGCTGGCCTTGAACTTGTAATTCTTTTTCCTCAGCCTCCCAAGTTGCAGGGATCACAGGCGTATGATCCTGGTTCTTGCTTGCCTTTAGATCTAATTGATGTTTGTGTTTATTTATTCAAATCTCTGTTCATGTTTGTATCTGTATGTGTGTCACATTCAGTGTACTTTATGGTATTAGGAAGAATTGGTTCCCAGTGGAATGTTTGATTCACTTGTGGATTAATAACATTCTTTTTATTCATTCTTGTGTTGTTTTCTCCTTTTTTCCTTACCCCTTTTCTCTTCCTTCTACAAATTTATTTAGTATCTGCTCTGTGCTGGATGCTGGATGTGCAAAGACTAATAATAATAAGGGAGACACATTTCCTCCCTACAAATATCTCACATATTATTGAGGCAGAAAGACATACATGTTCAATCCTGGTAAGTTTTATGACAAGAGAAGAGTTCAGTGTGCTCTGGAAATATAGAAGAGGGAAGGTAACCCATCTGAGGATTTCAGAAAAAAACTACTCAGGAGAGATTATGCCTGTGATGAATTTTGGGTGATGGGTAGGAGTTAACCTGGTGAGAGGGCTGAGAAGGATATACCAGGTGGAGGGAAAAATATGATGTCTTTGGGGATTTATGAGTCAGTGGTTCCTTTTTCTCCCGCCCTGGTATGGGGAATTAAACCCAGGGTCACTTAACCACTCAGCACATTCCCAGCCCCCTTTTATTTTTTATTTTGAGACAAAGTCTCACTAAGTCTTCCTGGTCTCAAACTTGCAGTCCTTCTGCCTCAGCTTCCAAGTAACTGGGATTATAGGTATGTGCCACCACACCTCTTATTTCTCTTTTCTTTTTTTTTAAACTTTAGAATGTAACAGTTGAGCATGGAAGGAGAATTTGAAGATGAAGTTTGAAACGTAGGTATTAGGCAGTTTTGTGCTATACTGAGGAACTTGAATTTTGTCCCCAGAACAATGAGCTAGAAGTAAATAGAATTGGTTGTAATTTTGACTAAAGGTATGTTTGGAGTAGGCTTTGCAGAAGAGGTGAAATGGAAAATTCATTTTAAAACATGAGCTGGAGTTTACCAGATAAAGAAAGGAAGGAGAGCTTTTTAGGAAAGGAAAACATTATGAGTTAATGTAGGAGGCAAAAAATATGGCAAGTTTGGGAAATATCCGTAGGGAGGTGTCTAGAGAATAGTTCCTTTATCTGTAAGATAGGACACCAGTAAAATATACCTTCAGTGGTATATATAGTAGGTGGTGTGAGGCTAAAAAAAGATATTTGTGAAGAATCCTTTGCATACCACAGAGCTATGCACAAATTTCACTATTATTATTACCCACTTTCTTCATATTTCCATTAAGTGTCCAATAGCATTAGGCCTTCCTGTGTCCATGCACATGGACATGACCTTAACAGTTCATCACTGACAGGGTGAGGGTTATTACCTCTTTCTTCTAGCCCCTTGGCATCTTGAGAAAGAGTAGCTAAGATAAGAGGTTCCTTGGACTCAGAGTTGGAGTGTTGGTTCATTCAGGATAAGCCAAAATAAAGATTATGAGCCCTCTTGCCATGGGACCCAAGTCAGAATATTCATAAATTAAATATTGATAAGTTAAATATTAATTAATTAAATATTCATAAAGCATCATCTGCATAGGCATCATGAGATATGGGGCCATTGCCTTAAGTTTTTTAATTTCTCCTCTTATAACTGTGAAGTAGGCTGCATTTTACAGGCTTAAGATGATATGGTGGTAAGCATCAGAGATGGAATTTGAGTCTGTATCTGTAAGAGTATTTTTCTTTTCTTTCTTTTCCTTTATGTATATGTTGGAGGGCACTGGGGATAAAACTCATTGGCACTCTACCACTGAACTATATTCCCATCTCACTTCTTCTTCTTCTTCTTCTTCTTCTTCTTTTTTTTTTTTTTAATTTTGATACAGGATCTTGCTAAGTTGCCTAGGCTAGCCTCAAAATTGCAGTCCTTCTGCCTCAACCTCTTGAGTTGCTGGGATTATAGGCATGTGCCACCATGTCTGACTGAGACTGTTTTTCTTATATGACACTTCATAAGCTTTCTGATATCTTTGGGTAAAGAACAAGTTTCTTGGTTATATGAGAGTGGAAAATTGTGAGATCGAAGGCAATATGGGGTTGGAAGAATTGGAGAGAGAGTTGCTGGGCTTTTTCTTGGAAATTGAATATTAGCCCTTTCCACCACATAGAATCGTGGTTTTTGCCTTCTAGGACAGGGTCTCTTTTATATGTCTATTTCACATAGGTGCTTCCAATATGTCTGGTTAATCTCTATGTCCTCAGTTTCTAGCACAGGACTTGTCATAAAATAACTACTCAGTAAATGCTGTTTGGGCAAATGGATGAAGCTTTTCTTATTAAAGGTTTCTGGAATCCCTAACATTTGTATTACTCATTTCTGTCTCCTTTTATGGTACTCTGACATTGTAATAGAAGATTTTGTTTGTCTCACTATCTGACTTTTTAAAAATTATATTCTAAAGGTGTGAAGTAATATTTCATTATATGGTTTTGATTTGTATTTCCCTGGTGACTTATGATGTTGAGCATCTTGTCATGTGCTTATTGGTTGTTTGTATATCTTCTTTGGAGAAATGTTTTTTCAGATCCTTTGCTCATGTTTAAATTGTCTTAACTATTTTTTTTAATTGAGTTGTTAAAGTTCTTTATATATTCTAGTCCCTTGTCAGATATGTTGCAAATATTTTCTTTCATGGGTTATATTTTCACTTTTTTTTTTCCTACTAGGGGTTAAACTCAGTGGCTCTTAACCACTGAGCCATATCCCCAGCCCTTTTTATTTTTTTATTTTGATACAGAGTCTTGCTAAGTTGCTGAGGCTGGCTTTTTTTTTTTTTTTTTTTTTTTTAATATATACTTTTAAGTTGTAGCTGACACAATACTATTTATTTATTTATTTATGGTGCTGAGAATTGAACCCAGGGCCTCACATGTGCTAGGCGAGCTCTCTACCACTGAGTCCCCTGAGGCTGGCTTTGAACTTGTAGTCTTCCTGCCTCAGACTCCTGAGCCACTGGGATTATAGGCATGCACCACTGCACCTGGTCCCAGTCCTTTTTTATTTTTTATTTTGAGAGAAAGTCTCACTAAATTGTGTAGGCTGACTTTGAACTCATGATCCTCCTTCCTCAGTGTCCTAAGTAGCTGGAATTAGGGTTGGAGATGTAGCCTAGCACCACCAAAAAAATAAATAAAAAAGGAATGCTCGAATAGTTGGAATTATAGGTATATGCCAACCTGGAAGTTTTGATAATATATTGTAGCCACTATGGGTAGTACTCTGCCCTCTCTGTGGCTTATTATTGTGCTTGTTTATTTGTTTTATTTTTATGGTCCTTTTCTCCTTTTCCTTCAAGCCTCTGCTGTTGCTCCTCCAAGAGTATGAGGAGCTTTGAGTATGCCCATAGACGCCTTTAGATGAAAGTGATTTGGCAGAGCACCCTTTGACTGACTTTTTCCCTGGCCACACCCAGCTTAAAAGCTGTATTAATTAGCATCTGATTGCTCTGTTGTTTTCAATAACACCTGATTGCTCTGTTATTTTCAATAATACCTGGAGGCATAAATTACTTCTCACACTGGTCTAATCATATTAGGGCTTCTTTGAAAGAATAATTTCTTTCTTTTTTAAAAAAATATTTTTAGTTGTAGATGGAAACATTGCCTTTATTTTGTTTATTTAGTTTTTTTTTAAATTTTTTTTTAATGTGGTGCTGGGGATCAAATCCAGTGTCTCACACATGCTAGACAAGTGCTTTACCACTGAGCACAATCCCAGCCCATGAAAGAATAATTTCTGAGGTTAATGTTTGAGATGTGCTTTTTAACCTAGAGAGTTTCTTCTAGCTGTCTTTGCCCCTATTTCTCAGAAGAAAACTCTTTGACCTACAGTTTATTTTATATTAGTGGTAGATTTTGCTTTTCCTGGCTTCAGATACCTTAGTTCAACTGTAGTCTGAAAATTTTAAGTGGAAAATTCCAGAAAAAAAAATGATTCATAACATTTTTTTTTCTTGTCACACTGGGGATTGAGTCACATGCTAGGCAGGTGCTCTATCACTAAGCTGTATCCCCAGCCCCTATAAATTTTAAATTGTACACTCCTCTTTATAGCATGATTAAATCTCATACCATCCCTCTCTGTCTCACCCCAGATGTGATTCATCCATCTTTGTCCAGAGTATCCACAGTGTATGTACTATCTGCCTATTAGTCACTTAGTAATGATCTTGGTTCTCAGATTCACTATTGTGGTATCTTAGTGCTATGATTTTGTAACCCTATTTTATTTAATTATGGCCCCAAAGAGTAAGAGTAGCAATCCTGGCAAGTTGAATATGTCAGGGGAAGGTATAAAATGCTTACTTTTAGTGAAAAGGTAAAAGCTCTTGAGTTAATGAGAAAAGAAAAAAGATACATGCTGAGATTGCTAAGATAAATAAATGGTAAGAGTGAATCTATCTGTGAAACTGTGAAGAAGGAAAAATAATTTTGTGTGTTAGTTTATTGTCATTCCTCAAACTGAAGGCTACAAGGCTACAATGCATGATAAATACTGTTAGGATAAAAGGCATTAATTTATCATGTATAGGAGAAAACATAGTATGTAGGGTTCAGCACTGTCCATAGTTTCAGGTATCTACTGAGGGTTTGGGAATGTATCTCCCTCAGATAAAGGGGACTATTCTATCTCCAATGAATCTGCCAGTTGTTTCCCAGATGCCTTTCACTACATCTTCCAGTTTTTCAGAGCATCCTTAGCTTTGAACCACACTGCCTACTTTCTCTAGAGGCAATATCTTAGAGCCGTGGTTCTAGAGCTGTGGGTAAGAATGGCACCCTCACTTTAGGAGCTGAGTACTTAGTGGAGGAATTATACTCCCAGAATATAATTGTCATTTTATGAGCCAGGACAATTGTAATTGGTGCCTCAGTATCCTCAGTGGTGCTGTCATCCAAGATGAAGTTCCCATCCTGTGAATAAGGGCTGAGCAGGAGAAGGCAGGCCCACCTCTTAGCTAGCTATACTCTACTAGAACTTAGACCCCCAAAACAGGTATAGCTGAGGCCAACATGAGAATGTTGGAGTTCTGTTCCTCCTAGGCAGTTAACTGTCCAACGGGAACCTGGGGAAGAAGTCCTGTTTTCTTGGTTGTACATTTTGGAGCAGAGTTTCTATCTCACTGAGTGGGGTGATATGGAACAGATCTTGGTTCAATATACTCTTGCTCTTAGCAAGTTTTACTAGATTTTCTTGAGGATATGCATATTCACTTGCTGCAAGCCAGTTTATAGAGACTTTAAATGGTTGTTTTTGAAAAATAATTTTTACCAGTTTCATTGGAGACTAGAGTCATGGGTCTTCTTATACTATCATGCCAGAAATGCCCTCTGAACCATCAGTTTTTGTAAATATCCTTTCTTGTGCATTCTGTACAGTGCTATATATTCATCTTTTGTAAATGTGGCAGTATTGACCCCAATTAAGAAAATGTTTTCTTCTCTCTGGGGACATCTATTCTAATTAGTGATCTATTTCTGTCCTCTTGTCATAAGACAAAGGTTCCCCATCCAGTAGTCCTTGGCTAGTTTGTATAGTTTGTTCCTGATAGTTTGCAAGACTGAATGTTGGAGTTTCCTAATCTTTGCCATTCTCGCTAGATACCTGGCAAACTGCAACCATAGATGCTGCCTTTAGAATTTTACCTGTGTCATGGACCCAGTGCCATGGTGAGGATCATTCATGACAAAAAAACTGAACTTTATCATCAGTCTCAGTAGGATTCTCTGTACCTTCATGTACTAGGTGCTGGAAATAAAGAAATAAAAGGAGAGGTGAAGCTGAGTGCAATGGTGTTGGCCCCTATTCCCAGCAGCTTGGGAAGCTGAGGTAGGAGGATCACAAGTTTGAGGCCAGACAGTTCTGGGCACTTAGCAAGCCCTTCAGCAACTTAACAAGACCCTGTCTCAAAATAAAAATATAAAAGGGCTAGGGTATAGCTCAGTGGTAAAGTGACCCTGGCTTAATCCCCCACCCCCCATAAAAAAATTGCTCAGTGATAGAGCACCCCTGGGTTTAATCCCAGTACTGAAAAAGAAAAGGTGAAGTTGCTGCCATGGACAAAGTTCTCCTACTAGTACAAATAGCTGTGAACAGCTGAGGATACTATAGTGTTCTAAATGAACACTGTAGTAGAGTCATAGAAGAGGAGGACATAAATTAGCTTTGTCCATGTCCAGAATCACTGACATGTACCTGATTTGGAACAAATGACTAGGTACAATAGGAGGAGGAGAGTGTTTTAGACGAGATTAATATGCACAAAAATATTGGACTGGTGAAAAACTTGGTACTCTGAGAATGTGAAGGAATTCATTATCATTGGGAATGGCAGTGCAACTGTACTAGGTTCAGAGGAGATCTCTAAGAGCAGAGGAAATTTCTACTTGGACCTTCTAGGATCTTGAGGATATTACAGAAAAGAATTTAAGGACCCATCAGGTAGATGAGTGATAGAACAAGAGATTTATTATAAAGGGGAAAATACACACCCAAGAATGGGAGTGCAGGCAGTCTCAGAGAGTGAGTGAGTTTGCTCCATCTTGGTGTGTGTTTCTAACATTTATAGAGGGACAGTAGCTAGAGGGCTGAACTAGAGGTAGAGTCAGGGCTAGATTATAGAATTTTCTGCCAGTTTTCTTTGTACTGTGCATTATCTTTGCATATTCTTTTCTTTTTTTGGCTACTGGGGATTGAACTCGAGGGCACTCAATCATTGAGCCACATCCTCAGCCCTATTTTGTATTTAGAGACAGGATCTCACTGAGTTGCTTAGCGCCTCACTTTTGCTGAGGCTGTCTTTGAACTTGTGATCCTCCTGCCTCAGCCTCCTGAGCAGCTGGGATTACAAGCATGCACCACTGCACCTGGCTACATTTGCATATTCTAATCATACTACTTCCTACATAGGAAGTCTCATTAGTGTCTTAAATCTCCATCCAGGAGTGTGCATCTTTTTTTTTTTTTTTTTTTATTAATTTGTTCTTTTTAGTTATACATGATAGTAGAGTCTATTTTGACATTTTATAAAAAAAATGGAGTATATCTTATTCTAATTAGGATCCCAGTCTTATGGAAGTACATGATGTTGAGATTCACTGTGGTATATTCATATATGTACATGAGAAAGTTATGTCAGTTCATTTCACTGTCTTTCGTATTCCTATACCCATCCCCTTCCCTTTATTCCCCTTTGTCTAATTTCCTGAACTTCTGTTCTTCCCCTCCCTACTCCCTTGTTGTGTGTTAGCAGCCATATATCAGAGAGAACATTTGACCTTTGGTTTTTGGGGATTGGCTTATTTCACTTAGCATGAGCATCTCCAGATCCATTTACTTGCAAAAGTTATAAAGTCATTCTTCTTTATGTTTGAGAAATATTTCATTCTTTTTTTAAAAAATATTTTTTTTAGTTGCAGATAGACACAATATCTTTATTTTGTTTATTTAGTTTGTTTATGTGGTGCCGGGGATTGAACTCAATGCCTCACACATGCTAGGCAATCACTCTGCCACTGAACTACAGCCTCAGCCCCTAATATTCCATTTTTTATCCATTCTTCTGCTGATGGGCCCCTAGGTTGGTTCCATAGCTTAGCTGTTGTGAATTTTAAATCCTCTGGATATATACTGAGGAGTGGTATAACTGGGTCAAGTGGTTGTTCCATCCTAAGTTTACTGAGGAATCTCTACACTGCCTTCCATGGTGATTGCACCAATTTGCAGTCCCATCAACAGTGTATGAGTGGGATTTTCCCCCACATCCTCGCCAACATTTATTGTTACTTGTATTTTGTTTTAAAATTTTCTTAAAAATTTATTCTTTTGGGTTATACATGACAGTAGAATGTATTTTATATGACATCATACATACATGTAGTATAACTTGCACTTCTTGTGGGTTGTACATGATGTGGCATTACACTGGTTGCGTATTCATATATGAACATAGGAAAGTTATGTCCACTTCATTCTACTGTCTTTCCCATTCTCATCCCCCCCCTCCCTTCCTCCAATCCTCCCCCCCACCAATCCAGTGAATCTCCATTTCTCCCTCCCTACTGCCTATTGTGAGTCAGCATCCACATATCAGAGAGAACATTTGGCCTTTGTTGTTTTAGGGTTGGCTTATTTCATTTAGCATAATAGTTTCCAATTCCATCCATTTACCAGCAAATGCCATAATTTCATTCTTCTTTAATATTGAGTAATATTCCATTGTGTATATGTAATACATTTTCTTCATCCATTCATCGTTGAAGTTAACCTAAGTTGTTTACACAACTTAGCTATTGTGAGCATTAGCTCACAACTTAGCTGCTATGAGCATTGATATGGTAGCTTTACTATAGTATGCTGATTTTAAGTCCTTTGGGTATATGCTGAGGAGTGGGATAACTGGGTCAAATGGTGATTCCAGTCCAAATTTTCTGAGAAATCTCCATACTGCTTTTCAGAGTGGTTGCACCAATTTGTAGTCCCTCCATCAACGTATGAATGTACCTTTTCACCCTATGTGCTTGCCAACTTTTATTGTTACTTGTATTCTTTTTTTTTTTAATTGCAGATGGACACAGTACCTTTATTTTTTATTTTTATGTGGTGCTGAGGATTGAACCCAATGACTCACATGTGCGAGGCCAGTGCTCACTGAGCTACAACCCCAGCCCTGTTACTTGTAACCTTTTTTTTTTTTTAATTTTTATTGTTGGTTGTTCAAAACATTACATAGTTCTTGACATATCATATTTCACACTTTGATTCAAGTGGGTTATGAACTCCCATTTTTACCCCATATACAGATTGCAGAATCACATCGGTTACACATCCACTGATTTACATATTGCCATACTAGTGTCTGTTGTATTCTGCTGCCTTTCCTATCCTCTACTATCCCCCCTTCCCTCCCCTCACCTCCCCTCTTCTCTCTCTACCCCATCTACTGTAATTCATTTCTCCCCCTACTTGTAACCTTAATAATTGCCATTCTGATTGGAGTGAGGTGAAATCTAAGTGTTATTTTAATTTGCATTTCTTTAATTGCTAGAGATGTTAACATTTATTCACGTATTTGTTGATTGATTGTATTTCTTCTTCTATGAAGTGTCTGTTCAGTTCATTTTCCCACTTTTTGATTGGGTTATTATTATTTTTTATTTATTTATTATTTTTTGTGTTAATCTTTTTGAGTTCTTTGTATGTTCTGGAAATTAACACCTTATCTGAGGTGTGAGTGGCAAAGATTTTCTCCTATTCTGTAGGCTCTCTCCTCACACTCTGGATTGTTTCTTTGCTGTGAAGAAGCTTTTTAGTTTGATACCATCCCATTTATTGATTTTTAAGTTTTACTTCTTGCACTTTAAGAGTCATGTTGAGGAAGTGTTGGTTCCCAAGGAAACATGTTGGGCCTATAGTAGTTGCAGAGTTTCTGGTCTAATATCTAGATATTTGATCCACTTTGAGTTGAGTTTTGTACAGGGTGAGAGATAGGGGTTAAATTTCATTCTGGTACACATGGATTTCAAGTTTTCCCAGCACCATTTGTTGAAGAGTTTGTCTTCTCCAATGTATGTTTTTGGTGCCTTTCTATATGTAGTATGAGATAACTATTTATGTGGGTTTGTCTCTGTGTCTTTTATTCTATTCTGTTGGTCTTCATGTCTGTTTTGGTGCCAATACCATGCTGTCTTTGTTACTATAGCTTGTATAGTATAATTTAAGGTCTGCTATTGCAATACCTTCTGCTTTACTTTTCTCACTAAAGATTGCTTTGGCTATTCTGGGGCTCTTATTTTTCTAAATGTATTTCATAACTGCCTTTTCTATTTCTATGTAGAACATTTTTTTTTTTATTTCTTACATACATGACAATAGTGGAATGCATTTCACAGTATAGCTAAAGCTAAATAGCTAAAGCAATTGTAAGCAGGAAGAGTGAAACACCAACACTTATTGTTGTTTGTCTTCATAATAGCTGCCATTTTGATTGGAGTGAGATGATATCTTAGAGTAGTTTTGATTTGCATTTCTCTGATTGTTAGAGATAATGAGCATTTTTTTTCATATATTTGTTGATTGATTGTATATCCTCTTCTGAGAAGTGTCAGTTCAGGTCCTTGGCCCATTTGTTGATTGGGTTATTTGTTTTTTCGGTGCTTAGTTTTTTTAGTTCTTTATATACCCTAGAGATTAGTGCTCTATCTGATGTGTGAGGGGTAAAGATTTGCTCCCAGGATGTAGGCTTTCTGTTCACCTCACAGATTGTTTCTTTTGCTTAGAAGAAACTTTGAACTTTGATTCCATCCCATTTATTGATTCTTGGTTTTAATTCTTCTGCTATAGGAGTCTTATTAAGGAAGTTGGGGCCTAATCCCACATGATGAAGATTAGGGCCTAATTTTTCTTCTGTTAGACACACAGTCTCTAGTTTAATTCCTAGGTCCTTGATTCATTTTGAGTTAAGTTTTGTGCATGATGAGAGATAGGGGTTTAATTTCATTTTGTTGCATATGGATTTCCAGTTTTCCCAGCACCATTTGTTGAAGAGACTATCTTTTCTCCAATGTATGTTTTTGGCGCCTTTGTCAAATATAAGATAACTGTAATTATGAGGGTTAGTCTCTGTGTCCTCTAATATGTACCATTGGTCTACCACTCTATTTTGGTGCCAATACCATGCTGTTTGTTTTATTGTTGCTCTGTAGTATAGTTTAAGGCCAGGTATAGTGATGCCATCTACTTCACTCTCCTTGCTAAGGATTGCTTTAGCTATTCTGAGTCTCTTATTTTTCCAGATGAATTTCATGACTGCTTTTTCTATTTCTATGAGGAATATCATTGGGATTTTGATTGGAATCACATTAAATCTGTATACTTCTTTTGTCCGTATGTTATCATTTTGACAATATCAATTCTGCCTATCCAAGAACAAGGTAGATCTTTCCATCTTCTAAGGTCATCTTTGATTTATTTCTTTAGCATTCTGTAGTTTTCATTGCAGAGGTCTTTCACCTCTTTCATTAAGTTGACTCCCAAGTATTTTATTTATTTATTTATTTTTTGAGGCTACAGAAAATGGGGTAGTTTTCTCATTTCCCTTTCGGAGGATTTGTGACTGATATCAGAAATGCCTTTGATTAGTGTGTGTTAATTTTATATCCTGCTACTTTGCTGAATTCATTTACTAGTTCTAGAAGTTTTCTGGGTCTTCTAGGTATAGAATCATATTGTTGGCAAAAAGTGCTAATATGAGTTCTTCTTTACCTATCCGTATCCCTTTAATTTCATTCATCTGTGTAATTGCTCTGGATGGTGTTTCAAGAACTGTGTTAAATAGAAGTGGTACAAGAGGGCATCCCTGTCTTGTTCCAGTTTTTAGAGGGAATGCTTTCAATTTTTTTCCATTTAGAATGATGTTGGCCTGGGTCTTAGCATAGATAACTTTTACGATGTTGAGATATGTTCCTGTCATCCCTAGTTTTTCTAGTGTTTTGAGCATGAAGCGGTGCTCTATTTTGTCATGCTTTTTTTGCATCTATTGAGATGATCATATGATTCTTTGTTTTTTAAAAAGAGAGAGAGAGAGAGAATTTTTTAATATTTATTTTTCAGTTTTCAGTGGACACAGCATCTTTATTTTATTTTTATGTGGTGCTGAGAATCGAACCCAGTGCCCCGCGCATGCCAGGCGAGCACGTTACCGCTTGAGCCACATCCCCAGACCCATATGATTCTTATCTTTAAGTCTGTGGATGTGATGAATTACATTTATTGGTTTCCGTATGTTGAATGAACCTTGCATTCCTGGGATAAACCCCACTTGATCGTGGTGCACTATCTTTTTGATATGTTTTTGTGTTTAATTTGCCAAAATTTTATTGAGAATTTTTGCATCTATGTTCATTAGAGATATTGGTCTGAAGTTTTCTTTCTTTGATGTGTCTTTGCCTGGTTTGGGGATCAGGGTGATATTGGCCTCATAGAATGAGTTTGGAAGTGCTCCCTCTTTTTCTATTTCCTGAAATAAATTGGAGAGTAATGGTACTAGTTCTTATTTAAAGGCCTTGAGAACTCAGCTGTGTATCCATTCAGTCCTTGATTGGTAGGCTTCTGATGGCATCTTCTATTTCATTGCTTGAAATTGATCTGTTTAAATTGTGTATATTATCCTGATTCAATTTGGGCAAATCATATGACTCTAGAAATCTGTTGATGCCTTTGATATTTTCTATTTTATTGGAGTACAAGTTTTCAAAATAATTTCTGATTATCTTCTGTATTTCTGTAGTGTCTGTTGTGATATTTCCTTTTTCATCATCTATGTTAGTAATTTGAGTTTTCTCTCTGTTTCTCTTCGTTAGCATGGCTAAGAGTTTGTCAACTTTATTTATTTTTTCAAAGAACCAACTTTTGGTTCTGTCAATTTTTTCAGTTGGTTCTTTTGTTTCAATTTCATTGGCTTCAGCTTTATTTTAATTATTTCCTGTCTTCTACTCCTTTTGGTGTTGATTTGTTCTTCTGTTTCTAGGGCTTTGAGGTGTAATGTTAGGTCATTTATTTGTTGACCTTTTCTTCTTTTAAGCATTGAACTCCATGCAATGAACTTTCCTCTTAGAATTGCCTTCAGTGTGTCCTAGAGATATTGTTATGTTGTATCATTGTTCTCATTTACTTCTAAGATTTTTTTTTTTTTTTTTTTGTTACTAGGGATTGAACTGAAGGGCACTCAACCACTGAGCCACATCCCCAGCCCTATTTTGTATTTTTTATTTAGAGACAGTGTCTCACTGAGTTGCTTAGCACCTCACTTTTGCTGAGGCTGGCTTTGAACTCTCAGTCCTCCTATCTCAGCCTCCCAAGCTGCTTGGATTATAGGCGTGCGATACTACACCCAGCTTACCTCTAAGAATTTTTTAATCTCCTCCTTTATTTCTTTTGGAACCCATTGTTCACTCAGTAGCATATTTTTTAGTCTCCAGGTATTGGAGTAGCTTTTATTTCTTATTTTATCATTGATTTCTAATTTTATTCTATTATGATCTGATAGAAGGAAGGGTAATATCTCTACTTTTTTGTATATGTTAAGAGTTGCTTTGTGGCTTAATATATGGTATATTTTAGAGAATTATTCATAGACATAGCTATTTTGACTAGCTATTTTAAACTAAGCATTCTGCTACATGTTATAGGAAAAACTCAGGTAAAAGACACTCATTCAATTTTTAATAATGATATACTCTGTTTTATGCCAGGCCTTATGCTTGGGGATGGGCCTATGGAGCTAAATTAATTATTCATTTAGTTGTTCCAGAAAATTTTTAAATGTTGGTTGAAGAGATAAATGATAAATGAAATACAGTATTCACTTTTGAGTTGCTTAGGGAGTAGTTATAGAACAGTGAGATAAGCATTGTGATAGATATATAACCCTGAGAACCAAGGGGCAATTAACTTATCTGGGAGAAGTCTGGAAAACTTTACAGAGAGTGACTTTATCCTTAACAAACAAAAAGTAGGAGAAAGCATTTTATATGGAGCACCTTATGCATTGGTTTGAGGAGCCTGAAGTGGCTTAAATGTGTGTATAGCAGGGGTTAGTAGTTTTTTCTATAAAGAGCCAAACAGTAAATATTTTAGGCTTTGCTGGCCTTAGAGTCACTGTAACAATTACTCAATTCTGTCTTTGTAGCATGAAACAACCATAGATAATATATCACTGAGTGAATCTGGCTATGTTCCAATAAAATTTTATTTATAAAAGCAAGTGGCAAACTGGATTTGTTCCATGGCCACAATTTTCTGACCACTGGTCTGTAGTGTAAGGTCTTGTAGGAAAGGAGAATGGCCAAGACTGGGAAGTAAATCTATGGGCCACATTGTAAAAGACCTTAAATGACAGGTTAAGAAGTCTGGAAATAATGGGGAGTTGTGAGATTTTAAGTAGGTAAATTGGTCTAGTTAGGTTTGTACTTTATATAGATTATTCTAGTGTTTAATATGGTAGAATTGAGACTTAGATATGCAAAAATGAGCGAGAAATGACTCTCCTCTCCCTAACTTCTAGCCAACGGCTTCTGATGTCATTGTGGACATGTATTTCATCCCTGAATCATCATTGTTCTAGCACTGTGTGTTAAAGACATTCAGAGCTACATAGCTAAAATTTGGGTCCTTGCTGGATGTTTAGGAGATAAACAGGAATTGTCTAATATAGAACATGTTGTTTATTGATTCTTAATACTAGACAGTGGGCTTTCAGGGGAAGTGGGAGTGGAGGAGGCCATGTGGTTTGGTTTAGAAGATATGGAAAGTAGGTAGTGAGGAACAAGATTGGATGGGGAAAAAGGATTAATTGGTTTTAAGAAGAAAACAATTAATTTAAAACCAGCTCTCCCCAGGAGAGCTGCTCAGATCCCTATATCCAAAGATGTGTTGCTCTTCTTCTGGCCTATGTTAGAAAATTCTGAGCCTGTATTATGGGAATTCTAGAGAGATATCCTTTCTTCTCTGTTCCCATCCACACTACTTCACTACGGCCAGCTACTGGGAGATCACTTTTCTGAGCTCATGAGCTAAATATACCTAGTGACAGCTGGTACCTTGGCACTTAGGCGAGATATTGAGATATTGAGCTGCAGTTCTAGCCAGTGCTCCATTCCTTCTGGTGAGGCAAATTAAGACACATCTTTTAGAGAGTCTCTTTGGGTCCTCTTGAGGGAGGAGCTGTTTGTTCAGAGTCTGAAACAGTAAATCCTGTTTTGTGAAAGCCAAAAGTGTCCTGTTTTGTTTTGGCTTTTTGTTGCTTTTGAACTTTTTCCTTAATCAGACTTTAGCTATTAACTGGATATAGGACAGTATTAAAGTAAGAATACCTCAAATATATTGGACATCAGAGTAGTAGTTCAATATAATATTCTAGTGTGTTATGCTTATAACTGGGTGACTGGGAGCTTCTATCAGTGGGATATGGTTGGCAGGGAAGATAGACACATAAAAAGACTGATAAAGGTATGCATAGTAGTAGTGCGAATTCTAGATCATCTTTGATCAAGAGTCTTTTTCTCTTGCCAGGTGTGATGGCACATGCCTGTAATCCCAAGGACATGGAAGGCTAAGGCAAGAGAAATGAGTGCTAGGCCAGCCTAAGCAACTTAGGTCCTAAGCAATTTAGTGAGTTCCTATCTCAAAATAAAAAATAAAAAGGGTGAGGATGCCCCTAGTTTCAACAAACAAACAAACAATAGCGTGTTTGCTTTGAAAACACAACCTCATAATGACTCAGTCCCTTAGCCACTGCCCTCCCCTTCTAATCAAATTATATCCCTTAAGCCTCTCCTATATAAAATTGTAAAAGTCACTGGAGTTTGGTATTGTTAGATCCTCTTTTTTTAAAATATGTTTTTAGTTGTAGGTGGACACAATACCTTTATTTTATTTATTTATATTTGATGTTGAGGATCAAACCCAGAGCCCCACATGTACTAGGTGAGTGCTCTACCACTAAGCCAAAAGCCAAGCCACTAGAACCTCTTTGTTTTGTTGTTGTTTTAGAAGACAGTCCGAAAAGCAAGGCTTAGGTTCAACTTTACAATATACTTTGGAGCCAATAAAAAAGATCCTTGTAAAGGTAATTTATGACTTCTGCAAACATGTCTCATCCTACTCAAATGAGAGGATAATTAGCTCTTTGTTTGAGAGACTAATAAACCAAGAGGCTGAGAAGCTTGCCCAAAAGCCACATAGGAAATAAGTGGCCTGTTTTATAGGTTCTGATCTCTTTATAGTATATTGTCTTTCTGACTCTTAAGGCTTGATTGTTGCAACCTCACTTCTTTGTTCTCTAAAATGGTTCCAAAAAGAATCAGACCCTTCCTTCACATAAATTGTCTATCTGCCTTGTCCATCATTTGGCACCATCCTCTTGCTGGTCTTGTTTTCTGACCCTGTTTCCTCTTGGCATATGTTATGGCACCACTAAGGCTTGTATGCTTGTATGTGAGTTCCTGTGTAGGTACTTTTATTTTTTTCCAGAACTGGGGATTGAACATAGGGACACTTTACCAATGAGCTACATT
Source organism: Marmota flaviventris (assembly GCF_047511675.1). Taxonomy (NCBI): domain Eukaryota; kingdom Metazoa; phylum Chordata; class Mammalia; order Rodentia; family Sciuridae; genus Marmota; species Marmota flaviventris. Next base: position 60,206,943 of record NC_092506.1, on the reverse strand, counting down.
CCCAGCCCTTTTTATTTGGGGACAGGTTCTCACTAAGTTGCCAAGATTGGCCTTGAATTTTTGATCCTCCCACTTCAGCCTCCCAAATCACTGGAATTACAGGTGTGTACCACGACACCCAGCTTGTGTAGATTTACTTTTTATACTTTCTGTGAGCTTCTCTGCTATATACATATTTCATGATCAGGCTTTCTTACTTCTTGTGAGTTCCCTATAAACAGCTGGTATCTCCTATCAGAGTATTTCCTAGAGTTACCTGGTAATTGTAGAAAAATCCCCTTCTTTTAGTGTTTCCTCTTCTAAGGCCTGTTGGTAGTTCAGTGAAGATAAACATATAACATTTTTGTCTGTTTTGGTTACTACTTCTTGCTCTAGTACCTGGAACTATATCTGGTACATGGAAATTTTCATTAAATATATGTTGAAATCTTAGTTACTTGAGAGACAGAGGCAGGAGGATTGCTTGAGCCCAGGAATTCAAGGCAGCCTGGGCAACATAACAAGACTGCATCTTAAAAAAAAAAAAAAAAAAAAAAATATATATATATATATATATATATACACACACACACACACACACACACTCGTGTGCATGCAAGACAATGCAAGAAAGTTTAGATGTAAAATGATTGGGTTATGAGAGTCTTAACCTAATCAGTGCATTAATCCTCTGATAGGAATTAACTGTAGGTAGTAACTGTAGGCAGGTAGGGTATGGCTGGAGGAGTTGCATCACTGGGGGGTGTGCCTTTGAGGTATATATTTTGTCCCTACTGAGTGGAGCAGTTTCTCTCTGCTATGTCCTAAGCTGCTTTCCTCTGCCACACCCTTCTGCCTTGATGTTCTGCTTCACCTTGAACCCAGAGTGGTGGAGTTGGTCATCTATGAACTGAGAACTATGAAACTGTGAGGACCAAAGTAAACTTTTCCTCCTGTAATTTTTTTTTTTTTTCAAATATTTTGGCTACAACAGTGAAAAAGCTGACTAAATTTTTTTTTTTTTTTTTTGTGTGTGTGTGTGTATACTAACTTATAAAGAGGAAAGATGTATTTTGGCTGACAGTCCTGTAGATTCCAATCCAAAGTTGAGTATCCTAATTTCTTTGGGTCTCTGAGTAGTGGAGCAAAAATGACTTATCACCAAATCAGGAAGTAAAGAGAAAGAGGAGGAGGCTGGAGGCCTACAATTCCCTTTGATGGCATGCCCTCAGTGACCTAAGGATCTTTCAAATATTGCATCACATCTCAGTAGTGACACTTTATAAACTAAGCCTTTAACACATGGACCTTTGAGTGGTGCTTATCTAAACCATAATAATGAATCACTAATGTTAGCTTATATTCAATGGGAGTGGAATCCACCTTTGATAGGAGGATTGTCAAGGAATTTGGGGACAATTTGAGAATTTGTGGATGTTTTAAAATCATCACAGCAAGTAACTAATATGATTTGGGTACAAATTGCATTATCTTTGAGAATGTTACTATTCTTATTTCTAGAATAGGTGTGATAATTCATTGGCTGTGAAGATTAGATGAGAAAATATTGTGAAAGTTCTTAGAATATTTCTTAGTATATAAAGAAGTACTCAAAAATTGTTAATTATTCTTTCTATTCTTTCTTCCCTCTTCCAGCTTATTAAATTCCAGTTAACTGTCATTAATCTTCCCATAATTCAAAAAACAGTATGAGGAAAGAATTTCTAATTCATATTTATTTTTTTCAAGTGAAACATATTACAAGAAAATGTAGTCTCAATGGCAACTAAGACATATGCACAAAGAAAGATACATGAGTGATATAATACACATGCATTGGGTAAATGGAATATGCTGTGGATAGCTCGAGGCAAATGACTTGAGTGGAGATCTTGGTGTGTTGGCTCCCAGGGATCTCTTGTGACTTGTGTGCTTTCCCCTTGCAGTTCCTGAGGGAAGACCTCAATTACCATGACCCAACAGTGAAGCACAGCACCTTCCATGGTGAGGACAAGCTCATCAGCGTGGAGGACCTGTGGAAAGCATGGAAGTCCTCAGAAGGTAATAGGCAGCCTTGTTGTCATTCCTAGTTGTTAGAAGGCTCAGAGAAGAGAGACGAAGATAGCAAATTGAACTTAAAGAAATAGGAACATAAAATACTAGTATGATAAGAACATAAAATACTTAGTTAAAAAGCAAATTATTGAAATGATTCTATATATAGTCATTGAATAAGACTGACTAAGTAGTCACTATGCTGGGAACTGGGAAAGATTCTCCAGAGTCAGAATGTTTTTTGAACTCTAGCTTATTCTCTACTTCTCTCCTTATTCCCACCCCATGGGAATCTCCTAGCTTCTGATGCATCATCTCTAGAGATAAAGAGCTTGCTGGTCTCTTGAGGCAAGCTCTTTCTTCTGTCGCTCCCACTTAGTCCCAAAGTAAAAGTTGGATTCTCCTTTGAGTCTTCTCTTTTCCAGGTTGAGTAGTCCTAGTTCTTAGAGAAAACATTTTCTCAGCCTTGTCCTCCTCCTCAGATATCTTCTTTTTTTTTTTTTTGGGTGCTGGGGATTGAACCCAGGGCCTTGTGTATGCAAGGCAAGCACTCTACCATCTGAGCTATATCCCCAGCCCCTCCTTAGATATCTTGGTTTTTATCCTTGTCCTTCTCCTCAGATACCTTGGTTTTCTGCCCATAAAAAATTTTGTGAACGTGTTTCTTAGATCCTGGAGTTGGACACAGACTCCCAAATTCTTACAGAATTGATCTGGATTGTCACCTCAGTTCTGAACCCTGTTCATCTGTTAACATAGTCTAATTAGGTACTGGTCCCTTTAGAAGTCACATTACTCTACTGATTTGAATTGAATTCATTAATGAAAACTTTAGATCTTTTTCATATATGATGAAACTGCTTAATCATGACTACCATTTTTTTTTTTTCTGTAGTATTTTCAGAGTATTGTGTAAAGGAATATGTCTATTTGTGTGAGATTTGACAGGGTCCTTAGCATGGGTTCTTGTGTTAGTCAGCCTTTTGTCTCTGTGACCAAAACACCTGGCAAAAACAACTTAGGGAGGAAAGATTTATTTTGGCTCATGTTTTTGGAGGTTTTATTTGATGGTTGGCTAGCTCTGAGGCAGAAACACGGAGGAAGGGCCTGGTGGAAGAAAGCTGCCCAACTCATATTAGCTGGGAAGCAGGGGTGGAGTGTGGAGGGCAGGGAGAAGATTAAACCCTCCGCAGGTAGCCAAAAGTGACTTGCTTCCTTTAATTGAGTCCCACTCCTAGTAATCCATTCAGCCAATGGATTAATCCACTGATGAGGTCAGAGTTTTCATGATCCAATCACTTCCCCAAAGCCCTCTAAACACATGAGACTTTGGGAGACATTCCTAAGATATAATGATAAACCTAAGAAGGGTTTTCAGATGAGGAACCTTAGGCCTTGGCCTATAAAATCGCTAGTTCATTATTATGCATTTAGTAAAGCCAGGACTTCAATTTTGGCCTTCTGATCTCTATGCCAATGCTTTTCCTTAAAATCTTGGTTGAAAGCACTGATCTGGTGGTAGAAAAGACTACTTTTGGTAGGAATGAGGCAGTTTCTATTTTTATTTAAATTCTTACCTAGGATTATGGAATTTTAGATCTGGAAGGGCTCATCTATAATGTAGGTAGAGAGTGTTAGATTTGAAGCAGGAAGACCTGGAGTCCTGGTTCTGGGATGGACAAGCTTCTTAATTCTGTTTTGTCAGTTTAGAAGGAGCATAAGGAAAGAGCTTCCTGGAAATTTTCAGAAGCTGAAGTCCTTGTGTGTATGTGGGGGGTGGGGGTTTCTTTAATAGTTCCTGAGCAACCCAAACTGTCTACTAATAAAAGATGAAGTAGTGATATGAACTTTGGAATTAGACCAATATTGCCAGGAAAGATCTTCCATCGGTACCATTTAATTTTGATTTTTTTCTCCAGTGATATAAAGATAGGGTACCTAATTTTTAAGAGTGGACCTTTGGGGTTGGGGTTGTGGCTCAGTGGCAGAGCGCTCGCCTAGCATGTGTGAGGCCCTGGGTTCGATCCTCAGCACCATATAAAAATAAAATAAAGGTATTGTGTCCAAATACAACTCAAAAAAAAAAAAAAGAGTGGACTTTTAAAGTAGGAACTTAGAATGAAAGATGGCAGAGAGAGCATTCGTAGCTTTTTCTAAAAACTCATAGAGAAGTAGCTGGGAAGAGAAGGTGACCAAGAGGAAGCAAAAATAAAGGGATTGAATCATAATACTAGAAAACAGCTCCAAGCAATTTTCTGGTAAGAACATTATTTTTGGACTCAGCAACTATTTGGAACACTTTCAGTATATTCTAAATTACAGGAAAATGGAAGACAATGGAGTGAGGTTTTGGAGGAGGGGAGCAGAGAAAAACATTTGAATGCATAGTAATGTAGTTAACAGCTAAGATAGGAAAAGTGTTTTTAGCATTGGCTTACCATGTGTTATTCCTAGTGATTTGATAAACTAGAATTAAGATTGTTTTTGTATTCTGTTCTTACCAATAACTTGCCTCCTTATTCAGAACAAGTCCCCTAATTTCTCTAGTGACAATTTCAGGCTACAAAAAACATGTAATATTCTGGCACTGGCTGAAACTGACTGGTCTGAGTTTAGCTAGATGATGTAGATATCAGCAGCAATCATTTGTGTTCAGAACATTATCTGGCTAATGTCAGTCTCCTCTATGTGATTAATGTTGTCAACATTTTCTGACTAATGTTGGAAGCCAACCTTTTCTCTATTATTTAGATCTAAACAGAAAAGCTTGCTAATCTCTGTATTAACCACCTCTGGATTTTTATAATAAAAACAACAATTCAAGGAAAGGTACAGTGGAGCAAGCATATCTGTAATCTCAGCTACTTGGGAGGCCAAGGTGGGAGGATTACAAATTCAAGGCCAGTCTCAGCAATTTAATTATACCTTGTCTCAAAATAAAAATTAAAAAAAAAATGGGAGTGTTGGGAAAGTAGCTCAGTGGTAGAGTGCTTACCTAGCATATGTGAGTCCCTAGGTTCAATCCCCAGACTGCAAACACAAATAAAGCATGCCTGTAATCCCAGTGATTTGGGAGGCTGAGGCAGAAGTATCATAAGTTCAAGGCAAGTTTAAGCAATTTAGCAAGACCCTGTTTCAAAATAAAACAGCAACTAAAATTTGTATAATATTTAATATGTCCTAGGCACTATTCTAAGTTTTTTATATGTATTAACTCATTTATTTCTTATAAAAACTTTATGACGTATAGATACTGTGGTTATCTTCATTTACTAACTACAAAAATAAAGCAAAGAGAGATTAGAGAAACACTTTTGATTCACAAGTTAAGGTATAGTCCCAAAACTATCCTCACTTCAGACATCAGCCATAAGCTTTGGAAATTCACAGGTCTCCTGCAGTTTTTACCAACTGGCCACAAAGTTGGGAGTTCCCAGAGACCTCCTAGGTTCTATAATTTGCTAGAGCTATTCAAAACTCAAAAAAGCCCTGTTTTTAGTATTATAAAGGCTACAAAATAGGACTAACCAAAAAAAAAAAAAAAAAAGAGACTCATAGGTTGAGATCTGGCACTTCTATGTCTTCTCCTGGTAGATGGGACAGGAAACATTGCCCGCCCAGCACATCTATGTGTTTGCCACTCAGAAAGCTCCGTTGACTTTGGTGTCCACCATATTTTTTTAAAGTTTTTTTTTTTTTTTTTTTTTTTTTAGTTGTAGACAGAGGATTGAACCCAGTGCTTCATGCATGCTAGGAAAGCACTCTACTGTTGAGCCACAACCCTGGCCCCTAAAGTTTTTTTTTGTTTGTTTTTTAAACATAGTTATAATTGAATTGTTGGCTTTGTGATTGAACCCAGTCTTTAGCCTCCTTTTTCTCTTAAAGGGTGAACTGGTATTAGCCAAAGCCCCAACCCTCTAATCACCTGGTTAGTCTTTCTATTGACAAATGTCCCATTCCAAGGCATTTCATTAGCATAAATTCAAGCGTGATCCAAGGGGCCCACCATGAATAAGAAAGATACCCCTGTCACTGGGGAAATTCTAAGAGTTTAGTAGTTACCTCTCAGGAATGGAGGGTGAAGACTAGTCAATTTCCTTATTATACAACCTTAAGTAATTAAGTAAGGAAGAACTGAACAGGCTGAACTGAGGAAGGACCTAGAACAAATATAACTTTAGAGATACCAGTAGCAGAGATTAGGGCATTGGCTTTTTCTTATTGGCTCTCTCAGATGATTCTTTTCATTTTTCATCCCTCAATATTTTTGTTCAAGAGTCTAATATGACCGGGGTATGGGTGGAGATGGAGAATTATATTGGCACAGATTGGATTACAGATTTATATAGAGTAGTTGAAAGTGTATGCTACAATTTCCAGTCCCTTACAGGACCATGTGAGGTAGGGGAAGTGGCAGAGTGGCAGTTCTTTAAAGAAAGGAATGCTGAGTAGATTCTGTAAAATATTTGAGAAATAGAATTGTTGTTGGAATTTTTGAGCCGCTGGAAATGGTATTTTACAGAAGCACTGATTTAAGGGGATCCTCCTTTAAAGCATGGCTTTTATTTTTTCTAAACAAAGTGAGTTGTTGCTATTTTTCCTACCCTTCCTGAATACTCTATTTTAAATTATGCTATCTGCCAAACAAAGTATATTTATTTCTTTTTATTTTCTGGTACTTGGGATTAACACAAGGCCCTGCATATAACCCAAGATCTTGTTTGTTTATGTTAGGCAAGTACTACTATTACTACTGAGCTACATCCTCACTCCCAAAGTATATTTCTTAAGTAATAATTTCTTTCCCCATTTTTCTGAAAAAAAAAAAAAAAAAAAAGACATCATAACTTAATCTTTGATTCTAACTAAGTAATATGATTCCAGCTAAAAGTAAAGAATCTGATATCTAATGGACTTTGTCATGAGAAAATATTTATTTTCTACTAGCCTTTTGGAAACAATGAGATAAACTCATAGATCACCATTTCTGTCTATGCTACTCTTTGGAAGAGAGGATTTTTCTGCAGAAGGCAGTGAATCAGTACTGGAGAATCAGGAGGCTTTCAAGAGAAAGCCCAGCAGAACTGGCAACTCTGTTGATATAGCACAGAGAGGCCAGGTGGCACCAGACTTCAGTCTAAACCCTTTCAAAAGTCAGGTCAATATGTAACAGTTAGCATCTCTTTTTGCTTTTGCATAATCCTAGTAAGAAATATATTCATTTTTCCATTTTTTTAGCCCTTTAAAGGTTAATTTGTTAAGTGAATCCTTAAGTCATTTAGATAAAAACATCAGCCATTGTTGTTGCTACATTTTGAGGGAGAAAGATGTAATTATACTGTTGAGCTGCATATCCTGTCCTTTCCTTTCCTTCCCTCCCTCCCTTCTTTCCTCCCTTCCTTCCTTCCTTCCTTTTAATTTTGAGAAAGGGTCTAGCTAAATTGCTGGGAGTTTTGTGAAGTTGCTGAGGCTGACCTCTAACTTGTGATCCTTCTGCCTCAGCCTCCCAAGTTGCTGGGATTATAGGTAAGTGCCTCTGAGCCTGGCCTTCTTTAATATATCTTATGTATAATCTTAATATAATACCATATTAGCTCAACTTATCTCCTAAATGAGATTTATCAAGTTATAATTGATATATAAAAAGTATAAATGTTTAAAGTTTATTATTTTTAAGTCTTAGTGTATGTATACAATTGTGAAAACATGAAATCAATGAAGATAGTTGATTATTTGTCATCCCTAAAAGTTTTCTTACAGTCCTTTGTAATCTCTCCCTCCCCCACATGCAACCACTGATCTTCCTTTTGTCACAGATTAGTTTGCATTTTCTAGAGTTTTATATTGCCGCAGTCCGGCTGGGCACACAATCACGAGCCACCACACAGCTTGTAGATTCAAACAGCAACTCTTTATTCCCGAACTCACACCAGCCGTCTACAATCACGTTCTGGGGAAATCCACGTTCTCTGCCCAAATCCACGTTCTCTGCCCAAATCCACGTTCTCTGGGCTTCTATCTCCAAAAAATACTGTCTGAATCACGTGAGAACTCAAGGGGAACTCAGGCAGCAGGATACGCCCTATTCCCAGCAGGAATAATCTTAAACCTTAAACCTGGAACCTAAACTGGGAACGCCCTAAACACGATTATCTTAAAACCGGGAACACCCTAATCTGCCTTGGTCCTTGAGCAAGGTCACCTACATTCAATGTTGCTGCAACATGTCAGCAACATGGGGTACGCTGGCAAGGAAATTGTCATACCTACTTGGCTAATGGCTCCCAGCATCTCCCCCCTTCTGATTAATTAAACAACAAGCAATGTGGCTTAAGGACCGTGCCTGGTAGGTTGTCCAATTCAACATATGGTTCTTACCCGTCATCGGAAAACTGACCTTTAGGCGTCAGCCTCCTGTCTTAGGTTGATACCACTGCAATTGAATCATACCCGTCACTGACTACCGGTCCAGCATACAGCCATACTTGTGGATAGGTCTATGCACCAGTGGGGGGGTGAGGTTCTTTGCCTCACCTCTGTTGGCCCCCAAATTTGGCCTTGGTGCCAGTGGGGGAGTGAGGTTAATGTGGCTTATGGACCGTGCCTGGTAGGTTGTCCAATTCAACATATGGTTCTTACCCGTCATTGGAAAACTGACCTTTAGGCGTCAGCCTCCTGTCTTAGGTTGATACCACTGTAATTGGATCATACCCGTCACTGACTACCGGTCCAGCATAAGCCATTGGCCCCCAAATTTTAGACCATCACTAGCAGAAGGGAGGAGGATACAGAAATGCCACGACACCAAGCCAATTGACGGCTCCTTGGGAAAAATTGCATCACTGGTGACACCATCAGCAAAGATATGTCAGCACTACCACAATTAACATGGGGTGCGCTGGCAAGGAAATAAAAATTATATCACTGGTTAATCACTGTTGCAGATGTAAGAATGGCCAAGCTGGAGCTCTAGATATCAGCTGTTATGGATTTGAGTCAAATCATCTTCTTTTCGATCTGTAGAAATTGTTTTAGTTAACCTCTCTGGAATCCAAATCGGCTGCTGTTCTCCCTGTGGAAAAACACAAACAAAACCCCGACTCCAGACAATCACTGGGTCAGGACCTTTCCATTGTCCTGTTAGAATATCTTTCCAAAGTACCTTAGGCTTATGTACATTTTTTGGATACATATGTCTTTCCGCAGCACTAAGTCCTTATGAATCTAAATTTTAAAAGTTTAGTGTAAAAAGGGTTATTTTAAGTTTATCTTTGGGGCATATATATCCCTTAAAGATCATCTTCTAGTTTTCCTTTAAGGTTAGTACATTCACCCTTAGTTGCTTTTTTTCCTCCTAGTTTTTTTTTCTTCCTATTTTGTGGGTTTAAAATTCTTGTCTTCCTACATTTTTTAATCTTTCTACATCTTGTTTATCTTTTTTTTTTAACTTTCTATACTTCTGTCTTTAAAGTTTTTCACTTCAAATTTTTAATCTATCTAAATATCTTTTATCCTATTATCTTCCCATTTTTTAAGCAATGCCTTTAAGATTAACTAAGCTTCTTTCCTCCATCATGAAGGCATTTTAACCACCTTCAATTTAACCTTTTAAAGCCTTCCAATTATCATCTACACTGTACTTTTAAATGTACTTTTTCACCACCTACAACTTCACTCTTTTAAACGAGGCTTAGATTCTGTTTAAATCTCTTTAATGTTAGTTTACATGGCTGCCCTTCAACCAAAGGCTTTTTTTTTTAAACTCTATTGAGAAGCTTTGTCTCAATCTGCCATGTACAAATACCTTTTTCTTCTTTTTTCCTTTCTCAAGCTTTTAAAGTAAGTCTAGTTTCCTCAAAATCTTTTTAAATGGCATTTTACAACTTTTTACTTTACCACACAGATTATCACTCATCTAGAAACATTTCTTTTTCCTTTAACCTTTTATATTAAAATATACTTCCATATCTTGAATCTTTTTCTCTTTTTTAACCGTTAACCCTTTTTATAAATTCACATTTTGAAACAACTCTTATAAAATTTCTGATTTAGACAAATTACTCCACTTTAATAAGATGAAAGACTTTCATGTTTTTTATGATACTATACTATAATTGAAACCCAACTGAAAATTTTTCTACTCTTTGTATATAAATTACACATGATAGAATCTTAACACTTAGTAAACTTGTTTTAGCAAAGACACAGACACAAAGCAATATTAAACATTTTTCCATTTACCAATTTATGAAAACACACATAATGTTTAAATATATTACCTTATGGAACTTAATAAGTAAAGAGTACTTGATTTCATATTTAGTGGTTGATATTTTAACACTTTAGCATTGTAAATTAATCAGATATCTGTAAAAACCAAGATCTTAGATAAATGTAGTAAACAGAACTAGCCATCTTTTTCTTAAAGAAAAATCCTTCTACAGGATACCATGATGGTCCCATTGATATACTTAATAACTCGTCTTTAAAAAGCCATGGGCTACATTTTTGTATTGTATCAACATGTGTCCTAACTGCTCTTGGTCTTACTGGGGTGCCTCTTTCCTCTAACAATTTTTCTTCCTCGGAGGCGAACAACTTCAAACCTTGAGTCAACCATTTCCCCCAGTTTGCCTGAGAAAGTTCTAGGAACAGGCAACTTGAAATAAAAACAAAATAAATCAAAACGATAACACATTGTTTTTTGAATTGGTCACCCATTCTTTCGCTCTTCCTCAGGGGCGAGCAATTTCACTTACCTCCAAGCTTCAGAAGTTCCCCGCACGGGACACCAAATGCCTCAGTCTGGCTGGGCACACAATCACGAGCCACCACACAGCTTGTAGATTCAAACAGCAACTCTTTATTCCCGAACTCACACCAGCCGTCTACAATCACGTTCTGGGGAAATCCACGTTCTCTGCCCAAATCCACGTTCTCTGCCCAAATCCACGTTCTCTGGGCTTCTATCTCCAAAAAATACTGTCTGAATCACGTGAGAACTCAAGGGGAACTCAGGCAGCAGGATACGCCCTATTCCCAGCAGGAATAATCTTAAACCTTAAACCTGGAACCTAAACTGGGAACGCCCTAAACACGATTATCTTAAAACCGGGAACACCCTAATCTGCCTTGGTCCTTGAGCAAGGTCACCTACATTCAATGTTGCTGCAACATGTCAGCAACATGGGGTACGCTGGCAAGGAAATTGTCATACCTACTTGGCTAATGGCTCCCAGCATTATATAAATAAAATTATATAATATATATTCTTAAAAATCTAGCATCTAGCCAGGCATGGTGTTGCATGCCTCTCTAATCCTAGTAGCTAGAGAGGCCAAGGCAGAAGGATTGCAAGTTCCTGACTATCCTCAACTTAGTGGGACTCTGTCTCAAAATAAAACATAAAAAGGGCTGGGGATGTGGCTCAGTGGTTAAGTGCCTATAGGTTCAATCCTTGGTGCCAAAAATAAACAAACAAACAAGTAAATAAGTAAAATCCAACATCTTTCACTCAACATAATTATTTTGAGATACATTCATATTTTATAAGTATGGTAGTTGATTCCTTTTTTATTGCAGAGTGTTGATTTATTGTAGAGATATAATACAATTGATTTTCCCATTCACATGTTGGTAGACTTTTGAGCTGTTTCCAATTTTTACTGCTTACAAATAAAGCTTGTGTGAACATTCACTTTCTTTTTTTTTTCTTTCTCACTGTTTTATTTTAATTGAGTTGGAAAGAACATGAAGTTTGAACATAGTGCTGAATCGTCAGACAATGGTAATCATATAGCTGAAGAGAGAGATATATTTTCAGAGCTTAGTGTTAAAATCATAGCATTAAGTAATTCAATTAAACTATGAGTGTGTGCCTGTCCATGAGGCAGAGGAAGAGACATAAATAGAATGTCAGCTTATTTATAGTAAATTAATACTGTATAATAAAATCAAATTTGGAGTTTTACAGAGAGAGGTAAAGCAAAATAAGCAAACAAACAAAAACCATTTTATTTCCCCTTCATTTCCATTTACTATGCTTTCTTTTTTTAAAATTATTTTATTAGTTGCTCAAAACATTATAATGATCTTGACATATCATACATTTGATTCAAATGGGATATGTAATCTTTATCTTATTTTTCCACATGTACAGATTGCAGGATCACATTGGTTATACAGCCACGTTTATACATAGGGCCATACTAGTGTCTATTGTATTGTGCTGCCCTTCCTATCCCCCTCCCCTCCCCTCCCCTCTTTCTACCCAATCTACTATGACACATTTCTCTCTCTCTCATTTTTCTTCCCCCTCACACCATCTTATATGTAATTTTGCATAACAATGAGGGTCTCCTACCATCTTCCATGTAATTCCCCTTCTCTCTCCCATTCCCACGCACCTCTCATCCCTATTTAATGGTAATCTTCTTCTCATGCTCTTCCTCCCTGCTCTGTTTTGAGTCGCCCTCACCCTTATATCAAAGAAGACATTCTGCATTTGTTTTTTAGGGATTGGCTAGCTTCACTTAGCATAATCTACTCTAATGCCATTCATTTCCCTACAAATGCCATGATTTTGTTATTTTTTAATGCTGAGTAATATTCCATTGTGTATAAATGCCACATTTTTTTTTTATCCATTCATCTATTGAAGGGTATCTGGGTTGGTTCCACAGTCTAGCTATTGTGAATTGTGCTGCTATGAACATTGATGTAGCTGTGTCCCTGTTTTATGCTCTTTTTAGGTCTTTTGGGTATAGTCCGAGAAGGGGAATAGATAGTTCAAATTGGTGGTTCCATTCCCAGCTTTCCAAGGAATCTCCATACTGCTTTCCAAATTGGCTGAACCAATTTGCAGTTATAGGACACCTATAGCACAAGAGTTAAAATCAAGAATCAACAAATGGGACATACTCAAACTAAAAAGTTTTTTCTCAGCAAGAGAAACAATAAGAGAGGTAAATAGGGAGCCTACATCCTGGGAACAAATATTTACCCCTCACACTTCAGATAGAGCTCTAATCTCCAGAGTATACAAAGAACTAAAAAAATTAAACAACAAGAAAACAAATAACCCAATCAACAAATGGGCCAAGGATCTGAACAGACACTTCTCAGAGGAGGACATACAATCAATCAACAAATACACGAAAAAATGCTCACCATCTCTAGCAATCAGAGAAATGCAAATTAAAACCACTCTAAGATACCATCTCACTCCAGTAAGAATGGCAGCTATTATGAAGTCAAACAGTAACAAGTGCTGGCGAGGATGTGGGGAAAAGGGTACACTTGTAAATATTTTCTTTTCACTCAGGTAAATACCTAGGAGTGGAATGACTAGGTTATATAATAGGAATATCTTTAAGAAACTATCAAACTGTTTTCCAAAGTAGTTGCACTGTTTTATGTTACCACCTGTAAAGTATGAGATTTTTAGTTCTTCCATATACTTGCCAACACTGAGTATGACTGTCTTTTAAATTTTAGCTGTAGTGTAGTAATATTTCTTTATGGTTTTATTTTATATTTGCCTAATGATTAATGATATTGGGCATGTTTTCATGTATATAAGTTGCCATTTATTTATTTTCTTTGGTGGAATATCTGTTAACCTTTCATCTTTTTATTGGTTTATTTTTAAATAGAGTTTTGAGAGTTGTTTATATATTCTAGACATAAGTCCTTTATCAGATATAGTCAGCAGGTTCCACATCCACAGATTCAACCAACTTTGAATTGAAAATATTTGAAAAAATTTCCAGAAAATTCAAAACAAAAATCTTTAATTTGCTGCAAATGGAATACTACATAGAACACGTGCAAATTAACTGATGTGTTGGCACACCCTGCCATACCCTCCCACCATTTCACAGATCTTCAGTCTCTCTCCAGCACTCATTGAGTATTGTGTCTTGTTCATCTATTATGTAGTGAGGCCTAGATTGATGTATCTGCATTGAACATGTACACATTTTTTCTTGTCATTATTCTTTAAGCAATATAACAACTATTTACATAGCATTTACATCATATTTGATATTATATGTAGTCTAGAGATGATTTAAAGTATACTGGAGGATGTGTGTAGGTAGGTATGCAATCCCTCTCTGATACTGAAGGTAACTACATATATTTTGCAAAGATTTTCTTCTGCTGGGTGTGGTGGTACATGCCTGTAATCCCAGTGGTTTGGGAGGCTGAGGCAGGAGGATTCCACCCCCCACCCCAGCCTTAGTTTCCCCTCCTTGTACCATGTCTGGAAATTCTCTCAAAGCTATAAGCTGGGATATTTGTATGAATTGTTTTGTTTGCTTTCTACTTCTAAAATATCACTGTCCATTATAAGCTGGTATCCAGTGTCTTGAAGACCAATGTTACACATATGTTGTTTGTTTGTTCGTTTTGGTGGGGGAAAGTTATGTGGGGAATGTGTTGTTTCAAGAGAAAGGATAAATTTCATTCCTGTTATTTCATCTTGGCTTGAAGCAGAAGTTACAGCTTAATCATCTTTTGCTTGGACTATTATACTTTGTACTGTTCTTGACTTAACCTAGCTGTACTGCAGTATCGCCTTTAATTGGTTCCAGAATGATCTTTCTAAAATAATACCCGATTAGATTTCTGCTTCTTTTTGTTGTTGTTGTTCTAGGGATTGAACCCAGGACCTCAAGCATGCTAAGTGCATTATCTAGCATTGAATTACAATCCCCAACCCCCAACCCTTTTTCTTCTGTTGATAATGAAGCAAACATGCTATGACACCAAATTTCTGGGTGGGAATAATATTCTTAAATGGCATCCTTAAATAGAACCCTGATAAATATAGTACTTAAAATGTTACAAGCAAATTCCTGTGTAATCATATATAATAATCATATTTTTTGGAGAGAATAAATATTGGCTCTTGTATTGGTGGGGTAACACTTGATGTGTGTAGAAGGAATGATAAGCTTAGATTACAACTGGTGTCTCATTTGAGATTCAACAAAATAAGGTACTGAAAGCACAATAAATGTTGATAAATTATAGAAAATGTCAATGATTTTTTCATGTACGTCTACCTATGAGATATTAACCAATACATTGAAATCAAATGTCCATCCATAAACTCAAAAGTAATTACTTCACTTGGAAAAGAGTATCAATATGTATGTATAAATAAAAATTTTATTTCTTTCTGTATTCTGAGGGTTTCTTTATATTTTAATGCTGTAGTCCTCTGCCATTCCTTACCCAATTCTAGTATAGGCCCTAAAAGATATTGTTTCTCTCCAACAATTTGTGTAAACAGTCCTATGTTAAACCAAACCAAACCAAACCAGCTAACCAATCAAACAAACAAACAAAAAAATGAGGTATGGTGCACACCTATAATACCAGTGACTTAGGAGGCTGAGGCAAGAGGATTGCAGGTTTGAGGCTAGCCTCAGTAACTTAGGCCCTAAGCAACTTACCAAGAGCCTGTCTCAAAATAAAAAAAAGTAAAAAAGGTTAGCTGAGTGGTGAAGCACCCTTGGATTAAATCTCCAGTACCAAAGCAATCAAAAAGATTAAAAAAATATAGAGTACCTTCTGTATACCAGGCTTTGTGCTAGATGAGTTTAGCATACCAGGCTCATGCTTATTTCTTATTATTTTCTACCATTCCTTACTACATCTCCTTTGTATTTGCACTAATTTATCATCTATTCCTAGGATACATTATTCTTTTTCATCTCTTGGTGCTTTAATATATATGCTATTCCCTCTGTTCTTCCTTTTTTATTTGACAATTAAGACTCAATTGAAGTATCCCTTTCTTTGGGAAATCTTTCTTGAAAACCATAGGCTAAATTAGGCGTATTCTACGTTACTATAATTTCTTATGCTTATCTCATTGTAACACTTAGTGCACTAATTGCAATGGTCTTGTTTCCTGACTGTTTCCCTATCATTCTGTTTGAGGCCAGTGTCTTATATGATTCCATTTCCTAACACATAGCACAGGGCCTAGCCCAGGGTAAGAATCAGGAGACAAGAGTTTGTCAACTTGGCTCTATCATCATGTGGTCTTACAGTTGTTTCAGCCGTTCAATGTTCCAAAGCTTCTTGTAGGTTTCAATTTTTAAATTTTTTGTAGTTGTAGATGGACAACATGCCTTTATTTTATTTGCTGATTTTTGTATGCAGTGCTAAGGATGGAACCCAGTGCCTCACACATGCTAGGCAAGGACTCTGCCACTGAGCCACAGCCACAACCCTCCTAGTAGGATTTTTACTGCTCTGTAGCCATGTTGCCAATCTCTCTTTAATCTTTCTCCTAGTCTAGTTGCTACTTGGTCTTTAATAGCGTGGACTGGTGGGCCTTGAGAGACCTGGTTATTGCCAAGTAGCCTAGTGGGTCTATCATGTGAGGTCTTGGCCCAAGGCCCCGATTATTTTTGCAGTGAGAGTTCAGGGCTTAATACTGATGATTCTACAACCTGTATACTCAGAAAAATGAGAAATTATATCCCATCTATATATGATATATCAAAGTGCATAAATGCATTCTACTGTCATGTATAACTAATTAAAACAAATAAAAAACAAAAAATTAAAAAATCATGAATATAAAGATACATTATATTAAATAATGAATATAGCATATTGTACATATCTCCAAAGTTCATATTCTTAACTGCTATGCCATGTTAGAGTAGGTGACCAGGGGCTGGGGTTGTGGCTCAGTGGTAGAGCACTTGCTTAGCATGCTTGAGGCACCGGGTTTGATCCTCAGTACACGTAAATGTAAACTAAAGATATTGTGTCCACCTAAAACTAAAGGATGAATATTAAAAAAAAAAACAATAGGTGATCCAATTGCTGACCAAAGGATTACCAAAGGACCAACTAATTAACCAATAATTATATGAAGGAGACCCCCCAGAAAAGTACTAGCAACCTTCTTGTCAGACTTGGTTCTCTTGGAATGTGGTTTTGAAGTCACAGAAGTAACTGAGGGCTTCATCAGGAGGCACCACAAGTCTATTACCGGAAAGAGATTATGATTCAGGAGCCCCTTTCTCATTGCTTATTCTTTACCTGGAAGTGAAAGGATTTGCTAAGGTCTGGTGTCTGCCTTGGAACATACCTGTAGGTATCACTGTAGCACAGGTGCTAGAGAGTAATACTTTTTTTTTTCTACTGCTGTGTCATTACCCAAGGTATCCACATAGCTTATGACTTCATTTCATTTTCTGCTTAAATTCATTTTATACCTAAATTCATTCCATTTTCTAATTTTACCTCTTGCTGCTTAATTTTTCTTCATTGTACTTCCACCACCTGACATATTATTTATTCATAATGTTTTACCTTGCTTTTCTCCCCCAGAACATAAGCACCATGAGATCTGTGACTCTGTTTTGGACAGTGTGTTCTGTCTCTAGCTTCTAGAGTGGTACCAAGCAAGTAGTAGGTGCTTAATAAATGTTTTTTCTCCCAATGGGCAAATTATTTTGCAGTTTGAGACCACCTGCTTTCAAGGACCCTTATCATTTGGCCTCAGCAATACCCAATTCTCCTCATTCCTATACTTGTCCCAAACTGGAGTCAGTGTTCTCTGCATATGATCCACACTTTATAGTTCTGTGTCTTTGCTCATGTTTCTTCCTCTGGTAGACGTGCATCTCTTGTTTACAAAGATTCTGACCAATCCTTAACATCCACCCCTTTTCAAATGAATGCAATATGAAAAAATAATTAACTACTGAATTTATATTAAATCCTAGGCATCTTCAAACTCATTTTCATGAACTCATTATTCAACAACTCTGGGAGATAGGTATTGCTAGATTGTAAGCTACACGCGGGTAGTAGTCTTTCCTTGATCATTGCTTTTTTCCCAATGCCTACTATGGAATTAACATAAAATAAATATTTGTTGAATGACGGGATGACTATTTTATATAAAGGGAAATTAAAGTTCATAATGGTTAAGTGATTTGCCTAAGTTGGTCTATGGCAGGATAGAAATCAAGATCTTCAGCCTCACTTTGGTTTGTGTAGAGTGGGAAGGGTGGTAGAATGAGACTGACGTTATTACCCTATATACATGTATGATTACACTACTGGAGTGACCCTGCACCATGTACAGCCAGAGGAATGAGAAGCTGTGCTCTGTTTGTGTACAATGTGTCAAATTCATTCTATTGTAAAAATTAAAAAAAAAAAGATCTTCCAGCCTTGAATTCAATGCTCTTCCTAATATATTCTATAATAAAAATTCAGTGTTCTGAAGTGCCTAGGGATTTGGCAATCTTTAATAACTTTATTTTTTTGTTACCTCAGAATAAAGCAAGTTTTTTATTCATTTTACATAAAAATCTTTCTCAAATGGAAAAGACTCCTTTCTACCTATGAAACATATCATGGAGGCCAGAATATAGCTTTACTATTGGAGAAGTTAATTGATCAATTTTTGGGGCTCTCTGCTGATGTGCATAAGATAAATGCTTTTTAATATTTTTATACTCCTTCCTTTACCTCCATAAGAAGTCTGTGGGGGAGTGAGTGGTACTGTTAGTGAGAAAATAGAAATACTAACAGAATGTACAATATAGGTTATCCAGAACCCACATATTGCCATCATAAGTTAATTTGAAGAATATTCTAGAGTTTGTGTTTATTTTATTTTTATCTCATTCTTTAATTTTAGGTATATTTTACAATGTTTCTGTTAGTACATGAATCTAATTATAAGCAGATATACATATATGACAGCTTGTGTTCAGAGTTCTTTTTATAGATAGATTATAACATTAATAAGATTGGATACCACATGGTTAGTCACCTTGTGCATTTCTCTTTTTGTTCCCACCTGGGATTGGACCCTGGACAATTGTACCACAGAACTATATTCCCAATCATTTTTATTTCTTATTTTGAGACAGTGTCTCACTAAGTTGCCCAGGTTGGCCTTGAACTTGCAATCCTCCTGCATAAGCCTCCTGAGTAGCTGGGATTACAGGTGTGTGCACCACTGAGTCTGAGTCTGGCATCATGCATTTCTTTCTCTCTCTCTCTCTCTCTCTCTCTCTTTCTCTTTCTCTCTCTCTCTCTCTCGTTCTGTTTTAGTACTGGGGATTAATTTAGGGCCTCATGCATGCTAGGCAAGGGTTTAATCTACTACTGAGCTACTTCCCTATCCTACACCTCTTTTTTTTTTTTTTTTGTACTGGGGACTGAACTCAGGGGCACTCAACTACTGAGCCACAACCCCATTCCTTTTTATATTTTATTTAGAAACAGGGTCTCATTGAATTGCTTAGCACCTCACCATTGCTGAGGCTGGCTTTGAACTCGTGATCCTCCTGTCTCAGCCTCCTGAACTTCTGGGATTATAGGTGTGAGTCTCTATGCCCAACCTTGTACCTCTCTTTTGAAGGACTGTTCATCATGGAAATTTCAGAGATTGGCTTTCTTTGGGTCTGTGTAGCATTGTTCCTCATCTTGCCTGAAATGTAGTCTGGGGCCACATGGCAGGCTCCAGGAGACTTATAACTTTACGATATTGTTTCTTGCTTGAATGTCCTCCTAGGATTTGGACATGTGAGTCATCTAGAGTCTACCTGTACTTTCCTGTAAACCCTCCTTGCCAAACTCTATAGCCTCTTATTGATAATGAGCTTTCTGCACTTGCTGTTGCCTTTTCCCTCATTTTTGCCCATGGATTTTTTCCCTGTTTTTCTTTTTGAATGAGAAGGCAGATCAAGACTTTTACCTTTTAGGTACTTGAATCTGAGACAAGAGGTCCTGATGTCTCAATTGGACTATTAAGCGAGATCATGTTGGGACTCATAGTTGGTATCTGAGATACAGATGTTATACAGGATACAGCTCATCATGGCTCAGACTATGGTGCACTTGGGTGGATGACACCATGCTGCCAAACCCTACTTAGGTAGGGTTTTTTGCTGCCTAGGTAACAGAATGATGTATAGAACTAAGAATAAATTAACAAAAACTGCCTTGAGGTTTGATCTGACATGCTGAAGTCATTATCATTTTCTCTAATAGCTTAGCTATATAGGGACTGGTTAGTTAGAGTCCATCCTCACTGAAGTATAGTGACCCCCTTAGAGACCTTTTCTTTCAATGCAATGTTTAGAGCATTGGTTCTCAGCTGGGGGTATTTTGCCTCCCATAGGACATTCAGCAATATTTGGAGCAATATTTGTGATTGTCCCAATGGTAGTATGTTACTGGCATTTAGGGGGTGTATGCCAGGAATATGTTAAATATCCTGAAATAATGCATAGACTGCTCCCACAACAAAGATTAATTCATTGGTGTAGAGGATGAGAAGCTCTGGTCTAAAATGACTCCTGTTGTGTAGGGTGCTGATAGAGTAGTTTCTACATGTTGAGAGTCTATGTCTAGGCTTGTATTAAGGCATCCTCCCAGGAGACAAAAGGCCCTTGAAGCACCGCTAGCCTTAGGCCTTTCTAGCAACAAAAAAATGTCCTTTTTTTTTTCTACTCTACATGCCAAACAGAGAGGCCTCTTTGTGCTGGATGCAGCCGAACTCCATTGGCAGCATTGGTGGGAGTGTGCTGTTCTCTGTACTTTACAAGCTAGCACTTGTCTGCCTTTTATATGTGTGTCACTCTTGTCTGCCTATATTACCTGACACTCTAGACCATAGTAAATGGTCATATTTGTAATGTGTGAAGATACAATTTTATTTTTAGGAATAACAGTGCGTTCTTCTTTCCTCAAAGTAATCCCAACTCTATCATCCTTCTTTTCCCATATCCTGGGATTTGACCATATCTCTTAGAAATAGTTTCTCTTTTCCTTCCAATGTAAATCTAGTGTGGGAACTAGGAATTTAGCCAAGTAGTGACTGAACACCCTTTGCCTAAGCCTCCAGTCTATTGTCTTCTAGGATGCAGTCATTGAGCATACCATACCTGCCTTATTTCCTTCCCCTACCACCTTTCTTGTCTCACCTCCTGTGCCTCTGCATGTAATCTAATCTATCTTCAAAGTCAATCAGCATCAGAACTTTCCTCCTGAGCTCCAGCATCTTCCTGAGGACATTTTGCTTTTAACTTTGTTTCATGCATGATGTCTTCCTGGCTGGCTGTTTTGTATCATGTACCGAACTTCTCTGTGACAAAAATAGGAGAATGAAGTGACTGGTCCAAATTTTCCAACTTTTGTAGATTATGTGAGCTTAGGTTGACCGAAGCAACCTAAGATATAAGGCATGCCTGTATGAGGAATGTCTGTTTTTTTGACAAACATTTCAGAAGTTACCCATCTACATGAACTGAATATTTTTAGAGATGTTGTTTGGAGGCCCACAGTTAGAACATTTCTGGAACTCCTCATTTAGGTTAGTTATTTTTGAGTAAATTCTTATTGATGCCCCTGTGTATTAAGCTTTTATATTAGAAATAGTGAATAAGCAAAAATGAATAGACTGTGGTTCATAAGCCTTCAATGTTTCCGGACCATTAAAGGGAAACTAGACAACATCTGACAAAAGATAGTTTTTGGTAAAGATGTGGATCCTACAAGAGGAGAGTGATGAATCTCACCATATTATTCTGCCTCTAAAAATTTTTTTGGCTTTTTAGTGCTCACAGCAGTGGTTTTCAAATTTGAGAAATGTACATATTTCTTATGGGGAAAACAATTTATATTAGCAGTGCTGACTTAAATTATTTTTGTTTGGTTATTTAAATATATAAAAACATAATGAAGTTTAAGTTGCTGTATTAAATTTGTAACAAATATAAATAAAACAGATTTATACTTTTAAGTAAAAATAAGCTCTAAATTTAATGAAATGGTACCTTTTTGCAGCAACTGTACATGCCAAACTTTCAGTTGCTCCCAGACTCTTTAGTTCATCATTGTCTGTATTATTAGGTGCCACCTGATGACTCATTCCTCCCACTATTTTTCACCATTTCAGCTACTGCAAACTTTGATGTGTATAAAATATCATGATCTCATTTGACTTCATTTGAATGTATTCCCTGTGTATTAATTCCACTTCAGTTCCTTTACATAGTAATTGACTTTTGACAAAGTAGAGAGTTAAATTTGTTTTCTTTATGTCTAAATACCACACAAATATCAAAATTATTTTAAAAGAATAATTTTTATAATTATCCATTAAAAAATTGCAACATTATATTAAGGGACAATTAGCTGTTATCTCCAGGTATAATGAAGATGTGGTTTGCCATGTTGCAAATGATCAATATTTATTTCAGTTAGAATTGGCTTCTATTATGACAAAAAAATCCTCTCAATCTGATATAAGCAAAAGGGGAAAATTTACTTATTGTCCCCAAATTGAAATATTATAAATAGGACTGTTCTGACTTAGGGTTTGGATGATGTCATCTGGATTCACCTCTTGGTTCAGCTTTGCCTCTCAATGAAGGCTTTCAGCAGCATCAGGGAGGAGAGATAGATGGATAGATATAGATAGATCGTAATAGCTTAGAACACCATTTGTGGAGCCAGTCTACCTGAGACTAAATCTTGGCTTTACCAATTCTTAGTTGTATAACTTCGGGAAAGTTATATAATCTTTCTGTGTCTCAGTTTTATCATCTTTAAAATGAGGATAAAATGAGAATGGTGATGGTAAAGATTAATGAGTTAATATATCTGAGGTGCTTAGAATAGTACCATGATAAGTGATGCTGTATATTAATATTATTATTATCAATATTATAGTTTGGGATCATTTCATACAAGATGTCAGTAGGGTAGAAAAGCAAATCTATTCCCTATGGGCCAAATAAAAATCCTAGTTTTTAGTTTCTTCAACTTCAAGTTGGGTTAAGTGCTCATTTCTGAATTGAGCGCTCTGGACAAGAGGATGGACTATATTACATTAATTGACTTAACATGGCTTATATTCTTTTTTAAATTTTTTTTGAGAGAGAGAGAGAGAGAGAGAGAGAGAGAATTTTAATATTTATTTTTTAGTTTTCGGCGGACACAACATCTTTGTTTGTATGTGGTGCTGAGGATCGAACCCGGGCTGCACGCATGCCAGGCAAGCGTGCTACCACTTGAGCCACATCCCCAGCCCTTTAAAATATTTTTTAGTTGTAGGTGGACACAATGCCTTTATTTTGTTTATTTATTTTTTATGTGGTGCTGAGAATCGAACCCAGAGCCTCGCACGTGCTAGATGGGCACTGTACTGCTGAGCCACAACTCCAGCCCCACGTGGTTTATATTCTTTATGCCTACCAGTTGATTTAGCTTTGCCTGAATCATATTACCTGAGAGCAAGTGGTGATTTTCCTAATTCAAATTCAGAGTACTATTGCCACCAACAGGAGAAGTGGATGCTTGGTTGTAAAAATGACCCATATTTATTATGACCTATCAAATAGATCAATCATATTAGGTGATCATGTGATGTTATGACAATCTCTCTGGGTACAGTTCTTGGCAATTTATATTGAGTAGTGGAACATTTATCTTGAAAATTTGAATTATAGTTAAGAAAATATATTTTATATAAAAATATCGGTTTTTGTCTCTAGGTTATTTTGTGTTACAAACCTAAATTTGAAGCATATTGATAATTGATTTAAAGCACATATGTAATAAAATTCCAGGCAAATATCTTCTAGCTATTTTGCTTTAACACAATTATGAACACAAATGCTATGTGGTTAATGAAGTTGAAAGCCTGTACTCTTACATATATAGATAATCCAAACTATATTTTTGTTTTTTAATTTAAGATTATCTTCAAAATAAAAATATAAAATTGAAACATTCTAATAGTAAATTATCTTGACCTGTGCTATTCAATAGAGCTTTTTTTTTTAAATAATGGAAATTATATATATTCTGTGTTGTTCAACATGGTAGCCACTAGTCACTTCTAGCTATTAGGCATTTGAAGGGTGGCTAGTGCTGTTGAGGAACTGAATTTTTAATTTTATCCAAGTTTAGTAAGTTTATATTCAAGTCAGCACTTGTGGCTACTAGTTATTACTTGAACAGCACAGCCCTGAATAGCATCATTGAATAAGAGAATAGATACAAAGTGCCTAACATGTTTTATAAAAAATGCATAAAAGATAGGAGTAGAGAGGTTTATACTTTTCTTCCTACGTAGGGTTGGATCTCTCTTAGCAGGCCAGAGCAATCTGAAACAGGCTTAGCTTTCTTAGCATGGCAGTCAAGACACTTCATGACATGTTTTCAATTTCCTTCTGCTACTACGTTCCATAATTTAGATACATTAAATTTCACATTTTTCTTTGCACCTGCCTTCATTCTGTATCAAGTGCATTCTTTCCTGATATTCATGAAATGTTTCAGATGAGCTCTTACTATTTTATTTTTTGGCACAGGTATTGAACCCAAGAGCACTTAATCACTGAGCAACACCCCCAGCCCTTTTATATTTTATTTTGAGACATGTTCTTTCTAAGTTGCTTAGGGCTTTGTTAGGTTGCTGAGGCTGGCTTTCAATTTGTGAGCCTCCTGCAACAGCCTCCTCAGTCCTTGGGATTACAGGCATGTGCCAGTGCACCAGGCTTCTTACTAATTTATTATCTTTTAAGTTGCAATTTATCATTTTCCCTGAGCCTAACCCCTGGTCAGTTATTTCCTTTCTCCTCTGTGCTTGTTGTCTATTTCTTATCAGAATCTATGCTTCACTGATGCTGTTTAGTTTTTGATCTCTTCCACTGGAATGGGAACTAACTTTTTGTAGGCTTGGCTCCAAGTAATCCCTTTATGAACACTTAGTTGGATAATTGAATGATGGATGAATGGATGGGTGGTTCTAAACCTTGTCACATTTATAATTTAAAAAACATTTTAAAATAAACTTTATTGAGATATAACTTACATTTAAGAAGATATACCTATTTTAAATAGTTTGATGAATTTGATGGATGTTATCATTTGTGAAATCATCATCACTTCAAGATACAGAATATTTCTCTCTCTGTCTTTTTTTTAAGTTGTCAGTGGACTTTATTTATATGTGGTGCTGAGAATGAACCCAGTGCCTTACACATGCTAGGCAAGTCTCTACCACTGAGCCACAACCTCAGCCTAAGATACAGAATATTTCTGTCATCTCAGAACATTGCATTATGTTCTTTCCCAGTTAGGTCCTGGCTCCAGCCAACCATTGATCTGCTTTCTATCACTATACATATGTCTTTTCAGGGTTTCATATAAAGAGACTCATACAGTGTGTACTCCTTTCATATTTAGAATGTTATGGGCAAGAGAGATGTTAAACTCAGAAACGTGTTAAATGTTATGGTCACATATGATCATAACAATAAGTACAAGCAATGTTTGACATTTTGGAATCATAATTTACTTTTCTCTTTCCACAGTATACAATTGGACCGTGGATGAGGTGGTACAGTGGCTGATTACATATGTGGAACTGCCTCAGTATGA
Source organism: Marmota flaviventris (assembly GCF_047511675.1). Classification (NCBI taxonomy): domain Eukaryota; kingdom Metazoa; phylum Chordata; class Mammalia; order Rodentia; family Sciuridae; genus Marmota; species Marmota flaviventris. The sequence goes on along the minus strand of NC_092506.1, from coordinate 60,181,458 downwards.
GGAGACCTTCCGGAAGCTGCAGCTCAGTGGCCATGCTATGCCAAGGTCAGGAGGGGAGTATTGGTTTTTTCTTACCTGAGAGCATAAGGAATGGGCTGGAAGTGAGTCTGCCTTCAGGTTGTTCTGGCCAGTTAAGTGAGGTTTTAGCCTTTTGGGGGCAGAGTCTATAGACAACTCCTCTTACGTCTGTTGTGCACTTGTTATAAAGCACGATAGACACTTTGCATATATTCACATTAGTCTTGGAATAGTACTAATAGCTGCCAGTTATTGAGTGCTTAGTACATGCCAGGCATTCTTCTCAACACATTATATACAGTATCTCATTGGATTGTTACATAAATCTTGTAAAGATGGATATTATAGTATATAGCTGATGATACTGATTAAGTAACTTTTCCAAGGTCACAAATATGACTAGTTAGGGGCAAAACTATGATTTGTCTGTGGTGTTTCTTTTTACTTTTCTTGTTCTCCCAGCAGCTACCCTTTGATCACCCAGGAGCCTCAGGACTCTTTTAGCCTCCTCTGGGTTATCCACATACAATTTATTTGCTTTGACAAAAATGGTACAGAGATTGGGGCCAACTGCCATTGGTTCTCTCGTCATTGGAATGACTTCTCCAATAGCTGTTGTGTTATAACTTTTTGCCTTTTTTTTATAGGCAAAACATGCGAGGGCTTGAAGTGGGAGTGGGAAGGGATGGAGCACTACTTGGACTTCTTATTATGTCAAACTAGTCATTTAGTCATTAATCCATTTACTTATTCATTCAGTAAATATTTACTGGGTACCAGCTTTGTGCCAAGCACTTGTGCTGGGTGCTGGGGATAAAGATGACAACAACCTGCCCTTGCAGGGCTTACCCTCTGGTAAGTGCTCGTTATGTATAATCTGTCTTTTTATTATGTAAGTACATCTGATTATGAGCTTCAGCACAAGGGGAAGGGGAAGGTAAAGCTGTTGTAATGCACACACATTGCTTTCTTCAGCCATAGAGTTACCAGACACTGCTGATCAGGCCTAGCTAAGCTAGCTTACCTCCTCTGCTTCCTGCAGCCTCCTCCTCACAGCTTTTTCTTACTCTCCAGAGTAATGTTTGTACTTTTCTTTATAATAGAGCACTCTACTAGTGTGCATCTCTGCACCTACCTATTACTTCTAGTTCTCACAATTCTGGAAGGAAGGAATTACTATTCCATCTTTTGGGTGAGCAAATTGAATTTTGATATTTTATAATTTGTCAGGCTGGTAAGGGACAGAGCTAGGATTTGAGCCCAAGTCTGCCTTATTCTAAGTACCCTGGTTTTTTCACTTCATCTTCCTCTTGTGCTGTGTGGTTGAAGATAGGCTTATTTGTAATATTCAATTTAGTTCTATTAACAAAACTTCATTAAGCACCTACAACATGCCATGCTTTCTGCTAGGCCTTGAGGACTAAGGTGTAATAGACCTGACCCCTATCTTGGGGAACTCCATGTCCATTGAAAAAGGAAGACAAATGAATAGATGATTGACCATAAAGTTCTAAGATGTAGATTTCTTTTTTGCCACTCATGGAAACAGCACTATTGCCATGTGGATTCTTGGATTATTTCATTAGAAGTAATGGCTATAGTTTGAATTTAAAAACTTCAAAGCATAGAATAAAAAGTCAGTTCTCAGATTATGAATCTATTTAGTCCTCTTGGGACTAGGATTAGAGCCAAGACCAGGTCCAGCCAGGATGGGCACAGGAGTAGAAGATGGCAAACTGTGGTGCCTTCAGTGAATGAGGTGGAGCAGTAGTTCTAGGGCCATCACCAGCTAATATGGTATAAAGGGAAGAATCTAGCAGATCTGAATTCGCTCCCTGACTTTGCCAGTTACTTATATGTGATTTTGGGCAAGTTACTCAACTCTTTTAGTTTTCTTATCCACAAAATGGAGCTAATAATAGAACTGATTCCCTCCCTCCCTTCCTTCCTTCCTTCCTTCCTCCCTTCCTTCCCTCCTTTTTGGTATCACAGGTTGAACCCAGGGGCATATCCCCAGCCCTTTTTTTTTTTTTGTATTTTATTTAGAAACAGGGTCTCACTAGGTTGTTTAGGGCCTTGACAAATTGCTGAGGCTGGCTTTGAGCTCTTTATTCTCCTGCCTTCCAAGTTGCTGGGATTACAGGTGTGCATCTCTGCGCCCAGCTAGAACTGATTTCTTAAGGTTGTTGGAGGACTGATTGAGGAAATATATATAAAATGCCAGAATAATACAAGATACACAGTAATTGCTTGGTAAATGCTGGCTCCTTTTTCTTTTCCATTGTTTAGAAGTAGAGAACATGCCAGTTCTTAGGTATCCTTGGGAAATAGACTGTAGAAAATATGGTAATGTTTATTTTGCTTAGTCAGATACTAAGTCCATCACACCTGGCAGAAATGATTCAAAGAGGAGCCTTAAGAACTTCCAGGCTTGTAAGAAGCATCTGATTTTACATAAGTTTACAAAGAAGGAAACTGAGGTCCTAGAGGAGAGACCTAGCAGACAAGTGAATCACTGGTAGAACTGGGACTAGAAGCCAGATCTCCTGATGCCCTGATCACAGTGCATCACTGCCTTTCTTGTAGGTGGGCTTGATTACTTTCCAAGATCAGAAGAGGAAGTAGCTTGCTCCTGAATGCTAAGACAGGAGTATAAACCACTTACTGTGAAGTCAGAAGTTTTTCTTCTGTCTGGGGAAATAAAGCCATGTATCAGATAAAGGCCCCACTTACAGAGAGTATCTTTGAGTCAGAGAACTGACTGCTACTTTTTGCCTTAACAGGCTAGCTTAACCAATACCACCAAGACAGTAGTATAGTATTAAATGTTCATCTTATGACCTAGATGACTTAGACTCCTTCCTCCTATACCTACTGTGTTCCAACCGAGAAAAACGAAGTCCAGTTTTTTAAAAATTTTTAAATATATATTTTTTACTTGTAGATGTACATAATACCTCTATTTTATTTATTTTATTTTTATGTGGTGCTGAGCATCGAATCCAGTGCCTCACATGTGGTAGGCAAGTACTCTACCACTGAGCCACAACCCCAGTCCTAGTCCATTTTTCCCCCCTAGGCTATTTTCTTTTTTACAGACTCTTTCTTATTAAAGTTATCATTGACAATGTGGTCGAAGGTCATAAAAATTACAGAAATCTGATCAGAAGTAAATTGTATTGCAATGACTCAAATACATGCCAATAAGACTAACTCAAATTCTGTCATCATCAGGTTTACATATGATGACAGTTGGTTAGGATTAGTATAATTCAGAAGTCCCTCTAATCCACTGGGTCATGCAGTGTGGCATTTTGACCTGGGCTGGACAGGAGAATGCATTTATAAGAGGTAGGAAGTGGGGCAGATTATATAGAGGTTAATTCCTGGAAGGAGAAACAACAAAAAATTTATAAAGTTTATAAATTTATAAAATTTCACACCTGTGAAAATTTTAATGGGTAACCCTTAGAGGGTGGGTTACTTATGAGATGGTGGATATGGGGAGAGGGTGAACAAATTCCTAGTGAATGTTTTTTATCCCTCCGTACTCCTTGCTGAGACCCTGCTGATATAACTCTGTGTCCTAGAATGCAGAGGGAGCAATCACCAAGAGCTTAAAGTGTTCCTGGAGGAGGTGGGTAATCTTTCTGGATCCTTCCTGCCTTTGTTGTCAGGGAACTAACCCATTAATTTTTGCCTCAACAGGCTTGCTGTAACCAATACCACCATGACAGGAACTGTGCTGAAGATGACAGATCGGAGCCATCGGCAGAAGCTGCAGCTGAAGGCCCTGGACACAGTGCTCTTTGGGCCTCCTCTCTGTGAGTCTTGTGTAGAGAAGGGCTGCTGCTGTGCCATGGAACCCAAATCTGACAGAGTAGCTAGGTTGAGGTCCTGGGCCTCCTGGGCACACTTCTAATGCAGCATCTTCACTATTTTCATTGATATTGAGATATGAAACAGTTTTGTATTTTAGTCTAGCCAGATATCAACCTCCATTTATTACATATTTTAGATTTCTGCTTTGTTCCAGTGCTGTGCTGGACTCTGTAGGATGACCTGGTTGAATCATTTTCTGCCCTGAAGGGATAAAATGAGACTTCTAGGACATGATATAGTTCAGTGGTCGAGCATGTGCCTAGCATGTGTGAAGCCCTTGCACCTGAAAGAAAGAAAAGAAAGAGTATTCTAATATTCAGAAAAATCATGCTTCTGAGGCCCAGAGGAGTGGTATAGAAGGTATCCCATGGAAGAGGAAGTGTGTAAGCTTTATTCCATGGATGTGACAGAAGAGGACATTCTAGATGGAGAAAATAACCTGAGCAAGAGTTATTTACAAAAGATAAAATATAAAAGGTATGATCAGGGATAGCAACACATAATGGGCTAAATGTCATTTAGCTGTTATATTGAGATATGTACATGTGCAGAGTGAAGAAGCTGATTACTGAACATTTTTGCATCCTTGAATGACCAAGGAACACTAAATGAGCTTTCACTGAAGCAGTAGAGACATGCTTTAGATCTAAGAAAGGGTTGTCTCTTCAGCCAGGGGCTGAGAACATTATGTAGTTCAGTCCCTGGAGATCTGCGTGGTGGGAATGGCCAACCCTGCCATAATTTTTCTTATTTTATGAACCAAATGAGAATAGAAGTAGTGAGATTTTTTAGGAAATTAGCATTGGCCACGTAGATTCATAGAGCCCACCCCCTGCCCTTTGAAAGGTGCCCTCATTAGTTGAGGATACAGCAGCAGAATGCTGTAGAACCAGAACCCAGTCTAAAGAAGCATCTGGCTGAAAGGGTCAGAGACAGTACAACATTTCTTTTTCCATGTATGTGGCTTGGCAGTTGCCTAAGCTGATCTGTCAGTACAGGTGCATCTGTACTTTTTGAAAATATAAGACAGAGCTATGTGGGAGAAAACTGTTTCCACTCTCTTTTCTGCCTAATTATTTTTTTTAAGTGGGGGTTCTAGGACACATTTTACTTACTACTTATAGATAATAAATGATAAGTGAATGGTTCTATTCTTTATGTGAGGCATACCCTCTGTAATAAGCAATAGCTTTTCATTCATTCAGCAACCTTTGTTGAGTACTCATTGTTTATCAGTATAAATGACAGGGTTCCTTGTTATACAGGTTCCAGCAGCAGTTCCATCTAAATGGAGATAGGCTTTTCAACGGATAGAGTAAATGGTCGACAAATGTAGTAAATGTTAAAGCTATTATGTCAGTCTTTCTAGAATTCAGCTAAGAGTACAAAATGGGGAAGAGCTTCCTGTTGGAGTCCAGGAAGCTTTATGGGGTATGTAATTCTTTTTTTTTTTTAATATTTATGTTTTTTAGTTGTAGTTGGACATAAACCAGGGATCAAACCCAGGGCCCCACGCATGCTAGGTGAGCGCTCTACTGCTGAGCCACAATCCTAGCCCCTAGGGAATGTAATTCTTGAGCTGAGTCTTGAAAGGTGGGAAGTGGCCTTATTAAACTCTAACCATTAACAGTGTACACTCCTCTTTGTATGTACACTAGCAAGAACACTTTTACCAGAAGGGTATAATTATTCCTTAGTCTTTTAAGATATAGTATCAGGCTGTTATATGTTCTATATCAAAGTGGAATTTTATGCTTTAAAGATTTAAAGGGTACATCAGAAACTGCGGGTTACAGAAGGCAAGGTTTCAATCTGGAAAGATGAGCTAGCATGGGAACCAGGATCTTGGATCCATGGTACAGGGTCCAGGAGATCAGAGTCAGCAAGAGGGACCCCAGTGGAGCAGGTTACACTGATAAGTAGCGTGTAATATTTTTATCCTAGGCTCATTTCATATATCCTATATGCTGTGTATGAGCTAACCTAAGGGAGTTCAGAAATCAGCAGGAAAATTATTCCTTAAATAAGCAGAACAGAGGTACTAAAGCTAAGAATAGACTTCATACTAGCTGGGATAGCTATTTTGATAACCATAATAATGTAGTTGTTTTTTTTTAAATAAGGCAAATAACAAGTGTTGGTGAGAATATGAGAAATAGAAACTTAATTTCTCGTAAGAATGTAAGATGGTTCAGTTACTGTGAAAAACAGTCTAGTGGTTTCTAAAAAATTAAACATGGAATTACCATATAACCCAGCAATTGCATGCCTAGATATATTAGCCAAACAATTGAAATAGATAGTCAAACAAGTATATGTATGTATGTGTTCATAGCAGCATTAGTCACAAGAGCCAAAAGATGTAAACAGCTCAAATGACCATTAGCAGATGAGTGGATCAATACAATTGTTACATACATGCAATGGAGTATTATTCAGTCATAAAATGGAGTGAAGTTATATATGCTGCAGTATAGAGAAACCTGAAAAACATTATGCTAAGTAAAAGAAGCTGACAAAAGATCATGTATGTTTCCATTTATTTGAAATACCCACCATAGATAAAGCCATAGACATAAACTCAGCTTGATAGTTGACAGGGGCTGGAGAGAGAGGAGAATAGGGAGAAACTGCTTAATGGATAAGAAATTTTACTTTGGAGAATAGAAATGTTTTAGAACTAGACATCATGTATGTACTCTATGTCATTGAATTGTTCACTTTAAAATGGTTAATTTTGTATTATATGAACATTGCCTCAATAAATAATAATAATTAGCATTATTATTATTTTGGTACCATGGATTGAACCCAGGGGCATTCAACCACTGAGCCACATCCCCAGCCCTATTTTGTTTTTTATTTTGAGGCAGGGTCTAGCTAAGTTGCTTACGGCCTTGTTAAGTTGCTGAGGCTGGCTTTGAACTTGAGATCCTCCTGCCTCAGCCTCCCAAGCTGCTGGGATTACAGGTATGCACCACTGCGCCTGGCTAATAAATTATTATTATCATTATTTTATTTTACTGGTTCTTTTTAGTTATATGTGATAGTAGAATCAATCCATTTTGATATAATTATACAAGCATGAAATATATCTTATTCTAACTAGCACCCCATTCTTGTGGATATACATGATGGTGGGATTCACTGTGATGTATTCATATATGTAAATAGGAAAATTATGTCAGATTCATTCCATTGTCTTTTCTATTCCTATCTCTCCTCCCTTTCCTTAATTCTCCTTTTTCTAACCTATTAAACTTTTCTTTTTGCCCTACCCCCTTTATTGTGATTTAGCTTCTACATATTAGCAAAAACATTTGAGTTTTTGGGATTGGCTTATTTCACTTAGCATGGTAGTCTCCAGATCCATCATTTACTGGCAAATGTCATAAAGTCATTCTTTTTAATGGCTGAGTAATTCTTCATTGTATACCATATTTTCTTTATCCATTTATCTGTTGAAGGGTACCTAGCTTGGTTCTATAGCTTAGCTATTGTAAATTGTGCTGCTATAAACATTGATGTGGCTGTGTCACTGTAATATGCTGATTTTGGATACTCTTTTGGATGTATACAAATGGATGTATAATAAATGATGTAAATGATAGCTGGGTCAAATGATGGTTCTATTCCTAGTTGTTTCGAGGAATCTCCATACTGCTTTTTATAGTGGTTGTACCAGTTTGCAATCCCACCAATAATATATGAGTGAACCCTTTTCCCTACATCCTCACCAACATTTATTATGACTTGTATTCATGATAATTGCCATTCTGACTGTAGTGAGGTGAAATCTCAGTGTAGTTTTAATTTGCATTTCTCTAATTGCTAGAGATGTTGAACATTTTTTCATATATTTGTTGACTGATCGTATTTCTTCTTCTATGAAGTGTCTGTTCAGTTCCTTTGCTCATTTATTGATTGGTGTTTTTTTTTTAAATTTTAAGTTTTTTGAGTTCTTTATATTCTGGAAATTTATGCCCTATCTGAGGTGCAGGTGGCTAAGATTTTTCTCCCAATAAATTATTTTTTAACAACCCAAACAACAAAAGAAAGAATATATTGAGCAATATATTGAAGATGCAAATATATGCATCTTCAATATTTATAAACCCTGGACTTCCATTCAGAGAACTTTTATATTGAGCTTCATCATAATTTAAAAGTTTTACACTTCAAGAAGTAAAAAGACAATTCACAGAATAGAGAAAGTGTTTGCAAACATTATATTTCAAAAATGATAACAAATATATGCATCTTCAATATTTATAAATCCTGGACTTCCACTCAGAGAACTTCTTTATAAATTTTAGGAAAGAACCTTGAAATGATAGGAGATTTTTTCAAAATTGCCACTTACGGGGCTGAGGCTGTAACTTAGTGGTAGAGCACTTGCCTAGCACCTGTGAAGCCCTGGGTTCAATCTTTAGCCCTAAATAAAAACAAATAAAACAAAGGTATTGTGTCCATCTACAACTATGAAAAAAAAAATTTTAAACTGCCACTTGCTGTGTAACCTTGGGTAGATTACTTTTTCCAGGGTTTATTTTCTGATGTGTATCATGAGATAGATCATTAGTCTAAAGGTCCTTGTGGTTTCTTTTAGCTATGACTTTGCACGATTTTTGGGCGAAACCCCTTGATTGGGTTCTGTATAAAAGACAGGAGATCTGTTCCTTCCTTCTGTCAACATCCTGTACTTTTGGGAATTCTGTGCTTGGCCACTGCCTTGTCAGGTGGTCTTTGGCAATTCAGTTTTGCCTAGATTCAGGTTATCTGATCTGTAAAATGGGCCTGCTAATTTAAAAACTCTTACTAGTTATTATTCTAGGGTTCTGAGAGCTGGGCATATTTCTGTAAGCTAAGATTGTGGAATCCAACAGCTGTCCTGATGGCAAATATTGTCTTTATATTTTTCTAGTTATACTTATTAAAGGAAAATTTTGAAAATTGCCAGCTGAAATCTTAGGAAAATACTAGGAAACTCTTTGCCAGGAGACTTCTGCAAGGGTGGGGCTGTGCCTCCTGGGTTCATATAAAGAATCCTTTGATCTGTGCCCCTTAGGTTCTGTTTTCCTTTCTGAGTACAGAGTAAAATCCCTATTTTACTTCTGTTTTCTATTCAACATCCATGTAGGACTTAGAGTGATACCCTGTGCTGGTGATGACTTGTGTTCTCAACCTAGGCTGGTTGGGCACAGATGTGCAGGCCTCACCATAATAAGTCATGTAACAAACATGCCAGAGAACCAAGGCCAAGTTACAGTACCAGCCATGGCCACCTCACCTTGACTTAATAAAAATCCTGCCACTATCCTGAGGCTTGAGAAATTGCAAATCAAAGGTTTGTCATACAGAGCTGAGAGGGCCTGCTGAGGGAACAGGCACCACCTGTCCACAGCAGCTTCAGAGTTTGGAAGGAGGAAGAGGGATTAAACTGGCTTCATCTCAAGGTCTATTTTTCTGACAGTAGAAGGCATGCTCAGTCCTCCCCATGTGGTCTAAGAGTAGCACATGGCCCTTTACAGTCTTTTCCCCTCTGCAAAATTGGCTCCACTCTGCAGAATTGGCTCTGGGCCTGCAGACCTATCTGGAGCTCTCTAAACAGTGCCAATTATCAGGTGTTAGATGTGTTAAGAGAAACAAAGGCCTGATGAAAGACAGTGTCCAGTTTGAAGTCTAAACTGATGTCTCACCATGATAGCTGATTAATTCATTGAGGGGCTTTGTGTCTTGTGCAGATAATTTCTCAGAAAAATTTAGATTCACAGAAATGAGGTGAGTTTTTAGAGGCCATTCAGATTTTTAAGTGGTAGAGCCATTATTCAAACACACATTTTTAACTTATATTTCAGTGCTGCTTTCTACTATATTATCTACCTTGTATATCTATCAGAGGAAATAAGATATAAAGAGTTCTAGCTTTGAAAGTTTATCACTCAGTAGCTTTGTGACCTTGGGCACATTCCTAATTCTCTGTGCCTCAGTTTCCCCTAAATAAATGATAGCTACTGTTTCTAGAGTGGCCTACTGTTTACTTGGTCCCGGGCTAGGGACTAGTGTACCTTTTGTGCTTTTAGCAGGAGTATTGAGAAAGATCCAGAAAGAGAGGAGAGAGAGAGAGAGAGAGAGAGAGAGAGAGAGAGAGAGAGGCCTGCAGAGTAATTGCTGGGTTAGGGACAGTTATGGAAAAGAAAAGATTATGTCTTATCTTCCTTCTTCAGTGGCTTGGACAATAGGAAAAAATTTATAGTAAGCAGGAATGTCCACCTCTTCGGCAGAGCTTACTCTGATGACTGTAGCTGTATCCTTACCTTCGCTCTTTCCTTTCGGATATGTTTATATATGCTCTTCAGGCCTTCTCCAGGATGCTTTTTCACCCTCAGGTGTGCTCAACCCCTTTCATTCTTCTCTGTAAATCCATGGCCCTTTGTACCTACTGTCTTTAAAACAATCTCTCTTACCATCTTTAATTCTATAAACTGGACTCCTTGAGGGCAGAGACAGTAATATTCAGTTTAAGACCCAACAAGGAGTGGTTACCAGATGTTTGCTAGAAATTTTACAGAAAGAGGTTGTACCTCTCCAGACTACAGGAGTAGGCAGACTTGGGAGAGGAATCTGGCCCAGCTTGGTTTTGTGGAGAATTGCTACCTGTAGAGTATTTGTGAATATTTGAAATAGCTAAAACATTTGTTGGGTTATAACTAGAAGGGAAGAAGGAAGGCCCAGGACCAGTTCTTGCTGGTTAAACAGACACTCCAGCACAGAAGGCTGTGTAAATGACAAAAGACATTCCTAGCACAGATTTTGGCAGTGAAGGATAAATATCTGTATCTATCAGTATACTATGGAAAGCAGAGAGAATGGAAAGAATTGATTGGGAGAGAGAATTCCAGAAGGTGATAATAATTGGATACTCACTTTTTCAGTACTAACTGGTACCCTGCAAATTCTAATCACCCCTTACTCTTTTTTTTAAAATATATAGAACTAAAGTGCATAATTAATTTTTATTTTCATACAAAGTTAATTGGCACAATAAACAGAACTGTTTCAATTTATATCAGTAAAGACAGCAAGTAATCATGAATTATGTCTTTCATAAAACAAAAGAATAAGTGTTTTCTATGACTTCAGTTGTATTAATTGTTGCTTTAGCATTAGTGGTGGCGTCTGGAGTTTTATAAAACAAGAGTACTGGGAGAAATTAAAAATAGAGTTCACTATGATGAAAGAAGTAATAGGGATAGAAAAGGATTAGCAGTTTCAAGATGTGAATAGGGCAGATGCAGAGGTGATATAGGATGTATTGTTTATGAGGAAGAAGGAGGAATAAAGGTAAAAGAAATAAAGAGTAAAGAGAGAAAAATGGAATTTGACTGTTTGTAAGAGAAAGGAGAGAAATAGAAACAAAAAGACATAAAAGGTGTGAAACAGAATACAAAGTAAATCCAAAATATGCTAATTGAAAACTTTAACTCTCAACAACAGAGTAAGGAAAAATAACCGTTTAAGAATGGTGCAAATGAGAAAGCATAAACAAATATGTACATGTACATATGTATAAATGTCCATCATGTGTCCATCAGTACACATAGAAAAACTAAAAAGAAAAAAAAACAGGATTGTTACTCAGAGTATGTGCTTGCTGTCTGTTCCAAAGTGTCTTTCCATCTCTCAGTCTCCATTCTCCATGGGATCCTATGGGGAGCTGTGAGAGGTGTTGTCAGCTCCACCCCCAGGGTAGGTTATACAAGATGTTCTCAGGGGAGGCAAGGAAGTCCAATCTTTGCCCCAGATGTTTCATTGCATGGGGAGTCACTGGGCATAAATAAATCAAAGCACACCTGGTACTATACCCCACTTTTCTCCCAGGGCTACATTCATGGGACAGGGAAGCCAGTCATTTACCAGTTCTGTTTTTCCAGGGTATTGTTCTTTCTGATGTCCTAAGGTCTGCCCCCAAGCACCAACCTTCATCACTCCTGCACATTGAGATTTTGAAGCCACTGCCACTGATCTTGGTTACTGGTGTGTCAAGGGAAGAGAGGAGGGCAGGCTCTCTTTGGCCTATCTGATGTGCATTACCTCTAGGAAAGATACTGTCCATGCCAGAAATGGTCCTGATTTGCTAGGCTCAGTTTAGGTCTTGTGGCTGGTGTCTGACAGATTTATGTATCAGACTAAGTCTCAAAACATGGATCTAAGTTCCCAGTCTGAGTTGGTACCACTGCAGTGCAGATGTTTAAATATGTCTCCAGCTTCAGCTCCCTGTACATAGCAGGCAGACCAGGGGTGACTTTCATGCCACAGTTTAATGAGTAGAATAGCTTGAGTCTGCCCAGGGCAGGCTTGACTCTCTGGTCCTAGATTCTGCATTATAAGACTGTCTGCAGCACTTTTTTTCTTCTTATTATTATTATATATTTTTGTTTTAGGTGGACATAGTATCTTTATTAGTTTTACATGGTGCTGAGAACTGACAATGCCTCATGCATGCTAGACAAACACTCTACCACAGAGCCACAACCCTAGCCCCTTGTCTGCAGCACATTTCAGGCTTTCCTGTCCTGGTGTACTAATTTTCCCCACTCACATCAAAACCTAAGCTCCAGTTCACCCCTTACTCTATTAATACCATTTCTTTTGTTTACATCTACCTTCCCCACCTGATGATGTTAACAGTTGATCTCATTTTGCTAAAATTTATTTGCAGCATTTGGACTGGGAATTCTATCATTCTCAGGTTCTCCAAGTCCCAGTCATCTTTCCCTAGGTTAGCTCTGTTTACCTAGCCAGCCATATCTGCTGTGTCAGAATGAACTTGGTTATTCCACCCTGCCTCTGTTGATTGAGTGTGAGGTGGATTCTAAGAGCTGAGTTTGTATAGAGGCTGTTCAGTACCACTGGACATATTCTTCTGTCTTCAGAAACTATTTGCCCTTTACATGTACTTTGTTTTGCACTCTCCTTTCCTGCAAAGGCCTCCCTCCATTCTTCTCTTTTGCTTTCTTTTTCACCTTTGCCAAGTACCTACTCTGGTCAGATCCTTTGCTAAGTATGGGATTACAGAGGTAAATAAATCTGTGCGCTGCCCCTGAGGAACTCACTGACTACCAGAAAGTGACCAACATGAAAGTTGAAAAACATTAAATGCATTCCCTGAGATAGCAGAGAAACAGTCCATTCTCATCTGTCTGTCCAAAGAATGGATTGATCTGGGAATCCTTACTAGAGGAGAAGGAATGGGGGAACTCTGTGAAATGTGGTAGGCTAGAAAGATGGGAAGATGGTAGGAATTGAAGTATTGGAATGGAATTATGATGGGAAAAAGTACATAACTGTAAGATGTAACTAGTATCTTTTTTTTTTTAGAGAGAAAGAGAGAGAGAATTTTTTAATATTTATTTTTTAGTTTTCGGCAGACACAACATCTTTGTTTGTATGTGGTGCTGAGGATCAAACCTGGGCCACAAGCATGCCAGGCGAGCGCGCTACTGCTTGAGCCACATCCCCAGCCCTGTAACTAGTATCTTGGTTTGCCTATTTTCTATTTCTAAACAAATATTTATAGATTCCGTTGGTGGTGTAGTGTTCAGCTCAGGGCTCCACTGAAGGGACCTGACAGTTTCTACATCTGTTTCATCTTCATCACATTCAATACCCACATTCTTAATTACATCCTGTATGTGTCCATCTGAATGTTTCCCTCACCCTTCAAAACATTTTGATTTATACCTAAGCATTCTCTTAAGTAATTTTGTAGTAACACTGTACAGTTGAGGAAGATGAGGTCCAGACAGGAGAAGTGAAGTTCATAACAAATTGAGGCAGTCTAGCATAGAACCCAGACTTCCTAATAGTGCAGGATACATGCTATGATGGTGTAATAATTTCTCTATGTGAGGCTCTGTGTTCAACTTTAAAAGCTTGACCGTTTGACCTTTAGATCTTCACTGATCTGATGGCAATATTACAATCATCTCCCAGGACGTGCTTATGTGAAAACACAGGCATTGAGCTTATAGATTTAAGTTAGATCAGGGCAATTTAAACATCTCCATAGTGAGAGATATTTGCATGTAGCAAAGCAGAAACAAAATTTGTGGCATAAATGTGAAAGTTGTAGAGGAAAAGTGTGGGTCAGAGGAAAGATAGTGTGGCCAGACAAATCTAGATTTGAATACAGCTCTATCACTTTTTATGAGCTCCAGCAAGTCAGTGTCCCTTATAGAGCCTCAGTTTTCTGGTCTATAGAATATGAACACTATTGTTGTCTCTTATAGAGTAGGTGTGAGGATTAGAATTGGTGAATATGAATGTTTGATACATTTTATATTTTCTCTATTTCTTTTTTTGTGTGGATTAAGAGGAGGGAGATATTTTCACACTCCAGATTTATCCATAAAGATACAATACCAAAAGGATTTGTTGAGTGCCTTCTGTATGCCAGTTGATGTTGTGCTGGGCATTGGCATATAGGCAAGTGATGATCATTAGAAACTATGGAGAGTAAATCAACCAGATTATACTCATTTTCTTTCCACCAAGCTTGGCAGCTTATGGGCTGGGACAGACTGGACTTTAGCTGCACATTTGACAAGGTAGAAAGGTGGATAGAGTGGATGTTTGCACATTTATGTGGAGTCAAAACTGGTTGAAGGAATCCAGAGGGTACTAAAAGGTGGAACAGTATTATCTTAGAAACAGGGGCAGGGAGAAGGTAACTGTGAGATTCTGTCATTAGTCCCAGTCACTCAGTGTTTTTATTTATGACTTGGATGAGAATATGAAGCTGATCAAAATGATAGAATCTGTTTCTAAAACAATCTGGACATGGTAGAATAAAGGTCTGAATGAAATAGCTAGGCCCAATCTGCATGCCCACCTTAAGAACTTTGAATTCTGAAAGTAATAAGAGGACAGACAAAAATGTTTATTTCATAGAGTATTGTCTGAATGAAGGTACCTTGGTCTTTTGTTAAGAATGTAAAAGGGCCAGGGGCGGGTGCTGGGATTGTGGCTCAGTGGTAGAACGATTGTTTGGCATGTGTGAGGCCCTGGGTTTGATCCTCAGCACCACATAAAAATAAAATAAAGATATTATGTCCAACTACAACTAAAAAATAAATATTAAAAAAAAAAGAATGTAAAAGGGGATGTTGGCATTAAGAAACCCCATGAAACCAAGATTAGAAATCCTTAGCAAGCAGGGGAAATGAAGAATACCCCAGGCTCTAGTAGAGACTGTAGCAGAGACAAATGTGTTCAGAAAGAAAAGAAAGTGACTATGCTACAGAAATTTTTCTTGTTGGGAGTTGAAGGACAAGAGACTAAGGACATGAGTATGGCTAGAAATGCAAGTCCACATGGAGGATAGAGGATGGCCACTGGAGGGCCTTCAGTTTTCTCTCTGAGGGACCTGCATAAATATGTATAAGATGTGGCTGCCACCCTGAACCTCCCCTTCCTTGCGTGGAAATAGCATGTGCTAATTTGTCTTTGATCCCATGCCATCCCCATATTCTGCTGCTCAGCTTTTCAGTGAGAGCTATGACTGTAACCCTTCTTGTCAAACTGTGACCCTCAGCTTCATGTCATTTCCAGCTACATGTGTCTTTTCATGTAGCTAGACCCTCCCTCAATTTGGTGGCTGTACCTGGGTCTTTACCAGGCATTGGTATCCTGCTAATTCTATCTTCTCCCCTACCTGAGGACAACCTTTTATGCACAGAGGGGGTCTTTAACCTTGGTCTAACTCCTTTTTCCTTCATTTTCTGATTCCTTTATTTATGGCTCCTCTGAATCCACAGTACATCCCAGATAGGCCACTGCAGCAGTCCTCTTCTCCTTATGATATCCTTTTCAAATCTCCTGTGCTATGGCCCAGAGCCCAGATCTGGCATACTAGGAACAATGTCAGGCTCCAGAAATGCTCCTATCCTGTTCACTAAGTTCTTGGGAAGGTGGTTTTTGTTTTTATCTTCTATTTTATTTTTCCTTATTTAGCATTTAAATTTTCTCTGGAGACTGGGCATTGCTTTTAATCATACCTGATGGCTGAATTATTGCCAGGCATTCACTAAATTATTGCCAGGCATTCTCTGGAGGTAGATCTGCTTCTCAGTTTTGGGCATGTGTAATGTCTTTCATACGCCAATCTCTTGATGCTACTCCTCTTCTGTCTGATCTTTGATTGAGCTACAGCCTAGAAATGCTCTCTGTAGATTGAGAATTCAAGACCTTTACTTGATCTGTGCTTTGGACGTTGTGCTAAAATGGCCTACTAGTCCAGGAAACACAACTTCTGCAGTAACCTTAGTCCTGTAGCTAGACCTCAGGCTCCAGTGCCATGGCTTTATTCTGTTTATCCTAGCCATCTTCTTTTGCCTTTACATTGCTTACCCTGTAGGATGGAAGCCAGTGCATCTGGGCACATGGGCTCATCCTAGCCCAGAGATGGCTGGGATACATTGGCATGATTCTTTCCTCTTCATTGTATCTTAGGGAAATATGAATTAATAAACCTCCTGTATCACTGTTAGGCTTCTCAACCTTTCCAACCTAGGCCCTGACTAGCAGAGAAATAAGCACAGAGCTTACTGTAGTAGTATATGGCAAGTATGTGTCTGATAAACTAATTCTTCCTGAGAGAAATGTGTGACTGCCAGGGGGAGGCATCATAAAGTAGGGGATGCAGTGAGTCTGCAAGGCTAAGTGTGCAGTGGGCACCCTGACTCATTATGCCCTCTCCTCTCTGGCAGTGACCCGCCACAATCACCTCAAGGACTTCATGCTGGTGGTATCTATTGTTATTGGTGTGGGCGGCTGCTGGTTTGCCTATATCCAGAACCGTTACTCCAAGGAGCACATGAAGAAGATGATGAAGGATTTGGAGGGTTTACACAGAGCTGAGCAGAGTTTGCATGACCTTCAGGAAAGGTAAGGCCTTGTCCCTTCCTTACAAGCCTGGTGCTGCTAGCTCTTGGGAGCCACCTGTTTCCACCTGGGTTGTACCCTTGAGACTAGGCTGACATCACTGTCCAGGCTGTCTCACCATTCCAGAAATGTATTGTAAGCCTAGCTTCTGCTATTCCAGTTGCCTTGGGCAGTTATTCCTCCTGGGGGGAAGCTGGTTTCTGTCTTTCTTCCCTCTAAGCTTCAGAAATGTTTAGTTCTCATAAGTCTTGAACTCCCCTGTTAGATGGCTTGTTAAGTAAGGGTCATTCTGTCTTCTGTCCTGCCTCTAGACTGCTTCCCTTCCCATATATATAGATATAATTCACTGTTCTTCAAAGAAACCTCATAAACCTTTTTTCCTACTGACCTTTGTTATCTCTTGAATGGAGCCTTAGTCTTCTAAGTACTGACTTGTATGACTTTGGGTAAATCCTTTCCCTTCCTGCACTTATTTCCTCATTAGTAGTGGGAAGGGCTTGGTGATTTGTCTCCATAATATTTACGGCTTAGTACAGGGCTTGACATTTAGTAGGCACCTTGATAGAACTTGGTGAATGAATGGCTGAATGAACAAATTAACAGGGATAGATATGTGGAGGAAAGAAGAGAGGAAGGAAGGCTTTCCTAGATGGAAGGTTTTGTCAATGAGTAGAGGGAATATGTGGGTGTGTACAAAAGTAGATTTTATGACTGATACCCTTGAGATCTTACCCTCTGTGGAGAGCATCATACTCTTCTAGGAGAACACTTTTAGCTCTGATAATCTAGGATGCTGTCAAAATGAAACATGATTTTAAAATGGTGGCAGAAGATTTAGTTGTAAAAAGAGAGAGTATCAGTCGTCAGTCAGTCAATTCTTGAACTTTCTGACATCTAAGAACCAGAAATTCACTGCTTTTGGGGCAATAAAACTCACATATAGGAAAGGGCAATGAGGACATGATATGGGACTGAGGGGAGGTAGCCTTACTTGAGGCAGCAGGCTTACCAGACTCATTTCCATGGAATGGGCTTTGAGGGAGTAAGGGGTTCTGATCTCTTAGCTGAATCCTGGCTATTCTGCTGGGCCCTTATTCCTCAGCCCTTTGCCACATAGGGACTAATTGCTGCTGTCTGAGGAATCCCATAGTTCATTTGTCTGAAAAACATGTACTGTTTTCATTCCAAAGACAAAAGAATCTAGGCAGGAGACATTCCAAGTTTGGGGGTAAAACTAAGCTTCCAGCCTTCCCTGCTCCCTAAGGCCTCCTGAGCTTAATGACCACTGTAGCACTTAGAGACAGGCCCTATTCCCCACCGGACTTGGACATACATACTCGCATACCCTCCTCTAACAGTGTCAACAGCCTACATGCCACCTTGACATTAATAGATCTCCATTGCCAGCCACTACAGAGCTTTAATTACAGAATTCCTGATATTTTGAGTAAATAAATGTAATTTGACATTTATTTGTACATTCCATTTAGGATTTCACTGGGTTTCAAAATAATTCTTTGAGACAGGCAGAGATTTTGATTCTTATTTTGCTGTGAAGAAAGGGGGAAAAACTGGTTGAGATTGGAGTTAGGACTCACAATCATGCAATCTCGGTGCCTAATTTTCTTCTTTGTAATGCTAATTCATTGTTGCCTTGGGGTGGGGGTAGTGCTTTTATTTGTTCATTTCTGCACCCAACAATATTTATCAATATCCATCTTTGCTAGATCCTATTGGGAATTTGAAAATGGACTAGGCTCAGTTCTACTTTGAAGGAGATCCTTATTACAGAAAGAGGGCAGACATACCATGGTATTGGCTTTTCTAAGGAGATATCTTTCAGAAAGGACAGTATTTCAGTGAAGAATCAAATCCCTAATGGTATAATTTCTTACAATTGGGTTACAGGAGAGTACAGTAAAGGAAGAAGAGTACAATAAAGGAGGATATTCAGCACGGGAAGGAGATGCAGGCAGGAAATGGCACCTCTGATTTTTGTTTTTTTTTTAACTGTGCTTGTAGCACCATCTGTTGTACACCTTGAGAAGGTTCAATTCCTTTTTCTCTCCAGGGGCAAATTAGGCAGCGGACTACAATTGTTAGCAGAAGCTTGTAGCTAATATTTCTTCCTTGCTTATTCCACCACATCTTTGGAGTCCTCAGCCACTGACAACTCTGGACTAGGGTTTTTTTTTTTTTTTTCCCCAAAAGGTTGAGTTCTGTTTCTGCCTCTTCTCAGTGATCATTGCCTTTCTCGATGGGTCTTGTACTTTAGTCAATCTTTAGTTTTCTATACCCCAATTCTTTATCTCATATTTTTCTTCTTTATCATTTTACCCTCCTATCATAGTATACTGATAACTTTGTGTTCCTATTAAAATAGGAAGACCTGACAGGTGCTTTCCCTTTTTAGTGGGATTAGTAAGCTCTTACCCTTTCATCTGGGTCTAGTTGAGGCCCTTTTCTAACTCCTCTCTGGCAGAGTTGATTATGCTGTCCTTTGGGTTCTCTTCATTGTAGAACCTACAACACTGTAGACAGTTAACTGTTTACTTGTATTTGTTGAACTAGGTTACTAAGCACCTCAGTGAGAGAGACAGTTTGGTGATTTGTCTCCATAATATTACAGGGCTTGACATTTAGTAGGCACCTTGACAGAACTTGGTGAATGGCTGAATGAACAAATTAACATGGATAGATATGTGGAGGAAAGAAGAGAGGAAGGAAGGCTTTCCTAGATGGAAGGTTTTGTCAATGAGTAGAGGGAATATGTGGGTGGGTACAAAAGTAGATTTTTATGACTGATACCCTTGAGATCTTACTGTGGAAGATACCTAGGAAGAGACCTCAGAACCTGGGGCAGCAGGGGCTCTCCAAACCCTGTTGATCCTCTTTGGCATGAATTTTGTTTTTCTGTGCTTCTGGGATCAGATGCTTAGTAGTCGAAGAGGTCCAGTTCAATAATTACTTTGTCATCTTCCTGAACTTTTTTTCATGTCATTCATGTCTCAACCATTAGGTTTTTCCTGGATTTTGTATAGCTTGTAAAGTTCTACATTAATTGAACCTTCCAGATACCCCAAAATAAGGGAAATACTGTGGTATTTGAAATCACAATAATTTTAATTCTAGTTTCAGTTCCTCCTGTAAGTTATTTTCCTTCTCCTAACCCTTCATATTCACATCTGTCCCAGGTGATAATGATACCAGTATATCATTATCTGCCTGGAGAATAAATGTGAAATGCCTTGTGAACTGATGGTTGTTATGATTGTAGTATGTGAGATACTTTAGAGGAGGGATTCAGATGCCTGGGAACCAGACTTCACACCTTAATTACTGGCAGCCAAATGATGGCCAATGTAAGAATTAGGATAATGACTATGGTATCCTAGCCAACAGAGCTAGCCAGTTAGCAGAGTAGGGAAAATGAATACAGAGAGCAAGTGCTCTCATTTTCCTTCTTGCTGCCATGACTCATGGCATGTTGGCTGGCATCCCCTTGCCTGGCTTCCTCCAGCTCCCTACATTGCCCCTCAGGCTACACAAGGCCCAGGAGGAACACCGCACAGTGGAGGTGGAGAAAGTCCATCTGGAGAAGAAGCTACGTGATGAGATCAACCTGGCCAAGCAGGAAGCCCAGCGGCTGAAGGAACTGCGGGAGGGTACTGAGAATGAGCGGAGCCGCCAAAAATATGCTGAGGAAGAGCTGGAGCAGGTAGGAGAGTCTCCAAATCCCTGGACACCCCAAGGGGTGGGCAAAGGGTAAGGGCCTAGGGTCTGGCTGGAAACTTTCTCATGTGTGAGGACTTGAAATATGGCTCAAAGTCTATTTTCTACAGTCATTAGACTCTTACCAATAAGAGTAGTAGAAGCCACGTGTGGTGGTTTGCACCTGTAATCCTGTGACTCAGGAGGCTGAGTCAGGAGGATTGAAAATTCAAGATAGGCCTCAGCAACTTAGTGAGACCTAAGCAACTTAGCAAAACTCTTGTATTAAAATAAAAAATAGAAAGGAATGAGAATGTAGCTCAGTGGTAAAGTACTCCTGGGTTCAATTCCTAGTACCAAGAAAATAAGAAAGACAGTAGCGATAAATGGTGAGGTGTTTTTCAAAGAACAGTGAATAACAGGTGATGAATTATTTTATTACCTTTTTATTGAGGTATTTGCATAAAGTATGTAAAACATAAGCATAAAGCTGGTAAGCTTTTATGTATGTATGTACCCATATAACTATTACCCAGATCAAGATACAACCAGCTAACTCTTGCCCTAGTAAATATTTCATTCAGAAGGTGTCCTCTGTCACAACCTCAAACCTAGTTTTGCCTAATTTTGAACTTCATAAAAATGACTTTATACATATATGCTTTTGTGTGTGTGTGTTTTTTTTCCCAATCAACATTAAGTCCCTAAAAGTTGAGAGTCATCTTTGTTGCATGTGGTGTATCTGGTTTATTTTCATTGCTCAGTAATAATCCATTGTACAAGGATACTATAATTTGTCCATTCTCCTGTCAATAAACACTTGAATTGTTTGCAATTAAAAAAAATTTTTTTTTAAACTTTCATGACTTAACACTGCTGTGAATCTTCTTGCATATATCTCTTGGTGGGCATAAACATTCATTTCTGTTGGACATATAATAATAGAACATTCTATATTGGCTTTATTAGAAAGTACCAAACAGGCTGGGTGTGGTGGTGCATACCTGTAATCCTAGTGACTTAGGAGACTGAGGCAGGAGGATCCCAAGTTCAAAGCCAACCTCAACAACTTAGTGAGATCCTGTCTCAAAATAAAAAAATAAAAATAAAAATGGCTGGGGATGTGGCTCAGTGGTTAAGTATCTCTGGGTTCAATCCCTGGTACCACCCTCCCCCCAAAAAAAAAAAAAAATTAAACCAGTTTTCCAATAGTTGTACCAATCTATAATGCTATCAGCAGTGTATGAGAGTTCTAGCTGACCTATTATCTTGGTATTTTTAGACATTCTAATAGATAAGTAATGGGTATTTCATTGAGATTTTAATTTTCATTTCCCTAATGTTATTGAGCACTTTGTCATAAATTTATTGACCATTTGATTTGGGAATCTCTTCTCACTTAAAAAATTAAGTTGTCTTTTATTGATTTTTAAGAATTCTTTATATACTCTGATAGTGAGTCCTTGTGTATCTCATATATATATATATATATATATATATATATATATATATTTATGTATCATATAATATATGATATACACACATAAACGAAATATTTTCTCTCAACTTGTGGCTTGCTTTATAGTTTGTTAATGTTGTCTTCTGACGAACACAAGTTCTTGATTTCAATGAAACTCAGTTTCATCAATTTTTTAAAAATGGTTGGTGCTTTTTGTTTCTTGTTAAAATATCTTTCCCTATGATATTTTCCTAAAATTTTCTTTCAAATTTTTATTGTTTGACTTTTCACATTCTGGTATATAGTTTATTTATTTTTGTGTATGATATGAGAAAGAGGTTAAGGATCTTTTTTTCCCCCCTAAGTAAGATAATTTGTAAAATGATCATTCAGAAATCTGTTCTTTAGTCTATTTGTCTGTTTAGTCTGGTAATGTTAAGTTCTCCAGATGTTTTCTTTTATAGTATGTCCGTGTCTAGTCTAGGGTCTTTGTATTTCCTTATTAACTTGTCATTCAGTTATCCCACTCCCTCAAGAAAGACAAACCAACCAACCTTCTGGGATTTTGATTGTGTTTGTAGTGAATTCATACATTGATGTGGGGGAAAATTGACTTTTAGTCAAATAATCCTTCCAGTCTATTAGCATAATTTATCTTGTCATCTACTGAGATCTTTTAAAATTTCTCTCAGCAATGTTCTATAGTTTTTTGTTTTTTTTTTAACCCCTGTACTAGAGATTGAATACAGGGGTGCTTTACCACTGAGCTACATCCCCAGCCCTTTTTCCTTTTTATTTTGAGACAGAGTCTTGCTAGGTTGCCCAGACTGGCCTTGAATTTGTAATCCTCCGGGCTCAGCTTCCTGAGTAGCTGGGATTATGAGCATGTGCAGTCGTACCTGGTAGCATTTAATAGTTTGGATATTTTATGCCTTATTATCATTCAGTTTAATTTTTATTGTTATTTCTTATTTGATCTGTGGTTGTTTAGAAGTGTTTTACTTGCAAAAAAGGAAAATTTAAGTGTCTTATTTGATTTTTCATTTTAGGACTTTTTCTAATTGTATTTTTCTTATTGATTTCTAGTTTAATTTTATTGTGGTCAGAGCATATATGCTGTATGGTTTTAATCCTCTGAACTTGTTGAAGTTTGGTTTATGTAAAATAACTAAATAATATAAAGCAAAGATTGTCATATTGGATAAAAAACAAAACCCAACAATATACTCTTCAAGAGAAACACTTTAAGGACACAAAAAGGTTAAAAGTAAAGGATGAAAAAAGATAGATGAGAGAGTAGGCCTGGGTCTATCCCACCACTGTCAGACACCTGCCTGAGCTCAGGCTCCAGCATAGGACCACCTCTTCTGACCAGCAGACCCCCGCTGGAGCTCAGGCCTGGCCTAGATCTGCCCATACAGACCTGCGTGGGACCCAGGCTCAGAGTAGGCCTGGGTCCATCCCACCACCGGCAGACACCCACTAGAGCTCAGGCCCGGCACAGATCAGCCTACACCAACTTGTGGGACCCAGCCCAAGGGACCCCGCCACCGCCCCTTCCCCAACTGGTAGCCCAAGCCTAACCCACTTCCATCTTGGGACACTGCAAACATCACCGTAGCCTTCCCTACGCAGTAGCCCCTACCTTTTGACAACAGACAGGGCCTAGAAGCAGCTATAACTCATAGCAGGCATCCCAAAGGCAGTGTAAGGCCCCCCTTTCATCCCATCTCTGTAAGATGTTGCATCCATCTTGGGGCACCTCCACTACCTTGAGTTACCTCGGCTATTACTGCCACCACCTTGAGTCAACAGTAGCATACATTGAGGGACACCAGCAGGGTCTGGAAGCCCAACATCAAGGTGAGGTACAGACAATTTGCATGGATACTACAAGAATATAGGGTAGAAACTGTAATATCTCAGATTCACACTGCAAGAAAGGAAGACACATAGACAACATGAAAAAACAAAGGAGGAAAATGCCCCAAACAAACCAGGATACTACAATAATAGAATCCATAGACATTGAAGTGGATGAAATGTCAGGAAAGGAGTTCAGAAGGTTCATAATTAAAATTATCTGTGAATTAAAGAATGACTTAAATGAGCAAATGCAGGCAAAAATTGACACTCCAATAAAGAGATAAGAGATCAAATACAGGTAGCAAAAGATTACTTCAAGAAAGAGATAAAGACTCTTAAAAAAAAACAGTCAGAAATCCTTGAAATGAAGGAAACAATAAACCAAATAAAAATTCAATAAAAAGCATAACCAACAGACTAGATCACTTGAAGAAAGAACGTCAGATAATGAAGACAAAGTATACAATCTGGAAAACAAAGTTGACCACACAGTGAAGATAGTAAGAAACCATGAACAGAACATCCAAGAATTATGGGAAAGCATCAAAAGACCAAATCTAAGAGTTATTGGGAGAGAGGAAGGCACAGAGTTTCAAACCAAAGGAATGCACAATCTCTTCAATGAGATAATATCAGAAAATATCCCAAGCATGAAGAATGAATTGGAAAACCCAAGAACAAGAAGCTTAGAGGACACCAAATGTACAAAATCACAACAGATATACACCAAGGCACATTATAATGTAAATGCCTAGCATACAGAATAAGGATAGAATCTTAACATATAGGGGGAGACCAATATGTATTTCAGCAGATTTTTCAACCCAGACCCTCAAAGCCAGGAGATCATGGAACAACATATACCAAACACTGAAAGGAAATGGATGCCAACCAAGAATCTTATATCCAGCAAAATTAAGCTTTAGATTTGATGATGAAATAAAAACCTTCCATGATAAACAAAAGATAAAAGAATTTACAACTAGAAAGCCTGCACTACAGAACATTCTTGGCAAAATATTCTATGAAGAGAAAATGAAAAACAATGATGAAAATCAGCAGAGGGAGGTATTACACTAAAGGAAAAACTAATTAGAGGAGAAACCAAGTCAAGTTATATACCAAAAATAAACAAAAATATCTGGGAATACAAATCGTGTCTCAATAATAACCCTGAATGTTACTAGCCTAAACTCACCAATCAAAAGACATAGACTAGCAGATTGGATCAAAAAAAAAAAAAAAAAAAAGGGCCCAACAATCTGCTCCCTCCAAGAGACTCATCTCATAGGAAAAGACATCCACAGACTGAAGTTGAAGGGTTGAGAAAAATTATACCGCTCACATTGATGGCGGAAGCAAGCAGGGGTTTCCATCCTCATATCAAATAAAGTAGACTTCAAGCTAAAGTTAATCAAAAGGGATAAAGAAGGACACTACATACTGCTCAAGGGACCATACACCAACAAGACTTACCAATTATAAACATATATGCTCCAAACAATGGAGCATCTATATTCATCAAACAAACTCTTCTCAAGTTCTAGAGTCAAATAGACCACAACACAATAATTTTTAACACAACTCTTTCACCACTGGATAGATCTTCCAAACAAAAGTTGAACAAAGAAATTATAGAACTCAAGAATACAATCAATAACTTAGACTTAACTGACATAAGTAGAATATTTCATCCTTCAATGAGTGTATACATGTTCTTCTCAGCAGCACATGGATCTCTCTAAAACAGACCATAAAACATGCCACAAAACAACTTTTGGCAAATATAAAAAAGTAGAGAGATTACCCTGCATTCTTTCAGATCATAATGGAATGAAATTAGAAATTAATGATAAAATAAGAAATAAAAGCTACTCCAACACTTGGAGACTAAATAATATGCTACTCAATGAACAATGGGTTGCAGAAGACATCAAAGAGGAGATTAAAAAAAATTTTAGAGGTGAATGAGAACACAGATAAAACATCAAAATCTCTGGGACACTATGAAGGCATTTCTAAGAGGAAAGTTCATTGCATGGAGTTCATTCTTAAAAGAAGAAAAAGTTAACAAATAAATTACTTAATAAATGACTTATATCTCAAAGCCCTAGAAACAGAAGAACAAATCAACACCAAAAGGAGTAGGATACAGGAAATAATTAAAATAGAGCTGAAACCAATGAAACTGAAACAAAAGAACCAACTGAAAAAATTGACAGAAACAAAAGTTGGTTCTTTGAAAAAATAAATAAAGTTGGGAAACCCTTAGCCATGCTAATGAAGAGAAACAGAGAGAAAACTCAGATTACTAACACACATGATGAAAAAGGAAATATCACAACAGACACTACAGAAATACAGAAGATAATCAGAAATTATTTTGAAAACTTGTACTCCAATAAAATATAAAATATTGAAGGCATCTACAAATTTCTAGAGTCATATGATTTGCCCAAATTGAATCAGGATAATATACACAATTTAAACAGATCAATTTCAAGCAATGAAATAGAAGTTGCCATCAGAAGCCTACCAATCAAGAAAAGCCCAGGACCGAATGGATACACAGCTGATTTCTACAAGGCATTTAAAAAAAGAACTAGTACCATTACTCTCCAATTTATTTCAGGAAATAGAAAAAGAGGGAGCACTTCCAAACTCATTCTATGAGGCCAGTATCACCCTGATCCCAAAACCAGGCAAAGACATATCAAAGAAAGAAAACTTCAGACCAATATCTCTAATGAACATAGATGCAAAAATTCTCAATAAAATTTTGGCAAATTAAACACAAAAACATATCAAAAAGATAGTGCACCACGATCAAGTGGGGTTTATCCCAGGAATGCAAGGTTCATTCAACATACGGAAACCAATAAATGTAATTCATCACATCCACAGACTTGTGATGAATTACAATAAATGTAATTCATCACATCCCCCACAGGGTCTGGGGATGTGGCTCAAGCGGTAACGTGCTCGCCTGGCATGCGCGGGGCACTGGGTTCGATTCTCAGCACCACATAAAAATAAAGATGCTGTGTCCACTGAAAACTGAAAAATAAATATTAAAAAATTCTCTCTCTCTCTCTTTAAAAAACAAAGAATCATATGATCATCTCAGTAGATGCAGAAAAAGCATGACAAAATAGAGCACCGCTTCATGTTCAAAACACTAGAAAAACTAGGGATGACAGGAACATATCTCAACATCGTAAAAGCTATCTATGCTAAGACCCAGGCCAACATCATTCTAAATGGAAAAAAATTGAAAGCATTCCCTCTAAAAACTGGAACAAGACAGGGATGCCCTCTTGTACCACTTCTATTTAACACAGTTCTTGAAACACCATCCAGAGCAATTACACAGATGAATGAAATTAAAGGGATACGGATAGGTAAAGAAGAACTCATATTAGCACTTTTTGCCAACAATATGATTCTATACCTAGAAGACCCAGAAAACTTCTAGAACTAGTAAATGAATTCAGCAAAGTAGCAGGATATAAAATTAACACACACTAATCAAAGGCATTTCTGATATCAGTCACAAATCCTCCGAAAGGGAAATGAGAAAACTACCCCATTTTCTGTAGCCTCAAAAAATAAATAAATAAATAAAATACTTGGGAGTCAACTTAATGAAAGAGGTGAAAGACCTCTGCAATGAAAACTACAGAATGCTAAAGAAATAAGTCAAAGATGACCTTAGAAGATGGAAAGATCTACCTTGTTCTTGGATAGGTAGAATTGATATTGTCAACATGATAACATACGGACAAAAGAAGTATACAGATTTAATGCGATTCCAATCAAAATCCCAATGACATTCCTCATAGAAATAGAAAAAGCAGTCATGAAATTCATCTGGAAAAATAAGAGACTCAGAATAGCTAAAGCAGTCCTTAGCAAGGAGAGTGAAGTAGATGGCATCACTATACCTGGCCTTAAACTAAACTACAGAGCAACAGTAAAACAAACAGCATGGTATTGGCACCAAAATAGACTGGTAGACCAATGGTACATAATAGAGGACACAGAGACTAACCCTCATAATTACAGTTATCTTATATTTGACAAAGGCACCAAAAACATACATTGGAGAAAAGATAGCCTATTCAACAAATGGTGATGGGAAAATTAGAAATCTATATGCAACAAAATGGAATTAAACCCCCCTTTCTCACTCTGCTCAAAACTCAATTCAAAGTGGATAACCGACCTAGGAATTAAACCAGAGACACTATGTCTATTAGAAGAAAAAGTAGATCTAACACTCCATCATGTCAGATTAGGCCCCAACTTCCTTAATAAGACTCCTATAGTGCAAGAATTAATATCAAGACTCAAATGGGATGGATTCAAACTAAAAAGCTTCTTCTCAGTAAAGAAACAGTGAGGTGAATAAAAAGCCTACTAATTGGGAACAAATTCTTACCACATGTATGTCAGATAGAGCACTAATCTCCAGGCTACACAAAGAACTAAAACATCTAAACATCAAAAACAAATAACCCAATCAATAAATGAGCCAAAGAACTGAACAGACACTTCTCAGAAGATGATATACAATCAATCAACAAATGTATGAAAATATGTTCAACATCTCTAGCAATTAGAGAAATGCAAATCAAAATTA
Organism: Marmota flaviventris; assembly: GCF_047511675.1. Classification (NCBI taxonomy): domain Eukaryota; kingdom Metazoa; phylum Chordata; class Mammalia; order Rodentia; family Sciuridae; genus Marmota; species Marmota flaviventris. The sequence goes on along the minus strand of NC_092506.1, from coordinate 60,152,935 downwards.
CTCTAAGATTTCATGTCACTCCAGTCAGAATGACATCTATTAAGAATACAAACAATAAGTATTGGCGAGGATATGGGTAAAGGGCACACTCATACTTTGCTGGTGGGACTGCAAATTGGTATAGCCAATATGGAAAGCAGGATGGAGATTCCTTGAAAAACTGGGAATGGAACCACCATTTGAGCCAGCTATCTCACTCCTCGGTCTATACCCCAAAGACTTAAAAACAGTATACAACAGGGACACAGCCACATCAATGTTTATAGCAACACAATTCACAATAGCTGAACTGTAGAACCAACCTAAATGCCCTTCAGTAAATGAATGGATAAAGAAACTCTGGTATATATACACAATGGAATATTACCCGTATTAAAAGAGAATAAAATCATGGCATTTGCAGGTCAATGGATGGAGCTGGAGAATATAATGCTAAGTGAAATTAACCAATCCCCAAAAACGAAATGCTGAATGATTTCTCTGATTCATAATATGCTGGGGGCAGGGGGATGGGAGGATTAAATGAACTCTAGATAGGGCAAAGGGTAAAAGAGGTGGGGGGAGGGTAAGGGAGGGGGTATAGGGGTAGGAAAGATGGTGGAATGCGATGGCCATCATTACCCTAAGTACATGTATTGAAGACATGAAGGATGTGATTCTATTTTGTGTACAACCAGAGACATGAAAAATTGTGTAATATGAATTGTCATGCATATATACCAAATTAAAATTTAAAACAAATTAAAAAGGCATAGAATGGCTAAAAAGATTAAAAAACAAGACTCAAACAAACAAAAAAAGATAGAGGATACATGCTAAGCAAAATAAAGCAGGTGTAGGTATATTAATACCAGACAAAGTATTCTCTAGGTCAAGAAGTATTAATAGAGACAAAATGGATATTTTATAGGTAAATTCAGTGTAATATATAAAAACTCTTCATTTGGATGCACCTAATTATAAAGTTTAAAAATATATAAAGCAGGGGCTTCGTTGTGGCTCAGTGGTAGAGCGCTGGCCTAGCACATGCCGGGCGCTGGGTTTGATCGTCAGCACCACATAAAAATAAATAAATGAAACTGAAGGTGTTGTGTCCAACTACAACCAAAAAATATTTTTTAAAAAATATTTATTTTTTAGTTGTGGTTGGACACAATCTTTATTTATTTATTTTTATGTGGTGCTGAGAATCGAACCCAGGGCCCCGCACTTGCTAGGCGAGCGCTCTACCACTGAGCCACAACCCCAGACCCCCCAAAAATATTTTTAAAGAAAGCAAAAGTTAAATGCACTAGTAGAGTAATAGTCAAATTCATAGTTAAAGTTAGAGATTTAAATGTAGCACTTTTGATAATGAACAGCTAAAACATCAGTAAGGGTATGGAAGTTTAAAAATCATGATCTAAGCTTCCTATGTATGTATATATTAGAGTGAATCTCACCATTATGTTCATCCACAAAACACTAATTAAAAAAACTATAAATAAATAGCAGAAAGATCAGTAGAGGGAAGGGAACGGGGTAGGGAGGAGGGGAGGGAAAAGGGGGAAGTATTGGGAACTGAATTAGAACAAATATATTCCATGTTTATATAATCATGTCTAAAATGAGTCCTAATGTTATATATAACTAAAATGAACCAATAAGAACTCTCAACAAGTACTTATGAAAAAATGATTAGTAACAATGAACATAAAACATTTAACAGCATTTTTTGAGGATTTATGTATCTCCTAAAATATTGCTTCTGCTCAATTTTCTCCCTTTCTGAGAATTCAGTATTTATATTCAGTCTTTTAGGTGTATTTTACATGTAATTTATGTTCAGTTCTATTTTTTTTTCCTCTTTTGCTTTGATTTGGCTATTTTCTGTTTAAAATTTGTCATATTGGATAAAAAACAAATTCCAATAATACACTGTTCTTTTGCTATATTTGAGAGAATGACTGGAGATTGAACACATGGGCACTTTACCATTAAGCTACATTCCTAGTACTTTCTATTTTTAGTTTGAGACAGGATTTCACTAAATTGCTGAGGTTGTCCTGGAACTGAGGTGATCCTCCTGCCTTACCCACCCGAGTCACTAAAATTATAGGTGTGCATCACTGTGCCCTGTTCAATCTGAGTGTTTTTTATTTTCTTCCCCTGTTTTTGTGGTGCTAGGTATCTGAGTTCTTTCTTTATTTTTTACTTTGTTAATTTTTATTTTGTGTACTGGGTACTGAGCCTAGGGGTCCCTCATTACTGAGCTGCATCCCCAGCCTTTTTTATTGTATATTTTAAGACAGGCTTTCACTAAATTGCTGGGGCTAGCCTTCAACTTGCAATCCTTCTGCCCTCCTGAATATCTTAGATTACAGGCCCACCATCATGACCAGCTCCTTTGAATTCTTTCTTTTCTTTTTTTTTTTTTTGGTACCAGGGATTGAACCAGGGGTTCTTATCCTCAGCCCTTTTTATGTTTCATTTTGAGACATGGTCTTTTTAAGTTACTTAGGACCTCACTAATTACTGAGGATAGCTTTGAACTCAGATCCTCTGGCCTCAGCCATTTGAGCCGCTGGAATTATAGGTGTGCACCACTACAACCGGCTTCTTTGAATTTTTTAATCTTATATTCTGCTGTTTAACCCATTTAGTAGGTTTAAACTTTCAAATATCAATTTTTCTTTACTCTTCTATCTCCCTGTCCAAAATTCACATTCTTCTATCTATTATGACTATCTTTTCCTATATTTTCTTTAACACATCAGTATGGTTATTTTAAAATACTTGTCTAGTAAACTCTTACATCTGGATCATTTATGTGACTGCTTATTTTTCCTCCAGATTATTGGTTGTGTTTTTCTTCATCTTCTTAGGTGTAATAACTTATCTTATTAAATGCTAGATGATGTGTATAAAAAATAGAAGATCCAGATGATTTTACCTTCCATCATGTATAGGTGTCAGCTTTTCTCCTGTTAGGTTTGTTTGGTGAGGCACGGATCACCCTTTGACAGAGATGGAGCTGCGTTGGAGCTGGGTTATAGTTTTACAAGACTGAGTCTAGCTCTGATTTGTCTCAGTTTCATAGTCATGTCCTGAATTTTTATTGAGAGCTAGTAGATTTTTTTCACCTTAGCCTTGAAAGTCTATAAGAGATTCAGTTCTCACAAAAGGTTTATTTCTCTGTGCCCCAGTGGTGTTCTTCTGTATGGCCCAAGTCTGATTCTCAGCCCTCACCTAGAATCATCAGATGCCTCCAGGGAAGATATTGATGTGCAATTGTTAATTCACCTTAAAAAGGCTTTTTTTTTTTCCTTTCTGGATTTTGTTAATCTAATCTGGTGGTTCTTAAACATTTTGGTCTTAGGACCACTTTACTCTTAAAATCATTTGGAACTTAAAAGAACATTTTTTGGGGGGGCAGGATTGTTGATATTTACCCTGTTAGAAATTAAAAATGAGAAAATTTTTAAAAATTAATTCCTTTAAAAGAACTATACTAAACCCCTTGCCTTTTAACACAAATAACATATTTTCTGAAAAGACTAAATTAAAAAAAACAATGAAAAATGACTCTTTACAAATTTGCAAATCATTTAAATGTCTGGCTTAATAGACTGTTAGATTCTTACATTAGTGTCTGTATTCAGTCTGTGATTTCAAACATTATATAGCCCCTGGAGAACTCTGCAGTTCAGTTGTGAAAGACGACGAGTGAAAAAGATAATGTGTTAGTATTATTATGAAAACAGTGTTGATCTCATGAATTCTCTGAAAGGTGCTAGGGACACTTGGAGGTCCCTGGATTATACTTAGGGAACTGTGGACCTACTCTTAATCACTTCTTCGGCTCTCAGATATTTTAAAAAATCCGATTTTCATAATTTATGCACCTTTTTTCCAGATGTTGGTTCAGAATTATTCTTCTACCATGACCTGTTGCATTAATCTATTCTTCTACTATGAGAAATGGAGAAGTCCTATGAATGGTAGTAATAAAGCCCTGTGGCAGTGGAAGTCTGGTGATAATATTTAAAATATATACTTTAGTAGTTATGAACTTGGGCTGCCATATTAAAATGACCTGGGGAGTTTTTAAACAGTTTTGAATGCCCAGGTCAATGCCCAGATAATTAAATGAGAATTTCTAAGTTAGGGGACAGGTATCTGTATTTTAAAAGTTTCCCCATGTGATTAAAGTGTGTGACAATATTAAAAACCATAGGTATAGAATAAAAGAATAGGACTTGTGCACTCTGACTTGCCCATCTATTGTCTTCTTTTCCTCAGGCATTTGTTACTTATGTGTTGAACAGTGTGTCTGTCTCTGTCTCTCTGCTTCTGATATTCTTCATTTCCCTATTTAATAGTTATTTCTCTCATTAAACAAACAGGTTTTTTAGCCTGGTGGGCCAGCCTCCCAGGATGATCACATTTTCCTATATTTACTCTCTTTTTTTTTCTCTTCTCCCTCCATTCTTCCCTACTTAGTTTATCCTGTTCCTTTAACTCTTTTATTTATTTATTTATTTAAAGAGAGAGAGAGAGAATTTTAATATTTATTTTTTAGTTTTCGGCGGACACAACATCTTTGTTTGTATGTGGTGCTGAGGATTGAACCCAGGCCGCACGCATGCCAGGCGAGCGTGCTACCGCTTGAGCCACATCCCCAGCCTCGCTTTAACTCTTTTAAATGTACAAGTTGATCATAAATTTTCAGATTTGGTTTATTAGCCTCTAAGATATCTGTTCTTCATTTTAAATCCATAAAACCAGGAGAGGGGCATTTTACAGTTTTTTTTTTTTCCAAGATCCTAAATCAAATGAAGATTGATGCTTTCACTGGCTCTCACAGGAAGAAAGGTGTCCTGTCCTTTACTAAGACCCTCCTGGCCTGGGTTAGGCTGTGGGATACACGGCCTCAGTGGCTGAAGTTGGAGATTATGAGACTGTTCTCAATCTTGAGCACTCTGGGATTCTGAACAGCTGAAGGTTAGCATCCAGCTGGGAGAGTTGGGGATCACTTATACTGGTAGCCTGAGTGAGATAGTAAGGAATCCAGTGTATGTAATGTGTGTGTATACTTTCAGGCCTTTCACACTTGTGTGCTTTGTGTCAATCTGCCTTATTGTGTGCCCCTTATAGAGAAAGTCAGTGAGGAGATTTCTACTTATACATTGGTTCCTTCATTTCTGGACCTCTGTTGGCATTACCTAAGTTAGGTATGGGAAAACTCATTTTCTTTCCATCTCAGAGTACTTTTCAAAGACTACCTGCCCTGTTTACAGAGAGATCATAGACTTCGGATGTAGGCTTGAAATGACTTTGGAGAGCTTTAAGGCTAATGTACTCCTGGGTTAGGAATCATCTGACATGATTTGTTTACATATCTTCCACAAAAAATAGCCCACTCTCTTCTGAAATCACCCCTTTACAGATGGTTTGGATTTGTATGGAAGAAAGGTTCTACTCCCATAAATTAAGATCTTCTAAGAAAACACAAGGTCACACAGCCATCAAGTGACAGACCAGGGACCAGAACTAGATTTCAGATTCCCAACTGAATACTTTTTCCCCCCTTTTTTATTGGTGCATATTAATTATATAGAAGAGTGGCTTCCACTGAGGCATATTTGTATATGCATATAACATAAAATGATTGATTTTACTCCCCAGTACCTCTCCTTACCTTCCTCTACACTGATGGTCTCTCTTCTACATTCATGACATCCTCTTCCTGCCCTACCCCACAACTTCCAGATATGAGAGAAAACAGATAGTACTTGTCTTGAGTCTGACTTTCTGAGTCTGATGGTCTCTAGGTTCACCCATTTTCTGCAAATGACACAATTTCCTAACCAAGTACTTTCCTGCCACGTTGTGCTATTTTGAGGCCCAAGCATAGATCCTAACTCTTAGTAAGGTGATGCCCCAAGTGACCTGTTCCTGAAGAGATTAGGGAAGATACATGATGAGGAGTGTCAGCTGATGTGATAGAAGAGTACCCTAGAATGGGAGCAAAAAATATCTCTTTGAATTCTGGTTGACCCTATTGACTGTGTGATCTTGAGTAGGTTACTTTCCTTCTCTGAGCTTATTTCCTTATACATGAAATTGAAGAACAATGCTTGCCCTTTCTCCTTCCTGAGCAAGTTGTAAGGCAGATAAAAGCTCGGAATTCTGAAGCATCATAGAGAGGTGTTGGAAAGGGTATCAGTAAACAAAGAATCAGTAAAAAAAAAAAAAAAAACCCTCACATTCTCTTGTTTGTATAGGTTCGGGAGGCCTTGAGAAAAGCAGAGAAGGAGCTGGAATCACACAGCTCATGGTATGCTCCAGAGGCCCTTCAGAAGTGGCTACAGCTGACACATGAGGTGGAGGTGCAGTACTACAACATCAAGAAGCAAAATGCTGAGAAGCAGCTGCTGGTGGCTAAGGAGGGGGTAAGACCTGCCCTTCTGTGGTCCTCCTTCTGCCCCCTTCTTACCTCCCCACCCTTCTCTGTTTTCCCAGCCCTCTTTCTCTTCTTTGCCTCATCTTATACCTCCCTTTGGGCAAAGAGATATCCTGTGGTGGGTTCTATTTCTTTTCCTGATGTACAGCTCCTGATAATGTCCTAAGCTTCTGGAGGAGGGAATAAGGGTGTATGGGTACACCCTCCTGCCTTCTGGGAAAGATGAAGCAAGTGGAAGCAGGTAGAGGGAAAGGTCTCCCAGGCCCAGGCTGTTGTTTGGACAGAGGTTCTCCTTCCTGACAGGGAATCCTTTTGCTTCTTTCCTCTTTTCCTTTATTCCCTCCCACTGCCTTCATTTTCCCTTCCCATCTTTCTCTTCCTTGGGTAGCCCAAGATGTGTTAAGAGAAAGGGAACCCAGTCACAGGAAGCCCTTTCTCATTTCTTTCAACCTCTAATCCTGCTCTCTTTAAGCTGGGGGCCTCATCTTTGCAGGCTGAGAAGATAAAAAAGAAGAGAAACACACTCTTTGGTACCTTCCATGTGGCCCACAGCTCTTCCCTGGATGATGTGGATCATAAAATCCTAACAGCTAAGTAAGTAGCACCAGTTATCAACTCTGGCAATGTCCATACTACCTTTAGAATTTGAGGGCATATAGAGCTTCTAATCCATTTCCTTATGGGGGAGTGACAGTTCTGCTCTCCCACCCTAGGCCTGATTCAGCTCCCACCTTGTTTATAAGTTTATTGGGTTTATAATTCACACACATACCTCCAGCTTGTTTCTCTGAAAAGAGGCCTCATTCTTTTTGGACTCCCATCCAGTCCATGACTATAGTTGTCTTTTATTTGTCTTCAGGCAAGCCCTGAGCGAGGTGACAGCAGCACTGAGGGAGCGCCTGCACCGCTGGCAACAGATCGAGATCCTCTGTGGTTTCCAGATTGTTAATAACCCTGGCATGCACTCACTGGTAGCTGCCCTCAATATAGATCCCAGCTGGATGGGCAGTACACGCCCAAACCCCACCCACTTCATCATGACCGACGACGTGGATGACATGGATGAGGAAATTGTGTCACCGTTGTCCATGCAGTGTAGGTGACCTCATTGGTGGAGTTTGAGGAAAGGAATCTTTGATACACGCTGAAAAGTCCATGGCCTCTGCTGGGCTTAAATAGCACATGGGATGGATAACCAGGGAAACACTTCACCTCATGACCTTGGTTAATAAAGCACAATTCACACCAGGGTTTTTTTTTAAATTTTTTTTTTTTTAGAGAATTTTAATATTTTTTTTTAGTTTTCGGCGGACACAACATCTTTGTTTGTATGTGGTGCGAACCCGAGCCACACGCATGGCAGGCGAGCGCGCTACCGCTTGAGCCACATCCCCAGCCCAGGGTTTTTTTTTTTTAATAGTTGTCCTTTTGATGGTTTTTCCTTGCTATTTGCCCTGTTTGTCCTGGGCTGATTGTGTTAAATGTGTTTCTCTTCATTCTTTGTTTTCCTATTTATCCTCCCTCCTCTCCCCAGCTATCTACTTTTATAAAAATAATTTTCTTTAGGGATTTTGATTCACTATGAAAAATGGCATTCATTTCATTGCATTTATTTATTTTCCTTATTTGTAATTGCTAAAACAGATGAATGGAATGATGTTTCTCTTCTCTTTGCCTTTTTGTGGGAGGCCCCATTAAGCAACAGTCCCTTAAAGTGATATACCTTTAAAGTCTCCCAGCTGGGAAGACATTTTTGCCCAGGAGGGACCTCCTACACAAGCATGTCTTGCTTTCCATCTGAGCTCTTGAACCTCCCCATTCTCTGTCCTGGGCCTTCCCTCTCCCTTGCAAGTGATGAGAGTGAGTAGAGCCACGGCAAAAGGAACAACATTCTAGGTGAATTCCTTAGTAAATGATGGGACTTTTCCTTTATTGACCCACCACTGAATTTTCCTTTTGGATGAGAGGTTATTTTAGTTAAACATAATAGGCCTTATGGTAAAGCTATTGTGGCACCAGTTCAGGGGGAATGGCAGAAAGCCATGGCTTGTTTAGGGACTCACTTTCAGAAGGCTAGATCCTTTCCTTGGGCTGGATCCTCACTCTAAACAAAATTTATTTGTAAATTTCGCAGTGATACTTTGCCCCTAGCCAAGTCTCTTTGTCTCCCTGATCTGGTATCTCATTAGGATTTTAGTGAAAGGGCTACGAAGATTTGGATCATAGACAGGTAGAGCTGGATCCTGCCTTGACAGTTTACATGTTCCTATGTTCTACAGGTTGAAAGGGACCTTAATTAGCTCTGAGCGATTAATCCATGCCCTGTCCCCAGCTTTTCCCATCTCTCATTGATGGGCAGGCTGAAGCCCTCCATAAATCAGATTCTCTTCTCCTTTTGGCCTGGGTGTTGACCCTAGATGCTGCCTGGCTGATGGGGCGTAGGTTCAGTGACCGCTCTCTCTGCTCTACATCCGCCGGCTCGGATGATCAGTCCCTCTGGAAATACCCCGGTTTGAGGAGCCCCTTTGGGGCTTTTGTTTTTTCCAACTTTTGGGACTAAACCAACACTCCTACCCCCATGGACCCCCTTTCCTGCCTGCCTCACATCCCTGCTTGCTCCCTTTGTCCCCTCAGCACCATCCTTACTAACTGCAGGGAGGGGTTCGGGGGTGAGAAGAATCAGCCTGCTCAGCCAAGAGCTGGAGAGAGAATATTCATAGTGATGAAAATCTTTGGCTCTCCCTTCAGCCCAGTGACACAGGTATTTTAGTTGCCTTTCTTCCAGCTGGGCCGGGAGGGAAAGAAGGAAGGAAAAACCAGGCCTTTCTTTTTTCTTTTTCAGGTTTCTCACCTCCTTCCTGTTTCTACCTTCTTCCTTCTTCTTCCCCTTCATATTATGGGCTTCCTTTTTCTCTTCAGCCTCTTTCTAATGCCTTGAAGGCCACCAGCCACAGAAGCCCTGCCTTCCAACTCTCTATCACTATGTAACTGTGCTTTTTCCTAGAGTCCCTTCCAAGGCTTCTGCCACCCTTTTAACCTGGGCCTTTCTCACATCTTCAGGAGAAATCAGGGCAGCTAATCTCTCAGGGTGAAGGAAAAGAGACAAAGGTCTACATTTATTTTTCAGTTTGAGCTGGGATTGAGCCAAAGCTGGATGCTCTGGCACATTCGTAAGTTACTGGTGTCCAGCTACCCCTTCACTGGGCATGGTGGTTTTCATCTTCCAAGAGCCTGATTAGCAGAATTGATCCAAGAGATGGATCATGGTTGTTTACATGCATATTAGAGAAATATGTAGAGTAAAAAAGGGTAAATAGTAGTATCGAAAAGGCATTCATAGTCTCACCATAGCTGAGCACTTGTTTTTTTAGTCTTTTATCTGTGAAAATTTTAAAACAGTGAAGGTAATGATAACCACAACCATTTATTGAGTGCTATGATCTATGATAGGTATTTAAAGATATTACTTTGAAGTATCAGAACAACACTGCAGACTTTTACAAATTATGAATTGAAATGAGATGTAACTTTTATAAGATCAAGCTAGAAGTGGAAAGGTCTGGTCTCAAACTCTAGTGTTTTAAAACCAAAGTTCAGTGTTATTAAATATACTTTTTTCTTTCTTTCTTTCTTTTTTTTTTTGGTACCAGGGATTAGATCCAAGGGCACTTAACTACTGAGCCACTCTTTTTTTTTTTTTTACGTTGTCTATTTTTAAGTCTAGGTCTCACACTAGGTTGCTTACAGCCTTGCTAAGTTGCTGAGGCTGGTTTTGAACCTGTGATCTTCCTATCTCAGGCTCTTGAGTTGCTGAGATTACAGGCATGTGCCACCATGCCTGGCTACATATGCTTATTATTTTTTTTTAATCCTTTTTCTTCCCCTGAGCATTTCAACAGGTATTTTTCTGTTTTTAAAATCTCACTTTTTTTTTTTTTTTTGGTACCAGGGATTGAGGATTGAACCTACTTAACCACTTAACCACATACACAGCCCTTTTTGTGTTTTATTTAGAGACAGGATCTCACTGAGTTGCTGAGCACCTTGCTTTTTGCTGAGGCTGGCTTTGAACTTGCAAATCCTCCTGTCTCAGCCTCTTGAGCCACTGGGATTACAGGCGTGCGCCACCACACCTGGCATGAGTCTCACTTTTAATATCCCTATAGTATATGTATTCTTGTTTTCCCATTGTCCTACCTTTATGTTTACTTTCGTACAATTATTAATAGTGATCTGGTGAAAATGTTTGTGTGTAAGTCCTTGTCTAAGTTACAAGTTATTTCCTGAAGTTGGCATTCTGAAAAGGCTGGTTCTTAGTGCTCTCCCGGACCTTGCTCCAAATTCCTGTTCTACCCTTCCCTGCCTATGTCCTCCCACTAACTGCCTTACCACCTCCCTTTATAGTGACATTGGTCTTAGGTCTCCTTCCATTGGAGTTCCCACTAAAACTGACCTGGGCACTTCATCTTCAATTTCCCATCCTTTTAGGACCCCTGGTGGGAGGTTTTTGGGAGGTGGTACCCCATTCTTTAGATTGGGCATCAAAGACCCAGAGTGATCTCCAGCAGGCATTTCTATATGGCCACCTGCTTGCCTGCTGCCCAAAGGGAATTGGCCCTTTCTCACACTTTCTCCACTCTCCTTGCAGCCCCCAGCCTGCAGAGCAGTGTCCGGCAGCGCCTGACGGAACCACAGCATGGCCTGGGATCTCAGAGGTTGGTAGAGGGCGAGGCTGGCCACTTCTTGACGAGCCGGGTCTCTCTGCGGCGAATGCGCAGCCTTTCATCTGGACAGTCTTTCAGTTCTGAAGGCCTCGGGACCAGCCCACCATCTGCCTCTGCTTCTTCTTCCTGTTCCTCTTCCACTACCACCACCATCACCACCGTCCATGTCCACCCTATTTATTATCCCCACAGCACTTCCGATTTCCTCCAGATGGATCCCTACCCTGACCCACCCCCTTCTGACAGCACCGCTGTGATGCCTGGGCATTCAGAGAGCTTGGGGTATCAGCTGTCTCTCTTCTCTTTCTTCCTTCCCTTCCTGCTGCTTTTACCTTGGCCTTTGCCTGTTGGCTGCTGCTTGGTCAACTTTGGGGATGTGTGCAGTGGGGAATTTTCTCCTTGTCCTGTTCTTTCCCAGCTGTGGGGCTCCCTTTTAAGATCAGAAATTTCCTACACCTTTCTTCCCTTCTCTGTGTGGGGTTTGCTGATTCTTCCCCATGATCCTATAGCACTTTTGCCTAAACTATGTTCTTCTACATGCATTATAATTCTCAGTGGGGCCCCTGCTTCCTTTACTCCTTCAATAAGCATATATCGATGTCTACTCTGTGCCAGGTTCTTCTGGACATGGGGATTCATTTTTAGATGATAAGATACAATTCCAGTCATCATGAACTACAGTCTGATCCATGAATAATTATGGAACAGTCTGATAAGTGCTATGGGGGTGTTGAGGAAGAAGGAGTGACTAACAGTGTGTACCTTGGGGGAACGCTTCACAAAGGAGATGACATTTGTGCTAACACCCTGTTTACAGGGAAGAGAAAGTATTCTAGGCAGAGGAAACATTATACGCAGAGGCTAGAACGATGAAAATCTCAGAAAAGCTATGGATTTTGGCTTTTACCCTTTAGGAGATAGAGAATGGCAAAAAGAGTTTTAAAAGAAAGAGAATTGATCAGATTTGCTTTTAGAAATAACATTTTTAGTGGTTTGTATGTAGGAAGAAAAGGAAGAATTCAGAAGTCATTGTAGTAGACCACTAGGGGAGGTAATCAGGATCTTGGGATGAAAAGAAACAAATAATTTGGTAACTGACTAGAGAGGTAAAGGAAAGAGAGGAATGTAGCATGACACTTTGTTTCAGCTTCAGTGATTGAATGAGTCTTGAATATGTTTGGAGGTTTTGGACAAAAGTTGGATAGGTATTAAAATACTCATTTTTCAGAGCAGAAAGTGAAGGTTCTGAAAGGTAATGTTCCCCAGGTCCCACAGCTAATTGGGAGCAGAGCATAGACTAGAACTTGGCTTTCCATTTCAGGAGACTCTGTTGGATACATTTATCTTCTCTGCGGTCTCAATAATGAACAGGAAAGGAATTGATGAAAAACTTTCTCCTGCAGCCTGGTCTGGCATCTGCAGGAACTTTCCCTGCTAATACTTCAAGAATACCAGGCTAAGGTCAGAAGTAGTATAGCCTTGACTTCCTGGAAGAAGCTTAGGGGACCCTGAGAAAGTCTTGCTATTTGGAAATATCTCATATTCCTGAAGTGATTTTGGCCTAGTCCTGGATGTTTGTTGCTTTCTTTTGGTCCTACCTCACTCTGGATACTCATCTCTCTAGCTCTAACCCTTAAGACTCTGGAAAGTTATCTATGAGGGATCTTCCTTTTTTTTGTCACAAAGAGCTGCCTATCTTCACTTTCATCCTCATTTTCATCCAGAAGCCTAGAAAGGGAAACAACTCTAATACAGATGGAGAGGACTGAATTGGGTTGGGGAAGCTAGGGGATGCTGTGAATCTCATGCACCAAGGCCTAAGCTGAGGGCATTGGGGATGAAGGGGTGGGAGAGCTACCTGCATCCACCTGGCCTGTTCACTACTTAATTTTCTTTTGCACCATGCACCAGAGGATCATCTCTAAAGGCAAACAGGCTCTCTAGTAAGGTTAGTAACATGGGATGGGAGTCCAAGGCAGTCTAGCCTTTGGGGAGGGTCATCCTGGCCTGAAGGGTTTCAAAGATTGAGGAAGGGAAAGTGAGCCTCCCTCAGTGGGCTTTATATTTATTTGGCAGTCTTAGCTTTTAGAAGCATAGAAGGGTGGGAATCAAGACAAAATGGGACTATGAGCCAGAAGTGATGAGACTGGGAGACCCCCAACCTTTTGACCTTTTTTCTTTGGTGTTAGAAAACTAGGCTCTTAGGACATTACCTTCTCAGCTTAGAAGATCTCTAGTCAGTGTGGTTGCTCCTTAGAATTTCTTTAGCACTTTTCCAATGGATTATATATGTATGGAGAAGGCAGGGTAGGGAGAAGATCATTTGGGGGCTTAGCAAAACAAGGACACATTTAGATAGAAGCAAGGACCAGTGTCAGATATATAAAATCAAATGAGAGACTAAATATTTGTGAATACTAGATTATGTGGCTAAAACAGTATTTGTAGCATAAAAGCTAGAAATGGAATAATTTTCTGCTGTCCCTTGAGTCTGGAAGATACTACTAGTCCATGGGGTTGCTGCTTGATTCCTTGATAACTAAACCTATGATAGCTATGAGTTAACCCCCTGTTTATCTACTAAAGGGACCTGGTACCCTCCCTAACTTGTAACTATTGGCCTTCTCCTTTTGGGGTCCTATGATGCTCTCCTCTCCCACTCAGATGGATTCCTCTCCTCTCCTTTGCCTCTCGGAAAGCAGAAACTGGGTTCAGAATTGGTAGGGAATCCCCATATCTACCCTTTTGTCTATAGAGGCAGATGCAGTGGCATCTGGAATTGGTTTATATTCTGCCTTGAAACAGCCAGCCCCTTAAAGGGTCTCAAGCTCCTGGACTAGACTCTGTGTGTGCATGTCCATTGTGCAGTGGCATGTTCACATAACTCAGCCTTGCAAAGAAAGCCTCTTGTGACTGGCCCCCATATGGACCTCCCAGCTTGACTGGCCTCATCATCTTCATTCCCACAGTACTTTATATATTTTCAAGTGTTTTTCCAGTGTTTTTCATCCTCCAAACAATATTTTTAGATGATTAAACTGGTATTTTCTTCATTGGGCCAAAAGTGAGGACCAGCAAGGTTAGATGACTTGTCCAAGATCACACAGAGGAGTCCAGAGCTCTTCTGAACTCCTGCTCCTTAAAGGCCAACATACTGTCTTTTCTATGCCTCTCTATATTCTCCCTGTCAGCAGAGCTCTGAAACAGACCCCACCCTTCCTGCTCCACCATGCACTTGGTGTTGAACTCTATAACACTTCTCTGTGATCTCCTTTATATCCTGTGAGAAGGTAGGAAGAGACAGCAACTTGGCCTTTTGGTGTGGGTGAAGGATTGTTTGCAAGGCTTTTCTAACTTCTCCTCCCTAGCCTGGGTCAGGACCATTGACTGCATGTGCTGTGTTCCTTGGGGCCTGGCCCAAACTGGATGTATTCCAGGGCGTGGCAGGAGTAAGTGGGGGAGGAAGGCATGAAAAGTGGTGACTCAGAACAACATGTAGGTTCTATGTTAGTAGAGGACTGAGTCCTAAGAAACCTAGCCAAGGCTGGGTGAAGTGGCACATGCCTGTAATCCCAATGACTCAGGAGGCTGAGGCAGGAGGCCAGCTTCAGTAACTTAGTGAGACCTTATCTCAAGAAATAAAAAGAGCTGGGGATGTAGTTCAGTGGTAGAGCACCCTTGGGTTCAATCCCCAATACTTGGGATAGAGGGAAGAACATTAGCTAGCTATGGCATCCAGAGGAGGTTACCTGTGGGGTTTAAGCCTATGGGTGCAACAGTTTGGACCTTTGAATTCAGCAGGGATGGGGCTCAGGTATTTAAAAGCCCTTTGCCTGACAGATGATGGTATAATGACATTTGTTTTTGTTTTGTCCACCTCTTCTCTTCCCATCACTTTTTCCTTTCTTTCTCCTCCTGGTGGTTCTTATTTCTACCTGCTTCTCTTTTTGCTTTTCTTCCTTTACAATTCTCATATTTTCCTGTCTCTTCTTCAATCTACTCCATTCCCTATTTCTGCCTCCTTTGTATCCTGTACTAATGGCTTATTCAACTTCCATTACTCATTCCTCTCCTTCCATCTGCCTATTCATCCTATTTCTCTCTCCTGCCTCCATTTTCCTACCCTGTTCTTGTCTTCTTATGTTGTCCCTTTCTCTTCTTCACTTTTTCCCATCTCCCTATCCTATATATGTCCTTTTCTTCCTCTCGTCCCATTTCTTGCAGGGATTTGACCCATTCCGATTCGGAGTCCTCCCTCCACACGAGTGACCGCCAGCGTATGGCCCCCAAGCCTCCTCAAATGGGCCGTGCTGCAGATGAGGCTGTCAATGTGATGACTTCCAATGGTAGCCACCGGCTGATTGAGGGGGTTCACCCAGGATGCCTGGTGGAGAAACTGCCTGACAGCCCTGCCCTGGCCAAGAAGGCATTACTGGCGCTGAACCATGGGCTGGACAAGGCCCATAGCCTGATGGAGCTGAGCCCCTCAGCCCCATCTGGTGGCTCCCCACCTTTGGATTCTTCCAGTTCTCATGGCCCGAGTTCCCCAGACCCAGACACACCATCTCCAGTTGGGGACAGCCGAGTCCTGCAGGCCAGCCGAAACACACGCATTCCCCACTTGGCTGGCAAGAAGGCTGTGGCTGAGGAGGATAATGGTTCTATTGGTGAGGAGACAGACTCCAGTCCAGGCAGGAAGAAGTTTCCCCTAAAAATTTTTAAGAAGCCTCTTAAGAAATAGGCAGGATGGGGGTGGCAGTTGTGAGACAGCTTGTCCTTCCCTGGGTCTTCTGCCTTCCCTTCCTTCGAAATATCTGGCCCCTAGATTGGGGCATTGAAGGTCTGGCCCAGGGGCCTGGGTACTGTACATACCTGCTGCCTCCATCCTCGGTCCTTCATCATTATTTATTAACTGACCACCGAAGCCTGCCTGCCCTGCTTCCCTCCCAACCGTGGGCTGCTGCTGTCACTCCCTCTCCACTTCAGTGCATGTCTTAGTTGCTGTTCCTTCAGCTCCCAGCTCCTCTGGGGTCCAGCTTCTGTCTGCTGTCCCATTTTTGAGGTTTGGTTTTTTGTTTCTCTGTCTCCTGCTTTCAGGCTCCTCCCTCCCACCATATCCCAACTTCCCCTAGCAGTTGTGGGGAAAACAGGAGGAATAACTTCTGACACTCGTGCCTCATATCTCTTTACCCATGTATAGTGGTTCTGTTGGCCCCTGACTGGGGCCAAGGGCCTAATATGTGACATTTGTTCTTTGGGAGTATGGTGGGCTGAAGAGAACCTCATGCTGGAGCTCACTCAGGTCTCTAGGGATCCATAGGGGAGTGAACCAATTCCCAGAGAACAAGTCACCAGAGTTTTGAAGAGAGGCCAGGCTAGGGATGGACTGGGAGAGACCTCTCTTAGTTGGAGGAAGACTGAATGCCAGAACCATGGGCTATAAGGCAGTCACCTTTTCTCTCGTTGCATCCACATCTGCCTCCCTTTACCCTGCTCCCCCATACTGTAGGAGTGTTCGTCTCTAAGAGGTGCTGCCTCAAAGCATCCCCAAGTATACTCCTTGGGCTTAAAACAATTGGCTTCCCTGGCTATGGGAACCACAGTTGTAACAGAGGGTTCTTGTGGAGCCCTGGAGCTGCTGGACAAGGATGTTGCTGTATTTGAACCAAAAAGACAAAACAGTTTAAAACAAATCTCCTGAATTTCCCAAGTGCCTGCACAGCATACTCCCACTTAGACCCCATTTTCATATTACTGCATAGCCTGGGCCAAAATGGACACAACCAATTTGGGGAAGGGATGGCAAAGGGAGATGGTATATGTGAAGGCTGTTGTGTGATCACTTCCCCCCAACCTTTCCATCTTCTAGACAACTCTCTCTTTTACCTGTTTTTGCTATGGCTGTAAAAGTATTTTTCCCCTATGCCCCATTCTGCCATGCCTTTATCCTGGGATCCTATTTTGGGCCTGGGGTGGGTGCACCTAGGGCTGGTCTTAGGAGGGTGCTAGGCTCCAGACTGCCTTGTATCCCCTGGACACCCTCACATGGGTTTTTCTGTGTTATTTCATAAGACTCTTTGAAGTCCAATAAAGCATGTAGGAGATTTTAACCTCTGTTGGTTTTGACTCTCATTGTATCTTTGTGGTTTAACAGACAAGAGATGAAGAGATTATTTTACCCTGGGAAAATGAAACGCAAAAGCACATACCTGAAAGCAATCTGGGTAGTTATGTACTAAATAGTTAATTTTAACTTCAGATAAAAAGTAACTTTTTGGAACAATTATGTCCTATGCAATATTTGGGGCATAGTTTTATTTCTTAAACCTTGCCAATCCTATTTCTAGGCTGTCATGATCCTATAGCTTCACCAATGAGGACCTATGATTTGGAAGTACTTCATGGGGAGCTTGGGCAACATCTGGAGAGCAGTGAGGAACGAATGAGAGGTCGTGGAAGCTTTTAGGGGAAGGATGCCACAGACAGATTTCATAAAGATGAGTTTGTGTAGCCTAAAACAGAAGCTTTTATATCAGCCTTGTATATAGTAAGACTTTCAGGTCTTCTTACCATCTATGTTCAGGCCCAACGCCATCCGATGTTCACAAGGCAACAACTGCTTTATTGCTCGCCCTCTCTTTGCCACTGTCCACTTGAGACCTCAAAAAGCAAATGGGTCATGGCTTTGCTTAAAAATCTCGCAGGGTTCCCAATTCCTAGCATGGCTTTCCTCCAATTCTTGAGAGTCCGGCTTCTCGCCGACCTGAGACCCTTGACGCTCCTGGCTGTCTGGCCACGGATGCTAAGCTTCAGCCCACGGCGGTTTGGGGGACTATCCTAACAGTCGAAATAAAAAAAAGTGTTCTGGATGGTTGGGGTTTTGTTGAGATTTCAAAAATACTTACACTGCGTGACTAGGCGGGGCTCAGGAGAAAGAGGAGTGGGGCCGAGTCTGGCGGGCTTTATGTTTACGTCAGACCCCAGGGCCTCGGACTCGGCTTTGCCCACACTCAACATGGCGGCGGGAGAACTGCGTTCCCGCCAGGCCTCCCTCCGCTAATGTGGCCGTGGGAGGGGAAACGTCTCCTGTTGCCCATGATCAACATGGCGGCTGCAGGGCGAAACTGACTTCCTGGAGTCAATTTCTGCCAATTCGATTCTGGGCGTGGGCGGTGTCGACGACGTCATACAAGCTGCGTCGCGCTGCTTTGCGCGTCATTGGTGGCGGGAGCGGGAAGGAGTTCGGATTTTTGCGCCTCTGCACTGGTGGGGAAAGTGCTGTCTGCGCCCAAGTTCTACTCTCGGTGCCTGAGCAGCTTCTTGGAGCCAACCCTTCACACTCTGCCACTGTCTCGATCCTGCTGGCGTTTTGGAACTGCCGCCCGGTCTCAGATTCCTCACCACTCCTGCCACTAGCTGCAATGCATGTGATCAAGCGAGGTGAGTGAGGGGTCCGGGGAGGCCGCGGGTGGGTGAGGAGGAAGATTGGGGACGTGGGCTGCTGCTGCCCAAGCACTTACCCTCTCCCGCCGGCGGGCCGCCCGGCCGGCTGCTGCCGCTTCCCGCCCTTCCCGCCGCGGCTTCCCGCCCTGTCATCCAACACGGCCTGTTTCCCGTCTGTCTCCTCCGTCCTCCTTCTGGGCTTCGGTCTGCACTCCCTCAATTTTGTCATCATTAACTTCTTCCAAAAGTATCACTCCTTCCTGGCATCGAGTGGTTACTGTGTGCGTCAGCGTTTTATAGGCATTTTGTTCTTCCTCATAGCGTATGAGATAGCAATCATTGGCTCCACACAGATGAAGAAACTCAAGTTCAGAGAGGTTTTGATGACCGACCCAGTGTCCCCCAGTTAGTTCATGGCGAAGTCAGGGTTCGGACCCATACCTGATAAGTTTTACTTGAAAATGAAAACATGAGGTTGGTGACCTGCCCTAAGCACAGGAGAAAACGAGGAAAGAATGGACTTTGACCTCTAAACGGGCACCTGTCATTTTCCTTGTCACTTTTGTGGTAAGAGGGTGGACGTGTGGGGTAAAAAAAAGACTCCAGACATAGGCAGCACTCTAGAGTTTGTCCTTTGAGACATTGTGTTGCCCTGTGTCCCAGTAGCAGTCCCAGAGGAGAGTTTGTGACAGAGACTGTCCTGTTTGAGACAGGAGATCAAAGAAAGGGGGCCAAGGCTTCTTCTGACAGAATGAAAGAACCCAGGAGGGATTTGCATTCTTTTCCAACAGTTATTTCCTGTTAGATTTGCTGTATTCCTTCTTTGTGCCCAGCTCTTTGCTAAGCAGGTAATCTCTGCCTCAGGAAAGATTGGAAAAAACAAAACAACACATAACTTAAAACAGAGAGCCATATGAGAGGTAGGAACAGATTTTTGAGGTCAGTCTACTTGCCTTTTAAAATAACAAAGTTATTTAGAAATTGTAGGAATTTATTAAATACTAGTTGATTGGGTGTTTCTGTTTTGTCTTCTAGGCTGTGAGCATTTCAAAGATGGGGACTGCTCACATTTAACACAGGACCTGCCATGAATAGGTGCTCACAGAATAAACGGGATATGTAAAAATGTAGGATGCAATGATTGCTGTGGGTAGGCAGTTGATTTTCCTGTGTCCAGATTATTTTAACTACAGCCTAGAGATGGAGAGGTGGACAATGGTGGCCCATCTTCCTGTGTTTAGTATCTTGATACATCAGTTTTTGAACTTCTTCAGGCCCCCATTTTGGCTCATGAAACCAGGCACCAAAATACAATAGTGTAATTATTATTATTTTATTTATTTACTTATTTATTTGTTAGTGGTACTGGGAATTTAACCCAAGCATGCTGTACCTCTGAGCTACACACCCCAGACCTTTTTTATTTTTAAGACAGGGTATCACTGAGTTGCTGGCCTCAAACTTGTGATCTTTCTTTCTCAGCTTCCTGAGTCACTGGGATTATCCAGTGTGTACCACTGCATCCAGCATTAGTGCACTGTTTTTGGTCTGTGCCTGCGGTTGAGAGATGAACATAGTTTTTAAACCTTTAGAAAGAAATATTTGAGTTTGGTCGTAAGATAAGTCAGTAACAAAGATAAATTGAGAATTTATGGACTTAGATGACCAGAGTAGGGTAATAACTATGATTTAATAAATATTTAATAAAGGCTGAATTTTTAACCTTTTAACTCTAGTTTAAAATACTATAGTTTACAAGGGATTCTACAGTAAGCACCTTAAAAGACGGGACTTATTTTGTTTCTCATTCCCTTAGAGAACAGTTTAATCTGGATGACCCATGCTCTATCTAGACTCAGCCATTTTAAAATTCAGTAAGCCTTTTTTAAAAAAACAATTTTTTGTAGCTGTAGATGGACACAATACCTTTATTTATTTGTTTATTTTTATGCGGTGCCAGGGATCAAACCCAGTGCCTCACTTGTGCTAGGCAGGCGGTCTGCCACTGAGTAAAAGTTTTTAATATTTGAAATGTACTTAGATTTGATTGTTTTATTATTTATTTGTTTATTTACTTATTTATTGTGGTCCTGTGGATTGAACTCAAGGCTTTGGGCAGGGAATACCAGTGGTCTGCCACTGAGGTACACCCTCAGCCCTATTTTCTATTTTTTAGTGTGCATAGGTTTTGTCAGTTTGTTTTTTCACCTCTCTTATTTTTGGCATGCCAGTGAAGTCACAGACTAACTCTTATAGTTTTTGTTAATTTTAATGTAATTATTCAGAGGACAGCTAGCAGTTGTTGTCTGCCCAGACACTATGAGGGAAATGACAAAGGGAAGAAACAGCTTTATCTTCAAAAACTTGAAGTTATAAGAGATTTAGGAATAATCCATAGGAAAATTGTTAGATAACAGAAGGAATATTAGTTGAGTTTTTCTCATGTTATCTGGAGCTTTTTTTCCCTAATGAGAAATTAAGATTAAAAAATAAAAGTTGAGAGCCATTGCAATAAATGACAGAGTAGCTAATTGAGTTATAAACTGTGCTTTGAAATTTAATGTAGTGTTTTCAAAACTTTGGATTGTAACCCACAGTAAAAAATTCATTTTACAGCTGGGCATGCTGGCACATGCCTTTAAACCCAGTGACTCAAGAGGCAGAGGCAGGAAGATCACAAGTTCAAAGCAAGCCTCAGCAACTTATTGAGGACCTAAGCAATTTAGTGAGACCCTGTCTCAAAATAAAAAGGGCTGAGGATGTGGCTCAGTGGTAAAACTAAATCCCTAGTATAAAAAATACGTTTCCCATAAATGAATATGTACAGTGTTTTTATATGTATATAAAACTGAAACAAGTTGATAAACTAATAAAATAAAAAGAGCTGGGGATGTGGCTCAGTAGTAAAACACCCCTGAGTTCAATCCCCAGTATGGGTTGGGGGCGGAGATAATTCTGGCTACTATATAGGATAAAAGGGGAACGTCATTTGGAAAGTTAATGCAAGAATCCATCAGCATAATGTAAGGAAAGGAAAGACTTTCCGAATAGAATATTTGCTTTTTGAAGATGATCCCCCAAAAAGCAAAGGCAATCTCAATGAACGTCTGAGTGGTTTGAATCCTTTCATTTGTGAAATAGCATTTCATGTTGGCTAATTTTTGAAGTTCACATATTAATTACATTTGATTCTTTGACATTGCCATTGTAATAAGTTCTAACATGACTTATGGTTTGGTTCTTCAGATGGCCGCCAAGAGCGAGTCATGTTCGACAAAATTACGTCTCGAATCCAGAAGCTTTGTTATGGACTCAATATGGACTTTGTTGATCCTGTAAGTATATAAAGTTTATATCTTGGGATCCTTGATTCATGTAATTCTTTCTACTTGTCTTTTATCTCTGGCCCTTCAATTACCTGATATACTTTGGCTATTCTGGCTATTCCTTTGGATATAAAATGTGAATTTATTGCTTAAAACTTTTTTTCCCCTTAATTTTGGTCCTGTCCTGTGAGTTCTTAAGTTTTCAGAGAACTATGAGTGTGAATGAATAAAGGGGAAAACTTGTTGTTAGCATTTATGATCATGGATTTTCTTGAGTACATTACTTTTTTTAGAGTGGCAAAATCTGTGGTAAAGCTTGTTTTTATTTATTTATGTATTCATTCATTTATTTACTTTGATACAGAGTCTTGATAAATTGTTGAGGGCCTCACTAAGGTGTTGAGGCTGGCTTTGAACTTGCAGTCCTCCTGCCTCAAATCTCCCGAGCAACTAGGATTACAGACATGCAACACTGCACCTGGCATAAAAGTTTTTTTTAAAATTGTGGTCATTTGGATAGAAACTGGTTTAAAATTTCTTTTTTAAATCCTTATGGAGCTGGTAATGATGGTGCATGCCTGTAATTCCAGCAACTCAGCAGGGCTAAATCAGGATTGCCAGCCTCAGTAACTTAGTGAGGCCCTGTCTCAAAATAAAAAAGAAAAAAGAGAAAGGCCTGGGATGTGGTTCAATGGTTAAGCACTGGTGGTTCAATCCCCAGTACTAGGAAGAAAGGAAAAAAAGAAAGGAGGAAGGAAGGAAGACTTCATGGCCACTATTTAAATTAAGGAGAACAAACTTTGTCAGAGATTAAAGTTGAAATGTTTTTGTAATTTGCGAAGTGCTAAAGAAAGAGTAGTCATTTTATTTTATTATGTTTTATTTTTCTGTGGTGCTGGGGATTGCATCCAGGGCCTTGGGCATGCTAGGCAGCTTTACCCCTGAAGTACACTCCCAGACCAATAGTAGTTATTATTATTAGATGACTTAGCTCCAAGCCTAATTCATACCTTTATCTCCTTTAATTGGAATGATTATAGCTTGATTCATTTGCTTTCCCATACTTGGTCTTAGACGGAATTGGGAAAACTGGGTTAAATATTAAGAGCTGAAGTACTAATCATAGGGAGAATTAGAATGAAGGATGAGAAAATACTTTACTTATAGAACCATAGATCTGTTTTAGCTGTTTCCCTGTGAAACTTAATCTTTTTAAAGGCTACACATTTTTTTTTTTTTTGTTTGTTTGTTTGTGGGTTTTTTTGTGTTTTTTGTTTGTTTGTTTGTTTGTTTTGGTACTAGTTCAGGGATGTTTTATCTCTGAGCTATATCCCCAGCCCTTTCTATTTTTTATTTCGAGACAAGGTCTTACTAAATTGTTGAGGGTCTTGTTAAATTACTGAAGCTGTCCTGGAACTTGGGATCCTCCTGCCTCAGCTTCCTGGGTTACTGGGATTATAGGCATGTGCTACTGCCCCAGGCTAGATTTCTTTTTTTTTCAAATCAGGCTTCTTTCTTGTAACTGTAGTATGTGTTTTCTGGCAGCTCTGTTAGCTTATAAATTCTTATTACTAAGCTTCTCATATTATGAAAGATAGCTTTTCAGAAAAGGAAGTTGTCTATATTATTATTATGATATATATTTGATTGTTTTCTTAATTGCTCTTTTAAGAAAGCTCTTGTTTTTGAGGAAAACTCAAGTAACTTTTGGTTTTGTAGGCTCAGATTACCATGAAAGTAATCCAAGGCTTATACAGTGGAGTTACCACAGTGGAACTAGATACTCTGGCTGCTGAAACAGCTGCAACCTTGACTACTAAGCACCCTGACTATGCCATCTTGGCAGCAAGAATTGCTGTCTCTAACTTGCACAAAGAAACAAAGAAAGTGTTCAGTGGTGAGTACTGGTGAAAAAGAAAGAATTTAATATTCCCAGAAAATTAATAAGGGTAATAATTGCATGAATTTCAAAAATTGCATCTTATTTTATAAAGCAAAGCATACAAATTAGTGACAAGAATTTTCTTTTTCTCCATGCCTCTGACCTGCTGCACGAAAGGGGTAATGGATCCTATTCTTTACACTTTGGTTCTCTTTTTATAAAGCCCATCCGGTGATGTGATTGGAAAAATGAGCAATGTATATTGACAAGTTCTGGGTTAAATAAAGTGTCACAGCCATCTTTTCATCATTCCTGTTTCACAGCTCAGGGAATGAGGACAAAGGAATTTAAATAGTATGTAGAATACCAGCTGGTAGACTAAGATAAGAAATCTTTTGTCTTTTAATTCCAGATGTGTTCTGTTGGGCCTCAAACATTATATCCCTTTTGAGTGGATTTATTAAGATTTCAGTTCTCCTGAAATTCATCTGTGGGTTCAGTTTATTACCCATCAAAATACCAACATTCCATACCCATATGTTTATTTCATATATAAATGGCAAAAGGCCAAATACTGCTGTGACATCTTAAAGAACAGAGTAAGAGACTTTACTAAATGTGTACATAGAATCAAACTGCTTAAGATGATGATAGAGTCTGAGTTTTAAATTGGGTTTCTGTTCTGTTAGAATTAAAAAAAATGGTGGGAAGAGATTGTGATTTCTGCATTTCCTTATTTACAACCAATAATCTCAACTGGGATATGTATCAGAATCATCTGAGAACCTTTTTTAAGTTGCAAGAGCTAATATTCACTATAACTCTTGAAGATTGTTTTCTTAAATGAGATATTATCAGTATTATTTATTCAACATGGATATGTTTATTGAGCACATTTTATGCTAGGCACTGAAATGGATTAAGATAAAAAATGAGAATCACTGTTTTAGATAATTAGATATTAAGTGGTTTTGACATTTATATTTTTAATTTTATTTTTATTTAGATGTGATGGAGGACCTCTATAACTACATCAATCCACATAATGGCAAACATTCTCCTATGGTGGCGAAGTCAACACTGGATATTGTTTTGGCTAATAAAGATGTATGTATATCATTTCTATTAGAAATATTTTGGGGGTTATTTATTTATTTTTTTTAAACAACACACAGCTGAGAAAATTTAAACACCACAGAAGGTATAGGTTAAAATACATTCTCTTGCTCAGAATTCTGCTTTTTCTCTCCATAAACAACTTCATTTTATCATTTTAAAAATATTGCTTCAGAGTCATTTTATATATATATATACACACACACACACACACACTCATGCATGTGTGTTCAGTATACTGTGCACACTATTCTTACTGATGCTTTTTTTTTTTTTTTTTTTACTTATAAGGATACCTTAGGAAAAAAAAAAAAAAAGGATACCTTAGAGGTTGGTCTGTATGAATTTCTCTTATTCTTGGTTTGTTTGTTTTCTTTTCTTTTTTTGGTGGTATGATACTGAGGATTGAATTTAGTACCATACCTGTTATTGAGCTACATCCTCAGCCCTTTATATAGTCTTGCTAACTTGCAGAGGCTGGCTGACCTCACACTTTTGATCCTCCTGCCTTAGCTTCCAGAGTTGCCATACTGTTCCTAGTAGCTACCCTATTCTTTCTTTCTTTCTTTTAATTTTTTTAAACTTTATTTTTTTATGTGGTGCTGAGGATCAAACCCACTGCCTCACACATGCTAGGCAAGCACTCTACCACTGAGCCACAATCGCAGCCCCTAGCTACCCTATTCTTTCTAACACTGGAATAATATTTCATTTTAATAGATATATGGTCATTTTATGCATAAGCAAAAATCCTTCAGTGATGAATATTTGTTTTTTCATTTTTATTGCAGTGAATATCCTTGTATAGTAGATGTGTTAAGGGATTTTTTTTTTCTTTCAATATATTCACCTATGTGGAATTGCTGAGCTAGAGTATATGCAGTCAAATTTTTGATAGATATTGCCAAACTGACTCCCAAAAAGTTTGCTCAGGTAAAATTTTGAAAGATCTTTCTCAGCCACTTTTTTGAATCCCTTTCTTAACTTGATCTCGGAGGACAGAAGGAAAAAGACGTATAGGTTCAGCCAGAACTTTTTCTCACACAATTGCCGTCAACATCTGTACAGATTAGAAACCAGTTTTAGCTCTTTCTAAACATGCATCTGGTATTGAAGAGAAAACTGATTTATTTGTATGTTGTTTGTATGTATAATCTTGAAGACAGGTTAAAAGCAGAAATAAAACAACAGCATCAAAACCTATGTCTTTAAAAAAATAAATATTGAAAAAAAGTATTGATAGTGAAACAATTATCCATTTTTCTTGCTAGGGCCTTCTTAGCTTTGGCAACAAAGATACCCTTAAAAATTTAAGAGAAAGAGTAAGGAGAGTATTATACAGATTTTTTTATTTTTAGGCTTTGACATGAATCATTATGCAGAAACACAGTATTTTGAAAGACTGGTGCCCTTTTTTTCATTCAGAGTGACTATTTGTACCTAATTGCTTTTGTTTTTCTCGGTATGGATTTGTAGTCTACAGAAACACTTAATAATGTCAATTCTGAAATCTGTCAAATGAAAACCTGTTAAAAGTCATGAATTTTGAAAGCCTGTAATCTTTTCTGTTATTGCTTATTGTAAACATGTGCAATTTAAAGTGGATTCATTTTTATAACAAAAATATGAGTTAGCAAATATGTAGGGCCAGTACTTTTGGATTAACAACTTATCGAAAAATGTGTTTAACGATGATAGTATAGTTACTTTTTATGCTCATGTACTTTTCCTCTTTGATGAAAACATAATAGGGAAAATTTGGAGAATCATCTTTAATCATACAGCACGAGTTCTCTTCTAGTCTTTTTTTGGGGTTGTTATTTGTTAATTTTTTGTAGTGCTGGGGATGGAACCCATTGCCTGTGCATCCTAGGCAAGCGTTCTACTAACTATTTATACTCCCAGTCCATAGATAATCTTTTTTTTTTTTAGAATTTTAATATTTTTATTTTTTTTTTAGTTCTCAGCGGACACAACATCTTTGTTTGTATGTGGTGCTGAGGATCGAACCCCGGGCCGCACGCATGCCAGGCGAGCTTGCTACCGCTTGAGCCACATCCCCAGCCCCATAGATAATCTTTTAATATGCATCTTTTACAACCTAATTAGGATGCTCAATTTATATGCCAAAATTTGTTTTTTAAATGTTGGATGGATTTCTGTTCTATAGCAGTGAGACTTTGTATTACCTCTTTTGTATCCTATGTCAATTTTAGTTCTGGAGACATGACTGAAAGATTTTATGAAAATAAGTCTAATTAATTATGGGTTCTTTTTCACCCCCATCAGCGCCTGAATTCTGCCATTATCTATGACCGAGATTTCTCTTACAATTACTTTGGCTTTAAGGTAAATAAATAATGTGTTTCAAATAAGTGGGAGTTCTTCCCTAACATTAAGAAATACAGATTTTGTTTATGTTTTGATATAACATTATAATGGCATTTAGTTGTTTAGATGAACCTGGGGGATTAATGGGGTAAAGGTAATAGTGGTAGTTTGATTAAGGCAAATATAGCTTATCCATTTACAGTTTTTGAATTTTCCAAATATTCTGGATTATCCAAGGAATTATGCAGATATTTTGTCAGAATTATATCATGTTGTACCACTGTTTTTGCAATAACTATTTATTGAATCTCTTCTATGTGCAAAGTGCTTTTCTAAGTATTTTTGTGTTGACAGTGTTGTGACTGAGAACTTGATTTGTTGATGTCAAACAGCTGAATTCAAATCTATTTCTCATTAGCAAGTTAATCCCTCTTTGTTTTGATTTTCTCATCTTTAGAATGAGGATAATAAAAATTTCAACAAATTCTGTTGAGGATTAAATATGTGCTGCTTAGATTAGTCCCTAGCCTGTTAAAAGCATTTTATAGATGTTAGCAGTGTGATGATGACAGAATGTTAATGATGAATATCAAAACTTATGCTATTACATACAAAGCTGGCTTTTTCCAGAAATTTTCATGCACGCTTTGCCAAAACAAAAAAGAGCCAATTGACAGTGTTCTAGATTGAAACTAAGAAGAGTAAATGTGCTACTCTTTTTAGTTAAAGTTATAAAAATTGAGAATACTTAAACATATTACCTTATTGTGAGTGTTGTATCCATTGAGTCTTTAAAATATGTTCTCTGAAAATTTTATGGTCACTTTGCTTTTATTTTTTAAGACGCTGGAGCGGTCCTATTTGTTGAAGATCAATGGAAAAGGTGAGAAATTAAAATTTTTGTTTTACATTTTCTGTTCATTATATTGAATATAGCGCTTTGCACTGTTAGCCTTAACTTTCATTTAGACTTTAAATAACAATTAGAATCTTAGGTTTATTTTATGGATATTTATTCTGTGTATTTGTACAGAGTGTTCCCAAGTTTCTATTAATGTTCTGTTTTTTGATTAAAATACATTTCAGCCTAGTTTTTCTGGTATATCCCATCACATGAAAACTCCTGTTTTGTTATAGTGGCTGAAAGACCACAACATATGTTGATGAGGGTATCTGTGGGGATTCATAAAGAAGACATTGATGCTGCAATTGAAACGTATAACCTTCTTTCTGAGAGGTGGTTTACACATGCTTCTCCCACTCTCTTCAATGCTGGTACCAACCGCCCACAACTTTCTAGGTATGTACCGTCTATAGCTTCTTTTAATCTTTTGAAATGGTTTTTACTTGGAAGTAAGAAAAAAAAAGTTTCATCACATTAAAAATTAATTTAGACCACAAACTATGCAACTCCTAGAAGAAAATGTGGGTCAACATTGCAACATACAGGCATAAACAGTGACTTTCTCAATAGGACCCATAAAACTCACTAACTTCTGAAAGAGGATTAATATCTAGAATATGTAAAGAATTCAAAAAACTTAACACCAAAAAATCAATTAATAAATGGGGCAAATGAATTAAGCAGATTCTTCTCAAAAGAAGAAACACAAATGGCCAACAAATATATGAAAAAATGTTCAATATCATTCACAAATAAGGAAATGCAAATAAAAAAACTGCTATGAGAGATTTCATCTCACTTGAATCAGAACGGTAGTCAGCAAGAATACAAACAATAATAAATGCTGGAGAGGATGTAGAGAAAAAGGAACACTAAAAATTCCCCATTAGATATTGTAAATTACTATAATCATTATGGAAATCAGGATGGGTGTTCCTCAAAAGACTAGGCATGAAACTACCATATGACCTAGGTATACCACTTGGTATTTATCCTAAAGAATTAAAGTCATCATTACCATAGTTTCATATATTTATAGCAACATAATTAATTCACAATAGCCAAACTATGGAACCAGCCTAGGTATCCATCAAGAGATGAATGGATAAAGAAAATGTGGTATGTATGCACAATGGAATTTTATTCAGCCATAAAGAAAAATAAATGAAACTTGAGATCATTATATTAAGTGAAATAAGCCAAACTGAAAAGGTCATATGTTTTCTCTCATGTGGAAGCTAGGAGGAAAAAACAGAAGTTGGGGAGCAGAGATCTCATAAAAATAAAAATCAATAGTGGAATGGGATGTAGGGTGGGGGGAGTGAGGTGAAGTGTTGGGGAGTGATATTGGCCAAAGTGTATTGTTATATTGTGTGCCTATATAAATGTGTAATAAAAAAAATCCCATAATTATGTAGAACTATAATGTACCAATAAAAAATTAGTGCCTTCTGTGAATACATGAGATTTGCATTCTGGAAAGATCTTTGCGTGGTAAATGAATTGGAGAGAACAAATGCTAATAATGAAAAATTTCTAAAGTTGATTGTGGTAGTGGTTGTACAGCTGAATGTTCTAAAGGCTGTTGAATAGTATATTTTAAATAGGGAACTGTATGTGGGTTATATTTAGATATAAATTATATTTTTAAAAAAAGTAGGTCTAGGAGTGTATAGTTCAGTGGTCTAGTGCATGCTTAGTATGTGAAAGTCCCTGGGTACAACAGCTGGCAACAGAAAAGAAAAGGAAGAAAAAAAATTGATTCCAGGTTTAGGGTGTAGCTCAGTGGCAGAGTGCTTGTTTAGTATGTACAAAGATCTGGGTTCCATCCGTAGCACAACAAAAAATTAAAGAGGAAGGGAGGAAGGGAGAGAAAGAAAAAGTAAATGCCAAGAATTAGGGGGACTTTTATAGTAATTTATATAAGAAATTATGATAGTTTGGATTAGGGAGGTGAAAGTAGATACTTAGGGAGGTGAAAGTAGATATTTAGAAAAGTAGAGAGATTCAAGACATATTTAGGAGGTGAAGTTAACAGAATTTGATGATATTTTCAATATGGGTCAATATGATTCCTGGGTTCATGGGTAAAGTAACAGAATTAATGATAATTCCTTTTGCTGAGAAAAGGAAGTTTAACAGTTTGGTAATATGTGAAAAATGTCATTAGTTACTTGGTTTATCCCAGGGATGCAAGGGTATACCAATATAAAAAATACATATTGATATAATTCATTAACATTTATATAACTTAATGCTCTTTCCTAATAAAATACTTTAAGTATGGAAAAGAACTTTCTTAATTTGGTAAAAGTACCCACTAAAACTTGAATCTGTCATCTCTTTTTCAACATAGTAGTGGAGGCCCAAGCCAACATTATAAGAAAAAGAGAAGATTGGAAACAAGGAAAGAAAACTGTAATGATTCAGATATTATTTTTACATAGGAAACTCAAGAAACCTATAGACAAATCATTAAAATTAAAAAGAGATTTCAGATGGGCACGGTGGTGCAATCCTATAATCCTAGCAGCTCAGGAGGCTGAGGCAGGAGGATCAAGAGTTCAAAGCCAGCCTCAGCAAAAATGAGGCACTAGGCAACTCAATGAGACCTTGTCTCTAAATAAAATACAAAATACGGCTGGGATGTGGCTCAGTGGTCAAGTGTCCCTGAGTTCAATCTCTGGTACCAAATAAAAAAATTTAAAAAAGAGAGATTTCAGCAAAAATACCTGGATATAAGTTCACTATTAATCAATTGAGTTTTTATAGCTGTTAGAAAATGTATGTTACTAGAAGGGACCTAGGAATATAACAAAAGATATTATAATTTTTTTTTTTCCTGTGGATTGAATCCAGGGTTTTTAGCTTGCTAGCTTGTTTATTCATAATACATTCAGATGCTCAGAGAACATATAAAGAAGATAAGTGATAGAACACTGAGCCACACCCTCAACCCCTAAAGATGTTTAGATTTTAAAGGTGAATACTCTAAAACCGGATTGAAGGACGTTATAGAGAGTGAGTTTATATTAATAAATGGATTCAATATTCTTAAGATGTCAGTTTTCCCCAAATTAATCTAAAGATTCAGTGTAATTTTAGTCCAAATTTCATCATACTGATTTTATAATTTATGGGGAAGAGCAAAAGAATAAAAATTGTTTTAAGAGGCTTCCCAAAGATAATTAGGTTCTAATCCACAGAACTTATAAACATTACCTTAAGAAAGAAAATAGTCTTTGCAGGTATAACTCTGAACACATCGCCTTGTGCTTTTGTCTAAGGACTGTTCACAGAAGTCTTGAATTTTAGTGCAAGTGCAAATTATTTGTTATATTACTTTTTAAATCTTACTCTGAATATTTAGTAGAAAGTCAGTGAATAGAACTACTTGAGTGGTTGAATATTTAAGACAGTGTAGGGATCACTGGTAGAGTTTCCTGAATTGGCAGGAAGATGAGATCCAAAGTGCAGATAAGAGGGGTCATCTTTATATTTATTAAATTTTTTTAGAGGAGTCATCTTTAAAAGACTATAAAGGAGCTATAATTTTAGTGGACATATCAAAGAATTGGTTGACCACTGGATATAGGTTTCTTTTTTCATAAGTATTTAATTTTTCTTGGCCTACTAACAGATTGAAAAAATTGGTGTATGCTTATGAATGATATTTTGCAGTCTGGTAAAAATTTAAACTAATATTTTAGACTTAACAATAGGACTTTTTTCTTGGCTTAATATCTAGAGTGGACAGTAAGATAATTTTGAAATAATATAATAGATTGATTTGTTTGATTGTTGTATTCAGTAAAGGTTTTTTGTTTGATTGTTTTTCCCCTTCTAAAACCTCTTAGGAACCTTGTAAACTTTAAATCTTTCATTTATACAACTTATTGTCTTTGGATTGTATAATCATTTATGTGAGTCTTCTTTATTTCCTTGCTCTGAGTTGTCACTTTTTTCCCATAGCTGTTTTCTTCTGAGTATGAAAGATGACAGCATTGAAGGCATTTATGATACTCTAAAGCAGTGTGCATTGATATCTAAGTCTGCTGGGGGAATTGGTGTTGCTGTGAGTTGTATTCGGGCTACTGGCAGCTACATTGCTGGGGTAAGCTTCTGTTGTATGATTTTTGAAATGGTTTTCAAATCCAAAAGCAGTCACACTTATGGTCAAATAGGGCATAATTTTATAATGCCAGTGTTTGGGAGACCTGGCATTAATTATTAGGTGGTTGTGACTTGAAGTGAGTCATTTCATATTTGGCTTTATTTTCATCTCTCTTCTCAAAGGTTTAGTTTATACTAGATAATCTCTAGAATCCTTTTTAGCTTAAATTTATAATTCTGATTTATTTTAGCAATAATTATAACAACAATCATTTTCTGGTTACTCTTTATGTGCTATATCTATTATAAATATTTTACATGAATTAATCATTTAATCCTTATTACATCCCTATGAGATAGGTACTTTTCTTATGCATGCTAAGAACTTTTTTTCTTATGGTAATTTTGGGAGTCAAGGCATTAGCTTTTTCATTTTACGAATAAAGAAATTGAGCTTAGAAAGTTAAGTTTCTTATTCAGAGATCAGTTACTTAAATTTGTAGTAGTGCCAGGATTCAAGCTTTAAACAGTGGCACTTTAAGGTATAAACTTGCCCTTTGCTAGTTTGCTGTTATTTGGCAATCAAGATAATGATTTTGGGTAAGACTTGAATTTAAATTATCTCTACTATTTACTAGTAATATGGCCTTGGGACAGTTATTTTATCTCTGAGTTTGTCTCATCTGTAATGAAAAAATATTTAACCCTATGGAGTAAAGTTGTAGAAGGAAGCTACTCAATTATGTAGTGTTTTGGAGGTGCTGATATAAACAGAACCTTTACACACCTGGTGGGGCTGGGGTTGGGGCTCAGAGGTAGAGTGCTCGCCTAGTGGGTGCGAGACTCTGGGTTCGATCCTCAGCACCACATAAAAATAAATAAATAAAACAAAGGTATTGTGTCCAACTACAACTAAAAAATAAATATTAAAAAAAAAGACTTACTTTGGGGTTAGAATGATTATTTTAAAGAATTGTCAGATGTCTCTTCAAGTCATAACAGTCTATTTTCCTAGCTTCATTCTGTAATCCATTTATTGCTGAGAATCTTTATTTACCTCATATATTGCCTTGATATATGCATTGCTTCTTATTCTTTTTATTTTAAAAATATTTTTAGTTATAGGTGAACACAATGGCTTTATTTTATTTATTTTTTAATGTGGTACCGAGAATCGAACCCAGTGCCTCACACGTGCTAGGCAAGTGCTCTACCACTGAGCCACAACTTCAGCCCCTTATTATTCTTATTGTAAGTTATCTTGAACTCCTTTGGGAAAGACGTTGTAGTAATATGCTTTTGTATTCTTTCATATATGTATTTTAGTTGTAGATGGACATAATACCTCCATTTTTATTTATTTCTATGTGGTGCTGAGGATCGAACCCAGTGCTTCACATACACAGGCAAGCACTCTGCCATTGAGTTATAGCCCCAGCCCCTTTTGTATTCTTGTACTGTACCCAAAGTTTATCTTTACATAATGACCTTTAGAAGGCTGTAAAGTTTAAATTTAGCTACCCTAATTTTGGATTCTTTTGACTTATAATTATTATTTTGTAAATTAGGGATGTCATAAAGTAATTTAATATCTAATTGCAATTTATTCAGCAACATTTGTTGATTTTATGTTGGGCATTATGTTTTTATAGCAGAGGTAGAAATAGAGAGCAAGTGAAACTTCACAGATTGTTACTTAGACTTAAGCACCCTTTTTGATGAAAATTAGGAGTGATTTGTTCACTTTTGGTTCATTTCCTTGCTGAGCCCTCTGTCTCCTCCAGATGCTTTTATTTTTTTTACTTTTTTTCAGACTAATGGTAATTCTAATGGTCTTGTACCAATGCTGAGAGTATATAACAATACAGCTCGATATGTGGATCAAGGTGGAAACAAGGTATGCTCTGTTACTTGAAAGTCACGGAAATCAGAACTAAAAATCTTTAGCCATATATTGTGCAATTATGTTTCTAATTACTATGATTTTCATAGCAGGAGTAGTAGAGTTGAGAATATTGTGTTAATTTACCCAAGATTATTATCAGGATAGTTTGCAGCTAAAATCTGTTTCTTATGAATAGGTATACACACCAGTCATCTATTAGTTAATGAATTTTTCTCTGCTGAACTTTGGCAACCTTGATAAGACAGTTCACCTTTCTGACTGTTATATTGCATCTTTCTTTGGACTTTATGTGCATGGTCAGATGACGTAAAGTGATCTGGGCTACAATTGAAAAGGAAGCTCCATTTGTAGTTTACTGTATCTCCTTGGAGAAATTACTTAATCTTTCTCATTCCACATTTTCTTTATGTCAGTTGTTCTTTTTTACTCCTAGAATTCTAACAAAATATTACAACTTTAAATTTTCTAAGTGCTTTGATTTGTATCATTTCACTTAATTCATTAATTATAGTAAAGATATAAGGAAATGTTATGAAAATGCTTTGGAAAATATGAAATTTGTTAAATTCCAATTCTGAAAAAGAATGGTGATTTATTTACCATTAGCGTCCTGGAGCATTTGCTATTTACCTGGAACCTTGGCATTTAGACATCTTTGAGTTCCTTGATTTAAAGAAGAACACAGGAAAGGAGGAGCAGCGAGCCAGGGATCTTTTCTTTGCTCTTTGGATTCCAGATCTCTTCATGAAACGGGTGGAGACTAATCAGGTAAGAGAGATAGGTACCTGTTGGTAGTAGGAACTTGATTCATAGAGCTTTATCTTCAGTTATTTTAAGACATACGTAGGTAAAAGCCTTCTGTGTGTGATTCCATAGAAGGCATTCTGAACAAGTTAAGAGATGCCATGCCTGTCTTCTTGCATTTCTGTTCTTTAAAAGTTAGATCCTGCCTGACCTACATGCGGAACTAGATTCTGATCAAGTTGAGAGATGACATGCCTGCCTTCTTGCATTTCTGTTCTCTAAAGTAAATGTTACCTGACCTAAATGCTTAAAAGATCATAT
Organism: Marmota flaviventris; assembly: GCF_047511675.1. NCBI lineage: Eukaryota > Metazoa > Chordata > Mammalia > Rodentia > Sciuridae > Marmota > Marmota flaviventris. Next base: position 60,117,680 of record NC_092506.1, on the reverse strand, counting down.
ATAAACAGGCAGAACTAGATTTGGGGGACTGAGCCTAAAATGATTATTTCTTTTATTTTTAAAATTGTTCTAATTAGTTCTACATGACAGTAGAATGCATTTGACACCTTATACATAAAGGGAGTATAATTTCTCATTCGTCTGGTTTACATGATGTAGAGTTACACAGGTCATGTAATCATATATGCACAATAAGGTAATGTCCAATTCTAAAATGATTATTTCTATAGCAAATTCCCAAGAGAACCTATGAAAGCCACATTCTTGCAGTGTTTCTGATGGGATATGTTTGGTTATTTGAAGTTTTTATTGGTGGTTCTTTTATAGGACTGGTCTTTGATGTGTCCAAATGAATGTCCTGGTCTGGATGAGGTTTGGGGAGAGGAATTTGAGAAGTTATATGAAAGGTATGAGAAAAATATGAAAGTAATAAATATTTTAAGTACAGTTTCTCTTACAATCAAAAGTATTAATTTAGTCATTAGCCTGTTTTTAGGACTCTATGAAAACATCTAAGAGAGACAGTGATTAATAATTTTATATGTTGAGATTTACTTCCTGACTCTTCACCAAAATTGGGTTCTATCTTTCTTAAAAATTTGGGACATTTAAATTGATCCTTATAAAATTAAGGCAAAGACTAGCAAGCGTATTATTTCGCTCTGTTATGCAGTACTTTTGACAATATAACTTATGCTTTTTATTACACATAGGAATCATGAATGACTAGGACACGTGTTAATAGTGCATTAAAATTAGCACAGTATTAAGAGGTCTGACTATAGTTTTGTTCCTTTTTATTAAGAAAGGTATTATTGGGCTGGGTCATAATTCAGTGATGGTGTGCTTGCCTTGTACATATGAAGCACTTGGTTTGATCCTCAGCATCACATTTTAAAATAAGTAAATTAAATAAAGATATTGTGTCCATCTACAACTAAAAATATTAAAAACGAAAAAATAAAGGTATTGAGTGGAGGACATTTGTGGCTTTACTGGAGTAAAATGAACATCATATTTCTTAGTAAAAATTTAATAATTTGCAAAGTATTATATTTTAGTGTGTTTCTTCAAACTGCAATAAAGATTTTCCTAGGGAATATTAAAATAATACTAGCTTTGCCTTTTAGTTATGAGAAACAGGGTCGTGTTCGCAAAGTTGTAAAAGCTCAGCAGCTTTGGTATGCCATCATTGAGTCTCAGACAGAGACAGGTACCCCGTACATGCTCTACAAAGATTCTTGTAATCGGAAGAGCAACCAGCAGAACCTGGGAACCATCAAGTGCAGCAACCTGTGCACAGAAATAGTGGAGTATACCAGCAAAGATGAGGTAGGTAAGAATGCCTAGAGTACCGAGAGAAACATTTTATTTATGTATTTATTCAGTGAGATCCTCACTTGATGGGTGAAATGAGTTTTCTGTTTGTTTTAAAGTGAAATATTACAAACAAGATAGGCTTATTACAAAGGAAGGAAGAGGTGTTATCTGAGCCTGTAAATATTCACTCTAACCCATATGGGAAAGACTGTTAGTGCTTTCTTAGCACATCATTGTAATAATGCTTACTTGAGAAATAGGACTATATAGTTATGTATAATGGATTAGGAAAACCACAGAAATGTATTAGAATGTTTATTCAGTTTAAAGTGCATAAGCATGTAGAATACTTCAGAGAATGGTGAGCCAGAATTCTTTTCTCATATTTCTAGGGAGATTGCACAAAAGAGTCAAGGCTAAAGTCAAGGAATTTTTTTTTTTTTTTTTTAAGTGCTTTGGGAATGAGGATATAAATTGGGTAGAGTGAATGAAGTGAGGTCCAGGGTTCAATCCCCTGACACACACACACACACACACACACACACACGTGTGTACACACACACAAAAAAAGCTTTCCATTTGGGAAGAATGCCTTATGTGATGGATGAGAAATAGGGCTAGTTTTTGTATAAAGAGTGTCGAGTGTTTTGATAGAGCAGATATATTAAGACTTGGTATATTAAGAGATAGCTATTGCTAGAGGAAGAGAAATAGAAGGTAGAAGCTAATATGTCATAGAAGTAAGAAGCCCTAGTACATTTCTGACAGGTAAATAGCATCAAAATGCTAACATGAGGAAGATGGTTCTAGATTATGGGTATAGAGCATTTTGGTGTGAGAGAAGTTAGAGTTTAACCTGAGGAGGTTGTTGTAGTAGTTGTATGTCAGGCTGATTGGATGTTGGTTAGAAACTAGAGGAAGGATGAGATCCTTGATTCTAAGACTTTAGGACTTTAACAAATAAAATTCAAATGAAAAGTTAGAATAAATGGGAAATGAGTTAAACACACTGCTGAGGTTACAGTTTAATTTAAAATTTAAGCACCAGGTATATATAAAATATTGTACTAAGAGCCCTGGAAATATAAATGAATGTGGCTGAGTCTCTGCCCTTTGAAAACCTTATAATTTGGTTGGAAGAAATTGACATATACTCAAGTAACTATCTGCAGGTTAGATTATTTTATAGAAGCTAGAGTGATATTTAAAAAAATCACTTTATGTCATTTGCACAAATCTCTGACTTGTCAACACATGCAGAGTTCTTTTTTGTTTTATTTATATATGACAGTGGAATGCATTACAATTCTTATTACACATATAGAGCACAATTTTTCATATCTATGGTTGTATACAAAGCATATTCACACCAATTTGTGTCTTCATATGTGTACTTTGGATAATAAAGATCATCAAGTTCCACCATTATTTCTAATCCATGCCCTCTCCCTTCCCCTCCAACCCATCTGCCCTATCTAGAGTTCGTCTATTCCTCTCATGCTCCCTCTCCCTATAAGGAGGCTGAATCAGCCTCCTTATATCAAAACATTGGGCATTTGGTTATTTGAGATTGGCTAACTTCACTTAGCATTATCTTCTCTAACTCCATCCATTTACTTGCAAATGCTCTAGCCCTACTAATTTTCTTCCTCACACATGTCAAGAATGCTCCTGCCTGAGGATTTTTGCTCTTTACCTTAAATGTTAAAACACTCTTTTTCCCCAGTACCCATATATCTTGCTTCCTAACCCCTTCATTTCTCAGTGAGGCCTTTTTTGACAATTCTCCTTAAAAATGATGCCCCTTCATCATTCTCTTTTTTTCCCCTAGTGTTTATCAGACTTTTAAGAACCAAACTCTATTTTAAAAATGGGTATTTGGCAGGAGTGTAGAATAGAGTAGATGGGAAGAGCATCAGAGAATCCAGTTAGGAAATTGTTTTAGTATTCCAGATGAGAGGCTTTGAGATCCTTGATTGGGATAGTCATAATCAAAATGGAAAAAAAAGGTATACCAGATGTGCTAGTGTTAAAAACATAAGGAGTGGTAAGGCTCTTCATGGTGGCACATGCCTGTAATCCGAGTGATTCAGGAGGATGAGGCAGGAGGATTGTAAGGTTGAGACCAGACTTGGCAATTTAGTGAGACCCTCTGCAAATTAGCAAGGCACCATCTCAAAATCTTAAATAAATAAATAAATAAAATAGGACTGGGGAAAATTAGTACAGCTACTCTGGAAAGCAGTATGGAGATTGCTCAATAAACTAGGATTGGAACCACTACATGACCCAGTTCTTCCACTGCTTGGTATATCCAAAAGAACTAAAATCAGCCTAGTGTGGTGATACCACTGTTTATAGCAGCACAGTTTACAATAGCCAAATTATGGATCAGCCCAGATCCCAGTCAAGAGATGAATGAATCAAGAAAATGTGATACGTATACACAGTGGAGTTTTACTTAGCCATAAAGAAAAACGAAATGACATTTGCTGGTAAATGAATGGAAATGGAGAATATCATGCTAAGTGAAATAAGCCAGACTGAGAAAATCAAGGGTCAAATGTTTTCTTTTGTGTGTGGAAGCTAGATTAAAATAAGGGAAAGAGGGTGAGGGATTAGATACTATAAAAATAAAGGGAAGACCAGTAGAGTAGAAGAAAGAGAATGAGAGGGAGGGAGGAATGGGGAAGAAATATGGAATAAACAACAAAATCATGTTATGAATATATATATATATATATATATACCAAAGGAATTTCTTTATGTATAGAAAGTACCAATCAAAAATAAGTAAAGAGTTGGGCATGGTGGTGCATGTCTAATCCCAGCAGCTCGGAAGGCTGAGGCAGGAGGATCACAAGTTCAAGCCAGCCTTAGCAACTTAGCAAGGCCCTCAGCAACTCAGTGAGACTCTGTCTCTAAATAAAACATTTTAGAAAAGGGCTGGGGACATGGCTCATTGGTTAAGCACCCCTGTGTTCAATCCCTGGCACAAAATAAATAAATGAAGAAGGAAGTGAAAGGGAAATCAGTAGGGTAGAAGGGAAAGGTGGGTAATGGGGATTGAAATTATATTCCTTGCATGTATGATTCTGTCAGAATGTACCCAAATACTAAGTATAATTAATGCTCTTTAAAAAAAAAAAAAAAAAAGTTTGGGTAGGGTGTTCAGGACATAGCTCATTAGTATAGGTACTTTGGGTTAAATTCTCAGTACCCAGAAAAAAGAAAAAGTTACAATATCTGCCTGAAAAAGTAGCTCACTATCTAGTGTAATTTAGTAAGGGATTCATCTGGGGATCTTTTTCAAAATCCACAAATTTGGATCCTGTGTTGTCAGAATGTCAGTGAGGGTGAGATGGATGTGTGTTTTGAAAGAGCTTTCCACAATAATGGAAAAGTTTGATATGTTGTAGCTTTTGAGCACTTGAAATAAAACTAGCACAACTGAGAATTGATTTTTTTGAGAGGGATCTCACTAAGTTGCTTAAGTCCTCACTAAGTTGTTGAGGCTGGTCTCAGAACTTGCAATCCAGCCTCTCAAGTTGATGGGATTACAAGCATGCACCACCTTTCCTGGCTTTTAATCTTTATTAACTAGCTACCATATTGATTGGATTATGCACATCTACTAAATACTGAGATAGGTATACAGAAAAAATTATAGCACAGTGTGATATATGCCTGGCTCTGTACTATGGAACATAGAATTCTCTTTTCATCTTATTTCACTGGTGTGTGTTACAACTCATATAGATGACTGTATATTCAAGAGATAGAATCAGTGGGATTTAGAAATGTACTGATGAATGATAGAGAAGTCCAAGATAAAAATTTAAAACTTTAATATTTGGGAGTGTTAGAAGCTAATGGTGGTATCATTGGCATAGAGAGAAGAAATAAAAATTGTGTAATTCTTGATTTCTTTTCTTTGCATTCCAGGTTGCAGTCTGTAATTTGGCTTCCTTGGCGCTGAATATGTATGTCACATCAGAACACACATATGACTTTAAGAAATTGGCTGAAGTCACTAAAGTTGTTGTGCGGAATTTGAATAAAATTATTGATATAAACTACTACCCTGTCCCAGAGGTATGAATATATTTTTTTTTGCTTATTATTAATAACCAAGGTAGAGGGAGTTTATCATGATCTGTAAGTCATAATTTAAATGTTAGAAATGAAGAGGAAACAACTGTTTTTGGTACAGAATGTTAGATTTTATGTTCAGTGATGTTTTCTCTTTTTCTTCTCTTAATCTGTTGGCACAAAGGCATACTTATCAAATAAACGCCATCGCCCTATTGGAATTGGGGTTCAGGGTCTGGCAGATGCTTTTATCCTGATGAGATACCCTTTTGAGAGTCCAGAGGCCCAGTTACTGAATAAGCAGATCTTTGAAACTATTTATTATGGAGCCCTGGAAGCCAGCTGTGACCTAGCAAAGGAGCATGGCCCATATGAAACCTATGAGGGTTCTCCAGTAAGCAAAGGAGTAAGTATGTGGATGGATTTTTCTTTTTCTTGTGAGTACATTTAATGGGCTGAATCATGACACCAAAAGATAGGTCCAAATTATAATTCCTAGAACCTGAATATATTCTTCACTGATTCCAAAAGGGTCTTTGCAGATGAGATTGAGGTTGTTGAGATGTGGGTCATTCTGGTTTATGGAGGTGGTCCCTAAATCTGATAATGGTTGTCTTGCAAGAAACATAGAGAAAAGGGGGAAGCAACATGACCTTAGAGGTGGAGATTACAGTGATATAGACAGAAGCCCAGGAATACCACATTACTAGTTGATAGTAGAATTTAAATTCAAGTCTTATCCAAAATCATTATCTTATTTCCCAATTAACAGTAAATGAGCAAAGGGCTAATTTATATCTTAAAGTGCCAATGTTTAAAGATTGAATCCTGGCTCTACTACATATTAGATGCTGATAGTCAGAAACTAGAATAGGGAAGGGACAGACTCTCTGGAGTGAGTATGACCCTCCCAACTTGTTGATTTGGAGTTTCTGTCTTCCAGAAGCATGAAAAAAATAAATATTTGTTATTTTTAGAGATAAAATGATCTACTTAATCATGAATAGTTTAGAAAGAAAAGCTGTTTCCAAAAATAACATGGATCAAAGTCAACATTTTATCTCAATTCATGCTTTTAATTCACCTTAGGATTCTTTTTTTGTTTTGTTTTTGAAAGACAATGAAATACAAATTTTAATTTAAAAATATAAAACAGATTGTTACGCTGTAAAGATAATTGTCATTGCCATTCCTAGCCTAATACCTACAGTCTTTACTAAAATGTGAAATGTTTTTGATGACATCATTTTTTTATTGTTCTCTTTAGTTACACATAACATTTAAGTTTATTTCGACATAATTATAAAAGCATCAAATATAATTTGTTCTGATTCAATCCCAGTGCTTCCTCTTTTTCTCCACTCTTTCCTCCCCCTGTTCTCTTCCCTCTACTAATCTTTCTGTTATTTACTTATAGCTCTCTCTCTCTTTTTTTTTAAATTAGCATCTTGTGGATGTACAGGATGGTGAGATTCTCTGTGGTATATTCATATATGTACATAGGAAACTTAGGTCAGATTCTTTCCATTGTCTTTCTCTATCCCATCCCTCCTCCCTTATAGTTGGTTAATTATTATATCAGCTATAGAAAACTACAGTATTTTTGTCCTCCAGAGTAATAAGGATACTCTTCTAATCTCTTACATTTATAACTGGTTATTGCTAAAATGACAGAATATCTACAGGGATACTTACTGTGTTAGTTTTCTATTATTAATTTTAGTGGATTAAAACAATATACGTTCACTATATGGCAGTTTACAGGAGTCAGGAGTTCAGGGTTGGCTTAGATGACCTTCTTCTGTGGGTCTCATAAGTGTCCTTTTCCAAGCTCACCTGTGTTGGCAGAATTCAATTCTTTGTAGCTCTAGAAACTATGGCATCTTGCTTCTTGAAGACCAGTGGAAAAGACTGCCTCTCATTACACAAAAGACCTAGTCTAGTTCTTTTTATGAAGGCTTCTATCTGATAAGTCAGGTCCTCCCTTTTGTTTAAATCAATATCAACTTATTTGAAATCTCAATTACAACTGTGGAAATCTTTCACCTTTGTCATGATCACAGGAGTGACATCCATTACCTTCTCAGATTCTGTTCATACTCAAGTGGAAATTAAATGTGGCCTCTGCAAAAGGGACTGGGAATTTGGGGAGCCATCTTAGAACTCTGCTTTCCACATTGCCTTTATTATCAATAGTGTGATTTTCTTCTCTGTAAAATTTTAGTTCCAGCATTTCTGTAGATATTTAGGAGGTAAAATGTATGGTTGTTTGAGAAGTGGTGTTTTTAGCTAAATAAACAGATCATGGCAATGAAGATAAGGTTAGAATAATACTGTTAATGTAAAGTGCATCTCAACAACATGCTCTTATGAATGTTGATTACCTGGCTTGTGGATATGATATGGGCTTTCTGAGAAGACTCAACAGGGATATGGAAAAGAGAAGACCTTAACCAGTTTTCTTAGCCTGCTTCTGATCAATATGACTACAAGGCAGTTTGTCCAGTTTTTTGGATCTTGTATTTCTTACACAGGCAGAGTAGAAAACAGCATTTATGGTGGAAATGGCAGTTATTTGTTTTTGTTAGTTTTAAATTGCTTTAGAGTGACAATATAAACTTGGGTTGTTTATTCCTTAGATTCTTCAGTATGATATGTGGAATGTTACTCCCACAGACCTATGGGACTGGAAACTTCTCAAAGAGAAGATTGCAAAGTAAGTAAAAAGATGTAAAATTGCATTGGAATCAAGAGGACTCAGGTTTTTCTCACTCTTCAGAAGTTAAGTGTATCATTCTACTTCTAAAACTATATTTTCTCCTCTTTTAAATGGGGCTAAAGTGAACTATCTCAGCCAATTTTTAGAAAAAAACTTAGCAAGAAAATGTATAGTAACCTGCAAGTTGTTTGGCATAGTGAAAGCATTTTAATACATGGTAGGTATTATTAGTTGATCTTGTTTTAGGGGCTTAACACTTATTTAGGTAATTCTTTTTCTCATTGAAGCTTTACTTTTTCGAATATGCCTGTTTGGTTTGGTTTGGTTACTAGGGATTGAGCTCCGGAACACTAAACCAAATACCTAGCCCTTTTTTGTATTTTACTTAGAAACAGTCTCACTCAGTTGCTTAGTGCCTCACTTTTGTTGAGGCTGGCTTTGAACTCACGATCTTCCTGCCTCAACCTCCCGAGCTGCTGGGATTATAGTTGTGTCCCATTGCGTCTATTTATTGCTTAACCACATTGGGTTTATAAATGGCTTTTCTTGGGGCTGGGGATGTGGCTCAAGCGGTAGCGTGCTCGCCTGGTATGCGTGCGGCCCGGGTTCGATCCTCAGCACCACATACACACAAAGATGTTGTGTCTGCCGAAAATTAAACAATAAAAATAAATAAAAATTATTAAAAATAAATAAAAATAAATGGCTTTTCTTTGAATTGATTGTTATAGGAAAAAATTAGGAATTTTAGAAAAGCTTTTATAGAGTAATGTGTTAATGTGTATGAGAGAAAAAATTTTGAGTCTTTAGGGCTTGGGATAATTACTCATTAGTAGAGTCCTTATCCACCATGTGCAAGGCCCTGATTTTAGTCTCCAGCACCAAATTTTGAGTCTTTGTAGGCCTTTTCACTGATGAGCTTAAGCAGTTTGTGGGCAAGCGAAACGTTTTGCTGAGTGAATAATAAAACAAATTGTTTTTGTTTTCTGTTATGATGAGTTAATGCAGATGCAAAGTGTTGAATGTTTGGAAAAGGAAGCTATAGCTTTAAAATATTCTTTTAAAAATTAATATTTGCTTTTAAATTTTCTTATTTAAATAACAAATGTTAGATAATTTAGAAAAAACATGTGGAAAGGGAGAAAAATGAAAATTATCCCAGTACCACTTCCCCAGGATACTTTTTTCGCCTTGGTAATTGTCATTCTTCATACTTTACTGTGAGTATGTGTACAGGTATATAGTACACACAAATTCAGCTTTTACAAAAAAGGACCTGAACTTCATTTTGTATTTGTTACTTTTTTAATTTTTCAAAACACTATGAGTTATTTTTTATATATATGACTTTAAATTTCAAAATTAATGTGAGTACACATTCATTATTAATTAAGTTACAGAAATAAAAAAGTCAGAGCCCTTCTTTTGTCAACCACTTGTCCAACAAAACAAACAAAAATAACTTGCTTCTTTCGTAGGAAAATAACTTGCTCCTTTTGCCTTTGTTAATGATGTGCATTTTTCTAGACCGTTTTCAATATACTAATGGATAGTCTCGTGTACATGGACAGTTTTACCAAATGAATGTGATCAACTTGATATAGTCTGAGCCTTTGTGTGATATTTTATTTTGGGGGATCTTTATCTTTCAGTATGTGTAGATCTACCTAATGTTTTTAATGATTCTATGGTTTGGATACATCATGTATGGATTTTCCTGTCTATAGACAGATGGTATTGCTGTTTTATAAATGAGAAAGTAAAGACAGAGATAATTGGTGGTTTGCTTGATGACCACAACTGGAAAGTAACGGGATGAGATGAAAGTACAGCTCCAGCAGAATCTGAGACTCTATGCTAAGCACTGTATGAATATGTAGATACAGAATGTAGGAAAGACATGTTCTTTGTGTTAAAGAAACTTAAGACTAAGTAAGGTAAGACGTGTAATACAATGAATATGTAAAGGTAGTGGTCATAGAAAAGGTTTGCAGAGCAAACAGTTTTATTTGACACTGAAAAGTGTTAACGGCTCTCTTAGATGGAGCTTTGGAGGATGAGGCTGGGGCTGTTTGAAGATTTCATAGTGTGTTACGTTATATAGTCTTCCTTAAATACTTTTTCAGGCATTGAATTAAAAAATGTTAAATCTTTAGTTTGTAATTAGTAAATCTTTAATTTGTAATTAGTAAAGGAAAGTCAGAAATACGCTTTGAGCATAACTTTTCCCCTTTCATAGAATATTGGAGAGTTGTGGTGATAGTGTCTGGTTTTGCCCACTTTTACATCTATGTATCCTGAGGGTTCTAATACAGTAATAAAACACACTTAAAAATACAGGGGAGGATTGAATGAATAAATGTACCTGAAGATAAGTGTAAAACTCTTGAATACTGATTTGAGTATTTCTTTGGGCAAGATAGTATATCAAATGCTCTGATTCCTAAGTACCACAATGCAAGTAGCTTAAGTTACGACATGATAAGGATTGCCAACATTAAAAATTGTATGAGTTCTGTTAGGGGTCAGGTGTTAAGAAATGGATGAGTACTGGGCATGGTGGTGCATGCCTGTAATCCCAGTGGCTCAGGAGACTGAGGCAGGAGAATCACAAGTTAGTGAAGCTCTAAGCAACTTAGTGAGACCCTGTCTCAAAGTGAAAAATAAAAAGAGCTGGGGATGTGGCTTAGTGGTTAAGTGTCCCCTGGGTTTAATCCCCAGTACAAAAAGAGAAAAGAAAGAAATGGATGATTTAACAGCATTGTCTGTACTATGGAACTGTATCTTTCAAAATTCAGCATGGGAGTTAAAGGCATGTACGATATTCCTCCCACAATCTGCATATACTACAGTAATGTAAACAGCTGCCTTCCAGGCAGATTGTAGCTTTAGCACCAGCAACTAATAATCTCCTTTTCTTTAGGTATGGTGTAAGAAACAGTTTACTTATTGCCCCGATGCCTACTGCTTCAACTGCTCAGATCCTGGGGAATAATGAGTCCATTGAACCTTACACCAGCAATATCTATACTCGCAGAGTCTTGTCAGGAGAATTTCAGGTGAGAAATTCCCAACCAGATTTACAGGAAGATCTTCTAAAGGCTTAATATTGGGAGTAAATGCTCACTCACATTTAGTATGCCCCTTTTTCTTAGTTTGGGCAAAGCTTTGATACAGAGTATCATGTTCATCTCATATTGTTGAATGTTGTTTCAATACATCATAGGCATTTAAAAAAAATATTTTTAAATTGTTGATAGATCTTTATTTAATTTATTTATTTATATGTGGTGCTGAGAATCGAACCCAGTGCCTTACACATACCTGGTAAGTACACTACCACTGAGCCACAGCCATAGCCCCCATCATAGGCATTTAATAAATGCTATTCAAAGAATGAATGATGCGGCTAAGTATGAAAGTAACTTGATATTAGAGTTCACATGATTGTTAGTTATTTATGATTATGGTGCTGTGTGCTACAATCTCAGGTACTTAAGTTGGGATACTAAAGATGTATATAAAAGTATTATTTAAGACTGTTTTTCAAAATTGAAGGCATTCCCTCTAAAATCTGGAACAAGACAGGGATGCCCTCTCTCACCACTTCTGTTCAACATAGTTCTCGAAACACTGGCCAGAGCAATTAGACAGACGAAAGAAATTAAAGGCATCAAAATAGGAAAAGAAGAACTTAAATTATCACTATTTGCAGATGACATGATTCTATACCTAGCAGACCCAAAAGGGTCTACAAAGAAACTATTAGAGCTAATAAATGAATTCAGCAAAGTGGCAGGATATAAAATCAACACGCATAAATCAAAGGCATTCCTGTATATCAGCGACAAATCCTCTGAAATGGAAATGAGGACAACCACTCCATTCACAATATCTTCAAAAAAAATAAAATACTTGGGAATCAACCTAACAAAAGAGGTGAAAGACTTATACAACGAAAACTACAGAACCCTAAAGAGAGAAATAGAAGAAGATCTTAGAAGATGGAAAAATATACCCTGTTCATGGATAGGCAGAACTAACATCATCAAAATGGCGATATTACCAAAAGTTCTCTATAGGTTTAATGCAATGCCAATCAAAATCCCAACGGCATTTCTTGTAGAAATAGAGAAAGCAATCATGAAATTCATATGGAAAAATAAAAGACCCAGAATAGCAAAAACAATGCTAAGCAGGAAGTGTGAATCAGGCGGTATAGCGATACCAGACTTCAAACTATATTACAGAGCAATAGTAACAAAAACAGCATGGTACTGGTACCAAAACAGGCGGGTGGACCAATGGTACAGAATAGAGGACACAGAAACCAATCCACAAAACTACAACTATCTTATATTTGATAAAGGGTCTAAAAGCATGCAATGGAGGAAGGATAGCATCTTCAACAAATGGTGCTGGGAAAACTGGAAATCCATATGCAACAAAATGAAACTGAATCCCTTTCTCTCGCCATGCACAAAAGTTAATTCAAAATGGATCAAGGAGCTTGATATCAAATCAGAGACGCGCCGTCTGATAGAAGAAAAAGTTGGCTACGATCTACAGTCGGTGGGGTTGGGCTCCAAATTCCTCAATAGGACACCCATAGCACAAAAGTTAATAACTAGAATCAACAAATGGGACTTACTCAAACTAAAAAGTTTTTTCTCAGCAAAAGATACAATAAGAGAGGTAAATAGAGAGCCTACATCCTGGGAACAAATCTTTACTCCTCACACTTCAGATAGAGCCCTAATATCCAGAGTATACAAAGAGCTCAAAAAATTAGACAATAAGAGAACAAACAACCCAATCAACAAATGGGCCAAGGACCTGAACAGACACTTCTCAGAGGAGGACATACAATCAATCAACAAGTACATGAAAAAATGCTCACCATCTCTAGCAGTCAGAGAAATGCAAATCAAAACCACCCTAAGATACCATCTCACTCCAGTTAGATTGGCAGCCATTATGAAGTCAAACAACAACAAGTGCTGGCGAGGATGTGGGGAAAAGGGTACACTTGTACATTGCTGGTGGGACTGCAAATTGGTGCAGCCAATTTGGAAAGCAGTATGGAGATTTCTTGGAAAGCTGGGAATGGAACCACCATTTGACCCAGCTATTCCCCTTCTCGGTCTATTCCCTAAAGACCTAAAAAGAGCATGCTACAGGGACACTGCTACATCGATGTTCATAGCGGCACAATTCACAATAGCTAGACTGTGGAACCAACCTAGATGCCCTTCAATGGATGAATGGATAAAAAAAATGTGGCATTTATACACAATGGAGTATTACTCTGCATTAAAAAATGACAAAATCATAGAATTTACAGGGAAATGGATGGCATTAGAGCAGATTATGCTAAGTGAAGCTAGCCAATCCCTAAAAAACAAATGTCAAATGTCTTCTTTGATATAAGGAGAGTAACTAAGAACAGAGTAGGGTCGAAGAGCATGAGAAGAAGATTAACATTAAACAGGGATGAGAGGTGGGAGGGAAAGGGAGAGAGAAGGGAAAATGCATGGAAATGGAAGGAGACCCTCAGAGTTATACAAAAGTACATACAAGAGGAAGTGAGGGGAAGGGGAAAAATAATACAAGGGGGACAAACGAATGTCAGTAGAGGGGGCAGAGAGAGAAGAGGGGAGGGGAGGGGAGGGGAGGGGGGATAGTAGAGGATAGGAAAGACAGCAGAATACAACAGACACTAGTATGGCAATATGTAAATCAATGGATGTGTAACTGATGTGATTCTGCAATCTGTATATGGGGTAAAAATGGGAGCTCATAACCCACTTGAATCAAATTGTGAAATATGATATATCAAGAACTATGTAATGTTTTGAACAGCCAACAATAAAAAATTAAAAAAATAATAAAATAAAATTAAAAAAAAAAAAAAGACTGTTTTTCAGACTTTGTTATTAATTAGAATTTCTGGTGGGTGGAACTAGGATTTTTTTTTTTTTTTAATTTCCAAATGTTTCTTACATGCAGCTAGGACTGAGAACCATAATTTGAAAGGGGTGTGTGTGTGAGAGAGAGAATTTCTACATATTCTGAAGTAAATTTTTTTAAGGTTTAGGGAGGATACATTTCTAATTTTTTAAACTTATTTATTATATTCTTAGAAAAAACAAAAAAGAATCAATCTATATAGATTGACCCAGCTTAGGCAATGTTAGTTCTTTTCACTTTTGCAAATGCCATATATATACATAAATTTAAAAAAATATATATATATTTATATATAATATTGTTTAGTTGAAGTTGGACACAATACCTTTATTTCATTTATTTATATGTGGTGTTGAGGGTCAAACCCAGGGCCTCGCACGTGCTAGGCAAGCAATGTACCGCTGAGTCACAACCCCAGCACCCCTGTATATATTTTTTTAACTAAAATTTTTTCAGCTTTATTGAGGTGTAATTGACAAAAATTGTATATATCCAAAGTGTACAATATGATGATTTGACATATGCATACATTGCATAATGATTACCATAATGTTTCTCAAGTTACAAATGTCAAGATCTTTTTTTTAACTTTATTTACTTTTTTTTAAAAAATATTTTTTTAGTTGTATGTGGCACAATACCTTTATTTATTTATTTTTATGTGGTGCCGAGGATCGAACCCAGCGCCTTGCACATGCTAGGCAAGTGCTCTGCTACTGAGCCACAACCACAGCCCAAATGTCAAGATCTTAAGGGAATATAGCTTTTATATAGTGGAATGGCCTCTCAATTTTGTGAAAAATTTAATTTACCAAGCCATCTAATGTTACATAATTCTTCAGTGATCTTACTTACTTTGAGTTGTAGGCCTGTGTTCTAATGTAGGTTCTGTCATTTATTTATTCACATTTTTTTCTGCTTTTTCATTCAGATTGTAAATCCTCATTTATTGAAAGATCTTACTGAGCGGGGTTTATGGAATGAAGAAATGAAAAACCAGATTATTGCATGCAATGGCTCTATTCAGGTATAGAATGAGAATGAAACATGCTCCTCAGGAGCTAGGATGAACACTTTGGTGCCTCTTCATTTATGCCAGACAATGGAGATGAGAAATGGCTACTTGTTGTGTTCATCTCTGTGTTGTGCTAGGATTATACACACCTTTAAATAGCATGTATTCACATCTTTATCTTGTTTTTTTGTGCAATAATAGAAAGCAGAGGTTCTGAATTATTTGTATATAATTGGGAAACTTAAAATCCTGAAGTTTAGATCTCCTGTCCTATCATATAAATAAGAATATTTGGAAGTAGGAGCCAAGCATAAAGATTCTCTAGGTGATTCCAGAATGCCTCAAAATTTGGGGCTCACTAATAAAAAGTCTGAAATTAAGAAGGAGTTAAACTTAAAAAGAAGCATGATAGAGAGTTGGTAGTACAAAAGGCATCAAATTGTGTTTGTAAACTAAATATTTACAGCTGAGCATCAAGAAATGTTTTTTGTGGAGAGAGGGCTCTGGCTAAACATTGGTATGTTTGGCACACATATAAAGAGTCCTATAACCCTTCTATTTTTAGTGACAGAATCTGTGTATTTTAACACAAATTAATTCTTGTCCAAAGATAACCTGATTTATTTGGACTCAAATTGGAGTTTGCAGATCCTTTGATCATGTTGCTGTGAGTTACAATTCTGAATATTTGTGTTTTTTGCAAAATTCAAGGGTCATTTAGTTCTGCTTAGCTCTGAATTTTCCTTTCTTAAAATGATGCTAGAATAATGAATGTTTTGGCCATAAACCAGTTAAAGATGAATGCTTAAATTACCACCACCAGATTGATATTTGGTTGGTTAATGGGGTTTTGTTGGATTTTCTAAAGAAGAGTTAAATGGTTTTGGCAAATTTGATGAAGATCATATCATATGATATAAGATGAATAGTAGGGTCAGAGTAGTCAGGAAGTCCAGACCCTTGCATTGTTATTCTGGTAGTCATACTGCTTTCTTTAACTGAAGTAGTACAAACATTTGGTTTCCTTTTTTCAGAACATACCAGAAATTCCTGATGACCTTAAGCAACTTTATAAGACTGTGTGGGAAATCTCTCAGAAAACTGTTCTCAAAATGGCAGCAGAGAGAGGTGCTTTCATCGATCAAAGCCAGTCTTTGAACATACATATTGCTGAGCCTAACTATGGCAAACTCACTAGTATGCACTTCTATGGCTGGAAGCAGGTTGGTAGAGGAAATCAAGGAGGACTTAATTGCCAACTTGGGATATTTGGGAATTGGAACAGTTTTATATTCTAGCCACTGACTGAATATTGCCACTTGGAAGTTTCACTTTTAATCCAGTGTGTTAAATCTAACCCATGTTTTTTGGTAGCAGATCAAGCTCTTACTTTGGATTTTGTTTCAGTTAGGATTATTTCATTCTTAGATTTGAAAACTTGGAATTACTTATGGTCCTCCCTTCCTTGACTGTACATGCAGTTACTTAGGTTGGTTGTTCCTTTGTATTGCCTGTTGAATATCTTATTTCCTTTTCCACTGCCATTTTTCTTTTCTTTAATGTTTTTATTAGTGCATTATAGCTACACATAATAGGGGGGTTCATTTTTGACACAATCATACATGATAATTTACTCCATTTTAGTCCCTAATATTTCCTCTTTTCTTCCCTACCCTCACATTCCTTTTCCTCTATTCTAATGGTTTTCCTTCTGTTTATTTACTGTTTTTATTTTTGTAAATTGGTGCTTTATGGTTATACATAAAGGTAGAATTCACTGTAATGTATTCATGTATGTACATAGTGTCAGTTTCATTTGTCATTTTCATTCCACAATTCCTCCTTTTTCCATCTTTCCTTCTCCTTTAGTCCCCTTCCTCTATTCCACTGATCTCTCCTCTAGTTCTTTGAGATTCCTTACCCCTACCTCACCCCTGCTTTCCTCTTATTTTGCTCTGGCTTCCACATTTGAGAGAAAAAGTTCATCCTTGACTTTCTGAGACTGGCTTATTTTTCCTAGCATAATGTTCTCTACTTCTGTCTATTTCTAACAAGTGCCATTATTTCATTCTTTATCTGCCATTATTCTTAACTGATCTCTGTGCTGTAGTATCTCTGTAGCAGTCCATTTTGTGCACTGTTAACATTTCTAAAGTAAAATTTTGCGTATGTCAATCCACTATTCAAAAATATCCATTGTTTCCCCACTTTATTTACATTGTAAAAGCTAAATTATTTCCCCCATTGCTAACTGTAAAGTCTTATGATTCTGGATGTATTCTTATTCCTTGGCAGTATGATAAGTATTTATATAGAATTATCAATTGGTTTTCTTATTTAACAGCATAGTAACTCTTATCGACTCTTATTGAATAGTTACTATGTGCTGGTGCTGGTGATACTGAATTGAATGTGGTGATCCTCATCCTCAGAGTTGTTAGAGTCTATTATATGAAGACATAATCTAGTCCTTAATTTAAGGCAGATATGTTGTATTGGGCACAGTTGGAAGTCATATACTTAAAAGTAAAAACAATTAAACAAAGAGGTAAACAATTACCCAAAGAGGTAAACATTTTAAGGGTGAAAGGAACAATAGCAGTCTGATTGTTTAATAAGCATTTGGGGGAGTACTTCATAGAGGAGATAGAATTGCAAGTTTAGTGAAGAGTTTGTCCTGGTTATAGGAATGTATTTTTAAATTTAAAACATTATTGTTTAATTGATAGACATGTAGGAATGTATTTTAAACATTAATCTTTCCTAATAGTTGTATGTACTTCCCTTGCAGGGTTTGAAAACTGGGATGTATTACTTAAGGACAAGACCTGCAGCTAATCCTATTCAGTTTACTCTAAATAAGGAGAAGCTAAAAGATAAGGAAAAGGTATCAAAAGAGGAAGAAGAGAAGGAGAGGAACACAGCAGCCATGGTGTGCTCTTTGGAGAACAAAGATGAGTGCCTCATGTGTGGATCCTGAGAAAAGGCTTAGAAGAGACCAGCACATCTTCCATAACCAAACTACTTGAGCATAGATAGGTGTAGTGGGTTTGCTTGAGATGTTAAGGCTTTGCTGGACCTTATTGCAACAAAAGTGTAATTGATTTAAAGTAATTTTTCTATATACTATTAAGATAATGATCTTTTAAAATATTGCTGTGTTGGGACCAGAGTAGAGGTTTTAGGAATGAGAAAGAAGTCATCTTGGAAATAGGAAGTGATTTAGTGAGGTTTTGTCACCCCTCTAGAGCACTCCTTTTCTGATGATCTCCATGTGTTTAAAGAGACTTAGTTTTGCTGCTTTCAGTGGTGGGTTCCTAAAAGCAAAACTGAGTGATGACCCACCAAAAGTGCTGATAGGACCTTTATCTAGATGAGGTCCATTCTGAAATAAAGATAAACATTTCTAAGTGATTGTGTGAGGTTAATTTATTTATTTATTTTCATACAAAAGTCAAGTCTGAAAAAACATTTTCTGTTCTTTGCAAGTCTAGAGAGGAGACTTTAAGACAAGTATATTCAATATAGAATTCTAATGTTAGTATATTCCTCCCCCCATGGTAAAATACACATGACATAAAATTTACCATATTGTTCATTTTAAAATGTACATTTCAGTGCCATTTTGTACACTCCTAATGTTGTGAGACTGTCAGTACTACTTATTTCTAGGACTTTGTCATCACTCCAAACTCTGTACCAATAAAAACAATAACTCCTCTTTCTCCCCTCCCCCTCAGTTTCTGGTAACCTCTGTTCTACTTTATGTTTCCATGTCTGTCCTGGGTTCCTCATATACATGTAATATGTTATTTGTCCTTTTTGTATTTAGCTTATTCACTTAGCATAATATTTTCAATGTTCATCCATGTTGTAATTTGTATCAGAATTTCATTCCTTTTAAAGGCTGAATATATATATAACATTCATAATAATAATAATTCATAAAAATATATATTTGTATATATAATACCCCCCCACATATATACATATATGTATATGTGTATGTATGTATGTATATATATATATTTATATATATATATATATATATATGCACGTACACACAATGAATTTTATGCTAACATACATTTATATACACACATTGAGGAGCTGAATAGTATTTCTTTTTGTTTGTGTGTGTAGATAAGTAGATATTTTATTAATTCATTATCCATTGATGAACATTTGGATTGTTTTCTCCTTTTTTAACTTTGAGTAGTTACCAAAATTTGCCATAGTAGCTATGATGTTTTATGTTTATTTTTTAAATATTTATTTATTTTTTTAGTTATCAGCGGACACAACATCTTTGTTTGTATGTGGTGTTGAGGATCGAACCCCGGCCGCACGCATGCCAGGCGAGCGCGCTACCGCTTGAGCCACATCCCCAGCCCAATGTTTTATGTTTATGCCAACAATATGCAAGGGGTCCATTTTCTCTACATTCTCATCTATACTTGTTAATTTTTTATATACATATAATTTATTTATTTTATGGTACCAAGTTTCTTTATTCAAAGGAATGGTACAATTAAAGAAATTAATGGATGTTTTGGTGCAACTTATAGGACAGTTAAATGTAACTCCAAAATGCATACACTGCCTTGGTGACCAGGGAAGTCTCTGTGACTATAATGAAGTCAGCCTAAGGCTTAGTTCTCGATATCACTATCTCCCAGGGTAAGCGTGCCAAAGAGATATTCTGCCATGCCAGATTCCAGGGCGCCTACCTTTTACAAGTTGATTACATGATCACCCAATTCTTTTATGTATTTTACCTGCTCATTTAGGTAATGAGTCTCAAGTCACACTAGTGGGGGGCCATTTTTGTCAATAGCAGTTCAGTAGTGACTGATTTACTTTTTTCTAAGTATAACATGTATTCTGTTGCATTTAGCTTCCTTTCTCCATCATCACAGTATGGTTTCTTGATATCCTGAGAGAAAATTTGGCCATCTCATTGGTTCTGCAGCTTCGGTTTTTCAGCATGTTCCTTCTCATGAGATTGGTGAAGAAAGTATTTGGTAGTTCTTCAAAGCCATATCATCATGGTCAAAGTAGTAGATATTGGAGGCTTAGTGCTCCATGTGGATCTGGAGGTTGATAGCAGCCTCTTGGTGATAGTTCTGGTGCCTCTGAAAAGAGGGTGTGGTCATCATGTTGGGTAGCTGAGGAGAGGCATGGCTCTTTGAGTGGAAGCCTGGGGTGTCTAAGAGTGCTGTGAAGTGCTGCTGACCCTGAGCAGCTGTTGGGATGGGGATCTGGTAGGGCTGGGATCAACCACCAGGTTCTATCCAAGTACTGTTGAAGTAGGAGAGCATAGTAACTTCTCAGTGAAGCATGACTCTTAATTTTTCATATTTTTTTATAATAGCCACTCTAATAGCTTTTCATTATAATATATCTTAGCATAGGTCTCTGAGTTTATCCTTTTTGGGATTTTGTGGGCTTTTGGGATTTATACATTCATGTTTTCCATTAAATTTGTGAAGTTTTTGGCCATTTTATCTTCATATAATCTTTCTGCCCTTTTCCTTCTTATGGGATTCTCATAATTCATCTATTGGGTCATCTGATGTTGGCTCTCAGGTTGCTTTAGGCTCTGTTCAATTTTCTTTATTTTGTTCTCTTTCTACTCCTCAGACTCAGTAATTTCAGTTGTTCTATCTTTAAGCTTGCTGATTATCCTTCCTGCAAATCTATTAAATCTCTCTAGTGAATTTTTCCTTTTAGTTATTGTACCTTTCAGCTCCAGAATTAGATTTTTTTTTTAGTCATTCTTATGTCGGTTGATAGTCTGGTTTTCTTAGTCGTTGTTTTCCTGATTTCCTTTACTTATTTGTCCATGTTTTCCTTTAGTTTTTTGAGTAGTTGTTTTATGTCTTTGTTCAGTAAGTCCAATGTCTTTGCTTCCTTAGGGATAGTTTCTGTCAATTGATCTTATTCCTTGAATGTTTTTCTGCTTCTTTGTATGCCTTGTGTATTGTTGAAAATTGAGAATGTGACAATTATAATGAAGTAATTCTGGAAATCAGATTCTCCTCCTCCAGGGTTTGCTATTGTGGTATTTTGTTTGTTGATGTTGAAGATTGTAGCATTCTGTTTTTGAAACTCTTCTGAACTATTTTTGCAGGGATCATTCATTATCATGTATATAGAGGTCTATTTCTTTAGCATATGTTCAGTTAGTGTTTGGATAAAGACTTCATGAACTTCTAGAGCTCTCAGTCTTTGCAAAATGGCCCTGTGCTGGGGCACTTCTTCTGTACTTGGGTTGGCTTAGGATCTGCACCTAGGGATCTGTGGTGGTTAATTTTGTCAACTGGCTAGAGCATAGTACCCAGATAATTGATCAAACACCAGTTTAATTGTTGCTGTGAAAATATTTTTTAGATGAGATTAACCTTTAAATTGATAAGAGTTTGAGTAAAGCTGAATACCCTTCATTATGTAGGTGACTTACTTATTAATCAGTTGGAGACCTTAAGAAAAACAAAAGACTGAGGTCCCAGAAGAAGGACTTGTGCCTCTGGACTGTCTTTGGACTCAAGCCGCAGCATCAGCCTCTTTCTGAATCTTTATCTATGTAGACATATAGATAGATATAGATATACACACATATTCTTTGGGTTGTTTCTTTGAAGAGCCCTGATTAATACAGATTGATTTTAGGGGAACCAGTCATTTAGAATTGTTCTGGAGGAACAGACTCTTAAGAATGAGTTTTCTGAATTGGTTCTGGGGTTTCTGAAATTGATTCTTTAATCTGATTTGATTTAAAGGACCTAAAAATTTTATTTAAAAAGTAAAGAGAGCACTGATAGTCCGTGGTATGATGTGACAATAGAGATAAACAAAGTACAACCATTGGATACTTAAAGGCAAGGCCTTGAGTGACCATATATGTGACCTTCAAACATTTTTCTCAAATTAGTATAAGATGATTAGCTGTTTGCTTCAAATTTTACTGGAAAAAAATAGGAAAAGGATGAGCTCCGGGTTTTGAAGTTCCAGCTCAGTTGGTGCATGAGTGACCTGAAAAATGGTTAAGTCTTCCCCGAAAGAAACCTTTTTTCTGTAGCTGCAGAGTTGAGATTGCTGAAAATCAGACTCAGAATCTTACCCTGTGAGTGGTTGAATTGCAGAGTTTATTTCCTAACCTGATAGGGTATTTACTGTCAAAGTGAGGACATTGTTTGGGAGTGAATGGAATCCTAAAAATTGAAATGGCAACATATGGGGAAATCCTGATGAAGTTAGGAACACTGAAGCCCTATATTCTGATGATATTTTGTTGTTGTTGCCACCCTATCTAAGGAGCTTAAATCTGCTTTGAGGAAACTCTTGACCTCACAATGGGTCTGGTGAGGTCCCCCAAACCATCCTGTGTTATTTCTCCACTTCTGGAATGCAGAACTGGAATAGACCTGCTCAGCAACTGACAGAATCCCCATGTTGGTTCTCTGATCTGAGTGAGAAAAGCCAAGTGTAATAGTGCGAAAAGCCAAGTGTAAGCCACTAAGAAAAGAGTAAACCAAAATTGTTGCATTCCTGGAAGGATGGCAGAGAATAGAGGCACCACTGACATAAACTATTCAGGAGAGGTGATTCCCACCCCGTCCTCATCCAACTCACCCCCTTAGGCTGCATAGAAATCATCTTGGAAAATGACAATGGATTATTGTCACGTCAGGGAGTTTGAGGAGGTCTCTGCAGAGGCAGAGAGACTACTTGGACCTTCCAGGCTCTTGACATGCCACAGAAAGAAACTTAAGGACACATCAGGTTTTAACAAAGAAGAAGAGTTTTATTAGTGAAAAGTGAAGATACACATTCTCAGAGCAGAATGTGAGCAAGGAGTGCTTTGGGTATCCTCAGCTCATCTTCTAAAGGATGAGTATAGGAAGTTAAGTGGGAACACCATCAGTCTGGTGAACTCAGTTTTTTGATCATAAATCAAAAGATGTTTATAGTGGTCTGGTCTTCCAAGATCTTAAGGTTGGCATTGTCTTCTTTCTAGATAACTTTTAGAATGTACCGATAATATAGGTTTCTGAAAATACATCTCCCTTTGGTTTTCCTAATCTAAGAATAATTGTGTGAGCTAACTGCACTTAATACTTTAATCAAAATGAGGCAGTTTTCATAGATGAGTGAATTTAAATGAGTTAAATTGTAGTTGTCTCAGAAATTTGGGTATGACAGACCCTGAGAAAAAAACAGATCTGGTAAGTTAAGTCTGATTATAGGGCTTTTAGATTTACAACTAGTCTTTTTCTTTCCTTTGGTCTCCTTTCTACTTATCTTTATTTCTTCTCTTACCTCATTATCATAAGCTTATTTGGGGTGTGATTCCAAGTAGATATGGTTTCTATGCTTGAACAAATCATCATATCCTTCGGTAACCTGGTATGCAGCTATTGATTGGGCAAATGCTTTTTTCTCCATGCCCCTTAGTAAAACCACCATCTTGCTTTTAGCTTGCAAAGCTAGCAACATACCTTCATTGCCCCACTTTAAGAGTATTATCAACTCACTAGCCCTATCTCATAATTTAGTTAACACAGGATTTTGATCAGCTTTGCCATCCATAAGACATTGCACCAGTCCAATGTATTGATGACATGTTGATTGGAACTTGTGAGTGACAACTCCAGACTTATTGGTAAGAGAGTTACATTTCAAAAGGATAGGGAATAAATCTCACCAGAGTTCAGGGGCTTTCTGCATCAGCAAATTTTCTAGTGGAATAAAGCATGTTGAGATATTGCTTCTAAGGTAAAGAATAAATTGTTGCACATGATCCTTCCCACAACCAAGAAAGAGATATAACACCTGGTGAGCCTCCTTGAAATTTTGAGGCAAAAATATCCTCCTTTCACTGAACTACTCTAGGTTGTTTACCAAGTGACCTGAAAAGCTTCTAGTTTTGAATGAGGCCCAGAACAGGAGAGGGCTCTGCCACAGGTCTGGTCTGTTGTGCAAGCTGCTCTGTTATTTGGGCCATATGATTCAGCAGATCTGATGATGATTGAAGTGACAGTGGCAGATGGAGATGTTGCTTGGGGATTTGGGCTTCTACAGGTAAATCACAGCTAAAGCCCTTAGGATTTTTGAGCAAAGCTCTGCCATCCTCTGGATATCTACTTTTCTTTTTTTGTTTTTGTTTTGGTATTGAGGATTAAACACAGGGGGCACTTTATCACTAAGCTATATTCCCAGCCCTTTTAATTTTTTATTTTGAGACAGGATTTTACTAAGTTGTTAAAGCTGGCCTGGAACCTGGTATCCTTCCTCAGCCTAGAATTACATAATGTGCCACCACATCTGGCTGTATTCTCCTTTTGAGAAACAGCTTTTGACTAGCTACTGAGCCAAAGTAGAGACTAGACACTTAATTGTAGGTGACCAAATTACTATGTGTCTGAAATGTGAATCATGCCCAATGATAGTGGTACATACAAGTGGTACATACAAGATCAAGGCTCAAGCAGTCACTGAAAGCACAAGTTAGTTACATAAGGTGGCTGAAATACTCATGTTACCAGCTCCTGCCTACTATATGCCTTCTCTCTCCCAGACTATACTTATGGCCTCATGGGGAATTCACTAATGATCATTTGAGAGAGGAAGAAAAAAAATGCCTGGTTCACAGATGGCTCTGTGCAATGTGTAGGCACCACAGCCTCTTTTTGGGACATCCCTGAAGGAGACTCTTCAATAGATGGATGACAGGGAGCCATGGAAGTCTTTTAAGCAAGGGAGTTATATTATTTTTATTTTCAATTTTGAGATAAGGTGTCATTATGTTGCTCATCCTGGCCCTGAACTCCTGAGATCAAGTGAGCCTCTTGCTTTAATCTCCTGAGGAGCTACCGAGTAACTTTTAGATAGATCACACTGGCTGCCATGGGGAGAATGGCCTGACCTGGGTCAGACTCAGGTCTCGATCTAGTCTGGTCCTGGGGTTACACTTGGGCTTTAGGGAAGGAACTTGTCTGTATGCCTCAGGTCATTCTTGAGGCCTTAAGAGTTTTGACTTGGATGTTTGGCTCAGTTTGAGCTCCCCAGGGTAGAGTCTGCTCTGGTCTATGTATCAGACTGGGACCAAGAGGAGATCTGGTCTGAGTATCTTTTGGACTGGGGACCCTGGGCATGAACTGAACTGTTTATGTAGGCTAAACTGCACATCCTGGGGTCAGGCACACATGTCAGATTTGGGACTTCAGTCAAGGTACTCACCTGTATTTGGGACTGTTTGGACTTAGAACCCTAGTTCTTAGACTGTAAACCTCAAGATTGACTGATTTATTTGGTCTCAAGGAACTTCATGTCAGGCCTTAGGCTGTATTTAAGAGAGATGGCCCCAGGGAAGGGCTTGGCTTATTTATTTGCTACAGACTGGGTGTTCAGGTTGGTCATGATCTGTTTTATTTGCTTTATATGCCTTCTAGTGAAGTTAAATGCATCCAGATATTAATTGGAGCTTTCTTAAAATTGGGGGAAAGAGGACAGATAAATAAGAAGGACAAATAAGTACAAGCTGTTGGATGGGAATAGGAATAGGAAAGGCAGTAGAATGAATCTGACATAACTTTCCTGTTTACACAACAGTGATCTCAATATTGTGTACTTCCACAGTACTGGGATCCTAAATAGAATAAGATATATTCCATGCTTGTGTAAACATATCAAAATAGACTCTACTGTCATGTGTAACTAAAAAGAACATCATCATCATCATCATCAACAAAAATATTCTAAGAATTTAACAAGCCACGGTTTACCAACAATGGGCCAGCTGTTGAATCTGAAATCTGCTCAGGAAATTCCAGTTTGTCTCTGAGTACTGCCTGTTTATCTCTTTGTTTCTGAGGTCACAGTCCCAATTCCCCAAGTTGATGAAGTTCTCTTACCCTGGCAATTCCCTCTCCACTCTGGTGTTCTGCAACCTCTTTGGCTTCTCTCCAGCCTCCTGAGGTGATTCTTTTCCACAGAGCATCTTTTCTATATGTTGCCGGATCTCCTTAGTCCTCATCCCATAAATGAGAGGATTCAAGACTCCTGGGAGCAGCAAGTATACAGCACTAAGTAGATTTTGAACATCCTGAGACACAGTCTTGGCCACTCGGAATACAATGGAAGTGGAGAGACCAGAGAGGTAGATGGTGAGGATGACCAGTAAGTGGGAGCCACATGTGTGCAAGGCCTTGGCCCGGGCTCCCCTAGAAGAGATCCGAAGAGCAACATAGATGATGCGGGTGTAGGAGGTTCCCAGCAGAACAAGATCAAAGATCACGGTGACCAACCGCATAGCCAACCCCAACCGGTTGTTGAAGGTCAAGTCTCCACAAGCTATCCTCAGCAGTGCGATGTACTCACATGTGAAGTGTTGAATCACTGCCGTCCGGCAGAATTGAGCTCTTGCAGTTAGCACCACCAAGGGCACTGCCACTCCCAGGCTCCGTGTCAGGGCGAAAATGGCCAGCACACCCAGCAGGTGGGAGGTCATCAGGTCAGTATAGCGGAGTGGGTAGCAGATAGCCATGTAGCGGTCCAGGGCCATGGCTAGCAGGAGATTGTAGTCCAGAAGGAGGGTGAAGTAGATAAAGAACATCTGGCTCAGGCAGCCACGGAGTGATATGGGGTTAGCATAGTGCACAAAGCCTTCCAACATTTTAGGCATCACAGCTGTGGCAGCACAAATGTTGATAGCCAGGAGCAGAGCAATGAGCACATACATGGGCTGATGCAGATTCCGCTGGGCCACCACAGTGTGGATGACCAGGGCATTGGTAGAGATGATGGTCACATAGAGGAAGGTAAAAGGCAGGACCAGGAGGGGCCGCCACTCCTGCAGTCTGGGGAAACCTACCAGGAAGAAGTTGGTGTAGGAGATGTTGAAGATGCTGGTATTTCCATCCTCATCCATTAGTTTCAGCCCTGGGCTGGTACCAGGAGTGTGGAATAGAGACTGTTAGAACAAAATGAAAATGGAAGAAAGTCTAATTCTATTTTAGGACCTGAGGATTTTGTGATGAAAAGCTCTCTCTTTATGTATGTGCATCTATTTCTTTGGGCTACAGGCAGGTATAGTACCAGGTGTTGTGGAAACTACACAGATGGACAAGGCATTCCTTGTCCTCAAGGAGCTCTTGGTCTTCTGTGTGTGAAATGTAAATTCACAAGATACTTGTCTATCTGTGATGTTTGAGGCATTTGATTGTTGAATAAAAGGTTAGGAGGAAAAGTAGATGTGGTATATGATGGGGAGAAAATAGTGATGGCTAGAGGTAAAACAAGAAAGGTTGAAGAAAAGAAACTCTTTATTAGGAGGAAGAGAAAGAATATGAAGAATCTGTGATCTAAGGAGACTGGGAGGACTAGGCAGGGCTCACTGGGGAGGGAGGAACCAGCCAGGAATAATGGCCTCACTTGTGCTCTTGGGCATACTATGCCCAGGATAGAAGGAAGTGGCCAAGAAAGACTTCTAGTCAGCAGCAGGCTATAGGGACTGATCATTTCCTCAGCCCCTCTAGACGGCTACAGCACCTCCTGCCTGGCCTTGTCCCCAGTGTTATAAAGGATGATTTTACTTTTCTTTCAGAAGGTGAGTTTGTGGAGGGCAGGAGTAGCAACATGCCTCTGGAGTGCTCATGGAGCTCCAAGCTCAGAGCCACCATAGAGACACAGAATTTGCTGGAGCTTTGCTTGTTAGTGAACGAGAATAGGTAAAAGATGGAGAAAGCTAAACATGTAATTGGGTTTTAGAGCAGTAATTTCAATGCATTGACCAGATTTTTGTATAATTAAGGGAATACATACTAAGATACACTATTCAGTAATGTGCCTGCTCACTTTTTCTTAAGAAGCACAATTTGGTGGTGTTGGTGATAGATGTGATCATAAAAAGAACTAACATTGGGCTGGGGTTGTGGCTCAGTGGTAGAGTGGTTGCCTAGCATGTGTGAGGCCCTGGGTTCAATCCTCAGCACCACATAAAAATAAATAAATAAAATAAAGGTTAATAAAAAAAAAAAAAGAACTCACACACGATATACAAAGAATAGTAAACCCTCGTTGAAACACATATCAGGAAGTTCTCTAAATGCTTATATATATATTGACTTCAAAAAATATCTTGTTCATTTTACCAGTGAGGAAACTGAGACCCAGAGAGATTAAGTGACACAACTAGTAAATGGCAGAGCTGGATGTGAACCCAGGCAATAACTCTCCAGACTCTATTCTTTTAACTACTAGAGGATGACCAACTCAACCTGGTTTGCCTGGAACTTTCAGGGTTTTAGTTCTGAAGTCTGGGGTCCCAGGAAACATTCAGGAAAACTAGGCAGCCATCATTTTGCTATTACTAATACTACCTACCCAGCAGATCAGCAAAGCTTCATAAATTGTGGAGGAGTTAGGAGATGTTTTTGTTCCTTTTTATAGGTTTAAAGTCTTAGTGAAATCAGTGTTTGTGTGGGTATTACTACACCCATCCTCTGAATACTCAGAAGAAAAAGAGGTGTATCTGTAAATTCATACTGCAGGGAGAACTCAAAAAGAAATGGATTTGAAATTCCAAAGCCATCCCTGGAATGTCTTTCCGAAAAATCCTCGGGCATTGCCTTAGACAGCACAACACAGACTTTGGGAAATGTACTGTTGTTGAGGTTGGGTGAGGGCCAGACAACCCTTGTAGGGAGGTGGTAAAAACCCTTGTAGCCAAGGTTTATAAAGAATTCAATGGAGGAGAGTGGAAATGAAGAGTGAGGTTAGAGGTGGTACCTGTTAGGGTAAAAAGATGAGGAGAAAATGCAACCCAGAAGATGCTCAGGGTCCCATACTCTTCCTCCTCAAATGTGACCAGAGGGTTTTCATCCTTTCTGAGTCAGAAAGAAACTGACTCAGGCTGTCCATAAATCTCTTAACTTGGACAAGATTACACGGTCTCTGTTGTATGAAACGTAATTTGCTCTCCTGTTTTGTGTCTTGGGATTCCCCTAGTAGATTCCTTAAGGAGCTGCTTTGACATGGGGCCCCAAAGCACTCCCAGTAAAGGGAATATAGAATAAGAATGCTGTAAAGAAGGAGCAGA
The DNA here is from genome assembly GCF_047511675.1 of Marmota flaviventris. NCBI lineage: Eukaryota > Metazoa > Chordata > Mammalia > Rodentia > Sciuridae > Marmota > Marmota flaviventris. The sequence continues at coordinate 60,088,463 of NC_092506.1, read as the reverse complement.
AGAGATGCAAAAAGACTGTCGGAGATGGGGAGATGGGTTAACTGACTAATGAAGCTCTTAAGAAAGAGGAAGTGAGGCTACTAGAGTTAAATTCTTCAGATGAGAACCAATTGGCAGCAGAGAGAAATAGAGGAATCAACAATGATTCCACAATTTTTTTAAGCTATGATAACTATGTTGGAGCTGCCAAAACCTGAGAATTGTTGCAGATGAGAGGGGAGAGCTTAGACGAAAGGTTAAGGCTGGAGATGAAAATGCAGAGATCGTTGTTTTACAGGGGACATGAAACAGAATCCTAAGGGGCAGACAGAATAACAGACATCCATGAAAGAAACTAAGAAAAAGGGAAGGGAGGTAGAGTGAGAACCAAGAGCAAAAGGGAACTGGAAGCCAGGGGAAGAGAGATTTGGTTGCTATGGAGGCTTCAAGGTAAAGGAATTTACAGACTCGTGGAGACGGAAGACCAATGCAGCTGAATTACTCTATAAAGCCTAATGTTCTGAGTAGCATAAGAGTGGACAGGTAGGAGAGCTGAAGTTAAGATGCCAGATATCATGTGATTTCTGTAGAAAGAGGCACACCTTCTCCACCATAAAAATCAAAGCCACTGGGCTGGGATTGTGGCTCAGCAGTAGAGCATTCGCTTAGCACATGCGAGGCCCTGGGCTTGATCCTCAGCATCACATAAAAATAAATAAATAAAATAAAGATATTAAAAAAAATCAAAGCCACTGTCAGCCACTCCTCCAATTTCTCTGCCCTCCCACATTGTTTGGCTACTATGAGCATCCCTCTTCCTTCAGTTCCAGAAGAGATGTCTCTTCTCTCTGTCCTCAGGATATCTTCTAATTAACTTTTCTTTCCCCTCAGCTTATGACAAAGTTCAAATTTCTGTCTTTGGAGATAATGAACTCTTCCTTAACTTCCTGTGAGCCTCTAGATTTCGATTTTTCTCCTCACCTTTAAAGTGGAGCCCCTGGAAGGTGTTCTGCATACTTTAATCATTGCTTGCTTGCCTGTCTCCTTACCAGACTGAAAGCATTTCTAGCCAGGAGACCATGTCTTGTTCATCTCTGCCCCAGTGCCTAGCACAGAGCTGACGGCAAAATAGACTGCTCAGAAGTGATGTGTTGAAAGAATCATTAAATGTACCATGGGATCTTACTAAACTTTCTCATTTGCAACTTTGAGCATCTCTTTGAAGCCCAGAGATTTCAAATGATTTTCTTAGTCTCACCTACTGAGAAGAATCAAGCCTCAATCTTCTAGTACTCTTCCCTCTTCACCTCTTGTGCCCCCCCCCCCCCACACACACAAAACAGCATTGGGCAGGCTGCAAGTATTTTTAATCTAAAAAACAATATTAAGAGCTAGCTTTTTTTTTTTTTTTTCAGGGTCCAGGGGAAGTACTGGGGATTGTACTCAGGGGACTCGACCACTGAGCCACATCCCAGCCCTATTTTGTATTTTATTTACAGACAGGGTCTCACTGAGTTGCTTAGTGCCTCGCTTTTGCTGAGGCTGGCTTTGAACTCATGATCCTCCTGCCTTATCCTCCCAAGCCCCTGGGATTACAGGTGTGCGCCACTGTACCCGGCTAAGGGCTAGCTTTTATTGAGTATTTACTACATGCCAAACATGGTTTCAAGTGTCTTCCATGTGATATCTCTTTACTCACAGCATCTTAAGAGATGAATACTATTTATTAACCCAGTGTATAGATGTGGTTACTGAGGTTTAGGGAAGTAATGTTCTTAAAGTTCTTAAAGTACCGTAGGCATTAAATGATAGGGCTGGGATATGAACTTCAGTTTGTCAGTGGTACTTTAAGAATTTTAAGAATGTGGTGTTCAGTTCTAATCCCAGGTTTACCTGCCTTCAAATTCCTTTTCTTCTCACTGTGGCAGTCTGTAGTGGTCTCTGTCTGGGTTGCAGCCTAGTTTGGTTTCACACCTGAAGAGGTAAGACTTGACTGAGGTTGGCGCCCAGCTCCAAGGCACTGATCCATGAGGCTGAGGAAGAGAGGAATGGGCAATTATAGTTGTGGTTCCAGGGGAGGAGCCTGAGAAGATTCCCAGAGGGGAGCCATTTCCAGGGACCCAAAGGAGGAAACTAGGAGAAACTCAGAGGAACCTCTTTCACTCTTTGTGGTGTTGTTTTAGGGTTTATAATACACATTATTATTATTATTTTTTAATTTTTTATTTATTTCTTACATAGATGACAATAGTGAAGTGCATTACATTCATAATTATCCATTCACAGCACATTTTTTTGTAACTCTGTATATAAAGTATGTTCACGCCAAATGGAGAGGGTCATCATTATAATACACATTCTTAACTAACCACAAGCTATCTACAAGCAGTGTTATGCCACATCCTGAGCCACATGAGATCCTTACAACAGGACTTTCATTTCCTCTCTTCCAGTGTCTGTGTTATCTTTGTCATATGTTTTTATTTTTACATGATTGGAAATCCCACAATCTGCTGGTTTTCTTTTCTGTCTTATTTTTCTGTTAAATTCTAGGGAGATTTAGAAAAATGAGACAGAAATCAATATTATGTTTGCAAAATTCATTCACATTGAATGTTACTGTTACTTATTTTATTGCTCAGAGTGTTTCAATATATAAATGTGTCATCCTATATTTACATGTTTTATAGCTTGACAGTTATGTGCTTCTGATTTTTCACAATTAAAAACAATGACACTATGAATACTCTTGATACCGATGGGCCTGAAGTATCAAGAGGTCAAAAGGTATGCATATCTTCAATTTTACTAGATAATGGCAAATTGTCTTCCAATGTGATTGTTATAATTTATAACATCATCAATAGTGTATGAGAGTAATTATTGATATCTGTTGGGAAATCATTATGCTACATATCCAAATCTGCTATGTCTACCTGACAAACGTGATAAGATTATACAGTGCATACTGGTTATCTGTATGTGAGCGGTTTGAGATAAAATATTTTTCCTTTTTTTTTTGAAATAACTATTTAAATCTTTTGCTTGTTTTACTACCATGTTGCCTTTTATTGATTTATAGTTGTTATTTATATATTCTGGGTACTAGCTTTTTTTTTAAACTAGAAGTCTTCTTTTTCTTTATAACTTTATTTTATTTATTTATTTTTATGTGGTGCTGAGGATTGAATCCAGTGCTTCAAATGTGCCAGGCAAGTGCTCTACCACTGAGCCACAACCCCTAGCTTTTTGTTGATTAAATTTATTGCAAGTATCTTTCCCAAATCTGTGACTTGCCTTTTCACTTTTAAGGCATCTTCTGCTTAAAGTTCTATCTAGCATATAGAGCATCTCTATATAAATTACAGAAAGGCTCTGTCTCTGATAGCTTGACAAGTGTGGTGTGGGTTGAATATAATCTTCCACTTGTTTTTGTAAGATGCATATGGATAATTTACTATATGTAGTAATCTACCAAAAGTTCTTAATTTTAATGTCGTCAAATTTATATCACTTTTTTCCTTTCCTTCTTAAAGAGATCAGTGCTTTTTATGTTCTGCTTTATAAAAGTCTCATTATAGATATTGTCCTTGAGATATATTTCTTAGCTTCATGGTTTGGATTTCAACATTTTGATGTACCTTTCTTTAGCATTTCTGATGAATATTTAACAAATATAATGCCTATCATATACAATATCATGCACATAACCTTTTTTTTGAGATGTGAAAATACAGAGCTGTTGCCATGATTTTATCAAGTTCCTCTGGTTTAATGTATCACATTTACTTTGTCTTTGATCCCTTGTGTTTGCCTCTGTCTTAGGTTTCTGTGTGACTAAGAGATTAGAGGGATGGGTCAAATCATAAGAGTATGCACTCATTTCCTGGGTTGACTTCCCATATATCTCATCTTCTCTCTACCACGCATGCCAGGCGAGCGTGCTACTACTTGAGCCATATCCCCAGCCCCACTCTTGCTTTTTAAAAACACAAAACTTTGAAACAATTTCTGACTTAAACATTGTAACAATAGTACAAAAAATTCCTATACAACCAATGTCAATATCTTACATAATCACAGTATAATTATCAATATTAAGAAATTAACAAAACTATTATCCAATTTATAGACTTTACTAAAATTATGCCAATGTCCCACTAATGTTTTTTTCTCTCTTCCAGAATTCAATCCAGTATTACATGTTTGCATCTATTGCATGTCTTCATAGTCCCCTTTAATTAGGGAGAGTTCCTTAGTTTTTTCATTCTCTTTTATGGTCTTAATACCTGATCATGTTTTCTTTCGTTTAATTTAGATTTTGCATTTTTTTGGTAAGAATACCACAGAATAGATATTGTGCCCTTCTCAGTAAGGATATCAGTTTCAGGAGATACGATGTTATATTGTGACATTATTGGTAAGGTTACCATCTATCACTTGCTTAGGAGACCTCACTAAAGAATATTTTAAGGAAAAAAAATATCCTGTTTCTCCTACTTTTGCCTGTTAATTAGCATCCACTAATAATTCTTGACTGAAATATTTATTACTGTGATGTTTGCCAAATGGTGATTTTTCTATTTCTATTTTTCTTTCTACATTCGTTAATTGAAATTCCACTGTAAGGAAGTGCTTTTCCTTATTTTTTTGTTTGCTTGCTTTGATTAATAAGGACTTTTGTATTCACATTCTAAAGGTTGTCATTAGTTACTGTCATAATTTATTTTGTTGCTCAAATTCTTCCTCTATTTGGCTATTAGGAATCCCTTAAAATTGTTCCTTCTAGCTGAGTGTGGTGGAGCATGCTGTAATTTCAGCAATTCTGGAAGCCAAGGCAGGAAGATTTCAAGTTTGAAGACAGCCTCAGAAACTTAGCAAGACCCTACCTCAAAAAAAAAAAAAAAAAAAAAAAAAAAGGGGTTGGGGATGTGACTGTGTGGTTAAGCATTCCTGGATTCAATTCCCAGTAATAACAACAATAACAAAAATTGGTGCCTCTATTCTTCTGACAATTCCCTAAAATTTTTGGAGCATTTCTTTTCTTTACTTTTTGGCATTACAAGATGGTTCAGGATCATTCTGTGCTTGGCATACTCCAGCCTTGGAATCATTCATTTCTCCAAGCACCCTTGGTTCTTTTTTATGAGAATGGTATTTATTAGAGTTCGCATTATCTCTTCACTGTTGCCATCTATTTTCAAGTTCTTATCAATGTATTTTTTTCTAACAGGGACTTTCCTGTTTAAAAAAGAAGTGTTTTCCCAGTACTTTATATTTTGTTTTTTTATTGATTTTTTTAAAATAAATGACGGTGGAATGCATTGCAATTCTTATTACACTTATACAGCACAATTTTTCATATCTGTTTGTATATAAAGTATGTTGACACCAATTGATGTCTTCATACATGAACTTTGAATAATGATGTCTATCACATTCCACTATCCTTGCTATCCCCCTGCCTCCTCCCTTTCCCTCCCACCCCTCTGCCCTATCTAGAATTTATCTATTCCTCCCATGCTCCCCCTCCCACTATGAGTCAGAATCCTTATATCAGAGAAAACATTCCCCATTTGTTTTTTTTTGGGGTTGGCTAACTTATATTTTCTTTTTTATACCAATAACCTTCACTTACTGAGCACTTGTTACATGTCAGGTCTTGCCCTAAATCAATCAATCTCTCTCTCTCTCTCTCTCTCTCTCTCTCTCTCTCTCTCTCTCTCTGTTTGTGTTATGAATACTTAATATGAGATGTAACCTCTTTAAGTTTTAAGTACACAATTCAGAATTATTCACTATAGATACAATGTTGTATAGCAGATCTTTAGAACATATTCATCTTGCATGGTAAAAGAGAAAGTCCCCATTTCTCTCTTCACTCAGTCCTTGGTTTTCTGTTTCTAGTAATTTGACTAAAATAGTCAATATAAATAACGTCATGCATTTTTTTTTGTCCTTCTGCGACTAGCTTATTTTATGTAGCATTGTATCCTCCAGGATCATTCATGTTGTCATAGATGGCAGGATTTCCTTCCTTTTTTAAGTTCAAATGACATTCCATTGTATGTCTATATCACATTTTTTATCCATTCTTCAGTGGACATTTAGGTCATTTCCATATTTTATTTTGTTGTGAATAATGCTGCAACACACATGGGAGTGTTTCTATCTCTTCCAGATCCTGATTTCAATTCTTTTGGTTATAAACCCAGAAGTGGGATTAATAGGTTATATGGTAATTCTATTTTTAATTTTTTGAGGAGCTGCCATACTGCTTTCTGTAGTGGTGGCTGCATTCCCACCAACAGTGTACAAGGGTTTAAATTTATTCCCTTCATCACAAACCCTTAGTTCTCTTTCATTTATTGATTTTTTCCAGTAGCCATCCTAACAGTATGTGGCTTTAATTTGTATTTCCTTGATGATTAGTGACGTTGAGCATTTTTTTAAAGGCTTGTTACCCATTTGAATGTCTTCTTTGGAGAAATATCTAGGTAAGTCCTTTGTACATTTAATATTATTGTTATTTGCTGTTGAGTTATAGGAGTCCCTTGTACATTTTGGATATTAATCCCTCATCAGATATATTGTTTGCAAATATTTTCTTCCATTATATAGGTTGCTTTTTTAATTCTGTTGATTGTTTCCTTTGCTGTGCAGAAGCTTTTCAGTTTGATATAGTCCCATTTGCCTAATTTTTGCTTTTTTTTATTTTGCTTTTGGTGCCAATCTCAATGTCATGAAGAATTTCACCTATGTTTTCTTCTAGGAGTTTACAATTCTAGATCCTGTATTTAAATCTTTAAACCATTTTGAGTTGATTTTTTTTGGGCGGGGGGTAACTGGTGATTGAACCCTGAGCCACTTAACCACTGATCCACATTCCCCAGCTCTATTTTTGTGTTTTATTTAGAGATAGGCTCTGAGTTGTTTAGGGCCTTGCCAAGTTGCTGAGGCTGGCTTTCAATTTGCAATCCTCCTGCCTCAGCCTCCCACGCTGCTGGGATTACAGGCATGTGCCACTGCCTGGCCTTGAGTTGATTTTTGTGTGTGGTATAAAATGAAGGTGCCATTTCTTTCACTTGTCAGTGTCCAATTTCCCACACCATATGTTGAACATTATATCTTCCTTATTGTTGATTCTTGTTGAGGTTTTATATATGTGTGGGTTGATTTCATTGCTCTATATATCTATTTTTATGTCAGTAGCATATTATTTATTTATTCACTTTAGTAGAATATTATTTAAAATGTACTATAGCTTTGTAATATATTTTGAAATCAATCAGGAAATGTGCTGCCCCTAGTTTCATTTTTCTTTTTTCCCTTCCTTCTTCTCTCCCTCCCTTCCTTTCTTTTCTCCTCCTACTCCTCTTCCTTCTTTTTCTCTTTTTCTTTCTTTTTTGACTGATGAAGTGTTTAATTGGACAAATAACTGATAAGCTTAAAGATAACCAGCACAATTCCACAAAAGAACCAGCTCAGCCCAACTAAATTTTTCTCAACAGCAATTGACACTGATGTATATAGGTATGCAAATTAGTTGATGACACTGAACAAAGGGGAAACCCATTCTTCCTTTTCCTTATTTTGCCTTCTTCACACTTCTCTTAGAAACATCCCCTCCTTGGTCTTATTTCAGCTTTAGCAATCCCAAACGGAGGGCTGCAATGATCTTTCTTCACCTCAACATTAGGCATTCTGAATTCCAAGTGCAACACTGCAGTTTTGTTCTTCTTTTTCAAGATTGCTTTGGCTAAGACTTAAAATCAGCATACTATAGTGATGCAGCCACATCAATGTTTACAGCAGCTCAACTCACAATAGTAAGCTATGGAGTCAACATAGGTGCCCTTCAACAGATGAATGGATAAAGAAAATGTGCTATATATACACAATGGAATATTACTCGGCCATAAAGAAGAAGGAAATTATGGCATTTGATGTTAAATGGATGGAACTGGATACTATCATGCTAAGTGAAATAAGCCAATCCCCCCAAACCAAAGGTCGAATGTTTTCTCTGATATGGGGATGCTAACTCACAATAAGGTTTTGGGGTAGGGAAGAATAGAAGTAGTTTGGGTTAGACAAAGGGGAATGAAGGGAAGGGAAGGTGAATGGGAATAGGAAATCAAAATGAATTCGACATTGCTATTCTATGTACATATATGATTATATGACCAACGTAATTCTACATCATGTATAGTCAGAAGAATGAGAAGTTTTACTCCATATATGTATGTCAAAATACATTCTACTATCATGTATAACTAATAATAACAAATTTTAAAAAGATTGCTTTGGCTATTTGGGGTTTTTTGCAGTTTCATATGAATTTTAGAATAGTTTTTCATTTCTGTAAAGAATACCATTGAGGTTTCTGTTTGTTTTATTTTATTGCCATATTACTGGGGATTGAACCCAAAGTCTAACACTCTGAACTATAACCACATCTTCCTTTTCAATTTTGAAGCAGAGTCTTGCTAAATTGCCCAAGCTGGCCTAAATTTTGGAATCCTTTTGCCTCAGTCTCCCAAGTAACTGGGATTACCGGTGTGTGCCATCACAGCTGACTCCCCTGGAGTTTTGATAGGAATATGTTGAATTTTTACATTGCTTTGGGTAGTATGGACATCTTTAATAATGTTAAGTTTTTCAAACCATGAACATGAGATATCTTTCTCAATGGAATATTTGTATATTCTTTAATTTCTTCATTAATAATTTGTGTTTTTCAGTGTATATGCATTTCACCTTCTTGATTGATTCCTTTGATTGTATTCTTTTTGATGGTATTGAAATTGTATTGTTTTCTTGTTGGGTAGTTGTTTGTATATAGAAATACAACTGATATTTGAATGTTAATTTTGTATCTTGGCACTTTACTGTACTTATTCATTATCTAACAATATTTTTTTTGGAGAGTCTTTAGAATTGTCCACACATAAGATTGTATCATCTGCAAACAGAGATAATTTTATGTCTGTCCTTTTGAATTTGGATGTGTTTTATTTCTTTTCTTTGTCTAAAATATCTAAGAATTCCAATACTATGTTAAATAAAAGTGGTGAGAGCAAGCACAGTTTTTTTTTATGTAAATTCAGATTACATAAACACTTACAAGTTTCAGTCCAAAAACACAAAATGGTTTTATAGAGTAATTCTTCATTTAAAATTAAAGCCATTATTTGTTTTAGCAATTGAAAGTCATATTATTTTTTTTTGCTATGAATAAAACCTGACTTGAAAACTTAAAAAGCAGGTTTAATTCCCAATTTAACAATAAATATTGCATGCAATAAGACTCTAACAAAGCTTCTAGGTTAGTATTAAAATGACCACTAGTTAGCAAATTACCTAGCAAAAAAAGATTTGACAGTGAATTACTAGGTCTGACATGTTCATGCTACAGCAGACTATGTTCAGAGCTTTAAAAATGAAGTAAAACTGAGAGACAGTTCAAGATCTTCTCCACCCCAGGCATCCATTTCTCTTCCAAGTAGTTTCTGGGGAAGGAACCCAGGGATGATCTACCACTGAGCTACTATCCCACTCAGGTTGTAATATGCTCTTTGCTCCATGTTTAACAGCTTTTTTTTTTTTGGTGCCAGCCATGGCAATAAAGGTGGAGTCGAGGCCTTGAGGGACTGCAGAAAAAAATTAGTACATTGATGTTTCATTTTATTCTGAAATAATATCTGGGTGCTTTGGAAAATTACGGACAAGAGAAATTTCTGATCTGGAATGGAAGATATTGTGACCCTCTAACTCTCTAATTTTTCCCCCTAGGGTTATAGTGTTTCATTAAATCAAGAATCATTTATTCGGCTTCTTTTGGAAGCTTGAATGTTCCCATCTGGTGGTGGAGGAGAGTGGTAGAGCAGTAGGGTCCTGGTAATGAGTATGTCCTTCCATCAAGAGTACCCTGAGAGGGCTGGGGATGTGGCTCAAGCGGTAGCGCGCTCGCCTGGCATGCGTGCGGCCCGGGTTCGATCCTCAGCACCACATACAAACAAAGATGTTGTGTCCGCCGAGAACTAAAAAATAAATATTAAAAATTCTCTCTCTCTCTCTCCCTCCCTCCCTCTCTCTTAAAAAAAAAAAAAAAAAAAGAGTACCCTGAGAGGAGAGCTACCTCTTCCCCTAGGGTGGAGAACATGTTTCCTCCACCATTCTGGTGGTTCTTAAAAGATGGGGGCCATAACAACTCCATCAGCCTGGGTAGTCCAGGGCCTTCTTGTGCTTTGCTGTCTGTACACTGGAATACTTAAGTTTGGACAGGGTGACTTCTATGGTGTTGCACTCCCCTGTGCCCAGAGACATTGTAAACATGCCTGTTTATCCTTCTTTTGTGTTCTATGCTCCATGTCTTCATAATAAAAATAAAGAAACCTGTTTCCCACTGTACATAATATCTGCTGTACCTATTACATGTTGCTACTTTGAAATGGAAGTGATGGAAAACTTAGGATATAAGTTGGGGAAATGAGGTATTAGAGTTATAACTAGGATCTTGTCTGGGAAGAAGGCAAGCAGGCTTTGAATCACTACCCAAGGATATTCATCTTCTTCCCATCTTGTCTTTTACTGGCCTTTTGGAGGGCCAGATTCTACCAGCTGCTTCCTATTTTTGTGCTATAAAATAGCTGTCCTCTGTACTGAAGTGTTCAAGTTTATTCTGAGGAAAGAAAATCTTCAGTTTGAACATATGTAATGATTAATCACTTAAAAATAATTTATTTCCTTGATATTTCTCTTAACAATATGAGAAGCCACATCTTGACACTTTGGAATGCCACCCACTTCAGTGGTTGGCTCTCTACTGTTGCTAAAATCATTGTTTTTCCAGTTTTGTGTCTTTTCTTTCCTCATTACTGTCATGCAATAGCCACAAGTTTCTTCACCAAGTTTTATTTTTTAAAAAAATAATTTTAATTGATTTTTTTAAAAATAAATGATAGCGGAATGCATTACAATTCTTATTACACATATAGAGCACAATTTTTCATATCTCTTTTTGTATATAAAGTATGTTGATACCAATTCGTGTCCTCATACATGTACTTTGGATAATGATGTCCATCACATTCCACCGCCCTTGCCCCTTCCCTTCCCTTCCCCTCCCATCACTCTGCCCTATCTAGAGTTCCTCTATTCCTCCCATGCTCCCCCTCCCTACCCCACTATGAGTCAGCCTCCTTATAGCAGAGAAAACATTCAGCATTTGATTTTTGGGGATTGGCTAGCTTCACTTAGCATCATCCTTTCCAAAGTCACCCATTTACCTGCAAATGCCATGATTTTATTCTCTTTTATTACTGAGTAATATTCCATTGTTTTCACCCATTTTCATAAAAGACATTGACTAAGTCTATCTTTCCTCCCCAACTTCTGCTTTTCTCCTGTAAGTTGCCCGCCATAACCCCCATATCCACATGTACTGCATCTACAGATTCAGCAAACCATGGATCAAAAATATTTTTAAAGACTGTATCTATATTGAACATGAACAGACTTTTTTCTTGTCATCATTCCCTAAATAATGCATCAAAACAACAATTTACTTTGTATTAGGCATCATAAATAATCTAGACATGATTTAAAGTATATGGAAGACATGCATGGGTTACATGCAAATGCTATGCCAGTTTATATAAGGTGCTTGAATCTTGCAGGTTTTGCTATGTGGGAAGGGGATCCTGGAACTCATTCTTCAAGGATGCTAAGGATGACAATCTAGTTCATTCATGTTATTGCTCCATTCAATGCCCTTGTTTAATGGTCCTTTTCCTCCTTCAATAAAAGTGATATATTCTCCATCTAGTCCAGGCTATATATATCCTGGGTCACCTAAGAAATATACCACCTCTGAAGTCTTATATTTTAGTATCTTTCTTTACACCCATCTTCATTCCTTCCCTCCACATTCCTACTTTTATATCTCATGATAACCTCTAGGGCTTTAATCTGTCTTTAATTGTTCAGAACCCTCCCATCTTTTCTGCCCTTTGACACTTGGATGTCAGGCAGTGCCATGACTCTCCAGTACTCCTATTTCTCTGCTGTACCTTCTTGACAACGGGATGAAAGGGTGTCTGGACTGCTGAGAGTCTCTGGAGAAACAGCCCGATTTGAGTAGTTCTGCACCCCTTCTCACTCCTTTTGATAACAGAAGGCTCCCTCCTTTCAAGAGTCAGCACTCCTGCTTTGCTCTTGTTCCCACATAGTACTTCATTTCATGGATCATTCCTTGTTTTTTCTCTCAACTGACTCCTCCTCTCCCTATGAGGCAGGTAAGATTGTTACTTCAGTTTTACAGATGAGGAAACTAAGGTTCGGAAGAATTCCAAGGCTGTCTCACAACTGGTAAATGACCCAGCCAGGAATCTGAATTCAGATCTCTCCTTCTCCCAGTCTCCTCCCCACATTCTTTCTGCTCTCTGAAGTTTACCCACATGTTCTTCCCTGCTTTCCCCTCCATCTACTGCCATCACCCCCCATAAACTTCCTTCCATCCCAATCTCCTCAGAATCATGGTGGTTTTATTTCAGTGCCCACTTTTCCCCTGCGCTGAAGTTGGTTGACTAATGTCTGTGTATCCTCTAAATTTTAAGTTCCATAAAGGCAAAGATCATATGAAGCTCAGCATTGTATTTCTAGAGCCTGAAGAAAGAAAACACTCTGGCTAAAGCAGTTTTCAGCAATCCACATATTACTGAGGCAAGTTCTTTGCTCTCCTTGACCCATCAGAGGATTCAACATTGCCAATTACTGCAGCCTTCTTCATACTCTCTCCTCCCCTTGCTTTGGTACAGATAATCTCCTTATTTTCTTTCTGCCTCTGTCTCCTACATACAAATCCAGGATTCTGATTTCTCTTACATTGGCTACCCTTCTCCATCTCTGCCATCACTAGTTAGGTTCAGGCCACTGTTTTCTCTTCTGGAGGACTGGAACAGCCTCTTAAATGCTCTTCGCCCTGGGGCCCGTCTCCCTCCAATTGGCATTTTACTAATAACAGCAGGGTGATCACTGTGAACACAAATCCAATCTTGCTACATTCCTACTTTGAATTCTTAAATGATTACCTACTGCCTGGAGTAAAATCTCGAACTCCCTTATAATGACAGATAAGTCTTTCATCATGTGGCCTCTGACTACCCATCAAAGACTCATTTTCTTCTGTGGCCCTATACACCTGCCAAGCTAGGGACACTACTAGTGAGTGTCCAGGTCAGCTGTCTTTAGTTATTCCTCTACACCTTTCCCTAAGTTCTTCCTTTGCCTAGAATGAGTTTTCTTTTCTCCATCTCCTTTTCACCCAGGGAACACCTTATTATTCTTCAAATACAACTCAAACTCACCTTCTCTGTGAGGTGTTCCTAGTTTGGGTGAGTATCTCCTCCTCTACATTTTCACAGAATTTTGAACACAAAACTATTATTAATATTGCATCTCTACAGCTTGATAGATTGGAACCTTCCTCTAGGGGGAAACAGACTTTTTCTTTACAATCATAGAGTCAGCTTAATAAACATGTGCTGAATGAACGAATGAAACATGCAGAGGGAAAGGGAGAAAACAGAAGTCAGAGATGGAAGCTTGTTTTGCAGCACGTTACTGTATAACTCAGAGTGGCAATTTTTTAGAAAATGGCTCTAAGACTCTCAAAGATTAATGCATGGGGCTGGGGCTGTAGTTCAGTGGTAGAGCGCTTGCCTGGCTTGTGTGAGGCGCTGGATTTGATTCTCAGAACCACATAAAAATAAATAAATAAAATAAAGGCATTGCATTCATCTACAACTAAAAAATTATTTTAAAAAAAGATCAATGCAGATAGCCAAGCCAAAATATAACAGGTATGACTAATTCACATAAATGCCATCCCCTCATTGGACAGTGAGAGAGATTTTAGGACCCACAAGTCCCAGAGAATCAGCCAGGAAGCTCTCTATGTGAGGGTGGGGACTGGAGCTTCTCAGTGGGGACTTGTTGCTGTGTCCTTTGGAACAGAGTTGCTAGATGCTCTCTGATTTCCTTGGTTCTGGCCCCATAGATGATGGGGTTCACTAGACAGGGCAGCAATAGATAGAAGGCACTGAGCAGGTTGTGCACATCCTCAGAGGCAGTACGGGCCACACGGTAGACAATGGATGAGGACATGGTGGAGGAGTAGATGGTGAAGATGACTAGCAGGTGGGAGCCACAGGTGTTCAGGGCCTTGGCACGGGCTCCACCTGATGAAATCCTAAAGGCAGCATGGATGATGCGGGTGTAGGAGGCTACTAGTAGAAGCATGTCCAGGACCCTGTTGAAGATGCGGATGGTGAGTCCCACAGTCTTGTTCAGTGAAACATCCCCACAGGAGAGCTTCATCAGGGCCATGTGCTCACAGGCAAAGTGGTGGATCACATCTGAGCGGCAGAAGCAGACCCGTGAGGCCAGTCCCACCACTGGAGCAACAAGGCACGTGCTCCTGGCCGCTGCCACCCCCACCAGGCCAGCTAGAAACTGTCTTGTCACTATCTCTGGGTAGCGGAGAGGGTGGCAGATGGCAACATAGCGGTCTAGGGCCATGACCAGGAGGATGTTGCAGTCAAAGACAATGAGGAAGTAGATGCAGAACATCTGGATTAGACAGCGAGCCAGGGAGATGCGGTTGAAGTGTGTGGAGAAGCTGAAGAGCATGGGGGGCACCACGGTGGTGGCAGCACAGATGTTGACAGCCAGGAGCAGGGCAATGAGCAGGTACATGGGCTGGTGTAGGCTCCGCTGAGACACCACTGTGTGGATGACCAGTGCATTGGCAGAGAAGATCACCAGGTAGAGGCTAAGGAAGGGCAGTACCAGAAGGGTACGGGAGTCCTGCAGTCCTGGGAAGCCCACCAGGAAGAAGCTGGTGTAGGACCCATTGGAGCTGCCATTGCTCCACCCGGACATCTTCCCTGAGGGAGCAGGATGGCTCCTGGAGAGGGGAGGAGTCGTCCTGGTGTCAGAACCCACCTCTCCCTGCCCTGGCCTCACCAGGCTGCCCTGGGTACTTTGTCCTCCATGAACACAGTGTTTCTATAGATAAAGAGTTGTTTGTTAATATTTAGTGAGGTGCTTCAAGAAATAACCACCTTCCATAGCCCCTACTTTGTAATTTTTCTTTTCTTTCTTTTAAATATTTTTTAGTTGTTGATGCACCTTTATTTGATTTATTTATATGCAGTGCTGAGAATCGAACCCAGTGCCTCACACAAGCCAGGAAAGTGCCCTACCGCTGAGCCCCAGCCCCAGTCCGGTTTTTCTTTTAATTTTCTATAAAAATCCTTCATTTTTTCCCCCTAATGAACCCATATTGAGGGCCTATTTTGTGCTAGTTCCTATGCTAGGGGCTTGGGATACAAAATGAATAGCTGACTGTCTCTGTTTTGAGTGAGCTCACATTGTACAGAGCAAGCATGAAATGACAATTTCTTTCAAATTGACATTACACACTATTTGATGATCTATTGTAGGATCTAAGATTTTGTAGGGATTAACTTTGAATTGCCATTATCCATCTTTCTTTCATTTTGGTGAATTGATATTCTTGTCAATTGCTACTCTTTTCCAATTCATCAAAGAATATTTTGAGGAAACTATAAAACCATTTGCTTGTTCTTTCCATATCTGAAACTTAGTCAGATGTTCTTCTATGGTCTCTTCCCCATCTGTAGTTTGATTTTCTTTTCAATTATGTTTTTTTTCTATTTTCCATGGTTTTATAATATTTCATGTAATACAAAAGAATAAAAATGGGAAATTATCAGTTTTTCTCTGTCATCTTTTATTACTGTACCATCTGACCAAGCCATACAGAGCCCCGTTTCCTTGATCCTTTTTCTCCTCCCCTGCTTCTTTTTGGAGCAATCACCTAGTAATTCTTTTCTCCTGAGCTCTGGTTGTTCAACAGCTATACCTTCAGGAATGTGGACCTCTTAATCCTGGGATCCATCCTAGGCTGACCCCAAAATGTGAAAGAAGAAAAGGGTATGGAGAGGAGATTCTGGGACTTAGACTATGATAAGTGGACCTGATTGAGGCCTGATATTATCACAGAAAAGTCTGGGGGAATGTCAAGGAGGGCAGGGACTGTTCATATCTCAAGCTACTTAGAGATAGAGAGTTTTTAGGGACAGGAAGAGGGAAAATTGATTATCCCTCTTCTTCTTTGTCCTCCACTGGGATCATAGGATCCAAGAACCAAGGCATCAGAGACCTACAGAGTCCAAAATTTTTGGACATCAGTGGAGGACTGCTTCTCAGGAGGATAGAATTCAGCCCTTCAGCAGGATTGTGAGTCCCTGCAATGTGAGGGTGGGGACACCCAGCACTTTTTCCTTCCCTCTAATGTTGGGAAGGTAAAGCGGTTTTTTGGCAGTCCATACTGTTTGGGGGGACCCATCCTTTCCTAAAACAGCCCATCATATCACATCCGAGTGTGAACAGGGCCTACTCTCAGGAAGTACTCTCTGTTGAGCCACCATCATACTCTCTGAATATTTACTGCACTGTTCCTGATTGTGCTTCCTGGAGCCACACAGAGCCTATCTTATCTACAAAACCTAGTCCTTTAGAGAGAGATTTACACGGGACAAGCATTTGGGTTGG
This sequence comes from Marmota flaviventris, assembly GCF_047511675.1. NCBI lineage: Eukaryota > Metazoa > Chordata > Mammalia > Rodentia > Sciuridae > Marmota > Marmota flaviventris. The sequence continues at coordinate 60,071,840 of NC_092506.1, read as the reverse complement.
CTTAAAGGTTTTGACAAGATAGGCTGCTGAATGCTTTCTGTTTCATCTCACAGAAGGCAGCCCAAGGCAGAGCTGACACTGACATGGGGAGGTGAAACCACTTCATTGTGATTCCTGTTCCTGCCCTTGCTTGTGCAAATCTGGGCAAAGGACTTATGCAACCCTCAGGTGTAAAATGGGAATGGCAATATTGGCCTTGTAGGGTGACAGAGAAGATTAAATTGCTGAAAACTGTAAAGTGAATGAACAGAATCAGTGCCTCTCCCTGGGTCCATTTGGAAGGGAAAGGAAGTGAGCCCAGGGCCAGCCTCAAGCCCTGGACCTGGGAAGGGAAATTGGAGAGAGAGAGGTGGTTGTTACCTTTGTCAGTGGACTTAGGGATGCATGTGAAGATTTTTCTTCATTATACTGCTGAGTTTGTAGAAGTAGATTTTTCACAATCTCAGTTTCCATGTGACTAGAAAAGGGAAGGTTCAGTCTTAGATCTATTCCTCACTCAAAGTGAGATCCTTCAGGGCACTAGCAGAGTTGCCCTGTACTAATAGTGTCCCTATTCTGATAGAACCCCAAGTCCTCAGGCACAGAGTTGACTGGGTGAATGAGTCTGTGTCAATGCGCAGAAGTGGGCATGAGCAGAGGAGCACAGGTTGATTGAGAGTCACTTTTGAGCTACTGATGGGCATCTGGAGAAGACTAGGATTTGCTTATCTGCACAGAAAAGGAAAAGGAATAAGTGGAACTCATCTGTCAAACATGGCTCTGGATTAGGCTTAGAAGATGGTTTAGGAGACATTTCCAGTTTCAGAGGCCTTCAAACCCTGAGGTAGAAGCTGGGAATAAGGATACATAGGTCATTCCCTTTCCCCTGGACTTGAGGAGGTGAAGTACTTAGCCAGAGGAATAGGGGTGAAGGGATGGCCTTTGCCCCTACTTCTTGGGCTTAACTTTGACCTTATTGCCTCCCAGCTGGAAGCCTCTCCCAAGCTTCCCGCCTGGCCAAACACAAACTCTCCTACTTACCACGACTTACACAGGCACAAGTAAGGACAGGTCAAGTCATACCCGGGTTCTCTGAGTGAGTTAAATTCTTCCCATTCCTCCCTGAGGTAACATCAAGAATTTCCTGTTATTTCTCCTATGCTCTGACTTAGGCAATTAGCAGGGCCCCAGGGGCAGTAGAATGAGAGTATGGCCCACAGAGCCCTGGGGGCTGGAGGAACAGTTGGAGAAACATGAGGGTGCTAGTTTTTGGGGAAGTTAAGATCCCTACAGAAAGTAGTTCTCTATATCCCCCCCCTTTGACCCTTTCCTCATCCATGAGGGTCAATGACCTTTGAACCCTAATGACCCCATTTCTTTATATCCAAGTCTCTTTTTACCTCAGACCAGTTTAACTGCTTACTGGAAATTTCCACCTGAATGATCCATAGGAAACTCAAGTTGAATCAAGCTCTGCTTTGAACTTATGCCATTATTATTTTTTTTTTTAAAGAGAGAACTTTTTATATTTATTTTTTAGTTTTCGGTGGACACAACATCTTTGTTTGTATGTGGTGCTGAGGATCGAACCCGGGCCGCACGCATGCCAGGCGAGCGCGCCACATCCCCAGCCCACTTATGCCATTGTTTAAAAATGTTGTCATTCCTCTGTGTTCCCTATGTTGGAAAAGCTATCTCTTCCCCATATCTTCAAGGGCTGGGTGGAGACTGAGAAAAGACCAACAACCAACAGTTAGGGTTGGGGAAAGGCATCCAAGGTCTCATTCTTCATATGTGGTTCCTTGCCAAGTGCTGCCCAGCCTTTTTTTTTTTTTGGCAATATGTTTCTCATCTCTATTCCCTCCACCACTAATAACACCTGTTCTTGGTAATATTTCTAGTTTGACTATATGATTATTGTGACTGTCTTCTAGATGATGTCTTTTCTCTGTCTCACAGTAGGTGAGAGCACATTTATTGGACTTTATTTTTCTTAGCATTTGCTAAATCGATAGAGGAAAAATAGAAGTTTTTTGGTTCTTTGTGTTGACCATCAATTTCTTATGTTGGTAACTTGTTTCTCTCTCTCTCTCTCTCTCTCTCTGTGGTGTTTGTGTGTGTGTGTGTGTATGAGAGAGAGAGAGAGAGAGAGAGAGAGACTATTTATTATAAATTATTAAATGAACCTTAGTGTTCTGCTTGTTTAACTTCCCTCTGGGTTAAATTTCTCCATGATAAAACCCACGCTCTCCATCAGGGCAGTGGGTATCACTGTGCTTGGTGCCTGGTTCTCCAGAAGTGCTTCCCATTAGTGTTCCTATCATAACACTAATACCTACCATGCCATATTATTGTGATTTAAAACATACAGGCATGTTGCCAGATCCTTCTATGCAATACATTCTTGGGTAATTTTTACAACAACCTAAATGGATAGGCTTCAGCTTTTGCATTTGGCAATTGAGGTAGTGAAGTCCACATTGATGTATTTAAAATTTCCTGGTGAATCTGATTGTTTCATACACAAGACTTCTTATAGGACCCTGCATATTGAATATGACGCTTTTGGCTAGGAGGGGAGGCAAGGGATGAGTACAGAGGGAGACCTAGAGAATCCAAAGGGTCTTCACTAAATAAACAGTCATCCTAGTGCAGTTCTTGAGCTGGGCAGGGACTAAGCCCAGGCCCCAAGAAGGAACAACCAGAGGGGCATCTCAAATCCCACTCTTGGACATCTACTCATACATCAAAGATAGAGGGAAGTCTCAAAACAAAAAGGATAACGACACACAAAAGGACACACATTTAAAAGAGGAAGGGGAATCCATCTTCATGAATGCATAGTCCAAGACCTCTGAATACACGAGGAAATAGGCAAATAAATCTCCCCCTTTGGGAATATGAATTTTGATTCATATTCCCCCAATAAGGGTCCCACAGATATGGAAGTGGATGAAATTCTGGAGAAAGACTATAAAAAACTGATTATTAAAATGTTCAGTAAACTAACAGATGATTGAAGGACGAATTAAAAGAGCAAATAGGATATGAAATACCATTTCAATAAATAAATAGAGATAATGAAAAGAAACCAATTAGAACCCCTGGAAATGAATCAACTTAAATGAATCAAAGTAAAAAATTCACTGGACAACATCACCAACAGATTAGATTGCGTAGCAAATAGATAGAACTTTAGTTATTGAAGACAGGTTATATAAACTTGAATACTCAGAATGCAATAAAGAAAAAAAAATATGATCAGAATATACAAGAACTCTGGGAGAGCATCAAGAGAACAAACCTGAGAGTCATTGGAATAAAAGAGAAAATGGAGATTCAGGATAAAGGCAGTAAGAACATCTTCAAAAAGATAGTAATAGAAAAAATTCTCCATATTAGAAATGAGGGACATCCACATACAGAATGCATATAGGAGCCCAAATGGACAAGAGCAAATAGAACCTTTCTGAGACACATTATATTCAAAATACCTAACATAGAAAATATGGAAAGAATATTAAAAGCTGTAAGAGAAAAACATCAGGTCACATTAGAGGCAAACCAATAAGGCTCACTTCTGATTTCTCACCTTAACCCTAAAATCAAGGAGGACCTGGAATGAGATATCCCAAGAGCTTTAAAAAAAAAAAAAGCAATTGCCAGCTGAGATTGTTATTTTCAGCACAGCTATCTTTCAAAATCAGTGAGGAAATAAAAACCTTTCATGAAAAGGATAAGCTAAAAGACAGGATATAAAATTAACACCCATAAATCAATTATGTTCCTATACACCAATAATGAATCAGCTGAAGGAGAAATTAGGAAAACTACCCCACTCACAATAGCCTCAAAAAAACAAAAAACAAAGAACAATGATGACAAAAACAACAAAAAAAAACCCAAAACAACAAAACACCCCAAACACACACACACACACACACACACAAAACAAAAAACCTTGGGGATCAGTCTAACAAAAGAGATAAAATACCTTTACAATGAAAACTACAGAACACTAAAGAAAGAAACTGAAGAAGACCTGAGAAGATGGAACAATCTCCCATGTAATTGGATAGGCAAAATTAATATTGTCAAAATAGCCATACTACCAAAAGTGCTATACAGATTTAATAAAATTCCTATTAAAATTCCAATTAAATTCTTCATAGAAATAGAAAAAGCAGTCTTGATATTCATTTGTAAAAATAATAGGCCCAGAGTAGCCAAGACAATACTTAACAAGAAAAGTGGAACAGGAGGCATCACAATACCAGATCTTAAATTATACTGCAGAGCTATAGTAACAAAAATGGCATGGTATTGTCACAAAAACAGTTACGAAGACCAATGGAACAGAATAGAAGACACAGAGACAAATTCACATAAATACAGTTACCTCATACTAGACAAAGGCGCCATAAACATACATTGGAGAAAAGATAGCCTCATCAACAAATGGTGTTGGGAAAACTGGAAATCCATATGTAGTAGAATGAAATTGAACCCATATCTTTCACCCTGAACAAAACTCAACTTAAAGTGGATCAAGGGCCTTGGCATTATACCAGAGACCCTGTGCCTACTAAAAGAAAATGTAGGCCCAACTTTCCATTATGTTGGCTTAGGAAACAACTTTTTCAAGAAGATTCCTAAAGTGCAAGAAGTAAAATCAAGAATCAATATATGGGATGAATTTAAACTATAAAGCTTCTTCTTAGCAAAAGAAACAATCAATGAGGTGAGGAGAGAGCCTATAATTTGGGAGCAAATTTTTGCCACACACACACATCAGATAGAGCGCTAATCTTCAGTATATACAAAGAACTCAAAAAACACCAGAAACTCCCACAAATAACCCAATCAGTAAATGGGCTAAGGAGCTGAACAGACACTTCTCAGAAGAATATATACAGTTGATCAACAAATATATAAAAAAAGTTCAACTTCTCTAGTAATTAGAGAAATGCAAATCAAAACTACTCTAAGATTTTATCTCACGCCAGTCAGAATGGCGATTATCAAGAATGCAGACAACAATAAGTGTTGGTGAGGATTTTGGGGAAAAGGCACACTCATACATTGCTGGTGGGACTGCAAATTGGTGCAGTCAATCAGGAAAGCAGTATGGAGATTCCTTAGAAAACTTGGAATGGAACCACCATTTGACCGAACTATCCCACTCCTCGGTATATACCCAAAGGGCTTAAAATCAGCATACTATAGTAATGTAGCCACATCAATGTTTATAGTAGCTCAATTCACAATAGCTAAACTGTGGAACCAACCAATCCATTTCAACAGATGAATGGATAAAGAAACTGTGGTACATATACACAATGGAATATTACTCAGCATTAAAAGAGAATAAAATTATGGCATTTGCAGATAAATGGATGGAGATGGAGAATATCATGCTAAGTGAAGTAAGCCAATCCCCAAACAACCAAAGGCTGAATGTTCTCTCTGATAAGTGGATGCTGATCCATAATGGGGAGGGGCATGGGAAAAATGGAAGAGCTGTGTTTGGGCAAAGAGGAGGGAGGAGAAAGGAGGGGGCATTGGGGCAAGAACTTTGGTGGAATGAGAGAAATGAAAAGTTGTGCTGCAATTATGAATCAAAATGCATTCTGCTGTCATATATACCTAATTAGAATGAATAAATAAATAAATAAACTTTAAAAAGTAAAAAAAAAATGGGGGGCTGGAGTTGTGGCTCAGTGGTAGAGCACTTGCCTAGAATGTGTGAGGCACTGGGTTTGATTCTTAGCACCTCATGTAAATAAATGAATAAAATAAAAGTCCATCAACATCTAAAAAAAATAAAAATAAATAAGTTTAAAAAAAAGAACATAACAAAGTTTGTTGAACTTGAAAAAAAAAAAAAAAAAGGAAAAGAAACACAGGCTACCAGAGAAGGAATATTTGTTGGTTCATACAAAAACCTTAAAGGAAGATGGGAACTACGAAGCCTCCCAGTACATGGGAGTTGTGGCAGCACTGATCCCCAGATACCTAGCATAGCGGGGTGGGTGCCTCTTCTCATCCCTTTCTGGGAAAAACTTTGAGAATTGTGAATTCACAGCCACATACTATAGAGGACTGCAAAGGTCATCTTGTTCAGCCCCTAACTCATATGAATTTCCTGGGCTTGCTCAGTTCTAGTGACAGGTTGCTCAATGCCAAATCTCAAGGCCTATCGGTTCTAGCAGTGGATTGCTTTACATAATGCAAACCTTACTTAGGGCTAAAATCTCTCTTCCTGTAGTGTCACTCCCATGGTTTCAGGGATGTTAATTCTGGGAAATAGTTTCTTGGGGTTTCTTTCACAGGAAAGAGGAGATGGAAACCTAACATTTTTTTGAAGACCTTTCAAGTTCTGGGTCCTGGGAAGTGCTTCCACTCCCAGAGTACCCTCATTCAGTGGCAACAGCATCTCTGTTAGGACTGGGAGTACTTATTTATGTATAAATAAGTCACCATTTATTTATACATTTATTGCCTACTCAACATCCTTTTTTTTTTTTTCTCTTAACTTTTATTATGTACTGAGAGCTCCGCTTGGCATAGGGACTTCATGCATGCACTAAATGTGGTTTCTGTGCCCAGGTAGCTTAGAATCCAGTGGGGAAGACCCAAAGTGTTATGGGAGCCCAGAGTACCGCTCACAGGTCTCTAATTCAGTCTGTGGGAGCAGGGAAGTTTTCTTAGAGGAGGGGATTTCTAATCGGAATGTCAAAGTTTGAGTCAGTCAAAGCAAGGGCTGGTGGGGTACAAATAGCCTAATGACGTAAAGGAGGACTGGTGGGCAAGGGAGAAGAACTCCAATGCCAACTTTCCTGTCACTGTCACCACAGCTCAAGGGAGACACCTGGGTTTGGGGAAAATCTCATGGAAGAAAATTATAGTAAAAAGCAAAGTGGGAGAGTAGAAGTGAGGAGGTGTTTAACTATATTTCCTGCTCTTTTTCCACTACTGGAAGGGACATGGCCAGCTGCGGTTGTACATGCCTGTAATCCCAGCAACTGAGGCAGGAGGAGCACAAATTTGAGACCAGCCTCAGCAATTTAGCAAGACCGTAAGTAACTTAGTGAGAACCTGTCTCAAAATAAAAAAATAAAAAGGGCTGGTGATAAAGTGATAAAGTATTCCAGAGCTCAATCCCCAGTACTAAACAAATAATAAAATAAAATAAAATAAGAGGGATAGTCTTAGAAAAGGCCTCATTTTCCTTTTGAGAAGACCTGGAGCTGGGAGGAGAGGACAGTGGTGTGAACTATAGGTAGTGGTGTGGTTGCCCATAGACAGAGGAATGACCAGCCTAGGGCTTGTTAGTAAGAGCCTCCACCAAAGCCCCTGTTGCCCTCCTTGGCTGACCCCTAGAGCTGATATTCACCCCAGTACTGTCAGGCAGGAGTAGAGAGAACCAGTGGGGCTTCCTAAGTGCAGTCGAATGTACCCTATTCCTCCTTCTGGGAGCCCAGGCTTTGGCTCCTCACTGGGCAGTGACAAGAGCTGTCTGACTGATCTGTGGTCTCCTGGAAATGCCACAGGACCAGCCCAGAGCCTGGTCTTCTGACATCCAGACCAGGCCCTTCCTAGGGACCATTGGGTTGTATCGGATTTCTGAATCCTTACTGTGCATGTCTTACTCATGATGGTCCAAGTGAAACATATGGGGGTTATAATAACACTAAATTATATGCTGAGGACCTAAAGGCAGCTTTGGTCATCCTGGCTTGTGCAGACTGGTTTTATCTGGAACTTGCTTTTAACAGCCCTGGAGGCTATTAAGCTTTCCAACCGCCAGTTAGGGAAATCTGCTTCCTCTTAGCAAAGGAGTTTTGTGCAATCAATCCTCAGTCCTATGAGTAATATGTTGTTACTGGCTATTATCTTAAGTCAGAGGAGGGCCAACATGATTTTAGATTTTTTTTTAAAGAGAGAGAGAGAGAGAGCGAGAGAGAATTTTTAATATTTATTTCTTAGTTTTCGGCGGACACAACATCTTTGTTTGTATGTGGTGCTGAGGATCAAACCCGGGCCGCACTCATGCTAGGCGAGCGCGCTATGAGCCACATCCCCAGCCCTTAGATTTTTTTAAACAAGTTGAGAATTAGCATTTAGGTTCAGTCTGTAGAATTAACCCCGTAATCTCCATGTTCCCACCATTCACATCTACCTGTTCCCTTTCATAAGGATGTGCAAATTTTATTGAACACCTGTTACATGGGAGTTTTGAAGGATCCATGTTGCTTCTATGACATTTATGGGAGAAGGGGAAGCAGGGAAATGGGGCTGTGAGAGGGCCTTTTGAGGATGCTGTTGCTCCACTCTAGGGTGGGACACCTAGGGTTAGGGCTTTTAGGCAACTTGTCAAATGTTACTCAGTGGATCTGTGGCAGAGCTGGAATGGGTGGTCTGACACAGACCTGTGGCTCCATGGACTCACCTCTTTGTTTTTTCTCTGGTTTGGCCCCAGTGGAAAAACAGGGGCTCAGGGAAGGCTTTGTGAGGAGGGATTTGAGCCAGGCCTGGAATATACAGAAATAGCCACAGGCCAGGGCTGGGGATGTGGCTCAAGTGGTAGCGCGCTTGCCTAGCGTGTTTGAGGCACTGGGTTTGATTCTCAGCACCACATCAATGTGAAATAAAGATACTGTGTCCACCTAAAAACTAAAGAAATAAATATTAAAAAAAATTATAAAAGAAAAAAAAATAGCCACAGGCCGGGAGGAGGAGGGCCTGGAGTGTGGCCAAGGCTGAGCTCCACAGAAGAACCAGGATGCTGATGGCTGTAGGTGTGGACTGAGGTTGATCTCAAAGCCTTGAATGTTGGTAAAGGGCAGGAACCAAGGGAGTGTGTGGCTTGGAGCCCAGCAGACCCTCCCCCGGGCATCTGGCTTGGGTTGGCTTCACCCATGCTATGTTGAGGAAGCGGCAGAATGGTGTCCAGGAGGCGGTCAGGGTTGGAGGGCCTCACAGAAGTCTGCTGCACTCCAAACCCTGCTCCCTCAACCCCCCATCCTAGATGTGGGGTTTGCCCGAGGAGGGCCTTCCTCACATTGAGTGGGGCATACCTCATGTGGCACCAACATGGGCCCGACAGCTCCAGCACATGCTCTTCTCACTGGGCTGCTGCTGCTTCTTTTTTTCCCCCGACATTGACTTCATTTTATTTTAATTTTTTTTATTTGTTCTTTCTAGTTATACACGACAGAGTGTATTTTGACATATCATACATACATGGAGTATAACTTCCCATTTTTGTGGTTGTACATGATGTGAAGTTTTACTGGTCATGTATTCATATATGGATATAGGAAAGTTATGTCCATTTCCCTCCAGTCCTCCCTGTCCAATCTGGTGAACCTCCACTCCTCCTTCCCTTGCACCTATTGTGAGTCAGCATCTGCATATCAGAGAGAACATATCAGAGAGAACATCTGGTCTTTGTTTTTTTTTTGGGGGGGGGATTGGCTTATTTCAGTTTAGCATGATAGTCTCCAGTTCCATCCATTTATTGGCAAATGCCGTGTGATTTCATTCTTCTTTATGGCCAAGTAATATTCTATTGCTCTCACTGGGCTTCTTGGGCCACTTCAGTTTGTCCTTATATGACTCTCCTATGGGGTGATACCTGGGCCTGGCGGTTAGTGACTGTAACGTGGTTCCTTAGCTCCTCTTTCCTGCAGGCCTCCAGGACCATGGCCATAAGAAAAACAAAAGGAGACAGAAGCAAAATGCAGAGGCAAAGTAAAAGCTGCGCACCCGAGCTGTCAGCTTTATATCAATTGGTTACATTGGGTCATCGACATCATTAGTACATGTTGATCATTGTATAAAGTCACTGTTATGTGGGCAGGTTTAGGTGCAGTGACACATTGGTGTTGTCTAAGAGAGTCTTTATTCTAGAAGCTGAGTGCATGAGATCAAGGTTGAGGCTGATAAAACTCTAGCATAGAGCCTCCTCAAGAAGGCCATTGCCATAGCAGCTAGGCATTGAGCAGGTATTAGTCATCTTACTAGTTCCTGGGAGAAACTGCAGAATGTTCCAACTGTGGGAAACAGGGTGCCTGTTAACCCTTGGGAGTTTGCTCGCCAGAGGAACGCTGCCTTGTACATTTCCACAGCCAGAATCCATACACATGGCCGCTCTCACTGGACAAAGAACTTGGTCAGCTCATACTGTGGCCAACTTAAACCTCTGAGAATTTCTTGAGGCTTCTAGTTTCCTAGAACTTCATATGAAATCACCACAAATTTGTCTTAAAACAACAGACAAATTGCCTCACACAGTTCTTCTGGTGGCTAGAAGTCTGCTGGGCTGTGCTCCCTCCAAAGGCTCGAGGGAAGAGCACATTCCTTGCCTCTTCCTGCTCTGGGGGCTCCAGGCGTTTCTTGCCTTGTGCTGTGTAACTCCAGTCTCTGTCTTCACATGACTCCCTCTGTTGTCTTTTATAAAGATATTCGTCATTGAACTTAGGGTCCACCTGGGTACTCTAGGATGATCTCATCTGAAGATCCTTATTCTTTTTTGATACGGGGGATTGAAACTATGAGCCTCAACCAAGCCCCCTCCTTTATTTTTTATTTTTTTTAGAGACAGGGTCTCACTGAGTTGTCAAGTGCCTCGCTAAGTTGCTGAGGCTGGCTTTGAACTCGTGATCCTCCTGCCTCAGCCTTCCGAGTTGCTGGGATTATAGGCATGTGCCACCGCATCTGGCCTTAATTTAATTACCTCGACCAAGACCATTTTCCTAAATAAGGTCAAGTTCAGAGGCTCCAGGGTGAGGACTTGGATATGCCTTTGTTGGGGGCCACCATTCAACTTACCCCAGCCTCCATGTGTGGAATGCAAAAGAATGGGAGGGAGAAGGTACTGAGGTGGCCTGGCCAGGCATCTTGGGTGCAGAGGGCTGACCTGGGGGGGAGGGGTGTGTGTGACAGCTGTGATGTTAAAGGCGCTGCTTCTGAGAATCCCATCTGGTCTGGTATAAAGTCCTTGACTCCAGGAGTTCAGCCCAGAAAGGTAGGGCCGTCCTGTGGGTTGTGGCCAAGCCAGAAAGGCTTTTTTGGGGCAGGCAAACTTCAAGCCTCACCTTAGAAGACAGAACTACCAAGGGCTGCTGACTGAGCACTCAGGCCGAGGAGTCACCACTCAGGGATCTTTCTTACACTGTGACCTCCCAGCTGTGCCTCCTCTCAGGCCCGGGGCTTTCCAGGGCAGGGTGGACCTCCTCCCTTAGATGGAGAGGCCCTCTTGCAGGGATGATGTCCAACTCTTGAGCTGTGGGTGAGCTGTGGCTGCAGAGCACAGAGGGCAGGTCCTGAGGACGGTGGCCAGGATTCCATGCCAGTCAATGGGAGGGGAGGCCATGAGGTGGGCACACACATCTCAAGGGCAATGTGACGGCTGCTGACCCTGTTCCCTTTTCCCCCTCCAATGTCCCCTCAGCTCCTTTTCTATCTCCTTTCTGGGAGTCCACCCTATGGCTGGGCCAGGTTCTGGGATGTCATCTCACTCGCTCCTCCTTCACGCTCATCATGAGCCAAGCGCTGCCAATCTCACTGCCAAGTCCCTCTCCATCCTGCCTACTAAACCTTTGTCCTGGGTCATTAATGAAAGCAAACCTGACCTTGTCACCCTACTAAAAACCACAGTCTCTCCACCACCAACCAGGTGAAGTCCAGTCTCCCTGACCTGGCATTTAAGGCTCTCATCTCCCCCCCTCCCCTCCCCCCTAAGGTGTTCTATCCGCCAAACGGCCTGTACCTGTCCTTCCTCACCTCAGCCTTGCCTGGCTGGTACTTGCTTTAAAACTCAGGTGCCGTCCACTTCAGGAAGCCCTCTCTGAAAAGTCTTGCCCCAGCCAGAGTCCTTGTAGCGGGAAAGGTGGTGAGTCTGGGACTTACACTGTGCCCCATTAGGCAGGGACACTGGCCTGAAACCCCCTCTGCAGTCCTCACTTCCACTCTAGGACTACAGGGATGCCCACTTGTCTGTCACTCCTCTTCCTCTCTCTCCTTTTAGGTCCCATGGCACCCCCTACCCTAAATTCTCTTTCTCAGAACTCTACCAAGAAGGTCAGGGGCCTCATATACTCTGCCCATTCCCAGTGTCAAATCTGCTCTTCTGGGATCTGAAGTTCACTCACAGGCACAAAGGCCTGGTGGAGGTGCTAGTTGGCTAAGAGGAATGGCAGGGATATCCTGGTACATTGAATAGATGGGAGGCTTTGGGGGCATGGGAATCTCACTGAAGTCCCCGAAATCTGTCTCAGGAGCATTGTTGACTCTGTTTCTGGCCAGGGCTAACCAGAGCCTCTGATGCTGCAGCCTTTCTCCTGCCCAACACTTTCCCTGGGTCCCAGGAAGCTGAGTTCACTGGACTCAGGTTGCACGGAATAGGAGGCAACAGAGAGAAATGAATCAAGAAGGCTGAGATGGGCACAGGTTTTGGTGGGTAGGCCTTGGTGCAGTCTCTGGGTCTGTTTGCTCTTTTTTATAAAAGTTTGCTGGTTGGCTTTTCATGGCTTATCCCTTCCCAGATCAAACTTTTAATGTTTCCAATGAACTTTATATGATTAGAGTTTAGAAAACTCTTTCATGTTCCTTGGCTGAATGGATTTTCCTCAACATTCCTGGAAGTGAAAAGTACCACCCTAGTTTACAGATGAGAGAACTGAGGCTCAGAGCAGGCAGTCTCACAGCAACAGATCCAGTCTGGAGCAGGTAAACTGAGTCCTCCTATCTCCTGTGTCCATCCTGGTTGCTGGCAAGCTGGAGGGACTCTCAGTCCTGGGAATGCTGGGGAAGATTCCTCTTTCCACGTCAGGTAACTCTGGGACCTACCTGGCCAGGCCCCTCTCCTCTTGTCCAAAGTACAACCTCATCCTGATATCCCAGTCCTACTGTGTCCACTCTTGAAACAGGCAGATCCCCTGACCTCTCCAGCCTTAGCAACTCCTCTGGGGAAGGGACTGAGGAAATCTTCCATGCAACAGGTAAGCAGACCCCCTGCACAAGTGAGGGGTTTCTCTTTCTTGTTGGAACAGCTTTCAAATCTTATCCCATACAGGGAGGGGCAAATGCCTCCAGACAGGCTTGGGGAGCTCAGTGCTGCCTGGGTTACAGGAACCTGACCACAGGTCTTTCAGTGAGAGGTGAATGGGGCTGAGCTGGCCCTTGGCTTGACTGTACTCTCCTGCACCAGTCACCTCCTCCTTCGTAATAGATCCACCAGTGGGTCCATTCTTAGATCCCCACAGGAAGACATATCAGGGCCTTGAGGCAGAGAAGGCACTGACTGCCTGATTCTGAAGGGCCTGCTCTGATTTGCCTGAGCCAGGGGTCTGCTATTGAGAAGTTCTGGCATTGGAGTCTGTTATCAGTTGTGGTTGGAGGGCTTCAGGGGCACTCAATCGCTGAGCCACATCCCCACTCCTAATTTTTATTTTATTTAGAGACAGGGTTTCACTGAGTTGCTTAGTGCCTCGCTTTTGCAGAGGCTGGCTTTGAACTCAGGATTCTCCTGCCTCAGCCTCCTGTGTGCCACCAACCCCGGCTGAGGTTTCCTTCTTAAGGGACAGAGGATGCTTACTGGGCCTGAAAGTCTAGAGGTCTGTGTGCTGGTCCCACCTTCCAGGACCTTGGTCTGTGATCTTGAGCAGGGGCCACATTCATAAAGAAGAGGTAGACACTATTCATTCAGATGATTCTTTGGGCTGATAGAGCCAAGACCTGAGGCTGTGGGCAGTGGGAAGTGTAGAAGTGGCGTGATGTGCCTCCTGTGTGGGAAGTGCTGTGGGGAGGCCATCTGGGGTTGACACTCCAGAAAGTCAGGAAGCTTCAGGTTTCTGTTGGATGCAGAAGCAACCCCAGCTGCATAATTTCAGCTCTTCCCAGCTCATAAGAAAGTTGGGGGTTTTTGATCTCTGAATAAAACTCCTGGGACATCCTGTCCTTCTCTATCCATGTCTGGGCTGGTGTGTGTGTGTGGGGTGTCTCACTCAGGATCTGTGAAATGGTAGGCCTCTCCTAGCTGTCAGAGTGGCCTTCTTCAGCAGCCTGAGGCCTCTTGGCTTGACCTGGTGTAGCCTTTACATCCCAGAGTAGCCACAAGGTGGCACCCAAGCACTACACTCTACTGGGCTGCCTATCTCCTGCACTGGAGGGACTGTGGCTGGGGGAAGTGGCTGTGCCTGGCAGGATTAGTTAGTCAGGATGTCATCATCCTGACATCCCTGGTGCCCCCCACTGCCCCTGACCCAGGACTGTCTGTTACACCATGTTTGTGTTAGGGACTAGGGCAGGGGACCTGGGATCTAGTTCTGGTTCGGTGAGCTTCTGGAAGTTGCTTATTCTCTTTGAGTCTGAGTGTTCTTCTGGATAATGGGCAGGATAACAGTATCCTTATTTCTTTCCTCCCTTTCTTCCTTCTACCATGTCAAATGAGTTCCTACTAGGCTAAGTGAGTGTGTAACTATGAATAAATAAAGCCTCACAGGGGTGCTCTGAGGATCAAATAAGATAATGTCTACAAGTTACTTAGCATAGTTACTCTCACACAGTGTGAACTCTGTAAATATTAGATAAGACTCTATCTCTAATACTTACAACAACTGTATGTGTGGGTCCTATTGTTATGCCTAATTTATGGAGGAGGAATAGGGAAAGGCATTTGCCCAAGGCCACAGAGCCAGGAATTAACAGATCTGGGCTGTGTGACTCTAAACCCCACTAATGTTGGTTTCCATATTTATCTTTGGGCTGGGTGGCCCTTTTAAACTCCCTCCAGTCTTCCCCAGGGATTATGGACCAGCTTTCGACACTTTCCCACACGTTTCCCATCCAGATCCTTAGTTCTCTACCTTTCCCAGAGACCCCTGCAGGTTGGGCCTGTCAGGGACTGGCCAGTCATCCAGGGGCCACTGATGAATCAGGAATTCTGAGAAGGTCCCAGGCTCAGCTCTCTTCTACTAGCACCAGGGGTTCAGGCTGCCAGGGAATGGAGGCCAGAACCCTCTGGGCCTAGTCCAGGCTCCATCAAGAACACCCATTACACCAGTGGGACTATCGAGCTCAGCCCTCCCTGAGTGTCTTTGAAGGGCTCTTCTGAGAGCACCTGCGAAGTTCTCCTCCAGCAAGGTTGTCAGGCCCCTGTCAGATTGGAGGGGGGCTATGGGAAACATCTGAAACCTATGTTTTATAGCAAGCTCTCTGCTTCTGCTTAGGTTTTGGGCTTATTTGGCGGTGACAGAAGCTGCATAAGGCTCACAGGTTATACCTCTGAGCAGGACAAGCAGGGGAGGGAGTCTGTCAAACCCCTGTCTGTCCCTAGGATCTGTATTTCTCTGTGCGTGTGTATTTTGAGTATCTCCTGCGTGGCTCACTGACATCCATGAGTGGGAACAGTTCTGGCTCCTGCTTGGACTGCAGGGTAAATGAGTGAGTCAGAAGGGGTAAAGAAAGGCTGCCTGCACCCTCAGAGACGCTCAAGCATTCTCTGGGCAGAAAAGCCCTGGAACTCACTCTGGGTTTGGCTACCCACCATCTGGGTACCTTGGGCCATAGCTGCAGGTTTCTGAACCTCACTTTCCTCCTCTGTGAACTGGTATGGGATATTTCTATATGGTTCTAGAATTCTGAATTTGGTTCTTACAATAACCTCAAGAGGCAGGTACCATTTTTACATATGATAAAGCTGAGCTCAGAGAGGTTAAGTGATAGGCTGCTCCCTGACCTACCCACCCCACCCTGACTATGCTGCACTTGCTTCCTTGTCTCACCTTCCTGCCAGACCCCAGGCTCAGGGAGGGCAGGGAGTACATCTAGCTGACTCAAAACCCCAGGGTCCGAGACAGAACCTGATGTGGATCAAGGGAACAAAACTAATTTTAACATTGCTGGCTTCAATTTCTGTGCTTTTTTTCATTCCACCAAGATAACACACAGTATTAACCAGAGTCATTTAACAAACATTTACTCTGGGTCAGGTCTATGACGGTCATTTTATAGGCACTGTTTCTTTAACCTCACAATATTGTGAAATAGATGTGATTAATAGCTCTGATCTACAGAGGAGGAAACAAAGACTCAGGGAAGTTAAATAAATAACTTGATAAGTTTGCACAGTTGGCTGAGTGTCAGAGCTGGGATTTGAACCTAGACTTGTCTTTTTTTTTTTTTTTAATATTTATTTTTCAGTTTTCGGCGGACACAACATCTCTGTTTGTATGTGGTGCTGAGGATCGAACCCGGGCCGCACGCATGCCAGGCGAGCATGCTACCGCTTGAGACACATCCCCAGCCCGACTTGTCTTTCTTTAAAGCCAAACTTCTCTACAGGGAACGGTTGTCTGAGGTAGGCAAGCTGGAGGTTTCTGAGTCTCAGTTTATTTGTCTATGAAATGGGATAAAAACGACCACCTCATGGTACTTCCCTAAAGGGTAAATAGACTGATGCATATAAGACATTTAGTTTTGAAATTGTAGCTGTTTATCACTATCATCATCTTTACATCACTCTTCCTCTCTCCTGTGGCTGGTATGAGGAAGACATGGGCTCAGGTGGATGGGTGGCCTCTGTGACCTGCTCCAGGGATGGGGGAGCTCATCATCAGAAGTCTTTGCCCCTTAAGGGATGTAGTGCACCTCCCTAGGTATGTCCACATCTCACCAAGCATTCTGAATAGGATGGGGGATGAAGCCAGGGCACCCCCTCGCCAGGTTGAAAACATCTTTGAGGCTCTGGGGAGCCAGCTGTGTCTCAGACCATCGGCCACAACTGTAATACCAGCCTTCTATGGTACACCTGGGCCTGGGCAATCTGGAGAAATCTGTACACCAGCAGGGACCTCTGTGTCTCCCAAGGCTCAGAAAAGTTTGGGCTACTGTGGAGAGAGTTGTAGGCCGCTTGGGAGAAAGTTGTGGCTGCTCAAACTTTTCTCACTCTGATCTCATTGCTCTCTGTCCCTGAGGCTTGCCAAGTGATTTGCCTCCAATTAGGCCATAATGAGCCGGACCTTGGTGGCCTGTGAGGCTCTCAAGGGGATGCAGGCTCAGCAGGACACCTGGGGCCCAATTACAGTAGCCTGGGCCTGACTAGGTCCAGATGAGGCCTGAGTCCCAAGGAGATCTTTCTGCCCCAGGTGCCTACTTTGCTCGCCTGTCCAAACTTTTAATGAATGAAATGGCTACTTCTCCCACTTGCTAGCCGATTGCCCGGGCATGCCATCTGGGTGCTGCCCCTCCCTCCTTAAAGAGCCAGAACAATTTCTAGAATATGACTTGCTACAGTTTAAATGAATCAGTCAACCAAGAGGCAGGTCAAGTGGGGTCCAGACACTGACCTATTGTGTGACTGTGCAGCAAGCCCAGACCTCTCAGGTCCTAAATTTTAGTAATAATAATAATCACTGATAAACATAAGGCCAAGATGAGCTAAAAAAACTGCAAAGTGATGGTTACTTTTTAACAGTATTATTGTCCTTATCCTGGCCAAGACCTTGACTGTGACTCCCACTCCTAACCAGCTCTGACCTGAGTGCTCACAGAGGCACCCCTGTGCCCCTCCCTGTTCTGCTGGCTACTGGCCTGACCTGTGCTCCAGGCTGGGCCAATCTATGGATCATTTAATTTCTCAGTCCCATTTCCCCTCCTCACTCTCCTGCTCTGTTCCCTGGGCCTACAGACAGCACTGTGGAGAGAGCAAGGGCCCTGGTATTACCAAGTCCACCCTTAATGAGCAGATGGAAAATGCAGGCCAAGCCTAAATGGGTACTCCTTCCTTTTCTGGGGCTAATTTCATTGAAACACATAGGTAGCACTGCAGTTCTGGCCTTCTCAGCAGTCTGGTATAGGCAATCATCTGCCCACTCGTTTACTGTGGCTAATCTTGCAGACTCCAGAGTCAGACTGATTGGGTGCAATCTCTTGCTGTGCGCCTTCATGTCTCCTGTCTCCACTATTTACTAGGCACATCTCTGTACCTCTGTTTCCTCAAATGGAAATACTCTAGCATGTACCTCATATGGTTGTTGTATTAAATGAGTTAGAATCCAGGTAAATTATTTGACTGGACCTAGGACACAGCAGGCTCTCAATAACTAATGTTCTCACTTAATATGATTCAGTCACTGAGTCATCATGTATTGGGTTCCTACTATGTGCTAAGGTCGGTGGTGCTGATCCTGGGGATATAGCAGTGAGCAAGGCTATCCTTGGCACTCAATTTTGTGGCAGAGATAGACACATAGGGCCATAATTTGAAGAACAAAGGTGTGGGCTGTGGTGGGGATAAACCTTGGAACACAGCAGAGGGGTCTTGTGACCCAGAACAAGTCACTTCATCTCTGTGTCTCAGTTTCCTCAGTAATATGGGGACAACGACAATAGCAAACATCACTTGTGTAGTATTTCTAAGGCCCCCCAGCCCCTGTAGATTTTACATCTGTTACTCATTTAATCCTCAGGTTTTGGATCTTTTTTTTTCTTTTTTCCTCCAAGTAGGGACAATACCGGGATAGTTTTAAGAATTAAATTAGGTAATATATGCAAAGCACTTAGAACAGTTCTTGGCATATGGGAAATGCTCAAGAAATGTTAGTTATTGTTATTATTCAGCACCACAGAGTGAAATCCCAGAAGGCCAAGGACAGAATTCCTGAAGATAATGAAGAACATTTTGAGAGGCAACTGTGTCACAAAGTGTGTTTCATCAAACAGCTCCACTGAGTGCTAAGAAGAATATCTTCTCAAAAAGGGCTCTGTTCACATAAGCTTGGAATACACTGTATTAGACCAAGTTAAACAGTTTTCTTCTCTGAGAGACTCACTAAAATGGTCAGCCTCACCAAAGTTGAGGGAGATAGTGTGCACTGTTTCCCCCGTAATCACTGGGTTGTGTAATCTCTAGTCCTGAGGCACATCTGTGTGGGTGCAGCCTCTGGAAGACATTCAGGACAGGACGGGGCAAAGAGCTTTGGCTTTGTTTCAGCCAATCGCTTCGGGTGGGACTTCATGTCAAGCCAGGGATCTAGGCCTTGGTTTTCCTTTCTGTAAAATGGCAGCAACCCTACACAGGAGAGGGGCCCGGCGTAGTGTTTTTGTAAGGAGTAGATGAGGTAATTGGGTAAGGCACACAGCACTAATTCTTGGCAAATGGACAACAAACATTAACTTTTTATCTCTATAAGTCCCCTATGGACGGATGCATCATCACTGCACCCGGAGTGAGCTCTCCCAGAGGCCAGCTGGTGGCTCCCCCGTCCCTTGGATTTTGGGTTGAGCACCCGCCTATCCCAGGGTGAGCGGCTGCCGGTGGCTCGCTGCTTTCCCCTCGCCCTTTGCCTCTGGTGGCTGAGGACGTCATGGTCCCAGGCAGGGACGAGCACTGCAGGCTCCTGCTGGCCCGCCGTGCACCGAGAGCGGCCGCAGCCCGGCGCTCGCTGCGGGACAGTGTGGGACGGCGCCCTCGGAGAGCTCGCGCGGGGCCTGGGCTGCCCAGCCGGGCGGGGGGGGGGTCGGGGGTGGGGGGTGGAGAGCGGCCGCGGCGGCTCGGGCAGGCCTGTTCGGCGGCGGCGCGCGGTTGCCATGGCCAGGCCTCACGCCGCGGCGCTCCTGCTGGGCTTGTTAGGTCTGCCGGGCGGCAGCCGCCGCCACGGCCCTGGGGAGCCCGGCGACTTCGCAAACAGCCGGTCTGCCGCGCACTGACGAGGCCCCGGGGAGGCCGGAGGCCCGGTGGACTGCTCCGTAGGTGACGAAGGAGCTAGCGAGCGCAGGGCCCCGCGGGATCCCTCGCTGGGACCCAGGACCCCCGGGCCAGGTGCGCCGCCCACCCTTAGCCGCGTGGGGGCGCCCGAGTCCACAGAATGAGCCGGGCGGGCTCGCGGGGCTCGCGGGGCAGCCCTGACCCAGCCAGGTCCTTTGCCTGGACTCTGAGCCAGGCTGGGGCGTGTGTTAGACTGCCAGGTTTGTGGGCAGTATGAGGGACCTTGGGTGGTGCCTTGCAAGATTAAGGGCTGATTCTGATTTTACTCACTCGGTTATTTTTAAAAATAATTTTAAAATTTGTTCTAATTAGTTGTAAACGACAGTAGAATGCATTTTGACACATCATATATAAATAAAGTATAACTTCTCATTCTTCTGGTTGTACATAATTGTAGAGTTACACTGGTCGGGTAATCATATATGCACATAGAGTAATAATGTCTGATTCTTTCTACTATCTGTCTAATCCTAAATACCTCTATTCTTCCCTAGGCACCCCTCCTTATTATGAATTAGCATCAGCATATCAGAGAATATGTTCAGACTTTGGTACTTTGGGAATGGCTTATTTTGCTTAGCATAATATTCTCCAGCTCCATCTGTTTACAGAAATGCCAAAATGTCGTTCTTCTTTAAGGATGAATAATATTCCGTTGAGTATATATACCACAGTTTATCCATTCATCTGTTGAAGGGGACCTAGGTTGGTTCACTCAGCTATTTTTAACAGCAATGGTGAAAGGCTGAAACCATGCCTGTAGGGGAAGGTCTTGGGTGCTTAGATTTTTGGATGCTTCATTTTTAAAAACTTTGTTACCTGGCAATAGTTTATTTTTCTCAGTGACCAAATTCTGTTCTACTTGCAGTTAATCCCTGCCCCCCCCCCCCCATTTACCAAAGGAAAAATTAAAACCAACCTGGAATGCCAAAACACCACCTTAAAGTGTACTTGCACTTGTTAGCTCCATCAGGGAGAGGTGCCCACCGTCTGGGCGTGGGCATTGACCTCAGAATAGTCTCACTGGAGATTAGAAACTTGAAGATCAAGGTGTTGGATCAGTGTCTGGAGAGATAAGTAACCTTCACCTCCACTCTGGAGTGAGCTTAGGGTCATAATAGACTAGGGATAACTGCTGTTGTGGCCCCTCTTCCACTTACCTTTCTGACTCTTCAAAATACTCTATCTTATGGGTGTTTTCTATTTCCTTTTCAAATGTGCAGGCCAACTAAAAGTGTGGGTTGCTTGGGTTACAGAGGGACTTGGAACCTCCCACCCCCACTTATTTTTAGTATCCCTCTCATCATCTAAAATGTCCAGGTTGGATGCTTCGAGGACCTCTTCTGAGTCTGTGACTAGGATGATATCTCTGAAGAGGAGTATTCTTAGAAAAGGCCTGGCACTGGGAATTTGCTACTCCTTTAGAAACTAGGGAATGAAGTATGTTAGAATGGATGGTGGCACTTTTGTGACTCCACAACAGAGATTTTTATAGGAGGATGGAGAGGCAATTTCATAGGAGAAGGGGGAGTTAGGCTCCCATCTGTGCTACTGGGGAAAATGGACCAGATGGGAGTCAGATATGGGCTCTACATCTTTATTCAGTCTCTAATTCACCGAGGGAGGCCATGGGCAAGTCAGTTCTCCACCCTTTTTGGAATCTTGGGCAAAATAATCCTTCAGGTAACTTTTAACTCTTGAATGCCTTTCTTCCACAACCAGGCTGAGCGAGGCAGGAAGGAAGGTGCAGGTTGTGTAGCATCCCTCCTGGCACGGCCTGCAGGAAGGCCTTGCTTAAGAAAGGCTGAGCAATACCTAGGGTGGGACAGAACAGATGGTGATTTGGGGGCAGGAAGATGACCAGATGATTCTCAGGTTCTCTTAAGACTTGAAGGAGGCAAGAGTCATAAGCAGGCCATTGGTGAGTTGGCTGCAGTGCCCCATTTTGGTACCAGATTCAGCTCTTAGGAGACTCATGTGAACTTGTGGCCATGAACATATAAGGCAGGGTAGAAGTACAAAGAGAGCCACTTGGCCACTTGGCCACTGTGGTGGTAATGCTTGGGGCTGTGGAAACAAGTCTCAGGGGGTTGTATGGCTCCTACTACAGTCCTTTGCCCCGGGAGACCCTAATGTGGGAGAGAGGTGGCTAAACAGATCAGTAGAGCTCATGATAGACAAGGGCAGGCTTGATACTTAATTAGGTTGTGTGCCAGGCATGGTGGGACAGTTCCTAAATATTGAAATAGGAGGTTCTGTTTGGAAATGGCTGAGGCCCCAAGTTCTGTGAGAATCCCCAGCCACTGTAGTCTTGGTGGGCCCTCTCAGAGGATGGGGCCCTGTTGTTCACTGGCTCATACATTGTCAGACAATTGCAGCCCTAGGACCTGACCCCTGTTTCTAGGTATCCTTTTGACCAGGGTGTGCTCCTGGAGCTTGGAGGGAAGAACTTCCCCAGGAATAGTTCTGGAGTTTCCATATGCCCTCTGGCCCCTAAGGCTACATCTGCCTGTTGGAGCTTCCCTAGAACCACTCTCTGGTGGTGGCTGTGGAAACTACTGCATCCACTGTGAACTGTATCTATCTATCTATCTACATTCTAAGAAATT
This sequence comes from Marmota flaviventris, assembly GCF_047511675.1. Taxonomy (NCBI): domain Eukaryota; kingdom Metazoa; phylum Chordata; class Mammalia; order Rodentia; family Sciuridae; genus Marmota; species Marmota flaviventris. Next base: position 60,049,478 of record NC_092506.1, on the reverse strand, counting down.
CATAGGTCATTTCATTGTTGTGTGAATATCACAGAGTGTATTTACACAAACCTAGATGGCATAGCCTACTACACACATAGACCACATGGAATGTGTGTATACAGTATAGCCTTCTTCCTTGTAGGGCTGAGACAAGGGAAAAGGACAGGTAACTACTTATCAAAGAAAAGAAAATGGGTAGATACCACCCCGTATCACTTGGTTGCTAACAACCTCTTGGGGAGGGGAAGGATCACATCATTTTGCAACAGAAGCAATCAGCCCTGATTATGTAGGTGGAATGGGAGAAGGGGGCATGAGAAGACAGGATATCTGAAATCTATAAAGGGGCAGGACACCCCCACTCCCTTGCGGCACCAGCTCTGAACTCCTTTCTCTTCAGAGGAGTCTCTCTCTCTTTCTCTCTCCTATCCCTTAAATCCTTAAATAAAACTTCGGGTGTTTAATCACCAAGGGAATGGGACCTGTTCCTAATTTTCAAGGCTGGTTTCGGGGCCATGAAGAACAAAACAACATGAGATTAAATCAAACACAGAGAAAATGATGTAATCCAGAGACACAGTCAGCTTTACTTTGCTGTGACCATCAGATCTGACAAGAAAAATTCAGAGGGAGGAAAGTTTATTTTGGCTCATGGTTTCAGAGGCTTAGTCCGTGATTGGCTGACTTGATAGCTCTGGGCCCAAGATGAGGCAGAAGATCATATTGGAAGAGTGTGGTGGAGGAAGGCAGCTCAGGACTTGACAACCAGGAAGGAGAGAGATGGGGTGGGGGAGTTCTGCTCACCAAGGACAAATTATAAAACCCAAAGGCCCAGTCCCAGTGACCTACTTCCTCTAGCCACACCCTACCTGCCTATAGTTACCACCCAGTTAGTCCATATCAGTGGATCAATGCACAGATTAGGTTGAGGTTCTCATAACCCAATCATTTCACCTCTGAAGTTTCTTGCATTGTCTCACACATGAGCTTTTAGGGGATACCTTATATCTAAACCATGATACATGGAGAAGGACATGATATATGAGGCTCCTCTTGTTATAACACTGAATGGTGCTTAAGTTATCTTTTATAAGTAGGAGTACACTCTAAACAATAATAATTTAGTGAATACATAATCCAGTAACATAGTTGTTTATTATGACCATCAAGTATTATTTTCTGTACATGGTTGTGTGTGCTGTACTGTTATGTGACTGGCAGCTCAGTTTGTTTACCCCAGCATCACCTCCTACATGTAATATGTTGTGCTATGACACTTTGATGTCACTAGATGACAGGAGGTTTTTAGCTCCATTATAAGCTTAAACCATTGCACATGTGGTCTGTCATCAATTGAAATGTTATATGGTTTGCATCTTGTAACTGTGGAATGTAACTGCAGGATAAGCAGCCTCACTGACACTCCAAGCAATACTGCAGTTATGGTACTAGTGACCTAATGTGACCTATTGGTATAAATAAACGTGGCCGCTTGGACAAGGGGCCGCTCTCCTGCCTCTGCAAAAAAAAAAAAAGAAATGTTATATAGTGAGCAACCATATGTTGACCAACACTACTGGATACAGGGAGGAGACGTAGGCCTCTCCACTGTGGGGGCATTGTGGCAAAACCTGGAAGGCTTGCAGTCTTCATTTTCTTTTTCTTTTTGGCATCAAAAAACTCTTTAATAAAGAGCTTTAAATTTAATGCATATGTGTCTCCTATTTTTTAAATCTGCTTTGTCCTGCAGTCTTTCTCAGCTGTGTGAAGAGGGTCGTGAGTTCTGGCATCTCCTCCCACAGGCAGGTCATGAGTGTGGAACAGCAGACTGCTAGTTTCTCACCCTGCCTCCTTCACCATACCTGGCACGAGCTCCCTGAGCAACTCTTGGGAGTTGAGTCCTGCTTGGAGCCATTTTTGCCTCTACCCTCCGCAGGCAGTTGGCAGGCTGAGGTCTCTGTTTGCCTTGGCCAGTTCCTGCCACAGCTAATCTCCTCCCTGTGGCCTGTTCTTGGCACGGAGCCTCCTTGGCAGGGCAGGCTGTTGTGCGTGTCTTTGCCAGGCGGGCCTGCTTCCATCCCTGGCACTGGTCCCGTTCTCCAGAACCCTGCCTGATGGGCTGATCCCCTGTGAACTCTCCTGGGAACCTCTAGAGTGCCTTCCTTACTAGCCCAGACCCCATCACATTCCTGGGTTCTCCCTTAAGTGCCTATGGTGTTTGCTTTCCAGTTCACAAAGGGTTTCATATTTTATCTCTTCAGGTGCTCAGCTGTCCCTCAAAGAGCAGGTGGTGCCTTTGAGATGGCAAGTCCTGGATTAGGCAGATTTCCTGATTGGTTTGCTCTGACTCTGTCCTTGGACTGGCAGAGAAGCCTTTGTGGGAGAATGTGCCCTTGGGCTAGGTGAGCAGGAGTGGGCCACGGGGGCCTCTGCTGGGGGTGAGTCAGAGATGTCAGGAGAACCTGAGTTTCTTGAGGCTCCCTGGCTGCCTGATCTGAAGGAGAGAGAGAGAGAGAGAGAGAGAGAGAGAGAGAGAGAGAGAGAGAGAGAGAGAGAAGGGGGGTGTGGGGTTGACTGTTGGGGCTATAAGAAAGGGCTGGTTCCCCAGCATCACCAGGTATGTGGAGACGTTCTAGCCATAGGGCACAGAAGGCTACCTGATGATGGGGAGTCCCCTAGAAAGAAATTTGAGCCCATGGGATGGGGCTAAAGGGAGCCAACTAATCTGTATAATACCTTGAGTGTCAAAACTTGGGGAGAAATGCTGTTTCCCAAAAGCGGAGGCAAAGTGAGTTTACAAGAGCTGGAAAACAAGCCATTCCTTCTTGATAGTTTAGAGGAGTCTGCCACCAGGTCATTTCAACAAGACTCAGTGACAATTTGGGGAACACCTCAGCAACCTCACTGTGGCCTGCCTGTTCTGTCAGTGATTCTGCCTGGTCCCAGGGCTGCGGAGGGTTTCATGGTCTGGTCCTTTTTTGCCTGGACTCTAGTGTGCCCTTTGTGCCCTTTGGCTTTGGCCCTGTCCTTCCATTAGGCCTCCTCAGGATGGGACTGGGGCCAGTGGAGCTATTTCTGGACTTTGGAAGTCTGGGGTAGGTTTGGAGTAAGCATGCCCCATGACTGCAGGGCCACTTCAGGGAGATGGCCTCTCTTCCCCTCTGTCACTGCAGCTTCTGTTATGCCAGATTGGTGGGACCCCAGTAGACCTCCAGGAGCCGAATCCAATGTAATCACACAAGAGTCTTTATTGCAAGCTCGAGCCTGGACTCACAACCGTTCCCAATGCAGCGTTCCCAGGGAGTGAGTCCCGGTCCTTTGTTCAGTGAGATTTTATAGGTTTTGGGGGGATACTCTATGCATCACAACATCACACAGCAAATCATTCCATACCGCGGGAAAATCAAACAACAACTCTTTTTTTTTTTTTTTTAATATTCATTTTTTTTTAGTTTTCGGCGGACACAACATCTTTGTTTGTATGTGGTGCTGAGGATCGAACCCGGGCGGCATGCATGCCAGGCGAGCGTGCTACCTCTTGAGCCACATCCCCAGCCCCAAACAACTCTTAACATTGATTAGCACATTCACTGGTGGGAACAAGTTGGGTAGGGGTGATTGGTTAGTACAAGAGGGGGATTCCTTTGAACTGATTGGTTTGGGCCACGAGGGGTGTTCTTGATAAACTACATGGTTTCCCAACATGTTATCAACCACCATAAATTACTTGGGGGTCATCTGGCATTCCAGGTATTTTCCCTGTCTCATGCTGATTGGAGGTTGCTAGGGGGGTTGCTATGGTCTTCACCTAGCCTGAGTCAGGGACGCCTGGTGACCTCTCCTGTTATTTACAGACAAACAACTCAGCAGGGTGGGTATGTGTTTAGGAGTGCTCTGTGGGTTTTTCCAAGGACAAGGGTCACGCCCCCTTCCTTAGGACAGGCCTTGAGGTAGAAACTGCAGATATTTATTTATTTTTAAAAATGGAGTTACATCAGTTTCTCATTTCTACCTCAGGATTCCTGGGTTCCTTTAAGCAGGTAACTTGGGAAGAATTTCTTTTGGATCAACTGATATTGCCGTGCAAGAGAGGCTAATACCATCCTGTGGCCTGAGGTTAACTGCAGAGAAACTGATGGCTGTGGCTGTGGTGTTCCGGCTGAGGAAGACTCCTGTCCAGAGGACCTTCATGAAGGTGACTGTGAGCACAAAGTAGGGTGCCAGCTCAAGAAGGAAGACAGGTTTGTCAGGATGTAGTTCTTTGCTAGAGGTGAGCCCAAGAGTGAGAGATAGTTGGTGCCTCTCCTTAGGCAGAATTCACCTCCTTACCGGGGGGAACCCTGAAAACCCACCTTGCTGACCCCGAGTGGCCTCTTTCTTCCATGGTGAGGCAGCCTCAGGCTTCCTTTGTTCAGTCTCAGAGTGTTACTTCTTCCAGACTGGTCCTCACGCTGCAGTCCCTGCTGTCCCACAGCCACTGTGGCTTGTCCTTCAGTGACAGACCTGTACCCATCTCTCCCTTCTGTGTGCGTGTGTACACTCCGGTGTGTGCGGGCATGGGATAAGCATACCCCATGACTGGGGGAGCCATGAGGCAGTTGTGTTCACCCTGGTATGTGCCACATTCTGTTTATAATACAGTACCAGCAGCCTCTGCATTCCTGTTTCTACTGCAGCTAAACAAAGAAATGAAAAATTTCAGGTCAGGTCCATGGTTTGAGGGATCTTATAGGTGTGTATAGGAGGTGATTTGCTGTTCAGATGTTTGAAGAAACCCGTCCCTTTCTTCACCCCCACAACCAACTTCCAGAAAGACATGGGCAGAGCAGTCCTGGCCTGCAGGTGTCCAGCAGCTTCTGTGCTGTGAGTTATGCCAGGTGTTAGGAAGATGGGCCTGCCCAGCTGCTCTGAGTTGGGAGTCTTTCAGAACTTCCTGATGGCTTCAAAGTCTTCCTGTTTATCTCAGTTCCTGGGATTATTATCTTATTTTTCCCTTCAATGCTGACATCCCCAGTCTGAATCTAGGGCTGTCTCCTACCCCTGCCATCCTGGGGCAGAGAAGGCGGGTGTGTTCCTGCTGTACTCCTAAATAGCTCAATACATACTTATTTGCAGAAGCATTACTACCAATAATGGGAAAAGGAGGAGGACAATTTTTTTTAAAGTGTCACATTTGATTAGCTGGGACCCTATCTGCACCTGCCTTCTACCCAGGTCTTATTTCTGAGTCTGAGGAGGACCCCCTATCCCGGTCCCTCTGCTGCCTGTCTTGAAGTTCTCACCTCCTGGAAGCTGGCCCCTTCCTGATCCTTGCTAGGTCAGGTAGCAGGAGGGAAATGGGACAATGGCCCACTTTAATTAAGTCCTCCTGCCTCTGTTTGTTCTGGACCCTTGATCAGGACTCACATCAGAGCCAGTTTCCTAGGTTACTCAAAGGGATAAACTCCTGGGTCCTAAGGATAAGCGGTAAGAGGCTGGTGAGAACTGGAGAGTGTCCTCTCACAAACCAAACTGTGGCTGCTGCTGACAGCTTCTTCGGGTTGGCCCCAGAGCTGTCCTCCTATCCAGAGTTCAAGAAAGTCTTGGGCTAGTGCTTTTTTCTTTTTTTTGGATGATATCATAATTTATTCCATCCTTTAGTGGTTTTCCACATTTCTTTGACTTATTTAACCATAATATTAATCTTTATTCATTTTTCCTGGATCATGTAAGGAATTTGGGTCATTTTAGCTTCCTTTTACTTCTCTCCTGCCTTACATGCTTTTCTTTTAAAAACTATTTTATTTACATTTTTAAAGAAAATTCGTAAAAAAATTAGCACTGTATATGGCTTTTCTACATCCTTCTCTTAATTCCGTATTTACATTAATATGTCACTTCATATGCCTTATACTTCTATCTTCCACATCATAACTTTTTTGGAATATCTGAGGGGAAGTTGTAAACATCATGCTATATTATCTTTAAATATTTTTCTTTTTCTTTGTATTTCCTAAAAAACAGGGACACTCACATAATCAATACATAATTATCAAAAGCAGGAAATTAACGTGATACACCATTATAATCTACAAACCTTATTCAAATTTTGCCAAGTACACTTATATAAAATGCTTCTATTTGGCTCAGGATGCAATCCAGCATGAGGTGTTGCATTTAGCTATCATGATTCTGGTTTTCTTTAAGCTGATCTTTTGTTTTTCTCTTTTTCAGTTCAGCCCAATTATTCTAGAGCACAACCTTACTTGAGTTTGATGTTTCGGTTTTGTTGGTCTATAATCACACCCACGCCAACACGGGAATTAGCATGCCTTGTCATCAGGAAGAGCTCCAGCAGGAGCAAGTGGTGTCAAATTTTTGTCTGACTAGAAATCCCTGGATTACTGGTAAAGGTGGATTTTCCTTCATATGTCCTTGACAGAAGCCAGGTTAGGCAATTTGAGGTGCTGCTTACTGAAGAGGCCTGGAGATCCTGGTCCTGTGCTGGACAGATGGGGCTCTGTGTTGGGGAGCCTGAAGGAGCTTGCTCACTCTCATCTTCTGCTCCGCCATGCCTCACACAGAGGTCACAGGTCAGGAAGAAGGAGGAGCTTCTGGGGAAAGTGAATGAAAAGTGGCTGCAGAAAGAAAAGGAAATGAGGGAGTTGCTGGCAGCAAGCATAGTGACTCAAGGGACCGGTTTCAGAGAATCAGGAAACTGTTAACTAGGAGGTGAGGTGGGGAAGGTGTCCTGGGAGAAATAGACAGGAAGACACTTGGGAATTGCACAGGGAGAGAGACTGAGGGGCAGATATAGAGACCAGAGCAGGACAGTGGCTGGCACAGAGGCAGCAGGGAGGAGAGAAACAGCTGCTCCTGCCCACTGAGCTCTGGCAGCCCAAGTCCTGAGATGAGGAGAGGGACCCCACTTACTCAAGGGGCAGAATTTTTCCAGATTTTCTCTGAACTTTTCTTTCCTTCTTAATATGATGACCCTGCTCATCCCACATCCTCTGTCTCAATTGCAGAAGTATCTGTCACAGTGAGGTTAGGAGAGATCAGATGTCCCAGCCTCTGAGGGATGACACTCCTTTGAGCTGTGAAAAAAAGCGGTTAAGAGGAAAATGTCCTCATTCTAAGGTTTCACTGTCTCCTAGAAAGGTCTAGCACATAGTATTATCCTCAGTGGATGAAGGGCATGAGCCTGTGGTCCCACTTCCCTGCTCTCCAGGCAGCGGGCCCCATGTTCCAGTCTTAGTCTGGTCATTGACCATTTTAGTGCTTTAGGATTAAGAGTATTCTTCCTACTGCCCTGAGCTCTGTGTTCCCCACAGAGACTCCCATTTCTCTGTGACTGACAATTTTGGTGCAGAAATTTTAGTAAAATAACTGGATCTGGGGAATGTGAAGGAGTCAACAAAGGCCCTGCAAGGTCAGCATTGACTTTGGGAGTTGTTGGAGGTGGATGTTTTCAAAGAACCAGTCTGCTGGTGGGATAAAGAAGACAACAGGTTTCCTAGGCAGTCAGGACAGTCTTGGGGGGACTGAACCCCCTTCCTGTAAGGCTAGCAGCTTGTGTGTAGACAAGGCCTTTATGTGAGTGGAGCAAAATTGAGGGGCACTTCCAATAACTTCTTAACTTCCATTTCTGCTTCCCACCACTCCAATCCCACAGCTAATCTACGGGACAGGGAAAGAGGGCTCCTTTCTTTAAATTGGGAGTTTTTAACTGTGAACCAATATTTTGGGCTGGGTAATTCTTTGTTGTGAAGGTTGCCCTTTGTACTGTAGGATGGTTAGAAGTACCCCTGACTTCTACCCACCAGATGCCATTAGTCTCTGTGAGTTGGTAAGAAATACACATTTCCTGTCTGCCTTCTCCCCAACTGCCTGGAACACAGCTCCTAAAAGCCCTAAAGTCACCAAAGTGATACATACTAATAAGATGGCCAGTAGTTGGGGGCTCCTGGATAGCAACGGGATGAAGTTTGTCACCAGGGGGACCCATCATTTGAACCTGGGGACCCACCATTTGTGAATGGCATCTGAAACTGGGGACAGTCTTGTGGAACCAACCTAGTGGTTAGAGGATTGGAACTTTCATCCCCACCTTCAGGCCTGTGGGGATGGGAGAGGGGCTGAGGGTTGAGTTGACCACCAATGACAGATGCTTTAACCAGTCCTGCCTACAGAGTAAAGACTCCAGAAAACCCTAACAGGACAGGGTTTGAGGAGCTTCCAGGGTGGTGAACATATGGGATGGTGGCTCCCTAAAGAGGTCACAGAAGTTCTGCACCCCATCCCCTGAAACCCTGCCCCATGAATCTCTTATATCTGTGGTTTCCAAGTTATATTCTTTTATAATAAGCCAGTAAATGTCAGTAAGTTGTTTGAGTTCTGTTAGCCATTCTAACAAATGATCAAGCAAGACTATGGAGGGTGTGTGTGTGGGAACCTCTGATTTGTTGGACAAACACCAAATGGAACCCGGGGACCCATCATTTGTGAATGGCTTCTGAAATTGGGGGCAGTTTTGTGGGACTGAACCCCCTTATGCTAGCTCTGTGCAGTTAGTATTAGAACTGAGTTAAACTATAGGACACCTGGTTGGTGTTTGATGGAGAAGTGAACTGAATTATGTGGGAAAACACCCATCCATTTTCTTGGTGAATAGAATAGTGGAGGAAATAAAGTTTTTCCTTAAACATCCTTTCCTCCAGTTTTGACAGCCCCAAATATCTCCATACCTTGCAAATATACTCCTGGTTGAGACCCTCTGCTTTGTGCCATTTGAAGGATGGAAAACCAGTGATAAAATTCACATAGTAAGGAGATCAATGCTAGAGGGCCAGGGTCTGGGATACAGTGGGGGCACCATACAGGTACAATGTATATCAGGCTGCTGGAGGTACTGGAATAATCCAAAATTCTAATATTTCAACTTGATGGAAGGAGTTATGTCAAAATATATGATTGTCAACCACTTACTGTGTGAGAGACTTTAGTTAATTAAACTCTTTGCCCCTCAGTTTAAGCACTATTTACAGTTAGCTGTTATTATAATTGCTATCGCCACTGAAGGTTGAAATTATGTATGAATTGCTATTCTATTTCTGGAACAGTCAAAATATTTGTGAAAACTTTATTTAATGATTTTTTCCCCCTATTTCTTCCCAGGAATCTGCCCCTGCACTTGGAGCAAGTGTGGGACAGAGAAAATGTGCCTCAATTTCTTGTGTATTTCCTGATTGCACAGAGGTAGAGGCTTCCCCTGTGTATCTGGAGGATGAAAGAAGAGGGTGAAGAAGGGATAGGGGCTATGAACTGTGCTACAAAGCCTCACAATATACATACCTATTGATACTGTCTTTCTCTGGGTCTCCAGGGAGGCCCAGGCCAGAATCTGCTTGTGAGGGTGAGGGTCCTTCCCTTGTGCACTGACTGCCAAATCCTAATATGGCCATCTAAAACACTGTGGGTAAAGCAAAGAGGGAAGCTCTATGGTGGAAAATGTATATTCAGTAGACAGAATTTTTCTGGGAAATATCATTCAAATATGCCCTCAATTACACCTGCACACTCAGACTGAACGCTTCTTTTCTCTCTTCCAGGAAAATCCACCAGGCAGATCCCTCCTGCACTCTGAATAAACTGGTCCCAGATTGAGGGTTAGAGGGTTAGAGAAGGGGGGGAGGAGGGAGGGAGGGAGAGAGAGAGAGAGAGAGAGAGAGAGAGAGAAACCAGTAACACAGAGAAAACATGGAACAGTGGTACAACCTAAGCTCTGGGCAAGTCACTATGATCCTTCAATAAGGAGAATGTCAGAGCTTGGTCTTACTTCCTGAAAGTGGCAAGGACTTTGCACATTATTCTAAACTTTAGTGTCCTCCTGAGTGAGAGGTTCCTGTCATCCTGTACTGCCTCACACAGCCGGGAGGGATAGAGAGGAGGGATTTCTAGTGGTGGAGGTGGCAGGGTAAGGGAGACTTAAGAAGCTATCGAAGTCACATGACTGAGCAGCCAGATTTTCTAGTTTGAGGTGACCAGAGGTCACATAGTCCCCTGCCCTGAGACTGTTTCTCATCACCATCTAACACTGCGCAGCTCTTTGCTTTCCAATTCCTCCACCAAACCCAGGTGTTCGCTTGACAGAAGTGGCAGTCCCTTCCTTCAGTTTTACTGGGATCCATGGATGGTGTCCAGAGGCCTCACACAGATGCTTCACTCCATTTTCTCTGAGGTGATGCAGCTCAGACTCAAATCCTCCAGTTGTTGAAGGGTCTTATGTGTAATGCAAAGATTCTGACAGGCATCTTACATTTTCAAACTGTAAGAGAGTCAGGAAATGGAAAATATTTTTGCACATCCCTGTTTTTTGTAGAAAACGAATTCTTTACATTTAGGTTAAAATAAAAAATAAATAAATCTTTGTGTGTACTGTTAGCAAATGATTCTGGAAGGATACCTTCAACATTGGTAGAGGTGGGTTCTACTGTGAAGAGGAGTGCGACTGACTGGGGTGGATCAAGGGGGACTTTCATGTTTCATTTTGTATATTTGGTAACACTGATTTATTGAAAAATAGGTATATGTTTATATAGTACTTTTTTTATTTTGGGTACTGGGGATTGAACCCAGGGGTACTTTACCACTGAGCTACATTTCCAGTCCTTTTTATTTATTTATTTAAAAATTTTGAGGGGGCTGGGGATATGGCTCAAGTGGTAGTGCGCTCGCCTAGCATGCGTGGGGCACTGGGTTTTATCCTAGCACCACATAAAAATAAAATAAAGATGTTGCGTCCACCAAAAACTAAAACATAAATATTAAAAAATTCTCTCTCTCTCTCTCTAAAAAAACAAAATTTTTTTGAGACAGATTCTCTTTAAATTGTTGAGAATCTTGTTAAATTTGCTGAGGCTGGCCTTAGATTTGTGACCCTCCTATCTCAGCCTCCTGAGTCATTGGGATTATAGGCATGTACCACTGTGTCTAGATACATATTATTTAAAAATTTTAAAAAAATGTTTTTATTAGTGTGTTCTAGTTACACATAATAGTGCACTGTTAGCAAATGATTCTGGAAGGATACCTTCAACATTTATTTAAAAAATTTTTAAAAATGTTTTTATTAGTGTGTTCTAGTTATACATAATAGTGGGGTTCATTTTGACATATTCATAGATGCATATAATATAGTTTCAGTATTTCCCTGGATCTCCTTCCTCTATTGTTCTTCCTTCAATTTATTTATTTTTAATTGGTGCATTATAAGTTATATATAAAAGTGGAATGTATTGTGATACATATTACTTTTTGATGACTAATCTATATACAACATGAAATATACAAATATTAGAAGGCCTGTTACACAGCTGTTCAAGAAGTTTACATGGGTGTGTAAATGAAAACCCATGATGACTGAATCAGATGACTTTTATGTTTCACTCACATTCTCTTGCCTCATTCATCTCTTTTTCTAGTTGCTGCTGTGATCAACATCTCTGATCAGCTTCATGCAGGGCAGCCTGACAGCGTCTCTCTTCCAGCCTATACTGTAGACCCTTAGCCTCCCAGTCTGGGCCTTTCTTGTAGTGGCTGTTGCTGGACTGCTTTTGGTATTTTTACATCAGCAAGCTGTGAGTGTAGAGGATTTGTGATATACAGTATGAACATTTGACCAATGAGAGTTAGATCCTGTGGTCACATTCCTTACTATGTCACCTCCATGGATGGTCCTGAAAGTATACTGTATCTGGCTCACTAGAGGTTGTTTCTGTGAGACCAAGCACTCAGGGAGAGACCCAGTGTGTGATATCATCCATGTTGGCTCTCTGCTTACCTGTTTTTTAATTAATTTATTTTTTGAGATGGGGAATCACTGTGTTGTCCAGGCGGGCCTTGAACTGGGATTAAGAGATCCTCCTGACTCAGCCTCCCAAGTAGCTGGTAGTCCAGGCAGCACTACGGTACCCAGCTCTGCTTCCTTGCTTTATTCCTCTTGTCACCTTACTTACTCCCTGGGATTTTGCTCCCTGATGAGGAAGAGCACTCTGCTGCAGGCTTTGCTTTCTGAAGAGCCTAGGCTAAGAGGTAGACCTTAGTTCATTTTGTAAACTGAACTTAAAAATATGAGAAATAATGAGTTTTTTTTTGTATGCTTTATTACCAACTCAACTGTTGACTTTAAAAAGGGCAAGCAACTGCACTGCCGAGCTGTCTGTAAGAACTTCAAACACTGCACATGAACAAATACAGCTTTAAAAAGTTCACTTTTTGCAGGGTGTGGTGGCTCATGCCACCTGTAATCCCAACAAATCAGGAGGCTGAGGGAGGAGGATTGTAAGTTCAAAGCTAGCCTCATCAACTTAGCAAGGCCCTAAGCAACTTAGTGAGACCCTGTCTCAAAATAAAACATAAAAAGAGCTGGGGATGTGGCTCAGGGGTTAAGCATACTTTGGTTCAATCCCTGGTACTGGGGAAAAAAAAGAGTTCACTTTTTAAAGAACATTCCTGATGTGCCAAATCCATTAGGTTTCTGAAGTAGTTGGGTGAAATAAATAATGCCTTGAGATTAGTTACAGAAATGCGAGACCCAGTGCCTGTTATGATTTCAGATAAAAAAGTGTCTGAAGAAACTAGGCCTGTTGAAAGGTGATTACAGAAAGACATAAAATAACTTTAAGGTCAACAAAGCTTCTAGGATGGAGTGTTAAAAATGTAAAAAATGTAGTGATGAAAAAAACCCTCAGTCTTAAAGTTAAGAAAACCCCAAACCTCACTATAACAACAACAACAAAACATTGCAATAAAAATAAAACTAAACATTCAAGATTAGCTCAAAAATGAAAAATTAGAAATGGTGAGGAGTTGGCAGTTTATATAAATCATGCCTGCTTTTTAGGTGTTCCCTATAAGCACTGTGGACATTGGGGAGGCCTATGGAATGAGCTATCTCCACTTTCCCTAGCTCTTAGTGCTCCATCTGTCACATGGTGCTGGCATAGACCTTCCTGAGGCCCAGGGATAAATGAAGGGAAACACAGCATCATAGCAACTGGAAACACTGGCTTTTAAAGTATAATGATGTGAGACCCTGTCTATAATGATGTTTACTATCTAATGACAAGAAGTCCTGTCCAATATGAGATATGGCTCTGAAAGAATTCTTGGCCCATCTCGTTCTTACCTCTAGAGGAGGGTGGCATATTTAAAACAATCATTTAATTATAAGAGCTATCTCCTCATCTACCCTACCAGACTTATTGTCAATAACCCAGAACTTCTTAAATGGTAAGGGACTGACCTTCTGTGTCTCCAGAACTCAGAATGGTATCCTTGGATGCCTCCTACCTCCTGCTGTGGGGCTCCCACAGTCAGTGGCCATGCCACCTGGATACATATCATCTGGAGAGGATGGGTCCTCTTGTAGTCAGGCAAAGGATCATTTGTCACTTATTATTATATTATTATTAAATTGTTTTTTAGTTGTAGATGGACAATTTATTTATTTTTATGTGGTGCTGAGGATTGAACCCAGTGCCTCACATGTGCGAGACAAGTGCTACACCACTCAACTACAGCCCCAGCCCATCCTTTATTATTTAAGCAGCATAGCAAATTGAAACCTTTTCTAGAAAACAGTGAGCAGGGGACTGAGATAGGGAAGCAGTGCTGCAGTCTAAACTCAGAATTCTGTAAGACATCCTGCTTCCAGCCCTCCTCAGAACTCCACTACAGATTCCCCAGATTATGTGCACATCTTCTTGGCCCCTCTCAGCTTCATTGTTGTGATACCAGTGGGTCACTGATGTGGGACATGGTTCCTGAACTCTGGTCTTGAGGTGATGGTGGTCATGTTTTTGGGGGTCAACAAACTTTTGCTTGCTTCCAAGGCAAGTTCATTAAACATGGGAAAATGTCAGATTTCTTATCTTCCTGGGTGGGACTAGGACATTGAACCTTTGAGACAGGAAAGGGTGGAGTGGGTGGTAGTCAGGGACACAGGAGGGCAAGCAATGGTGAGCAAACTGTAGAAGGGAAGCAAAGGTGTGAGGAATCTAGAGAAGGGGTCTAAAGACCCTAATTCTTTAGGGTCTAATTTCACTTTCCATTAACCACTTAAGAACAGACCTTTCTTTCTCTTCCTGTCTGAACTATCCACAGCCTACTTTCCTATGTCCCTGAAAATATTCCTTCTTCTTCCTACTTAGACTTTGGGCTGCATGTTAGGCATCACCTCCTTCAGAAAGTCTTCTCTGACCCTCTGATATTAGGATGGCTTCTCCTCATAAGTTCTCACTAACATGATAAAATGACCCCTAGAGTAGTATTCACCACATGGAGTTAGATTGCAAACAACTTGAGGGCCCAGAGTGTTCTTACTGCTGTATGCCCAGCACTCAGAATAGTATGGAATACACATTAAAGGGCTCAAAGCTCAGAAAGTGTTGTTGAATGGATGAACCATTAATGAAGTGTCTTGTATATCTCCATCCCACTGCTTCCTTTCCTTTAGCATCATCTTCACCAATTATGTTGTATTTCCTCCCCAAAAGTTCAGGTGTGAGACAATGTAGGGAGGTTTAGAGGAGAAATGATTGGGTTATGAGAACCTTCACCCATTCAGTGAATTAATCCCCTGATAGGGATTAACTGAGTAGAAATTGAAGGGTGTGGCTAGAGGAGGTGGGTCATTGTGGGTGTGACTTTGCAGTATATATTTTGAATCTGGTAAGTGGAGTCTCTCTCTGTTTCCTGATTGTCATGTGAACTGGTTCCCTCCACCATACTCTTCTGCCATGATGCTCTGCCTCACCTTGAGCCCCAGGGAATGGAATCAGCTGTCTATGGACTGAGAACTCTGAAACTCTGAGCCCAAGTAAATTTTTCCTCCTCTAAAATTGTTCTTGTTAGGTCTTTTAGTCACAGCAGCAAAAAAGCTGACTAAAACAATGAGAGGCTTGCAGTAGTTGTCTTGGCCTCTGTCAATGGCAGCATTCATTCACTGTGGAACCAGCAGGGCCAACTCCAGATTTCTATCAGTCTCTGTGGTACCAACCTTGCTCAGGACCCACAGTTTAATTGATCCAATCACATTGATTGGTCTCATGATTAGATTAGGCTCTAAGACCATAATCCATGATCTCTACTGAATCAATCAATAAAGAAGTCTTCACATTTTTTGTGATGAAAATATAAATGTGTTTCCTGTGTTTCGACAGTTTGCTTGCTGGGAAAACCTGGATGTAGGTGTTCATCTCCAAGTCTGTAGAGTCCCTGTAGCCACTGAGTCATCTGTCTCATTGGAGTTCCCATAGCTGCCTTCATGTCCTCATCCCCACTCAGGGTGGCTGTGGTATGTATGAGTAGCATCAACAGGAGCATGCAAGCCCACAGCATCCTTGAGGAAAAAAAGGGCTCAGTGTCAGGTCTTTGGGGATGAGTTCTCATGTGAGGCTCCCAGGACCACCACTTCCAGTGGTTTATGATTTTGCAACAAAATATAAACAGATGCATAGTGACCTTCTAAGGAAAGATAGAGAAAGCTATACCTGGGATGAAATTTTGCACATCTTGGGAAGAAATAAGAGACTCAAGCCCCAAACAGAAAGATTTCAGGAGTATACTGATTCCTTTGGTATCATCGTCACCTGTGAGGAGAGTGTATATGACAGGGTGGGTGAAAAATTTGTGTTCCAGAGAACAGGAGACACTCCAGCCTGTGCACATGATCAATGTAGACATTGAGGATGTCCTGGAAGACACTACCCTTGGAGCTATCCTCATCTGTGAGCTCTGCCAGAGACTAAGGCAGGTGGATGACGTGGAAGACAGAGTGGATGAGCTGCTCTGGCCATGGAGGAGAAAACAGGAAGACTTTTCTTCACACAGTGTGCTTCTACTGAAGATCTTGGATGGTTTTGTCTCTTTCTTTAATAAGAACTTGTGTTCCTTGAGTTTTTGACTAGTCTATGTTTCCTCTAAGAAGCACATTTAAGCATGAAGAGAGAACCCACAGAATGGGAGAATATCTTTGCTACCTGCTCCTCAGGGGATTAATATACAGAATAAACAAAGAGCTCAAAAAACTTAATACCAAAAAATTAATAAATGGGCAAAAGAACTAAACAGCTACTTCTCAAAAGAAGAAATATAAATGGCTAACAAATATATGAAAAAAATGTTCAACATCTCTAGAAATCAGGGGAAGGCAAATCAAAACTACACTGAAATTTCATCTCACTCCAGTCAGAGTGGCACTTATCAAGAATACAAATAAGTGTTCACGAGGATATGGAGTAAAAGGTACTCTAATACATTATTGGTGAGACTGCAAATTAGTGTAACCACTCTGGAAGGCAGTATGGAGATTCCTCAAAAAACCAGAAATAAAACCAACATCTGACCCTATTTCTATCCTATTCTTCAGTATTTGTTTTATTTTTTCTTTCATGAGAGGATTTTGCATATTTGCAAATATTGCATATTTGAACTTATGTTTTCACATACAGATTATAATGTTTTTTTAACTGATGTTAACTTTAATAGATAAAATCCAAGTGGCTAATGGATTGCATATATTGATAAAATTTTGGAATACTATTTTAAATAATGCTCACCAAATAAAATTAAATAAAATAAAAAATTTACTTTGAATAAATGATATATTTTTAAAATTTATGCTTGGAGGATGAATTTCATACTACTAAACCCCATGCTTTTAAAATAAGCCTTATGAATTACACTGAGAAAAGCATACTTTCATAATGAGAATTTTATTAAACTGCAACTATTTATTGGTTTGAACATTGGAAAAATCAGGTAATAAATCTAATGATGTTTTCAAGAGGAAACAAGTAAACACTTCACAAATTCTTGGTGAAAGCACAAAACTGTTTACTAATAGGAGAAAAATTGATCAGAAGTAGTCGTTCATAGTTGAGTTAATTTGAATGCTATATATTGAATTATATCTATTTTAAAATTATCTCTTTTGCAGAGGTGGAACTTGGGGTAGAAAAGTGTCTGTCAAAATGCAGAGGAATGGACAGAAGGAAGAGAAATGTTAGAGCTGAAATGAGAGGACTTGGTGGAAGGAGAGGAAGGTTAGAGTCACTCAGATTTCTAACTTTAACCACAAGGTGGCTTCAAGCACCACATATAGGTGAAAGGTTTGATGATAGAGCAGTGAGATGCTTCCTGATAGGTTTTCTTTATTCATATCAATTTGGTTTATGATAAGGCCACCATCTGAAAATGGACCTTTGGATCCAGATTGAGGAAAAGCTGGAAATATTTGGTATGAAAAATTATTTCAAGTTATATGGATGCAAATTTGAATGTAGACTTTTAGTAGTATAGAGGGGTCTTCTGAAGACAAATGAAAATGTCCAGGAGGTATTATTTTGCCAGCTAATCCATTTGGAAGAATGCTTGACAAGGAGATTAAATGAGATCCTC
Source organism: Marmota flaviventris (assembly GCF_047511675.1). Taxonomy (NCBI): domain Eukaryota; kingdom Metazoa; phylum Chordata; class Mammalia; order Rodentia; family Sciuridae; genus Marmota; species Marmota flaviventris. The sequence goes on along the minus strand of NC_092506.1, from coordinate 60,032,054 downwards.
TCTTTTTGGGCATGTACAAAGCAAATATAATAAAAGGGCAGAAATGCAAAAATGCTGAGGATGCTTGAAAGAATGTAATGGAGCATGAAATCCAAGCTGGACCAGAAAAGTAAAGTAAAGTAAAGAGGAGATTGGCTGGAATCAATGAGTTGTGGAACAATGCATACTCAAAGAGTCCTTATGATTTAAGCAAATAAACAAAAGTTAATGGAAGGATGTAGTTTTCGGATTAGAGAATGGGCTGTTTCTGATTTTCATTTAGTAGAGGGTTTCTTGATGTCTAGGGCAGTGGGTGTCTCTTGTAGGTGTGGACAAAGGCAGTTGGGGAAGAGATCAGAACACTAAACAGAAAGAGTGTTGGCTGGAGGGTGTTGGAGTTGCTAAGAATCATGGCATTATCTGGGTGTGATGGAGTCTGAAAGTGCAAAAATCATCATTAAAAATCAGGGTGTATACTAGGCATGGTTGAGCATATCTATAATACTAGCAACTTGGGAGACTTAGGCAGGGGGATTGCAAGTTTGAGGCTAGCCTTGGCAACTTAGTGAGATCCTATCTCAGAATAAAGCATACAAAATAAAAAAATGGTATAGCACTTGCCTAGCATGTGTGAAGCACTGGGTTTGATTATCAGCTCCACATATAAATAAATGAATAAAATAAAGGTTCATTAACATCTAAAAAAACTACTTATATATAAAAAAAGAGCTATAAATATAGCTCAGGGGTAGAGTGTCCCAGGTTTCATCCCCAGTAACACACACACACACATACACACACACACACACTAGGGTGTAGAGGGTATGTGGTGTGATAATGTGTTGGGTAGATATGATGAGAGAATAATTTCCAGGTAGGATGAGTGTCACTCATTTTTTTTTTTTTGGTAGTGGGAGAGGAAGTTACAATTGGACGATGTAATGGCAACTCCAACATCTAGCTGTCTACTATGAGGAAGGGAAAATAACAATTAGATTTGCTATACTGATGAAGATGAAAAATGATATTGTTTGGATGCAAACTACAGAAGATTTGCATATCGATGTTAACCACACAAGTTAGTTAGAGCAGAAAGAAGGGCACTGCGACTGGGACTGGGCAAATGAATGTTGCTTTGGGTGTGTCTAATAAGCTTTTATTTCTTGGCTAGGTGATGCATGCTACATAATTATTTAGTAAGCCATTCCTTTGTTTTATTTGATTTTCTTTATTTGTGTGTTTTCTTCTTTTCTCTCCTCTTTTCTTTACGCCACAATAAGATGACAAATAAAACACTCAGAAAAAATGAGGGAAATATTTCTTTTTCCAACATGCAGTCAGAGCATCCTTCAAGGGCTCTCATGAAAGAGGATAAACAGTCCAACTGCCCAGTTCCCAACAACCTGAATTTCATTACAAATCTCAGGCCTTCTCTTAAAGACTGTCTAGAGCTGGTGGGTGAATTAGACATCTGCAAGTGGGGCAAGTTCCAGAGTCAAGGTAAGGAAGGTCTGGGTTGGTGTTTTGTTTTCATACAGGCAGAGGTGACAAGGGCTCTTAGAGGCTGTTGATACACGTTGGGTGAAGAATGTGTTCCCCTCAAAGTTCATGTGTTGGAAAGTTAATCCTGCTGAGAGCCATAGCCAAGTAGGAATGACGCATGGCAATTTCCTTGTCAGCCCACCCAATGTTGCTTAGAGGGAGGACTCTCCATTGTGGAAATGGGCTTGCCTTGGACCCAGGTCATTTGCAGTGACATTGCATGAATGTTTGAGAAAGGTGACTCTGCTCAAGGACCAGGGTGGATCCGGGTTTAGGGTGGATCCTGCTGGGAATAGGGCAGGCGCCCGCTCCTTGAGTCCCCGTTGAGTTCTCGACGGATTCTGAGGGTATTTGGGATGCCGAGCCCGGTGGAGGGGGATTTTTTCCCAGAACGTGCATGTAGAGTGCCGGTGAGAGTTCGGGAATAAAGAATTGCTGTTTGAATCTACAAGGCGGTGTGGTGGCCCAGTTATTTTGTGCCCAGCCAGACTGCGGCATAATCCCTGAATTCATATGTTTGTGGAGCTGAGGTCTTTGGGAAGTATTTAGGGTTAGATGAGGTCATGAGGCCTCCGTGATGGGGTTCATGACTTTATACGAAGAGAAAACTGAGTTGACAGACTCCCTTGCTCTTGCCTAGGGATGCCCTCTGCCATGCTCTGATGTAGCAGGAAGGCCCTTGTGGAAGCTGATGATTTTTGCACATTCAGACTCCATCACACCCAAACACTGCCATGATTCTTAGCAACTCCAACACCCTTCACCCAACACCCTTTCTGTTTAATGTTCTGATCTCTTCCCCAACTGCCTTTGTCCACACCTACAAGAGACACCCACTGCCCTAGACACCAGACAGCTGGTGTCATGCTTTTGGACATTCCAGCCTCCAGAAATGTGAGTCAGATGAGTCTCTGTATTTATAAACTATATGTTGTATTCTGGTATAGTAGCAGAAAACAGACTATAGCAAATAGCAAAGACCAGAGGCCCAAATTTGGTTAGTGATAGCAAATGTGAAAAGGTGAGGTCTGGGAAAGGAGCTGAGGACCTGTCATCTTGCTGAGGTTAATGGAGTTTAGGAAACAGAGATGCCTCCAAAGAATAAGGGACACACTAAGAGTTAGACTGAAATGAAAGGAAAAAACTGAAAACACACTGACAGATTATCACACTGCAGATCATCTTGGCAAATATAAGAGCCCTGAGAATGAGCAGGATCTGTGCTATGGTGTGGGAAGTGGCTTTGAGGAGGCAGCCAGATCATCTCAGGCAGAAGTGAGAACATATGGGAGAAGCATTCAAGGGGGATTTTTAGGATGAACGTGTGCTAGATTAAAGTCATTCCATGGGGAGATCATCTCATAGGCAGATTGACACTCCCTGAGCTCCCTGGCTTCTTTCTCTGGCTCTAGTCAATGAAATTTCTTCTGCTTACTCCCTCTCCCCAAACACAGAACTTCATTGGCTTCTGTAATCTGCCCTCCTCTCAAGTCCCGCCTTTGTTGAATGTGTCTTTATGTTCTATAGAAATTCCCTGGACCAAGACTCCTTGGGGTCAGTGACTCTAATGGAAGAATGACTTCTCACAGCAATGGGAACTGATTTTATTCTGCAGAAGTGAAAATCAGAGGCACCAAGAGTGGCAACAGGAGTGCAAAAAATAATAGCAATGAGCACAGGATATAATTTAGCTATCAAGTTTGATCTTTTAAGATATCACTTCATTAGAAGGACCAAATTTATCTCCTATTCATCAAAGTCATCTGTTAATAAATTTGCTTCACTTTCAAATCAGAAGCCATGACACTCAGGTAAATCCCCACCTACTTTTCTATATTTCCTTGTTATGGTTTAAATATGAGTTGTTCCCCAAATGCTCATATGTGAGACAATGCAGGAATTTTCAGAGGTGAGTAGATTAGATTATGAGGAATGTAACCTAATCAGTGCATAAATTCACTGATATGGATTAACTGGGCAGTAACTGTCAGGAAGTAGGGTGTGGCTGGAGGAGGTGGTCACTGGGGGGTGTGCCCTTGGAGTTTATATTTTGTCTTTGGTGAGTGGAACTTTCTTTCTCTTTCCTGGTTGTCATGTCCTGAGCTGCGGTGGAGTTGGCTCACTATGGACTGAACCTCTGAAACCATGAGCCAAATAAACTTTTTCTCTTCTAAGTTTTTCTTGTCAGGTCTTTTGGTTATAGTGATGAAAAGCTGACTAAAATGCTCTGGTGTATAAAATGTTACCTGTAAAATAATTACTGCTTAAAATACCCTTGCTGAATGACTGAGGTAATGAATAAAGGAAAGCATCTCAAGTACATGATAATTTTCCACTTTCAGAAAAATCAAACATCAAGCCATCCTTCCTCCTGAAAATAAAGCCTTTTTTTCCCCCCCTAATTTCAGTCATTTCTAAACTCAGTTTTCTAAGGTGTGAGCACCAGGAAGGTTTCACCTCAGATACGCAGCTCCTATCAATGTTTCCACTTAAAGTTCTCTTGGTATTTTTATTAAGTGGTCACACTATATTTAGTAAAGTCAGAGATTTCAAATCTCATTTCCATCGGAGATAGATTTGTGACATTTGGTAAGTGGTTCACATTCTGAGTCTCACTTAGTTTATTTGTGAAATGTGAACAATATCCAGATTCTAGAGTAGATATTCAATACATCAGTGTAAAAACATGCTAAGTGCCAAATGGCATAAAGCAATGCATAATAAATATTAATTTAACAGCGACTGGGTTATATTCATTCCATTCCTGGAACACAACTGGCTCTTCAGAATCAGGTCTCTTCAGTTAATTATTATTCCAATAAATCTCCACAGATAATCTTTCTAGGGTAATCATTCTAAACCCCTGTCTTCAACACATTTGATGGCTGCTTCATGCATAGAGGAAGGAATTAGAGGTAAATTGTGATCCAAAGCCTTGGCAATCAGGACAATCCTGCCTGACTGTCCCTTGCTCTTGCCAGAACTCCTCATGCACCACCCTGGCCTGATAATTTTTTGAGAATAAGAGCCTTTTCTGGAGACTATCATGCTAAGTGAAATAAGCCAATCCGAAAGAACCAAAGGCCAAATGTTTTCTCTGATATGTGGATGATAATTCATAATAAGGGGGTGGGGCTAAGGAAGAATAGAGGTACTTTGGATTAGACAGATGGCAGTGAAGGGAGGGGAGTGGGAGGGGTGTGGGAAGGAGAGTGGAAGGAAATGGACATTATTACCCTACGTGCATATATGATTACATGACTGGTGTAACTCTACATCATGTACAACCAGAAGAATGAGAAGTTATATTTCATTTATGTATGACGTGTCAAAGTGCATTCTACTGTTGTGTAGAACTAATTAGAACAATTTTTTAATTCTCCGGTCAGCTTTTGTGAATGGTAGTTCTTATGTACTGTGTTACATACACTAGTTCAGATTAAAGATTTTCTAATCAATCAATTCTGACACAAAAATTGCTTCCTTTCATAGTATCCAAAGTTCCACTCCCAGGTGAGAGAAGACTGGGCCCTGAGTTTCTTGGAGAAAATCAATAAGTTGACATGTTCTCTCTTTACAAAGAGATGGCGCAGGGAGAGCTAGTTCTAGCCCCAAAGAAAGAGGATTAATAGGCAACAAACATGCTGTTCCATTCTTCTCAAAAAGGAACTACATCCTCAACACATAGGTACTTTTCAACATAACAGTGGCTCCCAGAGGCCTAGGTTCCACTGGGAACCTTTCCTCTCCCACCCATGGTAGTGGGCCAGGGCTTGGTTTGTCTCAGTCATCTTGTGCATGTCATGCTTCTTCTTGATCAAGGGACCCTGGTTGTGAAAGGCTTGCAAAAGCTTCTGTGGTAGCTTCTCTGGGTGCTTATTTTTTTGCATTCACTGATCATCCATTTCTTGGCTAGGAAGCGGTGACAATGGTCAGCTAGGGGCACAGGGACCTGGTAGAAATGGCCACCCTTGAGGATGGGTACCAGCCCAATGACAGGGCTACAGCTTTTCAGTGCTTTGTGAAAGATGGTGTAGGGGTTGCATTTGATGGTTGCCTGTTCATCTTCAGAAGCAGCATGGCACTTCTCAAACTGCTTTCTGTTAGGTTGGTTTGAGGTGGCTAAGGGAACAAAGCACCAGGCAACCCAGGCATGTGAAAGAACAACCAATGAGGCACCGACAGACAAGCAGTGGTAACCACCTGTCAATCAGTGGAATCTCCTGACTGATCCTGGAAGGACATGGAGCTCAGCAAGATCCCCTGACCAACCCCAGGAAGACAAGGGACCCTAAAAATCTCCCTTTCCTGTTCCAAGCCCTCTCTTCCTGCCCTAAGCCTGATAGAATTCCAGTGAGCCTGGGCGCAACTCCTCCAGACGGCTCTGTTGGACTGGAGGGTCTCGCCTGAGAGAGAAGCTTTGTTCAGCAGCTTTTAATCTGCCTCCTTTTGGTCCCCGGTGCCTGACCTTACACTTTCTTTTCACAGATTCCAGAGTCTGGTTCATGAGAGATCTGGCCAGTCCTTTGTTTCCTCCTTTCATCATCATGTTGGTGAATTTACTCATCACTGGGTCTGCAAACACGGAGCTGATTTTCGTGGCTGGGGCAGCTTTGATGAGCTGAGTTTTCTGGAGCTCCTGGTCATATTTCTCCTCCTCAGTGAGCTCAGCCCAGGCTTTCGGTAATGCTCCTTGTCAGTTAGGGGATCTCTGAATTCAGGACCATAGTGGCTCCACCTCACCGGGGTTTGCTCTAGAAGTGGACAAACAGCATGCAGCATGCCCGGTGCCAAGCCTGACCAGCCTCGCAGAACCTTCAGTGCGGGGCTAGCCATCTTGGCTGGCTACGAGAGGGTCCCCCTAGAACAATTTTTGAAGAAGGACTACAAGTAACATTGGATGTTGAAAAAAAAAAAAAAGAATAAGAGTTTATAAAATGCTGCTTTCTAGGTGGGATATAACTCAGTGATAGAGCACTGACCTAGCTTGCCCAAGGCCTTGGGTTCAATCCCCAGCAACACACACAAAATTTTTCTTTTTCTTTTTTTGTTTTTGGACAGGTTTTTAAAAAATTAATTAATGCATTATAGTTATACACAATAGTTGGGTTCATTTTGATAAAATCATACATACTTAGAATTTATTTTACTTCATTTCAGTTCCCAGTACCCCACCTTTTCCTCTTCCTATTACTCTTCTTCTGCTCTACTGGTCTACCTTGCACTCATTTATATGTTTTTAATTTTTGCTTTATAGATATACCCAAAGGTGGAATTCACTGCGGTATATTTACACACACGTGCACACAGCATAATTTGCAAATTTGTTTTGCATTTACTCCCCATTCTCAACTTTCTTCCCTTCCCCTCAATCTCCTACTATACTCATCTTCTGTCTTTATGATATCCAACCCACCCCTTTCCCCTTACTTTGCCGTAGGTTCTGCATATGAGAAAGAACATTCAACCCTTGATTTCCTGAGTCTGGCTTATTTCACTTAGCATGATTTTCTCCTTCAATTACCAGAAAATGCCATATTTCATTTCTCTTTATGGCTAAGTAAAACTTCACTGTGTATATAACCACATTTTCTTAATCCATTCATATATTGATGGGCACCTGAGCTGGTTCCACATCTTGGCTATTGTGAGTTGCATGGCTGTAAACAATGATGTGACTGTATCACTATGATATGCTGATTTTTCTTTTGGATAAACACCAAGGAGAGGGATAGCTGAGTTATATGGTAGTTCCAGTACTAGTTTTATGAGGAATCCCCACACTGCTTTCCACAGTGATTGCACTAATTTGCAGACCCTTCAATAATGTATGAGTGTACCCATTTTCCCACATATTTGCCAAAATTTATTGTTTCTTGTATTCTGGATAATTGCCATTCTGACTGAAGTGAGCTGAAATCTCAATGTAATTTTAATTTGTATGTCCCTGATTGCTAGAGATGTTGAACATTTTTTTCATATATTTATTGATTGTTTGTATTTCTTCTTTTGAGAAGTGTCTGTTTAGTTCTTTTGCCCATTTATTTATTTATTTATTTTTTTTTTTGGATGTTAGGTGTTTTGAATTCTTTCCATATTCTGGATATTAATTCTTGAGGAGCAGGTGGCAAAGATTTTCTCCCATTCTGTAGGCTGTCTTCACACTCTCGTTTCCTTTGCTGTGCAGGAGCTTTTTAATTTGATGTCATCCCACTTACTGATTCTTGGTTTTATTTCTTGCATGTTAGGAAACTTCTTAAGGAAGTTGATGCCTGTACCAACATGTTGGAGTGTTGGGCTTACATTTTCTTCTAGCAGTTAAAATATTTCTGGTCTAATTCCTTGGTCTTTGATCCATCTTGAGTTGGCATTTGTGCCCCATGAGGGAGGGGGTCAAATTTCATGCTTCTACCTAAGGATATCCAGTTTTCTCAGTACTATTCATAAAAAAGGCTATCTTTTTTTTGGATTTTTTTGCATTACAATTCATATTACACATATAGAGCACAATTTTTGATATCTCTGGTTGTATATAAAATATGTTCCCACCAATTCGTGTCTTCATACATGTACTTTGGATAATGGTGTTCATCTTTTTAGGTATATTTTTGGCAGCTTTATTGAGTATCAGACAACTGATACTCAACAAAGTATGGATGTTTGCCTCTGTGTCTTAGGTCATGTGTCTCTAGAAATTTGTTAATATCTTCAAGAATTTCTAGCTTATTGGAGTATAAATTTTCAAAATAGTTTCTGACTATCTTCTTTGGATTTCAGTAATGTCTGTGGTGATATTTTTTCATCTATAATTTTATTAATTTGGGTCTTCTCTTTCTGTTAGTTTGGTTAAGTGTTTATCAATCTTGTTTATTCTTGCAAAGAATCAACCCTTTGTTTCATTGATCCTGTGTATTTTTTTAAATTTTCAATTTCATCAATTTTGGCTCTCAATTTAATTATTTCCTATCATCTACTGATTTTGGTGTTAGTTTCTTCTTCTTTTTTTTCTAGGGCCTTGAGGTGTAATTGTTAGATTTTTTTTGTTATCTATTTTTTTTAATGTAGAGACTCAGTTCTATAAACTTTTCTCTTAGAACAGCTGTTACTGTCCCAGAGATTTTGATATGTTCTCATTTGTTTCTAAGAATTTTTTTATTTCTGCCCTGATTTCTTCTGCTTCCTATTTATCATTCAAAAGAGTATTATTTAATTTCCAGGTGTTAGAGTGTTTTCTTTTTAAAATTTTGTCAGTGATTTCTAATTCAATTTCATTCTGATTTGATAGGATTCAAGGAATTATCTCTATTTTTTGTATGTGGTATGAAATTTCAGAAGGAAGTAGGGGTTATGGGATTATAGGTTCTACAGTAGATGCTGGCTCTCTGCCATCTCGCTCCACGTGGTCTCTTGTTTATTTGTCTACCATAAGCTATTTAAATGGCTGATGTCCTCCAAGAGGGTCAAATGGAAGTTGTAAGAACTCTTAAAGAATATGCCTTTGAATTCATACACATTATTGTCAGTTATTTTTGCATATGCTCAACCACACTTGAAAACATTGACAAAACATTCTACTGACATTGTTTTAAGGTAAAAGATATGTGTTATTGGTGTTAATGAAAAATTATACAATTTCTATGGAGGGAATCTTTATTGGTACATTATAATTATACACAAGATAATTATGTATAATTATATTATATATCTTATTATACATAATTCATACATAATGGGATTCATTGTTAAATATTTGTACATGCACACACTATAACAATATAATTTTTTCTATTTCCTTCTTTAATAAATAAAAAAATCTACAAATGCACTTATCCTTTGACCAAGATAATCCTACTTCTAGTAATTAACCATAAGATTTATTAATGGAATTATCCAACTGAAGAAGTGTGCAAAAGAAAAGAAAAATAAAATAAGAGAACCTCAGGTACTTGTGGAACAAAGTTAAAAGATCTAATGGACGTGAAGTTGGGGTCTGAAAAAGAAAGAACAGAAAAAATGGGATAGAAAAAAATTGAGAAATAATTACTGAAAAATACCAAATTTGGTAAAATTATAAATTTACATATTCAAAAAGCTCAGTAAATCTCAAAGAGAATAAAAACAAAGAATGTTATGCCTAGGTGCATCACAATCAAATTGAAAATTAAGATGAAGTAAAAATCAAACGTGATTAAAGGAGTCAGGCATGAAATACAAATGTGTCCAAAATAATCATGGCTCACATGTCTTCTAAGCATATGCATTTATGTACTTTAGGCCACAGTTAAGCCTCATTATTCATGATGGTGAAAGAGAGACTTATGAAAATCTTGGGGATGAATATAATGTCAACATAATCCTTTTCAAGAAGAACAGAAGAACAGAACTTTACAAATCATTGATACATACTGCCACCTCTTATATTTGTGTTAAAAATGGGCTTTAAATCTGTTTAAACAGGCATGCTGTAAGGCTAGATTAGGTGGAAAGGCTTTTGTATCAGAGCATCTTGAGCAAAGCAAGACAAGTAAGAATCAGAAGGAACAGAAAGGAGAAAAATAGCTTCAGAGACTTTTTCCATTTGGGAAAAAGTTGATTGTGCTGATGCAGCTCTCTCCCAGGAGAACCTGGTCTAAGTGCTTCCCTCAAGGAGGAGAATAAACATCCCAACTCCTGGCTCCCAATACACTGAATTTTATTACAGAGCTCATAGTTCCTCAAGTCTCCATCTGAGGCTGGTGATCAAATTCAATATCTGTGGGTGGGGCTGGCTTCAGAATTAAGGTAAGAACTAGGCTGGTGTTGTGTCATGCAGAGCAGAGGTGACAGCAGTCTAGACTATTGAAATATGTGGTCAAAAAACCATGAAGACCAGAGGTGCAAATCTTCTTGGTTCTAGCAGACGTGGAAGATGAGGTCTGGGAAGTGAGGGTGAAAATACACTGAATGGGTTAAGGGAGTTAGCTAAGGGTAAAAAGAAGCAAGCAACGCGATACATGGTAGGGGTCCAAATGACTAGGCTAGAGATGAGGAAACATAAGGAATACTAACATAGACTACAGACTCTTTTGGAAAGATGTGAAAGGAATCCTGAGAATGGCCTGTCCCAAGCCTGACACTGGAGAGGCTTTGTAGAGGTAGCCAGGGCATCTTGGCAGAGGTGAGAGAAAAACTAAGGAGCTGATTTTCCTCCCTAGAAAGAAAAGTCAGGGGCTCTAAGAGGAGGAACTGGAATGGAAAAAAAATGTTAATGAGGATAAGATATATCTTTAGCAACTGAGCTTTTAATTTCTATTAAAAATACCCTTTGATTTAATATTCTCGGAAACCCATGAAGAGGGTATTTTATTATTTGCTTTCATTTCTTCATGGTCTTCATCCCATGAAAGTGGGATGGATATGGCCCTCTTCTCAGAAGGTGCTCTCTGAGCCCATTCCCCTGGGACATTTGCTAAATCTAGTTGCTTACATGTCCACCATTCTTTCAAGCCATAAGCCCAGAGAGGACTCAAGGACACAGCAGGATGCCTGAAAAAAAATAGTCATTGTTCAAAATATTCTTGCTAATGAAGAAAGAAATGTATGATAGGAAGTAAATAATGAAGTTACATGCTAATTTCCACCAGTAGAAGATTTTTCTAAATATCAAGAGCTGTAACCCACCCTTCCTCCAGCAACAATCTCTTTTTAAATTTTCAGTTATTCCAAAGCTTAGTTCCCAAGGCATAAGCACAAGGAACACCTTATCTCAGGTACACAGTTCTGGCCACTATTACCTCTTTAAGATCTCTTGACCTTCTTCATAGGTGAGCAATCTCTGGTGAAGTCAGAGAGATTTCAGATCTCATTTCTATCACTTACTGGCTTGTGACAGTTAGAAAATGATTCATGTGGTGTGAGTCTCATTTTCTTTAAGTATGAAATGGGGATAATATCCAGTTTCTAGCATGCATATCTACTATATCTACTCCTTGCATGAAGAATATATGAAATACACTGTGCGTAATATAGTCCCTGGCATAAAGCAATGCTTAATAAATATTAGTTTAATTTTCCTGACTGTATTACATCCAGATCCTTTTTAGTCCTGGAATACCACTGACTATTTAGTCTCCAGTGCCCATAGTCAATTAATGTTCCAATAAACATGCACAGGTAATTCTTCTAATTTAGAGTAATCATGTTAAACTATGGCTTTGAGATATCTGATAGTTGCCCCCTGTGTGAAAGATGGGGTCTGAGGGTTAAGCTGTGATAAAGACCCTTAACTGTTAGTGAATTCAAAGAATTGGATGGTGTTTAATGGCACAAAGGATTTTCAGGCAAATACAATACAGGGTAGGTATGGGTCATAAACGAACGGAAATGGTACCTGGAAGACTAGAAGAGACTCAAGGGCCCAGGTACAACTTTCCTTGAGGGAAGGGATTAAATTTTGTTCTTCCAATTGGTCAGCTAGGAACTTTTGCATAGTAGGCACATTAAAAAGCTGACTTAAAAGTCTCTTGATTTCAGACACCTTGCTAAAATGTCCCATTACATCCTGAGTCCCAGGATCCAATGGGCATTCAATAAAATATGGGCAGTGATGGCAATCAACTGTTGGGAGTTGAGTCATGTCTTCACAAACTGTGCCTCCAGAACCTCAGAATGTGACCTATTTGGAAACAAGGTCTTTGCAGATGTAATTAACTAAAATGAGGTTATACTGATTTAGGGTAGACCCTAAATACATGATTAGTATCCTTATAAGGAGAGGAAGGATGGTCAGAGACGCACAGAAAAGGCTATGTTAAAATAGGCAGGGACTAGTATGATGCTTTCATACTAGTCCCTGCCTAGTCCCAGCAGCACCAAGGTCACCAGCAGCTACCAGAAGTTGGAAGTGAGAAGGAAGGATCCTCCCCCAGAGCCCTCAGAACAAAGGTGATCCTGCCGAATACCTTGATTTTAGACCTACAGCTTCCAGGAGCATGAAAGAAGAAATTTGTTGTTTTAGATCCCTTATAAACAGGAAATATATCCCTTGTACAACCACCTTCCCTGCTCTCTCCAACAGTTCCTATGCACCTGCAACTTGGCTTGAAATATTTCAGGAGCATGTTGTGCATTGCTGTGTATGTTCACCTTTTCATATACTGCTTCTCTTTTTTTTCCCCCCATTCACTTTACAATAAACTACTAAATTTCAAGGTCAAGTTCAAGTTTCATCTTTTAATAGTTTTCCTGGACATAAGTAATAATTTCCCCTGTGTATTAATAATCTTCTGTTTGTAAGTGGAATTTATAGAATAATGTTTCTTACTTTGATTAGTTGGAGATCATTCTCCAACTAATCCTTTAATGAGTGGCTATCACTCATTAAAGCATAGATCATCTTTCATTTTTGCAGATTTCCTCTTATTTATGGGTTCAAAGAAGATGAGGGCATGGACTATACCTAAATCTCCTAGTGACATCACAAAAATATTAAAGGAAATATGTATTTTCATGTGCCTCTGTGAATAGAAGTGGAAGTGTCTCTTAGTCTTTCCAGGTATGACCACCTTAAACCACACTGGCATTAGCCACACAGTCTTCCACTTGTTGGGCATCCCTGGCCTAGAGGATCAGCACATGTGGATTTCCATTCCCTTCTTCATTTCCTATGTCATTGCCCTGCTTGGGAACAGCCTGCTCATCTTCATTATCCTCACAAAGCGTAGTCTCCATGAACCCATGTACCTCTTTCTTTGCATGCTGGCTGGAACAGATATTGTCCTCTCCACAATCACAGTACCTCAGGCCTTGGCCATCTTCTGGTTCCATGCTGGAGAGATTTCCCTGGATTGCTGCATCACTCAGGTCTTCTTCGTCCATTCCACCTTTGTCTGTGAGTCAGGGATCTTGCTGGTGATGGCATTTGATCGCTATATTGCCATTTGCTACCCACTGAGATATACCACTATTCTTACAAATTCTAGGATTAGAAAAATTGGAGTGGCTCTCTTTCTGAGAAGTTATGGTACCATATTCCCTATAATATTTCTTCTGAGAAGATTGACTTTCTGCAAACATAATATTATTCCACACACCTGTTGTGAACACATTGGCTTGGCCAAATATGCTTGTAATGACATTCGAGTAAACCTTTGGTATGGTTTTTTCATCCTAATGGCAACAGTGGTCTCAGATGTTGTGCTAATTTTTGTTTCCTATGTGCTGATTCTTTGTGCCATCTTCCGAATGCCTTCTCAAAATGCTCGCCACAAAGCCCTCAACACATGTGGCTCCCACATTTGTGTCATCATCCTGTTTTATGGGCCTGGAATCTTCACAACCCTTACTCAGCAGTTCGGACGCCACATTCCACCTCATATCCATATCTTGCTGGCTAATGTCTGTATTCTGGCTCCACCTATGCTGAACCCCATCATTTATGGGATAAAGACCAAACAAATCCAGGAGCAGGTTGTTCATATGTTTATAAGGCAGAAGTAAATTTGGTTTTAAAACTGAGTTTTTAAAGTCTATAGCCATTTATTAAGTTTGTCTGTGGAAATGGAAATCCACTGGAATGGATTAACTGGGTATAACTGTAGACAGGTAGAGTATGGCTAGAGGAGGTGGGTTGCAGGGGGCATGCCTTTGGGGTATATATTTTGTCCCTGGTGAATCTAGTTTAGTCTTTTTTTACTTCCCTATTGTCATGTCCTGAGCTGGTTTCCCCCTCTATACCCTTCTGCCATGATATTCTGCCTCCAGTTTAGAGCAATGGAGTGGGCCATCTATGGACTGAGACCTCTGAAACCAGGAGCCCCAAATAAACTTTTCCTCTTCTTGTTCTTGTCAGGTCTTTTGGTCATGGTGGTGAAAAAGCTGACTAAAACACAGTCTTTGGAAATAGATGAAGTGACAGCAGTGCTCTGGCCTTGGAACTTGTTCAGCTACTCTGAACTCAGTTTCTCAAGCTCTGAGACATTTTATGACACCACTATACAATACCACAAAATTCTATTCATTTATGTCCTTTATTCTAGCTAAGTAACATTCTTAGAACTCGGGATTTCTAGGCTTGGCAGTTACTTCTTTTACAAATTTGTATCCTCTGAACATGAATTTATGTAATAAGGGAATGTAAAAGGTTGCAGCACAACCCTTGAGGAACCTGTCTGGTCATTTTTGCATTAGGAAAAGTCTAATGTGGTTCCTGAAGGGTATGATGGGAGAATGTTAAGGAAGGGTAACTTCTCCAATATCAATGTCTCTCCATAAGGGCATTCAAGGTGTCTAGTCACCTAATTCATACGGCACAGCCTTCTCCTAATGAAGTATTCTAGAGTCATCTAGATTGAGACCCCCTCGTATGCATGGCATCCACAGCCTTTGTATTAATTCTCTCTGCTTTTGCTGTAGCACTGAATGTCTCTGAGTGGGACCTGAGAGCCCACACTTAGAAAATGAAGTGATGTCATTTGCTGGCAAATAGATGGAACTGGAGAACATTTTTTTGAAGTGAAATAAGCCAAACTCAGAAAATCAGAGGTTGAATGTCTTCTTTCATATGTAGACGTGAGAGAGAAAAAAAGGATTAAAAATGAATCTCATGAAAATAGAAGGGAGAGCAGGAGAGAAGGGAGATGGAGGGGAGGGAGAGAGAAGGTACTGGAGAATAACTTTTACCAAATTATGCTATGTGCACAGATGAATATATCACAATGAATCCCACTTTTATGTCTAATTTTAATGTACCAGTTAAAAAATAGAAGGGAAATCTCACTGTCATGTACATTCACAAGAAATTAAAAAAAATAAATAAGAATCATGTAGGGTGCCGCCCCCACAAGTCTTTACAGATCTATGACGTTTATAAGCTGGCAGCTCTTTCTGTAATAAACATTGATACAAAACAAGACCATGTTAGACTCTTCAAACAACCAGAAGGGAAAATTATGATCCAATGTCCTTCATGAACATAGATGCAAATTATATTAAAAATATAAGCAGATAAAACTCAATTATAAATAAAAATAGTTAAAACATCATTATTAAGTAGGTGTTATTCTAAGAATACTAAGTTGATTTAAAAATCTAAATTTAATAGCATAATGTACCACATCATCAGATTATGTAATCAACTCAATGGATGCAAAAAAAGTATTTAATAAAATTAAATACCCATTCATAATAAAAAGGGAATAGTAGAGAATGTCCTCAAGAGTATCAACAACAGCAACAACAACAACAACAACAACAAAAGATCTGTGAATAATGGCACTTTTGTTTTTTCTTTCTCTATTCTTAAACTTTCCTCTTATCTTATTTCATTGGCTCACCTTCTAGTGCAATGATGAATAAAAATAGTAGGGGGTGATTTTATTTTATTTCTAATCTGGGCAGGGAAAGCTCAGAATTTCTCCATTAAATGATAATGTTTGTTCTATTTAAGTCAATGATGGACCATATATATGATCTTGCTCCTGTGTGATTAGATGAGTTTGTGCCCATTTTTAGTTCATGAAATATACTCTATGATGTTTGCACATGATGAGATTATTTAATGATACATTTTTCAATGTGTATCCCCATCATTAAGGGACACATGACTGTAAAAAAATTGTATGGTCTTCATACAGCAACATGTGAATGGTTATAGCTATGAAAATACTATTCCCTTTGGCTGATGAGGTCTGCAATAAGTCACCTGATGTTAAATGTAAAATAAACCATCATCGAGTTTGATAATTTTATGTTCCACTTTCCTTTTCTTTTCTTCCTTCATATCCTGATTATAGATGTTTGACTATAGAAATAACACATAAACATTATGGAAGGAAAGATAACAAGTAATTAAAAAATGGCATACAAAATGAAGTGAAAAATCTCATCTTCCATAAATAACCATTACATAACTTTGTGCTTAAATCCTTCTTAATACATATAATTCTGGAAGACATTACAAGACTATTAACACATTTTTATTTGTTCATATTTATAAAACAATTAATTTTAGCTTTCTCGTAATCATACATACATATACCTTTAGCTAAAGACTCCAAATTACAAATTTTTTAGCAGCACCTGGATAAATTAAATTTCAAATTTTATCTTAATTACAAGGAAATATTTTCTAAGAATAGATACCTATGCAAATAAAATGTAAGGGCTGGGTGTAGCTCAGTAGTAGAGTGCTTGCCTAGCATATATGATGCCTTGGGCTTCTTCTTCAGTACTTGAAGAAAAATAAGAGAAAGTGCACATGGATTTGTTTTGTTTTTTCCATACATTTAAAAAAATTGGTTCTTTTTTAGTTACACATGACAGTAGAATCCATTTTAAAATAATTATAAAAGCATAGAATATAATTTGTCCTAATTCATTCCATAGAACTCCCCCTTCCTTTTCCTTCCCCCACCCCTTGCTCCCTTTCTTCTACTGATCTTTCTGCCATTTACCCATAGTTATTTTTTTTAATTAAATTTTTGTGGATACACACGATGATGAGATTAACTGTGGTATATTCATATATGTACATAGGAATGTTATATCAGATTCATTCCAGTATCTTATAAAGACTAGAAAAAATGAATACATTAACAGTGGTTTAGTGGTTTTGATTTGATTTTTCCTATTATTTGAACGTTTCTACAGAGCTTATTATTTATATAAAGAGAGAAAAGAAACATCCTTGTCTTTTGAAGTAGTAGAAAGTTTGTAGTCAAACTTGACATGCTCTGGCAGAGAAAATGTCAAGATGTAGCACTCTACTTTACCTTGGTGGCAATCAGTTCAAATTTCAGGAGCAGACTCAAAAGGCTTGGTAGCTTGGATTTTTGAAATTTGAACAACATTGAATTTTTGACTGTTTAATTTTCTAAATTAATTTTAATTTTAATTTTTTTTAAAAATATTTTTTTTTTAGAGAGAGAATTTTAATATTTATTTTTTTTAGCTTTCGGCGGACACAACGTTTTTGTTTGTATGTGGTGCTGAGGATCGAACCTAGGCCGCACGCATGCCAGGCAAGCGCGCTACTGCTTGAGCCACATCCCCAGCCCTCTAAATTAATTTTTAAAACCCTACTGTTTTTACTATTGGGAGTAGTTCATAAAAGAAAAAGTATCTTGAGGTCCTGAAAGTAGAAAGTAAATAATCTTTTTTTAAATAAATTTATTTTATTTTTATGTGGTGCTGAGGATTGAACCAAGTGCCTTCCACATGCAAGGCGTGCACACTACCACTGAGTTACAACCCCAGCCCGAAAGTACATAATCTTAAAGGACAATCCTTTAAATACATTTAAGTTTATGAATAACACTTTGGTCTTTCTAATTTTTATGTTGTTATGGACTGGTGGAAACATTATTTGGAAGATTCTGATTCAAAGAAAGAAAAAAAACCAATATTAAAATGTAAAATTATACAGGGATAGCAAATGGTATATACATTCTTAATCAGTAGGAAAGCACCTAGATTTCCCAATAAAATCATCTTTGAAATAGAGAGTAATGGAACTTCTAGAACCATGATCAAGTTTGGCTTCTCTCTACTGCAATGTTTCTTCAAGTTGAGGTGTTTATTAAATAATCAGTATTTAAAGCCCCAACCCAGAGAGTATTGAGTCTCTGGGAATGAGTGCACATGGATTTTAACTAATGGAGTATAGATTTAAGTAGGTCTAACTCTTCTTAAAAGAGGCATAGGGAAAGATTATTTTGTTGGGAGTAAGAACCTCTAGGATGGAAAGCCACCCATTTGTACATATAAAATTTGAGGATGAAGATAAAATAACCAGGGAGGTACTAGAGAACAAGTGTCAGGAGAAAAATGTGGTAGGAAGCAGACATAATGACTTGGCCCGTATGGACTGTGGGTAAATTGGTAGAGTCTGAACCCCAGGGAACTGATGCCCTGGAATAAAAGTGACCTCCCGAGAACTCTTGAAGATAATCACTCTGCAGAATCTGATCTTCAACTAAGCTTCCCACACTCACTGATTCCATTTCTGCTTTAAAAGACTTGGTCCGAGTCTGATGACTGATTTGGTCATCTATAAGGTGAGATTCTAGGAACAGGGGCAAGCAGGGCTAGAAATTGGTACTCCTCCCAGGCCCAGGGCAAGGAAACACATTTAGAATCCTGGGAGCACCAGGATTTTTGCTGGAGTCCTATGAACAGATGGTAGAAGAGAACAATGACCAAAATTTGGGTTAATTGTTCATAATAGAAGGTATTTATCAGAGGATTTTAAAAATCTTATGCCAACTTCAATGCCAACTTTCCTAGACACTCCTCTAAAAAGAGAGGAGTCAATTCAGTTAAACCACCCTATGTTCTCCAAGGGGAAAATCCAGTGGCCAAGGCAAGAAGTGACTGTTTCCAAAAATTAAAATGAGGGAGAGAGAAAAGAGAACTTATAGTTATGGCTCACATCTTTGTTTTAGGAGAAGAGATAAGCACTTCACTAAGAAATTTTATTTTTGTGAATATAATGCATAAGCATATTTAAAAAAATTCTAGACATTTTATAAGGCTTACCCTACCCCATTCCACCTCCAATTTTTGCTCCTTAGAAATAACCATTTTAACGCTTACGGGTTTTTCTTTAGTATTTACTTCCATGGGGAAAATAGTATGTTTTTACTGTTATTTTTTGATTTATATATGTTTGTAATCATTTTTGTATGTCATTCACCAACTTTCTTATATGGAACTAAAAAATGTAGCTTTCTTACCCATACCACAGCTTTCTCATCACACATATACATTTAGACACACAATAACTTTAATTTCCTGATTTATTAGTAAAGTTACATCAAGACTTTTATAGATGGATATTTATGTTTACATTAATTGATTCTTTATTTACTTAGTCAATTCTCATTCATTTGCTTTCAAAATGGTGCTGCCATTTCTTCTGCTCTCTATATTCATGAATGTGTTGTTCTTTTACTGACACTTTAATGGGGTATTATGAGGAGATGGTGTTAGTGGAGGCATTCAACTTGATATCTTTAACTAGAAAACTCCAAAATTACTTACCATCTGTGTTTTTGTCTTTCTTAGGTTAAAATCCAGATAGAGTCCACATCAGCCTGCCTCAGGAATGGCTGGCTTCAACCATACTGGTGTCAACCATGCAGTCTTCTATCTGCTGGGCATTCCAGGCAGAGAAGACCTACATATGTGGTTTTCTATTCCCCTGTGCATCTCCTATGTCTTTGCTCTCCTTGGAAATGGTCTGCTCATCTTCATTATTCTGACAAAGAGCAACCTCCATGAACCTATGTATCTTTTCCTCTGTATGCTGGCTGGAATTGACATTGCCTTTGCTACTACCACAGAACCTAAAGCATTGGCCATTTTCTGGTATAATAATAGGGAAATTTCTCTTAATGGATGCATTGTCCAGCTGTACTTCCAGCATACTTTCTTCATTTCTGAGTCAGGCATCTTGTTGATGATGGCATTTGACCGCTACATTGCAATATGTTACCCTTTGAGATACCCTTTGAGATACACTCACTCACTCCCTAATTGGAAAAATTGGTGTGGCTGTTTTCTTGAGAGCACATTGTGCAATCTTCCCCATAGTATTTCTTCTAAAAAGGCTAACTTTTTGCAGAAATAACATCCTCCCACATACATTCTGTGAACACATTGGCTTGGCCAAATATGCTTGTAATGACATTCGAGTAAACATCTGGTATGGCTTTTTTGTCTTAATGTCAACAGTGATCCTAGATATGATCCTTATTCTTGTATCCTATGTTCTGATCCTCTGTGCTGTCTTCCATATCCCTTCTCAAGATGCTCGCCACAAAGCTCTCAACACATGTGGCTCCCATGTCTGTGTCATTGTCCTTTTTTATGGGCCTGGGATCTTCTCAGTTCTCACTCAGCGCTTTGGACACCACATTCCACTACATATCCATATTCTGCTAGCCAATGTCAGCATGCTTGCTCCACCTATGCTGAATCCCATCATTTATGGGGTCAAGACAAAACAGATACGAGATCAAGTGGTTTATGTGTTGTTTCCAAATCAGAAATGACTTTGAGGATGGGAGAGATTAATTTCTCAGAATAGCTTTCTATGAGATATATTTTGGTAGGAGTAAATAAAAGACTAAGAAATGACTCACTGGGAAAAACAATTCATTGGGTTTTGGGTCTTTGAAGCAACTTACAGGGACTCTGAGACTTGTCTTTGTCATCAGTCTGAAAATAGTGCCTATGGGTTTACTGGATACCGATGACTCATTGTTTGGGGATGGGGGGGTTGCTTTCTAGTAGTCATGCCTAACCCTGAAATGTTCAGCTCAAATTTGGGAATGGATTATGTAATATTATGTATATTATGCAATATTAAAAGTCTTATTTAGATAAACAATAAGTTTTTCATCTAGAGCTTTGTCAAGTGCTGAGACATCTCAGTACATTCCTAGCAATCACCTAAAATCTTTATTTTTTTCATATGCATTCTCTTTTTATTTTCCCCTGCACTAGTAGGACTGAACTTTATCACTGAGGTATATCCTGCCCCGTACCCCTTTTAAAATTTAAAATATTGGGTCAGGGCCTCAGTTGCCAAGGCTGGCCTTGAACTTGTGATGCTCTGGTCAGTCTCCCAGTGGCTATAATAGCAGGTGTGTGCCACACATTTATTTGATCATATTTATTTGAACTGTGTAAAGCCTGTTACATGCCTTATGTATTTTTTGGGGGGTACCTGGGATTGAACCCAGGGGCGCTTAACCACTGCGCCACATCCCCAGTCCTTTTATTTGTATTTTATTTAGAGACAGGGTCTCTCTGAGTTGCTAAGTGCCTCTGCTGAGGCTGGCTTTGAACTCACAATCCTCTATCCTCTGCCTCTCGAGTTGTTGGGATTACAGGCGTGTGCCACCATGTCCAGCTGTAATTTTAATCTTTATATTAGACTCATTGTTTCTATTACAGTATTCTCGTTTTATAGACATATAATCTGAGGCTCAGAAAGGATACATAACTTCAAGAAATAGTAATATCTTTGGGAAGTTATTTTCTTGGGTTGTTTAAATTTTAATTTTTCTTTCTTTCTTTTTTGTTTTTTTGGTTTTACTTGGTTGTTGGTTTTTGTTTAACCTAAAGAAATAAATGTTTTCAAATCCATTTTCCTCTGGGTTTTATTGTTTTAATCTTAGAATATATTCTTCAATCTAAAATTTGATTCTAACAGATTTTCTTATAGCTTTTTATGGCATACTTTTTATATTTAATCTTTCAAGACAAAATGTTGATAAACATAAGCAATGTAAGGAAAACATAAAAGTCATTACAGCTCAAGCTACCATGATTTTCCTTGGTTACTGGTTCTGTGTTCAAGGTGTAAAGATTTAGTCATGTCACTCAGAGTGGACATGTCACTCATGAGTTTGTTAGAAGAAACAGCAAAAAAGGGGAAAGGAGAAAACCTTCAAAGGAGAGAATGGGTCCTCTCAGGAGAGGGACAGCACTCTGTCCTGCCCTCCTGCATTTTTGAGGGTCCTAGGGAAGTTTACAGGAAATCCCACCTGGGATCACCGCTTGACTTCTGACTGACAGCAGGATTGCAACAGAAATCCCCACTGCACATGGTCTCACTCCATGGAGGGGAGGTTTTAATGACATGCCAAAGATCCAAGATAACTCTGGATCACCTTGGTCCATACTGACCGGTTCTAGTTGGAATTTGCTTTTATAGATATTATGGTTAGGGGGCTTGCTTCTCATTATCATATCTCCCTGAGTTCTGGAATCTGGTCTGTGTAAGGGAGTTCCCCACCTCCACCACCAATATCAGCATTATCTATTCTTGTGGGCAGTAAAGAACCCATCTGTGCCTGCCTTTCTCCTGAAGATAACATGTTGTTTGTTGAGGAATGTAAAATGTAACATGTCCTATTGACTTAAGTCAGACAGGGCTGCAGGCAAAATGTATTTTAAAATAAAGTATATGGCAGGGGTGGGGGTCAGCATAGTAGACTCAATTTGTAGATTTGTCCCCTTAACTCCATGTTCCATTGCTCATGTCTGTTTGTTACCTGTCAGAATGACCAATAATTAGACAACTGAGACATAATTTTGAAATTGATTATACTGCCCAATTTTTTAGAACTTTCATATGATTGCATCTTTCTGCATAGATGATATAAACTTTTTCTAACATATGTCATGCAATTAAAAACATTTCCTCTTGTAGTATGAATTCAGAAATAAGCATAACAAGCTTATTAGTTATACTCTTCAAATTTTCCATATAAATACTAATCATTCAGCAATGATAGGAAGAAGGGTTAAAATTTGTCATAGTAATTAATATTTGTCAGTTTGTTGTAATTCTTGTAATTTTTTGCTCTGGAGAAGCTAAACACCGCACTTTTGACATGTTTTATACTGTTTAGTTGAATAGGAATGTGACTGTGTATGTTTCTATTGGTTAGTGCTTTAAAACTGATTTTTTTTAACCAAATCTGATAATCTCTGAATTTTTTCCCTGTTTTTATTGGTGCATTATAGTTGTGCATATTGAGGGGATTTGTTGTTACATGTTTGTACATACCTACAATATAACAATATAATTTGGTCATTATCACTCCCCAGCACATAATCTCTGAATTTCTTTCACTTAGCAGTATGCATTTAAAATTTCTCCATGCCTTTTCATGCTTGAGTATTCACTTCTTATTATTGTCGAATAATATTCCATTGTATTCAGGTTCTAGAGTTTCATCCATTAATCTGTTGAAACACATCTTCAATCATGAATAAATCTTATCTAAATATCTGTGTGCAGTTTTCTGTGCCGACATAAGTTTTCAATTCATTTTGGTAAATACAGTACTGAGGAACATAATTGCCTGATCCTATAGTAAGATTATATTTAATTTTGTAAGGAACTGCAAATTGTGTTCCTACATGACTGTTTTATTCAACATTCCCACCAGCAACCGATTTCTGTTGCTTCACATTCTCATCAGCATTCGTGGCTGTCAGTGTTTTGGATTTCAATTGTTCTAATGGGTATATAATGGTATCTCATTTGCTATTCTTTAATTGCTGTACTGTTGAGCATCACTCAGATGTTTATTTGCCATTTCAATGTTCTCTCACCAGAACAATTATAGGTAAATTTGGTAGACACTGCAATTTTTTGCTCTTTTTTCTTCTTATTTCCCCAATAAGGAAGAAGGAGGAATGAGTGAGAGCAGATGAGAGTATGTTTTTAAATTTAGTGACATGAATCTGTGTGGGTTTCTAACCAGTCAATTCTGATTTAATATATAACATTTTTTGCTAAAAGTAAACAAGTAGGTGCTGGAATCAGAGTTGGAAGTTTGAAGAGGAGGAATATTTGAATTTTTAACGAGGTGGGAGAGTGAGCTGATGTTAGCAGACGTGTAAGCTTGCCGCGCTCTGTTGATAGTCTAGGTTGGCAATCATTTTGATCTCCATGTGACTACACAAATGTGGAGGTTGATTTGGTTCAGGATAACATTGGGTTGACCAGAGACAATAGAAGATTTAGAGAATGTTAACACACTTTAAAAGAAAATAATTATAATTAAGAGTGTGGAGTCTAAACTTGAGAACGTAAAACACAGAGTGGTTTAGATTTGTAGATTAATAATCTTAGTGAGATTAAAAAATAGGGATAGTAAGCATGTACTTGGGCAAGTAAGTGTGACTAAACAGCAACATATTTGAATTAGTGAATTTGGAAGTAGAGAAAAGATGTGGAGTGAAGGGAAATGCATTTGGAACTAAGGAGGAAATGGAAGCAAGAGCACCGGGTGAAGATGAATGGAAAGAAAATATGATTGACACAGATCCTGAAAATGTGATATCCTTTTATTGTTTCCCTAATAAAAAAGGAAGAATAGGTGAGAACAGATACGAGTATGTTTAAAAGTTTATTGTCACAAATCTGTGTGAGTTTCTAACCAATCAGTTCTGATTAATATACACACACAGACACACACAAGAAAGTATTATTCAGTCTGATATTTGCAAAAACATGGATGAGGGCTGGGGATGTGGCTCAAGTGGTAGCGCGCTCGCTTGGCATGCGTGCTGCCAGGGTTCGATCCTCAGCACCACATACAAAGAAAGATGTTGTGTCCGCTGAAAACTGAAAAATAAATATTAAAATTCTCTCTCTCTCTCTCTTAAAAAAAATGGATGAACCTGAAGGACATCACACTAAGTAAAAGAAGCCAGATGAAGGAAGAAAAATACTCTATGACACATATTTATAAATGGGATCTAAAATAGTCAATTTCATAAAAGCAGAGAGTAGAATGGTGGTTGCCAGAGGTAGAGTGAGGGGGAGAAGGGGCAGATGTTGTCTATTGGTTACAAAGTTTCAGTTAAGCAAGATGAATAAATTCTGGAGATCTAATCTACAGCAAAATGACTGTAGTTAAAGTACTATTGCATATTGGAAATTTGCTAAGGAAGTAAAGGTAATTATGTTAAGATGCTGGATATTTTAATTAGCTTATGGGAATTATTTTATAACACACATACATCAAAACATCCAGTTGTACATTTCAAATATATATAATTTTTTTGTCAATTATAACTCAGTAAGTCTGGGGAAAAAAGTACAAAGTGAAAAATAAGTTTTCTACATGGACACTGACGTGTTTATGTATCAGAGCCAAAGTCTTGTATAAGTCTGAGAGAATTTAGAAGGACTGCAGCCAGCATTGAGGAGTAGAAGAAGATAGATAATATGAGTCTCAAAAGAGCAATTCCTTCTACAGAAAATTGAGCAAGCATTAGTTTGGAACAAAGCCTAGGAAATATTCCACAATGATTTAATATATTTAAAATATATCAAGAACTTTCATGGGTTGTGAATTGCATCACAATATTAATGGACAAAAATATTCAACCAGAGGATTTTGCTTTTCATTTTTCTTGACTTTCTTTTTCTTACCAGATCATAAATTCCACAAAGGTACTAGCCTTCTTTACTTGAAAAGTGCCTGGCACAGAATGTGTTTTTAATAGAAAACATTAAATTGCTTGCAAAAAAGATCTATAAATAATTATCAAAATATGAAAAAAATTTCCATTGGCAACAAAATATGCCACATGGAAACATTGCTATAATAATTCAGAGTTCATATAAAAGTTTGTATGTAAACATATTCATAACATTTAAAAAAAATGTTTTTAGATGTAGTTGGACACAATGCCTTTATTTTATTTATTTATTTTTATGTAGTGCTAAGGATCGAACCCAGGACCTTGCATATGCTAGGTGGGCACTGCTAAGCCACAACCCAAGCCCCCAGAATATTTTTAATAGAGAAAAATGGAAGCTATAAAAATGTGCAACACTAGGGGAGTAGTTTAAACACATTGGTGGTATGTCTCCAATGCAGAATGTGTAGTCGTACATTTTTTCAAGAAATATTTGTAAATTACTAACTCCATGTGTCATACACATTGTGTTAAACTGGAGTAGTATTAAAGGAGCTGTATTAAAGGTAGCAGAATTGTACACAAAATTCCTCCTAAATAAGGAGATTTTAACTGCTCTTGCCACAAAAATGAAAAAAGGATAACTGTGTGAGATGATGGATGTGTTAATTTGCTTCACTATGGTAACCATTTTACTACCTGTCTGTATCCCATAACATCAGATTGTACACACAATTAAATATATTTAAAAAATAAATATGATTTCCTAAAAGTTTTTAGGAAATTTAAAGGAGCAATGTGGTTACAGAACATTCGTTAAAATGTGAACTTAGAGCATGCCAGATGTACAGAATGATCTCAACTATGTAAATTCCCCAAAACAGGGAATAAAGAAGCTTGGTGGGATTATCAATGAAAATATCTCATTACTATTCACTGGATGAAATATTAATTCCATAGATAAAACAATATGTATATACACACATATGCACATATTTTAAGTGGACTTGACTTTGTTCAACATTTTATTAAGGTACTGTCAATGGAGTTAGCACTTAGTCTATGTTGGTTGAATGTGTGGCAAATGAACAAATAAGTGTTTAAAAAACCTATAGGACCCCAGCTCTCTCCCAACAAATTTCTCCCAAACTCTTGGATGCCCTTCAAGCATTTTTTAAAAAAATTTTGGGCTCCCAGTAACCATGCCTTGAAAGAGTTAATGGATTTTTAGTTAAGTCATGGGAAGTAGAGGAGATCCTAGGGGAGAAGAAAATCACATGGATAGGTCCATGGTCCCTAGGATGCTCAGAGAAAAAATGATTTCTCCTGCAGTTCCTTCGCCAGCTTGGTTTGTTACACATAGCCTTTGGCTGTGGGGACTTCCTGGGATGAAGTCAGGGGCACAGCTCCAGGTGGTGGTTATGGAAGGCTGTGATGAACACTTTGGAGTGAGGAGAGATGCATGTTGACCAAGATAGCTTTGTGCCTCTGTGGGTCCTTCTGTCCCTGGGCATGGACTGTGGGGTCTGACTGTGTATGGGGATAAAGAAGGTAAGGTAGGGGAAATACTGATGAGAGACATGGGGAACAATGATGGAATGCCTTCCTTTTTGGTCACTGTGTAGAGGGTATATTTAGAATTCTCTGTCCTTCAAGAACAGAGTTGCAGAAGATAGACCAAAATGTTCCTATGGAAGCTTGGTGCTTCTACTGCTTCTAGACTTCTGCTTCTAGACTTCTTTAACTGCTTTCTTCTGTGACCCTGGGAAATTGCCTTCCCTTTCAACACCCTTATAAATAATAATTACATGGTTATTCTAATTCAGAGGTCAGGAAATTTGTAAAGGCCCAGAGTAATATTTAAGGCTTCAAATGTGGTTTATTCAATCACTTCCTACAAAAGGAGCCATAGGTGATATGCAAATAAATGAAAGTGGCTATGTTTCAACAAAACTTTATTTACCACAGCAGGTGGTGAGCATGATTTCCTTCCCAGGCTTCAGTCTGATGATCCCAGGAATAAAGTCTTAACCAGCATTCATGTATCATATCTCCGACTCAAACTTGGGCAATTCAACGTGGAACTGATGAAGTAGTTGTGCTGTCCTGTGAATTACACGTTTGTGGGAGTCCCCTCTAGCACAGGTGAGGGGACTGTAATGCTGGAGGCAGGCTACCAGGGGAATGGACTCTTGAGGTGCCACTTCTCCGAGGAAACCAACTTCTTGAGAGGAAAGTGGTAATGTTGAATGAAGACAGGCAGATATATGACTTTTGTTAAGTCACACAGTATCTCGGTGAGAGTGAGTTTGATAAGAAAATTAGTGACTGTGAATTTGTGTGGGTACAAACGTGGGAAAGGTTAAATGTGTTTGTGTGTAAAGTTTCATGGTAAACGTCTATTCATGTGAACTGTGAAAATGTGTGTCAGTGGATAAATCCTCGTCGCAATTTGTGTGTGAGTATTTGTGTGACGGTAACCATACCATGAGTGATATGTGTAGCTGGCAGAGCTGGAATTGAACCCAGGTCTGATTCTAAAGCTCACATTATTTTTCCTAGGCTACAGTGTCTTAGATTTTCAGAAGTTATAGCATAAAAAGTAGAACTGGAAGGGGTTGAGGTAAAAATCAAAAACCAAGACCCAAAGAACAAAAACCAAAACAAAACAACAACAACAACAAATGTATTTTAGGGTAATCAGAATAACAAAAGGAAGATTTTAAAAACAAATGGAAGATTTGGCCCGGAGAATCTTAGATTCAGATATCAGCCTGGCTATCAATAAGTTGTTTGGAGAAATTATATATGTTAGTTTCTTCACTTGTAAGCTAGTAATAATTTCAGTTTCATAATTTGACATGAGGATTAGAAATAAGAAATATGTCTAATACTCAGGTATGTAATGGTTGCTATTATAAAATTTAGAAGTTATAACAGAAATTGGAGATTACAAATAATAAGATGAAA
Source organism: Marmota flaviventris (assembly GCF_047511675.1). Classification (NCBI taxonomy): domain Eukaryota; kingdom Metazoa; phylum Chordata; class Mammalia; order Rodentia; family Sciuridae; genus Marmota; species Marmota flaviventris. Next base: position 60,003,632 of record NC_092506.1, on the reverse strand, counting down.
AGTGATGTTAGATTTGGTAATTGTGGTGTAATAAACGATTTTAGAGAAGGAAGTTTTAGTAGTATGTTGGGGGTTTTAAGTATAATGGCAATGTGTGAATATTAAGAGGGAGGGAAGAAGATGGATGAAGAAAGCAGATTCCTCCTTTTATAAAACTGAGGTGAAGGGGAACTGGACACTTAAATATATTTACAGGCAAGGATCAGGAGTCACCAGAGAGGGAGAAGTTGAAATTACTAGAGAGTGATGGATTAATGGGGAGAGGTAAGTAAAGAGAAGACAGGGCTGGGGTTCAGTGTACAGATGGGTTTAGCCTTAAACAGGAGGAAGAGGGGAAAGATAATTTTCATGACAGTAGAATGCATTTGGACACAAACATAAACAGAGTATAACTTCCCATTTGTCTGGTTGTACATGATGTAGAATTACACAGGTCGTGTAATCTCTGTTGTATGCCAACTTTAAGTCCTTTTGGTATAAACCTAGGAGTAGAATAACTGGGTCAAATTGTGGTTCCATTCCAAGTTTTCTGAGGAATATCCATACTGCTTTCCATAATGGTTGCACCAATTTGCAGTCCCACCAGCAATGTATGCGTGTGCCTTTCCCCCCACATCCTTGCCAACTTTTATTGTTGCTTGTATTCTTGATGATTGCCATTCTGACTGGAGTGAGATGGAATCTGTGTGGTGCTAGGAATTGAATCAAGGGTCTTGGGCATGTGAGGCAAGCACTCTAGTTACTGAGTCATATCCCCAGCCCTTCAGTGTAGTTTTGATTTGCATTTATCTAGTTACTAGAGATGTTGAACATTTGGAAAAGATGATATGAATATAAATAGATTTGTAGTGGCAGAACAAGCAGTACGAGGAAATTAACAACAAATGACTTTATTTTTCTTCTTGAAAACCAGGAGTCAGGGAGCTACAACCACCTGATTAGTAGGAGCAGGGAGAAGTAGGGCAGAGAGGAATTGATTCAAGTTTGCTCTGGGGATCCAAATTCCAGGCCTATTATTTGTCAAGTCGGGTGACCTTGGGTGGGGGTACTTCTTAAGTTCTCTCAGTTCTGCTTGTTCTCCTATCAGTAAAATAGGAAAATGACTACAGTTATCTCAGGCTGTGGTGACAGAGATAATGCACCTAAAGCATAGTGTCTCTACTTAATGAAGTCCTCCCTTCCCTATCCACTTCACACCATACTGCAAGAGAGCTACCAGAAACCAAACTTCCTCATGCCATTCCCTCACTCTTGTCAATCAAGTTAAACTCAGAAACTGTAAAAACAAAAGAACTTTGTTTGGGGTCTTAGGAGTTGCAATTTGGGAAGTACAGATTCAGATAGCTCTCAATCAGTATTCGAAGAAGGCAGGGAAAGTGGGAGTTGTAGGGGCAAGCAGTGCTGATTATAAAGATGCAAAACTCATTCTGCTTTCATTTATTAAAAAAAATCAATAAAAAAGATGCAAAACTTCCTTTGTAGGAAACGTCTATGGAAATGTGGAGAAAGAACAGGGACTAGTGACCAGTGGAAAATAAGAAGATGTACAATGGGAATGTCCAGAAAACAAGAGTCTGAAAATCTTTTTGTGTGCATGACAATGTAATAACCTAGTTCTTCCAGTTGCCTACAGTTAAAAGGTGAAGGTGACCAAAGTCACATTCCAGGTGGCAGCTTCAGATGTATGTAAGTCCTGCTCCCTCAATGGCCTTGATTTCATTTTGAAAAAATTTCAATGTTTTCATAATTTTCCTTTTATTTTAACACTACAAATCCTTCAGTCTCTCTTATCACTTTATCATAAATTCTAAAGCCATGAGAGAAGTACTCAAAGTCCTCAATGATTTGGTTTCTACTTCACTCTCCAGAGTCATTTTCTACCATGTCTGCTTTGCTGTTATCTTTGAGCCATTATAATTTTCCTCCAAATCCCATGCCCTTTCACATGTCTATGATTTTATTCAAGTTATTCCCTCATCACCTCTCTTAGCAAACTTTTACTTATTCTTCAAGGTGAAACTCAGGGAGCACCTTTAGAAAGCCTTTTCTGGACTCCTGAACTTACCATAGCTTCCCGAGTTTAGCTTTTCCCCTACATTGTAAAATTATGTAGATAGGTATTTTGCTTAATTTCTGTCTCCCTCTAAGTATGCCCCCAAGCAGCCATGCCTGGCACACAGTAGGTGCTCAGTGGGGCTTGTTAAACTGATAGGCAACTCAGTTACCATTTTCCTTTTAAGAAACATCAAACTCTGGAAATCAAAGTGAAAATTACCGTGCTCATTTTTCATAGCTCTTAACTGTTTATAAAAATTTGAGACTAAGATCTGTGGCATTTCTGAGCAGAGTGACCTGTCTTAAAGTTGATCTACTTCATCCTCTCCTGACTGTAGTTAAGGTGATATAAGAGAGACCCACAGCTCAGAAGTGATTTATCGAGATACATAGCTAGCAAATAGAATGGCAAGGAATTTTCTTCCACATCTCTGCAATCCCTGACCAGCAGGCTTTTCACTGCTTTTCCCAATGAAAAATGATCTGTTCTCTCCTCCCCTACTTCCATCCCATTCAGCTTTTTGGGAAGAGAGAAGAGTAACTACCAAATCCTACACACCAACACACTGGTGACCTGCTGTAGGTATGGCAACCTTCAACTACACTGATACCAGCCACTCACTCTTCATTCTGCTGGGCATCCCTGGCCTGGAAGACCAACACACATGGATCTCTCTCCCCTTCTTTCTTTCCTACCTTGTTTCCCTACTTGGGAATAGCCTCCTCATCCTCGTCGTCATGACGGAACACAGCCTCCATGAACCTATGTACCTTTTCCTCTGCATGTTGGCTACAGCTGACCTCGTCCTGTCCACGACCACTGTGCCCAAGGCCCTGGCCATATTCTGGTTTCATGCTGGGGAAATCTCCCTTGATGGTTGTGTCACCCAAATCTTCTTCATCCATGCAACTTTCATTGCCGAATCAGGCATTTTGTTGGCAATGGCATTTGATCGCTATGTGGCCATCTGTGACCCCCTGCACTATAGCACAGTGCTCAGCCGTGCAGTAATCACAAGAATTGGCCTGGCTGTGGCCTTGAGAAGCTTCTGCGTGATACTCCCGGATGTGTTCCTGGTGAAGCGACTGCCTTTCTGCCGTAGCAATTGGTTGCCGCATACCTACTGTGAGCACATGGCTGTGGCCAAGTTTGCATGTGCTGATATCCGTGTCAATGTTTGGTACGGCTTGTCTGTCCTCCTCTCCACTGTGGTGCTAGATGCCTTGCTCATCTTAGTTTCCTACAGCCTCATCCTTTATGCAGTCTTCCACCTTCCTTCCAGAAGAGCTTGGCAAAAGGCTCTAGGCACATGTGGTTCCCACCTTGGGGTCATTTCCATGTTTTACTTGCCTGGCATTTTTACCATAATTACCCAGAGGTTTGGGCACCATGTTCCTCTCCATACTCACATTCTTCTGGCCAATGTCTGCATGTTGGCCCCTCCCATGATGAATCCCATTATTTATGGGATCAAGACCAGGCAGATTCGAGAGCGTGTGCTCAGTACTTTGTCATTACAGTGGAAATGATGCCGAGTTTGATTGGGTGGTATATTTACTAATGTTAGACCCTCTCTTTTTTTGTGCCTACTCTGTAGAGGCTTATGACTTGGGAGTTCTACTAACAGCAAAGTGACTCAAAGTGAGTCAGATTGCCATGTGAACTAGAGAAGGGTATTGTTTAGGAAAGAACATGAGCTTTTGGATCAGACTTGGTTTGAATTCTGACTTCACTGGTGATAATGAAATGTTTGACCTTGGGAAAATTACTTATTCTCTTAAAGTCTTAGCATGTGCTTAGCGGTAACAGAAAGAGGCAAATCAAAACCAAACTAACCAAATTAAACAAAACTATCTGTAATTCACTTATCCAAGGGCATCACACACACACACACACACAAAAAAAAAAACCATCTAGACAGAACCTATATTAATCATATACATGCATTTAATATCACTTAAAATACATTTGTTTGAATTTGATATGGGGGTTGCCATAATCCCCAAATGTCTTGATTATGTCTCGATTGTAGATTTATTATAAGGGTGTGAGAGAACTAAGTATAAATAGGATCCTGACTCTACATAACACAGGGTAAATTGTGGATACATTTAAAACTTTTCTGTTCTGCTTTTAGTCCCCAAGGGGTGGAAAGTTGATTCGTGAGTTTATCTCCCACTTCTATTATCATTCATGAATTAAAAGTCTCCTTCACTGTTCAATCCATCTTATTGGTTCCACAATTCTGAAAGGTAAAATGAGCCCAATCTTTGGGGACAACATGGGTTACAACAGGACTGAGGGGTTGGAATTCCAAGGGAGAGGGGTGAGGTGAGTGGGATGGGGCAGAATCATCCAAGTCGTCTTGAATCTGGAGGAAAGGAAGAGGTGAGAACAGGCAGAATAGTCTCTTCTATCAGAGAGGAAACAGATGATGAAGGATGCTCTGTGTTTGAGAAAGCAAGGAGAAGGAAAAGGAGGAAGTTGTCACAACATACTTATGATACTCTAGGCAGAGTCTGTGTCCCACCTCCTACTTCTGAACCCAGAAACCACACTACCCTCCTGGATCTCTTTCTGCTGAGGCTGTCAGATGCTATGCCCTCTCCACAGAAATGCAATGTTGGTCACTGCAATTGTGCCTATTCTGTCCTCCCATAGGGAGACTCCTGCTCCAGACACACAGGCCTGAGGTGCACATATTTGAGAGCGCTTGTTAGTGGCCGAATCCATGGTTTGGATTTATTTTTTATGCCCTTTCACACACACCGCTTTCCACCATCAAACCATTCAAGCTGGAGATGTGCGCTGGGGGCAGGACTTTGAGATGAGGTAAGCTGGTCACAACAGGAAGGAGATGAAACTCATTTCACCATCACTATTTGCATGGAGGGGAAAATAAAAGCAAATCCTCTCCTCACCTTGGATGATGGGATACTTCATCCTCAGAAGTATCTTTTTAGGAGAACCTGGAAGACAAACTTGTTCTTTCTCCTTGGTTCTGTGTGTCACCTGCTGACCTGGAATGCATGCTGACAGACATATTTCTCCAGGCTCAAAACCACTTCCTCATAATTGGAGATGTGGCCACAGCCACCCTTCTCTGCTATGTCTTAGAAACACTTATTCTATGTAAACCAGAAATACTTGCCTAAAGAAAGGGGAATTTGAAAGTGGGGTGATAAAACTGGATGTTCTAGGGAGAGTAGGAGTTTGCCATTTTTCTGGGAAGAACAATGAAATCAGGGGGCATGTTCATCAGCTTTTTATTCCTGTGACAAAAATACCTGACAAGAACAACTTAGAGGAGGAAACGTTTATTTGGGTTCAGTTTCAGAAGTTCAATCCAAGGCTGATTAACTCCATTTCTTTGGGCCTAAAGTGAGGCAGAACATCATGGTAGAAGGGTGGGGTAGAGGAAAGCAGCTCATCATATGGTAGTGGCAACCATAAAAAATAAAAGCAACAAAAAAACCCCACAACCCAGATAAAGCAAAGAGCCAGGGTGTGAAGAGATAATCTCCAAGGGCTTACTGTGACCTATTGCCTCCAGCCACATCCCACCTGCCTGTAGTTACATCTAGTACAGCAATCCTTTCAAACTGTTAATACATTTAATCAATCAGTCACTGATTGGGTCATAGCTCTCATAATCATTTTACCCCTGAACATGGCTGCATTGGATGACATGAACTTTTGGGGGAATACCCCCTATCCAAATCATAATAGGGGGTTGTTCCAGGCTGGACTATATGAACAGTGTTCCAGGAACTTTGATGTTATCACTAGTAAATATATGAGAACATGGACAGAAGGTGTTTTTGCTGAAAGCTCAGTTCTTGTCCCCCATGGCAATTCAATAACAAGGACAAAGTTTTGAGCAAAGGAGATACACAGAGGACTCCTGTCCCAAAGGCAGTGATTCTGCCCATCAACAGGAACAAGGGGGCTTTTAAAGAGGTGATTCAGAAACCACATTCCCTGTGTTCTGTCAGAGTTGCAACTCACTTATTTGGGAGACAGTCATTTCTGATTTTGTGGTACCATCCCCAAAGTTTGGGTTACTTTGTTCCTAAGGTGGGTGTGTACTCAAGGACAGATAAATCTGGTTACAATGGGGAAGAAAGGTAATCCTGCTTCCCCAAGACTAGGGAGGAGCAGGGAGAGAAGAGAAAGAAAGGTCCATTTAAAAAATAAGTTGCAATGGCAGAGCAGCAAGGGCTGTATTAAAAAACAAAAAACAAAAACAAAAAACCACAAACCTTGTACAATGCTAAAAAAACCCCAAAACCCACCAACATTAATTATGTTTAGAACTGTTCAAGTATTTGGGGTTTAAGTCTGTGGATTGTGGCTCAGTGGTAGAGTGCTTGCCTAGCATGCATTAGGTCCCAGGTTCAATCCCCAGCACAGTAGGGAACCTCAATATTTGGGGTTTAAGGAACAATGAGTAAATTGGAGACTGAAAGCACAATGTATTTAGGAAGCCCTTTTCCAAACCATGAAAAAGACAGGCCAAAGGTAATAGCCTGGAGATAGATATTGTTATACAAGTCACATAAAGGAGGCAGAAACATGGTTTTTGGTCGAGTTTTGAGTCAGATATGAGGAATTGCCTTCACTTGAGGGCATCCTAAAGGAATCTAGGGCAGGGATATTGATATTGAAGGTCATCTGGCTTTCAGTGATCTCCCTGCTAAAGCCTGCTTGCCGAGACCCTGCCACCTATGCAGAGACAAGATAGTTCAGAGTTCATGGGATAAAGGCAGGGTTCATGGCTGAGAAGGGACACCCGATTTTGACCATCCCGTTTTCAGTGGACAGAGGGACAGAGGGCCTGCATTTCCTCCTCCATCATTGAAACCAGGGTTGAAGAAGGGCCGCAGGGGTTCCGTGAAGGCACATTCAGAGAAGGTGTAGATGAGGGAGCCATGATCTGTGATGTTATAGAAGGAGACGATGCCATCCTCATAATTCAAAAAAATCCCAACTTGGCACGGAGGCACCTGAAGATGGAGGGGAGTCTGGGGACAAGTGCCAGCCTCATACTTTTCTTTGTTCCACAACCAAATTGTCCAGAAACCATTCTCAGTATTGACCAAAAATTGCCCCTTCCTCCGTACAGAGTTTTTGCAGACCCCCAGGTCCCAGGCCTCCTTTCCTGTCACATTTACCTCCCAGTAGTGTTTTCCAGAGTTGAAGCTCTGGGCACCGAGGACTATAGGGTAATTATCAAATCTCTCTTCATTTTCTGGTACATCCTGTCGGGTGTTTCCAAGTCTCACTCGTCTCCTATCCTCTGAAAGGATGAGCCATGGATTGGCTGTGTCTTGATCCAGAGTGATGTATACTACAGAAAGAGGACATAGGTCTTGTGTGTTATAGGGGCAGTGTCAGTAATCCTGTGCTCCTCATGGGGAGACACTCCCCATTGAGGGGGTGACCCTGAACATCATATGATGAAATGACACCCAGCCAACTCCAGCCTTATCCTGACATCTGAAGGAACCTTCTCTAACTATTCCCCATGTACTCTGACCTGCCACCTCTCCTTCTTGACCCCCGAGATCCTCTGCCCTCCCATTATTCCCTTTTGCTCTAACCTAGCAACTCCTAGAGGTCACCTCACCTCCATAGGTCCTCAGCATTTTCTTTAGTCCTGGCACGTGACAGATACTTCTTAGGTCTGGGGAGTCAATGTCCAGCTTCTTCAGGTTCCAGGACTCACTCCTGGGGGAAAGAATTCGAGATCTGTCTCCCACTTCTATCCTACATCCTAATGAAACTTATAAACACCTCATGTTCTAGTGTCCAGGTGAGAGGAAAAAAAAAAAAAGAAAGAATATGGTGTTTAATTTCTATCAAAGAGTTCCTGGGTCCATGAACCTCTGCAGACTGTGGGTATTCTACAGTTCTTCTCAAGCCCAGGGTCAACACACAAGTGTGTTCTGTTTCATTTTACAGGCAAGGCATGTGATATAGGCTGAATCACTTCTCTAATGAACCTTGAGGAATCTTGCCCATGCTGTGGATCTTACTCATGGCTCATTCTGAGAGGTTTGCAACTGGTTAGGTCACATCTAGAAAATAAGTCCCAGCAGGCTGTGGATTCAGAACTTCCCAGAACATCCTTGTTTGTTGGAGCTTTACTGTATGATAATGCGATAGTCTGATTACTTTGGACAATTTACCAATTGAGGTGTCCATTTATTAGCTTTATGAGACCAGAAAATATTTTATAGAGGGTCAGGTCTTTGAGATTTGGGAGGCATATGTAGAAAGGCATGCCCTGAAATTTTTCCCGTCAATCAATAGATATGCGCTTCCTGCCACCCATTCTTTTGGGGAGAAAATTTCTCCTTACCTTTCCAGGACAACTTTCACCTCCTGAGGAGAAAAGAGAGAGAGTGTAAGTTTTGGAGTTTCAGACTCAAATGTAGAGTTTAGTGTTGTGGTAAGGTGGTATCACCCTCTGATCCCTGGGGATCCGCTTTGCCCTGATCCTCTGGTCCAAGGCCCAAATGATGATTCTGACCAGCTTGTAGCAGAAAGAATGTGGGGATGCTTGTGGGGTAACCAGAAACCCAGCATAGGTGTATCCTACAGCCAGGGAAGGATCCTCAGTTTAAGGACTCCGATTCAGAAAACAAATTGGAAAGATCAGATTCTTAGAGGGGGTTGGGGGAGGAAGGAAGGTGGAAGAGGGAAAATAGCACAGCCTGAGAAAAGCCCAGAGACAGTCACGGGGAAAGAGGCTCAGGTAGGATGCCCAGAAACAGCACCCTTTTACTTGTGGGCCGAGTTGTTTGGAGAAGGTTTAGTTAATGCTGTGTCCTGTGCTGTGGGTAATGTTGTCCAATCAACTGAGCATATTAGATTGCAGGGCTGGAGGCCCTCACATGGGAACTGGCTCACTCCTAGGCCCAATCAAAAGGGCATCAGGAAGTCCAGTTCAGTGTTGGACAGAAGACAGCCTGCCAAGTCAAGCCAATATAAATCAGACAGTGGCTCTGTCTTTAAAACAAGAACAACAACAAGAAACAGGACTATTTTCATGACCACATCTGACTGGAAAGGTGTGGGAAAAGAACCATAGAACATTAGAGCAGAGGGACTTCTGATACCACTTTGTTTTCCAAAGTGAGGACAACATAACCCATTGGTGGATGCAAGATGATTTTAAGCAGGACGTACATACATTAAAAAAAAAAAAAAAAAAAGCAAAATTAATCTTTACTTTTACTACTTCAGTGAACTTCGTTAAATCATTTGATTTAGTCTGATTAACATCTCTTAACAACTATTTCTTAGTTGTCTTATTTATGAAATGGAAAGTAGTATCACCCACAAAGTTTGGCAAGTCATATGTATTGTAAGAATTTGTAGTTATTAAGAAATACATGAAAATTGGCTACTATTGTTCTAGAAAAAATCTTTTAAAACTAAATGTATTCAGGAAAAAGTGAGGCAATTTAAAGAAAAATAACATTAAGATCATTTAGTCCGTAGAAATAGCAGAGAGTGTACAGATGATGTGCTTATGAGTAACAGTAGGAGAACTATCGTTATTTAGTCCACTGGTATCAAAAATAGAGACGACAGGTCTAGAAAAGAAAAGGGGCTTAAGCTAGAGTTGTGGAGAGAATTGGTGGCAGAGCAGGAGCCACTGTCTCTTAAGTTTCACTTCATTTTTTTTAGTTGTATTTATTAAAAACCTCCTCATGGTTAGATATTTATCTCAATTTTTTCCCTCAATCACTCCTAGAACCCTTCTTCCCAACTCACCTGCAGGAGCTCCAGTGCTGAGCCCCGACTCTTCCACTCCAGCTCCGAGATCAGCTCTTGCAGGGCCTGGCTTTGCCGGGCCAGTTCAGCTTCCGTCTCCCCCAGGATTCTAAGTTGTTCCATCTCATCCTTCTCCAGCTTCTGCATCTGCCTCTGTTGTTCTTCATCCAGAAAGATTTTCTGCTGCATAAACTCTGCATGAATCCTTGATTTGTGTGTCTCAACCTGCCTCTTTATGTGAGGAGAAAGAGATTGTTTCTATGAAAATTTCCCAAGCTTTGGGGATGGAGGTGTTGTTGCCTATTTCTGTCTCTTGAAGACTCAACAGTCTGATTATGTCTGAGAACTCACACACACAATTTTCTGGGGACTTTGGTAGGCAAGTGTATGAAGCTTCTGGAACTAGCATTGGTAGTGGTCGGGGCACATTGTAGCTATCCTACAATCACTGCCACATCAACATATGGCATCAGCAGATACTTCTCAACCTTTCTTCCAAAATGCAGTTGAAAGTCCATTTGTCCTTTGCATCTCAAGGAGTTACAGAGAGTAAAACCTGCTCTCACTCATGACAACTTCACAAAGACAGGATCACAATACCATTCCTAAATTCCAGGGAAAGGGTGGCTTTGGGATATTCTTGGATTGCCCTTTCCTGCTAGAGACTAGAGGGCCAACCAATAACATAGAATATACTCTTTTACCACTGTCAGGGTATAAGTGGCAAAAGGGTATATGTACTGAGATCCTTCCATAGCCCTCTGATCCTGGACACTCCCTACCTCTTCTAGAAAAAAATCACCATTTTGGAATAGGCTTTAGTTCTCCATTATACTTTGGGCCAGAGACCTGGACACGGTCAAGCAACTATCTGGTCAGACTGTTTTTTCCTGCCTCTGACCTTGATGGATTCCTTCAGTCTGTCTTCATAGCCCCTTCCATTTACTAATATGGCCTCACAGTTGGTTTCTTTCTTAGGATAACTCTGTCACAGACACTGAAATGCTGATGCTGTAATCCCCTGAAACTGGGCTCAGAATAGCTCAGTTTGAGCCTTTCAGTACCTTCTCCAGTGATGCTCAATCTTTGTATAGAGAGGAATAAAAAGAATGGGGGCTTTTTAACAGGCACAGAGACCTAGGAGGTAGACCATTCATAGAGTGAGATATACCAACTTCATTCCTCCTCAAAGGTATAGCTAGTTAAGATTCCCCAAGTTCAAGAACCTGGGCCCTTCCCAGACTTTAACTCTTGCCTTCCAGTCTGCTCTCTTCATTGCAAGATCCACTTCCAACTTCTCGGTCAACTCCTGCTTTTTTCTCAGTTTCTCTAATGCCTTTTGGAGCTTCTCCTGTGGAGAAGGATAGCAGGTTAATCCCTCACCAGACCAAAAAGTAGGATGAGGGGTGTGGATTGGGGCAAGATCATATTGGTTCTTAGAAAAAGACCAAGTACAAAGAAGGAGGGAGGACTAGAGACTGACTGACACAGGAATTCCCATCTACAGAATTCCTACTCCAAAATTTTACTTTGGCAAAAGCCTAATACGTCTTATGAAACAGAGCTCTTCTAATGGGGTGGCAGGATGGGGGTATTACTCATTTCTAATTAACCAGGAGGCCAAGAGGAAACATGATCTTTGAAGTATTTTCCCATAGCAGATCCCCTATCCTTGGGAGGAGAAGGTTGTAACCTGCAATTTCCCCTTAGACAGGGAAGGAAAGAAGTATTCCTCCTTTTCCCCCAACTTCAACTCCAGAGGTAGCTCTTTTCTTTCTGCTGCTCTAGGGAACAGACACTCATCAGGGCCCATCTTCTCCAGGGATTCCAGTGTTTGTGCTAATGTCTCACCTGATATTCCTGAGCAGCCTCCTCAATAGGGACCATGGTGTGGTCACGGTGTTTCTTGGATTGGGCACACACCCAGCAAAGGGCCTGCCCATCTTTCTCACAGAACAGGTGAAGTTTCTCTCCATGCACAGCACAGCGCGCTCCCTGTGTGTCTTTCTTGGCATCCTGGCCTATTCGTCGAAGGTTTTCCACCATGTTGGCTAGCTGCCGGTTGGGCCTGAGGTGCCTGAGCATAAAGTGCCGCCGGCACACAGGACAGACACTGCCTCCGTCTTTCCCAACCCGAGAGATGCATTCTTGGCAGAAGCTGTGGCCACATTCGATGTTCACAGGATCCACCATGGGATCGAGGCAGATAGCACATGTGACCTCTTCCCACATCATTTCCAGGGGTATTGCTGAGGCCATAGTGGTGATGTCCCTCTTAAGCAGAACTGAAGATTTTGGGGAGGCTTATGGGTAGAGAATAAGGGAAAAGAGAAGATGAGGTTTGTATGAGAAAAACTATCTATAACTAGTCTATAAGAGGAAGACATGAGAATGAACTGGAGGAGTGAAAATAAGAATTTATCAAACTGACCACCAAGGACCTCTCTGTAGTCTGGCCCAATGATCCAGAGGAGGAAATCAAGTCTCCAGAGGAAGTAGAGAAGATTGGTGGGAACCTTAGAGGTAAAGCTGTTGAATTATACATGATGAGTGATACTTTCATCATGCCCATCCCTGCTTAAATCCTCAGTGCCCAGTCTTTTCCCATCTACATTCTCCCATCTCATGCCACCAAGCCTCATGTCAATTATAAGCTAATTATAATAGTGACCATTTACCATGTACCTTCCACACTCCACAGAGGTGATTCATGTTTTACACCTGGTCTTCATTAATCTATAAAATAATGGCAGGAGTTGGGTGACATACAGTCATGCGCCACATGACATACTGGTCAGTGATGGACTGCACTATGGTACAACAATAGTTTATATCATATAACCCAGGTGTGTAATAGGCTACATTATCTAGGTTTGTGTAAGTACACTCTGATGCTTGCATAACAGTGAAATCAGTTAATAGTACATCATTAAGGGATGTATGATTGCTTATGTCAAAATAAATGTAAATGTATATTATATACAGATGTTTTGAATATATGTATGTGCATTCAAGGATACATATGCGTACAGACAGACACATACACAGCACTCACTGGGATCTCTCAGCTGTTCCAAACTTAGAACCTGACTCCACTTCCTCTAGGTGAACATTCTAAATGGGCTGCCCCTCAACCCCCAGAAGGGGGACTAGGGCAGGGGGAGGGGGTCGTCTCTTGTAGGTTCCCCTGGGCCACCCTCTGGGCTCAGTTATAATGCTAATTCCTCCCAGCTTCACCAAAACCCTTGTCCCAGCTGAGATACCTGCATCCAGGGCAGCGGGAGCCCCTGCCAGGCGACTCTGAAGTCACTCGGAGCGCAGCTTCCTCCCAGACAGGCCAGCATGGGATGAACCCCTGGGCATGGGGGAGCCAGCACTACTGTCCAGAAGGCGCTAGGACTAAGTGCTCTAGGGTGGTCACTGGTTGGAAGGGGCTCTTCAAATCCTGGCATGGGGGAGAGGTCCCCTCGGCAGGACGGGGGTGCCTTGGTCTAGCCGGCCCCACTTACCTGATCAGTTGGCCGTGGCTCCCTATTTCACTTTCATTTTCCTCTCAGAGGCGAGCCTGAAAGGAAATGGGAGGAGCAGTGGGAGGAGCAATGGGAGGAGCGGAGAACTGAAGGGCGTGGGGAGGAGAGAGGCGACTAGTTAGAGAGGAGAGAGGGGATGTGGGCGGGAGAAAGCAAAGCGGAGGCGGGCGGTGTCAGCTGCCTCTGGCTTCTGGGAAGCAGGGACCAGGGAAAGCACAGAGCAGTCAGCTGAGGGCACGCCCCCTGCCGTGTGTCTCCTTTGACTAAAATGTTTCTGTGCAAATGGAAGTGTGGCTGCTTTGACACTGATCCTCACCCCACACCTAGGTGCTGTGTCCACGTCTGGGAGCTGCTCTTGAGGAGGTCTGGATGCAGAGGCAAGGCAGGGCGCTATCTTTTGCTTGCCATCATGTGCCGTCTTCCAGAAATGAATTCTTTTTCACATAACGGATATTCTTTTAACATCCAGGGGTGAGAGATTTGTTCCACGAAGGCTAAGGCAGGTGTCATTCCAATGAGTGCAACGGACTTGGCATTTATTGAAGAAAAAAAAACAAAAAACGGTATTCTTGTCACTGAACTAGGGATAGTCTCAGGTCATTATTGTGATAAGATACATAGAACATAAAAATTACCATCCTAATCATTTACATGATTGAGTACACTCATTGTTGGGTAACCACCATCGTCCACCTGCAGATCTTTTTCATCAGCCTAACCTGAAATTCTCTACCCCTTAAACATTAAATGTACCCATTTATATGCCTCCTCCAGTCCCTGACAGCCACCCCTTCACTTACTGCCTCTGTAAATTTGACTAATGTAGATGACTCATGTAAGTGGAATCAAAGTATTTGTCTCATGGCTACTTCACTTACCATGATGTCCTCCAGGTTCATCCATTATTGTCACATGTGCCAATATTCTTCCTTTTCAAGACTGAATAATATATACATTTAGTTTATCCGTTCATATGTTGAGGGACACTGGGCTTGCTTCCACCTTTGGGCTATCATGTATAATACTGATGTGTCTGGTTATGTTTTTTAAGCTATATAACAATTTGGTGATTTAGGGGTTTTTACAGTCACATTGCAGGAGACACACTGAGGCTGAACATAGTGAAGCTACTTGCTTGAGGTGACATAGTAGACATAAGAGCACTAGAGCTGAAGGTATAGGAAAGAGCCTCATTTTGGCAACATCCCTGAGAGAGTAGAAGTTTCAAGGCAGCTAGCAATGAGTGGACATAAACTGTAGAGGAGAAAAGGGTGGCGAGACTGGAATTCTCAGTTCCTTTCAACATAAACTTATTAAGTTATAAGGGACCAAGAAATGTCTAAACAAATATAAAGGAAAGTTCAAGATATAGAAAACCTAAAAATACTTCATGCTTTGAAATTTCCAGGTCTATTTAAAAGTTTTTCTTTCTCCGTGAAAGATTATCAGGTGACAATTCCAGATTGTACTCAATTTCAGGAACATAAATATTCCCAGAAAGCAGAACAGATACAGATCACTTCTTCCTTGATTTTTTTTTTTTAAACTGAGTTTGTAGACACTCAAATTGACTGCTTTAAACACGGCAGACCCTTTGTTGTTTCCAGCAGATGAGTAAGCCATCACTGAGGGTTAGGTCTCATAATAAAGCAGACGTGGATTCAGCACCGATTCTGCTAGGTGCCTACTTATCTACTAAATAAGGTTAAGTAGTTTACTCATCTACTTAATAAAGATTAATACACATTCCACAGGATAGTTTTGGCATGTCCAATAATGTGCACACAGATCGATTAACACATGCATGGATGCTACGTTTTCCACCTTGGTAATTTAGAATGAGTGGCAACTTTGGTCTTAAAGTCCTCTCATCCACTCACAGTACTGTGGTACTTCAGTGTTCTTTTCCTAGTTAAGTATTCCACATCTTTACTTCTGAAGGATCAGTGTCCTTAATGTCCCTGCCCAGAACATTGCTTTTATTATTAAATAGAATGAGAATCTCTCCAGTGTATACCTTGGGTTTTAGACTTAGTCATCCTTTCCCCATTATCTGTTATTCTTGTAACAGGAATAAGTCATTCTGGCCAGTATAAGAAGTCTGACCTTGCCCATTTCTGTAGTGCCTTACGAAGACCAGAGACGAGATAATTACAGATTTCAGTTTATTAGAACCTGGTTGCTATCTCTGGTGGAAGGGCTTTCCCTTCTTCACTAGGATTTCCAAACTGGTTTAAACTCATGTTCCATAAGCGAGTTATTAGTTTGAAAGAAATCTTATACTCTAATAAAGAAGATAGTGAAGGCATTGATAAATTTCTTAAGTCATATAATTTGCCCATATAGAGTCTGGAAGATATACACGACTTAAACAGACCAATATCAAAGTGAGGAAATAGAAGAAGCCAACCAAGAAAAGCCCAGGACTGGACGGATATACAGCCGAGTTTTACAAGACCTTTAAAGAAGAACTAATTCCAATACTCCACAGTTTCAGGAAATAGAAAAAGAGGGAGTACTTCCAAATTCATTCTGCGAGGCCACTATCACCCCGATTCCTAAACCAGAAAAAGAGACCTCAAAGAAAGAAAATTTCAAACCAATATCTCTAGTAAATATATGTGCAAAAATCCTCAATAAAATTCTGGCAAATCGGATACAAAAACATAAAAAAGATTGTGAACCATGATCAAGTGGGATTCATCCCCGGGATGCAAGGTTGGTTCAACATATGGAAATCAATAAACATAATTCATCACATCAATAGACTTAAAGAGAACCATATGATCATCTCGATAGATGCAGAAAAAGCATTTGACAAAATATAGCACCCCTTTATGTTCAAAACACTAGAAAAACTAGGGATAACAGGAACGTAACTCAATATTGTAAAAGCTATCTACGCTAAGCCTCAGGCCAGCATATTCTAAAGAGAATAACTGAAGGCATTCCCTCTAAAATTTGGAACAAGACAGGGATGCCCTCTCTTACCACTTCTATTCAATAGTTCTTGAAACACTATCCAGAGCAATTAGATGAAAGAAAGAAATTAAAGGAATAACTATAGGAAAAGAAGAACTTAAACTAGCATATTTGCTGATGATATGATTCTATATCTAGAAGACCCAAAAAACTCTACCAAGAGATTTCTAGAACTAGTAAATGAATTCAGCAAAGTGGCAGGATATAAAATCAACACCCATAAATCAAAGGCATTCCTGTTTATCAGTGACAAATTCTCTGAAAAGGAAGTGAAGAAAACTCCCCCATTTACAATATCCTAAAAAAATAAAATACTTGGGAATCAACCTAAAAGAGGTGAAAGATCTTTACAATGAAAACTATAGAACCCTAAAGAGAAATAGAAGACCTTAGAAGATGGAAAGAGCTACCTTGCTCATGGATAGGCAGAATTAATATTATTAAAATGACCATACTACCAAAAGCACTATACAGGTTCAATGCAATTCCGATCAAAATCCCAATGGCATTCCTCATAGAAATAGAAAATGCAGTCATGAAATTCATCTGGAAAAATAAGAGACCCAGAATAGCTAAAGCAATTCTAAGCAAGAAGAGTGAAATAGATGGTATTGCTATACCAGACCTTAAACTACACTATAGAGCAATAGTAACAAAACCAGCATGGTACTGGCACCAAAACAGGCTAGTAGACCAATGGAATAGAATAGAGGACACAGAGACTAACCCACAAAATTACAACTATCTTATATTAGACAAAGGTGCCAAAACCATGCAATGGAGAAAGGATAGCATCTTCAACAAATGGTGCTGGGGAAACTGGAAATCCATATGCAACAAAATGAAATTGAATCCCTATCTCTCACCATGTACAAAAGTTAACTCAAAATGGATCAAGGATCTAGGGATTAAACCAGAGACTCTTCGTCTAATAGAAGAAAAAGTAGGCCCTAACCTCCATCACATGGGGCTAGGCCGCAATTCCCTTAATAAGATGCCTATAGCACAAGAATTAAAACCAAGAATCAACAAATGGAATGGATTCAAACTAAAAAGTTTTTTTCTCAGCAAAAGAAATAATATGTGAGGTGAATAGGGAGCCTACATCCTGGGAACAAATTTTTACCCCTCACATATCAGAAGAGGATATACAATCAACAAATATACAAAAAATGCTCATCTCTAGCAATCAGAGAAATGCAAATTAAAACTATTCTAAGATACCATATCACTCCAGTAGAATGGCAGCCATTATGAAGTCAAACAACAAGTGCTGGAGAGGATGCGGGGAAAAAGGTACACTCATACACTGCTGGTGGGACTGAAAATTGGTGCAGCCAATTTGGAAAGCAGTATGGAGATTCCTTGGAAAACTGGGAACGGAACCACCATTTGACCCAGCTATTCCTTTTCTCAGACTATACCCAAAGGACCTAAAAACAACATATTATAGGGACACAGCCACATGTTTATAGCAGCACAATTCACAATAGCTAAACTGTGGAGCCAACCTAGATGTCCTTCAGTGGATGAATGGATTAAAAAAATGTGACATTTATACACAATGGAATATTACTCAGCAATAAAAAAGAATAAGATCATGGCATTTGCAGGGAAATGGATGTCATTAGAGAAAGTTATGCTAAGTGAAGTTAGCCACCCCCCCCCCCAAAATGCCGAATGTCTTCTGATATAAGGGGGGTGACTCAAAATGGGGTTGGGAGGAAGGGCAAGGGAAGAAGATTACCTCTGGATAGGGAATAGGGGTGGGAGGGAAAGGGAGGGAGAAGGGGAATAGCATGGATGGTGAAAGAAGACCCTCATCACTATACAAAATACATGTATGAAGATGTGAGTTTGGTGTCAACATACCTTATATACAATCAGAGATGATAAATTATGATATAATGGTGTATTAAGAATTGTAATGCAAAAAACAAATATTTTTTTTTTAAAAAGAAATGAGTAGGAAGATGAAGTGGCCCCCAAGTTTCTAAAGAGTGTTTATTTTAGATAGAAAAAAAATGTCATCACTTAAAGGTTGGTGATTTCTCAATTTTAGAGCATGTTATATAGAATAGTGGATTTTTCATGTTCACATACGCATATAGCATATTTTTATTATTTCCACCCCTGTAAGGGTAAGTTGCTTGTTTTAACCATGTATTAGAATTTATCAGACAGCCATCCAATCTGATAGGAATATTGCCTATTTTGTGGGGGCAGATTTCTCTTGTTTTAAAGTAACATGGTACTAGAAGACTGTTTAGACCCTGCTAGGAATAGTAAAAAGAATCAGGGTCAGAGTTGGTATTTTGTGTACAAGTGCCTATAGTAACAGGGATAGAAGCTGCCTGAGCTCCATAGCCTGGATTCCTCCTGAGGAATATCTGTTCACCACTGCTGACAAGGACACTTATCCATGAGCCCACTGAACAAGCAGCCAGTGACGGGGACAGAGTCTGATCAACATCCACAAGATGGGTCATTCTCTCTCATCGTTGAGCACCTCCTCTGTATTAGATGTCTTCTGGTGGGCTTTTATAGACAAAATATTTCCACACTCTTTATAAAGGGTTTCAAAACACACCATGCCCATAATACTTCTCATCAATATTTTAATCTTGTTATTTCTTTTAGCAGTTTCTGACTCACAGACCAATCCATTTAATAGAGTTAAGGTGGCAGTTTATATACACTCATATGTAAACTCAGTTTTTCTTCTAATCACAGGGGATAATCATTTGCTTAAAGCTGTCCACGGGGAAGATCTTCATCATTGTCTTTCAGGGTGACTGTATGAACACTAATCTTGTGCACCATCTCAGATTTTCTTCAATCCTTTCGTTCTATTAGCACCCTAATAGTGCTGGGCCACTACTTTATACACACTTTTAGATTTGGATAAAACATTGTGGGGCAAGGGATCCAAATTTTTAAGCAACCATTATGGGTCAGTTGACAGACAAAGTGCAAGAGTGTGATGATTAATTTTGGTTGTCAATTTGACTGGATTGAGGGATGCCTGGAGAATTGGTAAAGCATGTGCTTGTGAGGGTGTGTCCAGAGAAGGTTGAGAAGTGGCTTAAAGCGAGTGCACACTCTGAATGTGAATGGCACCATCCCAACAGGCTGGGGGCCTGGATGGAATGAAAAACGGAAGTGGGAGACTAGTTTGAAAGAAACAAGAGCTAGAGAGCTAAACAGGCAAGGAAAGCAGGAGCAAGTGGGAACATGATACTTTAGCAGATTTTTTTTTTTTTTTTTTTTTTTTGGCTGCTGCTGCCACCCGAGTATACAGAAACTCAATGCTTGAAACTTTTCTGTGAATCTAAAATTATTCCAAAATAAATTTTATTAAAAATTCAGATAAGAACAGTGGAATGAATCTGACCTAAGTTTCCTATGTACATATGTGAATATACCACAGTGGATCAACATTCTACATGTCTACAAGACACTAATAAAACCTCTAATAGAAAGATAAGTAGAGTGAAGGGAATGGGGGAGGGAGGAGGGGAGATAAAGGTGAAGTTCTGGGAACTGAATTAGAGCAAATTATATTCCATGCCTTTATAATTGTACTAATGTTGTAAGTAACTAAGAAGAACCAATAAAAAAGAATAAACTATTTCATTGAAAAAGAAACTCCCTACAACCTGTGCCTATGAATGGTAGGGGGAAGGTTAATGTGACATGTTGGATATAGAGGAGTCTAGATAGATTAAAAGTTGGTTTTGGTAACTATTGGAAAGTAAAAGCAGTATGTGTAAAGCTACTGTAAGCCCTATTCTAAGTGCTTTCATGTATTTTAATAGAATTTTAACAATGATCTCATGAAGTAACCATTAGCTCTGGTTTACAAATAAAGACTAAGGCTCAAGGAAGTAATTTGCTCGTTGACAAGTGAAGATCTAGATATAGAGCTCAGCTTTTCCATTACATCATGCTTGATGGATAATCTCCAAGGGTATTTCTGGGAAAGAAAGATTCCTTTATTTTCAACCATCGTCATCCCTCAGGTCAAACCCTAAAGTTAGATAGGAATTCCCTTTCTCCCAAGATGCTTCCCGTGTCTAAAGCACTCATGCACATCTCTTTGCTTATACTGCCTGTTCTCTTACACTGTGGAATTTTGCAAGAGTCTGCTCTCATTCTTTCTGGAAGCAGAAATTCCTTGTGGTCTGTTGCCCCACGAGGACAGAGTGTGTTCCACTCTAACTACTCTTTTGTCCCCAACCTGTCTCCATTTAGCATGCAATTCATAGGGCTGGCTCTGAGGGAAGTGCAGGGATTCAGTATGGTGTGTCTTAGTGTCCTCCTAGTGCCCCCTAAGAAAACTCATCCATGCTAAATCAGGATGCACTACTTGATGCTTCCCCCAAAGTCCCAGAGCTGCCTGGCCCAGAACTCAGGGGGCTCAGGAAGTTCAACTATGTAAATCTCTCGGATTTGCACCAGCATCCCAGCAGACCTGTTATTTCCCTACCTACACCAGAAAGATTATGAAGTACTGGCTTTTAATGACACAGCAAGAAATGTTTTTCGCAAACAGAAGGACAGATGAAAGGAGACACAAGCTCTGGAGCTGTGGTGAGTGCAGGGACGAGGGCATCTAAACCTGGTCTATGCTGAGGGCACGTGGCCTTGCACCTCCAGCCCCCATCAGCATTTCTGCCTTGAGCAGCACTGAATGATATCAGGGTAGGGAACTTCCTTCCAGGACATTTCAAAGTCTGAGGGTGAGAGTTACCTTAAGGTTTTTGCCAATTCTGCTTGAGTTGGCATCTGTGAGGAGGTCTTGTCACATCATAGCTCTTTTTGAGCTCGATGGTCTGAACCAAGGAACATGGTCATCTTATGATGAAAGGAGACACTATCCCTCCTCAATCTGGGAGAAATCAATGGATAGTTGTCCAAGATCATTGGCAATGAGTGCTCCTAGCACAGGCAGAATCTGCCAGGTATCCTGAAACCTACTGTGGGACTTAAAAAAAATAACTACAGGGAAAAGATAAATTTCTTGTGCATTTACATGATGGTGAGATTCATGTATGTACATAGGAGAGTCAGATTCATTCAACTGTCTTTTTTCCTATCCCCCTCCCTTTTCTTTGTCTACTGTGGGACTTTTGATTATGGGGTGAAGATAGCAAGAATAAGGACACTGCCTAAACCTGCAGCCTGGTTGCTAGACTAAACCTCCTCCATGATGGCATATTCTGACTAGTTTGAGCAGGGGCAGTGGGGAAATCCATCTTCATCTTATAATAGCCTTCTAGGTCTGTGTTAGCTTATGTAACAGCTGATCATAACACTAAGGCTTAGGCTTTCTTGAACTATTGGTCCCCACCAATAGTTGAAGTACTCTTATTCTTTTATACGTGAGAATGTTCAGGACATAAGTGGGGCATGTTTCTTAAACCTCTAATAGAAATAGTAAAGCCAGGATTCAAACCCAGAACAGCAGATCTAGAGCACACTTTTATTTTTGGGGGTACCAGGGATTGAATTCAGAGGCACTTAAATGACTGGGGCTGTAGTTCAGTGATTAATTTTTATTTCCAGACAGGGTCTTGCTGAATTGCTTAGGGCCTCGCTAAGTTGCTGAGACTGGCTTTGAACTTAAGATCCTCTTGCCTCAACCTCCCAAACTGTTGGGATTACAAGCATGTACCACTGCACATGGCTTTTTAAAATTGATCAGAGAGAATTTATTCAGGAGATTTTTAATAAAAGTAGCACTTTCAATTTTTTTTAAACAAAATGAATATTGAGATGTGGTATAGCACGGTACCATGTATTAAAAAAAACCCAAGATCTGATTATTGGAAAGTATTTCTCACTATTCAGCTCTTCAACTGAAGTCTCCTACAGAGGACAGAAAATTGCTCCTTTATTTCATAAGAATGTCATAGCAGAAGATACTCAAACTTCCTCACACATTCTGCAGTCATCTCTGCCATATAATGAAAACTTTAAACAGCTAGTAAACAATTGGAGGTGAGGAAAGCCCAAGTCATTTTGGGGGGAGCTGGGGACTCTGCAGTCTGACTTTTGGTTATAGGTGTCTGACCCAGATAGGCTGAAGCTAAACTTATTTTGGATAGGATGGGTGTTAGACCCAGTTTTGGCTAACACCAATATGGGCTTGGGAAAAAACTTGGGTTTCTGGTTCCTGCCCCGCAGCAGTGCCAGGACTTACACTCCCCTCTTAGGCCCAGGACTCAGCTGGCAAAGCCAGAGGCTTAGAGCCTCCCATTCCCTTGAGTGCTGGAGACTGATGCTTGGTTGCTATAGAAACCTTCTTGAAGGCAGAGGGTCTCCAGCCTTCTTTAAGCTGGGTCATTTCCTTTGAGGACTCATAGCTTGGCTTTTGGGAATAGATTTCTGATTAAAAAAAAAGAAAGTTCTTCCTCAGAAGAATCTACTCTGTATTGATTCTTTATCCATCCTTCTACCTACCCATCATCTACATAAGGTGGTGGGGGATGAGAAAGATTTACCAGATTTCTTGGTTGCCTTCTCAGGAGATTAGTACTTCTAGGAGAAAATTCTTCTTAAGCTACTAGCCTATAACTAAACTTACAATATGCAATATATGGTGGTCAATAAGCATATAGGCTCCTTACTGTTTTAGGACTTTTCTATGCAGAACCTCAAGGATTGATACATTTAAATGTTCAGGGAGGAAGTGGGGAAGATTATGAGGTGATCCTGAAAACATGCAATTCTATTTCATCCCCTTTGGGGATAGATATTTTCAGCATTGACAGTGTTGATAGTCATTTAGTTAATAATGCCGCAGCCTACCAGTGTTTAAGAATGTGGGCTCTGGAACCAGGCTGCCTGAATTTGTGCTCTGGCTCAGTCACATCTAACTTCATGACCTTAGGCAAGTTATTGAGCCACCTGGTGCCTCAGTTTTCCCATGTGCAACATGGGAATGATAATTATACCTACTTCACAAGGTAGTAAATCCTCAATAAGTAGTAACCATTTCAATGCTTATTATGTGCCAGGCATGGTTTTAAGTCCTATATTTTTCATTTAGTCTTTATAACCATCAAGAGACATATTTTAAAAAAATTTTAATAATGAGAATGAGGAGGAATAGATACACCAGCTTTGGAGTCATAGTCTTAGAGGGGAAAAAGAAACAACTAAGTTTTGAATTCAGGAGCATTTTGCCACTGAGCTACACACCTAGCCCTTTTGAGACAGGATCTAGCTAAGTTAGAGGTTGACTTAGAACCTGTGATCCTCCTGCCTCAGCCTCCCACATTGCCGGGTTTACAGCAGTTCACCACCACACCCAGCCCCCTTACTCTAAATGTAGCTGTTGATAAGGATTCCTCTCCTCTCAAACTTTCCTCATTGTAGAAAGAAGCCATGAAATACTAGCTGTGAAATTCTGGGGTAGTGTCCGATTGAAGGAGGACAGAAGAGGCTGGACACTTGAGGAATTTTCGGGAAGCAGGTTTATAGACTGCAGGATTCAGAGGTGGCTCTCACCTAAGAATTCTTCCTCTGAAGAATGAGTACAGAAATTCTTTGAACTGTTTACCCATGTGGGGTAGATGGAGGCTAGGGGATTCATGACAAGCACATTTCATTCTATTCTCTATACAGATAGGGGTTTCAAAGTTTTTTTCCTCCAAACCTGGCACTTATAAACAAAGAGGAAGCTATAAACCACAATGCCTTCTGCAGATTTTTGTTGATGGCCGATATCAGAGAGGTTTTTGCGCAGGATAAGCACTTACATGCTACAAGTCTGGTGGGGGTTTCTGATTAATTATGGTAAGGGTCTTCTGGGTGGGTGGGGGTCTCTGGCCTGCTTCATATTACTATTACATTTTAGTAAATGTCAAATGTGTGTGTTGGCAGTGCTGTTTGTAGTCTTTCCCATGTCTAACCATTCTGAGGCCTTTTATTATGTGAAAGGACTGATTGTGAACTCCTTTTTAATCCTGCAGCACTGGGGAAGGATGAGGAGGATGCAGCCTCCTTGTGTCAGAAATGGTGTGTTCTTGGGTGCAGTGGACTGGGGAATGTAACTTATGCTCTGCCTCCAGAGGATGAGCCAGTGTGCATAAAGGTGGGAAAAAACGTACAGGAAGCAGAGGGGCCTGGCTGAATTAGTATGAAGACTATTCCTTTTTGCGGGTCATATTGCTCCCGTTTCAAATGACTGCATTTGCTTTAAAGGGAAATGGAGTTAGAGGGACAGAAAAATGGGCCTTTAAATTATTCTGTGGACAAAGAATCAGTTCACAATAAAGTGCCAAGATTTAACTGACTTGGATTTAAATTCTGGATTGGCACCTAGCTTCATTAACTCAGAAAAGGTACTCAGCCTCTGAGTCCCAATTTTCTCATCAGAAAATAGAAAAATATCCCACAAGACTACGAGGTTATACATGTACAAGACTAAGACAAACCCATCACACTCAATGCCTCTTTCCACCATTGTCATGTCTTCTGTGTTGTATCACTGTGGGAAGTCACCAATGCAGTTTCTGGATCATGGCCAGTGCCACTCACTGAGAGCAGAGACCGAGAGCCACAACTCCAAGGAAGATGTATATGGGTACATCTTCCTGTCCACGTTGGCAGCATCTGATCTGGGCCTCTGTGCTTCCACTCACATGGACTGAAATGTATGGCATCCCTTGCGGTTGAACAGAACGTGGCCCTGACCTCCATAGTTGCTTGGGTTATGAATAGCATGTGGTGACGTGTGTGACAGAGGCAGGTACAAAGCCTGGCAATACTGGCATATGAGAGAGCTCTTCCTTTTCAGCCTACACTTAATAACCAAATGAATGAATGCTTCTTACTCCTAGGGTGGCCAACTCCCTCCTGGAGTCACTATGTCCTCCTGCAACAACAGCACGCCGGCTCACTCTACCTTCCTTCTCACTGGCTTTCCAGGCCTAGAAGCCTCTCAGCATTGGGTTTCCATCCCCATCAACCTCGTCTGTGTGACTTCCATCGTGGGTAACAGTATCATCCTCTTCCTGATCCGCACAGATCCAGCCTTACACGAACCCATGTACATCTTCCTGTCCATGTTGGCAGCGTCTGATCTGGGCCTCTGTGCATCCACCTTCCCCACCATGGTGCGGCTCTTCTGGCTGGGTGCTCGAGAGCTGCCCTTTGACCTTTGTGCAGCACAGATGTTTTTCATTCATGCCTTCACCTATGTGGAATCTGGTGTGCTGCTAGCCATGGCCTTTGATCGCTTTATTGCCATCCGGGACCCTCTGCACTATGCCACAATCCTTCCCCACTCAGCCATGGCCAAAGTGGGGGCTGCCATTCTCGCAAGGGCTGTCTTGCTCAACCTCCCTGCGCCAGTTCTCCTGCGGCGACTGCTCTTTCCCCAGATGAGTGAACTCTCTCACTGCTACTGCCTACATTGTGACCTTGTGGGATTGGCCTGCTCAGACACCTGGGTCAACAGCTTTGTTGGCTTGATCTCCATCCTTCTCTCACTAGGGCTCGACTCGTCCCTCATCATGCTTTCATATGTCCTGATCCTTCGGACTGTGCTGGCCATTGCAGCACCTGGGGAGCGGCTCAAGGCGCTCAACACATGTGTGTCACACCTCTGTATTGTGTTCATCTTCTATTTGCCCAAACTGGGACTCTCTGTGTTGCACAGAGTGGAGAAGCACAGCTACCCTGCTCTGGCAGTGCTTATGGCCAACTTGCACTTCCTGGTCCCACCCTTCATGAACCCCATTGTGTACTGCATCAAGTCTAAGCAGATCCGCCAGGGCCTCCTAAAGCGCTTCCAGCAGAAACGGGTTGATGTTTCTTAGAATGAAAGGACCCAGTTCTTATGACCTCCGAGTCTGGGCTTGGGTAAGCTGTAGGGGAAGAGTTAATTTAAGGTTTTTAAAGTGACTCATCTTTTACTGTTGATCCATTTGTGGGGCACTGTTAGTCTCCAAATTGCAGCTTTGAATACAGAACATAAAGTATCACTGGTAATCCTAGCTTTATTCTCATTCAAGACTCAGAGCTGAACTCTCAAACTTGTATATGTTGTGACATCTCATCCAAGGGATTAACTACCTGACAGGATGTTTGTGCACATCTATGTGAACAGGCACCTCTTCACTGAAATTTTCTTTCCCATTTGAATTATAAACCTAAGGAAGAACTACACTAAAGTGTATGAACCTTATTACTCGATGCCTTCTCCCAAATTTATTATTAACTAGATCCTATAACAAGAAATAGAAAAGGGATGCATGTGATGGGGAAAACACACGAGAACACTGTACATGTTAGATTAATCTGGCACTTATTTGCAGCTTAGAGAGTGCTAGTTTCCTCTTGGTTCCCTTCATGTGTGATCTCTGCTTTGAGCTAGAAAGTTTGGTTACTGAACCCAAGGAAGCTGCTCGCTATGATTTTTGGATAGTGCTCGTTTCTCAGGTACCAATGGTAAGGGTGGAATGGCCACTCACTGTCCTGCTAGGTTGTAAACTCCACAAGGTCAGAGACTCAGAACTGCATTTAAAACAAACAAAAAAACTACTATATCCCCAGCACCAAGAACAGTGGCTACCATGTAGATAGAGCTCAATGCTTATTGTTGAGTAAATGACTAGGGAGAGGGAAGCAGGTGAAAGAAACACAGCCGATTCTTAGGAAGGGAGAGCACTTAGGAGATCTCAATGTCTGAGGCCTGTGAGGAAAACAAGCAGTTAATAAACTGGAATGGAACGCACCACATTTGAGACCTTGGGGGCTAGTTGCGATTCTCCTATACCATATAGTCAAGGAGGCTATTTCTAAGGGTGCAGCTTAGGAAGGGGTCAAGTATGTTGTTAGCTTGGAAGGAGAATTGGGAAAAGCTTTTCAGGAGACTGAAGGGTGTCTTACTCCATCACTGTCATTTTCCTTGACCTATTCACTCTTAAAGTACCCATACATTTTTCTTGAATTGAAATAAGGATATTCCTTTTGGGGGGGGGGACCACTCAAATTTAGTAGGAGCCATGATAGTCCTATTAAGAAGTATTTTGACCATATCCATGGCCATCTGGACAGTCAGGAGTTTATTGATTATCAAAATACAGAGAAATGACTGTAAACTAAGACAAGAGAGGAGGAGAAACAGACAAGAGAGGAGGAGAAACAGACAAGAGAGGAGGAGAAACAGACAAGAGGGCAAGCTAGAACAAGCGATTTCCTAATAGGCTCCGACTAAAGGAAAAATGATTTCCTAATAGGTCCTTATAAGGAAAAGGGCTGCTTTTGCCCTCTATGTAAAAAAGAGGAAGCCTAGAGGAGGAATTGACCTAATTAAAAAAAAAAAAATCACTGTGAATTCACTCAATCATGTGAAGTTATGATGAGTGCAAAATTATGTTGAAACGCTTTGTGAATTAAGAAGAAAAATGGTCTTCTGAGAAATGTCTTTCTGAATTCTACTTCCTCCCATGTACCCATGTAAAAATATAATTTGAAAAAGGTAGGAGAAATAGGTCAATTGCATATTTGACACAGGAAGGAGCATGGGAGAGTGAAAAGGATGCACACCTGAGTCTGCATGGCAGATTGTATGGCAGCCCTCCAGGGGGAATCGTCTTACTCTTTGCTTGGGATGAAGAAATGCCACACTAGGTGTGGTGGTGCACGCTTGTAATCTCAGCACTTTAGGAGGCCGAGGCAAGAGGATTGCAAGTTCAAGCTAGCCTCGGCAACTTAGTGGGGCCCCATCTCAAAACATAAGGGCTTTGGCTGTGGCTCAGCGGTTAAGTGCCTCTAGGTTTAATCCCTGCTATATAAAACCCCCCAAAACCACCACCACCACCACCACCACCACCACGTTTCATTTTTAGGAACAAGAAATGCAGATGTCAGATTTTTAGGGATCTGAAATGTAGCCTATTTCGGGTTCCAATTCTACTTTCAACTACTCTAATGAGCCATTTCTTCATTTATCTCCAAGCTTTAATTTTCCCATCTCTAAAATGAAGTTAACCCTTGGCCCATAAAGTTGTTGAGAGGATTAGAGATTAAATGAACCTCCTGTTTGGAATACAAAGAAATACAATAAAATGTAACATGTTAGTATAATTTTTTTAAAAAAAAAATTAATGGGCACAATACCTTTTATTTTATTTGTTTATTTTTTATGTGGTGCCGAGGATTGAACCCAGTGCCTCACCCATGCTAGGCAAGCGCTCTACCACTGAGCCACCACCCCAGCCCCTGGTATAATTTTTTAAAAAAATATATTTTTGTTGTCAATGCACCTTCAGTTGTTTATATGTGGTGCTCACACATGCTAAGTAAGTACTCCACCACTAAGCTATAACTCCAGCCTAATAACTTATTAATGAGATATCTGCAGGCAGGCCTCAAACATCTGAAGTGGTCACCTCTCCTAGTTTTCTAACCCTCCTCACACCTAGAAAAGATGCCCTAATTTAGTCATCCTTCATCAAAGCTGTAGAGACCCCAATAAATCCGTTCTTGAAGCTAGAAGAGGTCTAAGAGTCAAATTCCCCAGTATCCCAACTCCAAACATAATTTCACAATAGAAAGAAAATGTATACTGGCGCTCAAATTACGTTTCAAAGTATTTTATGAAAACACCATTTAATCAATACATACTATAGGAGGCTGGGACTATTGTTGTCTCTTTGTGGAGGGAGGAATAAAATCAAAAACAAATTACTATGCAGCAGAGGTGGGTGGGCTTGCTCTGACATGGCTATCCACACTCTTCCTGAAAGGCCTTCCTCAGCAGGCTCCTACTTTTCAGAGTTTACATAGGAAAAGGAGTACTAGATGACCATGGATGGAAAGTCCTATGTTGGCATAGCTCTTTGTGAAGGCATTTATAAATCTTCTTCAGGGTGGCTCTCTTTGATTTTAATTAGTATCAGCCTTGTGATCATTTGGAGAAGATGAACACTATTGCTATCAATCTGATTGAATACTTAATATCCCAGAGGCTGAGTAGGTTTGTAAAACCCATTTTGTCTTTAGATAAAGGGCGCCGCTTTAGTCAGGAGTGTCCATTAATGTAACAAACTCAGACTTGCAAAGTTGTACCTCCAAATGTTTTTATTATGGCTTGGATTGGGAGATTAGATTTCTTCACCTTATTAGGTTATGCAGTCATCCTTCTAAGCATGAGTTCTAACAGATCTAAAAGGCCAAGTGTAACAGGAAACAAAGAAGATCAGTCCCATTCTTTTGCTTTCAGGCAACAGCATAATTTTCAGCTCTTAAGGGTTAGGGTTTGACATATACAGCAACCCAGAAGGAGTCCTTGTTAGTCTTTTAGCTTTGCTCTTCCTTTTGCTAGTATTCCATTTTTATGTTCACTTTACAAAACTCAAGAATTACTCAAATCTGGGAATTTTGTCTTCCTCTGGTCATTGCCATCAATTATTCCCTTGATATTTCTTGCATTCATACCAAGTAAGCTTTTGGACCCATAACTCCATTGAAATGGAATTGGCAATGTAGTTTATTGGAACTTACACAAAAGCCAAGTGTTATCACTCCTGTCTGTCCTGGCTGCAGCCTTTCACATGACTCATTTCACCTTGTAAGACTTTATTTCACTTTCCTCCAAGATGCTACACTCTTGTTTACCCTGTCACCATGGGGGTCTTTCATTCTCAGACTCTTCAGCTATTTCCTCTCTATAGCCTATTCTGTTAACCTGCATCCAAACACTCGCCTCGATGGCAGCCTGAAGTCCCTGGGAGCTGCTTGTGCTGCTCTTGAGGTTGTGGAGCTCAAGATGCCCCTGGCTTTTGTTCTCCTGTAGTGACTGCTGCCAGTGTCTCACGTTGTCCCTCACCTACCCTAACACCACTGCACCTCAAGCCTGTGCCAGCATTGTTGTGCATCTGTATTAGTCACATGGGCTGCCATAACAGAATGCCACAGACACAGCAACTTGATAGGTTTATTCTCTCATGGTTCTAGAGGATAGAAGTCCAAGATCTAAATGGTTGGGTTCTAATGAGGGCTTTCTCTTTTCCTGGCTTGCAGAAGGCACCTTCCCACTTTCCTCACATGGTGGCGAATGAGCCAGCAAGGCCTTTGGTGTTTCTTCTGGTGAGAACACCGATCTCATCATGAGAGCCCTACAACTTTGCCTTCTCTAACTTCAGTCAGTTACTTTTGTTAAGTCTCTATACCCCAATATAGTCATATTGAGGGTTAGGACTTCAAGGTAGGATTTTTTTTTTATAGTGTGGAAACTCAAACATTCAGTTTATAGCCTGAAGCTTCCCTATTGTTTCTGAAGAAGGGAATATCATGGCACCTGCTTAGTTACACATTTGTAACCTATGAGAGCATTAGTTCACCATAGGCACAGACTTTAACCATCTTCCTCCACATGATTTGTGTTGTAATGCAGAAGCTGCACAGAGCCCTTTAGAACATATCTAGCATGAGGAGCAATCAGTTCATGGCTCATTTGGTGGCAGCTCAGTAGTGCACCCTTGTCCAGCCTCACTCTTTCCTTCACTCCTAGAAGGGCATTATATTCTCCAATAAACTTTGGATCTGTGTTTTTGCCTTAGTTTCTCTATAATACAAACTTAAGCTAAGAGAATGGTGTAAGAAATGGTCCTTGAAAGCAAACTTTCAGGATAGGATCTTGTCATTTAATTCAGTACTAGTTTGGAAGTAACAGGATATGATTGCTAACTGTAAAAAAGAGGATAATACCCGTCATTCAGTTACATATACAGTCATTAAAGATTTCTCATTAAAGATTTCTCAGTTGGGATGAGATAAAGGTGGAAAAAGGGGCAAGAATGCTTGTTTGGCTTGGAGACATGGAAGCTTTAAGAACTACATAGTGAGCCGATTTTGATGGCATTTGGTACTTTGCAAAATAAAGAGCATAGGCTCATCCATTCACCTATGTAAGCTAACTTACAATGCAAAAGGCAGAGGTCTTAAATGGTAGCTTCAAAAGAGTACCATTTCCTCAGCCAGAAGACAGAATGCCAATAATTGGGCCCAGAATATGATTTTGAGCCGAAAGAAATTGAAATAGATGATCTGTTGAATCTGTTCAGTCATCTTTCTAATTCCCTGATAGTTAAAGTATGGGACTTTAAAAGCTGGAAGTGAGACATTCAGGTGAATGAGCCCAAAACTAGTTGACAGCTTTCTGAACTCTCCAGGCTTGCACAGAAGCACTGTTTATCCTGTGCCAAAAGAACAATTTCTCTTTGCCTGGGAATCATGAAGCAGGCACCTTGCAAGAAGTTTTCTGCTCAAAGATCCACTCTATGTCATCCTTCATTGTGGAAATAGATCATTGGTCTAGAAGCAAAAGTCACAATTTGCTTTTTTGAAAAAAATGGATACAACTCCCTCCCTGAACACAGAAAAAGTACACATAACCAATATCAGAAACAAGAGTTGTCAGGTCTTGACAGCATAAGGGGATATTACGAACAATTTTACACCTATATTGTTATTTTGACAATTGTTACTATTTTGGAAGAAATTTAGGTGAAAAGGATTGAGAATAGAAAATGAGTAGACCTATAGTCATTAAAAATTAAATATGAAATTAACCCCTCTTCAGATCCTCATTTCTTATGGAATTCTTACAAATATTTAAGGAATAAGCAAATGCTGTGGGGTGCCACCCTGGATGAACACACCTTTAAGACCTGATTGATGCCCCAGGGTCCTGAGCAATTACTGCGTTCACATTAACTTGGGCATTATCCCAGAAAAACAAGGCATGCCTCCAGTTATAGGCATCACTTGCTGGGGTTGAGTTACACTTACCTGTTCCTTTGTAATCCTATCCCTTCTGCTTTTTTGGATAGAATGATTTAAGAAACAGCATTTCCCCCAAATAAAAGCCCACTAAATGTGCTTGCTTTCTCTCTCGTCAGCCTCTCAAGACCTTCTCTTACTCTGCTGTGGGAATCCTGAGGCTAGGAGACCGGGAAAGTGCTCTAACGCTTGTATAAAAAGATATTTTGGGGCTGGGGATCTGGCTCAAGCGGTAGCTCGCTCGCCTGGCATGCGTGCGGCCCGGGTTCGCTCTTCAGCACCACATACAAAGATGTTGTGTCCGCCGATAACTAAAAAATATTAAAAACTCTCTCTCTCACTCTCTTTAAAAAAAATTTTTTTTTTTTGTGTGTGTGGTATTTTTGTTTCACCCCAAATTCACGTAAGTGATTTTAGTTCAGCTGCCCACGCTGGATGGGGGCAGCAAAATGTTATAAATGTATTTAACAAACAAATGTATTCAGAAAATACAGTAAGAGATTACTTTAATATATTTTATGTAGCAAAATCCTGATATAAAAACCTAATAAGGAGATAAGAAAATTGAAAGAACAGTATCAGGAATGTAGATAACTAATTTTAACAAAGTTTTAGCAAATTGAATTCAGCAATATATAAGTAGGACAATATTTCATGACCAAATGGTGTTTATTCCAGGAGTCTAAGTTAAACATTTAAAAATAAGTCAATATAGTACATCGCATCAACATAAAATAAAAATTATATTACCTATATGAAAAGTAGTTTGAACAAATGTGCCACCACCCTAGATGAAAATTTTCAACTTTCAGTGAAAATGCATTCAATATGGTAAAGGGCATCTATTAAAAAAAAGTCTACTTGTCATGCTTAATGATGAAAGTCTGAATACTTTCTTCCTAAAAGAAACAAGGCCAGAGATGTATGTGCACACCCAAACTCAAACTGCAGACAAATTTTTGCATACCAATATACCTCCATACACCTTTTTTTAAAAAAGGTATAGCAGGCATTCTAGTGTAGATTCAATTGAACCCTCATCTACTTTTGGTGAGAATGTAAAATGGTGTAGCTACTCTAGAAAAACTAGTTCCTCAGTTAAATAGTTACTATATAACCAGAAATTCCACTCCTAAGAGTATACCCACTAGAAATGAAGATATGTGTCCACATAAAGACATATGAATAATGTGGCTATGATGTATGCATAATAGCCAAAGGTGGAAACACATACCTCTCAATTGATGGATAAAATTATTTATTCATATAATGCAATATTAAGCTATAAAAGATGTACATCATAGTTCTGATTCTACAAACATATTTTAAATTTTGTCCATTAATATAAAAGTTGAGAATGCAAAGAATGTAGAATAGTTAGGATCATTGTGGAAGTACAATATGGGGAGAATTTATACTACTTTGAGACTTAGTATACTGTATCATTATTAATACAGTGCAGTGTTAACGTAAGGACAAATAGATTAACAGAAAAAAGTCTGTAAATATATTCACGAAGAGTTGACCAATTTGACAAGGTAGCTAATGCAATTCAATCTGACAAAGTCTTTAATGCTAAAAGAACTGGATATCATGAAAAAAAATACAAATCAATAAACAAAAGCCACTTTAAAAATGGACAAAAGATTTTTAAAAAGATTCATGAATAATAAACCCTTCAGAAGTTGCTCAATATTATTATTCTAGGTTTAGAAATACTGATAGCAACTTTATTCATACTAACTCAAGATTGGAAACAAATCAGGTGTCCAAAAGTACATAACCTGTATATTCACATAGTGGACTAAATATTAGAAAATTAAGAAGGATGTATCTCCCTCCCCCATACATACAACATCCCATGAATGAGGGTTATTTCTTCATGTCAGCTAAGTAGCCATGTCTTCCTCATTTTATGAGGGTCCCTTGGGAGGTAGTAGAGATTGTCAGCTAGCAGCATGACATTTTCAGGGAGGCCATCAGTTTGGTAGCCATACTTTTCCTTTTGACAAAGGCTTTCTGAGCTTTTCACACATATCTACATCATAAATGAGGCATCTGATGGTTCTTCCACTGCCTGACTTGTCAATGCTCTCCTACTTTGATAGGGAAGTTCGAGTGTGAGTTTTGGTTACCCCATCATTCTGGGAGGTGGGCCTAGTAATCATTGCACAAGGGCTAAGGGGAGAAAAGGACAGGGTCTCAGGGTGTGGTTGAAGCCCTTATGACTGAGCAGGGCTTTTCTTCAGCATTCGGAGGGCTGCATCCCGGATCTGCTTGGTCTTTATCCCATAGATGATGGGGTTGAGCATGGGTGGCACAACAAGGTAGAGGTCAGCCAGGAGGATGTGGATGTGTCTGGGCACATGCTGGCCATAACGCTGTGTATAGAATGAGAAGAGCCCTGGTGTATAGAAGAGAAGGATGACACCCAGGTGGGAGCCACACGTGCCAAAGGTCTTAGCCCGTGCCTCCTTGGAGGAAAGGCCTAACACAGCCCGGAGGATGAGTGCATAGGAGATGGCAATGCAGATGGAGTCTGTGCCAACCACCAATGTGGCAGCAGTGATGCCGTATATGTTGTTAGGCTGTGTGCCCCCACAAGCCAGCTTTACTACAGCCATGTGCTCACAGTAGGAGTGGGCCACCACTCGGCTACAGTAGCTCAGCCTTGCTAGTAAGCATGTGAGTGGGGTCATGAGCCCCAAGCCACGAAGCACTGCAGCAGCCCCCAGCTTGCCTACAGACTCTGGGGGAAGCAAGGATCCATAGTGTAGTGGCCGACAGATGGCCAAGTAGCGATCAAAGGCCATTGCTAGCAGGACACCAGATTCTACAGCTGAGAAACCATGGATAAAGAACATCTGGGCAGCATAGGCCCCAAAAGCAATCTCTGCAGCATTTGCCCAGAACAGTGCAAGGAGCTTGGGCACAGTGGAGGAGCAGAGCACCAGGTCAATGGCAGACAGCATGCATAAGAATAAGTACATGGGCTGGTGCAGTGCAGGATCCGAACGTACCACCAGCAGCACCGCCGTGTTGCCAAGCACTGCCAGGGCATACATGGAACAGAAGGGAAATGCAATCCAAAAGTGGGATGCCTCCAGACCAGGAATTCCCATAAGCAGAAAGGAGGCTGGGTTCTGATGGCTGTGGTTTGTGTGTTGCATTGCCAGGCCACCGTCTTTCTTTAAGCCCTTGAAAAATCAGAGATTATGCATCCTTAGAGGGTAGTTGAATTACAGCAGGAAATATTTGAGTTAAACTTCAAAAACATACAAGAGGATTGTAGGGTGTTGGGAAATGAAGCAAAGAAGGTGAGTTACCATCACCAAGGTTCAAAGTAGCACTTCTCATTCAGTGATGTTTAGGCTGTGGGATGAGGCTGGGTAGCATACGGCTGTAGACAGACCCCTTTCCATGGTAACAAGTGTATGGCATGGTAAAGGGGTGTGGCTAGAGATTCCTACAGCATTCTTTTCTCTGCTCATGAACCCCATCTTGCCAATTCTCTGGTATTGTTTTCTTCTGATCCATCTGTGTTACAACATGGAGGCAATATAGAAATGAAAGATCAAATTGGATGGGGAACTCGAACGTGGTTACTTTTCAAGATAGGAAGACCAGGATTGAAAGAAAAAGTAAGATCTTGGATGGATTTTCAAGTCATGGAGCCTATAATAACCCATAGTTGAGGCTCAAAACCTAGTGTTTTTTAAAAACAAACAAACAAAACCCCCCAAAAAACCACCACAGTACCCTTGTTTATTTTTTAATGTGGTGCTGAGGATCAAACCCAGTGCCCCATAAATGCCAGGCAAGTACTCTGCCACTGAATCACAACCTCAACCCTCAAAACCTATGTTTTTGACCAGAAATATTCAAACACAGGTGAGGAGCTAAATCTCTTGTAGCCTGATTCAAGAGACATAAGATTGCCTGGGTCATGTTTAGTATTAGCATCCAGGGCTTGCTTCAGACATCCTGTGTGTTTGTGGAATCAGTTGAGATCATACAGAATCTGTGGTGGTAGATATTGGCTGATTTGACCACAACATATGATCTGATAAGGTCATTGAGAGGTAATTATGTACAAAGTGTAGTCTCATACAAGTTCAAGGTACATGAAAGAATGAGTGAATATTCATTATTATAAATACAATAATCTTCTATAATCAAATGTAGAGTAAGTTAAGTCAAATGACAGTATTGAGCTTTTACATCTCTACCTCATTTTTCTTTATTATATATACTCTTTCCTGATCTTTGGTGACCTGCAGATGCCTTCTCATTATTCTTATATTCTAGCTAGTTAATGACTGCGAACTTGAGGGTGGGGGTTAAGCAAAAAAGGCAGGAAGGGAACAGTAGAGGAAGAGAGGATGAAAAGAACAAGAACCAGAATAGACATTCAGGAAAGATAAAGAGTGCCTTTTGAAAAAGAGCTTATAATGGTCTATGATTGTTCTGTTTGTTTCTAGTTACAGTTGAAAAAAATTAGACCTCTTTAGATAGTTTTAGGTTAGGAACACAAATGGGCTGATACTTCTTGCAATTCCCAGTATTAGTTACTCTACCCAGAGACCTAGAAAAGCAGCAGAAAGGAAAAGGGTAAGGTCTTCTAACTTGAGTTGTGTTTCAAGATGCTTCTTTATTTTAGCACCAGTTGTAGTTGTCACCGATATTTAAAAAAAAAATCTTCTGCATTTCATTATTCTTCCCCATGTTTCTCATTTTACCTTGTGGGAAAGTTCCCTTCCTGGGTTTTCAATCCTCCATCTGCCCAAGCATCCTCAGAGAGCATCTTAGCCCCCCGTGAAGGTGGAAGGGTCAGAGCAGAGAGGAATCATGGGGGACTTTGTGAACCAGTAATGTGAAACTATTCCATATGAAGTGATGATACTTTGTTTGGCTAAACATGCGCTTATGTGCGTCTATGCATGTTTCGGTGTATAATGTATGAGCAAGGTTGTGCTTTGACGATAGGTTCACACACACTTTTACAGACGGCATTTTTGGAACATCCATGCTTTAGTACCCTTTCTCTGTTGTGGAGAGAGCTGAGAGCTAAATAATCTGGGTCTGAATGAGTAGCTCTACTTTCTCTCCCTCTTCTTCCACCTCAGCCTAGTAATAACCATATCAGATTTACTCAGCCCCTGAGCTGCTATTCAAAGTATGGTTACTCTGATGAACCCAGCCTAATTCCATCGTAAGATTGGGAGCCATCTCATCACAAAGTCATGAAAAGTTAATTTCTGTTTTACTATCAATTACTGCAATTTCTAAACTTGTTTGGAATTCCTGCCCATGCCTTGAACTCACCCATACCTGGGTCCCCCTGACCAGATTACAACCCTCTCTGAAACCACATCGGTGCCTCAAATTCTGATGTTGGGATCTGAATTTATTCCCTACCTTGAAATATCATGCCATGTAGATCATTAACTTACTATCTGCCTTTGTATAATGCTTGTCAAAATCCTGTTAGTTGTAATTTCAAGACACCCCCCTTTGCAATTTTGTGCTATAAATCTTTGTTCCTGGAAAGCTGTGGGGGGGGGGGCTTGTCTCTAGCCCGTGTTAGGAGAGACAACCACTGATCAGCTCTCTGTGTGCACAAACCAAGCTTGCTTTAATTTGATTTAAAAATGGAGTTGGTGGTCTTTTCTTTGCATCGGGGTTCAACAACTCTACACTTTATCTGGGAACCACATGGCAGCGATTGCAAGATCCATCTTCTCTCAGCCCCACTTGCACAGATGGACAAGTGAAATTGGAAGAATGTGTGTTGAGCACAATATGCCTAGATTCCAGGAAATAGGTCAAAGTTGAGGTATAGGCTTTGGGCTCCTTACTTCCTGTCTATAATCTTGAGTTAAACCTCATGAAACACATTCAGGATGGGAAGATAGTCAGGCACTGGAAAATGGGCAAGGCAGGAGGTGAGTCACCATCACTAGCATTCAGAGGAGGCCTTTCTGCTTCTGCATGATTTAGTGATCTCTAAGCTGGGGCTGAGTGGCCTGGCTGCAGAATTCTCTTCATAGTGAAGGTGGTGCTAGAGACTTGCAGCTTTCTCCTCTATTTGTGAGCATTCTGCTTATACTACAGTGTTATTTTCTTCTGGTTTATTTGCCTCTTGAGATCAAGAGAGACACCCCAGCCTCCTGCTCCAGATCACTCTCCTAGAATAACTACTTAATGCCCCTTATCTCTCTGCTTTGTTTGAATTATTTTAACATTTGATAAGAAAGGCCTTACCTAAAACATACAAGAATAGCAGATCAAGTATCAGGCACAAAACTCTCACAAGAAAGGAAAAAAACAAAAACAAACAACTATCATGGGTCAAATGCTCAGGGGCACCACTTTATCCCTGGTGGGCACTAGAGCATCTGAAAGCTACCTGCTAAGAATTCCTAAGTGAAAGACCAAAGATGGCCCAATTCAAACTCTGGCTCTGCATCCCACCAGGTATGCGATCTCAGTCATGTCATCTAGATTGTCTGCTTCCTTGTCTGTGACCTAAAGAGGCCGATTCACAGACTACTGTGCGTATTCTGGGAGAAAGTTATCTCAAGACCCACTAATACTGCATGGTACAGGTCAAAATTTATAGTCCTTTTGCAAGTGCAGAGGACCTCAAAGAAATGGTCTTAGTGGCCATCAGGTCTTCAGTTTGCTCATAGCATGCTTATTGCAGCATTGAATTCACAGACAGACTCACCATGTCTGGGCAGGGAGTGGTAGTGAAGTTGCAGGTCCAGCAGGGCTTAGGGTGTTAGGAGCAAAAGAGCTGGAGTATTTATCCTGTCATTAGGGCCCTAGCTGAAAATAGAGTTCCCTGGGGACAAGGACATGAAAAGGACCTCTGGGATGCTGGAAACAGGGAGCAAGTTGAAGCTAGGAAGTTTGGGTCTTGATGGGAAGAATGGGGCGACAGAAGAGTCTTAACCTGAGTGTTCAGTGTGGATAGGGTCATAGTCTTTTCTGCTATTTTAACTGATGACCACAAACTGGATAAGTTAATCAATAGAAGTATATTTGGTTCATACTTACTAAGGCTGGGAAGTCTAGACCAAGGGGCCCATTTGGTGAGGATCCCCTTGCTATATTATATGATAGGAGGGCAAGCAAGAATGAGAAAGGAAAAAACTGGCTGAACCTGTCCCTTTTAATCAGGAATCCACTCCTGTGATAACAGCATTAATCTATTAGTTGTCTCTTCAGGGTTATATTTCTACTCTGTTAAATATAGCAACTGCTATAATGGCAATTAAATTCAACAGGAGCTTTGGACCTCACAGCATGTAGGTGGAGAGGCCTCTGAACACAAGTAATCATAATGTGCTTTAGGCATAGGACCATATTTTTATAATATCTTACTAATTTAGCCTTTTCTCCTTCCTGTTCCCCTGCCTTCATCCCAAATAGTTACTTCTCAGTGCTTCTTTTGGGAAAGCTGCTTAACTTTTTTGAATACTAGTTCATCTGTAAACTGAAGCCAGTGTAGATTCAATGAGACACATATACAAAATATTTATAAGTTGTCTGGTCTATGCTATGGTAAATCCAATAGATTATTATAATAATTCCCTTATGATCTTTCATGTTTCTATATGGGTTATATGAAGGCAAGAGATCAGAGCAAATTCATCTCTGATAGTATTTAAATGATGTTAGGTACTGGGGGAAGGCTGTTAAATAAGTGACTAGGGTTTTAATCAAATGTAGATTAGGTAGACAGAAAACCTGATGACAATCAGTAATTCAACATACACTGATGGCTTAATATTTATCTGGTATTGTCCTGGAGATAAAGCTCCTTAGAAGACTGATACTTCAAGAATAAGAAGTTTGAAACTTGGAATTTCTCTCCCATTTAGTTTTTTTCTCCCCCCAGAAAAACAATGGATTCCAGTGTGGCACTGCACATAAGTGAGATGACTCAAACTTTCTGCCAGCCCCCAAGTGCTCAGAATCAAGGCTCAAATCTTTCCCATCTCAGGGTCTTCCAGACAGTCATGGATGCTCAGTGTTAGCACGGGATACTGTTAGGCAGATATTAATAAACAACATTTAGGATACAGAATATCAGAGCATCTATTGTGTGTCAATATTCCTCTAGTTATTGGGAATGCAGTACTGCAAAGATGAAATTCCTGTTCTCAGGGAACTTCTATGCCATTAGAAGACACTTTCATTTTAAAAAGATCCATAACAGATAGCTTTTGAAAAAGAATGGCTGTTATCCAAAACATTAAAATATTGGAGAGGATGGAGGAAAGGGTTTCTATAGAATGGGTTGTAAAAAGACAAGAGATCAGAGTGCATTCATCTCTGATAGTATCTAACATCTTTTAAATACTTTCCATGAATGGCTGGACTAATTTACATTCCTGCTAATGGCATGCAAGAGTAAGTTCCTCAAAAAATTAAGAATAGAATTACAATATGATCCAGCAATTCCACCACCGGGCATATATCTAAAGGAGAGCAGTATGTGAAAAAGATATCTGCATTCTACTGCTGCAGAATTATTTACAACAGGCAAGATGTGAACTCAACCTACGTGTCCATCAACAAAGGAACAGGTAAAGAAAATGTTATGTATGAACACCTGAATACTATTCAGCCTTAAAAAGGGAAATCCTGTTTGCCACACCAAGAATGAACTTGGAGATTACATCATGTGAAATAAGCCAGGCACAGAAAGAAATACCATAGGATCTCATGTGTGGAATTTGAAAAAGTTGAAATTAGAGAGAATGGTGGTAACCAGGATGGCTGAGTGGTAAGTAGGGGATAGTGAGGTGGGGGCTGGAGAGATTAAGATACAATATTTCAGTTATGAGGAATAAGTTCAGGAGAGCACTTGTACTTATTTCAGCATGGTCACTAGATGATCAACAATGTATGATATTCCTGAAAAAAAAAAAAAATCACTGACATTAAGTATTCTCACCATACAAAAGAAAAGTATGTGAGGTATTGTGTATGGTAGCTTAATTTAGTAACTCCACAAATACATATTTCAAAAAATGTTGCATATGATAAGTGCATACAATTTTAATTTTAGTTGGAAAAGTTAAGAAGTGGTACTGTGGGAAAAAAGTATAAGAAAATGTCAGGAAGTGATAATTTAGAATGGGGTAGTCATGATTGGCTTTTTGGAGGAGGTGAGATTTGAGTGGGGCTCATGATGCCATGAGAGAAGGAGGCATGCAGCTGTGTTAAAAATATGTTCCAGGCAGAAGGAGCTGCAGCTGGACAGGCCTTCACTTCTGAAAGGTAATCCCCTTGAGAGGCAGTTTAGGCCAGATGCTACAGTGCAGTGAGGAGGAAGTGATAGATGAATCTGGAGAAGTAGCCAAGATCCAGGGACACAGGGTGTCTAAACCATGGTGAATGCTGGATTTTGTTTGAACTGTGCTGGAAAGCTATGGGAGATTTTTGGAAGACAGGGTTTTGTCATACTGTAACTTAAACTTTAAAAGATCGACTTTGGGTTCTATGTTGGGAGGTGGGGGTAGAAGAGGAAAGCTTGTTCCAAAGTTATTAATAGCCAGTGCCTGAAATGGAGGCAGAGAGAATTACACTTGTGATACACTTTTAAAGTACAATAGATAGGATTTGTTGAACTGATTGAAGCTGGGGTTATGAGAACATGATGGGCCTTCAAAGAAAGCTCCAACCTGAGGAATAGTGGGAATGGAAAAGCTTTAGTGTGATAGGAAACAGAAAAGTTCAGAGAGCTGAAGGAAGAGAATAGTCAGTTCTGCTTTAGTCATAAGCTCAGAAATGTATATTGGGCACTCAAGGACAGATATTAGGATTGGCTCCAGGACCCCTTCTCCCCGTGATACCAAGAATTTATAGACGTTCAAGATTCTTGTATAAAATGGCATAGTATTTGCATATAAAATTTATAGAAGGATTTGTATAGTTTAAGTAATCTTTAGAGTATTTATAATAACTAATACAATGTAAATGCTATGTAAATATGTTATACTATATTGATTAGTGAGTAATGTTTAGTACAGAAATATTTAAAATATTTTCAGTCTATGGTTCGTTGAATCTAAATGTGGAATGTATGAATATGGAGGTCTGACTATTTACCAATTTGAAGTTCAGATCAATTGAATGTGTATATGCAAGAGTTAATAATTAAAGCTGTGAAAGATGATGAAATCACCTGAGGAATGAGTAGAGAAAACTCCAAGGCAGGGCAGAGAAGAACTAGTTGGCTGCAGCAGACATTGAGGAGGTAGAAAGAAAACCTGCAGAGAGTATTCAGGAACTAGAGTGCTGAACTGCTGAGTGTTGCCTTTAGGTTGGAACAGTTGGGGCTTAAGAACTAGTTATTTGTGTTTAACAAGAAAGTAGGAAGTTGAATTTTTACCATATGTAAAAATCACATCAAATGTATCAAATCTGAATGTAAGATCTAAAAAATTTCAAAATTCTTTGAAGAATTTCATAAATTTGAATTTGGCAATAATTTGTTAGATCCAACTCAAAATAGATAAATTGAGCTTCAAAGTTTTTTTTAAAAAATGGTGTTTTTGGAACAGTAGACATGCACCTTACAGAATGGGAGAAAATATGTTCAAATTATACATCTAATGAGCTATAACTATTCAGAAAATACAGATAACTCC
The DNA here is from genome assembly GCF_047511675.1 of Marmota flaviventris. NCBI lineage: Eukaryota > Metazoa > Chordata > Mammalia > Rodentia > Sciuridae > Marmota > Marmota flaviventris. Next base: position 59,960,811 of record NC_092506.1, on the reverse strand, counting down.
CACAACTTTACTTCCCCCAAATAATCCAGTTCAAAAGTGGGCAAAGGGGCCAGCTGTGGTGGGTGCTTGCCTGTAATCCCAGCAATGCAGGAGGCTAAGGCAGGACAATTGCAAATTTGAAGCTAGCCTCAGTAACTTAGAGACCTCTCTCAAAAAGGAGGCGGGTCTGGGGATGACAGCTTTCCCACACCTTGGTATATGTCCAAAGGTTTTAAAAATCAGCATACTACAGTGATGTAGCCAATGTTTATAGCAGCTCAACTGACAATGGCTAAGCTATGAAGCCAACCCAGGTGTCCTTCCACAAACGAATGGATAAAGACAATGTGATATATATATATACACACACACACACACACACACACACACACAATGGATTATTACTCAGCCATTAAGAATGATTTTATGACATTTGCCAGTAAATGGATGGATCTGGAGACTATCATGCTAAGTGAAATAAACCAATCTCAACACAAAGGTTAAATGTTTTTTGCCGATATGTGGGAACTAACCCATGATAAGGGAGGAGAGGGTAAGAATATAATTCCAATATATTAGACAAATGGGGTGAAGGGAAGGGAGAGGGGAAATAGAGAAAAGACAGTGGAATGAATCTGACATAATTTTCTTATGGTACCAGGAATTGAACTCGGGGGCACCCAACCACATCCTGAGTGCCACATCCCCAGCCCTATTTTGTATTTTATTTAGATATAGGGTCTCATTAAGTTGAGGTGCTAAATGGATGGGGAAAATTGCAATCCTGTATTGCAATCCTGTGGAAATGCAAGAGTGTAGTTTCTGTGGAAATGGTATCAGGGTTCCTAGAACAATTAAACAGAATTATCACAATCTTTACCTAACCCAACCAGGGTATCTTCCACATTGCTCCCAATACCACCTTGTGAACCTCAAGTTAGGATCACTGCCTTTACATAGTTAACTAATTATACAAGTAGTGTATGTCTACAAGACCTAGCTCAGACTAACAATGCAAGCCCTCTGCAGGACTCTTACTTTCCACCTATTCTGGAGACTACAGGTGAGAGGGTGACTGAGGGATAAGAATTAGAGCATCTAATGGAAGATCTGCATCTCGCTGTAGGAAGAGGGGATGCGAGTAGGATATAGTCTCAGTAAGAGCTGTTGGGGTGTCTTCTATGAAAGTCAACTTTCCTCCTCAGAGCCATGACAGTATAGCAGGCCCTAAGAATTTACTAATACTTTCATATGAAAGGGTAAAGTTTATTGTACAGATAATTTTTTCCTACAATTATCCATTGGATCCCCCTTCAAATCATGTGAGATAGGAAGAACTGGGATTATTGTCCTCATAATAAGGAAATAATCAAGGGATAGATGCCAAGTGGCTTGTCAAGATCACAAGCCGAGAGTCAAACCTAGATCTCCCAAACTAATTTTACGGTAAGGTCCAGGGGAAAAAAAAAAAGTACCAAACTCCAGACATAGATATCCTTGATGTAGTTGGAACTGAACACCTCCTAAGTCATAATCAGAAGCCATGCACAGCAGGCAGCTGTGTGTACATTGAAGCAGCTCTAGTTTTCAGAGGGCAGGGAAGAAAGCCAAGGGTGGAGAGAGGCATGGTGATTACTGAAGTCAGACTGCATTCTGCCTCAAGGGGGCACAATTGAATGCCACAGCAAGATGAGGGAGGAGGGTCCCGGGAGGCCAGAGGAAGGAACCCCTAGAGACTGAAGATTAGGCAGAAAGTCTCCAGAGGCATCCCCAGAGAAGAGACTAGGCCCATCTTAGGATCCTTTCAAAACGTTCCTTAGAGACTGAGCCTGCTGTTTCCTTTTATCTTTTGGGAAAAGATTAGCTGATTAAAGATATAGCCAGATCCTCCCTTTTCAATTCATCTTTTCCATCCTCCTCTTAAGAGGTACCAGTTTTTCCTACAGCCTGCAGAAAATGCACTGAGCCTCACGCTGAAGGGTGAGAGCATGTTGGACTGCAGTGGTAGAGGAAGACCAGGAACACAAGGGAGAGCAAGGCATTTGATGCAGATGGGATGAGGGCATGGACCAGGGAGAGGGGCTTATGCTGGGATCAGCTGGCTCCCAGGGAGGTTGGAACAGGGTACCTGGAGTACAGGTCAAGTGAAAAGAGGCCAGGGCATGTGAGCTGGGGTTCAGAGAAAACTAGGATAGAATGATAGTTAGACTGAACCACTAAAGGGAAAACTCGGAAGCCAAGTGGAGAAGAATATTTGATGCTTGAGGAGGAATGGGTTTTGGCGAGGGGCTGGGGAACGGAGTAACAGGAGAGTCCAATTCTTTGTGCCTCTCGTGCCCAGACAGACAACTTATCCCCATCTGAGGTATTACTTTACCTCCTGGCTTTCCATTCCTTTCTACCCTTTTAAAAATATTCCTACAAGTTTCAGGTGCTCCCATCCTACCGTTAGTTAGAAGAAACCCTTTTCTGTCCCTCCGGTCTGTGCTGTGTTGTGCTGTGTGTTAGGGTCCACCTCCACCAAATCCTAAATAGCCCAGATCATGCTTGTCACTTCCCTTTTCTCGTCATTGCTACTCATGTTCCTCCTACCCCACATTCTGGCCCTGCCTCAGTTGTAACTGCTGTGACAGTCCCGGGGTGGGGGGAGTCTGAAATAAGGAGGTAGAATAGAAAGGTCAGGCAGACTTGCTTCTTAAAGATCTCAGTAACTATTAGCCAGAATCTGGGAATTGTGGAGTAGGAGTCAAAAAATTTGGAACTGTACCAATCTTGGCAACCAGCAGTTCCAGATCTGCTTACTTTCTCCATGATTTGGTTATTCAGTTTTCCAAATCCATCATTCTAAAGTTTCTCAGGATAAGTGTGCATCCCATAAGAGAGCAGGTTGGATTCAGTGGCATATACCTGTAATCTCAGCAGCTTGGGAGGCTGAGGGAGGAGGATCACATATTCAAAGCCAGCCTCAGTGACTTAGGGTTTCTCTAAGTTGCTTAGGGTGCCTCTGTCTCAAAAAAAAAAAAAAAAGCTGGGAATGAGGTTCAGTGGTTAAGCGCCCTTGGGTTCAATCCCTGGTTCCAAAAATAAAAACAAAATAGAGAGTGGTACTAATTGAGTAATCTAATTTATGGACCCTCAATGCACTTTTGGGTCCAAAGAAATAGCAGGTTTACTTTTGGTGTTTGCTCACACCTTGGCTATGGAGATAGGGAAAATACAGGACAATGACATAAGAATTGGATAAAGCATTCAAGCTAGTTCAGGCTTGTTCGCCAGAAAGAACCTGGAAAAGTAGTTGGATTGTGAATGTTATGTTGTGAACATAAAAGTAGGTATCTTAGTTGGAGATGAAAGGTTGGTGGACTTCTATACATTTTAGACAAATTAGCAAGCATCAAGATTGAGCTGTGAGGACAAATAAACCGGAGGGCCCATGGAGGCCAGGACCATACAGGGAATAGGGAAGACAAGGCCATTCAGCTTAAGAGGGGGGTCCTGCTGGCTTAGCAGAAACACATTCACTTAGGACAAGAGCAACAGCATAAATAAGAGGATGCTCCTTCATTCATTCAAGAATTATTTAGCAAGTGCCCCTATGGGTGTCATGGACATAGTGGAAATAAATATAAAAACACATAGCCCTGTTATCATAGGGCTTCTATGCTATTCATCCTATAGCCAAGTTCTGGAGAAAATACACAGGTACACATTGTCCTGGGAGGTGAGGTTTCTAATAGGAAGATGGCTTTTATACTGACCTAGGTAACAAACTGGTGGGAGAATCCAGACTTTCTGTGGAGGCAAGTCCAATTTTTAGGTTAGATTTAGACAGGAATCCACTTTTTTTTTTTTTTTTAAAGAGACTAGTTTTAAAAAAAAAATATTTATTTTTGTAATTGTAGCTGAACACAATAACTATATGTAGTGCTGAGGATTGAACCCAGGACCTTGCAGGTGTGAGGCGAGCACTCTACTGCTGAGCCATAACCCCAGCCTCAGGAATCCACCCTTTTCTAAAGCCGTCTTTGACCACGTATACCCTAGAAAGCTCTTTTTTGCACTCCATTTCACATTTGGGGCTGCTTTTATATTAGCCCCATTGGTATTTAGTATCCTAACAAATTTTATAAGCATCAAGAGAGAAAGGATCATGAGAAGTGTTTCATGATATATGTTATGATCATTTTCAAATTTCTTCTAAGGTCCAGAAATGGGAACAAGGGCTAATTCTCCTACATACATGAGCAGAGTTTGAACTTGAACACTGCGATTCTTCTAATATTGAATCCTCCCTAGAAGACTGGAATAGGTAAGGAGGAAGAATTCCCAGTGGACATGTCAGCCTACAATATCACCTCAACCCATCCAGCAGTCTTCTTGTTGATGGGAATCCCAGGCCTGGAGCATCTACACATGTGGATCTCCATCCCCTTTTGCTCAGCTTATACTCTGGCCCTGTTTGGCAACTGCACCCTTATTTTCATTATCAGGGCTGATGCAGCCCTGCATGAACCCATGTACCTCTTTCTGGCTATGTTGGCAGCCATTGACTTAGTCCTTTCTTCTACAACATTGCCCAAAATGCTTGCCATATTCTGGTTCAGGGATCAGGAGATCAACTTCTATGCCTGTCTGGTCCAGATGTTTTTTCTCCACTCCTTTGCCATCATGGAATCAGCAATGCTGCTGGCCATGGCCTTTGACCGCTATGTGGCCATCTGCAAGCCACTGCACTACACCACGATCCTGACCAGGCCCCTGATTGCCAAGATTGGCATGGCTGCTGTGACCCGGGCTGTGACACTAATGACTCCACTCCCCTTTCTGCTCCAAAGCTTCCACTACTGCCGGGGCCGGGTGATTGCCCACTGCTACTGCGAGCACATGGCCGTGGTAAGGCTGGCGTGTGGGGACACCCGCTTCAACAACATCTATGGCATTGCTGTGGCCATGTTTATTGTGGTGCTGGACCTGCTGTTTGTTATCTTGTCTTACATCTTCATCCTCCGGGCAGTTCTGCAGCTTGCTTCTCAGGAGGCCCGCTACAAGGCATTTGGGACATGTGTGTCTCACATAGGTGCCATCCTGTCCTTCTACACACCTGTGGTCATCTCTTCAGTCATGCACCGAGTAGCTCGCCGGGCTGCCCCTCAAGTCCACATACTCCTTGCCAATTTCTATCTGCTCTTCCCACCCATGATAAATCCCATCATCTATGGTGTCAAGACCAAGCAGATCCGTGAGCGAGTCTTAGGACTATTCCTGAGAAAGGAAGCAAAAGGAGGGTGAGGGACAGCTCAAGAGTATGGGTGGTTGCCTATTGGAGTTGGGGAAAAGTTTGACAGGAAGTAGAAGAACGTCAGAACATTTGTTTGGTTCTTTCCTGGCATAATGAAAAAAATGCCCTGAAATTCAGAGTCACCAATCTGTTTAGGACTTGGGGGTCTGTATTCTCTGGGAGCCTACAGACTCAAACTGCTGGCTGTCGGCTTCTCACAGTGCTCCCTCCTCTTCACTAATGTGACAGTCTTGCTGCATTGGTCTTCTGGTGATTTTGAATAAAAAAGATTCAGTTCATTTGCATCTAAATTCATTTGCTTATGAGAAGCCTTAGAGTTTGATTTTCTGTCAAGTCAATGGGAATTTGGTGATCTGTCTATATACTTGGTACCTGGGTGACGACCAACAGTACATCTGACATAGAGTGACTAAGGAAGGATTCCTAACAGATGGTGTTCAGCTTCTGAAGAAATCCAGGGTTGGGAAGTTTGCAACATTATCAGGCTGCAGCAGGTTCTAAGTGAGACAGCTCTACTTGTTAGAAAGTTATTTCTTTAGCTTAGCCAGTCTTATTGTTTGACTTACCTTTCTCTCTTCATAGCCAAACCCTTTCATTAAACACTTCGAATAAGACATGTCTTGACTTTTCTGTATGTTGTACAATCCATTTTTTTGTATTCAACAAGATTGAAAATTGCTCATTTAACTAATCCAGCCACATCTGTTCTAGCACCTGGGGACAGGTAGGGATGCCAAACTTATGTTTATGTCCTTGGAAGAGAAAATTACAGGTTTTGTCCTCTGAATTCCCTATCCAAGGATCAGAATATGGAAAAAAAAAAGTGAGCAAGGCAAAGCAGATTAGTGGAACTAATATCTTCTGTATCATGAAAGCTTAATAATTCCCTTGCTATTAATGCTGACAACACAACGGGGCTTCTCATAGAAGCTACCATACATTGTCTTCTACAAATGTATTGTTTTACTTTTTGGAATCCCCCCTTTTCCCCCTCAGAGACTATTATTTAGGAATTACATACTCTTATCTATATTTGCCTTTATTTACCTTTGAAAGAGACTAAGTCTGTGCCAGGTAGCTTATGAATGGTTGAAAGCTATCTGAGTGAGGAGTAAAGTAAAAACCTATAGTCTTTCTTTTTCCTAACTCTGTTCACAGAATTTGACACAAAAAACATTATGTTTAATTCCAATGGAGTCAACATCTCTTTATGGTCTCTTCTGTTGGGGCAGGTGGCAACCTTTAAAGTCGTACTAAAGTAGCACTAAATACTAACAGTGTTAGGAATTAGAAGTTATTTTTAACAAGAGATCTACTTATCCTCTTGTTGACTTTTATTTGTTTTTTTAATTGCTTTTATTTTTTAATAGAGCAGTAGTACCAAAACCAGCATAGTATTGCACCAAAACAGACTGGTAGATCAATGGTACAGAATAGAAGACAGACTAACCCACAAAACTACAATTATATTAGACAAAGGTGCAGATGTATCACAATTATACGTAGAACACAATTTTTTCATCTCTGTATATGAAGTATGCTCACATCAATTCATGTCTTCCTATATGTACTTGGATAATGATGTCCATCACATTCCACCATCATTGCTAATAACCTCCTGGCCCCCTCCCACCCTCTACCCAGAGTTCATCTAATCCTCATATGCTCCCTCTTCCTACCCCACTATGAGTCAGTCACCTTATCAGAAAACATTTGCCATTTGTTTTTTTGGGATTGGCCAACTTCACTTGGCATTATCTTCTCCAGTGACATCCATTTACCTGCAAATGCCATGATTTTATTCCCTTTTATTGCTGAGTAATATTCCACTGTGTATATATGCTACATTCTTTAATTCATTCATCTTCTGAAGGGCATTTAGGTTGGCTTCATAGTTAACCTATTGTGAATTGTGCTGCTGTAAACATTGATGTGACTGTGTCCCTGTAGTATGCCATTTTTAAGTCCTTTGGGTATAGACCAAAGCAATCCTTATCAGGGAGAGTACAGCAGGTGGTATCACTATACCAGACCTTAAACTATACTACAGAGCAATAGTACCAAAAACAGCATGGTATTGGCACCAAAACAGACTGGTGGACCAATGGTACAGAATAGACACAGACTAACTCACAAAACTACAATTATCTTATATTAGACAAAGGTGCCAAGAACATGCATGGGAGAAAAGAGCCTCTTCAACAAATGGTGCTGGGAAAACTGGAAATCCATATGTAACAAAATGAAATTAAACCCTCATCATGCACAAAACTCCTGTTGACTTTCACAAGGAATAATACATATCCCTTGAGTCCTTTCCATTCCCTATGAAGAGCAAGAAGTTGTTTCCTGCAGAAGTTTAGTAATGTAAGAATCCCAGAGCCATGCAACCCATCTGTCATCAGCACAGGATTGGTCGTGAATAGTGAAATGAAACAACTTTTGGATTAGCTCACTTGGCACACAAATTTGAGCAACCTATAGGTACATATATTTTTATCCTCATACAAAGAATATGAGATTAGTATAAAGAAAACTGTGTAGTAGTCTTGGCTTGGTTACAATATTCCCAGTCACCAGAACATTCCAGTATCTCAAACTGGGACACATACCTACATATCATCCATGATGTAATAGGAATTATGCTTAAGTGTAGGATCTTGTTTTACTTAGTGACTCCACCCAACCTTTCTTCCTTCTTATTTACTTATTAAAGAAGTTTTATTGCTTTGCTAGCAAAGGAGAAACATAGGGGACTCCCATACCAGAGGTGTGATTCTGCCCGTCCAGAGGAACAGGGGGATTTTTTTTTTTGAGAGAGAGAATTTTAATATTTATTTTTTAGTTTTCAGCGGACACAACATCTTTGTATGTGGTGCTGAGGATCGAACCTGGGCTGCACGCATGCCAGGCGAGCGCGCTACCACTTGAGCCACATCCCCAGCCCCCCTTTCTTCCTTCTTAAGACACAGTATTGGTGACATCTTGGAATTTCTTCTCAAATCACTCTTTCATAGATCCATTGGCACTTTTTCAAGTATACACAAAATCTGATAATGTCTCATATATTCTTAAACAAGAATTGTTTTCCCTTTTGCCCCTGACACCAAATTTTGCTACATAAGATTTTAGCAAGATGATTTTTTTTTTTTTTAGGTAGGTTATATCCCCTTGGCATAGTTGTGCATGGCTAATTTAGGTTGCAACTTTAAAGGCACTGTGTAGCAATTTATTTCATCCCTGCTTCTGAGGACAGACTTATGTGAGAGGCCCAAGTCCATACTTTGAGGGCCAGCAGTTATGCAACCTCAAGTCCAGAATTCCTCTGTGGGAAGGGTGTCAAGTGTAACATATATAAAGTCTTAAGATTATTTTTCAAAAATATGAGGAGGCATTATATCAGGCAAAGTCCACAGGGAACACTGGTAATAAGCAGCCTCCTTCTCAGGTCTTCGCAAAATAGCAAATGTTAAGGTCAGTTGTCGAATTCACCCTTTATTGTTGTTTATGAATGTAATAATTATCAACCATTTATATAGTTAGAGCCTCCCAGCAACCCTATAAGTTAGGAAAAGTTGTATTATCTTTACCTTAATGACTAGGAAACGGATCAAGAATAGAGAAGTGACATACTTCGGTTACAAGCTAGATGTCAATGCATAGTTCAGGTCAATGAGTTATATAAATTCGAAATAAGACATAACCGATGACTTTGGCTTGAATTCCTGACCTTTAAAGACACAATTAGATAGGAGTTGGTTGTAGTGTATAAATTTGAATGAGGGCATCTTTCTCAGGAGACACTTCAATGAACATAGTATAAGGAGACAAAGACCAAGGCATAAGCAGGCTCCACCTGAGGTACTCACAGCGTCTGGCAAGTAAGGCAAGACCCCTGGGAAGCCTGACTTAGTGCCACTAAGTGGCAAGAGGGCATGGGCTGCATGGAGTCCTTGGGGTATGAGGCCTGGGTCAGGAGAGTTTCTCTGTCAACCCCAGAGAAAAGGCCAGAGCCTTCTATGAATCCGTGAGGACTCAAGGGCAGTAATTTCTGCTTCCATGTTCTTTTGGGAGAAATGCTGAGGTTTGTGAGGATAAATTCAGCTGCTCCCTCCCTCTTTCCTTGACCCACCCCTACCCCTAACTGGAAGAGGAAGGCTGCACTGGAATTGCACAAAGCTAATAGAAAGCTTCCAGAGCTGCATTTCACACTGAGGCCTGAGGACAGAGCTGTAACTAGGGAGCAGGAAACAGGTGGTACAGTTGTGGTGAGTGGGAAGTAATGAGGGACACTGCCAGTTTCTTCCCACATCCTGTCCTGGTCTTGGGCATCAGCTCTTTTTGCTTTCTCCTGGCGATAAAATCTCTACTTTGGCTTTAAAAAAGGAAGACAAGTCTCCACAGCCCCATCCAAATGCTTCATCTATACACTCCCAACATTCTTCCTACCACATAGGATTCCTGCCTCTTTTCTATGCCAAATGCTACAAGTCATCTCTGGGAAAAAGCTCGTTATTCCATCTTGGATCCTATCACTACTTTCCTTACACCCATCAGGACCCCTCCTCACAATTAGGAGGTCTCTGCCTTAGTCAAAAGGGAGAAAATGAGGCTTGAACTAGTAAGGTGGCAGGCAGTACTAAGAAACATTTGAGGTTCTACTACAGCCATATCCTTTAAGGACTTTGTGATTATCTTACTATCATTGAGTTTTAATCTTTCAAATCCATCATTATCCTATTCTGTTAAAGCATAGGGTGCCAATTAGTCATCTGATTATTTTCTGGGCACACAGTCCCACTTTAAAGCATTTGAGACAATGACATAAGTCCTGTGGTTCAGTGTGGACATTTTGGCTCTTGAAACAGTGTAGGTTGGATACAACAGCCACTTCAGAGTTTTGGATTATGGATACGAGGTGAAGACGGGCTCCATTCAATTTCCTACTTAAATTGAAATTCTGCCTGGGGAAGATTTTTGGATGAGATTCTGATAAAATAAGAAAGGGCCATGGATTTTTGGACACCATGTGTTTGGGAGAAGACATTAGATGAGATGCTGTTTTCTTTGCATAGGATGGCGGGCAGGTCACAGGGTGGTTGGTGATAAAGTACACAGGGATGGCAGGGGGAATATGGAAACTCAGGTAAGATTAAGTTTGTTTGAATTTGTGGAAAAAATGTTTATGAAAAATAAAGATCCCACATGCCTGTTGCCAACTTTATCAGTTATAGTGTCTCATATTCAAGAAAAGTGCCTGGTATATGTCTATTGAAAATAGTTTGTTGGCATAGAGCTTGTTGGCTACAAAGACAAGTGTTACTGAGTAAGATATACAAGTATTACTAAGGCATAGTAAAAATCTTGTGATAAGATTTTTATTCTGTTATAGGTAAATCAATGCTGGTGGAGATTTCTTAGAACTTCTAACATGGGATTATTTACATTAGAAGATAAACATTCTGAGCTGAGATCAGGTGGGTGGGGAGTCATGTAAAAAAAGTCAGAAGATATCTCAATGGTCTGGAAGTCATGCTTCATTTGGTAAAATGTTCAACACTGTTAAAGGCTGGAGTTGCTGGAACAAGTCCTTTACTTCATAATATGGTAGAAGTTTGTGGTAGGGGTAGATATGGGAGAACTAAAGTAGAACTTTGGCAATTGTTAGGATTCTTTTGTAGAAACAGCTGAGAGATGATAGTGACTTGAATAAGGGTGGTGATGATTAAAATATACAACTATTATTTTACTATGAAGGATAATCAGGTGATACTTGCCAATGAATTCCATGTGGTATAAGGATATAAGTTGGATGTCTAGTCTGGAAACTAGAAAGAAGGCGAGATATGTCAACTTATCTAAAATCTCAAAGGCAATGAAAATCCATGGTGAACAAGTAGAGTACTTAGGAAGAGGGCAATGCTATAGGATGTTTCTGAAGATATGTTACCTTCATTTATATTAATTCTCTTCAGCTTTAAAAGATACTGTAAACACCCCCCACTTTTAGGTCAATATGTTTTTAGATATTTCAGTGTATTTTGACATTATACATACATGGAGTAAAACCCATTCCAATTAGGATCTCATTCTTGAGGTTGTACATAAGGGAGGGTTACATGCCACATTAAGGGATGACTTCTCCTTGACTCCTTCCCACTGCAGACAATGTCTCATTTACATGCTGGCCCCTGCAGCAAGAGTCCTTGCAGGATCTTGGATAGACTTTTCCACTCAGTTAAAACAGACTTCACTTTCACTTTCTGCTATTCTATGAAAATTGCTCTACCCTCTGTTTCCAAACAAAGCCAACTATGTTTTCATATAACTCATCAGTAGCATTCCATAGAAATAACTTTTAAAATACTATGTGTTTAGCAGCCTAACAAGGCAGCACATTATCCTGGTTATCTCCTATCTTGATAGTTGTCTACTCGGTCTCCTTTGTCGACTTCTCAATATGCCCCCAACTCCTCCCATGTACCGATTCTAAGTGTTCAGATTCATTTTGACTTGGAATCATTGGAAAAATAAAGTAGATTTAAAGCACAAACTGTCACTATCATCTCTAGTGACTATCATCTCAACTGTTCCTATAAAAGAATCCTAACAATTGCCAAAGCTCTACTTTAGTTCAATATTCTTTGTTCTCAGTTTTGTGCTTTAAATCCATTTTTCCAATGATTCCAAGTTTGTACCTGCAACCCAAATCTCTCCCTCAAACACCAGACTTATCCAAATAGGTCACGTTTTTACTTGGATTTCTGATGCACATCTCAGACTTCCACATCCAAAATTGAAATCTTGATCCTCTTCAAAAAGCTTCCTCATCTCAGTTGAGGGGAACTCTTTCATTTTGGTTGCTCGTGACAAGAATCTTAGGCTTCCTTTTCCATAACCTATATGCAATCTGTCAAACCCTGGGGCAGTTTTCAAAATATATATAGAATTCAGCTACTTTGTACCACATATACTACTACTACCTTATTTTTCCAGATTCCTCCCTTCCCTGGGTTGCTGAAATAGCCTCTGGATTCTATCCCGTTTTTACCCTTAACTCTTTGTATTGTTAGATTCAGAAAGTTTAGTGACTATGCATACTTTTTTCTGCTGAGCTCTGTGTGATCTTTCCTCCTCTTGATCTTTATAATTCTCCCACTCACTCACCTCACTGTAGCTACATTAGTTATCTAGCTGATCTTTGAATATTGAACATTTATATCATGAGGCATTGTATCTGGCTGTTCCTTTTCAGCATTTTCTCCAGAGAAAACTATATTCTTTACATATTTACATATTGGTGTGACAACCATTTGAGTGCAGATATAGCCTTAACTAGCTTCATCTTGCCCCAGAGTTTCCCTAGTCACTGAGGCATGCTATTCTGGTGTATGTGTGAACTTGTAAGTATGAGGAAATCTACAAGTTTTGGATCAGTCCTTCATCGCAGGCTTGGGGCGGTACGTGGAAGCCAGTAGATAAATCTTCACCTTTTCCATGTCCAGAGTGGACAGTCTCAAGATTCCTTCTTCATGAATCTTCATGTTATTGGATATAGTTGACAGTATAGTTCAGTTCAGAGGTGCACCTTTGGATTTGTTTTCCCTGCCTTTGTTTTATTCTTTCATCCCATTTTTGTTCACTGGCATATCCCCCCCTCCCATCTAAGCCACCCTCATGGAATCCTGGGTTCTGCCTTTTAATGGAACTAAAGTACTTTTCTCACCTCTATTTTAGCTCAAATTCCTTTCACTTTTGGTGAGGCCCACTTTGATCTTTCTTTCAGATTGTTATCTCCCCTCTCCACCTACTTTAAAATTCCCTATTTCCTTTTTTAAAGCTAACTCCACATCATACTATGTGATTTAGTCATGTTTTTATTAACTTTAAGAATTCTTACTAAGGGATATTTTCATAGGCTTCCTTAACCAGTTAATGAATCACTTATTTAATTAAGTTTATTCAATTTACTAAATATATTCAGTAAAGTTGAACAGAGGTTAAGCTTGAGACCTGACTACATTCAATATTGAAAACTACACTAGGAGACCAAAATGAGAAACTGGAGGAGGGGCTAAAAATATCATGGGATCCAAGAGAAGAGTGGATGTTTGAAAAAAAAAAATCTGTTTTAGTTGTAGATGGACTTTTTTTTTTGTGGTGCTGAGGATCAAACCCAGTGCCTCACGAGAGGGGCAAGTGCTCCATCACTGAGCTACAACCCTGGCTCCAGAAGAGTGGATTAAGGGGGAGAGAATGGTTAATTCAGATAGAAGTTCCTGAGAGGCACAGTTGCAAGAAGGCAGGTAAGAAGCCATGGCACCCTCATTAGGGAAATTATGGGTCCTCCCATTGAAGCAATTTAAGAGAATGGGTAAGGAGTCCAGATTAGAATGTTTCAAATTCAAATAATATTTGAGACAGGTGAGATTGAGACCAATTATAGACATTTCTAGGTGAATGTGAGCTAAATCAATAGGAACCTAACAATTTTAGTGGAGAACAAAAATTATTTTCAAGCTGGAGTCAGGACTGTATTCAGATTTGTGGGTATAAAAAGGAGAGACCCACTCTAGAACATTCAGATCCCAACAAAAATGTTCTTCCAATATGGAAATATTCTGCATGGTTCAATATGGTAATCACTATCCATAAGTGGCTATTTGGATTTCATTTATGTACCTAAGTTTAAGGTTTTATGACAGAAAATTTGCTTCTGTGTTCGGGAGTTTAGCACGTACAATCGTATCTTCCACTGAAGCTAAAGACATGAACTGATTTAAATATTATTTTCTAAAAGGTAGTTATTCTTGATATCAAGAACACTATTCTCCATCCCTTTATGAAATTTGTCTTATCTGTTCTATGTATATTCAGTATCATAGTCACTTAAGATTCAATGTTTCTTGGCAGTAGGAAATATCGATTGTACTTCTCCATGTCTGAGGCCTACTAGTTTATTTTGTTTAAAATACAGCAATGGTAATAAGATTTGTCCTCCAATGGAATATCACATCTTGAAACTCTTTTATAATGTATACTGTAGAAAATATACATGGAAGGTGAAGGAGCCTTGTCAAAAAGCAAGGGATTTCCAGGAGTCATGTCAACTTTCAATATAACCACAACCCATCCAGTGGCCTTCTTGTTGGTGGGAATTCCTGGTTTGGAGCACCTACACATGTGGATCTCCATTCCCTTCTGTTTTGCCTATACTCTGGCCCTGCTTGGCAACTGTACCCTTATTTTTATTATCAGGGCTGATGCAGCCCTGCATGAACCCATGTACCTCTTTCTGGCTATGTTGGCAGCCATTGACTTAGTTCTTTCTTCTACAACATTGCCCAAAATGCTTGCCATATTCTGGTTCAGGGATCAGGAGATCAACTTCTATGCCTGTCTGGTCCAGATGTTTTTTCTCCACTCCTTCTCCATTATGGAATCAGCAGTTCTGCTGGCCATGGCCTTTGACCGCTATGTAGCCATCTGCAAGCCACTGCACTACACCACTATCCTGACCAGGCCCCTGATTGCCAAGATTGGCATGGCTGCTGTGACCCGGGCTGTGACACTAATGACTCCACTCCCCTTTCTGCTCCAAAGCTTCCACTACTGCCGGGGCCCGATGATTGCCCACTGCTACTGTGAGCACATGGCCGTGGTAAGGCTGGCGTGTGGGGACACCCGCTTCAACAACATCTACGGCATTGCTGTGGCCATGTTTATTGTGGTGCTGGACCTGCTGTTTGTTATCTTGTCTTACATCTTCATCCTCCAGGCAGTTCTGCAGCTTGCCTCTCAGGAAGCCCGCTACAAGGCATTTGGGACATGTGTGTCTCACATAGGTGCCATCCTGTCCACCTATACACCTGTGGTCATCTCTTCAGTCATGCACCGAGTAGCTCGCCAGGCTGCCCCTCATGTCCACATACTCCTTGCCAATTTCTATCTGCTCTTCCCACCCATGATAAATCCCATCATCTATGGTGTCAAGACCAAGCAGATTCGTGACCACATACTCAGTCTATTCCGGAGAAAGGATGTCTAGGTGAACAGTTTTCTGGGGGAAAAAACAAAAACAAAACCAAACCAAAAAACAAAAAACCCCCCCAAAACCAAAAACCAAAAACAACCTCCCCCCCCCCCCCACAAAACACCAGCCAAGTACTGGATAGGAGTGGAGAGGAAAAGTCTTAACAGCAATCTGTTTGGTAAATTTCCAGTGTGACAAGGAGGATGAGATCCCATTCCTTGCAGATCCAGACTAGATTAGGTCAATTAAGGTCTTGGGTAGAGTTTTGACTACCTTACTTTCATACATTTATCACATGGGTAAGGAAGACAAAGCACCTTTTGGAAAAAGTAGCACTCTTCCCTCTTTAAAAAAAAAAGACTTCTGAAGATAGTTGCAATATGTAGTTGTGATGAACTGAATAGTTGTTCAGGGGCTGGGGATGTGGCTCAAGTGGTAGCGTACTTGCCTGGCATGCGTGAGGCCTGGGTTCGATCCTCAGCACCACATACAAAGATGTTGTGTATGCCAAAAACTGAAAAATATTGAAATTCTCTCTCCCTCTCTCAAAAAAAAAAAAAAAAAAAAGATTTATAAAATAGTTGTTCAGATATTTATACCCCCTGTCCTTGTACTGGAGGTATATTTCACACTACTGATGTTAAACATGCTTGTCAATGTATTTTGAGTAGTTTAAAATGTGCCTCAAGAATTAAACTTTCAATATGCTTGTGTATCTTGGCTTAGTCTCTTTCTTTGCCACAAGAGTGAGCATATCCTGACCTGGGGATTTTCTGTGCTTAGATTCATCAAGGTGAGGATACAAATAGATGTGAATTGGACTGAGAGCTGACCCATAATGTTCATATAATAAAAATATTATAATTTTTTGTTCTAAAAACAATGATTTGGAAATCATTTCATGTTGAGAGCCACAGCAGAAGGGGCACCAGCAAACTTCCAGCCGCCAGCAAACTTCCAGCTGCCGGCTGATGATTGGCTCACAGCGGCCTCAGCAACATCTAGCTGATTGGCTCCTCTGCGGTGATGCTCATTGGGCTGTTTCCCTGCCCTTTCAGACCACGGAGCTGCTCATTGGGGGACTTTTTTGGCTCCGCCCATGTGACCCAGCCAATCGGCCTCAAGAGCAGGAGGATTCTGGGAGGTGGAGAGAAGCTTGTGGGGGAGAGAGAGGCTTGTGGAAAGCCGGTGGTGGCAGTTGAGGCTCTGAGGGTTTTTCCTGAGAGGCTGTTTTGTTTGGCGTGTGTGGTTCTAAAAATAAAGTTAGTTTCTTTTGACAAGTGGCTCCTGATTGTGCCCAGCCAGACTGTGGCAATTTCACAGCATACTCAAGGAAAGTTAATTGCTACAGTTGTGCACCCTATCTTACATTTCAATTCTCAGCAGCTTAAGATTGCATTTAATATCCTAGAAACTGCATTTCACAAGTCTTTCTGTGTTTCTTGGTCTGGGTGTACAAACTGATACTTGAATACTCCAGTTTTTAAAAAGATGTTTTCATACATACCTTTTCAGGAAGACCTACTTATACTGTTGTATTACTTTGTGACCCTTTTATTTCCTTAATAATAGCACTTATTTCAATTCTAAGAAAATAACGAAGAAGGGCTGGGGATGTGGCTCAAGTGGTAGCACGCTTGCCTGGCATGCGTGCGGCCTGGGTTCAATCCTCAGCACCACATACAAAGATGTTGTGTCCCCCGAAAACTAAAAAAATATTAAATTCTCTTTCTCTTAAAAAAAAAAAAATAACGAAGAAAACTTGCAAGACTCTGATAATGCACTTCAAGACCCATGCTGTTGTGTCAATGCTTACTTCAGACAACAGAAGATAATTAAAATGGGTCTTTAGTCAGTTCTCAGGTGCCCCAGTCCTCCAGAAATTGGATAGTAAGAAAGGAAGAGCCATGAACCTCGGGCCTCTGACTGTTCTGAGGTTCTCTAAATTCTCATTTGGTTTACTCAGAGATGGGCCATTCTGTATCATGGATTAGATTATTAAAAACATTTGCTTTCCCAGAGTATATTTCCCCATGCATTGACTATGGGTTTCAACATATACACCACTTTAATCCATGGGATACAGCAGACATCTGGCAATACTCATCCGGTAAAAGCAGAAACTTGAGATTTTCTTGCTCAGTGGGGCTTACCGTCTTCTCATGGTGTGGCAGAGTCAGACTGCCTTGGTTATCTCCTTAGTCCAAGGATAAGATGGAAATGGAATAAAGCTGCTTGGCCAATATGTATTTGCAGTACAGTTTCATAGCCAAGTTCAGCACGGATAAACTCATGGCCCCCAGCCTTGCAATTGCATAAGCAAACCCAGCTCAGACATTGTCAATCTTCAGTTAATTGAGAAATTCTTTATTGTTTTATGACAAATTTTGGGGGAACTTATTGTATAATTAGCATTCAGAATATACATTAGTTATTATCTGTCATCACAATAAAATATGTAGAATGGACTAAAAAAAATTATAGGCTGCAAGATCTAATTTGTTCTCATATTTGGAAAAAGAATTATCTTGCCCCTCAGGTGATACCCACATAGCAATCTGTCCCAGATGGAGCACATTTACTGTTAGACTTCTATTACATAGAAGACAGTAAAAGGAGCTATTTCCTACCTTATAAATAAGGTATGCTTTTATCATAGAACCATGAAATTAATACATGCTTACTAGTTTTAAACTCAAAATTTTACTGTTATTTTTTTCCTTGTCAAACCAGAACCTAGAGTCACCTCAAATGTGGGAGGTAGGGGAATTTCCACAAAGGATTGCCTTCGACCATCCCAAAATGGAGTTAGGTAGAATTCCAGAGAAATATTAAAAGCCATAGTGATCATCCCAAAGCATCTATTTAGGGAACTTATGTACAGAGTGCTGCAGCAGTCCTCATGATGGACAAGAGATTCTACCTTAGTATGTCTGCAAGTAGTGGGTCCAGTAATAAAGTTTGAAAGTTTAAGGAATTTGGCTCAGGGATCTGACTAGTTTCTATGTTAAGCAATGTTTGATTTTTTAAGTATTTTGAACAACAGCTTCAACACCTTTATTAGTGATTAGGAATGTTCAATATTCTAGTTTGGGAATCAAACGAGCAGGGGAAAAGATATAGCTGACCAAGTCAGACTGGTCAAGGCACTTTTTCCAACATGCCAAAGAAACAAGGTAGGGTAAATTGGTGGTGGTGGTGGTGTGGAACAATACCTCAACATGGATTGACAAACAGACATTTTATCTGAGGTAGTTTAGAATACAAATTAACAAAGCAAGGATGGTAACCTTCAGTCTGTTTTTAACATTTAAGTTGTTAAAATTATATTTAATTTATAGTTTTACTTAAGGTGATTCTGCATCACTATTGTCCCCTCCTTAGAAGCATACTATTGCCTGTGTTTAATGACTAAAAATTGTGATTAAATTGGTCAAATTTGTACATGCTGAATTTTAGTGTCATCAGCATCTTCAAAATTCCACTATATACACGTTTGTAAACAATGGCCATCTAGAGCTTTGTTACAAAAAGTGTGGTCAAGGTAATGAGCAGTTTTTTTCACTCCATCTTGAATTAAAAAAATATGAGAAGTTTGATTATCCATTTTTGGATTTTTAGTGTCCATCATTCATCATCATTGCTAACCCCCTGACCCCTCCCAACTTCTGCCCTATCTAGAGTTCATCTATTCCTCCAATGCTCCCCCTCTCTACCCCACTATGAGTCAGTCACCTTATATCAGAAAACATTTAGCATTTGATTTTTGGGATTGGCTAACTTCACTTAGCATTATCTTCTCCAACTCCATCCATTTACCTGCAAATGCCATTTTATTTGAATGCCGAGTAGTATTCCATTGTGTACATATGCCACTTTTTCAATCCATTCATCTACTGAAGGGCATCTAGGTTGGTTCCACAGTTTAGCTATTGTGAATTGTGCTGCTATAAACACTGATGTGGCTGTGTCCCTTTAATATGCTGTTTTTAAGTCCTTTGGGTATAGACCAAGGAGAAGGATAGCTGGGTCAAATGCTGGTTCCATTCCCTGATTTCCAAGAAATCTCCATACTATTTTCTATATTGGCTGCACCAATTTGCAGTCCCACCAGCAATGTGTGAGTGTACCTTTTCCCCCACATCCTCTCCAGCACTTCTTGTCTTCATAATAGCTGCCATTCTGACTGGAGTGAGATGATATCTTAGAGAAATGCAAAACAAAATTACTCTCATTGCTAGAGATGAATATTTTTTCATATTTTGTTGATGGACTGTATACTTTTCTGTTCGGTGTCTGTTCAGGTCCTTGGCCCATTTATTGATTGGGTTGTTTTGGTGTTTATCTTTTTGAGTTCTTTATATACCTTAGAGATTAGGGCTCTGATGTGTGAGGAGTAAAGATTTGCTCCCATGATGTAGGCCCTCTATTCACCTCAGATTGTTTCTTTTGCTGAGAAACTTTTTAGCTCGATTCCATCCCATTTATTGATTCTTGATTTTAATTCTTGTGCCACAGGAGTCTTATTAAGGAAGTTGGGGCCTAATTCCACATGGAGATTAAGGCCTACTTTTTCTTCTATTAGACAGTCTGATTTAAGTCCTAGGTCCCCAATTCACTTTGAGTTTTGTGCATGGTGAGAGATAGGAGTTTAATTTCATTGTTGCATATGCATTTCCAGTTTTCCCAGCACCATTTGAAGAGACTATCTTTTCTCCAGTGCATGTTCTTGGCAACTTTGTCTAATATAAGATAATTGTAGTTTTGTTGGTTAGTCTCTGTGTCCTCTATTTTGTACCATTGGTCTACCAGTCTGTGCCAATACCATGCTCTTTGTGTTACTGTTGCTCTGTAGTATAGTTTGAGGTCTGGTATAGTGATGCCACCTGCTTCACTCTTCCTGCTAAGGATTGCTTTAGCTAATCTGGGTCTCTTATTTTTCCAGATGAATTTCATGATTGCTTTTTCTATTTCTATGAGGAATGTCATTGGAATTTTGATCTGAACTGCATTAAATCTGTATAGTGCTTTTGGAAGTATGGCCATTTTGATAATATTAATTCTGCCTATCCAAGAGCAAGGCAGATCTTTTCATCTTCTAAAGTCTTCTTTCTTTAGGGTTCTGTAGTTTTTATTGTATAGATCTTTTACCTTTTTCATTGATTCAGTATTTTTTTTTGAGGCTATTGAAAAATGGGACAGTTTTCTTCGTTTCCCTTTCTGAGGATTTGTCACTGATACAGAAATGCCTTTAGCTTATGGGTGTTGATTTTATATTCTGTTACTTTGCTGAATTCATTTACTAGTTCTAGAAGTTTTCTGGTGGAGATTTTTGGGTCTTCTAGTTATAGAATCATCAGCAAGTAGTGCCAATTTGAGTTCTTTTCCTATATGTATTCCTTTAATTTCTTTTATCTAATTGCTTTGGCCCATGTTTCAAGAACAGTGTTAAAAAGTGGTGAAAGAAGGCATGCCTGTCTTGTTCTAGGTTTTATAGGGAATGCCTTCAATTTTTCTCCATTTAGAATGATGTTGGCCTGGGGCTTATCACAGATAGCCTTTATGTTGAGGTATGTTCCTGTTATCCCTAGTTTTTCTAGTGTTTTGAGCATGAAGGATGATGTATTTTGTCAAATGCTTTTTCTGTGTCTATTGAGATGGTCATATAATTCTTATCTTTGATCCTATTTATGTGTTGAATGTCATTTATTGATTTCCATATGTTGAACCAACCTTGCATCCCTGGGATGAATTCCACTTGATCATGGTGCATGATCTTTGATATGTTTTTGTATTTGATTTGCCAGGATTGAGAATTTTTGCATCTAGTTTATTAGAGATATTGGTCTGAAGTTTTTTTTTTTTGATATGGCTTTGCCTGGTTTTGGGATCAGGGTGATATTGGCCTCAAAAAAAAGAGGCAGCACTTCCAAACTCACTCTATTCCTGAAATAAATTGAAGAGTATTAGTATCAGTTCTTCTTTAAAATTCTTGTAGAACTCGGCTGTGTATCCATCATGGTCTTGGGCTTTTCTTGGTAGACTTCTGAGGGTGTCTTCTATTTCATTACTTGATATTAGTCTGTTTAAATTGTGTAGATCTTCCTGACTCAATCTGGGCAAAGCGTATGACTTAAGAAACTTGCTGATTCTTGAATTATAGGTTTTCAAAATAATTTCTAACTATCCTGTCTTCAGTGTCTGTTGTGATATTACCAGCATATGTGATGAAAAAGGTAATTTGAGTTCTCTCCTCTTTGTTAGCATAGCTAAGTGTCTTTTTTTTTTTTAAAAAAAAAATTAAACAAAAAAACAACTTTGTTTCGATTTCATTGATTTCAGCTCTGATTTTAATTATTTCTTGCCTTCTACTGCTTTTGGTGTTGATTTGTTCTTTTTCTAGGGATTTGAGATGTAGTGTGAGGTTATTTGACTTTTTCTTAAGTAATGAACTCCATGCAATGAACTTTCCTGTTACTACTGCTTTCATAGTGTCCCAGAGATAGAGGTAAATTAGAACATAGACACAACATCTAGGAATTTTAAAATTTCCTCCTTGATGTCTTCTGCAACCCATTGTTCATTCAGTAACATTGTTTAGTCCTCAGGTGTTGGAGTATTTTTTATTTTGTTGATTTCCAATTTCATTCCATTATGATCTGATAAGATGTATGGTAGTATCTCTACTATGTTGTATTTGCTAAGAGTTGCTTTGTGGCATAGTATATGGTCTATTTTAGAGAAGGATCCATGTGCTGCTAAGAATATCTGCTTGATATGGATTGAAATATTCTATGTCATTTAAGTCCAAGTTATTGATTTTATTGAGGTCTATAGTTTTATTCAACTTTTGTTTGGAACATCTATCCAGTGGTGAGAGGTGCTAAAGTCACCAAGATTAGTGTATTGTGGT
Source organism: Marmota flaviventris (assembly GCF_047511675.1). Classification (NCBI taxonomy): domain Eukaryota; kingdom Metazoa; phylum Chordata; class Mammalia; order Rodentia; family Sciuridae; genus Marmota; species Marmota flaviventris. The sequence continues at coordinate 59,938,587 of NC_092506.1, read as the reverse complement.
CAATTTGACTTGAACTTGTTTGATGAAAATAATTGCTTCAAACAATAGAGCAGCTGTGATTGTTATATCTTGTTGATGTATTGTTACATTTAGTATGTAGTGTCCATCTTTATCCCTTTTGATGGACTTTGACTTGAAGTTGACTTTATTTGATAAACAGGGATTTCCATCCTTTTGCTTCCGTAGTTCATGTGAGTGATATGATTTTTCCCAACCTTTCACCTTAAGTCTGTATGTCTTTTCCTATCAGATGAGTCTCCTGGAGGCAAGCATATTGTTGGGTTTATTCTAAATAGGCTAGCAGACCCTTTTTTTTTTTTTTTTTAAAGGAGAGAGAATTTTTTAATATTTATTTTTCAGTGTCGGTGGACACAACATCTTTATTTTTATGTGGTGCTGAGGATCAAAACCAGCGCCCCACGCATGTCAGGCGAGCACACTACCGCTTGAGCCACATCCCCAGCCCAAGCCTATGTCTTTAGATTGGCGAGTTTAAGGCATTAATGTTCAGGGTTATTGTTGAAATATGGTTTGTATTTCCAGCCATATTTGTTCATTTTTGTTGTTTAACTTGGCTTGATTTTCTTTGCTTAGTTTTTCCTTTAGTGTATACCTCCCTCTGTTGATTTTCATTGTTATTTTTTGTTTCCTTTTCATGGACTACTTTTCCAAGGATGATTTGTAGTGCCAGTTTTCTAGCTGTAGATTCTTTTAACTTATCTTGGAAAGTTTTTATTTATCAAATATAAATCTTAATTTTGCTGGATACAAGATTCTTGGTTGGCATATGTTTTCTTTCAGATCTTGATATATTGTTCTAGGATCTTCTAGCTTTCAGGGTCTTTGTTAAAAAAATCTGCCGTTATCCTAATTGGTTTTCCCCTATATGTAATTGATTCCTTTCTCATGGTTTTAAAATTCTCTCCTTATTCTGTATGTTGGGCATTTTTATTATAGAGTTCCTTGCTGTGGATTTGTTGTTATATTGTACTTTTGGCATCCTGTACACTTCTTGAATTTATATTTCCAGTTTACTCATGTTAAGTTCTGATATCTCATTGAATAGATTGTTCATTCCTTTGGTTTGGACCTCTATGCCTTCCTCTAACCCAATAACTTAAGTTTGGTCTTTTATGCTATCCCATATTTCTTGAATGTTCTGTTCATTGTTTCTTGCCATTTTCAATATGTGGTCTATGTTCTTTAAGATTACATATTTTGTCTTCCTTGTCCGATATCTTATTTTCCAAGTAGTCTACTCTGTTGGTGATGCTTTCATTTGAGCTTTTAATTTGGCTTATTGTTTTTCATTAAAAAAAAAATCTTAAAGAACCTCTGTTTCCCTGTTGAGGTGATCTCTTGCTTCCTGTATTTGTTTATGTAGCTCCTTGAAGTGATCTTTCACTGCCTGTATCTGCTCTTATATCTTCCTGAGTTCATAGAACATTGACCATGTACATCCCAAACTCCTGTCATTTCTTCTGCTGTGACTGCCAATGATTCTAATAATGTGGTGTCTTGATTTGTTTGAGGCACTTTCTTCCCTTGTCTTTGCATGTTGCTTGTGTGTCTTACTTTCCAGCTCTGTGTGTCCGGGTTATTATTGTTTTTACCCTATGTTTATAAATGTTCCTGTCAGGTTCCAAGATCTCTCCTTTGTGGGAAGGACAATGTTTACAGATCCCAGTATCAACAATATACCACCTATAAACAATTTGTTAAGACGTTTACAGTTTAGTCTCAATGTACAGAATTGAGATTGGATTGTTGGATTCAGTTATCTAAAATATGATCAGTAGTTTTGTAGAAGGGTTTACAGTTTGACGGTGAACAGTGCACTGGGGGATGGGGCATAAGACGATATACTGAGGAGACAGGATGTGAGGATATAGAGTTAATATCTTAGGAAGCGTGAATGAGAAATCTAAAGGTTAGTAGCAAGAGAACAGACAGGAAGTAATTTAGGGAAGACATGTACATGGGAAGACAGTAGAGTACATAAAACAAACACATGTATTTAGAAAAATATAGGATGTTAAGATAGTAAATTTTAGTGGGGGGAAAGAAAGGATTTTGAGTATGGGGTCATCTAATAATAGAGGTATTGTATATGCCCCTATTATTTCACACAAGGTTCACATATGTTGTGATGTGAGGGCAGGAGGGTAGGTGGGTAGAAGAAAAAAGAATGTTCGAAGGAAGAAACCATGATTGTTGCTAGTTTTAGAGATCCGTATCTTTCCCGCTTCTCTTCTCATTCTATAGGTGGGGTTGTCTGTTGTAAGCTGGTGTCTCTGCCCTCAGGATGGTGAGGGTAACCAGGGAGGGAAGGCTGATCCTGGAAGCAGGGAGTGGCACCCACCAGTCTGTGCAGGGAGACTGCACCCTGAAAGAACGAACAAGGCTTGTCGTTGGAGCAAATGCCTGTTTATTGAGGAACAGCTCTGCATATTTATAGAACCAGGGGTGGTTTGACAGTTGGCATGGGGTGCTTTTTGATTGGAGGGTAAGGATCAGGTGAGCCAGCAGGGCTAGTCTGATTGGTGGGTAGGATCCTGTGAGCCAGCAGGGCTCACCATTGGACGGCTCTTCTTGGGGGATGGGGAAGTTAGTCTTTGGAGCCCGGGTGACTCCCAACATTTCCCCCTCTTTGTTATTAAATGAGAATGGGCGTCGACTCATTCTGGCTGCTTCCTGCTGAAATTGGGTGGTGTGGGAGAAAGAGGAGGGAAGTAAGGATCCCCCACACAGGAGGGCAGAGAAGACCGGTATCAACGAAGGTTCCTTGCCACCACAGATCCATGATGACGTCAGTCCATTCGGCATAGGTCTCGACTGGAGGTATCATCAGTAGCCAGGAGTTGGTAATTCCTGAGAAGCTGGTTAAAAGCTTGATTAGAAATTTTACCCACCTGAGTCTGAATGAACTTTATGATGGGGGAAGGAACAGGCACAGGGAGTTTTTATAGCCCAAATCTAATGGGGTCTCTGGGTCTGCAAGCTGCCTTGTTGGCCCAAGGGGGGGTTAAGTGTTCAATCTCGAGTGGGGGGTTGAGTGTTCATCCTTGAGCGGGGGCTTGGGTGTTTGGGCTTGAAACAAACAGGTGATATAGAAGCAGACAGAGGGTTTGAGAGGCCAGGTCATTCTGCGGCTAACTTTGTTTGGCATGCCCTGCAGGCCCTGCAGACCAGCCTGTCCTGCACCTAACACCCTCAATTCCACTTTTCATTCCTAGTCCAATCTAGCTCCCTCCCCTCTATTAAGGCTGCTCTTCAAACTTTCTCCTACCTGAGTGTACCAGCTACCATATTTCCCTTTGAGAGCAGTCAGATCTCTCCAGGTTTTATGTGAAACACCTCAACTTTAAATACTGATACTTGAATTCTTATGAAACTGGGAGGCCCTCCGGAGCCCTGTGTAAACTTGAAGGTGGACACACTAAGTGCATGCTATCACACTTGGCATAGATGCTCCAGCTAACCACTGGTCTGAGCAGCGAGTCTCAGTGGTACTTACGTTCACTCCAGCTGCCATCAGAAGATGGTGACTTCTTCCCCTGGGAACTTAAAACTGAACTCAGACATGCACACACATACACATAGGAAAAGCAGAAACTATCAGAGCCTGTAACTAGCTCATGACACCAAAGCTTCTCACTCTTCTATCGGCAAATGGGCAGGACCCAAAGAAGCACCTTGGTTTTTCAGAATCAGGGCTTGTGGATCACCATAACAGGGCAACCTCCACACAGGATGGAGAAGTTGAGGAAAGGGAGGATTTAGAGAGCACTTCAGACAGGGGAAGACAGTGACGATAGAGCAGGTGGGCTAGACCAGAGCACACCCAACATGTCACCCAAGGAGAGCTCAGGTTGCCTCCAGGACAGTCATGGACTCACTGAAGGTAACTCAGGTAGGGGTAGATGTAAGTAACAGGAAGAAACAACTTCACCAGGAACCCAGGCGTGGGAACGCTGTTGGAAATGCCCCGATGACAAGCCTTGTTAGTTCTTTCACACCCCACATGTCTTTTTGGGACCACTTGTACAACTTGACTGCTTGGGACTATCTCCCTATCTTGTCTGGAAATATCCCAGTTTCTGGTCTGTTAGGCTCCAAACTTTAGCCCTGTCTCCCTCTCCCTTAGTGGTTCCCAGTTGAGGAACCTCTCACACCAGGGCTCCCATGGCCAGTGCCCTGGTCACACTGCACACCTGTGTTGGGCAGCTACTGTGTTGGGTTACGCCACTGGGGAGAGGAGGAAATTGGAAACCTCGTACCTGGCTGCTGGAAATCTGATGTGGAAGCTGCCTCTAAATATGGTGAGAATGTTGAGCCAAGATGGAGGCAGTCTGCTTCCAGCACTGGGGGTGTCTGGTGAGGTGTGGAGGGGAGCTGGATGATGGCATTGTGCTGTGGGTAGGTAGCAGTCTAGTGCCTGCGTGGGAGCGGAGTGAAGTCTGTTGAGATCTGCAGATGTGTTGATAGGTGATTCTGCCAAGGTGCTCATGAGCCCTGCCTTAGCTAGAGCTTCGGGTTTTGGGTGTCATGAGCCAGCAGTCTTGCTTGAACACCAGGTGTCCTGCTCAAACCCTGAGGCCTGGAGTACTGTACGGGATCACAGCATTGGTTATTTCTGCAGAGAGCAGCTGTATAGGGGTCTTCTAACACTCAGATGCAGTATTTCAACTAGGTGGGATCTGGACCACAGAATACAGAATGCTGCCTCCCTCTGGCCCACCATCTTCCTCCTCCTCAGAATTGAATTTAAGGAGGCATACATGTAAATAGGAATAGCTAAGTTTACAAGCACTTATGATGCCAAGGACTTCTCTCCCTCTGGACTCTGCTGGGACCAGTTTCTATAAGAGGACCCTAGTTTAGTCAAAGGCATAAGTGGCCCCAGTTCCTGCAGATAAGTTGGGAGAGTACAAGGATGTTGGATACATGGCAAATGCCAGCCTGCCCACCCAGGCCATGTCCCCATAAAATAGCTTCTTTTCCATTGTTGCATCAACTACTCAGTTATCAGAGATGATTCACCTTCCATTTTCTTTACTCTAGTATGTTAGTTCAGGACTCAGAACTTGGGTTGGCAGTAGATACCATGGAAAAGAAGCTTGGACCTGATCATTAAGTAGTAAAAATGGGAAGCAGGATAGAGAAAGAAATCATCTCATCTTCTGTTTATTAATGCAAAACATGACCATCTGCTAGAGAAATGTTACTGAACTTTAGTAGGTATCAGAATCACCTAGGGGACTTGTTAATAAAGCATTGAAGTTCTGGGCTTTAGGGTTTCACTAGGTCTGGAAAAGACCTGAAAGTTTTTTTGTTGTACTGAGGCTGGAACATAGGGACACTGAGATATATCCCCAGCCATTTTATTTTTTTAGACAGTCTTGCTAAGTTGCCAAGGCTGACCTCCAACATGTGATCCTCCTGCCTTAGCACATGCCTAATCCGAGCAACTCAAGAGGCTATCACACTCAGAAATAACAAAAAACAAGAACTTTCCAACTAACAAGTCCTTAGGTGATGCCAACATTGCTGATTCAGGAATAATCGCTGCTAAAGAACATGGAGTACTCAATCAGGTTACTAACTTGTAGGTAGAGGTAGAGAATAGAAAGGTAAGCTTGGTATGATGAGAGAAATAATGTAAGTTTAGCTGATCTTTAAAAACAAAGCCTGTGCTGCATGTTTGGAATAATTATCAAAATGATTTACTAACCTTCCTTAGCTGGTGAATTTTGGCTAAATTTGCTGGATAGTTCATAGGATTGGCCATAATTCTAAAATTTAGTTTCTTTTAACTGGAAGGCAATCCTTTAAAACTATGCCATTACTATTGATTGTATTAGTTACTGAAACACATGGGTGGTGACCTCATTTGTGATTTGTTGGTTGGCATTTAAGTTTAAATCATTAATAGCCACTTGGTGACTGAGTTAGAAGTGAATCTTCCAAAATCCTAGGTTTCTCCACCTTAATTTCTGTCTATTTGTGCTATTAGGCAGCATACATGTTTATATTCACGAGCTAGCTACTCAGTTTAAATGGATTAAATGCTCCAAAGTAGTTATTGATAAAATTAACAATGACAGTAAGTGCTTGAGGTTGTTTATTCCTCTTGTTATTTTTGAGTATTCTTGTAGAGATAAGCTTTGATTTTTTTTTAAAGTGGTAGATGAACACAATGCCTTTGTTTATTTTTTATATGGTGCTGAGGATGGAACCCAGTGCCTCACATGTGCCTGGAGAGTGCTCTACCACTGAGCCACAACCCAGCCCCAGTTTTTAATCTTTCACCTTTAGGTTTTTGCTTTAAGGTTGACACCTTAAATTGATAATTTTGAGTATAGACAGTTTGCCTATACAAGTTCCCCAGCGCCCAATGTCACAGCTTACATCTGCAGTAGTCCGTTTTGTGCTGCTATAACGGAATAACTGAGATCAGGCATTTTATGAAGAATGGCAATTCTTTTGTCTCATGGTTCTGGAGGCTGTGGTTAAGATTAAGGGGCCTATAAATGAGGGCTGTACTATATCATGACAGAAATCATGTGGTAAGTGTATACATGCAATAGCAAGCAGAGGACCAAATTCACCTTTATAACACATCCAGTCCCATGATAACAATGATAATGCTAACTTAAAAATTCCTACCTCAACGTTGTTGCATTAGGAATTAAGTTACTAGCAGAATCTGGGGGACACCAGCCATAACATTTTGTGTAGTGCATTTTTTAAACAAGTTACAATAGCTAATAGTCTTTAAACTTCCAACAAGAAAGCGATTTATACTATATTAGAATAATCATGTATTTTGTATTTGAATATTTACTTTTGCCAGTGAGCTTTATACTTTAATGTTACTAATTAGTGGCATTTTCCTTAAACTTGAAGAACTTTAGCATTTCTTACAGAGTCTGTTGGTAAACATCCTTAGCTTTTATCTGTAAAAAAGCTTTATTTCTTCATTTGTGAAGGATACCTCGACTCTTGTTAGACACAATGTTTCACTGAGCCTAAACCTGCCCATGTAACAGTAACTTTATACAATGGACTTTCTTGGGAGCTACACAAACATACTAAATTGCAATGTGCAATGTTAGGAGCTAACTGAGGAATTAGCTGCATAATTTTGCTAAGTCTGTAACCTGCCTAGTAATACAATGAACAATATGTACTAATAATGCCAATGACCTAAAGTAACCTATTGGTATAAATACAGCTTGGCAGCTTGGCCCCTCTGCCATCTTTCCTCTCTGCACCTTGTCTTTTATTTCCCTTATAGCTTTTATCTATTTCTTTGTGAAGGATACCTTGATAATATTGATTAGCAATTTGTTTCCTTCAGCTTTTGAATATATTGTCTGGCCTATGATTTTTCTGATAAAAAGTAGTTCCAACATATCTTACAGAATTTATGTAACTTGTTTTCCTTTTCTGCTTTCAGGACCCTCAGTTTTTAAAATTACATAGCCTGATTATAGTGAGAATTGGTACAATCTTGGATTGAATCTGAATCTTTCATCTTCCTGTTCCTTGATATTTATACCTTTCCCTAGATTTGGGAATTTTCTATTACTTCTTAAAGCTTTTTATCCTTCTCCTTGAATGCCTACAATTAAAAAAATGAGGTCTTGATGTTGTGTCATAGGCTGCATCTTCTTTTTCCTATGACCATTTTCAAAATAATGTCTTCAAGTTCAGATTCTTCTGCATGATCAGTTCTGCTGTCAGTACTATTACATTTTTTATTGCATCCTGTAACTCCAGAATTTGTATTATATTTTAGTTTTATTTATTGCTTATTTTTGTTGAATTGCATCTCTTGAGACTTATTGAGCTTAACTATTTCTACCTCTGTCAGATAATTCCTACATTTTCATTTCTTCATTTGTGTTCTTTGGTGGCGATATATCTTTGGTTTTTCATGTTTATTATATTACATTGGTAACTGCTTTATCACATGCATAGACAACTCTTCTAGATTTTATGGACCGTTTTTGGTGGGAAAAGGACTTCCCATGTATGGAAGTACACTGAATGGGTGGGGTTCAAAAATTCCGGCATTAGTGATGGCACAGGAAGGCGTTTCCATATAGCTGTCACCTGTGTTCAGGACTGATGAGAATTGCATGGAGCCTCAATGGCCACCTCTGGATGTGTGCAGAGGCAGTGTCGGGGTCCTCACTGGTGATGGCTAACATGGCTCAATTTCTTCAGGGAAGTTGAGGTGATAATTCTTGGAATTGGTTCTAACCTTGACTGTGGCAGTGGTGCCTGTGGATACATCAAGCATGGCATGCATGGAAGGACTCGGTCTAAATTGGTAATAACACTGGTGTCTGGGGTACAGACCCCCCCCCCCACCACCACCGTTGAGTTGGTCGTGTGCAAGGTATAAGTGCTTGTGAAGGAGCCAGGGATGGGAGCACAGCTGTACAAAGGGGTCCAGTGGCTCTGGGGTCTCTGACAGTTGGGCCAGAGACAGCATGTACATGTGCAGAAAAAACCCTATATCTGGGTGCCATAATGACCTAGCTTCCACTTGAATAATCTCAGGGCTGGGACTAGAGTACAGGCTAGAAGCTGAGCTCATGTTTGATGTGCAGGTATACATAAAGAACTTGGCTCTAGGGTCCAGGGATCCAACCAGCTTGCTATAGCAATGGACTTAATGCCCTAGACATGGATGGACACAGTACAGTCAGAATCATGGGTACTTGGGTCTGGGGAGTTAGGGGCATGCTCAGTTGGGAGATGTGGGAGCTGTGGTCTCAGATTGGCACAATAGAAGTGTTTATTTAGGAGTGATATGTGTAAGCTTAATTTCCATCTCTGGATTTTCTAGCAGGAATAACTGCCGTTTACCCAAGTGTCAAAAGATACTGGGGTCCTCTATAGAAGGCCACTGGAGAACACACTGGCCCCAGTCATGTGGCCAATACTGATGGCTCCCTTCTTTGGTCCTAGCCATCTTCTGGCATTTCAGTTATACTTGACCTTTTAATCTCCTACTTGCTCTGATTAACCCTATTAGGATGTGTGGAATATTTTATAACACTCCTATCTATTTAGATGGGGGAATGATCTGGTCTGAGGAATTTAACTCTTTTGGGCAATAACTTCTTATTCAAAGTTCCATTAAGATTTCTAGCATTCATGTTGCCTCCATCAAATGTTCTTGGGCAAGCTGAAAGTGCTGAAAAGTTTGCCAATACCATGTAAGTCTGAAAAAAATTGAACAGACTTTGTAAACCACCTTCAAGAAGGTATTAGAATTCTACATTCTTGAAGTTGTGTTTCATTATATTTCCCAGAGAAACTAGAAGTTTTGTATCCAAGAAGAACAGAAATGATTTCTTCTGGTCTGTATGCTTATGCTTATTACCTATTCAACTTCAGAAAATGAAGTACAATAAGTATGCAAGAATTTATGCTCTGTCTTCTACTTTCAGAAGTTGAGTCTACACTGCATAGACAATACCAATTTTAGTGTTGGTTTTAGGCCCTTATATCCACAGTTTGGGCAAGGCCCAGGAATTTCATGGGAGTTCCCCGGTTAGACCCTCTTCCTGTTATCACAAAATATTTGTATGCCTCATAGAAGGCCATTCATCTGGGTCAAGTCTCTGCCTTAAGAATGTGGAGAAGTCTCTTTCGGATCTGTTTGGTGCGGACAGCATAGACAACTGGGTTGAGGATGGGTGGGATGAGGAGGTATAAATTAGCTAAAAGAATATGGATATGGGGAGGCACATGATGGCCAAAACGGTGGGTGAGAGATGAAATAGCAATAGGGATATAGAAGACGAGGATGGCACAGATATGAGAACTACATGTACCTAAGGTTTTAAACCTGGCATCATGGGTAGCCAGTCCCAAAACAGCCTTAAAAATCATCACATATGAAGCAGTGATGGCTAGAGAATCCAGGATTAATACTAGGAAGCCAATTCCCATTCCATATAAGTTGTTGACCCTCGTGTCTCCACATGCCAAGGTGACCACAGCCATGTGCTCACAGTAGGAGTGGGCAATGATTCGGGTCCGGTAAAGTGGTAGCCTCAGGCGAATCAGTAGGGGCAGAGGTCCAATGTAGAGTATCCCCCGGAGGAGGGCAGCCATCCCCAAACGACCCACCACTGCATGGGTGAGCACCGAGGTATGGTGTAGTGGGTCACAGATAGCCACATAGCGATCATAAGCCATGGCAAGGAAGATGCCCGACTCCACAGTTGCAAAGCAGTGGATGAAGAACATCTGGGCCAAGCAGGAATCCAGACCAATGTTGCGGGCACCGAACCAGAAGATGGTCAACAGTTTGGGCATGGTAGAGGTTGAAAGGACCAAATCAATGACAGCCAACATACACAGGAAGAAATACATGGGCTGGTGCAGGCTGCGCTCCATCTTGATCACTGCCAGGATAGTAATGTTTCCCACCAAAGCCAATAGGTACATGAAGCCAAAGGGGATGGAGAGCCAAATGTGCAGGGACTCCAACCCTGGGATACCAGTAAGCCAGAAAGAGGTGGGCACAGAGCAGGCATTATTAGAGGTATACATGTTTGGGTATAGGGTAGCAGGGGACAGGAGCACTGTTATACCACTACTGACAACTGTAGACTAGATCCTCATTTTCATCCTGGGCAATTAGTGGCACCTGCAATAAAAAAATTCCAAATTCCAACTTGAAAAATAATGTATTTTATGAGTTATCCATGACAGCACCCACCGTTAGATATAGAAACAGGCATGATCCTTTCCACTGCTAAGTTGCCCTACCATACTGCAGAAATTCCGATTATGCATACCTTTGAGTAGTTTTGGGAAAATTTCACCTAGAGGAAATAGAATATGGAAAAAGGTCTCTGTAATGATTAGATGTAAATCCATGTGTTAATCTCAGTGCCTGAATGTGTTTGTCACTGATCAATAGCAACATTAATCAGTTAATATAAACTCTTTGCAATTTTTATGCCAATGAAAAGTGGAACCATGTGTTCAAAAATACATATGTACTACTTGATCCAGTTATATAAACAACATTCAGAACTTCCACAATTAGAGATGTGTAGGTGTGATAGCCAGTGGTACCAGCAATTCTAGAAGCTGAGGCTGGGAGATCATGAGCACAGGTGAACAAGTTCTAGTATGTCTGACGAGTTAGAATTATATTGCTAATGCTTGTAAGAGATCTTGTATTATAAATATACCAGGAAACTTATGTAAGAGGGAATAGCAGGAAGCATTTTAAACTGTTTTTTGATTTCATTAGTTATAGAAACATGCCCTAGATAGAAAAGGGTCTGGAAAGATTTATGCCAAAATTGATTTTGGGTAGATGGGATTATGAGTGCTTTCACTTTTCCTCCTTTTGTACATTGTACATTGGTTAGTTCATAAGCTTATTTTCAAAGGCAGAATCTAAGCCCGATAACAATGTAAGGAAACATTTTAAAACCAAAGATATTAGTGAAATAGATTTAAAATAGGTCCTGTGCTTAATTTCTCAAAAAGCTCTCATTTAAGGTTGCCCAGGTTTCATGGTAAAACAGGAACAAAGAAAAAATTTAAGGGTTTACTATAAAGGACAGACTATTAAGTTTTCTTAACAAGGATATGGATATCACCTATATTTTGATATAAAAGGCACAACTTTTTGTAAGTTTACTAGGCTTTCCTACCATCTGAAGACAGTGAGATCAAATTGTTATGTGCATATGACTGTCATAACTCCATTCTTACAATGTACTAATAACACTAAGTGAAATGTCATTTGCTGTTAACACAATAGTTTCCAGTTCTATCCATTCAAGTGAAAAACCAGATTGAGAAAAATCAAGGGTCAAACATTTCCCCCCTCAAGTATGAAATCTAGAGAAAAGGCATAAAAATCTCCTCAGGAAAACATAAGACCATCAGAGTAGAGGAAGGAGATTGAGAGGGAGAAGTAGCACAGATGGAGGCAATAGGGAATGAAACTGATTAAATTTTTGAGTAAACGAATCCTACTTTTATGTATAATTATAATGCACTAATTAAAAGAGGGGAGACCAGTGAGAGAAAGGTGAACAGGAGGAGGGAAGACGGGAGGGAAAGGAGATACTGGGAGATGAGAATGATCAAATTTTGCACATGTATGAATGTCACAATGAATTCCACTATTATAATGCATTAGTTAAAAAAAATCCAGAGAATGCATAGGAATGGACTGAAGTAAACTAGTCAAAGATACTTTATTCGTATCATCCTTCTTGGTTTCTATTTGAGGATCCAGAGAGATCACTGAAGTACTGGCTATCGCTTCTAAAGTTCTTGTGTGCTGTGCCTTTTGCATATAAGGGGTCTCTGCTGAAAAATCCTATTGCTTCCCATCCTCTAAATTCAGAGCTGAGAGCATAGGACACGTTTGTGCCCTTTCCCATCTTAGGCTTGCCTGAGACCTTTGATTCCCAGATCAGCCAGTGACACCCATGTGTGCAGGCATTTTCTTCACACAGCCATGTTTTGGTTGAGAAAAAAAACCCACAAGGAGGCAGTTAAACAAAAAACACCCCAAATACACCTAGGAAGACTTCCTCACTCTTCAATGCCCTTTTCAAGTTACCTCTCATCTACAAACCTTCTGAGGCATCTCCAGCCTGTACCAGAATGAGTGGGTCAAGGGTGTGGAGAGACCATAGTCACTAAATTCTGAATTTAAGCCCAAGCAAACTTCAGATTGTCTAAAATAGGGATAATAATTATATTTCCATAGCAAATAAGCATAAAAGGAGACTCAAGGCTATACAAGGACTTAAAATGAACTGTGCTGGAACCTGAATTAAGTTTTTAGGAGTTTGCTTGCTTATTGGTCCGATATTTTTCTTGCCACCTGTTCAATAAGTTTTTGCAAACCTTAGTTAATTAAAAAAAAAATCATGAACCATTCTATCAGATTCCTCAGTAACTGATTTGGATACTCAGACATGTAAATAGCTGTGGGGTTGCTTCCTCAGGGTTGAGGTGTAAGGCTGCCCTGGATCTCAGTTAAGAGGACAGGAAGGAGGCCCTATGAGGCAGCACCATGTTGCTGCTTAGGCATCAACTTGCCATCTCAAGCCAGGTTTCCCATTCCAGACCTTCAACTTACTGTTTGAGAAAGTTGTTAACACTGAAAGGGAGTCTTACCAAGAAGATAATCTTCACTACATACAGAATAAATGTAAAGCACTTGGCACACAGCAGCAGCTGCCTTTCCCTGAAATTTCCACTGTTCCATGTGGGCAGGAGACCAAAGGTGTACATTCTACAGACTGAAATAACTTCCTTGCATTTCTATTACATGGTTCATCTTACAGGATGCCTCAGAAGTGCAGGAATTGATTAGATGGAACAGATTTAAGTACTAGTCAAACAATTCAAACACAGTGAGAATGTCTGAAATGTCCTCTGGAGGTATTAGCAACAGATCATCCTAGAACAGATAAAGGGCACAATTTCCTCAACATCAGGGTGGGCCAAGGTATTGGGAACCCATCCCAAAGAATCAGCCTCTGGGGATGGCTTCAAATCTAAATTCATACCTTTAATTTATGTCAGAATCAGTTCAGCCAAATGAAGTTGTAACCAGGGTTTAGATAAGAATCCTGTACATATAAAGGCATCCAAACTGACAATTGTCACCTTAGGTGCTACAGTCTACTTCAGACCCCAACACTTGTCACTTTACCTAGAGCATTTAAGATACTCTGTCAGTTCACATGAGGAGATCCTTACCTGGTGACATGCCTGCCAGCCCCAAGAGAGGCATTCCAATGGTGGGTCTGAGGCTTCTGAAAGAGGTACTCCTTGCTTAGGTTCAAATACTAACTTTTTTGTTCTGTAGCTTTAGACAATGCCATCTCTTTGCTTTTCTGTTTCCCAATCTGGGAAACCAGAGGAATAGCAGTTACTTTAGAGTAATTTCATGTATTAAGTGAAGTGTGCACATGTGTGTGCCCACTAAAGGCCAAGTGTTAGGATGCCTGGCCTCTGAATGGGCACTGGATTCACTTTTCCTATTCCTTCATCTGGTCTTTTCTCCCCTTCAACAGGGCAGTGCTATTTCTATGTGACCATGGCAACTCCCTGTCCTTCCAACTGTATGGCTAGTCTTTTTAATATGACTATAAATCAACTGAAGACTTGCTTATGGTGTCGGGGGAAAGGATTGCCCGACTGAAAAAGACGAGATGCCCAACCAGAATGAAATTTGTAGTCTTTTCTCCTGTTCTGAGGGAAAGCCCCAGAAATCAAGCCTCCTATTTTGGGGTTTTCTCTTTTGACTCAACCTAAACTCTGTTGTACTCACCTTGTTACTTCTACTTTTGACTAGACCTGTGAGGAGAAGCTGTGTGTGGACCAAAAGTGTGGTTTCTGGAACTTGGAGTCTTCTTCCAATGACTTTGTTTGGGGTCCTTCTCTGGAATGCGCTTACCTATTGGCAGGCTGTCCAGAGCTCTAGGTTGTTACAGTGTTCACCTGTTGTCTAGATGGGAAAATTTAGCTGACTGTCAAGGAGAGGCCATGCCCCTGGTCTCTTTCTTCTGTATCCTTTTGTCTAGGTTCTGAAAATAGCCAGTTACTCTCAAGGGTTACACAGGGAAACTTGTATGTTTCCCCTTGGGATTTGCTACTCTTAGGAGCAGTCTTCATTCTCCATCTCACTCCCCCTCCAAGGACTAGAACAGACTTATTCCTACCCCTTGGCTGGGCTCTTAGCTGGCCCAGGTTTGTGATTATCCTCCAGGGCCTGAGGTACTCAGGTTCCAGGGAGCATATTGAGAGTCAACAAAAGGGTTGGGAATAATCACTAGATATTTGCCAAACTGGTATGGACTATTTTGGGTCCATAATACAGAAAATCTAGGCTATATAAATGCAAATAATTTTGCATCTATTTTAATTCCTTTGTTTGAAATGAATTAGGTTGAAGTTGTTGTATGTGGATACTTAAGCTTCCCAGAATAGTGGGAAGGCTTGTTTCAGTTTTACCACTTAAAGTGACAGATTTGTCAATGATCTTTTTCTGCCTAGGCTTGATAAAATTTTGGAAGTGAAATTACTGATTGAAGTTCATGAATCCTGTTCAAGTTGAATCCCCAAAGCATTCTTCCATTCTGTGTTTAACAATATCAAGTGAGTTTCTGAAAACTTGCCCTGAAGTAATTTAAAACAAACTTTGTAGGTAGGCTAACAAGATCATCCCCCCCCCCTTTATTTCTACAGTGTGAAAAATGTCAGTATTTGAACAGAACTCTTAGCCCATTTATTTGGGGACAATTCCATTTTCATCCGATTCCTGGTATTCTTAAGTGGGGAGGATGACTTCAGAAATATTGGAAGGATTTAAGTATTTTCTACTGGAGTGTTTTCTATAGGAGGTTGACATGTGAGGAGATACTTTGATAGTCATGTTTCTTTTGGTGCTGGGAATTGAACCCAGGGTCTTGTGCTGGCTATGGGCATACTCTACCATTAAGCTATACCTCCAATTCTAAAATAACTTTTCACGACTCACTACGATTATGAATTTCCTCATATTTCCTAGTTCACATTTTTATTGTGTTGTCAGTCCCCAAAGTTACTTCCTCATAATTGGTCTTACTTTGGTGATGTGGTTAATAAGAGACCTTTAATAAGTCATAAGATTCTACATGTGGGATTGATTTCTTGACTTTCTGGAGCATGTTTTATTTCCATGTTTATGAATTTTCTAATTTTGCTTCTGTTATTTCTAATTTCATATTATTGTGATTGGGAAAGATATTTGACATGGCCTGTCACCAGGGTTCATTGTCATGGGCTGTGAGCCTGTATCTGCAGGGATCTTTCTGAATCCTGGGCCCATGAGGCTCAGCAAAATTGAGCCGTTCTTGAGCCAGGGCCCACTGGAGACTAGGGTTGCAGGACTGGCCTCTAATGCCTGTCAATCTTCATTTTGTTCATTATTTTCCTGATATCAGCAAGTTGTTTCCTGGTGTTGTCTTTTAGCTCACCAAGCCTTTTAGAAAGTTGGGATTTATTTGTTTTTGGTACCAGAGATTGAACCCAGGGGTACTTGATCTTTGAGCCACATCCCCAGCCTTTTTTTAACTTTTGAAACAGGGCCTTAAGTTGCCGAGACTAGCTTTAAACTTGTGATCCCCCTGTCCCAGCCTCCCAACCTGCTGGGATTACAGCCAAGCACCACCATGCCCAGCTTATTTTGGATTCTTTGTAAAGCATTTTTGTCTCTCCATTTTGGGAATTAGATACAATGAAATGTCATAGTTATCAAGTATCATTGCATGAGTAAGAAAAATGATTAGGATCTACTAAAACTTGAGATGCAGTCAAAGCAGTAAAAGTTAGTTGACAAGTATCTACTGAATAGACCAAATAAACTTAAGCTAGAGAAAAAGCCTGAAGTCAGCAGAAATATTTGCATAGAAGTAGAGAATACAAATTGAAAAAATAGGTTGTACTTTGGACACCAAGATTGACAAACTTTGACTAAGAAAATTCAAATAAAACTAAGTGAAAGGAGAAATTGCAATACCACACATACAAAATATAAGATATTACTACAATTATATGCCAACAAATTAGATGAGAAATACCTAGACACATAACATACTATGACCAAATCATGAGTAGAAATCTGAGCATAACATTAGAGAAGTTGAATCAGTAATAAAGAAACTGGCCAAAGATAAACCCAAGACCTGATGGCTTCCCAGTCAAATTTAACCAAATGTTTCAGGAAAGAGCACCACCCCTTCTCAAATTCTGAAAAAGGAGAAGTGTGATCATTTTAGGTGTCAAGCTCAACTGGATTAAGGGATTCCAAGAGACCTGGTTAAATATTGTTTCTGTGAGTGGTTTTGAAGAAATGACATCTACATCAGGAAGGCCTGCATTCGCCTGATGTGGTTGCATGCCTTCCAGTGAGCTGAAGATCTGGGTAACAAGGCAGAGAAAGGATAGGATTTGCTTTCTCTTCTGAACCTGGGACATGTGGCCTTTGGATATCAGAACTTCAGGTTCTCCGACCTTTGGATTTTAGAACTTGAACCAGTGACCCTGTAGGTTCTAAGTTCTGATAATTATACCATAAGCTTTCCTGGTACTTAGACTGAACCATGATACAAGCTTCCTAGATTCTCCAGCTTACTAAGAACATAGGGGTCTTCTCTGCTTCCATAACGATGTGAACCTGTTCCCCTAGTAAATTTCCCTTCATCTTCCATCCCTCTTGAGAGCCCGAGTTACACTGGAGGATAAATTCAAACCTTTTAAGATTTCACTTTACAAGGTTAGCATTGTTCTGATGCCAAAGCACAGAAATTACAACAACAAAAAGCTTAGTTGTAGGCTGTGTTAGTTTAACTTCTGTGACAAAAATACCTGACAACAACTTGAAGGGGGAAAAGTTGCTTGGGTTCATGGTTTGAGGTTCAGTCCATGCTTTGTGACTATCATTCTGGGCCTGTGGTGAGGCAAAACATAATATCATGGCAGAGGACAGCTGCTTAGCTCACAGTGGCCAGGAAGCACAGAGGGAGAAGTATTGAGATTAAAATATAGTCCAAGGCCATACTTCCAGTGACCTACTTCCTTCAGCTACACCTTACCTACATATAGTTACCACATAGTAGTTCCTTCGAATTATTAATCCATCAAATGGACTAATCCACAGATGATATAAGAGGTAAATAATTGGAGTGTGAGACCAGTGAACATTCCTGCATTGTTTAACACATGACCTTTGTGGGGAGTGTCCCTAGCTTATGGGATGAAAAAGGCAACATCACAACAGACAGATATACAGATGATAATTAGAAACTATATTGAAACCCTATACTCTAATAAAATAGAAGATAGTGAAGGCATCGGTAAATTCCTTAAGTCATATGATCTGCCCAGATTAAGTTGTGTATATCCTCCTAACTCAAACAGACCAATGTCAAGTGAGGAAATAGAAGAAGCCATCAAAAGATTACCAACCAAGAAAAGCCCAGGACTGGACGGATATACAGCAGAGTTTTACAAGACCTTTAAAGAACTAATTCCAATACTCCAGTTTCAGGAAATAGAAAAAGAGGGAGTACTTCCAAATTCATTCTACGAGGCCAATATCACCCTGATTCCTAAACCAGACAAAGAGACCTCAAAGAAAGAAAACTACAGACCAATATTCCTATTGAATTTAGATGCAAAAATCCTCAATACAATTCTGGCAAATCAGATACAAAAACATATCAAAAAGATCATGCACCGTGACCAAGTGGGATTCATCCCCAGGATGCAAGGCTGGTTCAATATACGGAAATCAATAAATGTTATTCACCACATCAATAGACTTAAAGAACCATATGGTCATCTCGATAGATGCTGAAAAAGCATTCGACAAAATACAGCATCCCTTTATGTTCAAAACACTAGAAAAACTAGGGATAACAGGAACTTCAACATTGTAAAAGCTATATACACTAAGCCTAATGCCAGCATCATTCTAAATGGAGAATAATTGAAGGCATTCTCTCTAAAATCTGGAACAAGACAGGGATGCCCTCTCTCACCACTTCTATTCAACATAGTTCTTGAAACACTAGCCAGAACAATTAGAAGAAATTAAAGGCATAAATACAGGAAGAGAACTTAAATTAGCACTATTTGCTGATGACAAGATCCTATACCTAGCAGATCCAAAAAGTTCTACCAAGAAACTTCTAGAACTAGTAAATGAATTCAGCAAAGTGGCAGGATATAAAATCAACACCCATAAATCAAAGGCATTCCTGTTTATCAGTGACAAATTCTCTGAAAAGGAAATGAGGAAAAACACCCCATTTACAATATCCTAAAAAAATAAAATACCTAGGAATTAACCTAACAAAAGAGGTGAAAGATCTATACAATGAAAACTACAGAACCCTAAAGAATGAAATAGAAGACCTTAGAAGATGGAAGGATATACCTTGCTCATGGATAGGCAGAATTAATATTATTAAAATGGTCATATTACCAAAAGCACTTTACAGATTCAATGCAATTCTGATCAAAATCCCAGTGGCATTCCTCGCAGAAATAGAAAAAGCTATCATGAAATTCATCTGGAAAAAAGAAGAGACCCAGAATAGCTAAAGTAATTCTAAGCAGGAAGAGTGAAACTGGTGGTATCGTGATACCAGACTTATACTACAGAGCAATAGTAACAAAAACAGCTGGTACTGGCACCAAAACAATAGACCAATGGTACAGAATAGAGGACACAGAGACCAATCCACAAAATTACAACTACCTTTTATTAGACAAAGGTGCTAAAACCATGCAATGGAGAAAGGATAGCATCTTCAACAAATGGTTCTGGGAGAACTGGAAATCCATATACAACAAAATGAAATTGAATCCCTTTCTCTCACCATGCACAAAGTTAACTCAAAAATGGATCAAGGAGCTAGGAATCAAACCAGAGACTCTGCATCTAATGGAAGATAAAGTTGGCCCTAATCTC
Organism: Marmota flaviventris; assembly: GCF_047511675.1. Lineage (NCBI taxonomy): Eukaryota > Metazoa > Chordata > Mammalia > Rodentia > Sciuridae > Marmota > Marmota flaviventris. Next base: position 59,919,050 of record NC_092506.1, on the reverse strand, counting down.
CATCTCATGGGGTCGGGCCCCAAATTCCTTAATAAGTCACTTGTAGCACAAGAGTTAAAACCAAGAATCAACAAATGGGACAAATTCAAACTAAAGTGTTTTTTCTCTGCAAGAGAAAAAATATGCGAGGTGAATAGGGAGCCTACATCCTGGGAACAAAGTTTTACCCCTCACACATCAGATAGAGCTCCAGATTATACAAAGAACTCAAAAAGTTAAAACAAAAAACAAAATAACCTAATCAAAAAATGGGCCAAGGACCTGAACAGACACTTCTCAGAAGAGGATATACAATCAATCACTCAACAAATACATGAAAAAATGCTCACCATCTCTAGCAATCAGAGAAATGAAAATTAGAACTACTGTAAGATACCATCTCATTCCATTAAGATTGGCAGCCATTATGAAGTCAAACAATAAGTGCTGGCGAGGATGTGGGGAAAAAGGTACACTCATACATTGCTGGTGGGACTGCAAATTGGTGCAGCCAATTTGGAAAGCAGTATGGAGATTCTTTGGACAGCTGGGAATGGAACCACCATTTGACCCAGCTATTCCCATTCTCAGACTATACCCAAAAGACCTAAAAATAGCATACTACAGGGACACAGCCACATCAATGTTCATAGCAGCACAATTCACAATAGCTAGACTGTGGAACCAACCTAGATGCCCTTCAATAGATGAATGGATAAAAAAATGTGGCATTTATACACAATGGAATATTACTCAGCACTAAAAAATAACAAGATTATGGCATTTGCAGGCAAATGGATGGCATTAGAGCAGATTATGCTAAGTGAAGTTAGCCAATCCCTAAAAAACAAATGCCAAATGTCTTCTGATATAAGGGGGGGTGACTCAAAATGGGATAGGGAGGAAGAGCATGAGAAGATTACCACTAAATAGGGAAGAGGTGGGAGGGATAAGGAGGGAGAAGGGGAATTGCACAGAAGATGGAAGGAGACCCTCATTGTTATACAGAATACATGTATGATGTTGTGAGAAAAAAGTGTCACATTATATTGGGTAGAGAGAAGTGATGGGAGGGGAGGGGAAGGGGGGATAGGAAGGGCAGCAGTATAAAATAGACATTATTATGGCTGTATGTATATAAGTGACTAAGACCAATGCGATTCTGCAACCTGTACAATCAGAAAAATGAGAAGTTATACCCCATTTGATCCAAATGTATGAAATGTCAAGATCATTGTACTGCCATGTATAACTAGTTAAAAAAAACAATTAGACAAATATGCCTGTGGTTCTAAGAGGAATCGCTTAATTTTCATACTTGGGAAAGACTCAACTTTTTCTTTTAAGGAATGAACTTCATGCAATAAACTTTCCTGTTAGTACTGCTTTCATAGTGTCCCAGAGATTGATATGTTGTTTTCTCATTTACCTCTAAGAATTTTTTTAATCTCCTCGATGTCTTCTGTAACCCATTGTTCATTTCAATAGCATAGCATATTGTTTAGTCTCCAGGTGTTGGAGTAATTTTTATTTTTATGTTGTCATTGACTTCTAATTTCATTCCATTATGATCTGATAAGAGGCAGAGTAGTATCCGTTTTGTATTTGCCAAGAGTTGCTTTGTGGCATATTATATGGTCTATTTTAGAGAAAGATCCCTGTGCTGCTAAGAAAGTGTATTTTCTTGATGAAGGATAAAATATTCTATGTTAGTTAAGTCTAAGTTGTTGGTTGTATTGAGATCTACAGTTTTAGTTTGGAAAAAAATCTATCTAGTGGTGAAAGGTATGTTAAAAAAAGTCACCCAAGATTACTGAGCTGTGGTCAATTGGACTCTTGAACTTGAAGAGTTTGTTTGAACATAGATGCTCCATTGTTTGGAGCATATAAATTTACAATTGTTATGTCTTGTTGTATGGTTCCCTTGAGCAGTATGAAGTGTCCTTTATCCCTTTTAACTTTGGCTTGAAGTCTACTTTGAGGATAGAAATCCCTGCTTGCTTCTGCAGTCCATGTGAGTGGTATGATTTTCCCCAATCTTTCACCTTCAGTCTGGATGTCTTTTCCTATCAGATGAGTCTCCTGGAGGCAGCATATTGTTGAGTCTTTAAATTCAATCTGCTAGCCTATGTCTTTTGGTTGGTGAGTTTAGGCCATTAACATTCAGGGTATTGAGACATGGTTTGTATTCCTAGCCATTTTATTTTTGTTACTTGACTTGGTTTGTTCTTTGATTAGTTTTTCCTTTAGTGTACTGCCTCTTTGCTGATTGTTTCCTCTTCATGGAATATTTTGTCAAGGATATTTTGTAGTGCCAGTTTTCTAGTTGTAAGTTGTTTAAACTTGTTAACATGGAATGTTTTTATTTCAAGTCTAAAAGCTTAGTTTTGTTGGATACAAGATTCTTGGTTGGCATCCATTTTCTTTCAGAGCTTGATATGTTGTTCCATGATCTAGCTTTCAGAATCTGTTGAAAAATCTGCTGTGATCCTAATTAGTTTCTCCCCATTCTTCTCTCTCATGGCTTTTAATATTCTCTCCTTATTCTGTATTTTGGGCATTTTCATTACAGTGTGACTTGGTGTGGATCTGTTGCGATTTTGTACATTTGGCATCCTGTAGGCTTCTTGAATTTGGTTTTCCAATTCATTGGCTTTGGAAAGTTTTGATATTTCATTTCTTTGGTTTGGAACTGTCTTACTATAACCCCATAACTCTTAAATTTGGTCTTTTTATGCTATGCCATATTTCTTGAATGTTCTGCTCAAAGTTTCTTACCATGTTTACTATATGGTCTACATTCTTTGAGATTATATTTTGTCTTTATTGTTTGAGGTCCTATCTTCCAAGTGGTCTACTGATACTTTCAATTAAACTTTTACTTTGGTTTATTGTGTATTTCAAGGATTTCTATTTTTTTTGAAGAACCTCCATCACCTTACAAGAAGCAAAAGATTACTTCAGTATTTGTTTATGTAGCTCTTTGTCGAAATGATCTTTTGCTGCCTGTATTTGCTATCTTATCTTTCAAGTCAGAAAGTTTTAATCATGTACATCCTGAACACTTTCTGTAATTTCTTCTGTGTGGTTTCCACAGATTCTAATAATGTGCTATCTTGATATATTTGGGGCATTTTCTTCCCTTGTCTTTTCATGTTGCTCGTGTGTGTTCCCTTCTAGCTCTGTGGTTCTGGGGCATTATTGTTTTTACCCTGTAGGTTTGTAGTGCTCCTGTATGGTTACAAAATCCTTTTTGTGGGGAAGGACAATGTTAACAGTTAAATAACAATATACCACCAATGAACAGTGTTGCCATTAAGACATTTACAGTTTGGTCACAATGTACAGAAATGTTGAATTCTATTATTATCTAATATAATCAGTAGGTTTGTAAAAGAGTTTAGTTTCTGGTGATTGACAATGAACTTGGAGTGAGGTATAGGATGATATGCTGAGGAGGTAGGATGTGAGAATATAGGGAATATATCTTAGGAAGTGTGAAAGAAATCTTATGAAAAGGTTTAGTAGCAAGAGAATAGACAGGAAGTACTTTTGGGTAGATAAGTATGTGGGAAGACAGTACATAAAACATGTATTTAGGAAAATAAATGTTGTTATATGTAGTACCAATAGTAAAGATAGGAGGGAGAAAGAATAAAAGGGCATATACAACACCTCTATATTATTCAGATGACCCAGTCCCTCAAAATCCTATTTCATGAAGCCTCGTCAAATGAGCTCATTTATCTATTAAGCTATGATTACAAAGAGGGGGACTCCACAAGATTTAAAACAAAGCATGATTAAGGTTTTCAACTATGACTCTGAAGGTCACACTGCTGCTGAGATACATGTCTTCTATTGCAACAGGTCCCTAGGGCCCCATTTGGTGGAAAGAAGGATTTACAAGTAGGATAATGGAAAGGACCAGATCCAGTGGAAGTGTGAGATAGAGGGCATGCTGTGTGTTTTCCCAGATGGTGCCTTTTATCCTATTTGGGTACTGGACATGCCATCAGACATGGAGGACCCAGAACCACTGAAGAATCTAATGCTACAAGCTGAAGGGATAGCTCAACAGAGCTAACATGGCCACAAACATTGTGGCTGGAGACTATTCTCTTTGAACTACCAGTTAAGTGGGGTCCAGGGAGGGTTGTGTTGGACGTATTTTCTAGATCCACCTTTACTACGCCCAGCACTGTGGACTGGAGAATCCATCCCAGTATTTATTAATGATACTCATGATGGGTGGTTTTTTCAGATGCTTAGGTTATACCCATCCATGTGTCTGGATTTAATTATACTGATTACAGAAGAGAACTGCCTATGTTGGTCTCATAAGCATGGTGGCTGTCTAAGGGTATCTTTTGATAAGATAGCATATGGGGGGCCTAGACCAGCAAATTGTACTGGCCCCTGAGACTGTAAGCCATATGTCTTAACCATTAAAATGGTACTTTCATAAAAAGTCAATCATTTCTGCAGAACTTCTGCCAATACCTTACTGTCCTAATCATTCTGCAATAGAATTCAGCACCTTTCCTAAATAGACGGTGTTGGGGATGCAAATCAAGTCAAGATGGCACCTGGCACTTTGCCAGGAGGAGTGGTTTGTGAAGCAACGCCAGCGAGCCATTAAGATGATGATTCCTTATTGGCTGACTGCTGTATCTGTTAAGCTGTGTGTAATTAGTTAACTTAATTAAGCATATATACCTCTGCTGTTCGGCAGAGAAGCGGCTCCTGCTACCTTGGGTGCCCGTTACTTTGAGTTCTCAGTTCCCGCTGAGTTCACTCGCAATAAAGTAGTTCCCACTTCATCCTTCAAGTTGCTTGTCACCTCTTGGATATTTTGCCCAGCTGGACTACGGCAAGATGGAATGTTCAGATGTCTTGCCAGTACAAAGTTTCTAGAAATAGTGGATATGTTTTAGACTGGTCTAAGAATTGACAAAGGACAATTATGTAAGGACGTCATGACCCCTGGAAGTTTTGTTGGTAATATTCTAACCTTCAGCAAAGGTGGTATCCAAAAAGATCTTTGGTGCTTAATTGCAGGCTCAGACTTTCTACAACATAGATTGCAAATCCTGCCTACAAAGTCAGGCATAGGGTTAAGAGGGTTCCTGCTATCTCCTTATGCTTTAATTACTGGAGATGTAAGAGTTAAGAAGGATAATATGTTATAGTCTGTAAAAAAGTTAAAGTGATCCAATTGCATCACTAGATTTAAGTGGAGAGAAAGGAACATTAGTCCTTCAATCCTCCTTTGTCTTACTACCAGCCAACATTTCAGAACCATGGTATGCTGGTGATCATGTTTTACAACAGATGCATGCTCAGTTAACCAGACCCAAGTGTGGTCCTTGGTCTCATTCTTGCAGTGGCTACTTTAATTCTCATTGCTTCTACTGTTGTAGCCCCAGGGACAATCTCAAAACATTCAACATGTAAACTTAATTTGGCTCAAAATACTTACAAAGTCCTCCATAATCAGGTAAGTAGATGAAAGGATTGAAACTAAGTTGAATGCCTTAGAGGCTACTGTCAAACTTGAGAGTAGAAAGGTCATTACCAATATTTAAGGAAAGGCTTAAATGCCATGCTGTCCATTACTGCAGCCATATATAATGCTTCCCCATGGAATAGGAGGAAGGTTGAAAGTCATTTAGTGGGTATTTGGCATAGCAACAACAATAGCAGCCTGGATCTTATGGAGTTACATTGTTACATCCAGGATATAAAAAAAAAAAAATGGGGAGGTGGATCTTCTGGATCCCCTCTAGCTGATCAAATACTTCAAGAATTGAATGGCTTTAATTCTGGAAACATGCTGAGACATTCTGCATGGTATATTATTGGAATGATATGTTTGCTACTAATTATCTTTTGTATTGTGATAATAGGTTGTCACACCCTTAGACCAAGAATCAGGGAACTTGAAATAATGGCTCGTCATTTACGTTTGTGAAGAGGGAGAATACACGAGGATCTTCTCTAGGCATGTAAGGCATGGAAGTCAGGGAGAGATAGGCCTGGCATTGGGAAATTTCTGGCTCTCCCATGGCAATAGATTGCCCAATGCACGTGATCTTCCTCTCCACTCTGCTAGAAAGGTTCCTCATAGTAGCACCAGAGATGGGCATAACCTGTTAGGAACTGAACGGCCCACATTTAACCTTTTTTGGTAAAGGACATTCTATAGAATCTAATGTCTCCCAATAAACAAAGCAGGCGCAGGCTCCGTTTTGTGTAGAAGTTTATTCTGTCTGATCACCTTATCTGTCCTGTCCCCACTTTGAAACTACTTTGTTCCATGGGATTTTTGTCATTTTATTTCTTAGCTTTAGTTTCTGAGCCAGCCCATCCCATTGGGGGGGAACCCATGCAGGATGTGGACATGATAAATGCAAAACCATACTGGATCATTATAACCCAGTGATCCATTGCTGTACCAGATGGAGGTTTTGTTGTTTGAGTCAATGTATCTAACAGGTACATGCTACATACAAGAATAAGTGTCCTTTTCCCACCCCTATACTTAAAAGGTCCACAGAAGCAGTTTGTTTTCATCTGATTAGACAGAAATACACCTTCACTATCCTACTGTAGGCGATATTAACTCTCCAACTCTGGAGAAACTTGGCAGGATCTTGTTTCCCTTCTACAAGGCCACACTAGTTCATTATGTAACACTGCCGATTGGACTTAGGGAGATATAGCAATTACTCCTAGACTCATTGGTAAGACATTTGTCAGATGGTGAGAAGTAAGTCTGAAATTCAAGAGCTTGCAACTCAGTGAGGTTTCTAGGGGTCCAGGGACATGAGGCATATTTAGACAGCCTTGAAGTAAAAAAGGCAAGTTATTGAATTTGTTACCCTTACCATGAGGGGGGCAACATACCTATTGTGCCTATTAGGTTTGAAGCAACACATCCTTCATTTGGATGTACTATTTCATCTCATTTACCAGGTGACCAAAAAAATCGAGTTCTGCCAGAGGCATGGCTCGTGTGCAAGCTGCTCTTTACTCATTTCACATGATCCAGAAGATAAAAATGGTACTTGTACTGTGCCATCTGGACTTAGATAACATCTTATTTACTGCCACGGTCTTCTACACTTAACATCAAGTAACCCACTTCATGGCAAATGAAGCACAATTGGTCTATGCATGAAATTCACTGTTCTTACCATATCTCCCCTCCGCAATCTGGAGTAGCCGACTTAGAACAAAATACCCTTTTGAAGGCTTAGCTACAACACCTAGGTGGTAATATCCTGAAGGGCAGGGGCAAGGTTCTACACGTATTGAGTCAGGATCTACCATATGGTGCCATTTCCGCCACAGCTAGGACTTATGAGTCCGTGAATCAAAGTGAAGTGGGACTGACCACCGCCAACTCTCATGATCCAAGTTTCACTATTTCTTAGTCTGTTGGCCTAGAGGATTTGGCTCCAAAGGGAAAAATGGAATTTCTCCTGCAAGGAGATATAACATCGAACTAAAAGTTAAGATGGCCACCTGGCTGCCAAGTTCATGTTTCCGATTCAATAGGCAAAGGAGGGAGTGATGAATGACTTAGTTTCCTCAAGTGTGTAAGTCACTGAGCTACTCTAATGGAGGTGAGGAAGGATATGTCTAGAACACATGAAATCCTTTTGGGCGTCAGTATAACCAGGCCCCAAGAGGGAGGTAAGCAGAAAATGATGCTGTTCAGGTAGGACTACCAGTGGCCCAGGCCCTTCGGGAATGCGGATTTGAGTCATTCTACCAGGAAAAGTTGTGACTAGCCAACGTATTTGCTGAAGGCAAGGGTAATTCAGGAGAGGTAGATGTTTATGAGTACCTGCTTATAACTATGTGATCTAGAAGTGATGACTGTAGTTGTCATGAGTATTTTATTTCTTATGAATGTTTAGGTATGTTAAGATTTACTTTCTGTATCTATGATAAAACATTAACATGATAGTGCTTAAGTACTTTACTTCACAATATTTAAGTTATGGAGTTATTTAAGTTATGGAGTGTCAAAGAATACTAAAAGGGACTTCATCTCTTCAGAAGATGTCATACATTCATCTTTTGTCATACATGGAACAGTTGTATTAAGCAGAATGACTTGATTTCTAAATAAAGTATGGTTTTAAAAGATGTTTATGGGTAACAAGTTAATAAGGGGTACATTTGTCATGATTAGTTTTGAGTCACCTTGACTGGGTCACAGGATGCTCAGATATGGTCAAACGTTCAAGTTATTTCTATGGGATGCCATTTGAAGTAAATTGATACCAAGTTGGCATATTGAGTAAAGCAGACAAGTTCTACCCACTTTATCAGGACTTCAACTGATCGCCTTTAGGAAAGGTGGACTTCCAAGACCCACGTGCATGTTTAACAGACTTTTTGAATATAAGGGTATCAAAAGCATAGTATATCTTCACTTTAGTAACAGTCAAAATAAAGCTGGAGTAGCCACATTACTGTCAAAGCAGACTTCATAGCAAGGAAGTTAGTCATACAGATATTGATGATGAATTCAAGTTTCTGAAAACAATTCTTAGTGTGTAAATTCCTTATGATAAAAATTTGTGCCCCAAACAAGACTGTATGGAGAAATGGGTGAGTCCACTATTAGAAGGGCATTAGTCTCCACAATATTAATAGATAATAGATCAAATAGGGAGGGAAAAAATAAGGACAGTTGATTAAAGGTGGTAGTCTAATTGCCATCTATAGACCATCTAACAGAATACACATTTGAGATAATATTTATGTTAGACCACTGCTTGAGTCATGACATGCCTGAATTTTTGGACATGCTTCATGATTCCTATTTGCCTAACAAAACAAAAAACCCAAAAAACAAAAACCAGAGGTGACAGATAATTGGGATAGCCATCAGAAGATCCAGAAGTTAGCCAGGGAGTTGAATGGCTTATCCACTAGTTAAAGACTTCTCCATTGATGCTAGGAACTTGGGTGAAGTACAAGATTTATTCAGGTTGAAAAATTTAAGGGTTTTCTTCCACAAGCCTCAATAGGTTCTTAAGTAGAAAGGCACAATGAATATTACTTTAATTGCAGTTTATGCCATGTGATCATGCACTTTAAGGTACAATAATCCCTAAACATTGTAAAAAGTAATTCAAATGTACTTGGGTTATGAAATCAGCTAGTGTTGTCTCGTTAAGGGAAACTTGTTTTTACCTGAGTGTTTACCATTTTAGAAGTATTATATAAGAATGAAAAACTTGGGTATACCATATACTTGGTGTAGGGAAGATGGAGAATTTGAACCTGGGGTGTATGAACACTTGCTTTTGTCCATTAAGTAAGTATTAGGCAATTTGCTTAGCCTCTCTGTGCTTTAGTTCTGATCTGGAAAGTGGGGGATTATGAAAGTATCTCATAGGGCTCTTTCTATAATAAGAGAAAGTTAGAGAGATGGTAACTAGACTAACAGCTTATGGCAGCAAAGGGATGAGAGCATGACAAAAGTTCTTAACTGGGGGAATGATTTCTTTAAGGTGTCAAAGGCTTAAGTATATTTTAAAAAATCCTTTGAGGTAACATACATTTCCCTCAGTCATTCTGCCACCCAGATTGACCAAGATACCTGTTATATAGCCAAATCTCAGTGCCTACGCAGATGAATATCTGAAGGGGATTCCCTCATCTACTTCTCCCAGTTGCTTCAGGCTCTTAACAAAACTCATGTTGGAAGGCACAGAAAATAAGACTATCAACAGCCTAGTGTATGGCTGGATACAGGCAGGCAGGCTATGGATTGGATGGATTTAGGATCAGAAGTTAAATTTATATGTGGGATAAATGATGTTGGAGAACCTCACAAAAGGAGTGACACTCAGGAGTTGGTATCAGGGTGGAAGGAGTAGAAAAGATAACTGACAAGAACACATTTGGAAAGTGTTGGTAGTGGAAATTGAGTGTAGCATAGACATCTATCCAGTCTCTTTGTATATAACTTCCCTCCTGGGAAAACAGCTGGTCAAGTCTGGCCCAGAACTTAAATTCTGGTTCTACCATCTAGGCACAGAATGTTATCTTCTAAACTTGTCTTAGCATCAGTATCTCACTTATGGATTAGGTAATTAGTCTTCAGCTATATGCACTAAAGTCATGTTTGTTTTAATATTCCAAGTTAGCATCTGATAAGATCTTAAACCCCCCTCCCCCAAATTGTGTATAAACATTTCAGATAAACATTAAACCCACTGATAGTTAAAGCCAGAAGTCCAATATTCAATTTAGGTAGAACTGCTGTTAGTATCATTGTTGGCTTGAGCAACACATTTTTACCTTTGATGTATATTTGGGAAGTCAAATTGTATGACAGTTGATTACGTAAAACCAAAGCTGAGGTAAAGTCATTATACAAATGAAAGATGAAGATAATGTGTTCGGGAGCCTAGTCTGCCATGGGGTGCCCTCTCCTGGACAGTGTTAAAGTGTATGCTGACAGTGTTTCTGACTGGGGTCTGTTTCCAAGGCTCAATTCACCGAGTTATTTAAGATCCCACAGGGAAAAGGATGCTTTAATGCTTTCTTGCGTATCTGATGCATCTCTCATCAAGTAAAAATGTTGACAGTTGATAATGTGAAGATTAAGGAGTGAAACTTATACCAATTATTCACTCAATTTAAATAATACATCTAGTCAAACTCCGAGTTTATGCAAAGCAGAGCTCATCTATCGGAGGTGGTAAATGCTGAACCAAGTCTTAGAATCTATATTGGAACAACCTACTAGTTTTTCCTTACACATTCGTTACTTGACAAAAGGCACAGCATATGAAGCAGGCAGGGAACTGAAGAACTATGTATGTTTCGGCAGGAGCAATTCTACACAGAATGTGAAGTTTAGGGTTGGGAAGTAGGTAGTTTCTCAGTTTTCCTGAGGGTCTTCTGTGGAAATAGCCTCTGAAAGAAACATGGAGAATATGAAACTTTCCTGTAATGATTTTAGTACATGAGCACCTTCCCCCATCATACTGGCTCCTTATCTGGAGAAAGGATGTATCTCCCAGGCTTATGAAAACTAATCCTTTCTGCAGATGCAGAAACAATGGCAGTGATGATTGTGCCGTTCAGACATCCGTGTTTGTCTATACCATGTCTAAGTCACAACATTTACCCAAAGTAAATATTGTTCCCATTTTACACTTGAAGATGAAATAGTTTGAAGTCACGCAGTGTGAAACTGGCCTGGGGTTTGGAGACTTGAGTCTTTGGCATCTTAAATACCATCTTGTCATATCCAGGGAATACGAGATGCTACCAACCCATGAGCATTGCATTATGTCAGCAGGAGAGACAGTTTGGCTTCCCTTTTGAAAGGAATGTTTGCTGCATGAAAGTGTGGGTTGAGAGGTGCATCTTTGTAAGTTCACAGAGTCCTTTTCTTGTGATATAAGTGGGAGGGAGTATTTTTTTTGGGGTGTTGCCATTGAGATGCCTTGGTGTTAATTCAGGACTACACTGTCAAATAAGGAGTAAAACGTTTATAACCAGGTTGACCTCTAATCTTATATCCAAGTCAAAAAGACTCCTCTATCCCAGAAAGCCCTTTCCAAGTTCCACTTGATGTCCTCAGAATAGTTGCCAACTTCAGGGAGGAGCAAGAGCAGGATCTGGACCCGAGAGATTACAACTCAAGATTTATCCTTCCATGTAGTCCCCCAGGACCAATCTTGACATGCTGGGGATAGTGTGCTTACAGATTCTGTGCTTATCCTTCTGAGACAAGGTCAGCTATTATCCTTTAGCATTTGGACTTCTCTCAAATGGAATTAATTCCCTGAACTCCTGAGCAGAATGTTTATAAGTGCAAGGTCTCTGAGGCATTTAGAAACCCAGGCTCTTCTGACATGACCAGCCCAGGTAAGAATCCCATGAAGAGGAATCAAGAAACAGGGTCTTCAGGAGGGCTCCCAACTTAAGGATGAATAGGCTTGGGATTCCTGGGCAGCCAGCTTTAGATCATGTTCATGTTCCTATATAAAATATAAGGCCCAGAGGGAAGGAATTCTCTTGTAAAGGGACTTAACAGGAGGAGTCTACACAGAGCCAAAGATGTTGAAGAGGCTTCTAGTTTACTAGTGAACATAAGACAGGAACCTCTCCAGGTGTGTGAAAGAGGTGTGGTATTTTATTCTTATGCAACAGCCAAACACTATGCTTACTGTAGCAAGCGAGACAGAAAATAAGTAGCAAGCAAGGCAGAAAATAAGTACCAAAAGAGACATAAAATAAGTACCTATCTGGGGAAACGTGCACATCAGCGGGCCATTCATAGAATTCTAATGTAGAAGCAGGTACCATACTAAGGGTTAAATCAGGCTTCCATAAGATTATCTGTGGCAAGGTAGATGTGCAAAAATTTTCCAGGTGAAGATAGTGATAGTCCAGTAAAGAACATAGGTAATTTTTTGTTAACTATTTTCATTTAACAATTAGGTAACACCCAGTCTTATTGGAAGGTAGTAAGGGTGAGAAATGGTAAGAACTGCATTTGGTTTTGGTGAATGTATGGATAGGGAGTTCAGGGGGAGGGTGTCCTGCAGTGAATTTTTACACATTGGTGCACAGGAGCTGCTGCAGTCTCATAGTACATTTAGGTTACGAAGGCTGCTTCTGACTGGGGAGGCATAAGGACAGTGTTAGAGCTCGGGGAAAGATTATAAGCAGCTCAGTCCACCCTCAGAGGATGAGGTGCATCTTTCCTGACATGGGTGCCCTTTCCAGTTTCTTGATGTGTTCAGAGATGGATAGAGATATGAAATGAAGGTGGAATATCCATGATGAAAACAGCTGGGTGTTAGGTACAAAGGAAAAATCGAGTACCTTTCTGGGTCTTTAGGTCAGTCTAGAGGATGGAGGACTTTTTCTTGTGCTTAGCTGTAACATGGTTTGAGATGGAGAGGTTGCTGGATTTCACAATCCCTTCCCTTCATTGTCCATAGTTCATTAGGTACACATTCTGCCTCATCTGTGACTTGGGTCTGTGATCCTATTGCACAATAGTTCCACCAGGGCAGTAGTGAAAGGACTCAAATGGCATTGGAAGATACCAAAACAATTTCATTAACACTAGTAACAGCCTTCTAGGGGAATTATGAGGACAGAAGAACTCACTTGGCAAGTCCCATTTTTTTATTTAGGGACTCCCTTTTCTATTATCTTCTACATTATAGCTTTGCCTAATAACATGTTCAAAAGTTATTTGATTATTATACACTCCTATTTTGCCTCTACTTTTAAAGGGAGACTTTCTGTAAGTGTGGAGAAATTTATCTAGCCTTTCGTTTCCATAGGAATATGGTTCTTTAAGAAAGTTCTATGACTTGTCTAACTTTCGATTCTGTGTCCTGCTAAGGCAGCAACCTGCTTGGGGAGACAATACTGCATAAAAGATTGTGTACTGTTAGGATCTGGTCTGTATCCACAGGAACTCGCGACAGGGTTATGGGGACAACTGAAGGGACCATCTGCAGAGGCACAGGTGGTATGGAGGAAACTGACAGGATGGTGGAGCACCAGGACTAGCAGTGTTACCTAACCCAGCCCAAACAGGTAAGGGAAGGTGTAGTTACCAGAACACAGGGAAGGTCACTTTTCAGGAGCTGGCACCTTTCGTAGAAGATGCTGCCAAACATGCCTGGTGAGAAGGGAATTGGGAAGTTAGAAGTCAGGCTTACAACACTTTTACCTCCTGCTGGTATCTCACATTCTCTGGGCTTACTTGGAAACAAGAGGACAGGGGAATCTGATATATCCCGTAAATGCCAACTTCTGGAGGTATCAATCGGGGATCAAGATGGGTCCTTGGCGGTATGTAGCTCGAAGTTCTTTGGTGTTTACTAGAGAGTCTTGGTTCTGTATGTGACCCCCAACTGAAGAACTGATGCTTAAATGACTGTCAGACACTGCATGCAGTCTTCAGGACAATGTCTGGGCCACAGCTTTTAAAGTTTGTTGTGAAGTGAGGTTAGTTGTGTTTTATAATAGGATAATATGCCCTGGGAACTTGAGTATATTATCCTGTTTTCCAAGGTGCCAGTTCCTTAGAATACTCAGTCTGATTTGGGAATCTTCCGTCAGTATGGCTTGGAAATTACATGGATTACTCTCTAGCCTTAAGATGTAGACAAAGCTTATGTGCTCCTTGTCTGTATTCCAGTCCCTTTAACATACAAGGCATAGGTAGTATTTTGATCCTTAACAAAACCAGTGTAAAACTAGAAGCTTTTCCCTGTATAGTCCACTGTGGAGTCTATGTTGACCTATATCTCAGTTTCAGTATGTTTAAGGAGCTGTCACTTTATAGCATATTAGATCCCAACAGCCCCCTCAGAGCATACCTACAGAGGTAAGTAAACAAATGGGTACATATTATCTTAGGTTAACTTATCGACACAAGATCATTCCTTGAGGGTCATGCTACAAAAATACACATTTCAAATATTTGTGTTAAATTCATTGTAGTGCAAAAGGCATTTGTGAGTGTAGGATACTTTGGTTTCTTATAAACTTACTATTTTGAGTTTTATCTAGTAGATTTTTTTTGCTACATGACCTAAGAAAACTATCATCTTTTCCTTCCAGGGGAAAATGTCCTGCTGCATTTTAGGGCACAAGTGAGAAGGTTTGTTTATGAATAGCCATGCTCACCTTTCATAATGTCTGCTCAGCGCCCAGCTCCTTCCAGCTCCTGGGCATACCAGGTCTGGAGTCCCTGCAAATCTGGCTCTCGATCCCCTTTGGCTCCATGTACCTGGTGGCTGTGGTGGGGAACATCACCATCCTGGCCGTGGTAAGGGTGGAACGTAGCCTGCATCAGCCCATGTACTACTTCTTGTGCATGCTGGCTATTATTGACCTGGTTCTTTCCACTTCTACTATACCCAAGCTTCTGGGAATCTTCTGGTTTGGTGCTGGCAACATTGGCTTGGATGCCTGCTTGAGCCAGATGTTCCTTATTCACTGCTTTGCCACTGTTGAGTCAGGCATCTTCCTTGCCATGGCTTTTGATCGCTATGTAGCCATCTGCAACCCACTACGTCACACTACAGTGCTCACCCACTCAGTGGTGGGTCGTTTGGGGCTGGCTGCTCTCCTCCGAGGAGTTCTTTACATCGGACCTCTACCTTTGATGATCCGCCTGCGGCTGCTTCTTTACAAAACTCATATCATCTCCCACTCCTACTGTGAACACATGGCTGTGGTCACCTTGGCATGTGGCGACAGCAGAATCAACAATGTCTATGGACTGACCATTGGTTTTCTGGTATTGATCTTGGACTCTGTGGCTATTGCTGCTTCCTATGTGATGATTTTCAGGGCTGTGATGGGGCTGGCCACCCCCGAGGCCAGGCTTAAAACCCTGGGGACATGTGGTTCTCACATTAGTGCCATCCTGATCTTCTATGTTCCCATTGCCGTCTCCTCCCTCATTCACAGGTTTGGTCACCAAGTGCCTCCTCCAATCCACACCTTGCTGGCCAACTTTTATCTCCTCATTCCCCCAATCCTCAATCCTATTGTGTATTCTGTCCGGACTAAGCAGATACGAGAGAGGATTTTTCAAATCCTAAAGATAGGAACTAAGATGAAATAATTGCTACTTCTTTCCTCTCATACTCATGGAGGCATCATTTAAATATGGAGGACCACTTCCCGTTTGTGAAACTCAAGTCAGATATTAGGCCCAACTTTTAGAGTTGTAAACTCAAATACTAAGAAGATATTTGTCAGGATCAGAGGATAGTTGAACCACAAAGACAACCAGCAATGACAATGACACCAGTAATAAGCACGTTTTTCCAGCACTTCTAATGCTTTTCTTCCAAGTATCCTGACATCAAGTATTATTGTTCGTGTTTTATATATGTAAAACTGAGACAAGACCCTTGCTTTATAAACCACATACAAAGTTACTCAAGTCTTCAAACACCAAGCTAGGAGGCTTATGTTATTATATACTTTATATATATATTTTTAAAGTAAATCCTACAAACTGGGTCAAAGTCACCTTAACTACAAGATTGAATTAATGTTAGCAATTGGAATCCTGCCAAAACTGCTTATTCTAATAAAAATTGTAGTGTACTGGAAGACTGATCTGCATGCCTACTAGGTATGGCGACACCACCCATGAGAGAATGTGGCCTGGCAAGTTATTGACTCAATGAAGGGAAATGAAGGAAGTGACTGCCTTATGGGAAGCGTGTGTGTCGGGGGGGAACTGTCCAAATGCTTTGGACTTTCCTTAGCAAAAGGAAACACTTTAGTGAGACAAAAAGTATCTTCAATAGTTGCTGTTGCTTTCATCTTCCTTCCTGGCTGCCAGCCTGATAAGCAGGGTTTAAGGAGCATATTTTTTGGAGATAAGGAGGGCTGATCAGTAAGTATATAATGGAATCAGTTTTAGAATTCATGAGCATGCTGGCAAGAGAAAAGAATCCTTAGGATTGGATTTTGAGGATCAGTCAAGGGGGCTAGATTGTTAAGACCGAGTAAAAAAATTAATTGAACTTTGGGAGGCACTTTCTCGGGACATGGGATTTATTACCCTGGCAAGGACCCTAGGAAATGGAACAAACTCACTGCTAGGGTATGAAAAAAAGTGGCAATAGCTAGCTAGTGGTTGGCAAAGCAAAAATGCTTAGGTTGTTCTATAAGGAAGAAGAAATGGAAGGGGCATATTGTAACATACATTATAACATGTTATGCAAGGACAGAAGATGCTTTGGAGAATTAAGTCATGAAAGTCTCAACTGCCTTCATGAATGATCTGTGGACATGGGTACCAACACCATTAAATAGTTCACTGGCAATTATAACTCATGGTAGCAGAGGCAGTCAGACATAGGTACATTGATAACTAGGGTATGATGGGGTCATAAGTGCTGTCTTTTGGGCACTGTCAAGTTCATGGATAACTTCTTGGGGTTAAGAACCGGCAAGGTCAAAAGGGAACATCAAGAAGGCTCAATCCAGGATTGTGGAATTAGTAAATGGAGTACTAAGCTGGGAAATGAACAATATAAAGATGGGCGGCCAGCAAGACTGCTTACCATTTATAACAATGCAAGAGAAGATCAGAAGGTGCAAGAATGTAACTTCATTGGCATGACCAATCTCTTGGTTTTCTGAATCTGTTCTTTTTGTATCTAGAACTCATTAAAGATTAAACTGAATCACTAGGTAGAAGGACCTTGAAAAGCCATGTCTAGGGGCTGGGGATGTGGCTCAAGCGGTAGCGCGCTCGCCTGGCATGCGTGCGGCCCGGGTTCGATCCTCAGCACCACATACCAACAAAGATGTTGTGTCTGCCGAGTACTAAAAATAAATAAATAAATATTTTTTTAAAAAAAAAAAAAGAAAAGCCATGTCTATCATACCATAGTCATTACTCTAGTTCTCCAAAGTTTCCCATGGTCATTTACCCAGGCCATTGTACTATGGGTGAAATGATTACCAAGACATTAAAAGATTGTTGAACAGTTTGAGTTGATATTGATATCATGAATATGGTATTTCTGCATAGTTCCACTGAAGTAAGGACTCTAGAGTACAGGTAGAATAGTGTTGGAGAACTCACTGTATTCTTATTCTACACCCCCATCCAGTGGTCATTTCTCTTATCAGCTAGTATTTAGTTAGAATTATTATACTGTCATTTTCATGAGATTTCTGGCCTGAAATGGCCCTCCCCACCAAAATAGTAAAATAAAAGCATCCCAAGTGGGATGACAACTATTTTTCTATGGGATATAAAAATTACTACTTGTTTCAGGAAAATTTTAACTATCCTGCCATGTACTATAGGTTAGTCCATAGAACGGTGATCTATCAATGGTATGTTGATGGCAGGGGTTCAGCAAGAGGCGATTTGTGTAGTGAAGGCCACAGTGAAGGATGCTATGGGTAGTGTGAGGCAAACCAAGAATTTTCAGGCACCTACTGCTTTAGTATTTTATAGGTCCAATGGTCAGGGTTATACCAGGGTGTTTGCACTAAGAAAAAAACCTTGTGTCTGTTAATAAGGCCTGGTGAGCCTTTGAATTCTGCAGGTAACAGTATTTGTGTAAGAATTCTGCTTTGGCCCATAAGCCAGAAGTCAGACTTCAAATTTTGCATGGATCCAGAGCAAGAAAAATTATTTTAGCAGGTCTAGGCTGTTATAAGTAGTAGTGATATTTAAGTCTTCATAACTGGCAGACTCGTGTGTTGGAGTTACTACTGGTGGGAAAAGATGAAGGATGGAGCTCATGGAACTACATTGGTCTTGAGAAATAACTCCTGGAATTTGGTTCATGGAGCACCAAGCAATTATGTATCTAGAACTATCCATTTGTGAATTGGGTTCATCTTACTCATCACATCATAAAGTCAGATGGGTCCAGTAGTCTTAAGACTGCAGTAACTTGTCTAGGATAAAAACAGGAGCAACAGGTTAAGTTACATGAGCAGGTATCCATGACTCAGGTCATCTAACATTTGCACCAGTCTTCCTTACACAGCCAGATGGAGGAAAAGGCCAGAACTGTACAGAAGTGTTGGCAAATCCTGGCCTAAGAAGAATGGCAGAAGCATTCAGGAAAGTGAAGAATTTGAAAGAATTTTGGTTACTATACCCGTTTGTATATTTTCCATGAGGCACCCAAGATAAGAGTCAGTTGAAGTCTCTGGGCAGTGGCATCTTTTTGCTCTGGTCAGGGTCTCCAAGACTAGATTAGGAGGTCTGGGAGAGGGGCATAGAGGCAGATGGGAGTTGGGTCTGAATCATTTGTTGGAAGCCACCTGCCAGAAGAGGTACTGAAACAAAGTAGCTGAAGTAGTGCAACTAATAGAGCCACTAGTAAGCCTTCAGTGGTCACCTCAGGACTGGTATAATGGGTTATTGTATGGACTGGTAAGACATTGAAGGAGACCATGTGGGGGCCCAATCAGTAGCTGACTGACCAAACTTGACTGGCTACTGCTGCCACATTTCAGTGTCCAACCCATCAATGCTGAAACCCAGATACATTACTCTTCCAGGAGGCCACTTGATGGCTAGTTGACTACAGCGGGCCTCTTAGAGCCAGTACTTCGTATTTGTTAGATGTACTTTTTCCACGGTGTGAATTTGCCTTTATTGTCCAGATCCTTGGCCAGCACTCCTGTTGGGGGCCTCAAGAACATCTGATCTATGACAAGTTGGAACCCTTGCCTGTAGTATAAAGAAAGTAGGACGTCCTATACAAAATGATATGTAGAGATTACAACGTTGGAATTCACTGATGGCATTTCATTATCTCACTAACTGGAAGCAGCTGGCCTGTTTAACTTTCTAAACACAGATAAAGCAGCTCAGACAACATTTCACAAAAGGCTAGCACCATCTTTGATGCTGTAGTATGTGCATTTAGTTATGATGCTCAAAATGATGCTAAGGAATCCATTGGACAAGTTTGAACTAGGAACAAAGGGGTTGAAAGAATCTCATTCTCAATGAGCCACTAGAAAACTTACTTCCTGCTCCTGAAGCCCTTGACTCAGATTTGGAGTTCCTGGTTTTCAAAGGTGGTTCACTCTGGTCAAGAGGACAAGGATCCCATTGAGCTACAAGTTAAACAGTAGTCCACAGTATCCTGACGACAGCTATGTCAGACCAACTGTTGAGTCATACTACCAGCACCAACTGGCCTTGATTAGTAGGGAAGATGAAAGGTTGCCTTTATATAGTAGACACAGGGAAGACTATTAAACATGTACCAAAGCCATGTCATATACTTGGACACTGTCTGGTACTCCACTGCCCCACTGTCACTGTTAGTATAATGTATAACATTCTCAAAATGATTACCATGGGTTCATCCTGCTCAGATATGAAAGTTTGAGTCACTCCAGGTAAGCCAAAATTATTTGCAATGTCGACAACTGAGTGAAGGGAACTCCAAATAGTAGGAGAGAAGTAGTAATAGTTGTGGCTCAGATATTTAACAGACAAGATTTATAGTTAATTCCATTAATCTTCCTCTTCTAAATTTCCCCTTAGCAAGGAAGGACTATGGTAGTTTTTCCTGGATGGAATAACCCCTCACTGTCCTTGGGAGGGGATGCCCATGATTTATTGCCATCTCTGCCCAAGTTCCCATGGAGACTATGCAGGGCTCTGTTAGGCCAGCACTTCCTGGAAGTGACCAGCTCTTGGGTTTGTTCCACCTCATTCCCCCTTGTCCATGGTGAAAGAGTTTCAGTAAGTTTTCATCTAGTAGATCTCTCTAGAAGTTCCTTCTAGAATGGAATTACCTCTGCAATGGTATGTCTCAATTTTGTGATCTGGAAGTAGGGGATAAGCCGTGTTGATTTTTTTCCTAGAAAGGCTGGTCAGCTCTGGACTCAAAATGGATGTCACGTCTGGCATGTCCACAGTGTGTTAAGTTGTTTGATTTCCTTCCCCGATTGCTCTCTTGTCATGTTTTAGTTTGGTTTGCATTTCTTTCCAGCTGTTAAGGAAGTGAGCTTATGCGATTTTCCTCCCCTCTTGCCTCTCCCCCTGGTCCGGATTTGGAGGTAACTGTCCTTATTCTCCGCTTCAGGTCGGTAACCAATGTCTGGACCCGAGGCGGTGGCTGCGCCGGCCTCGCTGGCTGAGGAGGCCCAACTGGTGCGAAGCTGCGGCAGCCCGAGCCTTGTGAGTGAGCGCTGAGCCGGCTGGGCCCTGGGTGGCCTGTGGCCTGGGCGGCGAGGCCTCCTCCCGGCTGGCGGGCTGCTGTGCCCTCCATGCAAGTATGGGCTCTGCAGAGCAGGACAGAGGCTGGGCCCAGGGCTGCGAGCGGGATAGGAGGCCAACAGGCCCCTTTGCCCACGCAGGTGGCTGCTGGCGCGGTAGCGATGGACGCCCCAGAGGAAGAGCTTCGCGCTGTCCTTCTCTGCATCCGATGCAGAATTTGATGCTGTGGTTGAATATCTCGAGGACATTTCATGGATGACGAGTTCCAGTTGTCCATGAAGTTTCTCTGTAACAAGTACTACCAGGAGTTTGAAGATACAGGAGAGAATAAACCCATCTACACACCCATTTTTAACGAATATATTTCTCTGGTGGAAAAATATATTGAAGAACAGCTGCTGGAGCCGAGTCCTGATTTAACATGGTGACTTTCACAGCTACATTACAGCACCATAAAGATGAAGTGGCTGGTGACATGTGCGACATGCTGCTCACATTTACGGATTTTCTGGCTTTTAAAGAAGGACTAAAGAGCAGAAAAGGCTGGGGATTGGACTTAAGCAGTGGCTTAGTGACGACTTCATTGTGCAAATCATCCTCTATGCCAGCTTCCCAGGACAGTCTGCGGCACTAGGTCCCACGTCCAGGCAGTGAACAGGAACATTCTGGACATCAGTCTGATAGACTCAGACTACAGCTAATGACAACAGAAGTGTCCATCTCAGAAAGACTGTTCTGCAGCCCTTGGTTTGTGTTAAGTATTGACAAGTCAGAAACATGACCGGACCTTTGGACCCACTTCTCCTGACACGCCATCTTGTATTAGTGTACTTCTCCCCAACTAGTCACCTCAGGTGCTTGGGTCAGGCTCCTTTGATCAGGCCCAGGTCAGCCATTACACCTGGGGGCCCTTCCCCGCTACATGTTGGTGTGCATAACCACAACCATGAACCCTCCTCTTCCCAGAAGGCTTTGCCCGAGTCCTTTGTGCAGACTTTTTTTTTTTAAAATAACATGGGTCATAGTTTCAGTCCTTCAACCTCAATGGTGTTTTTGTTTGGGAGTATTTATCTAGGGAGCTACTGGAGCCAGCTGCCTGTTCTGCGATTTCTGCGTCTCCTCTGATCACAGCTTGTCTGGCTGTGGGGCCCACCAAGAGAGATGTCCTTTACCTAAAAAGGTATGTGTGAAAGTCAACTCCTAGTCTTAACACACACGGTCCTCATAACACTGTCTGTTGGTCCTGATATAGTCCTACTGTTTCTAGAAGTCTCTTTCAAGCTTTTTTTTTAAAATATATTTTTATAGATGAATACTCAGGCAAACTTACTGGATATGATCTTGGAACTTCCATGATTATCCACCTAAAGATCAAAGTATTATATGCTATGTGCTTTTTAGTCATTAGTGCTTTAAAAGGTAAAAATGCTTTTCACATTGGTGCACCCGTTTCAGCAGCAGTGAATGTCTGCTGTGTGCTGTAATAGGCTAAAGTGACCCTGCATCATGGCATGTCAGGTGTGTTTGTGCATGTTGGCTTAAAACCCTTTCTGTGTAAGCCAGTTGTTTGTGTTTATTAGGGTAGATAAAGACTGCCATTTCTTCCCGTCACAATCTCCTGCCAAGATGGTATTCACTGGTCTAGCTCAGCATGAGGCAGCGGCTGTGGACAGCTTTACTGGTCGTGTGTCAGCTGTGGTTTACTACATTGTTCAGTACTGACCAGAGAACTTATGTCACATCCCTGGAAAGAAAAAACAGTTCAATTCCCCTGTGTACTTTGTTTTTTTTTAGTGAAAAAAAGAGTGACAACTTTTCACTTATCTTCTGGTTTTAAAGAATGAGCTATAAGCTGTGTGTTTCTGTACTAATGTGTCATTAAATTTTACTCATGGTACAAAAAGTGAGGTGCTTTGCAAGAAAAAACTGAACCTCACGTTCTCTTCAACTCAGGACTGTCCAGTATTTAATCTTGAGGCATTTACCTTCACCCACCTGTCCAGCCAGCTGTTCCTTTACTGCTTCTCTGGGCTTTGGAGGAGTTGAAGTCACTGCCTAACTCTACTCTGCCATCTTAAACTCGTTATCTTAAAGCATTTCCCGTTTTCCTCCAAGTAGTTGGGGTTTTGTCTTAAAGGTATTTGATCCATTTTGAGTTGGTTTTTGTACAGGGCGAGATTCTGTTTCAGTAGTCTACAGGTAGAAGTAGAGTTTTCCCAGCACTAGGAGCTGAAGCGTGTCTTCTCCAATGTATGTTTCTGGTTCGTTCATTAACAAAAACAGATGGCTGTGGTTTATTCCCAGGTCCTCTATTCCTTTGGTCTAGATGTCTATTTTAGTGCGAAAAATCATGCTGTTACAGTGGCTCTATAGTTTAACACCAGAGGCATCACAATACTTAGTCTTTTTGCCCAAGATAGCTTTGGCAATTCGGGTCTTTTATGCTTTGATGCATTCGAGTTCTGTAGAGAATGTCTGTTTTGTTAGGAATTGAAACAAACCCTGGTAAAAGGCATAGTTTTCCATCTTGTATTGTCTCCAGTTTCTTTACCACAATATTGGTGAGCATTGAGTGAAGATCTTTGACCTTCCTTAGTTATGTTTATTCTGAGGCTTAATTTTTGGGAATGAGACAGTAGCAAGAGACAGGTAGCCAATGTAGATAGTGAGTGATCTGGTAGAGAAGATGAGTGCCAATTCCAAGAGAAGGAAATTAAGTGCTAACACCTCCAGAGCACCTTCCCCTTCCTCAAGGTTACTGATACCTCTGGGGGGAAAAAAAAAAAAAAAAAAATCGCTCCTCTCAACACAGAGTACCCCCAGGTGGCTTTTTTCCTGCCTTTTGGTCAGATTCCAGATACCTCTTTTCCTATAAAAGGGGCAAACCCCTCCCACGGATACCAGCTCTGGGTTCCCTTCTCTGGGAGTGTATCAGGAGGCGCTATTATGAATGGGATCATATTCCTTTATTTCTCAGCAAGTTGTTGATATGTAAGAAAGCTCCTGATTACTGCATGTTGATTTTTGTATCCTGCTATCTTTGCAGAATTGATCTGTTCAAAGACTTATGGTGGACTCCTCAGGGTTTTCTAGGTATAGAATCATCTGCAAAACAGATGATTCAACTTCCTCCTTTCCTATCCATACTTTTACCTACTTGCTCCAGTACCATATCAAATATGATATGGTACTAGTCTTGCTCCTGATTTTAGAAGCATTTTTTTCTCCATTCGTACATTGAGTAGTATGTTGGCTGTAAGTTTATCATAGCCATTATGATGTTTAGGTATGTTTTTTATGTAGTTTATTCATAATTTCTATCATGAAGGGATGAATTTTATCAAAGGGATGAATGCTATGAGAACCATGTAATTTTTTCCCCCCTCCCGATTCCATTTATGTGTCGTATTGATTTGGATGTTAAACCAAACTTGCATCCCTGGAATAACATCTTTATCATGGTGTATGGTTTTTTGATGTTATTGAATTTTACTTCAAGTATTGAGTATTTTCTGCATCTGTTTGTCAAGGATATTTGTAGTTTGATTGATCCTTATTAGGTTTTAGGATCAGTATAATGCTGGTTTCATAGAAAGGGCAAGAACTCTTTCAAACTCATTCTCTTATAAGTTAGAGGAGCATCCATATTAGACCTTTAAAAGCCTGATAAATTTGGCTGAGCATCCATCTAGTCTTGGGTGCTTTTTGTGGTTATGTGTGGTACTGAGGCTTAAACTCGGCTACCTTGCCTAGCACCCATGAGGCCCTGAGTGGTAGAGCACTTAGTCTTTTTGGCAAGAGCTTGTCTCAAGGTCAAAAAAAAGAGTCTGGTCTTGAACATAATCCTCTTGGCTTATCCTCCCAGAATAGTCTCCCAACAAAGAAAAGTCAACAATTAAACTTTATTTGGGCCTCCTCAAAGTGGTTAGAGGCACCATCTTCAGAACAATCATAGCACAGGAAATGCATCACTAAAACTGCTCAAAAAAAAAAAAAATCTGACCAGCTGAATCTTACTGCTTCAAGTACGCATTCACAACAACCAAAATAGTGATGTGCCTCCCAGGAATTTGTTAGCATTTGCTAGTCTTTGGACTGTTGCAAACCCTCCAACCCTTTCTCAGTCATGTGGAAGACCAGACTCAACTAAGTTT
This sequence comes from Marmota flaviventris, assembly GCF_047511675.1. Classification (NCBI taxonomy): domain Eukaryota; kingdom Metazoa; phylum Chordata; class Mammalia; order Rodentia; family Sciuridae; genus Marmota; species Marmota flaviventris. The sequence continues at coordinate 59,894,165 of NC_092506.1, read as the reverse complement.
CTGACCTCCTGAGTATTTCTTGAATTCCCCTTTTCCCTCTTTGAGCAGGGACTCCTCCAGCAGCTGTGGCTAGATAGTGCTCACTACTTAAGAAGCAGAGGCCTCGCTGGGCTTAGAACTTCAGGGTAAGTCAGTGCAGTGAAGCCAGGTGTGAATATTCAGACCAGCTCCCTGCTGGGGAAAGAAACTTGAGGGTCAGATTTATCCATTTGATCAGTTGAATGAAGGATTCATTTTGGTAGAACTTGTTCTCCTTGGAGACCCTTCAGCGAGTTGTGATTTCAAAAGGAAGGTGGAAGGCAGGTATCTGAGGCTGCTGTGCTCTGGTACACATGCCAGCCTGTGTCCATTGAACTTGGACAAGGACAGTGCTATGGCACTGTGGCATCTGCCAATGCCTCCTGGAAATTCTGGGTAGTCTGTCTGGATCACTGCAAGTCCAAGCTTGTCAAAGAGCCAATCAGGCTTCTTTCTGGAATTCTATTTTTCCCTTCTGTCCCAAGAAGTTGTAGACATCCTCTGGGTGCCGAGACTGAAGACAAGAGTAGCAGAGAGAAGCTACAGAGCACACTTCCATTAACAGGAATTACAATACAGGCCTCCAAGTGTCCTTGGAGCAGTGTGCAGATTGATGAGCAGAGTGTAACCTCTGCCTTGAGTGTAGCATCTCAAACACAGGGGACTGCTGTTGACAATGCTGCCAGATACACTGAGTACACAGACATTTGTTCAGTAAACACAAAATAACCAAACATTTGAAACATGGCCTTAAGGTTAACGTGAACAGGATGGTTATTCCAAGTATCTTCAAGGAAAATAGGGCATAGGGTTCACAGACACATTATAGGTCATTCAAAGTCATTGTGTATAGACTACTTTGGATTCCACAAAAACCAAAATTAATGTTGAACATTCACCTTGCAGCCTTGGATTTGTCTATATATGGACTGAGACAAAGTTTTCAAACTACAACTAGAGCAGAAATCCACGATATCACCAAGAATTATGTCAGGTCAGTCCCAGTCCCCTTGCTTGGGAGCTTTTAAAAACACATCTGACCAAAGCAGGCGAGATATGACTTGAAAAGGGGGAAGACAAGGTGGGGATGAGGAACGAGTCATGGAACCGACTTCTTAGCTCTCCTAAACACTTTTGGGGAGAGGCATCTGTACCCCAAACTACCTCAAGATGTAGGAAAAAAAGCAGAAAAGTAGCTGTACTACTTTCTCTGAAAGTCAAAAGTTTGTCTTGGATCTCCCTGACTGGTTGCTTTGCCAAGTCCCTGGGTGCAGGCAGAGCATAGTCTAGATGGGGGAGCCGCTTTTCTAGAAGTCTTGCTCATTGATGGTGTTGAGCAGCACGCATGTGGGGAGCTGTGGAAAATGAATGTGCCCAGGCTCTTGAGCCTGCTTTTCAGAGGAATGGCAGAGCACTTCCTCATTGCCAGGAGGCCTTACATGACAACTGTCACAGAAGTCCAGCAGCCCATCCAGAGTATCAGTGAGCCTCAAACTCTGAGGTCATTGTCATGGTGGTCCAGGTTACACAATTGGGAAGTGTGCTGCATGCTCAAAGCATGAGTCTTATATTCTGAATTCTTGTCCATGAAGGACCCTAGGTCTAGATCCCCAGGCTGACTACCAAGCTCCATTCCAGGGGCTTTAATGGCTACTCAGTTGGCACAGAGTGCTTGGGATCAACCATTCTTAGGCGTCTTGTGCTGCTTCTACTGGGCCCAGACAAGGGGCTGCTCTGCCCCGAGATCCCCTGGTGGGATTGGCACCTGGTGGCCCACACTGAGGTGGCAGCTGTTGTTGCTGTACCTGGAAGGCACTGTATGGTGGGGGAGGAGTTGGAGGTCATTTTACCACTTCATAGTAGTAACCAATTTGGAAAAAACCTGAAGTAAAGTGGCAGTGCCCACCGATTGTGGGCTTCCTGGTAAATGATCAGGTTGATTTCATGTTGCCATGAAGGTGGTGATTGGCTTGGCGATGGTAGCAAATGCAGCAACAGCAAACTCAGAATGTTGGTTCACACCAGCTGGAACTCAATGTTCCTAGGAGACTCAAAAAGGCTGGCCAGCAGTAACCTAGACACTGGGGTGCCAAGAGCCCAGTAGCAGTTGCAGTATTGAGACTGTCCATGGCAGTGACCTGTGAGATCTATGTAGCTTTGATTGTTGGTACTCATGAACTTGTCCTGTGGGGATTCAGCCCTGATTGACAGGGGGCTGAGCAGCACTTGGAGCAGGAGCAGCATACTCAGAAGCATTATCTCCATCCCCCTTCTGCTCCTCTGCCAGGGCGCTGCCACCTCCGTCCTCCCTCTTTCTTCCCTTTTCATGTTTAACTCTCCCCGCTTTAGCTCTCTTGGGAGAAATTTAACTTAGGCTTTTTATATCTTGGTTCAATATTGGTAGACCATGTTTCTAGAAGTTTGTCAGTTTCTAGAGTTTTGTTTAGGGGATGTTTTGAAAAATTCTAATATTGATCCTCTGGATTTCCTTAATGACCCTCAGTGGTATCTATTGTAATATCCCTTTTATTTCTACTTCTAATATTTAGCTAAAGGCTTTCTTCAATCTGACCTAAGAGAAACAATAATTTATTGATCCTCTGGTTCTTTCAGTCTCTTATTTCTGATCTTTCCTACTAAGTTATATACTAAGTCAATACCTAGTACACTTTTGGGGTACTAGGTATTGAACTGAGGCACTCAGCCACGGAACCACATCCAAGTCCTGTTTTGTATTATATTTAGAGATAGGGTCTCACCAAGTTGCTTAAAGCCTCACCATTGCTCAGGCTGGCTTTGAACTCGTGATCCTCCTGCCTCAGCCTTTTGAGCTGCTGGGATTACAGGCATGCACCACTGATCTTGGCCTCATTTGTTTTACTAAATCCTTTTAGATGCATCCATAGAAAACCAGATCTCAAATAACCTAACGAAGGTTTAGCTACGAGTTTCCCTTTTAACTGCTTCTACTATGTCCTGTAGAGTCTGAAAATGGAAACACCCCATCATCGATTCTGACTTCCGTGATCTACAGCTCATCTAAAAAGTATATTCTTCAATTTTTATATTATTTCTGCAGTTTCTTGCTGTTGACTTTCATTATGCTCTGATGAGATTTAAGAAATTTCAGTATTAAAAAACCAATTTCTGCTATATACCAGTGATTTTATGTTCTGCTACTTTGCCAAATTCCTTAGAAAAATATAAGCTTTTAGAGCTGATAAAGTACACATCATATCTGCAGACAGTGAGTTTGACTTTCATATTTGTATCCCTTTTATTTCCTTCTCTTGTCCAGTTATTCTGGCCAAGCTGTCAAGTACTATATTGACTAGGAATGGTGAGAGTGAACATTCTTGGCTTATTCCCAGATTAGAGGAAAGGCTTTGCTTTTCCCCCTTTAAGGGGATGTTGGATTTGGGTTTGTCACATGTTGTATTTGTGAAAAAAAAAAAAAGTAAAAATTCCTTTCTCCATTAGTTTCTAGTAAAAAATTTTATTAAAGCCTTTCTGTGCCTATTGAGATCACAATTTGTTCTTAATTCTATTTGTTTAAATTTAAAAACATGCTTCACAACTATGTTTATTGTATTAACATTCATAGTTTTACATTGTTCCGGTAGAAATTTTGCTCAAGTATTCAATGCAATGCAAATAGAGAATGAGAACTATAGTCTAGTTACTTTAGAATCCTAAGAAACTTTAGATAAGCGCTGATAAAATACAAGTTCAAGTAGTTGTCCAAAAGACTTAACTATTTAGTACTTTATTCAATTCTAAAAAGTACCTTACACATGAGTCAGTTTCCATTGGAACAGTCAGTGATCAGTCACGTTTCTCAAGTAGGAAACATGGGGCTGTAATAAGCAACATAGGAAACCAATGAATTAGGTTTTTACATTTTGGAAAAACTGTTAGTACTATAAAGGTTGAAAGTTATTCAGAAAAATATTAACAATTGTTTACATGGATTTTAGTCAGCTTTTTCACCCCCATGACCAAAAAGACTTGTCAAGAACAATTAGAGGAAAAAAGGTTTATTTGGGGCTCACAATTTCAAAAGTCTCAAGCCATAGATGGGTGGCTCTACTCTTTGGAGTTTGAGGCAAGACTGATCATGGTGGAGGAAATGTGGAAGTGGCTTAAGACATCACACCAGGAAACAGACTAAGCTCAGCTCACAATATAAAATATCCCAAAAGCAGGCCCACAATGACCCACATCCTAGGGTCAGTTAATCTAATCGGTTGCACATGATTGGATTAGGGCTCTCAAACATCATTTCACCTCTAAATCTGTGCATGTCTCACACATGAGCTTTTGGGGGAATGCCACATATCTAACCATAACAATGATCCTAGCAAATTGATTGCAATAAGTAACATGCCCAAGTAGAAAGCTTAAGGACCTAGTTGTAATGCAAATGGAAACTGATATGTCTTTGAACACTGAAGCATAAGAGCTTTTCATATCAAAGTAACATTGTTATTTGAAAATCTTAGTGGCAAAGATTAAGGGATTGTTAATATCCAGTTCTTATATTGTATCAGCCATAACCATGAGTATGATGGTAGTACTGCAAGTCCTTCTAGAGACTTGCAAGTCTGCAAGTGGTCTTGGACTTCTGAACATCCAGCTGCTATCAGTATAGCATAGTATGGACATACTAGTTGTCAGAGTATGATAGTCTTGTGGAATGCTCTAATCACAATTTGTTTGTCACATGTTTTCCCTAGTAGAAAAGTTGCCTATTTAATAGCTGGATTAGCACATTTGTTTAGCCCAAATTTTTGCCAGATTCTTTGTTTCCTTGGGGAGTCTTTGGATAATTTTTGTAATGTGATAAGCACCTCTGAATGGAGAATCTAAAATCATTTACTAAGGCAATGTTTAGTCTTTGTTGTATCTTCAAGTTTATAATGAATGTTTTTATTGTGTGTCTGAGGTAGTTCAAAGCATTTTATAGGAAAACTAAGTTTGACTCGATGGAAAGCAAGGACACTAAGTGAACTTAAAAATCAAAAACATTTTCCCTTTAATTGGCTTTAAGCATACAAGTATAAAGGTCCAAGTTTTACTAAGAAAGTACCAAGTAGAGGCAAAAAATTGGCTCTAGTTTTTATTTTTTTCAGTTCTTTATTACACATGACAGTGATCTTGACATATACCCCATTTGATTCAAGTGCATAATTCTCATTTTTCTGTGTACAGGTTGCAGAATCACATTGCTCATACAGTCATGTATATACATAGAGCAATAGTAGTGTCTATCAAGTGCTTGATACTTCACTGGAAGTAGAGCCAGTGAGAAGGGGGAAACACTTAACATGGAGACTTAAGGTTCAGATAAAGATTTGTTAGAGTTTTGTAATTTACCTCAGTGTTTCCAAAGCCCTGTCATTTGACTATTAATGCTCAGGGTCCAACTCTTTATAGTTAAAGACCCTAAGGTCTGCAGGAAGGCATCTGTAAAATGAGAGAGGAACTTTTTTCAGCATTGGAGCCAGTGAGGGGGTAGGTCTAGTACTGGAACTTCCCGCGGCAGTCCCACTGGGTAAGATCACCCAAATACAAGTGAACTCCCCCTCAGCTCTGCTAATGGTCTCATGCAGCACTGGATATCTGCTAGGAACCCAGAAGCTTACCTGCCCCCACCTCTATCCTGGCGAGGAACTTTCTTTCCATAGAATTTCTTTGATGCGTTCTGGTATAAATAAGGCAAGCATGGGCTACCTTTTGTTTCAGAGCTGGGAGATGGGGCATCATCTATGTGTTCTGTCTTTATTTCATGGTAAATCTCAGTTACCCCATCCCCATCCCTCTGTGGGGGGGAACCCACTCCCTCACCTTGGTTAAGATTAGTCAGTTACCCGCTACAGATTCAAGCCTAGAAAAATCTAGGACTAGTGGGTAATATACCTCATCTTATAAAGAGAAGGCTCATGTAATGATAGCCTCAGAGATCTAGATTCCTGCTATAATATACTTGAATTTGTGAAAAATTTTACTTCAGAATCACATGGGAATTTCCTTGTACCTAGGATTACCATAGTTCAAGAACTGACAAATTGCTTTTGAGGCCCAAGCTGTTTTCAGTTAAGGCTGTCATTTTAAACACTTTCACATATAATTTTACTGACAATCTTTACTGATAATCATGGTTGATTAAATGATTATAGGGAAGTATAATATGATTAAGGACTAGAGGACAGTATGTGGCTTCATTTTTTCCCCACAGGTATACATGCAGAAGGTGAAGTTGTTAGCTGTGGGAGAGATCTTTAAAACAAACCCCATTGATTTAAGAGTCCACACTATTAGTGTTGTTTTGGAGAATGTTATCAGATACTTAAACATAATTCATGTTCCTCTTCAAGATTATCTCAATGGAAAAAGGACAGTCCGTTCTGAAAGCCTACTTCATGATAGTATCTACAGAAGACTTGAATGAAGATCAGAGTAATGGGATTGTTCCATGATGAACATGCAGTGTGAGATACCCAGAGGTCCAAGATGCATACTATAAAAGACATTTCTATGTCTTCAGAAGTTTACATATTTCTTCAGGGACAATTCTCTTAGGAGATAAGTCTCCAGGAGGGCAGTCTTCAAGGTAGATGCTTATCTTGAAGGGTGGCTATAAGCGAGTGTGTTGATGTGTGAAGGAGGGATAACTATGGAGATTCATTTGACAGGATGCTTCCATAGCTTTCCCTGTGACCACATCTCCAGTTCCTGAAGGATTCTTTCCTAAACATGACACTGCCACTTGAATATACATTAGTCAGTATTAAATATCGAATAGCTTCAAATACACCTGGATTCTGCAATTGGATAATAGCTTTCCTAGCTCAACTCAATATTAGTCCATTTTAGACTAGTTGACATCCTTGTGACAGATTTAAATTTGGCTGCATTTCAGGAGGGAAACATTTTGTGTTTCTAATATCTGGCTGAGAAATTTTCGACCCAGAAGATGCGAGATGGCCGATTCTCCGGCATGTTAAAATAAGGACTCAACCTGAGGATTTACATATTGTCACGTTAGCTCACGAGGCAGATGTTTGCTTGCCAACATTTCCATTAAAGAAATCAAGTCAACAGGTTCAGGGTGCCTAGATAATAGGTAAGTCACAAGTATCAGCCGAGTCTTCAGGTAAATTAAGTAATCATGAGTAAAAATGTTAAAGAATCTTTAAGGAAAGCTAGCAGTAGGTTCAGGGAAGACTAAGACAGGTACCGAGTTTATTTTTCCAGAAGCTTCAGGTATGGTTAATGCTATCAATGGACACAAGATGATGTCTGTCAGACTGGCTAAGAAGAGCCTTGAGGTGATGGGGAGGTTTTTTTTTGATTTTGAAAAAGCTTGTCTTATCCCCATTCCTCTCACCTAACCCATGGTCCATATTGATAGTATTGGGACAACCTGTCACATAGCCATTTCTTTGATCTGAGAAGATTGAGAGGAAGGGTAGGGAAGGAGGAACTATTTTATGGAGAATGAAATAAGGGGCTAACCACAGGCCAAGGAGATTCTTTTTGTGGTATTGGGGAATTGAACCCAGGGGCACTGTCACTGAGATGCTACCTCGTCCCCTTCTCCCTTTGAAGAATTGAGAGTCTCATCAAGTTGCCCAGTATGGCCTCAAACTAGCAATCCTGCCTCAGCCTTTTGGATAACTGGAATTAGGTCTTATCTGCAATAGGACAAGCATGTGAGTTTGCTGCAGTCCATATTAGGTTTTTTTTTTTTTTTTTTTGAAAGACTGAACAGCCCCATACTAAGACCAGGAGCCAACCCACTGGCTTGAACATTTACTTTTGACTTATAGGATCTTATGGAATCCTTTCCAACCAGGTATGGATTGCTTAATCAATGAGTTAGAGTTAGGATTCTGAAAGTGAGGTTTTTAAGTTGAAACTGGACAGGGGTCCAAGAAGGTCAATCCAAATAGAAGATAAACATGAAGAGCCAGCCTGGGCCGAGTTGAGGTTACCTTGAAGAGAAATTTCAGGATGTGTCAGAAGGCACTGCACTAGAGAAAAGTTTAGCCTAAAGACAAGTGAGTGCACAAAAGGCAGAGTGTGGATACCCAAAGCAAGTGGGATACATGTTAACTGAAAGTACAAGCATAGACTTATAAGTTTAGTAAGAAAAAAAAATGTGGGGCCCATCATGGCCTAGTTGTACCAGAACTTTGGACAGAGACAATATTTCAGATTTTCCTTTCTATATGCACCAGTAGTTAATTTACTTCTCTACAGGCACCTAGTAGTTGTCTTTAAAGGTTCATGTGTTTGAGGTTTAAAGTTCTGTGGTAAATAACCTATAAAGTCTTCCATTCACTTATCAATTTTATAAATTTACATTTAAAACTTGGAATTGGCTAGACTCTAGAAACTCAGAAAGTGAAATTCAAAATTAGTGATTTTCACTTGTTTCTTTACCAGGTGTAGTGATACTATTGTGTCAATTTGGACTTTGATGGACTTTTGCCCTAACTTAGGTCAGGCTTCAGTTATTAGCTTCTTCAGTGATCATCTCAAGTTAAGGTCACATTCTAGAGAAGTCCATGGGTAATGGCTGATCAACATGGGATTAGAAAAACATGATTAATGTGAGCCAAGTCGGGGTAGTAGCTATTCAAAAACCAGAGCTCCTGGTACATTTGGCCAAGGCCATCACTGCTTGACTTTGCCTACTTTTGCTTCTTTTTACAGGACGTTCCTTAATGATCATAATGCACAAGGGACTTATCCTGCACAACAGTTACTGTGAGAGCTTGGAGAGCACACATTAAGTTCTAACACCTTCTGACCATTTGATAAGAACCTCATCCCTGGTGGTAGAGAACCCCTAGTAGCAGTTCCATGTAAGCTTAGACGTCACTTTTTTGTATTGGGATACCGTATTGAAGGAAGTGATTGTATAATTGTATCATTTGTATTCTACAAATGGCTAACGATGTATAAATGAGGTTAATGGAATTGCCAAGTGGTTTTTCCATTAAATATTCATAATCCTAGGTCCAGGTGTTCACACTTGGGACACATGAATGTATTTTGAGGAAGTACCTGGCAAAGCCTAGTGATGAAAGCCTATTAATGATTCATCCAGTCTTTCCCAAGGATACCTATGGCCATTTGTTTTCTGGCATATAATTACCTGAACATTTGAGGAGTGTTTGTTCTGAGTCTCAGATAGCATTGACATCCAGAAATCTAAAGATTCATTATGGCTTCCAGTGGGGGAAGAGAACTAGGTAGTTAGTGAATTTTAAGCTCATAGGGGGATATAGTGTATAGTCAGTTCATGATTGATCCTTTGGTGCCGAGATGCATCATGTCCACGTTCTGCTTCCCTGAATCTATGATCAGTAGATATACGACTACAGGAAGCCATCCAGATGCATGGGACCTTCTCTTGGCATGGAAGCCAGGGAAGAATAGGCCTGGCATTGGGAACTTTCTGTGGTCTCCCATGGCAATAAATTGCCCAGTGCATGTGACTTTTCTCACTGCTCTGCTAGGAAGGTTCCTCATAGTAACAGAGGAGCATAACCCATTAGGAACTGAACAGCCCACCTTTAACTTTTAGAAAGGGATGTTCTATACAATCTTTGATATAAAGCAGGAATGGGCTCCATTGTCAGAAGCTTAGTCTGGTCAGCTTTATCATGCCCCCGCACTTAGAAAAACTATTCCGTTTTCTCCTGCCGCTCTGGTTTTCTCAGCTTTTATTTCCCAGCCCATTCCACTGAGGGGAACTCCATTCCCACTGCCCATGTGGGATGTGGGTGGTAGGGTGGGGAGGGAAGGCCAAGAGGAAGGCTGAAGTTTAACCAACCTGTCCTGGAAAGGGAAAGTTTTGAAGGGGATGAAGTTGGTGATATTTAAAATGACTTTGAGGATGCAGAGATGTTGTTCCCATCATGAACAATTCCTACGTGGAACCTGGAAAAGCTAGATGGATCTTGAGTTAAGGTTGAAACTACCAAGTTTGGCCAGTTAGCAGCCCCAATTAAGCCGTTTGCTCTGATGTCGATTAGAGCAAACAGCATCATGTGGTATGCATCTGTTTAGCAAGTGCTTTGTCTTCTATAGACTCAGAAGAGTGTCTACAAACCTTTTCCCTTCAGATGAGGTAGAGTTTTGCCCCAGGGAAAACACTTTGCAACAAGGTAGTATGAGTAGTACAGAGCAGAACACATCAGGAGATTAAGATGGCCAACAAGTGCCCACTAGACAACTGAGCATCGAAATGTAACGAGTTGATGTCATTGAGGCTCATACTCTAGAGCATGAGAATATACACTAGTGCCCAAGTTTGGTTGGAAGATGGATCTACTTGGGGTACAAGCAAGCACGAAGTGATATTAACTGCAGAACAACCCTGTTTAAGGATAAGCTTGAAAGACATTTGGGTATTGATTCAGGTAGAGAATGTGGTTGGTAGTTGTGTGATGAAAACTCATTTGTTAGTATATATACTAACAGGCTGTGGAAAGTGGCTTGGCTGGTCAGTGGCCTGAAGTGGAAAAATTGATGACCTGTGACAAGTTGATGTGAAGTAGATGCACATGGATGGCTGTGTGGAAGTAAACTACCATGGTATATGTAACACTTATCTCCCAGGAAAGATGCACTAAACCAAGTAGATGCTATGTTAATATCCTGGCAGTGTTCAGCTGTTTAAAGATGGGAAATGGGAGGGCTATTTCAAATAGTCAAAAGAACAGTGTGGCCAGAATGATTAAGATGACTACCAGTTACTAAATGTGGATTTAAGTCTATCGATGGCCATGGTATTGCCATTGTGCTCATAAAGGTTGAGGTACCGAGAAGTCTGTTGAAGACTCTGTATAGGGAATACCTGGCACCTATGGCTCCTAGCTTATGAAAAAGAGCCTAATATGTAGTAGCTATGTCTGAACACAAGACATTCGCCAGAGAACATGGTAGAATTTTTAAAAATTTTTTATTGTTGGTTGTTCAAAACATCATAGTTCTTGATATATCATATTTCACACTTTGATTCAAGTGGGTTATGAGCTCCCATTTTTACCCCATATACAGATTGCAGAATCACATCAGTTACACATCCATTGATTTACATATTGCCATACTAGTGTCTGTTGTATTCTGCTGCCTTTCCTATCCTCTACTATTCCCCCCCCTCCCCTCCCCTCCCCTCCCCTCCCCTCCCCTCTTCTCTCTCTACCCCCTCTACTGTCATTCATTTCTCCCCCTTGTATTATTTTTCCCTTTCCCCTCACTTCCTCTTGTATGTAATTTTGTATAACCCTGAGGGTCTCCTTCCATTTCCATGCAATTTCCCTTCTCTCCCTTTCCCTCCCACCTCTCATCCCTGTTTAATGTTAATTTTCTCATGCTCTTCGTCCCTACTCTGTTCTTAGTTACTCTCCCATGGTAGAAATTTGATAAGTCAAGTAGAAGCTGGGATTGCGCTGCTCTCCAGATGAGCTCAGATTCAGGATGTAAATGGATTCCACTAGACATGTGCTAAGGATAGCAAGGACTTGGGGTACTAGAGCAGTGCTTAAACGAAGCTTTACAGCTTCAGGAAGTGGGACATGAAAAAAATGGCATAAAAAACAAATCCAACTCACCATAACTCAGCTTCTCATCTTTGTATATTTGTTGAGCCTCTCAGGGACACCTAACCCTGTCGTGAGACTCATTGGTACCTGAGGTAAGAGATGCCTGCTAGAACCTATCCCCTCGTGTTCAGAAAGTCATTTTTACACGTTAAATCCTGTTGCACATAGGATACCATTTCACAACTATTGGGTAAGGATACCATTTCACAACTATTGGGTAAAGACAACTAGTGGTGTCTGACATCTCCAGATTTATCTAGGAGCACCAATTTAGTATTCTGCTCTCTACCTGGGTCTAAAGAGTTGAGTGGAGCTCCATCTGGGAGTTATATACTGAAGCTGCCAAAGAGTATTGTCCTGAAGCTTTAGGTCAGTACTTCAAGATAACATGATATTCTCCAGTTCATCCATTACCAGCAAATGCCATCATATCACTTTTTATGATGCTAAGTAAAATAAACCAGACCCCCCCTCCCCCCCCAAAGGTGAGATTCTTTCATGTGGTAAAGGGAGAAGAAAGTTTGCAGAGGGAGAAGAGATTGTTCTTTGGTTTTAAACCTTCTGGCTTTTGGATTAGAGAGTGTACCTGGCTCCCCATCCTTCATACTTGGGCAGGGACTACAACATGATCTGTCCTGGCTCTTCAGCTCGATATCTGCAGTTCTGAGGTCTTAGCCTCCATAGTTATGGGAGCCATTTCCTTGTAATAGGTCTTTATATAGGCATCCCATTGTTTATCTGAAAAAAAACTGATAAAGAAACAGCATGTAACTCCTTTCACTGCATGTCCACAGAGTCCTGTTTTTCAAGTCCCTTTCCTAGATTTCTTAATCAAGGTTCTATAACCCAGAATTCCCTACCAATTTGTGGTCTTAGCAACTTGATTTCCTTTTCTTTCTTCAAAGAGACCACATGTTTGGTGGCAAGGGAAGGGAGAGACACGTTACTCAGTTTCTTAGAGAAAAGGTAACAGGCATGAGGTTTATGGCATCTACATGCTATGGTCAGAACATCTGTATGTCGGGATATCCGTCAGCATTAAGTTCAGTAGTTTGAGCAGCTTGTTCTAGGTGGTGACACATTTGAGGTGATTGGCAGAGCCCTCATGACTGGTAGTAGTCACCTTGTAGAAGGTGCCCCAGAGAATCTTTCTCTAAGGAAGTATCCTATGAACAAAAAGATGCTATCTAAGCCAGAAATTGGGCTCTCACAATCTCATCTGCCTTGATATTAGGTTTCCCATCCTCCAGAAGAAATAAGTTTGCCATTTATAAGCTATCCTGTTTGATTCCAGCAGTCTAAATGAAGTGACACATACCTGCTCTGGAAATATCATTCCCATGTAGTGTTTCCTCTCAAGTTTTCATTTCTCCCTTTGAGCCTGTGACTAGACTTAACCCCCCACATTGAGTTCAAGTACCATAGTCTGAGTTTCCTGCCAAGGTGCTTTGACATGGACTTCTTACAATTGGGACATTACTTCTTACAATTGGGACATTACTCATCAAGTAGTTCAACACAAGCCTGACAAGACATAGGGTCTCCAAAGTAGGTATCTGTAGTGTTGAGAAATTCTTTAGGCCTGTTAAATGTAGAGCTTATTGAGGCAGAGAGCCCAGAGTTTTGCGGATCAGGAAGCTCTCAACGATACTATGTTCTGAAGTCTCCAGCTAACAATACGATCAGTATTTATAGACTAAAAGTAATAGAAAACCTAGTTTGCTATAACTTAGTACACTGGTTATAAAGCTAGGTTACAGCTGAAGTCAGTTAACTGGCTACAGACTTTTCTGCTGTAATAGCAGAGTCACCGATTAAGTTGTGGTTAAACTGTTGATTTGGTTTATTTGGCTTGGTGCAGTTCATGGCCTCCCAGGTTTAATAAGAGTTAGTGTTCCCACAACATCTTTAGAGAAGTGAATGGATAAAATTGCAGCCGAATGGTAAAACACATGAGTGCAACACTATCTAGATGACTCCTAAATGCCTTTGCTCATAGCTGGGCTTTCTGAAGGGATTTAGAGATTGGTACACATCCTAAGGATACACGTGTGTGACCATGTAATTCCAAATTGGAAGATAGCCCTGGTCTATAATTTGGGCTGATATCCTGGGGTCATCCCCCAAAGCTAGACATAGAATGTGATCAAGTATAGCATTATGATCATGACAAATTTTGAAGGGCTGTAGTTAAGGTATAACCAAGGGACCAGTTACTCTCCAACCTTCCAGGAGAAAGGATAATCTGGGAGAAGTCTGGCATCAGAAACCCTTCTAGGCCTTAGACTTGGTGGGAAGCCACATTTCCCCAGGGCTTTGAGGCCCATGTGGAAAACAGTTTAGGAACTTCAGAGGCTTAAGAATTGACAGATGGCAGTAATTTTTTTGCCAACAGATCTTAGGTTGCCTTGGACTGGTTTAAGAGTATGTAGTAGAGACCTAAAGCCACCATCTGCCTATTTTCAATCCAAGGCGATACTGGACTAAGCAGATGTTAGCTAGCTTCATGGAAGAACATCACCCGCTTCCCCTCTGTAGGCTATGATCCTTTGGCCCCAGAATTAAAGATCCCTTTGTAGAAAAATATTGGCTTTTACCCTTTAATACAGAGGAATCAATATGCATCCCTTTAAGGGCAGTAAGATGAAGGACTGAAGCGTTTCTTCCCATACTGCTCTCTACAGGGGAGTAGACGTGTCCCTTCACAATAACAGGGAAATCATGAAGCATTCGTCAAGCAGTAGAAGCGAGCAGGAATAGAGCTCGCCTACTGTTTCTGGATTCAGAACTGGAGGGCAATAATCATGATTTCGGGTTCAAAAAAGGGTTTTAAAAGGAACCCAATTCAATCCTAAAAATTTTTTGGGCCAAGATGAGGAAGCATTCTGAAACATTAGGCAGCCAATGACAGGGTGGGTGACTTTACAAGAGGTCCTTTGTTAGTGACATGTTTAAAGTTGTCAAGTCAGGTAGTGATTTAAAACGAACAGTTGGTCATCATTATAGACAATATAAGATTTTCTGACTAATAATCTAAACCACACAGCATCTGGAAGACTAGTGGACAGCTTTCACAAGCCATCCACTGTTCCCCCACCCTGCCCCACTAACAGACCTATTGGATTTTACCATCTCCATAAAGAGCTTGGGATAAGGCAGCCAGTAGTAAGTCTGCTTAGAACAAGTACAAAGGGTAATATTCCTGTTTTAGTTCAGTGTAGCCTGAAACCAAGCATATTGGAAAGCAGGCTAGAAATGAATTCATTAGAGCTCGCACTGTAGTCGTTAGTCCGGACTATGGGAGTTATGTATCACCATGGATAAGCCTTCAATATAGTATATATGTGCAGCAAGTCCAGACTTCCCCTATTCCTAGAAGGGACTGCTTCCACTCAGGAGGAGTGATTCTTGATTCTCAAGTCTCCAGGAATTAGTATGTTTTAGGATCTTCAGTGATAGAAGAGAAGAGTGAGATCTAGAGTTAACTTGCCATGCTCTTAGGAGACAGAGCCCCAACCTGGGCAACTTCTGCAAACCCAAATAGCACAAGTAGAGGTCTGCTTCCAAACATGCAGAACTCACCTTAGCTGAAAGGTGAGCCATTGTAGAAGAACTTTGAAAGGGACCTTCACCCAATTTGAGTAATTAGCTGGAAAGAATCATTAAGGAATGCAGATCGAGTTACCAGTTCCTCCGGGATAAACTATCCTAAAATAAGACCAAAGTAATATTAATAAAAGAAGCTAGAAGCCTTCCACTGGAATTTAGTGTCGCACATCAGCTGCTTGAAGTACTTTGAGACAGCTGTTCCCGTTTCTTAGCTAGATCCCTGAGGGGCATCCTTGTAGCTACAGACACCTGTGGCACTCCAGTGTAAGTTTTACTGAGCCTGGAAGGCCTTTCTTCGTTTTCCCTGCTGTAAGTCTTTCCTCAGCTTATGATCCAGGTTTTGACTACCTTTCCACAAAGGTTATGGTTGCTACTGCTTGTCACCACATGACCCAGTGCTACCAGTGAGTGGTTGATCAGGTATAACCTTCTCATCTAAGTTAAAGCCTGCGTTAAAAAACCCGATAAGGGCATCTTAGATTGTTTCCTCACAAGTTAACCTAAAAAGTCATCACACTGGATCAAGATAAACTTGTCAAAAGTAGGCACAGGTGGAGCAGTTTCATTAGTGATGAGAAGCATCTGTGATCTTCTGAATTAACATAGCTCATCCCTTAATCAGGCAGAGGGAAGTAAGAAAAATTTGAAATCCTTAGATAGGAAAATTGTATGGGAAATGTACTTAGAGCTCACTCACCAAGTGTCTCAATACATTTTATAGCTTCTACTACCTGCATCATTCCTTAGTAGGAGTAGCACAGAGAATTTCTAAAGTTGGCGTCAGCCTATTGGCTCAATTCCATCCCCTAGTCCATATACACTTCAGGGATCTTGTTGCTTAGACGTTAGGAGGTTAACCAAGGACCTCTTAGCTGAAGGCTGAGGAATGTTAGTAGAAAACCTTGTTACAAGATGGGTAATGAAGTATATTCTTTAAGGCAATGTCTGCAGGTTGCACATAAATATGAAAAGGAACTTATGGGTCTAGGGTTCCACGCGGAAACCGTTACTTGGTTTCAAAGCTAGGTTATAATGGTTGTATAGAATTTCAGAGACAGTAAAGGTCCCCCCAAACAAGCAACTGAGTCAGAAGAGTCTCAGGACTGGAAAGGTTAGGGGCTGAGAAAGTATAGGCTAAAGGGGTCATATAGACATATTCTGAAAGAGAAAAAACAACTGTTTGAAATGCAAAGGAGGGACAGGAATACAAGGGCATTAGGGATAATATATTTCCATTCCCCAGTAACTTCCTTGGGGCCTGCCTCAGATGTTTGACTTAGGAAATTGAGAACAAAAGAGATAGCAGCCCACCATCCTCCCTTGCAAAAAAGGCATTCAGGATAGTTTTTAAAACGGTAAGCCAGCTACACAAGGTTCTTTTGGATCCTTCCATTAGAAGGAATGATAAGAATTAGAAACACCCTTCCTAATGAGAGGAGAGTTAACCCGCCATCCCAGCCCTGTGGTGAGGCCACCTTTAAGTACTGAGGTTTCAAGTCTGGGTTTTCTAGCAGCCCCGGGAAAGAGTGGGGACAGAAAGAACGAGCTTCGCTTGACTTAAGTTATACCTTCCACGATTTCATCAGCCCAAAGTTTGTTTCCCCCCACCGCCCTGGTTCAGCACCAAGTTTCATCTTTGTTAGCCAAAGAATGTTGAGCCTGTTGCCCAAGTCTCCGAATTCTTAAGCATATCCTGTGATTGAGAGGGAGGAAAGAATACAAGACTAATCCTAGGTGGTTATTTTCTTGCCTTTTTTCCAGCTAAACAGCAGGAAATTCGTTCTTTGAATGAATAGAAACAGAAAAGCGGAGAGGGTGCGGGCAAGAGCCCACAGAAAACAGAAACTTTGAGAAACCCCGACTGCCCGGCTCCAGGCCCCACCCAAAGTCCTCAGATCCAATCCTCCCTCAGCCACCAGCTTAAAGACTGGATGGGGGCCTGAGGCTGACTTAAGTAGAAGGCGGGAGAATGCGATTGGTCAGAGTTGAAGTCCCAATTGGGTGGAGCCACTGAACCTCCTGAATCCAATCAAACCTGGAAAAGTCACAGCTGAGGGATGGTGCTGAAAGTTAAATTGAGGGACCTTGAGTGTGTCCACCTGTAACTTGTAGCGAGATATATTAATTCACTCTCCAACATTTAAAATCAGGATTCACCAGGAAAAAAAAAAAGTTGCAACTACCAGAAATGGGTTAGAATCTTAAATGACAGTAAAGAAAATGAACTCTATAAGTTGTGAAATGTATATCACTCCATGTGAAAAATAAGCTCTTCCTCTATATTTTTAAAAGAAGGAAATGCTAAGTCATATCACTTTCCATGTGAACAGAAACCATTGACGGCTCCCTCTTTTTCAGGCTCTCTTTTACCAATCCCAATCCTCTCCTTCTAGAATCATGTCAGGGCAAAACAAGATAGTGGAACTAGAACTGTTTAGTTACTTCGTGTTCTCAAATGTTCCACTGGTTGGCCACACTTGATATCGATACCTGTTTGTCATGTCTTAGAATTTTTCTCAATCTATCCTTACTCTTGGCTTTGAGCTTAGAAAGAAAAGATGAAATCTCTAGTTGATACAATCATTGTTTTTCCCTTGGTGAAACTACCTTAGGAAAAGAATGCATATGCTGCCAGGAGAATATTCATGTTTATGAATCATCTTTCCAGCCTCTGTGCTGGCAGCATCATCTGAAATATGTTAGAAATGTAAATAATTATTAGGCTCCACTGAAGAACTTTTGAACCACAAACTCTTACCACAGGGTTCAGATTTAGCAATTTACCCATGATTTAGCAAGCCTTCAGATGATTGTATTGCATGCTAAAGTTGGCACACTGTATTCCAATTAACTCAGAATATTTGGGGCTGTACTGTTTTTGTAGACATCAGATGTTGCTTTTGTAAAAGTCTCAATTCACAGCCAAGGTTGGGAACAACTCCCTTATTTAGTCACAGGTTCAGTTGTCATCTCTGCAAACTGAAGGTGATTCTTAAATCTTTACTACAGGCCTCTCTCATCACTCTCAGGCCACTATAGCCTACTGACTTTGGGAAACCTCACAGTCAATATTTTTGGAGAACTAATTACAGTGATGGCAAAGGATCAACAATTTGACATCCTTGTGTGATCCCTCTGAGGTAGCTGTTTTTATAACCCTTCTACAGGCAAAGAACTGAGGATTTGCTCAAAATTAGGCACTAATAAGTGGCAAAGCCCAGATTCAGAACAATTTAGAAACTTCTAAAAACAACAGAAAGATAGGTTTCACACAAGGCACAGAAAATCTTGAAAGGAGGGTATCACAGAGCAGGGGAAAAATTCTATACTTGGGGGAACAAGGTAGAGATGCTTCTCTGATGTATCAAGAAAAGTCCTCTTCTGTGAACCTCCATTTCCCCAGTATATGATAAGGCTTTTAAACTCTATCAAACTTAAGTTTACTGCTACAAGCATTCTTTTCTTTCTTTCAAGATTCTAGTGACAAAAGGAGCAGGCAAGCAATTCCAGCATTACTAGTTCAATGAATTATTTATTCAATAAATGATAAGTGGGCACTCAAGTATCTCTTGTGTATCAAAAATAGGTACAGACAAAAAGTTCATTGAGAATGAAGTCCTTGCTATAGAAAAATCCAGATGCTAGTGAAAAACAAGTATGGCTCGTGATGAGTAATTAATTACCCATCTGTAACCCCTCCACGCATACTTACCTTGTAGATCTGTGTTCTTGGTATCATTGCTATTCTGTCTACTCACCTGAGCCCTTTCTTTACCAAGTGTCTTCTCCCCAGCTGTGATGAGTCAGGGGTTAAAAAGGGAATGAGCTTTGGAAACCCTTTTCTCATTACTTTCTATAAGTGGTGCCTCCAGATGAGACTCCTGGGTTTTTCAGAATTCTGTTTCTGCAGTACAGATTTCCTCTTTGCATCGGTGCTGCTGTCTTCTTTGCCCTCTTTTTTTGGTTACATTTTAAAATTTGTTCTTTTTAGTTATACATGACAGTCGAATGTATTTTGACATATTATACATAAACAGCTTCACCCTCTTCTCTGACACCCTCTCATGGGGTCTGAAGGTCGTGAAGCTGAGCCTAGTAGAAGTTCTTGCTTTAGTCTCTCAGACTGAGTTTTGGATCTAGAGAAAACCACAGAGGTGTAGGAGGACTGGTGGACTGGTTGTCACAGCTGCCCCCTCAGGGGTCTGTGACTCTTTCCCCATGATAGCTGCTGTTATTTGAATGTCTATGTTCCTATCCAAATTCACATGGAAACGTGATTCCCAGTGTGACAGTATTAAGAGGTAGGGTTGTAAGGAGGCTATGAGTTCGTGAAGACTCTGCCTCTGTGAATGGATTAAGCCAGTGTCAAAGGGCTGGAGGGCACTCTCGAGGCCCTATTTGCCCTTTTCTCCCTCTACCCTTTGAGGACACAGCATTCAAGGTGTGATCTTAGAAGCAGAGGCCAGGCCCTTGCCAGATACTGAACCTACTGGTCCTTTTATCTTGGACTTCCCAGACTTCCCAACTATAACAAATAAATTTCTGTCCTTAAAAATTGGGTGCAGTGGCACATACCCATAATCCTGGCAATTCAGGAGGCTGAGGCAAGAGGATCACAAGTTCAAGGTCAGCTTCAGCAACTTAGTAAGATATTGTCTCAAAATTAAATAAAAAAGGACTAGGGATATAACTCAGTGGAAAGGCACCCCTGGGTTCAATCCCTATTACAAAAAAAATTCTGTCATGTATAATTTTATCCTACTTTCAGATATTTTATTATGGCAGACAGGTGGACTAAGATAACAACTTAAAAGCTTCTTACTGCGTGAGCCACATTTGCACCCTATCTTTTTATCCTTAACCTATTGTTCTCTTCTTACCTTTCCCTGGGATTATTTTTACTAGTTTACACTCTGAGATTCTCCTCACTACTATGAGGAAATTGAGTTTTCCTCTCAAGAAAGATATGTTATCAAACTGACAAGTTAGTAATACCTACATCATAGTAAAACAGGTATATGTATTCCATATAGCAATTGAACTCGTGAGTGTTTGTATAAGAGAAATGAAAACATATCCATTCAATGATTTCATAAAAAATGATCATGATTTTACCATAATTGCCAAAAACTGAAGTAACCCACTGTGGCCTTAATCGCTGAGTGGATAAGAAAATTGTGTAATCTTACTGACATTATATTGAGGAAAAGAAATCAGATACAGTGGTTTTGGGGACTTCTGGACCTGAGACTTGAACAAAGATGTCTGACCAAACCAAGGACCAACCGCTCTGTGAAACTGGTAGTGATGGGGCTGATGGTGGCCCTAGGAGCAGCACACTAGTGGTGGTGAAAAGTGCCCTGGAGTGGTCCCCAAAGTTTCAGCTGCAGTTGTTCCCCTGAAGCCCCAGAGCCACTTTCTCTCACGGTGCACATGGTCTTGCCCTTTTCCCAGAAGGATTGGGATGGTGGAGTTTCCTTGACTTAAAAGGGTTTCTGTAAAAAAAAAAATGTTAAAAAGCATAAAAATAGTAGTAAGGAAAGGGTGATAAGATATAAACAAAAGTGTAAATGAAAAAAAAAGATCATCAGTTACTAATTTTTGAAGCTGAAGTTGGGCAATGAGTAGTTGACGGTCCTTACACACTACTGTTTTTATGTGTCAACATATGACATGTTAGTATGTCCTATATTTTATCTGCTGAAAAGTTTCATAATTAAAAGGAAGATAAGTAATATAAACAGTTTCACAAAAAGGTAATGAAGTGAAAAGGTGAGGAAAATGAATTTGGATTAAAAAACTGAAAGTGATATAATTAAGTGGAATATGTGAAACTTGAATAACTCTTAGTTCAAAAAAGTAAGCAAATATTAAATAAGTCCCTAGGACAACTAGAAAAACTTAAATATGAAGTGAGTACTATGGTTATGTAGAAAAGTGTACTTATATGGTAGATTCATGTTGGAATATTTAGAGGTAAAGCCTCATCATGTATGTATTGTGTATATGTAGTGAATACACACAGTCATATGTACATGTCCATTTGTATATTGAAAACAAACTGCCAAATGTTAGTAATGTATTTAGGTAGTGGGTATGTAGGTATTCAATATACTATTTTGACTTCTCTGCATATTTAGATTTTTCAAAGGATTGAAAAATTCTCTTGCCACTTAGATTTGTTTTCATGTTTGTTTTTCTGAAATGAATGACACTCTAGAGACAGAAATGATTGAAGTCAACTTTTAAGGAAATCCAGTAACATGACACTATTATCCCATCCCTGAAGTCATATTTACATATGGTTACAAACATGCAATTTTTCACCCAGTCTAGAAGGTTGATACTCTTAAACTTGATATGGCAAAGCCCATGTTTGCAAGCCAGGACATAATATATGATAGGAAGCAGCTACCTTCTGTATCAGTTCACTGCCATATAACAAATCACTCCATTTCAATTTAATGCAGCCCCTTTTGTCTAGGCAATTCTTGCAAAGACAAGATCCCAGCTGCTGAGCAAAAGAGTGCTTGTGTTCTGAAGGGGGAAGTGTTGGGCTGCATAGCCTGCTACTGAGGAAAGTGCATGACTGCTTAGTCATCTGTGGTGACTTGGGGGTGAAGGAGTTAACCCTCAAAGTTTTCCTGACTCTACCAGACCTTAAACTATACTACAGAGCAATCAACTGTAACAAAAACAGCATGGTATTGGCACCAAAACAGACTGGTAGACCAATGGTACAGAATAGAGGACACAGAGACTAACCCACAAAATTACAATTATCTTATATTAGATAAAGGCGTCAAAAACATGCATTGGAGAAAAGATAGCCTCCTCAACCAACGGTGCTAGGAAAACTGGAAATCCATATGCAATGCAATGAAATTAAACCTCTATCTCTCACCATGCCAAAACTCAACTCAAAATGGATCAAGAAATTAGGAATACAACCAGAGACCTTGTGTCTAACAGAAGAAAAAGTAGGCCCTAGTCTCCATCATGTGGAATTAGGCTCTAACTTCCTTAATAAGACTCCTGTGGCATAAGAATTAAAATCAAGAATCAATAAATGGGATGGGTTCAAACTAAAAAGTTTCTTCTCAGCAAAAGAAACAATCTGTGAGGTGAATAGAGACCCTACATCCTGGGAGAAATCTTTACCCCCACACATCAGATAGAGCACTAAACTCTAGGGTGTATAAAGAACTCCAAAAGCTAAACACCAAAAAAAAAAAAAAAAAAAAAAAAAGCCCAATCAATAAATGGGCCAAGGACCTGAACAGACACTTCTCAGAAGATGATATACAATCAACAAATACATGAAAAAATGTTCATTATCACTAGCAATTAGCATGGTTTTGATTTGCATTTCTCTAAGATTTCATCTGAATACAGTCAGAATGGCAGCTAACTGGTGCAGCCAATATGGAAAGCAGTATGGAGATTTCTTGGAAAATTGGAAATGGAAACACCATTTGATCCAGCTATCTCTCTCCTCGGTCTATACTCAAAGGACTTAAAAACAGCATATTACAGGGACATAACCACATCAATGTTTATAGCAGCACAATTCACAATAGTTAAACTGTGGAATCAACCTAGATGCCCCTCAGTAGATGAAAGGATTAAAAAATGTGGCATATATACACACAATGGAATATTACTCAGCAATAAAAGAGAATAAAATCGTGGCATTTGCAGGTAAATGGATGGAGTTAGAGAAGATAATGCTAAGTGAAGTTAGCCAATCCCAAAAAACCAAATGCCAAATGGTTTCTTTGATATAAGGAGACTGATTCATAGTGGGATATGGAGTGGGAGCATGGGAGAAATAGATGAATTCTAGATAGGCAGAGGTTTTGGAGGGTAAGGGAAGGGACATGGGGTTAGAAATGATGGTGGAACATTGATGATCATTATTTTCCAAAGTACATGTATGAAAACACGAATTGGTGTGAATATACTTTGTATACAACCAGAGATATGAAAAATTGTGCTCTATATGTGTAGTAAGAATTGTAATGCATTCCACTGTCATATATAAACAAATAAACAAACAAAAAAGTTTTTCTGGCTCTAGAATGGATACTCCCATTGTCATTCCATACTTGTTATCAAAGTTTCTCTTTATTGAGGTCATAAAACAGATACAATGAAATTGAATTTAATTATAAACTACAATCAAGATAATTTTTTTTAAAAAACAATGAGATACAAAGTAAGCAGACATAACAAATACATTTACCTTAAATTTGATTATTTTCTATTCCATTCTCTTATTTCATAATAAGAGACAAAATTATTAGAATAAAACTGTGAAACAAATTGGGAAAATTAAATTAAACACTTAAAAATGTATTTGTTTATTGGTTAACTTTCTAGCAATGGAGACCTTGAGGAAGGATGACGTAGGGAGCCCAGAGACAGATTCTTCTGGTAGGGGTCCAAAGGCATTGAGTATTTGATGTATCTATAGCTGAACACAAGCCTCAAGAGACTTGTTAAACTAATATGACCCTAAGGAGAAGTATTACACTGTTTGGAAAATTCTACTCTATAATAAAGAGATACATTTGAGAAGAAGTAACTAGAATCTTGTGGACATTTTTACCAGGTGGCATTATGGGTGACTCTTGATGGCACAAAATGAAATTCCTCCCTTGGAAAATACTATAGGGTTCTAGGGAAAATTAGCTCAATCAAATAGTTCTCTGAGATCAAAATGGAACTCATATGTTCATAGCAGCTCAATTCATAATAGCTAAACTGTGGAATCAATCTAGGTGCCCTTAAACAGATGAATGAATAAAGAAAGAAACCGTGGTATATATACACAATGGAATATTACTCAGCATGAAAAGGGAATAAAATCATGGCATTTGCAGGTAAATGGATGAAGCTGGAGAATATAATGCTAAGTGAAGTAAGCCAATCCCCCCAAACCAAGGCCAAATGTTCTCTCTGATAAGTGAATGCTGATCCATCATCATTTTGAATGAGCAAAGGGGAATGAGGGAAGAGGATGGGGCATTGGAGCAGAAAGATGTTGGAATGAGATTACCCTAGGTACATGTATGACTGCACATGTGGTGCCACGCTACATAGTATACAATAAGAGAAATGAAAAGTTTTGCTCCATTTGTGTACAATGAATTGGAATGCATTCTGTTGTCATGTATAACTGCTTAGAACTAATAAAAGAAATGGAAGTTATGTATCAAATTATTTAGGTAATTTTCCTGGTTTGTTCATACACAAACACACCTGCATGCATAAGCCTAATATTGTCTTTATGCCAAGGTGGCACATCCAAATAAAGATTTGGCTTGGTGAATGGTAGATAAGCCCATCAACATTACTTCTGAGGTTGCAATGCTTGCAGGCATTTGAAGACTTCCACTAATCCTCCATTCTTACTTTCATGCTATAATTTCTTAAGCTGTTCAATGTATACCCTAGGCAGTTTTATGTGGCATATTTCAATTTATAAAAACACCATAAAATTAATCCGAGTCAGAGTCATTAGACTTACTGAATATAGACCTACATGTAACCTTATTAGCTAGAGTCAGCCTCTAACTATCCTTGGCTCTACTCTGGGCCTTACTACAATATTCCTGATGCCTGAGGCAGTGATTTTTTTAAAATCATGGCTTAGAATAGTGCTTCTCATATGTTAATATGTATGAAAACCACTTGGAAAGTCTTGTTAAAATGCACTAATTAAGTATGTTAGGGGCAAAAGACAAAATTTTGCATTTTAATAAGGTCTCGGGTGATATACTACTTTTCTAAGCACCATACCTTGAGTAATAACGATTTAAAAGACCCTGGTTATTTCTGAAACTCGACTGAAATCTCACCTTCAACACTTACAAAGACTATTCCACTTATGAAAAGTATTTTAATTGGTGACCATAGCAATAAATGTTTATTAAGAAATTAACTTTGTGCTAGGCAATATGATAAACTCTGCACAGGTACTATTAACTCATTTAATTTTTAAAATGAAGTAGTAAATAATGTGCTGTTCAGGATCTCCAAATTACAAATGAGGAAATTCAGATAGAAAGAAGTTAAATGATCTGGTTAGAAGGTAATAATTTTTTTTTTTTGTTTAAATGACAGGTTGATAGACTTCACTTTCTAAAAACTCAGAGAGGGTATATCAACCCAGTATGTCTGGCAAGTGGGGACTAGGTTAAATGCTCAGTCTAGGAGACATTTGTTTTTATATTTATTTTAACTGATACATAAAAACAAAATTGTACATGGTGAAGGGTACATATAATATTTTGAAAAATGAATATATTGTATAATGTTTAAATCAGGTTAAACATAGATATTTCCTCAAACATTGGAAATCAAGTAGCCTGGCTACCATTAGAAATGGAAGCCCTTCTATGGACATTGAAAAAATACATATGTATGCTTGAACACACAAATATGTGGTTTACATACATATATATGATTGACAATTTAAGCACAGTGGGTTTGTTTTCTGTAGTTTCATTAAAATCTTCATAGAAATGAATAACACTTGAATATTTCATTTGCAAATCAAAGTACTTAAGAACTAATATGAACTTTTAATTGTTTATCTATTTTTTGTCATTGTCATGATTCAGCACATGAAATACTAGACAATGTATGGCCATTGGTAATATCTAACAGAATCAATTCTATTTTGTAAAGGAGCAAAACCTCAGTTACCAAAATTTTCCCTGTTGTTTGTACATGGGTCATTTTGCTTAGCTTTTGAATCAGAAAATGTAACATTCCTTAGTTCATAAAGCAACAAAGGGAATGATATGATAATGCATGTTCACTTGTGTGATATGCTTAAGTTAATTGTGGTTGGGCATGGTGGAGAATGAAATATGAGAGCACTGAATCACACAAGTGCAGGATGCAGGGGTCTTTTCAAATCAATCAAAAGTTACTTCCACTCTCCAGAAGTAGCTTGCCTCCGTCTGTTTGTACTGCTATAATAGAATATCTGAAACTGGTAATTCATAAAGAAAAGAAATTTATTTCTTGCAATTCTGGAGGCTGACAAGTCCAACATGAAGGTGCCAGCTGTGGTGCATCATCCCATAGTAGGAGGGGACGAAAGGAGAGAGAGTGGGGACAATGGAAAGGGATGTGGGGAGAACATAATTGCACTAGCTATTTTGGAGTGAGCATTATTACTTCTATGGTTTAAATGTGTCGCCCAAAGTTCGTATGTTGGAAACTTATTCTGCAACGTAATAATGTTGGGAATTGGGGCCCAGTGGGAGTAGGGGTTCAGGTTATGAGGGTTTTACCACTATGAATAGATTAATGCCAATTATGAAGGGGCTTGAAGGAATGAGGTTGATGTCTTGTATTGATCCAAAAATACTAAAGAAAATGTCAGCAAACAGAGTCCAATTGTGTTAAGAAAATAATGTCAGATCAAGTGGGATTTGTTCCATGAATGTAAATATGGTTCAATATTAGGAAATCCTTTGATACAAATCATATTAAAAGATCTAAGGCAAAAGATAATATAGTTTTCTCAAAAGATGTACAAAAGGCCCTTTAACACCCATTACTCATAGAATATTCCATAAAATAAAAAAGCAATTATAATTTCTATGTATACCTCATTCCTCTTACTTAAGGAACAAATAGTAAAGCATTCCAAGAGTAGGAAAGATTAGAAAAATGGCATGAATACACACTGACGTAGTGTGTTTTCTCAGAAGCAGATCCTGAATCAATTATTTGAATGCAAGTATTTTATTTTAGAAGTCACCCTAGGAAGCAAAGGTAGGATAGTTGGGAGTGATATATAGGTAAAGAAATAAGGTCATTACAAGGCTGTGTAATGAGTAGGTTCTACTTTGGCTCACTGGGTGAGAAAGGGTCATTCCTGATGAAGACTTTTGAGAAATTATGTAGTACATGCCTCAGATATTGCATAGGAGGGGTGAGGAGGCCAAGGTATTAACTAGAAACTCCATCTATCGACTGTTGAAGTTCCCTTAGATGTGTTAATACACTTCTGAATTTTTGTGCCTGAAAATTCCCATATCCTCATATCCCCACCAATCCATGGGGTTATCCAATTTTCTGTCTTTTCTCAGTTATTGACAAATGCTATTATTGTAGTTTCCTCACTGTTAGTTTTTATATCTTGACATGTTTTAGCTATTAAAGGTACCCTTTCTGTAGCTTGACTTATTTTCTATCAGAATAATATTTTATTCTATGTTTTTTTCCTTCTATTCTTGTATTTATAGTATTCCAGAAGTTCTTTTAGGCTATGTTAACTCCTTATCTGTTTTAGATACTGACAGTATTTTCCACTGGGAATGTGGCAGAAATAGATATCCCCAAAATAGTCTGCTTGACGCTTTCAGAGTGCGGCTAAGAGCTTCAGACAGCTAATGCCTCCCAAGAGGAACAGGAACAATATATACTTCCCTTTTTATTCCTTTGTGCTGAGTCCTTTCCTCAGTATGGAAAGTATATCTTCCTTCTTCCCTTCATCCCATTTCCCTTCTGCATTCACACAGGATGAGAGGTGATTTAGGTGAACAACCTGGAGGCTATTGATTACATGTGTCCCCTGTCCATCCTGTGGGTTATACATGGGTTCCAGGCATAGAACATTGTAAGAAAACTCTTGACATAAGAAACATTGCCTTGAGATCTGTCTCTCAATTTTTAGTGGAACAGCATTATCAGATAGTTAACAGTTAGGAAACATGGTTGTCTTACTTAGAGATTTTCATATAGTTTTAAGAGTCAGAAGCTCCAAAACATTCATAATCAGGTTAATTATTCCCAATAGCAAAAGTGACCGGCAACTGGTGGCATGAATTTTTATTACTGTTATTAAAGTGAAACTGTAGGCAAGTGGTTAGCTATCGAATTATTACTTTGTTTTCTAATAAATTGCTTCAAAATTTAGCAGCTTCAAAAAAATACACAAACAAAAACCCAAAAAAGTATCTCATAGTTGATGGGATCCAGGAATCCAGGTGCTAATTGCCTTTGGCTCAAAGTCTTTCATAGGTTACCATCAAGGGGTTGGCTAGGGCTACAGTCATTCTAAAGGCTTAATTAAAGAGATTAACATCTGGGTCAACACATTTGGGTGTTAGAAGTCTCATAGGATACACTGTTACGTTCTCTCACATTACTGTTGTTAAACATTAGGTTCTTTTTTACAGTTAGTCAAAGACATACTTTTCTTACCATATCCACCTCTCCACAGTAGCTCATAATATGGCAGATGCCTTACCTCAGGATTAAAAGAAAGACAGACAGTATTAGCAAGATGTAAAGCACAGTCTGTTTGTAAATTAATCTAGACTGTGAAGTACCATTAGTTCTGCAGCATCATATTCAATACAAGTGGGTCCTGATGTCCAGCCCACACTCAGGATGAGGGAATTTCACAGGGGCATGAATACCAGAGGAGACCATTTGGTACCATCTGTTGCTACCTACTGAAGGGGCCTCCTGGGAAATCTTGGCAGGAAAGCATCAGAAATAAATAACAAGTTGTATATTCTCTTTTGGAGAACATTTCCCTTTTTATTCCTTTGTGCTGAGTCCTTTCCTCAGTATGGAAAGTATATCTTCCTTCTTCCCTTCATCCTATTTCCCTTCTGCATTCACACAGGATTTTACACAGAGTGTCATGTGAAATATTAAATCTGTAGAGTCTACTGTGCGTCCTCAGGAAGAAAGAGGAACAATAAAATGCAGTTTGAGAGATTAAGTACACTATCAGTGTGAATAGTTGTACAAAAAAAGTGATATGCACCACAATTCTAGAATTTGAACCTTGATTCTCCAACTTACTAGCTTTGTGACCTAAGTACTTCACATTGATCTATGAAATGTACATGTCATGATGGAGCTACATCAAAGGGATGTGAAAAGTGAATGAGATAATTCTTGAAACATGTTTATCAGTGTGTCTGGCACATAGCAGCCTTTCACAGATTTACTGTAACTTAGAACTTTTGTTTTCCTATCAGGATGCACCTTACATAAATAGTGTAGCATTCAGTTTCCCCTGAAGACTTGAAGAAACAAATCCCTTCAGTTGCTAGGCATCTGCTTCCTCCTGCAATCTGGAAAGCTCCAGGGGCCAGAGCTCAGAAAAACTAGTCTCTGGAGAAATTACAATTTTCATTTCCAGGTAGGAGTAAAGGGAATTTACCATGTCTGGGGAAATGGCAGGATAATAAAGTATCTAACTGGGAAGGAGGACTCACCATAGGTAGTCTTTGAAAAGCACAGTAGTCACTTTGACTCTATATTATCTTTGTGATTGTTACTACTCCTCTTCAAGGATCCTGTATCAATCCCCTATCTTTTGAGTGAAAGAAATGTGGACTACCAGGCATAGATCACCAGATGAATAGAGAAACTCCAAGGATGTGGGTAACTGACCTGGATATCAAGGACTGGGATGGGAGGATTTAAGACCAGAATCATTGAAGAAAGGAGGATTCAAGTTCTCAACACAACTATAAAGGGCTGGCCAGATCTAGAGGATTCTCTTGAGACCAAGAACTTCTAAAGTAAGGGGAGGAAGAAGGAAGATGGCGGCGAGGGGAGTGCATTGCCCCCGTGTGCTGCTTCACTGTGTGGGAGTATGACAAGTCAGGACGGCTAAAGGATATCTTGTTAGGAATTTCCAGCAATAGTGGGGTGCTCTGGAACCTGGAGGAAGGATTTCCATCGCACGAGGATCAGCTACGGGGACTCAAACGCGAGAGGTTTGTCGCACGGAGGGTAACACTGCTTATTCAGCAAATCGCCCCGCAGCTAGAATATGCAGCGTGCGCTGGGATAGAGACGCAGGGTTACAGCGCTGCAGTTTCTGCCAGCCGCGCAAGCACCGTACTCAGGGCTGAATTCTGGGTTCGAGACGGGGGAAGGAAGCGGTCCATCTCGGTTCTCCACACCGGTCAGACCACAGAGGAGGCCAGCAGCCACCATGTTGGTAAACTGACGTCACCACCCCTGTTTTTGACTGACCGCAGCTCATTCAGCCATAGAACAGGTAATTTCAGGCTGCAATTCGCCTGCGGCTTGCAGACAGATTGCTAGGGCTCAGCGCCTGGGTGCTTCTTAGAACCTGATCTTATCAGAGTGAATACCGAGCGCGGGGCGGCCGAGTTCCGGCTCCCGGAACTGAGCCCGCGGGGACTGCTTCTTGGAGCTTACATTTATAGGAGCTTACACCGAGCACGGAGTGGCCGAGTTCCGGCTCCCGGAACTTCCCTGGCCCGGGGCTAGGAGCCCGCGGAAACTGCTTCTCGGTCCGGGTCCTGCTGAGGGCCGGTCAGGACTCACCCGGTGCTTTGGTTGCCTGGCAAGGGGAACGAAATGCTGCCATTCGCATAGGATACCAACATGGCAGAGATCTGACGTCTGCAGAAAGCGGCGGAGGAGGGAACTTCATCAATACCAGTGGTGACATAAGCAGTTGGTCTCCTGGTAGGGGGGGTGAGGCACAGTCACCCGAGTCTCCTCAATTTGTTGTCGAGCCAGAGGGAAGGAGCCGGGCCGCCGCCAGCGCCCGGAGCAGGCCCAGCGGCTCGCCAGCGTGGTGACCGCGTGACCCCAATTGGAGAGGGGGCGGAGCGAAGCCGCCACCCGCAACCGCAAGGTGGGCAGACCCGTAACCCAGTGGTACATGGGCGTGGTAGGAGGGGCAGGGCAGAGCCGCGGTTCGCGCTTGCAAGGTAAACAGACCTGTGTCAGCCTGGCGGGTCAGGCCCAGTGGCCTGCCAGTGTGGTACACACGTCACCCCAACTGGAGTAGGGGCAGAGCAGATCCTTCTCCCACGCCCGGATCAGGCCCTGCCGGTGTGGTGGTCACGTGACCCCAATTGGAGTGGGGGCGGAGCAGAACCGCCACCCGTGCCCGCAGGGTGAGCAGACCAGTGATCAACCTGCAGATCAGGCCAAGGGGTCCGCAGGCGTGGTAGGAGGGGCAGGGCAGATCCGCCGCCCGCGCCTCCAAGGTAGGCAGACCTACAACAGACCGGCGGATCAGGCCCAGGAGCCTGCCGGCGTGGTACAAACACCACTCTAATTGGAGTAGTGGCAGAGCAGAGTCGCCGCCCGTGCCAGGAACAGGCCCAGCGTCCTGCAGGTGGGGTAGCCACGACACCCTAATTGGAGTAGGGGCAGAGCAGAGCCTCCACCTGTGCCCGAAAGGTGGGCAGATCTGCGACCGACCAGCGGGACAGGCCCAGGGGCCTGCCGGTACGACAGACACGTCACCCCATTTGCAGTAGGGGCAGAGTAGAGCCGCCGCCCGCGCCTGCAGGGTAGGCAAACCTGCAACCGACCGGCGGATCAGGCCCGGTGGCCTGCCGGCGTGGTACACTCGTCACCCCAATTGGAGTAGGGGCAGAACAGAGCCGCCGCCAGCTCCCAGAACAGGCCCAGTGACCTGCCGGCGTGGTAGCCACGAAACCCCAATTGGAATAAGGAGAGAGCAGAGCCGCCGCCCGCACCTGCAGGAAAGATACGCAAGCAGTATGAAAAGACAAGGAAAGAAAGGACCACAAGCAATGCAGGTCAACGCAACTATAGAAGAGGTAACAGCTGCAGCAGATGGAATGTCAGATAAAGAATTCAGGATATACATGCTTCAGATGATCTGGAATATCAAGGAAGACATTAAACAGCAAAATCAGACAATGAAAGATCACTTCGACAACGAATTACGCAAACAAATCCAGGAAGCAAAGGATCAACTATACAGGGAGATAGAGGTTATAAAAAACAAACAAACAGAAATCCTAGAAATGCAGGAAGCAATAAACCAACTTAAAAACTCAATGGAGAATACTACCAGCAGAGTAGAACACTTAGAAGATAGAACATCAGACAATGAAGACAAAGTATTTCAACTGGAAAAGAACATAGACAGCTCAGCAAGACTGTTAAGGAACCATGAGCAGAACATCCAAGAAATATGGGATAACATTAAGAGACCAAACTTAAGAGTCATTGGGATACAGGAAGGTACAGAGCTCCAAACCAAAGGAATGAGAAGTCTATTCAATGAAATAATACGAGAAAACTTCCCAGACTTGAAGAATGAGACAGAACCCCAAATCCTAGAAGCCTACAGGACGCCGAATGTGCAAAATCATAAGAGATCCACACCTAGACACATCATAATGAAGATGCCCAACATACAGAATAAGGAGAGAATTTTAAAAGCTACAAGAGAAAGGAAGCAGATTACATTTAGGGGTAAGCCAATCAGGATAACAGCTGATCTGTCAACGCAGACTCTGAAAGCTAGAAGATCCTGGAATAACATATTTCAAACACTGAAAGAAAATGGGTTCCAACCAAGAATTGTGTATCCAGCGAAATTAAGCTTCAGGATGGAGGATGAAATTAAAACCTTCCACAATAGACAAAAGTTTAAAGAATTCGCAGCTAGAAAACCATCTCTTCAAAACATCCTCGCCAAAGCATTACAGGAAGAGGAAATGGAAAATAACAATGAAAACCAACAGTGGGAGGTAGGACAGTAAAGGGGGGGGGAATAATCAAAGAGGAAAACAAACCATGTTTAGTAACAGAAATAAACAAATATGGCTGGAAGAACAACCCATATCTCAATAATAACCCTAAATGTTAATGGCTTAAACTCACCAATTAAGAGACACAGGCTAGTAGAATGGATCACAAAACAAGACCCAACAATATGCTGCCTACAGGAGACGCATTTGATAGGAAAAGACATACATAGGCTGAAGGTGAAAGGTTGGGAAAAATCATATCACTCATATGGACTTCGGAAACAAGCAGGAGTGTCCATACTCATATCAAATAAAATAGATTTCAAGCCAAAGTTAATCAAAAGGGATAAAGAGGGACACTACATACTGCTTAAGGGAACCATTCACCAACAAGACATAACAATCATAAATATATATGCCCCAAACAATGGTGCAGCTATGTTCATCAAACAAACTCTTCTCAAGTTCAAGAGTCTAATAGATCACCATACCATAATCATGGGAGACTTCAACACACCTCTCTCGCCACTGGACAGATCTTCCAAACAAAAGTTGAATAAGGAAACTATAGAACTCAATAACACTATTAATAACCTAGACCTAATTGACATATATAGAATATACCACCCAACATCAAGCAGTTATACTTTTTTCTCAGCAGCACATGGATCCTTCTCAAAAATAGATCATATATTATGTCACAGGGCAACTCTTAGACAATATAAAGGAGTAGAGATAATACCATGCATCTTATCTGATCATAATGGAATGAAACTGAAAATCAACGATAAAAGAAGGAAGGAAAAAGCATACATCACTTGGAGAATGAACAATAGGTTACTGAATGATCAATGGGTTATAGAAGACATCAAGGAGGAAATTAAAAAATTCTTAGAGATAAATGAAAACACAGACACAACATATTGGAATCTATGGGACACATTGAAAGCAGTTCTAAGAGGAAAATTCATTGCTTGGAGTTCATTCCTTAAAAAAAGAAAAAACCAACAAATAAATGATCTCATACTTCATCTCAAAATCCTTGAAGAAGAAGAGCAAAACAACAGCAAAAGAAGTAGAAGGCAAGAAATAATTAAAATCAGAGCTGAAATTAATGAAATCGAAACAAAAGAAACAATTGAAAAAATTGACAAAACTAAAAGTTGGTTCTTTGAAAAAATAAACAAAATCGACAGACCCTTAGCGATACTAGCAAAGAGAAGAAGAGAGAGAACTCAAATTACTAGCATACGGGATGAAAAAGGCAATATCACAACAGACACTTCAGAAATACAGAAGATAATCAAAAACTATTTTGAATCCTTATACTCCAACAAATTAGAAGATAGTGAAGGCATAGATAAATTTCTTAAGTCATATGATCTGCCCAGATTGAGTCAGGAGGATATAGAAAACCTAAACAGACCAATATCAATTGAGGAAATAGAAGAAACCATAAAAAGACTTCCAACTAAGAAAAGCCCAGGTCCAGATGGGTATACAGCAGAATTTTACAAAACCTTTAAAGAAGAACTAATACCAATACTTTTCAAGCTACTTCAGGAAATAGAAAAGGAGGGAGAACTTCCAAATTCATTCTATGAGGCCAACATCACCCTGATACCTAAACCAGACAAAGACACTTCAAAGAAAGAAAACTACAGACCAATATCTCTAATGAACCTAGATGCAAAAATCCTCAATAAAATTCTGGCGAATCAGATACAAAAACATATCAAAAAAATTGTACACCATGATCAAGTAGGATTCATCCCAGGGATGCAAGGCTGGTTCAATATACGGAAATCAATAAATGTTATTCACCACATCAATAGACTTAAAAATAAGAACCATATGATCATCTCGATAGATGCGGAAAAAGCATTCGACAAAGTACAGCATCCCTTTATGTTCAAAACTCTAGAAAAACTAGGGATAACAGGAACATACCTCAATATTGTAAAAGCAATCTATGCTAAGCCTCAGGCTAGCATCATTCTGAATGGAGAAAAACTGAAGGCATTCCCTCTAAAATCTGGAACTAGACAGGGATGCCCTCTCTCTCCACTTCTGTTCAACATAGTTCTCGAAACACTGGCCAGAGCAATTAGACAGACGAAAGAAATTAAAGGCATAAAAATAGGAAAAGAAGAACTTAAATTATCACTATTTGCAGATGATATGATTCTATACCTAGCAGACCCAAAAGGCTCTACAAAGAAACTATTAGAGCTAATAAATGAATTCAGCAAAGTGGCAGGATATAAAATCAACACGCATAAATCAAAGGCATTCCTGTATATCAGCAACAAATCCTCTGAAATGGAAATGAGGACAACCACTCCATTCAAAATATCTTCAAAAAAAATAATATACTTGGGAATCAACCTAACAAAAGAGGTGAAAGACTTATACAATGAAAACTACAGAACCCTAAAGAGAGAAATAGAAGAAGATCTTAGAAGATGGAAAAATATACCCTGTTCATGGATAGGCAGAACTAACATCATCAAAATGGCGATATTACCAAAAGTTCTCTATAGGTTTAATGCAATGCCAATCAAAATCCCAACGGCATTTCTTGTAGAAATAGAGAAAGCAATCATGAAATTCATATGGAAAAATAAAAGACCCAGAATAGCAAAAACAATGCTAAGCAGGAAGTGTGAATCAGGCGGTATAGCGATACCAGACTTCAAACTATACTACAGAGCAATAGTAACAAAAACAGCATGGTACTGGTACCAAAACAGGCGGGTGGACCAATGGTACAGAATAGAGGACACAGAAACCAATCCACAAAACTACAACTATCTTATATTTGATAAAGGGTCTAAAAGCATGCAATGGAGGAAGGATAGCATCTTCAACAAATGGTGCTGGGAAAACTGGAAATCCATATGCAACAAAATGAAACTGAATCCCTTTCTCTTGCCATGCACAAAAGTGAATTCAAAATGGATCAAGGAGCTTGATATCAAATCAGAGACGCGCCGTCTGATAGAAGAAAAAGTTGGCTACGATCTACAGTCGGTGGGTTCGGGCTCCAAATTCCTCAATAGGACACCCATAGCACAAAAGTTAATAACTAGAATCAACAAATGGGACTTACTCAAACTAAAAAGTTTTTTCTCAGCAAAAGAAACAATAAGAGAGGTAAATAGGGAGCCTACACCCTGGGAACAAATCTTTACTCCTCACACTTCAGATAGAGCCCTAATATCCAGAGTATACAAAGAACTCAAAAAATTAGACAATAAGAGAACAAACAACCCAATCAACAAATGGGCCAAGGACCTGAACAGACACTTCTCAGAGGAGGACATACAGTCAATCAACAAGTACATGAAAAAATGCTCAACATCTCTAGCTGTCAGAGAAATGCAAATCAAAACCACCCTAAGATACCATCTCACTCCAGTAAGATTGGCAGCCATTAGGAAGTCAAACAACAACAAGTGCTGGCGAGGATGTGGAGAAAAGGGTACACTTGTACATTGCTGGTGGGACTGCAGATTGGTGCAGCCAATTTGGAAAGCAGTATGGAGATTTCTTGGAAAGCTGGGAATGGAGCCACCATTTGACCCAGCTATTCCCCTTCTTGGTCTATTCCCTAAAGACCTAAAAAGAGCATGCTACAGGGACACTGCTACATCGATGTTCATAGCAGCACAGTTCACAATAGCAAGACTGTGGAACCAACCTAGATGCCCTTCAATAGACGAATGGATAAAAAAAATGTGGCATTTATACACAATGGAGTATTACTCTGCATTAAAAAATGACAAAATCATAGAATTTACAGGGAAATGGATGGCATTAGAGCAGATTATTCTAAGTGAAGCTAGCCAATCCCTAAAAAACAAATGCCAAATGTCTTCTTTGATATAAGGAGAGTAACTAAGAACAGTGTAGGGACGAAGAACAGGAGAAGAAGATTAACATTTAACAGGGATGAGAGGTGGGAGGGAAAGGGAGAGAGAAGGAAAATTGCATGGTAATGGAAGGAGACCCTCAGGGTTATACAGTGGAGGAGGTAGAGAGAGAGGAGGGGAGGGGAGGGGAGAGGTGGGGAGGGGGGAGGGTGGAGGATGGGAAAGGCAGAGGAGCACAACAGACACTAGTATGGCAATTTGTAAATCAATGGATGTGTAATTGATGTGATTCTGCAATCTGTGTATGGGGTGAAGGTGGGAGTTCATAACCCACTTGAATCAAAGTGTGGAATATGATATGTCAAGAAATTTGTAATGTTTTGAACAACCCACAATAAAAAATTTAAAAAAAAAAAAGTAATTTAAAAAGTAAAAAAAAAAAAATAAAAAAAATAAAGTAAGGGGAGGGTAAAGGACGCAGGAGAGGGAACAGGAATATGGGACTTCTTTGGTTCAAAGCAGAGAAAAGAAGGGAAAATAAGATCAACAGTAGGATGGTGCAGAGACAATTCTTAGGGGACAAGCAGAGTTATTAAAAAAGACCAAGACCAAGTAGTAAGGCACATTGGAAGAGTGTTTGGATGGAGAGAAGAAATACCAGGATAGAGGCACATGAACAGAAAAGCTCCATTCAAATTGAGTACTTTTACCTTTAAGAAAAATTTGAGTTATGAATTTTCCAATCCTTTAAATAGGAATGAAAACCTCACACATCCTGTGAGTTGGTTACTCCTGTTAAGTGATTTGTCTAAGCTAGTTTTCAGTGATAGACCCTCTGGGTCTGCATGTAAGGCAGAGGTAGAAGCAGGCCTGGAAATATGATTTAGGAGATGTTGGCTGAAGCTTTCTGGAAATAGAGGCCTCAGCAACCAGGGAGCAATTGTCTTGAGTCTTGACCTGGGTAGTGGCTATATGGGTGTGTTTATTTGTTCACATTATAAAGTTCATCATACTGTTTATCTTCACATTCAGCATCTTACAGTACGTATGTCATACTTCAATCAAAGAGGATGGGGCAGGGAATTAACTGAGGCTACTCTCAAAAGAAAAGTGTCTTTCTATACAGGGCAGCCAGGAGGGGGATGTTATGGATGAGAGGTAACTGGGGCAATAGGCACTCTGAATCTTTTTTTTTTTTTTTAAACTGTTTAGGCAGTGATGCTCAACCCTAAGTTTTTGGCATTGAGAACCTATTTAGCAGTCCAGAAATTCTCGGAATTTTTTAGTTCTTTACTAGCATTTTATTTTGAAAGATTTCCCAGTCCTCTTCAATCTGTCATTGAAGATATGTTCCCAATTGCTATTATGATAAGGTTCCTATGATGTGGAGCTGTGTACTTCCTTCTTTTGTCCCAATATATAGCATTTCTTATGTTTAGGGGTTGTGTCTTCATGGTTGGCTTGTTTCAATAAAGTATGAGAAATCTGATTTTAGGAAATCTCCTGAGGACTCTGTAGGTACCTGAGTATGGAATAAATCACTGACTCTCCAGAAGGCAAATGGGAGGGCAAGTGTATGCCTCATGGTTGGGATGGAGAATCAGGAACTGTTTGTCTAGTGCCTGGCTAACAAAGAAAATGTCTATGGCAGCAGGTGAGAATATGAGCCCAGAATTCACTGGATGTGATCTATCCAATTTGCGCAGGAAGGATCCAGGCCCCTGATAAGGAGTTAAAAAGGGATAACTAGAGACAATGTCCAAGGGTAAGGACATGGCAGTTTCATCAGCCTGGAAATGCTTTATTTAATGTGTTTATTTATTTATTTTTATTGATTTTGTTTTTTTAAATACATGACAGCAGAATGCATTACACATTCTGCTTATTACACATAAAGAGCACAATTTTTCATATCTTTGTATATAAAGTCTGTTCATGCCAATTCATGTCTTTATACATGTATTTTGTTTCTTTTGCATTATAATTCTTATTACACATATATACCACAATTTTTCATATCTCTGTATATAAAGTAGGTTGACACCTAATTCATGTCTTCATACATGTACTTTGGATAATGATGTCCATTACATTCCACCATCCTTGATAATCCCCTGCCTTCTCCCTTTCCCTCCTTCTCCTCTTCCCTATCTAAAATTCATCAGTTCCTCCCATGGTCACCCTCCCTACCCAACTATGAGTCAGCCTCCTTATATTAGAGAAAACATTTGGCATTTGTTTTATTGGGGATTGGCTAACTTCACTTAGCATTATCTTCTCCAACGCCATTCATTTACCTGCAAATGCCATGATTTTATTCTCTTTTATTGCTGAGTAAAATTCCATTGTGTATATATGCCACATTTTAAAATCCATTCATCCACTGAAGGACATCTAGGTTGGCTCCACAGTTTAGCTATTGTGAATTGTGCTGATATAAACATTGTTGTGGCTGTGACCCTGTAGTATGCTGTTTTTAAATCCTTTGGGTATAGACCAAGGAGAGGGATAGCTGGGTCAAATGGTGGTTCCATTCCCAGATTTCCAAGGAATCTCTATACTGCTTTCCATATTGGCTGCACCAATTTTCAGTCCCACCAGCAATGTATGAGTGTAACTTTTTCCCCACATCCTCGCCAACTCTTAATTGTTGTTTGTGTTCATAATAGCTGCCATTCTGACTGGAATGAGATGATATCTTAGAGTAATTTTGATTTGCATTTTCTGATTGCTACAGATGATGAATATTTTTTCATATATTTGTTGATTGATTGTATATCCTCTTCTGAGAAGTTTCTGTTTAGGTCCTTGGCCCATTTGTTGATTGGGTTATTTGTTTTTTTGGTGCTTAGCTTTAGGAGTTCCTTATATACCCTAGAGATTAGTGCTCTATCTGATGTGTGAGGGGTAAAGATTTGCTCCCAGGATGTAGGCTCTCTGTTCACCTCACTTATTGTTTCTTTTGCTGAGGAAAAAGAACTTTTTAGTTTGAGTCCATCCTATTTATTGATTCTTGGTTTTAATTCTTGTGCTATAGGAGTCTTATTAAGGAAGTTGGGGCCTAATCCCACATGATGAAGATTAGGGCCTACTTTTTTCTTCTATTAGATGCAGAATCTCTGGTTTAATTCCTAGGTCCTTGATTCATTTTGAGTTAAGTTTTGTGCATGGTGAGAGATAGAGGTTTAAGCATATGGATTTCCAATTTTCCCAGCACCATTTGTTGAAGAGGCTATCTTTTCTCTAGTGCATGTTTTTTTGCACCTTTGTCTAACATAAGATAATTGTAATTTTGTGGTTAGTCTCTGTGCCCTGTATTCTGTACCATTGGTCTACAAGTCTATTTTGGTGCCAATACCATGCTGTTTTTGTTACTATTGCTCTGTAGTATAGTTTAAGGTCTGGTATAGTGATGCCACCTGTTTTGCTCTTCCTGCCAAGGATTGCTTTAGCTCTTCTGGGTCTCTTATTTTTCCAGATGAATTTCATGATTGCTTTTTCTATGAGGAATGCCATTGGGATTTTGATAGGAATTGCATTAAGTCTGTATAGTGCTTTTGGTAGTATGTTCATTTTGATAATAATTCTGCCTATCCAAGAGCAAAGTAGATCTTCTGGAAATGCTTTATTGAGGGGAGGCACAGGAAGTAATAACTAAAGTCAGGCTAGTCTTGAGTCTTGGCAAATAAGCCTCCTTCATTGAAGCTTGCCTGGAAACTTAGGAAACAGTCTTGGGTTATATATGACTACTGTTAAATTGGCACAATTGGGGTATTGACTCGCTGGGCTGAAGCCTTGAGAGATGCAATAATAGGGCAATGAGAGTTTGAAGGAGGAGTTCAATGGGCTTAATATGGTCTGGTCCACATTTGGACTCTTGAGTCCACAAGTCTGGGACCAAACCACATGTACATTTCTTTAGGAAGTGGAATGATCTGAGAGTAGGAAAAAAAAAGTCAAAGCAGCAATTTAGCCTGGATCAAGCATGCCTGTCATACCCACTTCCACTCCATCTTTAATCTGATTTCATTTTGGCATTCCTGTTAAATGGTCAGTGCGAAGTCAACTACTCAGAGTTTGTTATTAGAGATGGGGTGTAGATATATGTAAGAGAGACCTTTTTACTGAAATGATGATAAAAATTAATCAAACAAAACAAAACCCCATTTCTTGAGAAATATCCTGTAAGGAACAGAGAGTCAGATCCTCATGGTGGGATAGGAGATCCTTACTATGCATAGGCACTGTGGGAGACATCTTCAGTGGTACATCAGGGGAAGACAAGAACAAAGGTTCAAACAATGCAAAGGGGGCAGTGTGTGTGTGTGTGTGTGTGTGTGTGTGTGTGTGCACGCATGCACTGGCCTCCAGGTGACACCTATTGACTTCAGAATGCTATTTAGAATAATTCGGGACTCCAGTGAAATAGTCTCATTCTTTTGAACACCTATTACCAAGCAGCATGCTAAGCACTTTCATATGGCTTATCATTTGAAATTCTAAACATCTACTTAATGGAGTAAATATTATTTCCAACTTGCTAATGAGAAAATAAAAGCTTGGATTGTTAGAATGATATGATCAAGGTAAAATACTAGTTAGTGGCAGAGTAAGTATTTCATTTTAAAGAATACGACTTTAGAAGCAATGCATTTAGCCAGTTTATTTTCCTGCCTCTTGATGCTGTAGGACCAATAACACATTTTAAGTGGGTCATTACAAGTGTGCAGGATTTTAATGCTGTATTCAAAGAAAAACTAGTCTTCCTAGAAGATCAATCACATTTCTTAGGCTAAATGATTCCCAGAATAAAGATGGGTCTCTTACAAGGAGTCTTCTCAGAGTGCTGCAAGTTTGTACACATGCCTAACCACCATATGAATTCATGAAGTTAAACCACACTAAAAGAACTAAAGGGATATCACCTGAGAATGGAATGGTAATTAATGCTGATCCCTTATATTCAGCTTTACTCCACCAGGTCATAAGACATTATATAAATAGCAATACATGTGTGAGGCAGAAGTAAGGCGAAGGTAATAATAAACAGAAATTTTCCAAGTGTTGGGTCAGTATCTGGTTGTGCAGGGTGCCTGTTGATACTGGCCAAATGAAGTTGCAACACTTTTTTTCTTAGGTATGTATAGCTGATTTCTTATAGTTGATTTTTTTTTAAATGTTGAGTTGGAAATGCACGGGAGTCATACCTGGAAGACCTGGACCTGTATTTCCAATTTACTACATATTTGTGAGGTGATACTGGAGGAAATATTTTATGTCATTTAAATTATATTGACAGTTCCAGATGGATGTTTGTTTTATACTATAAAAGAAGAAATATCTTTCAGAAGTTCTATACTTTGGGTACTAACATATAGTATCTTCTTTAAAATATGCTTTAAGTTCTAAAGCATAAAACTTATTATCTGTAATGTTTTGGTGGTCCATCATAAAAAAGTGGTTAGCTCTAATGAACAAACATAAAACTAATTGAAGGATGAAACTATGAGTTATTAGTCTCAAGAGTTTATTATGTGGTTAATCTATCAATTGAACCTAGCTCAATAGGAAATCCAGAAGGAAATGCAGAGAAGGTAGGGATTATAAATATTTCCAGGCAGTTTATTATCTCCTATGGAAAATAATAGTGTTGTTTTCTAATGCCCTTATTTTCCTAAACCCACTAATTAACTTCACCTGCCACAGGGATGATTTATTTAGGTCTTGTTTAGATACTACCCCAAGGATACTAAACATGACATGCTTGATCTCCAGAAATTCATTGCTTCTCTTAGTTATTGATCACTAAGAGAAAAAGGACAATTTCTTCTACTTTATTATTCACTCTGTGATAATTATAAACTGAATATATATGAATATATATGTTCTTATATTGCATGACAGATCACATACTAGGTACAAGGCACAAACAAGAGATACACACTTGAGTGCATATAATAAAGTCATAGAGTATTGGAATTATCAATTTAGGTTCTCTTGGGTCAGTATGGGATATTTCATGGGAACTGAAAAAGAAAAAAGAAAGGTACCTAAATTCACATGACCATGGAAAAGGGAAAGGGACCAGAGATGACTTTTCAAAGGAGGTAACCTAAGAGCTGATTTTGAACAAGGATGGAAGGTAAAGCAGAATAACATTCTCATATGTCAGTTTTCTGATCCTAAGATTACCAACCAACTGTCAATA
Source organism: Marmota flaviventris (assembly GCF_047511675.1). Classification (NCBI taxonomy): domain Eukaryota; kingdom Metazoa; phylum Chordata; class Mammalia; order Rodentia; family Sciuridae; genus Marmota; species Marmota flaviventris. Next base: position 59,851,288 of record NC_092506.1, on the reverse strand, counting down.
CTACAAGGTTTACCAACACCAGACAGGTACAATTTTTACAGGACTACATATTTTTTTTATCCTACTTTCTATATTAACAGGAAAGCATTCTCATCTGTGATGCTGGGGCCACACTACAACCACACAGTGGAAACCCCTGCCACCTTCTTCCTTGTGGGCATTCCAGGCTTGCAGTCTTCACACCTTTGGCTGGCTATCTCACTGAGTGCCATGTACACCACAGCCCTGGTAGGAAACAACATCATCATGGTGGTAATTTTCATGGATTCCACTCTATGAGAGCCCATGTTTTGCTTCCTTTGTGTTCTGGCTGCTGTGGACATTGTCATGGCCTCTTCTGTAGTCCCCAAGATGGTGAGCATCTTTTCCTCAGGACACAGCTCCATCAGCTTCCAGGCCTGTTTCACTCAGATGTACTTTGTCCATGCAGCCACAGCTGTGGAGACAGGGCTGCTGCTGGCCATGGCTTTTGACCGCTATGTAGCCATCTGCAAGCCCCTACACTACAAGAACATTCTCACACCCAGAGTGATGCTGAGGATGAGTGTGACCATCACCATCAGGGCTGTCATATTCATGACCCCATTGAGTTGGATGATTAGTCATCTACCTTTTTGTGGCTCCCATGTGGTTCCCCATTCCGACTGTGAGCACATGGCTGTGGCCAAGTTAGCATGTGCTGACTCCATGCCCAGCTGTTTCTACAGTTTAATTGGTTCCTCCATTATTGTAGGCTCTGATGTAGTTTTAATTTCTGCCTCTCATACCCTGATTCTCAGGGCAGTATTTGGTCTCTCCTCAAAGAATGCTCAGTGGAAGGCATTAAGCACATGTGGCTCCCATGTGGGGGTTATGGCTTTGTACTACCTACCTGGGATGGTGTCAGTCTATATATCCTGGCTAGGACAGGACTCAGTCCCTCTGCACACTCAGGTGTTGTTAGCTGACTTGTATTTGGTCATTCCTCCCACTTTGAACCCTATTATCTATGGCCTGAGAACCAAACAAATGCGCAAACTGTTGTCTGTTGGAACACACTTGTAAGTGTTCATGAATACTAAATTCTTTAGACCGTGAACATTCCAGCCAACTTCAAAGGTATCTTAGTCATCTATGGAGATAGATTTTTTTTTAACCTACACCTCAGGAATTCTAAGATGAAGCCATAAAGAGCATCCTTTCAAAGCTTTCAATTTATAATAATAATGCTAATGGAATAATTCTGATTGTCTGACAACATTTTTATTAGTATTTATTAGGAACCAATTTGCACATAGAAAATATATTTTTGATTTTTCTTTCCTTAGCTTCTGACCTGTATTTTTAACCTAATATCTCAAGAGTTCCTTTGCTGAAGGAAAAATTATTTAAAACACTTTCACCAATCCTCCTATGATTTTCTCAGAATTTTTTCTCCCCCATGTAATTACATGGAAGAAGCTCTTACTATGTGACTCTTTCCTTTGGTCCATTAACAATCCACTCATTTGGGTTATGTGCTCACATCTAGACCAGTGTCTTCCAACCACAATGGATTCCAGTTTATCCAAGGACATACAAACTTGAGATCAAAGATGGTGGCAATTTTTGAACACTTGAACTTGAAAAGAGGAAAAAGAATCATAGCAAGAGAAGCCAATTATCAATATATGATGCCGATAACATTTTTCTGCTGTCTAGCTCTATTTCACCTCTGACACCAAGATAGATCCCTGTTCTGCTCTTTGTCACTCAACTTTAAGACATAGAAAAGAGGGACCAAATATAACTTAGGTGTTTCTTCCTGTGGGTACATCTCAGGATCTTTCTGGGATGAAAAGTTTACTTCACAACAATATAGAAATAGACATTGAAATATCACCATTCTTTTGTAGGTCCCTGCATACTTACATGGGTTTTGTTTTACATATTTTTCTTTCAGAAAGTCTTAAACCTAGTTATCAACACTGTGAAAGAAAAAAGATCTCATACATAGGAGACATATATATATTTGATTAGGGTACATTTGAATATCAATTTAAATATAAATTCTTAATAGTGCTAAAATTGACAGTATAAGAAGAAACCATTGATAGTGTGTTGTTATATCTGTCTTAAGGGTTGTTTTTACGGAAAGTAGAAACAATGTTAACTTATTAAGGTTCCAAGAAATAATGAATGGAAAAAATTATATAACATTTGACACATTTTATGTACTTAAAATTACACAAGTGTTAAGACAAATTTTAACAGTGCTAGGATTGGAACTTAGTCCTGTGTAAATTAATACTAATATGATACTCTTTCAAAGTAATTTGCTGACTAAAACTCATAATCCATAAATTTTGCTAGCATTGGACTTCTTTACCAACCAAGAAGTTTTCTACTTGGGTGCCAACAAAGTAGGAGGAAGCCTTACAAAAATCTGATAATAATGAAAATGATAGTACAACATGAATTTATTTGTCTTAAATATTTGTAGTTTACAATTTTTTTTCACATAAAAAACTTAGATCTTGAAGAAAAATGAATAAGAATCAGGAATTTTAAAAAAAGCGTGATTGGTCTTGGGAATGTAGTTTTAAAGGAGACAAAATCATATCCAGGAATTAATTATATTTTGGTAAAAGAAAAAAAGAGATTGAAATTAAAATTTCATTAGGAACATTAAAGATAGAATATTAGAACACTTGTACTAGAAAACAGAATAAGGAGATGACTGAGATCAAATAGAAAATAACAGACATAAGAAAACAAAGAAGTGTAATGAATATGTGTTAGATATTTATGTCCATGGAATCCCTCAAGAGGATTTAAGAATTAAAGGAATCTAAAGATTATTTTTATATGAATTTTCAAAGAACTCGCCTAGAAATATTTATCTGAAATTGTCAACTCTTTGAATAATATTTTTGAGTCTGTCAAATATTTAAAATAATAAAAATTGCCTTTGGCCTTCAGACAAAACAAAAACAGAAAGTAAATAAACAAAACGCCCCAAACCTAAGTCATGTTCAAGGAAAGTAAAACCAGGCTTAAACTGCTTTTTTAAAAATTTTTTATTTTATTGGTTCTTCTTAGTTGTACATGACAGTAGAATCTACTTTGATAAAATCATTCAAGCATAGGATATATCTTGTTCTGATTCGGGCCCCATTCTTGTGGTTGGGCATTTCTTGACAGCAGCATGTAAATCCAATAAGAGTAGAGTAATACTTTTAAACCAACAAACAAAAACCCCTCATGAACAGAAATTATGAACTAAAATATTTTTTCTTAATGGTTTATTTTAATTTATTATAATTTTAATTGTACATTTTTATGAGATATAGTGTGATAATTCATTACTTGTCATGATAAGTATAATTAGTAGTCATTAAATTCAGTGTATTGAGCTTTTCTACCTACTTAAACATTTTTTTGAATTTTGATTAACATAAAATTGTTCATATTTATGAGGTACAGTGTGATATTTTAATACATACCTATAAGGTGCAGTGATCAAATCAGAATAATTAATATTGTCAGCTTCTTATCATCATTTTGTGTGTGGAATCTTTGAGCTCCTCCCTTCTCATTATTCATAAAATATAGAATAGATTTTAGATGAAAGGGATGTTGAATAAAATGCTTTTTCTCCATCTATTGAAAGGATCATGATTTTTGTCCTTTGATTGTTGATGTGGGGTATTATGCTTATTGTTTGTATTGAACCATAATTGCATATCTGGAATGTCATTTGATTCAGATGACTGATCTTTTTGATAAGCTCTTGTATTGATTTATTATTATTTTATTGAGTACTTTTGTATGTTCACTAAAGGTGTTGGTCTTAAAAGTGTATGTGTGTGTGTGTGTGTGTGTGTGTGTGTATTTCCATATCATGGTAAGGTTGGATTTGTTCATTGAATTTGGAACAATTATTTCCCTTTCAATGTTTTAGAATAGTGTGATAGGAATGGGTATTTATTCATCCTTGAAAGTTTGGTAGAATTTAGCAGTGAGGCCATCTAGTCCTGGGCTTTCCCTTGTTCTGAGACTTTTTATTACTCATTCAATTTCATTAATCGTCATTGATATGTGCAGGTTTTTCATGCCTTCACAGTTCACTTTTGGTAGGTTATATGTACCCAGGAATTTATCCATTTCTTCTAGGTTTTCCAATTTATAGTAAATAATTTAGTTGTTTGTAACAGTCCCTGGTGATATTTATATTTTTTGTATTATCAGTTGTAATATCTCATTTTTTTCTCTAATCTTATTTGGTTTGTCTCTTTTTTTTTCCTTGATTAGTCTACATAAAGTTTTGTTGATTTGTTTGTCTTTACAAAGAACCCACTCTTTGTTTCCCTGATTTTTGAATTCAATTTTTTAGTCACTATTTTATTTCTTTCTGCTCTGATCTTCATTACGTCTTTCCTGCTTTTTGATTTTGGACTTGATCTTCTCTTGCTTTCATTAGGTTGTTTATTTGAAATTTTTATATGTTGTTTTCATGTATGCATTTGGTGCTATAAACTTCCTTCTTGTTACTGCTTTTGCTATATCCCATAAGTTTTCATATGTTCTGTTTCCATTTTTATTTGCTTTTTAAAATTTCTTAATTTCTTTAGTGACTCATTGTGCATTGATAGTGTGTTATTTAGTCTCCATGAATTTGTGTAATTTCTAAAGTTTCTATTGCTGTTCATTTCTAGTTTTGTTGCATTGCAGTCTGAAAATATACATTTGATATTTTTAATTTGAGACTTGTTTTGTTGCCTAATGTACGGTCTGTTCCAGAGAACAATGTGTATTCTGTAGCTGTTGAATGAGCTATTCTATAAAGTTTATTAGTTCCAGTTAGTTTATAGTACAGTTTATTTCTGATTTTTCTGCTAATTGTTTTGACAGAATGATTTGTTCATCAAGGCAAGTTGGGTGTTGAAGTCTTCTACTATTATTGAGTTGGAGATTTCCCTTTTTGATCTACTAGTGTGGGTTTATAAAATCAGCTTCTCTAGCATTAAGTGAATGTATATTTATAATTGTTATATCTTACTGAATTGATCTTCTCATTATTATGTAGTATAGCAACCTTCTTTATTTCTTTTTGTAGGTTTTTGTATTTTGCTATCAATCATTTTTTTTCTTATTTTTTTGGATACTGGATACCAGGGATTGAACTAGGGGACACTCGACAACTGATCCACATCTCTAGCTCTATTTTGTATTTTATTTAGAGATAGGGTCTCACTGAGTTGTTTAGTGCCTCACTGTTGCTGAGGCCGGCTTTGAACTCATAATTTTCCTGCCTTATCCTCTAGAGCCTCTGGGATTAGAGGTGTGTGCCAGTGTGCCCTCTGTCAATCATTTTTACTGAGAGAACAAAGCTCTGATGAAAGAGATCAGACAACTACTGATAGTTCTCCAATAGTTCTTCAGAGACAGGGAAATATGGAGTGAAAGTAGAAATTTCATCTGTCATTTAGTTCATGAAATTGATTAAGACATGAGCTGGCTTTTTTTTTTTCTCTCTTCAACTTTACTGAAATTTAATACAGATCAAGGGAATCAAATAAAAGGCAGCAGTTTTTCCTAGAGATCAATGTATCATTTACAAATGAATTATGAGTTGTTACACAAATCTTTCTTGGTACAATTCACTAAAGATAAATATAGTACTTAAGGAGACAGCTATGTGTCAACAAATGAACCATTTTGACCCAGTCTGGTGAACCAAGACAGCACCCCATAGTTTTAAATGATCCAAGATTAGAAATAGAACCACAACCTTTGACTATTGATATATTATTATAATCTCTTTTTCTTTTTCTTTTTGTTTCATAATGTTATGTATAACTAAAAAGATTCATTTTGACACAATTTTTAAAAGAATGGAATATAATTTGCTCTAATTCACTCCCCAGTACTTCCTCTAACCCTCCCCTCTCCTGTTTCCACCCCTCTACTCTACTGATCTATCTTTCTGCTATTTACTTATAGGGTGTGTGCACGTGCATGTGTGTGCACATGGGTGTGTGTTTTAAAGTGTCTCAACCACCCCGTCTGATCAGTGCACTACTGCAAGAGCCAAGATCCAGCCCAGACAGCTCACAAGAGCCCATGCGGTATCCAGGATTTCGGTAGGCCCGGTTCACCCCTCCCCTGGTGGCGTAGACACTGCCAGAGCCTAGCCTTTGGCATAGGACCACCCCTTCCTATCAGCAGACTACTGCAGGGTTCAAGCCCAGTGGCCCAGATCCACCCACTCCAACTTAAGCAGGTCCCAGACACAGGATGCGGTAGCATCCATTGAGGGATACAAGCAGGGTCTAGAAGCCCAACATCAAGGTGAGGTACAGACACAGGTACTAAAAGAATATAGAGAAGAAATTAATATCACAGATCCATGTAGCAAGAAAGGAAGACATAGACAATATGAAAAAACTAGGGAAGAAAGTACCCCAAACAAACCAGGACACTATAATACCAGAACCCACAGGCAGCAAAGTTGATGAAATGTCAGAGAAGGAGTTCAGATGGTTCATAATTAAAATGATCTGTGAATTAAAGAATGACCTAAATGAGCAAATACACACAAAAATTGACCACTCCAACAATGAAATAAGAGAGCAAATGCAGATAGCAAAAATATTACTTCGAGAGAGAGATCCTGAAAAAAAAAACAGTCAGAAATCCTTGAAATGAAGGATACAATAAATCAAATAAAAAACTCAATAGAAAGCATAACCAACAGACTAGACCACTTGGAAGAAAGAACATCAGATAATGAAGACAAAATATACAATCTGGAAAATAAAGTTGAATACACAGTGAAGATAGTAAGAAACCATGAACAGAAGATCCAAGAATTATGGGATAGCATCAAAAGACCAAATCTAAGAGTTATTGGGAATAGAGGAAGGCACAGAGTTTCAAACCAAAGGAATGAACAATCTCTTCAATGAGATAATATCAGAAAATTTCCCAAGCATAAAGAACGAATTGGAAAACCAAATACAAGAGGCTTACAGGACATCAAATGTACAGAATTATAACAGATCTACACCAAGGCACATTATAATGAAAATGCCTAGCATACAACAAAATAAGGATAGAATCTTAAAAGCCGCAAGAGAGAGGAATCAAATTGCATATAGGGGAATACCATTTCATATCTCAGCAGATTTTTCAACCTAGACCCTCAAAGCCAGGAGATCATGGAACAACATATACCAAGCTCTGAAAGAAAATGGATGCCGGAGATCCAACATGGCGGCGGGCGCGGAGAGATCAAGTCTCTGACCTCTTCAGCTGCGCGGGCACAGGGAGTCATAAACTGTCTAAATGCTGTTTGCTCAGGATCACTAGGCAATGCTGAGCTGACGTGTATCTGGGGCGAACAGTCTGGGCCTCTCAGAACACACACTGAGCCCGGATCGGCTGAATTTAAGCTCCCGTTCTCCTGCGTCTCACAGACAAACCGCTGTGACTCAGCACTAAACGATCCTGCTGAAACAACTGGTTGGCTCTTCTGATCCTATGGAGGTTAATGTCAACCGAGCCTTCATAGGCAGTGGCCACAGGATTGAAACGGGGCTTGGGAGAGACAGTCAGGACCCACCCGTTGCATTGGTCACCCGGCAAAGGGAACGAACTGTCACCATTTGCATGGGATACCACCATGGCAGAGAACTGACGTCACCAGAATGCAGCGGAGGAGATAACTTCATTGAAACCAGCGGCGACAGGTGTGTAATCCCCTAGCCTTCCCTCTCCACACAGCGGGGAAACCTTAAGGGCCCCTCCCAGCTCTCCCTTGAGCGCAATAGCCAGATTGAGGGAATCAGGAGTGGCGCGGGACCCACGGTGCGGAACTCCCGGCTACCGCTCCCACCAGTGCTGACAACTGAGGTCTCTTGCACCAGCTACCGGGGGGCGTGGCTACCGGAGGGCAAGCAAAATTCGCTGAGGGTTCTCAGCCCCAAGCTCTACAAACTTAGGGTCTGAGGGAATGGCAAACAGAGAGAGTGTGCCCAGTCGTTCATGAAAACAGGGCTCCCAGGAGCACCAGACCTGGCGTGTAGCCAGTATTGTGGTGAGCGTCACCAGTGAGCGGGGCCTGGCTTGAGGAAAAGTGGGGAAGTGACTAGACACAAGAGAAGGCCCTAGGCACTCAGGATTGGAGACCCGCCCAGTCTGGGAGGAGGAGCTGCTGCACAGTGATTGGTTCCTGCGTATTGAGAGGAGAAGCTTAGCCCAGTGGGAACAGCTCCACCTACTGGAAGAGAAGTTAATCGAACTCTAAGACTGCATTTATTAATTTTTTTTTTAATTTGGTTTTTTTTTTTTGTTTTCATTTTTTTTGTTGTTGTTTTTTAAATTTTTTTTTAAATTTTAATTTTTATTTTGGGAATCAACCTAACAAATCCATATGCAACAAAATGAAACTGAATCCCCTCCTCTCGCCATGCACAAAAGTTAACTCAAAGTGGATCAAGGAGCTAGATATCAAATCAGAGACTCTGCGTCTGATAGAAGAAAAAGTTGGCTCCGATCTACATATTGTGGGGTCGGGCTCCAAATTCCTTAATAGGACACCCATAGCACAAAAATTAATAACAAGAATCAACAAATGGGACTTACTTAAACTAAAAAGTTTTTTCTCAGCTAAAGAAACAATAAGAGAGGTAAATAGGGAGCCTACATCATGGGAACAAATCTTTACTCCTCACACTTCAGATAGAGCCCTAATATCCAGAGTATACAAAGAACTCAAAAAATTAGACAATAAGATAACAAATAACCCAGTCAACAAATGGGCCAAGGACCTGAACAGACACTTCTCCGAGGAGGACATACAATCAATCAACAAGTACATGAAAAAATGCTCACCATCTCTAGCAGTCAGAGAAATGCAAATCAAAACCACCCTAAGATACCATCTCACTCCAGTAAGATTGGCAGCCATTCTGAAGTCAAACAACAACAAGTGCTGGTGAGGATGTGGGGAAAAGGGTACTCTTGTACATTGCTGGTGGGACTGCAAATTGGTGTGGCCAATTTGGAAAGCAGTATGGAGATTCCTGGGAAAGCTGGGAATGGAACCACCATTTGACCCAGCTATTGCCCTTCTCGGACTATTCCCTGAAGACCTTAAAAGAGCGTACTACAGGGATACTGCCACATCGATGTTCATAGCAGCACAATTCACAATAGCTAGACTGTGGAACCAACCTAGATGCCCTTCAATAGATGAATGGATAAAAAAATGTGGCATTTATACACCATGGAGTATTACGCAGCACTAAAAAATGACAAAATCATGGAATTTGCAGGGAAATGGATGGCACTAGAGCAGATTATGCTAAGTGAAACTAGCCAATCCCTAAAAAACAAATGCCAAATGTCTTCTTTGATATAATCAGAGCAACTAAGAACAGAGCAGGGAGGAAGAGCAGGAGGAAATGATTAACATTAAACAGAGACATGAGGTGGGAGGTAGAGAAAAGGGAAATTGCATGGAAATGGAAGGAGACCCTCATTGTTATACAAAATTATATATAAGAGGTTGTGAGGGGAATGGGAAAATAAACAAGGAGAGAAATGAATTACAGTAGATGGGGTAGAGAGAGAAGATGGGAGGGGAGGGGAGGGGGGATAGTTGAGGATAGGAAAGGTAGCAGAATACAACAGTTACTAATATGGCAGTATGTAAAAATGTGGATGTGTAACTGATGTGATTCTGCAATCTGTATTTGGGGTAAAAATGGGAGTTCATAACCCACTTGAATCTAATGTATGAAATATGATATGTCAAGAGCTTTGTAATGTTTTGAACAACCAATAAAAAAAATAAATTAAAAAAAAGAAAATGGATGCCAACCAAGAATCTTATATCCAGCAAAATTAAGCTTTAGATTTGATGATGAAATAAAAACCTTCCATGATAAATAAAAGTTAAAAGATTTTTCAACTAGAAAGCCTGCACTACAGAACATCCTTAGCAAAATATTCCATGAAGAGGAAATGAAAAACAATGATAAAATCAGCAGAGGGAGAGATTACACTAAAGGAAAATCTAATCAGAGGAGAAACTAAGTCATGTTAAATACCAAAATATAAACAAAAATGGCTGGGAATACAAATCATGTCTCAGTAATAACCCTGAATGTTAATGGCCTAAAATCACCAATCAAAAGACATAGACTAGGGGCTGGGATTGTGGCTCAGAGGTAGAGCATTGGCCTAGCATGGGTGGGACCCGGGTTCAATCCTCAGCACCACATAAAAATAAAGGCATTGTGTTGTGTTCATCTATACCTAAAAAAATAAATATTTTTTAAAAAAAGACAGACTAGCAGATTGGATCCCCTCCCATCTACCCTTCGAGTCTCTCATGACCACTTTCCTCTCTGTTTTCTACAAAAATGCCTGATAACTTCAGATTTTTCTTTGTTTTTGGCTTATTACACTTAATATAATGACCTTCAGTTCTATTGATGTTGTTTCAAATGAAAAATAAAAGAATTTCTTTGTTTCTTTTTTTTTTTTTGGTACTGGGATTTGAACTCAGGGGTGCTTAACCATTGAGCCACATCACCAATCTTTTTTATATTTTATTTAGAGACAGGTTCTTGCTAAGTTGCTTAGGACCTTGCTAAGCTGCTGAGGCTAGCTTTGAACTTGTGATCCTCCTGCCTCAGCCTCCTGAGCCATTAGCACTATAGGCAATCACCACTGTGCCTGGCAGAATTTCATTACTTGTGTGACTGAATAATATTCCATTGTGCATATATACCATATGTTGTTTATCTGTTCATTCACTGAAGGGCAACTGTGTTGATTTCATATTTAGCTATTTCAAATATATTTTTGTTTGAATTACTGAGTTCTTATTTTGAAAAATTTATTTGGTCCCTTTTAAAGATTTTTTTGCTAAATTTTTGATTCATATCATGAGTTTTGTTTCTATTTTGTTCATCTGTCTTTCTGTACTCTCTTGAACCTCATTGTTTCCTTATAATTATTATTTTTAAGGCTTCATCAGACATTTTTGGGTTCAGGGATTTTGGCTTGCTTCCCATTCTTCCTAGTTTTCAATTTCCTTGTGGTGGGGATGACCAAGGGTTTGGCAGAAATGGGAAGCATTCAGAGTATGGAGACCATGCAAGACCTGCCCTCCTACCTGGATAGAGTGAGGATCCTAGAAAGCAAACTCTGGGAACATCTGGAGAAGGGACCCCAAATAAAAGACTGGGTGCATTACTACAAGATCATCAAGAGCTTTAGGCTCAGATCTTGGCAAATTTTGTGGTCAAATACCTGAATTCTCCGCAGATTTGCAACTTTCATCTTGCTGTTGAGAATATTAGAGTCAATTATGAGACAGAGATGGCCATGTGCCAGTTGATAGACAGTGACATCCAGGGGCTCCTCAAGGTCATTGATGACACTAGTATCACTTGACTTCAACTAGAGGAAACTGAGGCTCTAAAGGAGGAGGAGTTGTTCATGAAGAAGAACCATGAGGAGGCATGGTCTTCAAGGTTACATTGCCAGCTGTGGATTGACCACAAGGTGAATGCCCCCAGATCTTAGGACCTTAGCAAGATCATGACAGACATCCAGGCCCAGTATGATGAACTGGCTCAGAAGAACTGAGAGGAGCTGAACAAGTACTGGTTCCAGGAGATCAAGGAGAGCACCACAGTGGTCACTTTGCAGTGTGCTGAGATTGGAGCTGGTGAAATAATGCTCACAGAGCTGAGATGCCCAGCCCAGTCCTTGGAGATCCACCTGGATGCCTTGAGAAATCTGAAGTCCAGTTCAGAGAACAGTCTGAGGGGCATGTAAACTTCCTACACCTTCTGTATAGAATAACGTAATGGGGTCTTGCTGCATCTGGAACCAGAGCTGGCATAGATACAGGCAAAAAGGCAGACCAGACCCAGGACATACAAAACTCTGCTGAACATCAAGGTTAGTCTGGAGGCTGATGTTGCCCCTTCCCACTGCTTGCTGGAAGTCAGTAAGCACTTCAGTATCAATGATGGCCTACACAGCAGCAACTCTATGCGAAATATTAAAAGGACTGCCACCTGTGGGATTGTAGACCCCACAATGGTGTCTGAGACCAATGATACCAAAGTACTGTGTCACTGAGGAAGCAAAAGCAGGGAACCCTTGGGTAATAGGAAACAAACAAAAAATGGTCAGAGATCACCAGAGAAAACAGTAAAAACTGTAGGCAAAGATATAAATAAATTGTATAGTGTCATACAGATATAATATGGTGCCACCACTGGTAAAGAATGTGAAGGTTCCTCAAAAAATAAAAAAAATTATAACTACAATATGATGCATGAATCTTACGTATGGATATACATTCAAAGGATTCGATCAGGATCTTCAAGACATACTCATTTTCACAGTAGCAATTAAGTACGAGAGTTGTACAAAACAGTGAAATTTGTCATGATAGAATGTGAATCTTGATTCTCTGCCTTGCTAGCTATGTGACCTTCTATGTACCTCACATTCACCTATGAAATGTAGATGTACTGATGGCTCACATCAGAGGACTGTGAAAACTGAATGAGAACAATCTATGAGAAGCATATAGCAGACTTTAACAAACATAACCAACATTGGACCTTTTATTTTCCTTTCAGGATGCACTGTTTATCATTACTCTGATATTTAGTTATTCTCTGAAGACTTGAAGAGACAAAGACACTTTATTCACTAAGCATCTTCTGCAACCTATATTGTAGAAAGCCCCAGAGGCAGGGTGCAGGGATGAACTAGTCTCAGGAGTCAGTGTTTGGCTGCTCAGCTGAGATAAAGGAAAAATGGTTATGGAGGGAATAGGTGGAATAACAGAGTATCTAGCAGGGAAAGAAGGTTCCCAGGGGGAGGTAGTAAAGGACAATAGTCATCATTACTCTATATTGTCATCTTTGATCTCCTTGGCTTGCTCTTCTCCTTCTGAAGAGGCCTTGTATAAATCCTCCCTCTATTGGGTGTCAGAAATGTGGACTACCAGACATAGACGATCAGAGAAAGTTGAATAGAGAAAACTTCCGGGATGCGGATGATTGACCTGGGGATTGAAGGTTGGGTCGATGGAGTCTTAAGGCCAAGGCTACCCTGGAAAGAGGATTCAAGTGGAGAACACAGTTATAGACTACTCTCCAGGTCTGGAAATACTGCCAAAACCAAGAGATTCTTTAGGAAATGATGGGAGGATGAAGAATGTGGGAGAGGGGACAGGAACATAGGACAACTTTGGTTGAAAGCAGAGACAATATGAGGTAAGTCTAAACTTGGGATGGTGGACAGATATATTTTAGGTCTCAGGATGAACTATGAGAAAAGCAACCAAGGTTAGGGATAATTGGGAGCTCACTGGGATGAAGAGTAGAGGTTCAGGGTTATATAAACAGAAAGGCTCCATTAAAATGAATTATGCATTAGTATTTCAACTTTAAAGAAAATTTTGAGTCATGAATTTCCCATCCTTAAAATAGGAATGAAAATCTCATATATCATATGAGTTCCTATTGATTTAAATGACTTCTCTAAGCTAGATTTTAGTGACCCTCTGGGTCTTCATGTGAGTATCTCTTTAGGGTTGAATTCAGAGGTGAGAACAGAGCTGGAAATGTGCTTAGGAGAGGTTGGCCAGAGCTTTCTGAAAAGAGAGACCTCAACATCAAGGAAGCATTGTGTCTGAATCTTGACCTGGGTAGTGGCTTTGCAAGTGTGTTCATATGTTTACATTATGATGCTTTATCATGCTGTATACCTTTAATTTCTACTTCTAAATGTATGCATGTCATGCTTCAAAGAGTTGACCAAATTATAAGGGAGAACTCAGTGATGTTATAAGAAATTACTGGACTGGCAACAGATCTTTGATGGAGCTCACTGCTGATCTTAGCATGAGATCTTAGAAAATTTTTAGTGGCAATAGGTTGGGTAAAATAAAAACTTTAAAAGATAAAACTGACCCAACCAAATGCCCTGTTCTTAAGGAGAATTAAGACACTGGTGAACCTCTAGCAGTGCTGATGAAGATCAAAAGTATACAAAGAGGGAAAAAAAAAAACAAAAACACTCCAAAGATCATAAAAGGAATGTCCACTGGGTAGGGCTGGAGAGAGGAAGGATGGGGTGGGGCATAAACTGTGGCTGCCCTCAGAAGAAAGGTGTGTTTACACAGAGCATTACACAGGAGGGGAGGACCTGGATCAGAGGTGGGTGGAGAAGTAGGCATTCTGAATCCTCTGCTCTTCTCCAACTGTTCAGGCAGTGAGGCTCAGCTCTAAATTTGTGGCATTCATCATTCACATAGCAGACTTAAGGACATCCAGATATTTTTTTTTTCTACTTGTCACCAGTATTCTTCTTTCAAAGCTTTCCCCTGTCTTCTGATCTATCACTGAAAGCATCTCATCATGTGGTGGTACACAGCAAGTTTTTCATGACCTGCTCTGAAGAGATCATTATTTCATTTAGTCTGCCCTATCATATAGCATTTATTTATTCTTAAGGGTTTTTGTGTTGTTATTTGTTTGAGGACCATAGTTTGAATTCAGGTCTCAGAACTGGGCTTTTTAGAGAACTCCTGAGGACTCCCCACAAGGCTCCTGAGGGCATCTGGGCATGGAGTCATCACTGATCAGCCCTCCAGAAGCAAATGGAAGGGGCAAGTGTACACCATATGGTTGGGATGCTGAATCAGGTGAATGTCTGTCTAGGGCCTGGCTCACAGGGAAAATGTCTACTGAAGCAGAACTGCATCAGCCTGATCTATCCAACTATTCAGTGAGGGGCCAGGCCCCTGAAGAGAATTAAACTTGAGTGAGTGGATATAGTTAATATCCAAGGGTAAGGATGTGGCAACTTCTCAACCTGGAAATCATTTATTACGGGGAGGTACAGGAAGTGACAGCTGAAGTCAGGCTATTATTATTGGCAAATAAGCCTCCATCATTGAAGCTTGCCTGGAAATATAGGAAACACTTCTTGGATTAGATCTGACTACTGTAAATCAACACAATTGATGTGCTGACTCACTGAGCTGAGGCCTTGAGAGTTACAGTTTTAGGATAATGAGGGTTTGCCACAATAGATCAAATGGACATAAGATGTTATGATCCACACTTGAGATATTAGATCTAGTTCTGGGACTGAGATACTTGCCCATTTCTCTGGGGAGTGGAATGATCTGACAGTAACTGGAAAACAGTTGAAACATCACTTCAGTTTGAATCAAAGATGCTCATATTGCCCGCTTCCATTTTATCTTTAATTTCATTTTAAAAAAAATGGCCATAGCGGTGTCAACCACTCTTACTAAGAATTTGTTATTAGAGATAGGTTATAAGTAAATGTAAAATAAATTGTCACAGAATTGACCATTTTTTTTAAAAAAGCAATCAAGCAAGCAAACAAAAAACTAAGCTTGAAAGCTAGCCTATAGATGAACAGAGAATGACTTCATAATGAACCTTTTAGGTTTACCCCACCAGGTCATCTCAGTTAAATAACATGGCAACACCTGAATGAGGAGATGTAAGACAGATATGGAAATGAACTGAAATTTCCAAGTGTTGGAGCTCAGATTCTGGATGTGCACATGGGTAGCTTTTTCCTTATCAAAACTATCCCAGGTGTACAATGAATCAAAATGCATTTTGCTATTATATATAACTAATTACAATAAATTAATTTAAAAAAAACTGTCCCAGTGAAGCCATAACAATTTTTTGGATAAGTATCCATAATTATTCACCTGATTATAACTGTATTTACTTAATTCAACTCCTCGAATCACAATTGGAAAGACCTAGACTTTAAAATATCTTAAAATAGCAATTATACAATAAATTTATCTTAGATGAAATAGCTTATGTTTTGTCGACTATGAGGTATGCATGTTTGTTCTATATTATACTTCACTAATACTACAGTGTGAAACAAATATTATAAGACTATATCATTTCTTATATCATTTTTTTAGATGAACAGAAAAGCATTCTCACCTGTGATGCTGGGGCCACCCTATAACCACACAATGGAAACCCCTGCCACCTTCTTCCTTGTGGGCATTCCAGGCTTGCAGTCTTCACACCTTTGGCTGGCTGTCTCACTGAGTGCCATGTACACCACAGCCCTGGTAGGAAACAGCATCATCATGATGGTAATTTGCATGGATTCCACTCTACGAGAGCCCATGTTTTGCTTCCTGTGTATTCTGGCTGCTGTGGACACCGTCATGGCCTCCTCTGTGGTCCCTAAGATGGTGAGCATCTTCTCCTCAGGACACAGTTCCATCAGCTTCCAGGCCTGTTTCACTCAAATGTACTTTGTCCATGCAGCCACAGCTGTGGAGACAGGGCTGTTGCTGGCCATGGCTTTTGACCGCTATGTAGCCATCTGCAAGCCCCTACACTACAAGAGCATTCTCACACCCAGAGTGATGCTGGGGATGAGTGTGACCATCACCATCAGAGCTATTATATCCATGACCCCATTGAGTTGGATGATTAGTCATCTACCTTTTTGTGGCTCCCATGTGGTTCCCCATTCCTATTGTGAGCACATGGCTGTGGCCAAGTTAGCATGTGCTGACCCCATGCCCAGCTGTTTCTACAGTTTGATTTGTACCTCCATTATTGTTGGCTCTGATGTAGTCTTCATTGCTGCCTCCTATACCTTAGTTCTCAGGGCAGTGTTTGGTCTCTCCTCAGAGAATGCTCAGTGGAAGGCATTAAGCACATGTGGCTCCCATGTTGGGGTTATGGCTTTGTTCTACCTACCTGGGATGGTATCCATTTATGTAGCCTGGCTAGGACAGGACTCAGTTCCTCTACACACTCAGGTGTTGTTAGCTGACTTGTATTTGGTCATTCCACCCACCTTGAACCCCATCATCTATGGCCTGAGGACAAAACAACTACGGAAGAGAATAATGAGTTTGTTGATGTTCTTCCTCTTTCACCATCCCAGTCAAGGTGAATGACACACAACTGTTCATGCCTTGAGCAATTCATCTTCAAAGATGCTTTAGTAATCTATTGAGGTGAATTGTTTGCTTAGCACCTCAAGAATTGTAAGATGAAGCTGTAAAGAGCATCCTTGCATAGATTTAATTTCTAGTAAGAATATCAATGAAATGTTTTGAGCAACTAATAAATTTCTGATGTTTTTTAAAAAAAGAATATCAATGAATTGTGCTGCTATAAACATTGATATGCCTGTATCACTATATTATGCTTATGTCAGTTCTTTTGGATAAATACCCAGGAGGGGGATAACTGGGTTGTATGGTGGTTCCATTCCTAGTTTTATGAGGAACCTCCATACAGCTTTCCAGTACTAATTTGCCATTCCACTAACAATGTATGAGTGTATCCTTCCCCCACATCTTTGCCAGTACTTATTATTATACATATCCCCAATGAATACCATTCTAACTGAGTGAGATGAAATTTCAATGTAGTTTTTATTTGCATTTCCATGATTGCTAGAAATGTTGAACTTTTTTTTTTTTCATTTGTTTGTTGGATATTTGTATTTCTCCATT
This sequence comes from Marmota flaviventris, assembly GCF_047511675.1. Lineage (NCBI taxonomy): Eukaryota > Metazoa > Chordata > Mammalia > Rodentia > Sciuridae > Marmota > Marmota flaviventris. The sequence goes on along the minus strand of NC_092506.1, from coordinate 59,833,731 downwards.
TAAGATGTGTCTGTTTAGTCCATTTGCCCATTTCCCTCCCCCGCTTTTTTTGCAGGGGTGGGGTGGGAAGTGGTAATTGAACCCAGGAGCAATTAACCACTGAGCCACATTCTTGGCCCTTTTTATTTTTCATTTTGAGATAAGGTCTCACTTGAATTGCTTAGGGCTCGTTAAATTGCTGAAGATGGATGGCTCTGAACTTGCAATCCTCCTGTTTCGGCATCCTGAATTTCTGGGATCATAGGCATGTATCACCATGCTCCACTATTTTGCTTATTTTTGATTAGATTATTTGCTTCTGGGGAGTTTGTTTTTTGAGTTCTTTGTATATTTTGGATACTAATCCCCTCTGGGAGGAGCAACTGGCAAAAATCTCCCATTTTTTATGCAATCTTTTCATACTTTTTTTTCCTTTTCCATACAGCTTTTTAATTTGATGCTGTCCTGCTTATTGTTTCATCGTTTTATTTCTTGCACTTTAAGGGTCTTGTTAAGAAATTCAGGGCATGTGCCAATATGTTGGAGTGTTAAACCTATATTTTCTTCTAGCAGTTGCAAAGTGTTGGTCTAATTCCAGGGTCTTGATCCACTTTGAGTTGATTTTTGTGCTGGGTGGGATATGGGGATCTAGTTTCATACTTCTCCTTAGGAATATTCATTTTCCTTTAAAAAGGCTGTCTTTTCTCCAATGTATGGTTTTGACACATTTATCAAGTAGCAGGTCACTGCATCTATGTGGATCTGGCTCTGTGTCTTCTATTCCATAGGTCTTCATGTATGTTTTCATACCAATACCATTTCATTTTTGTTTCTATAGCTCTACGGTATAATTTGAGGTATTATTCTGCTTGCTCAGGATTGCTTTGGCTATTTTGGGTCTCTTATTCTTTGAGTTGAATTTTAGGATTGTTTTGTTTTTCTAGTTCTGGGAAGACTGTCATTGAAATCTTGATGGGGATTGCATTGATGTATAATGTATAATGCTTTTGGTAGTATGGTCATTTTGACAATATGAATCTGCCTATCCAAGAACATGGGAGGTCTTTCTATTTTCTAAGGTCTTCTTCAATTTCTTCGTTCAGTGTTTTATGTTTTCATTGTAAAGATCTTTCACCTCCTTGGTGAGATTTATTCCAAGTATTTAATTATTTTTAGATCATTGTGAATTCAATATTGCTGATTTATGGATCCAGCCCAGGTTCCAGTCAATAGATGAATGGGATAAAGATAGCATGTGATAGATCCATAATGGAGTTTTACTCAGCCATAAAGAAGAATGAAATTAATGGCATTTGCTTGTAAATGGATGAAACTGGAGTATATCTTGCTAAGTGAAATAAGTCAGATTTGGGAAGTCAAAGGTCAAAGGTTTCCTCTTATGTAGAGAAGCTAGACCAAAATGAGGACAAAAATGGGGGATACCATGATCCTCAAAGGTATATAAGAGGATTAGAATAAGGGATACAAAGGGAAGGAAGAGGGAATGATAAGGAAGTACTAGGGACTGAAATGGAGCAAGTCATGTTCCATGCATATATTATTATGTCAAAATGAACCCCAACATATGTATAACTGTAATGTGCTAATAAAAACATAAAAGGAATGACAATAAAATGATTCTTATTTCTGATACCTGTTTAGATAGGGTTATACAGAGAATATAGATTTGGTATTTTTGTTCCTTTATTTCCTGTTCAATATTTCCAACCTAATATCCTGTGAGTCTTTCTGCTGAAGAAAACAACTTTTTGCACTCTTCCATCAACACCTATCTCATTTTCTTTTTCTTTTTTAATAGTATTTAAAAATTTTTTAAAATAAAAATGTAATGCATTACAATTCTTATTACATGTATGCAGCACAATTTTTCATATCTCTGGTCATATATAAAGTATGTTGACACCAATTCATGTCTTCATACATGTACTTTGGATGATGATGTCTATCACATTCCACCATCCTTGATAATCCCTTTCCATTTCCCTTTCCCTCATTTGACAAAATATAGCACTCTTTCATGTTCAAAACACTAGAAAAACTAGAATAAGAGGAACATATCTCAACATCATAAAGGCTATCTGTGCTAAGCCTCAGGCCAACATCATTCTAAATGGAGAAAAGTTAAAGGCCTTCCCTCTAAAAACTGGAACAAGACAGGGATGCTCTCTTTCACCACTTTTATTTAACATAGTTCTTGAAACACTGGCCAGAGCAATTAGATAGACGAAAGAAATTAAAGGATATGTATAGGAAAAGAAGAACTTAAATTAGCATTATTTGCTGATGATATGATTCTATACCTAGAAGACCCCCAAACCTGTCTCATTTTCTTAGAATTGTTGCAGCCTTCATGTTATATGGAAGAAGCTGTTACTCTCTGGCCCTAACTTGGGTCATGTGTTCACATGCAGAGAGGAGTCCCTTTCTAGTCTGAGTGAATTCTGGTTTATCTGAGGGTTATAATCTTGAGATAAAAAATGGTGGCAATTCTTCAACATAGAAACTTGGAAAAAGAAATCTGAACCATAGGAAGAACATCCAATTACTAGTATAGGATGCAAAGAATGTTTATTTTGCTGTTCTCTGGTTCCAGTTCACTTTGGACACCAAGGTACACCTCTGTTATTAACTTCTGTAAGAGCTCTACATCCTTTCAGACTTTTGTCAGTACACTGAATTTAGTATGCTGACTTTCAACATTTTGTTCTTAAACAATGGTAGCCATGTCAATGTGATTTTTGGTTTAGGCCATACTTCATTTTTCTTTCTAGTCCTTGTCTGGTTTAAGGACAGAAGAGAGGGATCAAATATAAGCGAGGGCTTTGTTCTGATGGGCACCTCTCAGGATCTTTCTGGGATGAAAAGATTAATTGACATCCATATAGAAAAAGAAACTGAAATGTCACTATTTTCTTTCTAGGTACCTGGATACTTACATTGTTTTTGCTTTTATTTCATTCTATATTCTTCTTTAAGAAAGTCTTAAACTGTGTACTCAATATTAAAAGAAAAAGAGCTTTGATGAATTATGAGTTCTGGGAGTTTTTTGGTGGAGATTTTTGGTCTTCTAAATATAGAATCATACCCTTGCAAACAAAGTTAGTTTGAGTTATTCTTTCCCTATTTGTACCCCTTTAATTTCTTTCTATTGCCTAATTGCTCTGACTAGAGTTTCAAGGACTATGTTGAATAGAAGTGGTGAAAAAGGGCATTCTTGTTTTATTCTTGTTTTAGAGGGAATGTTTTCAGTTTTTCTCCATTTGGAATAATGTTGGCAGTGGGTTTGTCACATAGCTTCTACAATGTTGAGGTATGCTTATTCTATCTCTAGTTATTCCATTGTTCTAAACATGAATGGATGTTGTATTTTGTCAAATGTTTTTTCTGCATCAGTTGAAATAGTCATGTGGTTCCTGTCTTTAAGTGTGTTTATATGATGTTCTACATTTATTCATTTTTATATGTTGAACCAACCATGCATCCCTGGGATGAAACCCACTTGATTGTGGTGCTGTATCTTTTTTTTTTTTTGGTACTGAATATTGAACCCAGGGGCACTTAACCACTGAGCCACATCCCTAGCTCATTTTTTATATTTTGTTTATGGCCAGGGTTTAGCTGAGTTGCTTAGGCCCTCACTAATTTGATGAGGCTGACTTTAAACTCATGATTTTCCTCCCTCAGCCTCCCAAGCTGCTAGTATTACAGGCATGCACCACCATACCTGGCTGCAGAGTCTTTTTAATGTGTTTTTGTATGCAATTTTAGATAGGGCATTAATTTCCAGGATATACAAAGAACTCAAAAAACTTAACACCGAAAAAAAACCCCAAATAATCCAATCAATAAATGGGCAAAGAATTGAATAGACATTTCTCAAATAAGAAAAATGATAGATCAACAAACATATGAAAAAATGTTCAATACCTCTAGCAATTAGAGAAAGGCAAATTAAAACTACATTGAGATTCTATCTCACTCCAGTCAGAATGGCAATTATCAAGAATACAAGTAAGGGCTGGAGTTCTAGCTCAGTGGTAGAGAACTTACCCAGCACAGGTGAGGCACTAGGTTTGATCATCAGCACCACATAGATACAATACCTTTATTTTATTTATGTGTTTTTATCTACAATTAAAAAAAATTCAAAAAGAAAAAAGAAGACATAACAACCAATGTTGGTGAGAATGTGGAGAAAAGGGAACACTCATATTTTGCTGGTGGGACAGCAAATTGATGCAGCCGCTCTGGAAAGCAGTATGGAGATTTCTCCCCAAAACTAGGAATGGAACCATCATTTGACCCAGTTATCCCACTCCTTGGCATAAATTAAAAAATTAAAATCGGCCTACTACCGAAGAAGAGCCATACTGATGTCTTATAGCAGCACAATTCCCAATAGCTAAGCTATGGAACCAACCTACATGCCTATCAACAGATGGATGGATAAAAAAATTGTGGGATATATATATATGCAGTGGAATATTACTCAAACATAAAGAAGAATGACTTTGTGACATTTGCCAGTAAATGGATGATCTGGAGAATATCATTATAAGCGATATAAGCCAATCCCCCAAAACCAAAGGCCAAATATTTTCACTGATATGTTGAAGTTAAACCACAATAAAGGAGGAACAGGAAGAAGACTATTCTGTAGATGAGACAAAGGGAATGAAAGGAAGGGAGGAGGAGGAGGAAGGGAATAGGAAAGATAGGAAAATTATATTCAGTTTATTCTATATACACATGAAACTACCTAAGTGAACCCCACTATCATGCCTGCCTGCACAAGTTGGGTTCTAATTAGAATAAGATATATCCTATGCTTGTATAATTTTATTAAAATGGATTCTACTATCATGTATAACTAAGAAGAATCAATACAATTAAAAAGAAAAGATCTTATTTGTAAGAGACACATACATTTGATGAGGGTACATTTGAAAAATCTTAATAGAACATAACTTTCTGATAGTGCCCAAATTAAAAGTACAAGGAGAAACTGCATTGCTATGAGTGTTCTCTGAAAGTCTTAAGGGTCACTTTCCACTGCTGGAAACTGTTAACTCCTAGAGAGTGCTCAAGATTTAATGAGATGATGATAAAAAACAGATAACACAACATCTGACACACTGTATATACATAAAAACATTCCCAACACATTCCTAATTCCATGTTTGAATGATATTTCTAGATCCTGTATAAAGTAGTATTAATATAACTTTGAAATATATCTTCTGATTAACTACTTAGCATCCATACCTTTTGCTAACTTTGAACTTTTTAAAATTCTGTTCCCATTTTTATTAGAAAATAATTGAGCACCAAAATATAAGGAACATTAAAAAAGACTTGTTTATTTACCAAGAATGTTTTCTACTTTTGAATGCCTAGCAGAGTAGGCATCAACCTCTTGAGAACCTGACAAAAGTGAAAATAGCAGCACAAGAGAATGAATTAATAATATGTCTTAAACACTTATAGATAATATTTTCACACAAGAAACTCAAAGCTTCAGAAGTGAAATGGATAAAAAGCATAAGTTATAAAAATAATTGATCAAACTTAATGTAAATTTAATTAGTCAAAATAATATCTTGGGATTACATGATGAATTATATTTTGATAAGTGAGTAATGGAACTTAAAATTTCATAAGGCACATTGAAGATAGTTTTCCAGTGTAGGTGTTTCTAATATTCTAAGAAGTGACAGGAAGAAAAATAGACAAATGGCATTACATAAAGTGTAAGTCATTTTATGTAACAAAGGACACAACAGAGTAAAGGCCACTTACAGAACAGAAGAAAATATTTCCTGATCTTATATTTTATAAGACTCACCTGTCTAGTAAGTAAAATACTTCTACAACTCAACAAAAGTCTAATACACCAATTAAAATTTGGACAAAGGACTTTACAATTCTCTAAAGGTGGTATGGAAATGACCAACTAACATATGCAAAGAAGCTTTAAACACTGATCAATAGAGAATTAAAAATCAAAACAATATTGAGATAATACTTCATACTCATTAGGGTGACAACTATCAATATCAAAACAAAATAGAGTAATACTGTTGGCCAGGATGTGGAGAAACTAAATTCCTTGTGAATTGTTGATTTTTAGGTGTAAAATTATGCAACCACTGATAAAGAATATGGATTTTCCTCAACACACACACACACACACACACACACACACACAACAAAAACAAAACAAAACAAAACAAAAAACACCCACAACCGAATTAATAAATGGGCTAAGGAGCTGAACAGACACTTCTTAGAAGAAGATATACAATTGATCAACAAATATATGAAAAAGTGTTCAACATCTCTAGTAATTAGAGTAGTTTTGATTTGCATTTCTCTAAGATTTCCTCTTGTGCCAGTCAGAATGGCAGTTATCATGAATATAAACATCAGTAAGGGTTGGCGAGGATGTAGGGAAAAAGCACACTCATACATTGCTGGTGGAACTGAAAATTGGTCACAACCACTCTAGAAAGCAGTATGGAGATTCCTTAGAAAACTTGGAATGGAACCATCATTTGACCCAGGTATCCCACCCACCCCTGACTCTATACCCAAAGGACTTAAAATCAGCATACTATAGTAATGCAGCCACATCAATGTTTATAGCAGCTCAGTTCACAACAGCTAAACTGTGGAAGCAACCTAGATGCCCTTCATTAGATGAATGGGTAAAGAAACTGTGGTATATAAACACAATCGACTGTTATTCAACACTAAAAGAATAAAATTATGGTATCAGCAGGTAAATGGATGGAGTTGGAGAATATCATGCTAAGTGAAGTATGTGAATCCCTCAAAACCCAAAGGCCAAAAATTCTTTCTGATAAGTGACTGCTGATCTATAATGGGGTGGGGGGATGAGATAAATGGAGGAACTTTGGGCAAAGGGGAGGGACGGGTGGAGAGGGGGCATGGGGTCAGGAAAGACTGTGGAATGAGATGGACATTACCCTAAGTACATGTATGACTGCACATATGGTGCGATGCTACATTGTGTACAAACAGAGAAATGAAAAGTTGTGCTTCATTTGTGTGCAATGAATCAAAGTGCATTCTGTTGTCATATAAATATATGACATTCTGTTGTCATATATACCTAATTTATATTAATAATAAAACAAGGGACTTTTGTATGATGCTGCTATCTCACTTCAAGGTATATATCCAAGGAATTGATATGAGGTGCTCCTAGACTTATTTTTTTTGCATACTAATGTTTACAGTAGCAATTAGGAATGTGAGTATACAAAAAAGTGAAATGCATTATGATTGATAGAAGTTCACCATAGCTAATAAGATTCAAACTCTATGTACCTGTATTTGTTAGAACATGCAGATGTATTGACAGCTATATCAGAGGGTTGTGAAAATTGAATGAGATCTTTTGGAAAGCATCTGAAGGGGTTCCTGGTGGGCTTTCACAGATCTAACCAATCTTGGACCTTTTGCTTTCCTTCTGGGAAATTCCTTGTAGAAAACTCTACACACTTAGTGTAATGGTTAGATATCCTCTGGAGGCTTGAAAAAAATAAAGACATCTTAGACACTAACAATCTAACTCCTCCTGCATTCTTAAAAACTCCAGGGGCAGAGCAGAGAGAAAATCTAGTCTCTGGAGAAGTTACACAGTTTGACTGCTAGGCAGAAACCAAAGGAAGATGGGTGCCCATGGGAAATGACAGGTGATAAATTGTCTAACAGAGAATGGAGGCTCCCAGCCAGAGGTCTTTGAAAAGGACAATAGTAACCATGTGTATACATTGTTATCTTTGATCCCCTGGGTTCTAACTGCTCCTCCTAAAGGGTCCTGTATAAATCCTCCTGTTGGGTGAAAGAAATGTGGACTCTCAGGCATAGGTCACCAGAGAAAGTTGAATAGAGAAAACTCCAGGGATGTGGATATCTAACCAGTGGACACCAGGGTTGGGTTGATGGAATGTCAAGGCCAGGGTCACCCTGGAAATGAGGATTCATGTCCTCGACACAACCATAGACTACTGTCCAGCCTGGAGGCTGCTGCTGATACCAAGAGATTCTTCTGGAAATGATGGGCAGATGGAGGAGGTGGGATAGGAAACAGGAACATAAGACAACTTTGGTTGAAAGCAGAGAGGAGATGGGGTAAGTTCAAAATTGAGGTGGAAAAGCAACTTTCAGGATCAAGAAGAGTTATGAGAAATGCAATCAAGTTTAAGCCGACTGGGAGCATTTTTTAGTTGGAGAGGAGAGGTACTCTGAGTCCACAGGGCTATCGTAAAAAGAAAGGCTCCTTTCAAATGAGTTATGTAGTATTTTTACCTTTAAGAAATTTTTGAATTATGAGATTCCCATCCTTTAACTGGGAGTGAAAACCTCACATATCCTGTGATTTGGTTGCTTATTGTTGAGTGACTTATTTTGGTTGCTTATGTTGATTGACCCTCTGGGTCTGCATGTGGGTGTCTATGTAGGATTGAAGACACAGGTAGGAGCATGACTGGAAATCTGACTTAGGAGATGTTGTCCAAAGCTTGCTAGAAAGTGTGACCTCAGCAACCAGGAAGCTTGAATCTTGACCTGGGTAGTGGCTATGTGGCTATGTTTGTATGTTCACATTATAAAGTTTTTTAAAATCATTTTACTTATGTATTTTGGTATCAGGGATTGAACCCAGTGGTGCTTACCCACTGAGGCACATATATCCCCAGCACTTTTTTTTATGTTTTAATTAGAGACAGGTTCTTGCTAAGTTGCATAGGGCCTCGCTAGGTTGCTGAGGCTGGCTTTGAACTTGTGATTCTCTTGCCTTAGCCTCTCAAGCCTCTGAAATCACAGGTATATACCACAAATCCAGTTCACATTATAAAATTTATTATGCTGTTGATCTTTAACTTCTGCATCTTACAATATGTATGGCATACTTCAATCTAAGAGCTAACCAAAATATAAGGGAGCACTTGGGGATGCTAAAAGAAGTCAGTGGATAGGTAACAGATTTTTGTGGAGATCATTGTTGATCTTAGCAAGTAAATTTTCAGGGGCAATACACTGAGTGCAATAAAATTTTTAAAAAAGGAAACTGAACAAACCAATGTCCTGTTCTCTGAAGAGAGCAATATCATATGTAGACCTCTGGAATAGCTGATTAAGAAGAAAAGTAAATGAAGGAAAAAAAAACCCTATGAAGATCATCAAAGATATGCCCAGTTAGAAGTCTCTAGTGCTGGAGAGAGAATGGATGGGGCAGGGAATAAACTGAGGCTGCCATCAGAAGAAAAGTATCTACACAGGGCCTTGGAGGGGATGTCCTGGATCGAAGGTGAATGGAGGAGTAGGCATTCTGAATCCTCTGCTTTCTGAATCCTCTGCTTTTCTCCAGCTGTTCAGGACATGATGCTTAGCTCTAAACTTGTGTCATCAGGCCATGTGTAGCAGGCTTAGGGATACCCAGACATTTTTCCACTTTTACCTCCTACTTTGTAAGCTTTCCCTTGTCTTCTCCTGATTTATCACCAAACACATCTTACCCTATGGTTACCCACAGCAAGGTTCTTATGATCTGTGACACAAGGACCATCATTCCATTGCATCTGTCCCATTATATATCATTTCTTATGTATAGGCCTTTTCTTTTAGTGGCTGTTTAGTTGTTTGTTTCAGTGAAGACAACAGAGTGGAATCGGTTCTCAGATATTTGTGTACTTAGGGAACTCATGAGGACTCCTCACAGGCTGCTGAGGGCACTTGGGTATGGAGTTGTCACTGATAAGCTCTTTAGGAGGAAAATGAAGGCAAGTATATGCCCTATGGTTAGAATGCAGAACCAGGGGAATGATTGTCTAATGTCTGGTAACAGAGAAAATATCTACTGCAGGAGATGAGAATGTGATCCCAGAATTCCATCAATCTATCTATCTAACTGTTCAGGGAGCGGCCAGGCCCCTGAAGAGAGTATAGGAAGGATTAAGTAGCAACAGGATTCAAGGGTAAGGACATGGCAGTTTCTCAACCTGGAAACCCTTCATTGAGGGAAAGACACAGGAAGTGATAGTTAATGTCAGATTAGTCCTGAGCCTTGGCTAATAAGCCTCCTTCATTGAAGCTTGCCTGGAATCCTAGGAAACAGTTCTTGGGTTGTATGACTACTGATAAGTCAAAACAATTGGTGTGCTGACCCACAGGGCTGAGTCCTTGAGAGATTAATAATAGGGCAATAAAGGTTTGAGGTGGGAGTCCAAAAGTACTTACAATTTGGTCTGGTCCACAATTAGAACCTCAAATCCAAGTCTGTGATCAAATCATGCATCCTTTCCTTAGGAAATAGAATGATCTGAGAACAACAGGAAAAGCCATTTTTACTTCATTTCATTTTATTTTTAGGATCTGAGGATTGAACCCAGGGCCTTGTATATGCTAGGCAAACTATACCCACAGCCAGTAGAAATAGTTACAGTAGCAATTTGCCTGGATAAAAGATGCCTATCATATCCACTTCCACTCCACCTTTAATGAATTCATTTCAGCAATTTTGTTATATGGCAGTAAAGGTGTTAACCACTCAGACTTTATTATTAGAGATGGGTTCTAGGTAAATATAGAAGAAACCTTTTCATTGAAGTAACAATGGAAAGAAAATGCAAACAAACAAAACAAATATCCTAAATTTGAGTAACATTCTCATAATGGAACAGAATGAGCTCCACATAATTGGTTTCTAGATCGTAAGAACCTTATTGTATATAACCACTCAGGGGTGAGGGATCTTCAGTGCTAGAGCATGGGAGGACAAGAGAAAAGCTTCAGCCAATTCAGGTGGAGTTGGTTTGCATATGTTTTGTTTTCTTTTTTAATTTGACCCTGAGTCACACTTAGTCATTTATTTATGCTATTTGGAGCGACCCGGACCTATAGGATTATGTAGGGAAAATAATATCAGCTTTATTAGCTACCATCTATTGAACACTTATGTACCAAGCACTTTTACATAGCATCTCCTATAAATCTCAAAACATCTCTTTGATGGAGAAATTAGTCTCTCCAACTTACCAAGGGGCAATCTAAAGGTTGGATTATTTATGTATTTTGACCTAGACAAATGTTTAGCAAATGACAGAGTATGGTTTTCAGTCTGGGGACTATGACTCTAGAAGAATGCTCTAATTCCTTCTCTTTTTCTGGTTCAATCATTCCTTCAAGAATGATGTAGGTACAACAGCACATTATGAGTCGGCCATTAGAAATGTAAATAATTTTTATGCTGCAATCTAAGAGGTAGAATAAGGGTTCCTAGAAGATCAGCCCACATCTCCCAGGACAGAGTGATGCCACTGAGTGAAGAAGAGCCCTTGGAAGGATTGTTCACTTATCATGGTGCTAGCACATAGCATCTTCTGTAAAACATGTCTTACTTTCTTTTATTGGGTATTTTATTTTATTAGTATTGGTTCTACTATCATGTATAAGTAAAAAGAATTTTTTGACATAATTATAAAAGCATGCAATATAATTTGTTTTAATTCAGTCCCCAGTACTTCCCCTTCTCTTCTCTTCCTCTCACTCCCTGTTCCCTTACTTCTAATTTGCCAGTCTTTCTGATATTTACTTATAGGTATTTTTTAAAATTAGTGTCTTGTGGATGTACATAATGGTGAGATTTGCTGTGGTATATTTCATATAGGTATATAGGACATTTGGGTCAGATTCATTCCACTGTCTCTCCCAATCCCATACCTCCTATCTTTCCTTTATTCTCTTTTGTCTATTCTCCACTAATCTTTTTTCTGTTCTCCCCCCTCCCCAGCTTATTTTGGATTAGCTTCCACATATCAGAGAAAACATTCTACCTGTGGCTTTGGGGACTGGCTTATTTCACTTCGCAGTTCCATCCATTTGTCACAGATCATAGAGTTGTTATTCTTTATGGCTGAGTAATAGTCTATTAAGTATATATATATATCACAATTTCTTTATCCATTCATCTGTTGAAGGGCATCTAGGTGGGTTCCATAGCTTAGCTATTGTGAATTTTGCTGCTATAAACATTGCCTACTCTCTAAAGCATATAGCATCTTGTTGTCCAGAATGATTTGGCAGTTCATCATTATCAATTGGTTAATTTATTGAAGAATCAAGAAAACTTATGGGAGGGTTCATCTATGAGTTGGTACTAAGGAATTATTTTTTAGTTTTTTAATCTATTAATTGAAACTACCTTGAAGGTATCCAAGCTAAATTTAGGGAAAATAGGGGTTATAAATATTTCCAGACATTTTGTTATCCCCTGTGGAAATTCATGTTTTTCTCTAGTGATCTTATTTTGACTGAATTCATTAATGAATTTCTTCAATCACAAGAATGTTTGGTTGAGGTTTTGCCTTGTTTCTATACAGGACACAAAATGTAACATTTGATTTTAAGAAGTTGATCAAGAATGATTATTAGTACCTAAGCGTAAGAGATGAAAGAAAAACTTCTTGGATTTATTAATTCCGAGGAAATGATAAGAATACACATATACTTATAATAGTTTATTTTGTATCACAGCTCAGGGTTACATATTTGGCATAAGGTAACCAGCAAGACCTACATACTTGAATGCATACATAACCATAGGTAGATAATTGTAGTTGTCAGTTTAGGGAAAATAGGGGTCAGCATGTGAGATTTCAGGAAGGCCCAGAGGAAATGTACCTAAATTCACCTGAACATGGAATGGAGAGAGAACAGACATGACTTCTCAAGGGTGGTATCCCAAGAGCTGATCTTTGAACAATGAATAGAAATTAGTAGGGGACGAACATTGAGGAGGACAGAAAGTGGAGTAGGATAACATTATCATATGTCAGTTTTCTGATCCTGAGATTACCATCCAGCTGACAGTAGTCACAGGGTTTATCATTGCTACAGACAGGTACAAATTTTATAGGTCTACATCTTTTCTTATCCCACTTTCTATATTAACAGGAAAGCATTCTCATCTGTGATGCTGGGGCTACACTACAACCACACAATGGAAACCCCTGCCACCTTCTTCCTTGTGGGCATTCCAGGCTTGCAGTCTTCACACCTTTGGCTGGCTGTCTCACTGAGTGCCATGTACACCACAGCCCTGGTAGGAAACAGCATCATCATGGTGGTAATTTGCATGGATTCCACTCTACGAGAGCCCATGTTTTGCTTCCTATGTGTCCTGGCTGCTGTGGACATCATCATGGCCTCCTCTGTGGTCCCTAAGATGGTGAGCATCTTCTCCTCAGGACACAGCTCCATCAGCTTCCAGGCCTGTTTCACTCAGATGTACTTTGTCCATGCAGCCACAGCTGTGGAGACAGGGCTGCTGCTGGCCATGGCTTTTGACCGCTATGTAGCCATCTGCAAGCCCCTACACTACAAGAGCATTCTCACACCCAGAGTGATGCTGGGGATGAGTGTGACCATCACCATCAGGGCTGTCATATTCATGACCCCATTGAGTTGGATGATTAGTCATCTACCTTTCTGTGGATCCCATGTGGTTCCCCATTCCTATTGTGAGCACATGGCTGTGGCCAAGTCAGCATGTGCTGACCCCATGCCCAGCTGTCTCTACAGTTTAATTGGTTCTTCCATTATTGTAGGCTCTGATGTAGTCTTAATTGCTGCCTCTTATATCCTGATTCTCAGGGCAGTATTTGGTCTCTCTTCAAAGAATGCTCAGTGGAAGGCATTAAGTACATGTGGCTCCCATGTTGGGGTCATGGCTTTGTACTATCTACCTGGGATGGCATCCATTTATGTAGCCTGGTTAGGACAGAACTCAGTCCCTCTGCACACTCAGGTGTTGTTAGCAGACTTGTATTTGGTCATTCCTCCCACTTTGAACCCTATCATCTATGGCCTGAGAACCAAACAAATGCGCAAGAGAATATGGGGTTTGCTGATCTGTTGTGTGTTGGAACACACTTGTGAGTGTTCATGAACACTAAACTCTTCAGATCGTGAACATTCCAGCCAACTTCAAAGGTATCTTAGTGATCTATGAGATAGATTTTTTTTAACCTATACCCCAGGAATTCTAAGATGAAGCCATAAAGAGCATCCTTTCAAAGCTTTCAATTTCTAATAAGAATGTTAATGGAATAATTCTGATTGTCTGACAACATTTTTATTAGTATTTATTAGGGACCAATTTGAACATAGAAAATATATTTTTGATTTTTTTCTTTAGCTTCTGACCTGTAGTTTTAACCTAATATCTCAAGAGTTCCTTTGCTGAAGGAAAAAAAAAACTATTTAAAAAACTTCCCCCTATCCTCCTCTGATTTTCTCAGAATTGTTTCTTCCCCATATGATTACATGGAGGATGCTCTTACTATGTGACTCTTTCCTTTGATCCATTAATGATCCACTCATTTGGGTCATGTGCTCACACCTAAACCAGTGTCTTCCAACCCCAATGGATTCCAGTTTATCCAAGGACATACAAACTTGAGATCAAAGATGGTGGCAATTTTTCAACACTTGAACTTGGAAAGAGGAGAAAGAATCATAGCCAATTATCAATATATGATGCAGATAACATTTTTCTGGCTTTTCACCTCTGACACCAAGATAGATCTCTATTCTGCTCTTTGTCACTCAACTTTAAGACATAGAAAAGAGGGACCAAATATAACTTAGGTGTTTCTTCCTGTGGTACATCTCAGGATCTTTCTTTCACGATATAGAAAAAGACATTGAAATATCACCATTCTTTTGTAGGTTCCTGCATACTTACATGGGTTTTGTTTTATATTTTTCTTTCAGAAAGTCTTAAAACTAGTTATCAACTCCATGAAAAGAAAAAAGATCTCATACATAGGAGACATATATTTTTGATTAGGGTACATTTGAATATCAATTTAAATATAAATTCTTAATAGTGGTAAAATTGACAATATAAGGAGAAACCATCACGTGTTCTCAGATCTAGCAGTGGTGCATGCTCGCCAGGAGCATTTGGCTATGAGGAAAGGCAGTATCAGCACCTGCCTTCATTCCCATCTGGAACAGCTGGCCATGCCTCTTGTTGTAGGAAACAAGTGTCTTCATGTATCAGATCTTGAAAGAATCACCCTTCCCTCATCCAGAGTTGAACCATTTGGTTCTAGGGTTATAGTTGCTCTGCTGGGTGATTCTGGGTTCATGAGGCTTCAGGCCCCTGTGCTGGTTGGTGAAATATCTATGGGGTTCCAAATCTGGGGTTATTCAGATGTTTCTGACCACAGGACAGTATGAATTATTCCCTTTTCAGGCTGGTGCTGAGTTACAGCATCCTGAGTTATGAGGATTTGAGGGAAGAAAACATTAGTCCCTTCCCCAAAGTAAATCTATTATGAGGACCCCACTTAGCTTCCTTATGTAGGCTATAAGCCTGTGAGGTCATGGAACTCTCTGGTAGCTATGATTGCCAACATACTGATGGAGTTTCTGATGGATCCTTCAATTCACCCTTTTCTCTGCAAACAGTAGCTCCCTAATTATTGTGCTTTGTTCCTTGTTTCTATGCTGCCATTCCAGATATCTGATTCTTATAGGGTTTCAGACTTTCCCTTGCTCAGTTGTAGCATTCTCTGTTGTTCATTAATTTTAATATTGCAATTACACATCTGTTTATTTGGTTATTCTTTGATGTGGAGGAGGTGATCTGTAGGCAACTTTATTCAATTTTCTTGGAATTACTCTAAACTAAAATTTTATAACCAGATAAGTTATTTATAAGATTAATAATACAGAAAATAGTCATTAAACACAGAATATTTTACCTGTTCTCCTGTCATGAGAATTTTTTAGATATGACATCAAAAGCACAGTAAACAAAGGCAAAATATGCATGAAACATAACTGATGGTGTGTAACAAAGTACCCAACCAAGTAAAGAACAAGCTGCAGAATGGAAGAAAATATTTGCATATCATATTTATTAAGGGTGTCCTATTTAGTAATTTTAGAACACCTACAGCTCAACAAAAAATCAAAGACCCCAATAAAAACTGGGCAAAGGGCTTAGTATTTCTGTAAAGATGATATGTAATGGATAAAAGATGTTTTATATCATCAATATTAAGGGAAGGAAAATTAGAAGTAGGTATTACCTCATGACCACTAGAATAACACCTATAAAAAATAAAATAGAGGCGGCCTGAACCTGAATCCTGGTCCCTGGCCTGCTTCCAGTATGAGTTTTGTCACCCACTCCACTCCCTGCTCCACAAATTACTGGTCTCTGGCTCCATCTGGTCACCTCGTCATCAGGTCTGGCCTGGCAGTAGCACAGCCAGAGTCTATGCAGGCTCTGAAGGCTTGCGTTCAGGGATTTTGGCTTGCTTCCCATTCTTCCTAGTTTCCAGGGAGGCTGGGGTTCCAATTTCCTTGTGATGGGGATGACCAAGGGTCTGGCAGAAATGGGAAGCATTCAGAGTATGGAGACCATGCAAGACCTGCCCTCCTACCTGGATAGAGTGAGGATCCTAGAAAGAAAACTCTGGGAACATCTGGAGAAGGGGCCCCAAGTAAAAGACTGGGTGCGTTACTACAAGATCATCAAGGAGCTTCAGGCTCAGATCTTGGCAAACTTTGTGGACAATACCTGAATTACTCTGCAGATTGGCAATTTTCATCTTGCTGTTGAGGACATTAGAGTCAATTATGAGACAGAGATGGCCATGTGCCAGTTGATAGACAGTGACATCCATGGGCTCCTCAAGGTCATTGAAGACACCAGTATCACTTGACTTCAACTAGAGAGGAAACTGAGGCTCTAAAAGAGGAGGAGTTTTTTATGAAGAAGAACCACGAGGGGGCATGGTCTTCAAGGTTACATTGCCAGCTGTGGATTGACCACAAGGTGAATGCCCCCAGATCTTAGGACCTTAGCAAGATCATGACAGACATCCAGGCCCAGTATGATGAACTGGCTCAGAAGAACTGAGAGGAGCTGAACAAGTACTGGTTCCGGCAGATCAAGGAGAGCACCACAGTGGTCACTTTGCAGTGTGCTGAGATTGGAGCTGGTGAAATAATGCTCACAGAGCTGAGATGCCTAGCCCAGTCCTTGGAGATCCACCTGGATGCCATGAGAAATCTGAAGTCCAGTTCAGAGAACAGTCTAAGGGGCATGAAAACTTCCTACACCTTCTGTATAGAATAACGTAATGGGGTCTTGCTGCATCTGGAACCAGAGCTGGCATAGATACAGGCAAAAAGGCAGACCAGACCCAGGACATACAAAACTCTGCTTAACATCAAGGTCAGTCTGGAGGCTGATGTTGCCCCTTCCCACTGCTTGCTGGAAGTCAGGAAGGACTTCAGTATCAATGATGGCCTACACAGCAGCAACTCTATGCGAAGTATTAAAAGTACTGCCACCTGTGGGATTTTAGACCCCACAAGGGTGTCTGAGACCAATGATTCAAAGTACTGTGTCACTGAGGAAGCAAAAGCAGGGAACCCTTGGGGAATAGGAGACAAAACATGGCCAGAGGTCACCAGAGAAAACAGTAAAAACTGTTAGCAAAGATATAGATAAATTGAAACCCTTGTATAGTGTCAACGCAGATATAATATGGTGTTACCACTGGTAAAGAATGTGAAGGTTCCTCAAAAAATAAAAAAAATAGAACTACAATATGATGCATGAATCTCACTCAAGGATATATATATTCAAAGGATTCAATCAGGATCTTCAAGACATACTCATTTTCACAGTAGCAATTAAGTACAAGAGTTGTACAAAACAGTGAAATTTGTCATGATAGAATGTGAATCTTGATTCTCTGCCTTGCTAGCTATGTGACCTTCTATGTACCTCACATTCATCTATGAAATGTAGATGTACTGATGGCTCACATCAGAGGACTATGAAATCTGAATGAGAACAATCTATGAGAAGCATATAGCAGACTTTAACAAACATAACCAACGTTGGACCTTTTATTTTCCTTTCAGGATGCACTGTATATCATTACTCTGATATTTAATTATTCTCTGAGGACTTGATGAAACAAAGACTCTTCAATCCCTAAGCATCTTCTGCAAGCCCTAGAGGCAGGGTACAGGGATAAACTAGTCTCAGGAGTCAGTGTTTGGTTGCTCAGCGGAGGTAAAGGAAAAATGGGTATAGAGGGAATAGGTGGAATAACCGAGTATCTAGCAGGGAAAGAAGGTTTCCGGGGGGGGGGGATCTATAAAGGACAATAATCATCATGACTCTGCATTGTCATCTTTGATCTCCTTGGCTTGCTCTTCCCCTTCTGGAGGCGCCTTGTATAAATCCTCCCTCTATTGGGTGTCAGAAATGTGGACTACCAGACATAGACCACCAGAGAAAGTTGAATAGAGAAAACCTCAGGGATGTGCATGATTGACCTGGGGATTGAAGGTTGGGTTGATGGAGTCCTAAGGCCAAGGTTACCCTAGAAAGGAGGATTCAAGTGGACAACACAATTATAGGCTACTCTCCAGGTCTGGAGAATACTTCCAACATCAAGAGATTCTTTTGGAAATGATGAGAGGATGAAGGATGAAGAATGTGGGAGAGGGGACAGGAACATAGGACAACTTTGGTTGAAAGCAGAGACAATATGAGGTAAGTCTAAACTTGGGATGGTGGACAGACATTTTTTAGGACTCAGGATGAACTTTGAGAAAAGCAACCAAGGTTAGGGATAATTGCGAGCTCACTGGGATGAAGAGTAGAGGTTCAGGGTTATATAAACAGAAAGGCTCCATTAAAATGAATTATGCATTAGTATTTCAACTTTAAAGAAAATTTTGAGTCATGAATATCCCATCCTTAAAATAGGAATGAAAATCTCATATATCCTATGAGTTCCTATTGATTTAAATGACTTCTCTAAGCTAGATTTTAATGATCCTCTGGGTCTTCATGTGAGTATCTCTTTAGGGTTGAAGTCAGAGGTGAAAACAGAGCTGGAAATGTGCTTAGGAGACTAAGGTTGGCCAGAGCTTTCTGAAAAGAGAGACCTCAACAACCAGGAAGCATTGTGTCTGAATCTTGATCCGGGCAGTGGCTCGGCAAGTGTGTTCATATGTTTACATTATGATGTTTTATCATGCTGTATACCTTTAATTTCTGCATCTAAAAGTATGCATGCCATGCTTCAAAGAGTTGACCAAATTATAAGGGAGCAATCAGTGATGCTAAAAGAAACTACTAGACTGGCAACAGATCTTTGATGGAGCTCACTGCTGTGAGATCTTATAAGATTTTCAGTGGAAATAGATCGGGTAAAATAAAAGAAATTTACTTTAATTCTTTAAGGAGAATTAAGACATTGGTGAACCTCTAGCAGTGCTGATGAAGATCAAAAGTATACAAAGAGGGGAAAAAAAAAACACTCCAAAGATCATAAAAGGAATGTCCACTGGGTAGGGCTGGAGAGAGGAAGGATGGGGTGGGGCATAAACTGTGGCTGCCCTCAGAAGAAAGGTGTGTTTACACAGAGCATCCAGGAGGGGAGGACCTGGATCAGAGGTGGGTGGAGAAGTAGGCATTCTGAATCCTCTGCTCTTCCCCAGCTGTTCAGGCAGTGAGGCTCAGCTCTAAATTTGTGGCATTCATCATTCACATAGCAGTCTTAAGGACATCCAGATATTTTTTTTTCTACTTGTCACCAGTATTCTTCTTTCAAAGCTTTCCCCTGTCTTCTGATCTATCACTGAAAGCATCTCATCATGTGGTGGTACACAGCAAGTTTCTCATGACCTTCTCTGAAGAGATCATTATTTCATTTAGTCTGTCCTATCATATAGCATTTATTTATTCTTAAGGGTTTTTGTGTTGTTATTTGTTTAAGTGAGGACCATAGTTTGAATTCAGGTCTCAGACATTGGGCTTTTTTGAGAACTCCTGAGGCCGCCCCACAAGGCTGCTGAGGGCATCTGGGCCTGGAGTCATCACTGATCAGCCCTCCAGAAGCAAATGGAAAGGGCAAGTGTATACCATATGGTTGGGATGCTGAGTCAGGTGAATGTCTGTCTAGGGCCTGGCTCACAGGGAAAATGTCTAAATTGAGAGTGGAGGCAGTCAATATTCAAGGGTAAGGATGTGGAGGTACAGGAAATGATAGCTGAATTCAGGCTAGTCCTGAGTCTTAGCAAATAAGCCTCCATCATTGAAGCTTGCCTGGAAACCGAGGAAACAGTTCTTGGATTAGATCTGACTAATGTAATGTCAACACAATTGGTGTGCTGGCTCACTGAGCTGAGGCCTTGAAAGTATTAGAGCAGTATTAGGGCAATGAGTGTTTGCCATAATAGATCAAAGAAACATAAGATGTCCTGATCCACACTTGAGATATTAAGTCTACTTCTGGGACTGAGCTACTTACCCATTTCTCTGGGGAGTGGAATGATCTGAGAGTAACTGGAAAACAATTGAAGCATCACTTCAGTTTGAATCAAAGATGCTCATATTGCCCACTTCCATTTTATCTTTAATTTCATTTTGAAAAAACTATGGCAGCAAAGGTGTCAACTACTCTTACCAAGAATTTGTTATTAGAGATGGATTGTAAGTAAATATAAGACACATTTTCACAGAACTGACATTTTTTTTAAAGTAATCAAGCAAGCAAACAAAAAACCTAAGCTTGAGAGTTAGCCTGTAGATGAACAGAGAATGAGTTCATGATGAACCTTTTAGGTTTATCCCACCAGTTCATCCAAATTATATAATATGGCAACACTCGAATGAGGAGATATAAACAAAAGCGGCAATGAACTGAAATTACCAAGTGTTGGAGCTAAGATTCTGGATGTGCAGATGGGTAGCTTCTTTTTTCCTTATCAAAACTGTCCGAGGTGTACAATGAATCAAAATGTATTCTGCTGTTATATATACCTAATTAAAATAAATAAATTAATTAAAAACTGTCCAAGTAAAGCAGTAACACTTTTTTTTTGGTAAGAATCCATAATTATTCACCTGATTACAATGGTATTTACTTAATTCAACTCCTGGAATCACGACTGAAAAGACCTAGACATGTATCTTAAAATAGCAATTATGCAATAAATTTATCTTAGATGAAATAGCTTATGTTTTGTTGACTATGATGTATGCAGGTTTGTTCTATATTATACTTCACCAATACCACAGAGTGAAATAAATATGATATGGCTATATCCTTTCTTATACCACTTTTTAGATGAATAAAAAAGCATTCTCACCTGTGATGCTGGGGCCACCCTACAACCACACAGTGGAAACCCCTGCCACCTTCTACCTTGTGGGCATTCCAGGCTTGCAGTCTTCACACCTTTGGCTGGCTGTCTCACTGAGTGCCATGTACACCACAGCCCTGGTAGGAAACAGCATCATCATGGTGATAATTCGCATGGATTCCACTCTACGAGAGCCCATGTTTTGCTTCCTATGTGTTCTGGCTGCTGTGGACATTGTCATGGCCTCTTCTGTGGTCCCCAAGATGGTGAGCATCTTCTCCTCAGGACACAGCTCCATCAGCTTCCAGGCCTGTTTCACTCAGATGTACTTTGTCCATGCAGCCACAGCTGTGGAGACAGGGCTGCTGCTGGCTATGGCTTTTGACCGCTATGTAGCCATCTGCAAGCCCCTACACTACAAGAGCATTCTCACACCCAGAGTGATGCTGGGGATGAGTGTGACCATCACCATCAGGGCTGTCATATTCATGACCCCATTGAGTTGGATGATTAGTCATCTACCTTTCTGTGGATCCCATGTGGTTCCCCATTCCTACTGTGAGCACATGGCTGTGGCCAAGTTAGCATGTGCTGACCCCATGCCCAGCTGTCTCTATAGTTTAATTGGTTCCTCCATTGTTGTAGGTGCTGATGTAGTTTTAATTGCTGCCTCCTATATCCTGATTCTCAGGGCAGTATTTGGTCTCTCCTCAAAGAATGCTCAGTGGAAGGCATTAAGCACATGTGGCTCCCATGTGGTGGTCATGGCTTTGTACTACCTACCTGGGATGGTGTCAGTCTATATATCCTGGCTAGGACAGGACTCAGTCCCTCTGCACACTCAGGTGCTATTATCTGACTTTTATTTGGTCATTCCACCCACCTTGAACCCCATCATCTATGGCCTGAGGACTAAACAACTAAGGGAGAGAATATGGAGTTTGCTTATCTGCCCTTTTCATCATTCCAGTCAGAGTTCATGAGCCCATGAGCTGTTCTGTCCTTGAGCATTTATGTGAACTGCCTAGTTTTAGGGATCTTCGGAGCAAGACTTGTATACCTGGCACTATAGAAATTATAACAAGAAGCTGTGAAGAGTATTCTGATCTAATTTTTCAACTTGTAAAAAGAAAATAAATGGGATGATTCACCATCTCTAATGGTTTTACTCAACTTATCTCTGAACAAGAAATAAGTATGGGCAGAGAACATAGATTTCAATTTTTTTCCTTGGCTAATGACCCATATTTCTAACACTAATATCTACCTTCCATGGAAATCACTTTATAAAAAAATGTATATTTTCAATGCATATTTATATCTGCATTGACATATTTATATATTCACACATAAGTTTACATATATGTTCACATACTTATTTGTGTATTCATGCCCTAAATTTTATCTAAATGGTAGCTATGTATTTTGTTCCCATATTTTCATACATAGATACACATGTTATAAATGTTTTTGTGTATATTTTCACATGTATGTTCATATAAATATTCATGTTTATGGATATGTATGTTCTAACCCTAATCTTAAACCTACACTCTTACTTGTTTCAAATTCTAACACTAAC
Source organism: Marmota flaviventris (assembly GCF_047511675.1). Taxonomy (NCBI): domain Eukaryota; kingdom Metazoa; phylum Chordata; class Mammalia; order Rodentia; family Sciuridae; genus Marmota; species Marmota flaviventris. The sequence goes on along the minus strand of NC_092506.1, from coordinate 59,810,927 downwards.
AGTAGCCATGAGACCATTTTTAAAAAATATCATATATGTTTCTATGATTATTCATACTTATATAAATACCTACATTTATATTGTCATACAAAATGACAAACATGTCCATAAACACTCATATGCCCATATTTATGCCCTATGAGTAGGCCAAAGCATAATTATACACCAATCATGAAGTTCATTTGTACATGAAAACACTATGTGTATATGTTTTTGATTATTTTTTGCCATGCATTTTCACCCAGAAATTCATGTTTGTGGCTATATGAGCATATATATTCTAACTGAAATGGTAATGCCAGTCCTAAAATTAGTTGTAAGCCTGAATAACTCTTACCATGGAAGACTTTAAAAATATATATATAAATTTTAAAGCATTTTTATGCATCCATTGACATAGTTATGTGTTGGAATAACTTTCGGGCTAGTAGCTATGAACAGCTCATAGTGCTAGGAAAACCTATGCTCATACAGGCCTGACAGGAACACCTGCAGGACAGAGTGCTCTGCCCTAGAGAGCCGTCTGTGAAACCACATCCTCAGTACTTGTGGTCAGTGTTGCCAAGCTACCAGACTCCCAGGTCAGGAAACCGCGAGTCAAGTGCTTCAGGGCCTGTAACCCCCCAGCTCATAGCCCCTCTACCTTAGGGACGAAGACCCTTCCAGACTGCCTTCCATCACGACAGCAATATTTAGTGCTTCCTTGTAGTGTGGTTACATTAGGCATAAGATGATTGGCTTATAGATGTTAAGGTGCTTATGTGTGATTGGCAGGCACGCCCTACCTGAACCCTATAACAGCTGTATGCATTCCAAAAATAAATGAGCTTGCCTGGAGGTTGCCTGAGGTTGTCACCTGCCAGCTCTTACCAGCTCCCAGTGTCTGTGTGTTGGTTTGACACTGCGTCTCTACCCCCCTGCGACTGAGGTAGCCGAGTGACCATCGACCACACCAGGGATGTAGGAACACACACAATTTGGCGCCACCACACGGTCTCTCACACCCTCACACCTCTGGACTGATCACCCTGTTGATTTCAGGTAGGATTTTGGGTAGTAGACCCCGTTTGAGTTCTGTGTGCTCATGGTTCCTTGAAGGTGAGCAAGGAGCCCCCTCCTTTACCCCCTTTCCTTGTCCCTGTCATATCATTGGTACCCCGAGTTGAGGCACACACCATCATAAGGACTGGCGTCACCTTATGACCCCTCCTTTCCCCTGGTTAACCTGGCGAATTCACATAAGGGACTGGTCCTCCCAGAATTCAGAACCTCGGTTTTCTCTGTTAAAGAGAACTCTGCTCCGGAGACACCGAGTGGGCACACGGCCTTGATCTAACAAGTCAAGGAAGTCCCCCACGAAGCACAAGACATTGGACCCTAAACACATCTTTTGTTTGTCCTAGTCAAGGCCCTCCATGTCAACGTCTTGGGCCCCTGTATTAGGCATCTTGTGAAGTCAAGGACATTGCTTTAAGAAGTCTTAAAAATATCAACCCCCCCCCCCCCAAATATGAGGAATTGTTCAGAAATATGATCCAAGGCCCCCATGAATGGTTTCCTGATTTCTTATCTAGAGTAATCGAGGCACTCAGGAAGTTCATTCAACCTGGCCCTACTCAAGGTTCATTAGTCAAGCAATTGGCATAGGAAGGGGCAACCACTGAAACCAGAGTTGCAATAGCTCCTATGGGCAGTGAATCACTTTCTAAATGGATCTCTGTCACTAAAGAGGTGGCCCCCTGTCGGGGCCCATTCAGGCTCTAACAGCTGTCATTAACAAAATAGCAATTCACAAAAATGATGGGCCTTCCCAACCAAGATCTGATCCCATTTGCTAGGGCTGTAATCAGCCAGGGCACATTGAAGAGTACTGTCCTAAGAATGGCAGCCTCCCTGGCCCCAAGTCTCGCTGACCTAGATGCAAAAAAAAGGTCATCTCCCATCTGCTTAAACATTTTAAAATTATGGATGTTCCCATGTCTATTAATTGACAAAGGGCCAACCTATACTAACAAGACATTTCAAGAAATTTGCAATGTTGGCATATACATCACTTAATTAGGATTCCCTATAGCCCTTAGACTCAAGGCATTATAGAAAGAACACACCAGAAACTATACCAAGTCCCCTCATGATGCCTAGAAAACAATCTTGTTTGCTTTAAATTTTCTATTTCAAAAATTCCTACTGAAATAACAGCCCATAAGCATTGGGCCCCTTTCTCGGGGTCTTCCCATCTAACTGTGGTCTCATGAAAGGATCCCATAACAAATGCATGGGATGTTCCGGGGCCCCTCTTAACCATGAGTGGACAGTTTATAAACCGACAAGAAATGTCACACCAGCCACCAACCAACTGCCAAGCTCTGGAAATTGAGCCTGGAAGAAAGAAAAAGACCACCCTCATCTCCCCACTGGACTGCACACAAGACAACCTGGGTTGATATCATAGCCCTATCAGATCAAGCTCAGACCATGTCATCTGCTGGAGACCAGAGCCCTGGTACTGTCTTCTTGCTTATGTGTGCAATCATAACCAGCAACTCACAGGTAAGTGCACAACAGGTAAGTATGGAGGATGAAAGGCCTCTGCCTACCGGTCTGACTAACTCAAGGCCCTGTGCTGGCCTGTTAGAGCAAAACGGACACATTTCAAAGCATGACCCATATGGGAGGAATTGCTTTGCAGATGGAGATCACTCATGAATGGCTGTCTGCAAGACAGTTCTCCTCTAGTGGAGAGCCTCTAATACCATCTAGTGGCAAAAACCCTTCAGTTTTGTGAGCAAAATACTCATGCCACTGCAATTAAAAAACATGACAGCAATCCACGCTCAAACCCCAAAGATTAAGTTTAGGGTGAGCACTAGGGCTAGGGTAAGGGCTAGAATATACATATCCATATATATAAGTCTGTATGTAAAAACACATGTGAAAATATATACAAAAACATGTATAGGTGTTTGTTTTTATATATGGATACATTTCTTGATATGTGTATAGTAACCATTTGATTCACTCATAGATTATGAATATTCAAATGAACATGCCATTTTATACATAAAATGTAAGTG